>NC_052951.1:30351301-32751301 GCF_013358895.1 Oreochromis aureus
TAAAGAATCGAATCGTTAAACAGAATCGAAAATGGAATCGGAATCGTTAAAATCTTATCAATACCCATCCCTAGCCATATATTTTGAACCATTAATTGTGCTATAAGATGATGTGATGGCCTTCGTGCCTTGGCTAGAATTGCTGTTTGTTTTTCCCTTTGTGTTGATTCGCAGGTTTCTGCTAGGCAGATTTAACCAGGGCAACTGAGAGTGCCTGGTCAGTCTCCCTGCATCATGTAAGAGCTGTCAGTCTTTGCCCTCACTCATTCATGTTGTTTCTTTTTGTCTAATAAATTCTGGACCCTGACAGTGACCACATCCTGTAATGAAACATCAGTGAGGTATTTGCTGTTTATTCAGACTGTTTATGATGTTTTGTGAAGAAATTATTGCTGAATATAAAGTCAGTCTCTCTCGCTCTCGCTCTCTCTCTCTCAGAGCAGCTGCCTGTTGTTGTTTGCCACTTTGTATTTTGCTCCTAAAATGTGATCTGTGGCTTCCCTGGCAGAGAATAATCCTTCCAGTGCCCAGCTAGCATGAGGATTCAATTTAGACTCTGAACCCCAATTAGCGGTGATGTGATGCCCCTCAGCTTGTGATTTAGGCTGTTAAGATAGGTGTACTCTTACATAAACATCAAGCCTTCGGTCTGATCCAATAAAAACAAAGGGCTGTGAGGCTGACAGCCACCTTCTCTGCTATCAGAGAGCAAGCCACCTCACACTGTGCCTGTAATCACTGAGCAGGATCCCTCCACAGTGGCACTCTGACACAGAGCTTTTTCACTCACAAAGCTTTCTTTTCTCCTTCAGTCTCCAAGGCTCTTTCACTCCATCTGTGATCAAGCAGGAACTGAATGCTGAAGTCGATACAAACGTAGGTTAACCTGGAGAAAATCTAACACTTTTCCTAGTTAAGCATTTTAAAACACTATGCTTCCCAGTTGGCCAAACTGAAATAAATGTAAATTGACCCTTGGAGTCCTAAGAATATTTGGACCAGACGGTCCTTGTTGGCTCATTACAAGCTTCTGCGACTTGGCTCTGCTGCATTTTTAGGCATGCCCAGTGGAAAAAAATTCCAAAAGCTGCCCTGAGATGGACTCCTCTTGGAAAGCAAAAGATGGGCAGGCTTCAGGCCACCTGGTGTAGGGACGTTCATGGAGTGACGCACATGCTCAAATCCAAGACTGTGACAAGTAGAGAAAACTTATTGCAGCCTTGTGTCACACTAGAGACAATGTGCAAAAGATGAATATAGTCCTTTTTGTCTCCTCTGTGATGTTGTGTATATCCACAGCAGTGTTCTGAGCTAAATGCTCAATGATATAACTGAAACAGGCACAGTTGCCATCTTAACCCTGGTTTAAACCCTGAGTTTAAACCAGCCACCCTGCAGCCACCTTCTCAGGTTTAAACCGGGAAAAGTCAAAACACTACCAGTAGTCCTGGTGTGACTGAAGTTCTTGATTAGCATCAAAACCAAGGTGGTATATAAAAGATGAATGCAGCAATCCCTGTCTGTGGATTAGTGTAGCCAGAAGTCATCATGTTTAAATTAGATGAAGATGTATATAAAGGTATTTCTAGTAAGCACAGTTAGCTAGGTGCATCAATAGACTATAGGCATGCATCATGCAGGTGATAAATTGTTGTAGTTTGTTTTACAATTTAAATTACTCTTATGGTTAAGCACAGACCTCTTGGAAGATCTTTTAGTACATAACCGCAAAGGTCCAAAAGGTTTCAACACCTCGAATGTAATGGAGATATTTACTTTAGTGGTTCGTATGTGCTGAGGGATGCAGACAGGTGGGTAGTGCCGCTGGTGCCTTTAGCCATAGCTGTGATGTAGTGGCCACATCCTTAATCAGGCATCAACTTAGATGCATTTTAAAATATTTATCATGTGAGTCTATGGGGCACTGACTCTCTTTTGAAGCAGACCTCAAGTGGCAATTACAGGAATTGCAGTTTTTTGATACTTTCTTAATAGTCTTTTACACAATGAAACTTGAATGTTCTTTACCCTTCGAGCCTAAAGATATAATTGAAGATATGTGATCAGTGTTTTGTTAAAGGTCGAAGAAAGGACTCTTGAAGATGCAACCAACATGTAGGTAAATGTATTTAAATTCCTCAACATCGATATTTAAAGCACTGGCAAGACTAATGGTTGCATTATTCACCTCCCAGTGAAATGCCATAAATTTGGCAGCTCGGCTGAGCCAGCAGTAGCTTGAAACAGATTTGAATGAAAGCGGGAGCTGACTTTCTCGGTATTTGAGGAGACTGTTTCAATCCCCCCTCCGACTGGAGGCAGATACCAGAACTGAAATGCATTCGAGCGCAGGCCGGGGGAAGCGATGGTAGAAAAACAAATGTGACATCTTGTGTTATTGTTGCTGTGCCCACACGTGTCGCTGTCAGTTTATGTCAGGGCTAAAAAACCGACTGCAGAAATTAGATATGAGTGGTTACTCTGAATTGAGCACGAAAGGCGGCAGTGGAAATGAGGCTGTACACGTCTTCAGCCCAGAAATATTTGCACTGTCTGCTTGTCTTGTACCTGTTTTATATTTTATCCACCTGTGTTCCTGTGCCTCTGAGTCACTGTCCAAACTCCACTTGCTTTCACCTTCTTTCTGCCTTTATTTCTTTTTGCTTTTTTCCTTATGCTCCATCCTCTTTTTATTTTCTCCCGTTTTTTGCTTTCCTTTTCATTTAGAGTCCTTATGTTGCCCCGATGAATTCATTGGCTCAGTTAAATATAGACTACAGTGTTTTGAATCTGAAATACAGATCATTCCTCCTTCCTGTTTTCTATAGGTTTCTATTCATGCACTGGACTATTTCAGTGGTCTACCACTTTTTTCTATGTGCTGGAATACATTTCAAAAGCCTTTTTCCTGCCATATCGCTTATGATTTGTCACAAATTCTGCAGCAAAGTATTTGAATTCCCTGAACGCAAACTTGGAAAAAGTGTGAGTGATTGTGGGGATTATTAAAGTGCATCACTTCACCTTTTTATCTCCCTTTCTCCTCCCCACATCTAATTTTCTCTGCTGTCCATTATTATCTCTCTTCTCATCACCTCAGCTCAGCAATCTGATCATGTGCTCATCCCTCACTTTTCTTTTTTTTTTTTTGCCACTTTAATCTCTTGTCTATTTGTACTTGATTTAATAGCTTCTATCTGACTTTGTCCCCTCACAGATAGGAAAGATTAGGAATGAGTGTAGAATTTTAAGAGGAATTTCATGGAGTTAAAATAGTCTTTGAATACTGAGTAAACAGCTTGGCATTCACACATTAAAACGTGGGACAGATATGAGCTGCTGATATTTGTACACAGAATCTGTATTTTCTCTTCAGTGCAAATTGAGATAAAACATTTGCAGCTCATTCACACATGCACACACACAGATGCTCACACACACACAGTGAGCTACCATGCAAGGTTTTGGCCCAACCATCAGGAGCAGCATCTTGCTTTAAATAACTGCTGTTCTACTAATACAGGTTACCTGAAGTAAAGGCTTCACCCCACATGCTAAGCATCAGTGCTTATGGAAGGGACTACAGGCAACTGATGATCGGCACATAAAGTGGGTTATTTAAACTTCCATTATTTGTGTCTCTAGAGTTGACCAGATTTACAGCGTGTAATGCTACGTATTGTTCGGTTTTAAAACAAATGTAAGCCGGCAATGAAAAGCTCCAAATTCACATCCCATGAGTGAAAACAAGGTAAGACTTTAGCATGTAGGCAAAAGAAGTCCAACCAATAACTGTATGTTTGTCAACACCTACTGTAGCTACTAGCTTCTGTTTTAATATGGGACAGAATTACCCCAACCCCTAGGCTTAACCTTAACCCTCATCCTAAGAGATTCTAAGAGTCTTATCTCTGATAATTGGTGGGTGTATGGTTGACATGAACAAATTAAAGACTGGCCTTCAAATACTAGAGAGAAAACATTTGAATCTGGCTGTTGGTGCATTCAATATCTTTAAAAAAAGCCTTCACAAAATAGTATTGTTGTTTTGTTTTTTACTTTTAAAAAAAACTGCTAAACACCAGCTGGAACTTTTCTATCCGGAGTCTGGATGTTCTCCCACAGTCCAAAGACATGCTCGTTAGGTTAATTGGTGATTCTGGGTTGGCTGTAAATGTGGATCTCAGCATGGATGTTTGCCTGCCGCTGGTCAGGGTGTACTGAGTCTCGCCCATTAACAGCTGGGATAAATTCTAGCCTTCCCACAACTCTGAACCGGACAAGCAGTCAGCAGACAAGAAAACTGAAGTCTGGATTTCAATAAAGAGAGATCATTTGGAAGAACTGAACATGATATATTGAGATAGAGAAATGAATTATTGTATCTGGGGTCGGACTCCAGTGACCAGTAATGGCAGAGTGGAATCCCAGCAGGGACAGGACCCCCAAGAGTCTGCACGCTGGTGGTGGTGAAGATGAAAATTTGAGGCTTGGATGGAGCTCTGAGTGACTTGGGTGAGCGTGCATGAGTGAGAGTCTGAAAAGGAGAATGATTTAAACCACGCTGAGTGGCATGTGTGTATACATGTATGTGTGTGTATTTATACATACTATACAGTTATCTTGGTCTCCTGCCATCCTTTCTTACTGTCAAACAAATTAACATGACAACTTGAAAAACATGCTAAAAGTATGACAATAATGCAGGAAAGTCAGTAAAAGCTCGAAGATTAGGCAACTAAATTTGATCTATTTCCAAAGCTGCTCTCAGAATAAATCTTCATCCTCTTACCTTCCAGGCTCTTCAAATGTCAAAATGCTTCCTACCTGTTTCTCGTTGTGTAATCCTTTCATGCTGGGGAAAAAGGATTAGTCACCTCTCGAGTCATTAACATATGTAGACGTCACGCCCCTTTCCCAGTATTTCACCAGACTCTGCTCGGTGTGCTCATCCAGACTCGGACACAATAATGATCTTGCGCTTCTAAAACTTTTTCTCATCTCTGTTCTTTAAAGCAGCTAAGATGATGATGAATGTTGTTGTCATTTCTCTACATAGCTCAAGTTTTAGTAGAAGATAAATCGATGCAAAATCCGTGCAGCCTAGTCTGGCTCTGTGTATCCCTGCAACGGCACAGACACGACGACCCGCATGAGAATCACCAATGGGCCCCATTCATCAATCAGAACCAGCTGAAAACAAAAAAAATCAATTCAGCATCAGTATTTTAGAGTGTGTAATGATTCTAAAAATAAATGTTCTGACCTTTATTTAATCAATGCAGGGAGATAAAACTCACTTTTCTTGTCATTGTCACCTTGGCGCTGCACAGTCCTCAGAGCCCACACTACAGCATCGGGGACCATTTGAGGAAACTATGAGGAATCTCAATGAGGAGCTGAATTCTTGATGTGAAAATGTTCCTTTTACACGTGTACGTATTTTCACAGATCTGGTTAGAAGCATTCAAAGTCAACAAATTGTTGCACCTGAAAACAGTCTTTTGTCCTTTTGGTTCTAGTCTGTGTTTTCATTCTTTATTTCATTGATATTTGAAGTATGTCTTAGAAAACCTTCCTGAAAGACTTTTGCTACAAAAGTTGACCATGGTTAAATTCAAAATGATCAAAGACATCATGCGCTCATTGGAAGAACCACCTGAGGGCATCGGTTATATTTTTTAACCAAACTGTCTGACGCAACAGTTGTTAAATTCAAAGTATGTCAGTAATGTCTCAATAAAGCCCTCATCCAGTCCAAAAAATGTTTTTTTTTATACCTTATAACACTTAGTTTTAGATAAAGACTATTTGAATAAAGCTTCAGTTAAAACAGAGAAAAGTAAAACACCTGTGTTCATGTTTGCCAGGATCATACATCGTCTTCATCCATGAGTCTGGCTGCACATAAAAATTAAACTTGCCCTTACAGCTCCATCACCTCGAGTTTGGTGTCAGATAAAGACATTTTGGTGTAGTTGCACAACTCTTTTTGATTCAGTGACTTTCTGAAATCTCTAGTAATCTCTGCTTACCAGCAAAGGTATGCGGTCATGATAGAAAGGGAATCAAACATAAATAGTACAAAGTTTCTCTTTTCAAAGATTACTTTGAAAAGAGAAACTTCCTCATGGCAGATGCATGCATGGGTCTCACTATATACTCATGCATCTGTCTACTGTATTTAGCTGGGCTTAAGCAGAAGATGTTGACAACCTAACCAAAATAGTAGCTTACCAAGGTGTGGCTGTTGCTGTGCACAAGCAACATCTTGGAACCACAGCTGTCCCAGAGGTTTATCCATGGGACGTGGCTGACCACGTAGACAAGCAGACATCCACCAGCAACAGCTATTGACATGATTCTGAACATTATTAGAAACATCTTCAATGAAAAACAAGCTATTAACTGGTTGAATACATCAAGACATGAGGGAAGGGTTAAGCCGGTGTCACTAAAGGAACACCAAAGACTTGGACATTTCACAGTATGCAGTTGTTTTTTTTACTGTAGTCTATAGGCCGAACCCAAGAAAATATGACGAAAGAAGCAGCTTTAAGCAGATGTCTGAGAATTTCTTGGTAAGAAAAGCAAAAACGGAGAGCTGGAGAGTACTAAAAAGCTTTGTGCTGATGTTCAACATCAAAAACAGCACCTGCATAACAGCTAGTATCAGTTACTCTCTACTCTTAGGAATATACACAGATGTCAGTGGTTTGGAGTTAAGCAGAACTACATAGTGGCGTAGTGTTAAGTCTGTATTATTGTTCTTCATTTGCTTTTTGTTTGAGTTGTGGAGAAGAAGAGCACAGGCAAGAACCCTATCCCACGTTTAAGTTCCTTCTGCCTCCCGACAGTGAATTTGCACCTCTGTTTTCTCCCCACAGACGCTCCCACTAACAATGAATCGATCGATGACAGGCGCCGCTTCAGCCCAAGCTCTGTATCGTTTTGAATTTCATGGACCAGCTAAGTGTGTCTGTCTGTGGAGCTTGTTAGTTTGTTTTGAAGTGAGGTCTGACCGGAGATGTATTATCTCTCAGGCTGGAGTTGTATTATCCTTCACTGACCCAAGACCGAGATAATAAGACTGAGGAGCAAAGGGCTGATAGCTGAGCGAGAGAAGAAGGGCGACACCATGGGAAACAAACACAATGTTATTTAGTCCCTTGTTCTTTCTTTTTATTATATTTGTTCATGTGGTGGCGTGTGTACGTTTTGCTTTTGTGTTTTTATTTTCTTCCCATCTCTTATATTATTTTATGTGAGGCGATGACGCCTTCTTCACATTGTGCTGCAGGGAAAAATGTGTTATGATAGGCATGACCAAAGAATTTGTCAACATGTTTTTTTCCCATATTCCTACAGGAATAACAGATCTATTGGCTGATGTGTAGATGTGTGATGTGCGTTTTCATCAGCTGTGTAACTTTCCCATTAGCAAGGACGCCCTATGTTCATGTGCATAAAACTATGCTCTGAGAACTATGAAACCTGGGTGTAATTGATGCTGTAGGTTATACTCCTGTGATTCAGAACAAAATGCTGTGGATGAAGAGGGATGCTACACACACATAATGCAGTTTGTACAGATATTACAGAATTTGCATTACCAAAGTTTTAATGCAATTTCTGAAATGGCTGTCCATTTTTATTCCCAGGGCATCAAATGAAGGGCATTATATATTTGATATGACATTTAGTTTACTTTGCAAACCCATACTTGGCTAAGCCTTCAGACCACATGGCATCACTGTCATTACAACTCAGTATGTATTTGGACTATTTGTCATCTGCATTTACATGAATTAATGAGATGGCCCAGCACTGCTTCACAGCGATGTCACATGCAATATGATGTGGCCACCCTTGCATTGCTGTATTTAAAGGTAGTTGCAATTTAAGCCTCCATGTGTGAGACAGCCTTCCTCCTCCATCCGAAACTTTTCTTGTCAGCGTGGGATGGAACAAAATGACGTGAGACAAGAAACTGCAAAACAAAAGGCAACCATATTCCCCACACCCCCATATAATTGTGCAGTTCAATCTGCCAAACCCTCTGTACTCTTTGAAGATGCGTGGAATCAAAACCGTGACACTCTGTCATTGAAACGTCTTCCCATTTTTGCTGTGTAATCTGAAGGAGCTGTTGGCCCAGAGAGCAAGCAGCACAGAAAGAGGGGGGGGGTATTAGTGAATTATGGGAGACAATTGGATTGCGTTTTTCTTTTTATAATGGTGCTGAGCCCAATAAAGAAACTTAATGGATATCTTTAGAGGAACACTGTGCTAATGTAATAGCGTGATCTCTGTCCCAGTTACAGCTCCTGAGTCTCAGGGAATGCTGATTATTTGCTAATTAACTGGAAATAAATATGAATATGAAAACAATTAGTATGCAGATAACAGTCTGGTTTGCACACCCTGAATATATTGCATCATCATTGAAACTCTCTCTTTTTTACTCTCAGAAACCTAAAACCAGTCGTTTGATCAGCATGTTGCTGCTCAAGTGTTCTATGTGACTGTGCAATTACATGAAAGCTCCCATAACACGGACACTATAAGTGTTCTTACCAAACCAGAACGTTCTCAGTCTTCCTCAGCCAACATGAAAAGTTCTGAGTTACGACACATCCCAGGAGACTCTGGGAGAAATGGGCCAACTTGCAAAAGCAATATCACTCCAGCCACGGATAAATCACTGAAACCTGAAAGCTATCAGAGTTAGCGGGTTGCTGGGGGAAATGATTATGGGATTAACGCCTGTGGAAAGTGTGTTTTTGCACCATCAGTCAGAGAAGCGATTAAAGCCATACAAAACCTACAACAAGAAGTGACAAGGGGAGGAAATTAGAAAGCTCTGAGCACCAGACGTTTATGCTGAAGTTATTTAGGGAAGACGATCGCAACTGGAATGAGCAGCCTTTTCGCCCACCTGGTGCTCTGTCATCTCTGACGTTGATTGGTCACTGCCTCAGATGAGACGAAGAGATTCTCAGTCTGTGTGAGGGCAAAACTGAGAAAACTATATGGATGTTAGAAAAATGAGTGAGATTCTTCTTTTGTGTGTGTGTGTGTGGGGGGGGGGGTTGACATCGTCACCCCCACCCGAGAGATTGGACTAAGCCCCAAGTGCCCTGGGTGAAGGATCGCAGTGACACTCCCTGTAATGAAGACCTGTTTATGAGGCTTCTGGTATACGTTTTCCCCCTATATAGACCTATATAAAAGGACTTGATTTGAATAACCTACAACTATTTTATTTAACTATGGAGAAATTTTTTTTTTTTTTAAATTAAGTTCCAGAAGCACCGACAGACGTTCATCCAAATATAGAAACCTTTTTATTTTACAATTTTCAGAAAAAAATATCATACAATTCCAGTTTAATTGTACAGTTTGTTAAATACCTAAATACACCTTTACAGTTGCAATGTCAGTAGAAAAAAATATTGGATATTTTTGAGATACAAAATGTACACTTCCCTACACATCAAAGCTCACACACGTACACGACATTGTGTGATGGGCCGACGTCAGCCACTGACATTAAAAACATTTGCTCCTGTAAATTAAGATTATTCTGCCCAACAGACTTTCGACTGAACATATGAAGGTGGGAAAAAATTACAACTTAAAAATGTATTTGGATATTAACGTTATAAAACGTTTCAGCATATTTACGATGGCTCTATCCCAGCAGCTGTGGAAAAGTATTACATTTGAAGTGTTTGTGTACTTGAAATGTGGTTTATACCATTATATGGGTGTCAGCTAGGGACAGGATTGAGGATCGGGTCTTGTAGGGAACAGTTCCCAGTAGTTCAATTCCTTTCCTTTGATATGTTTCTTAGTGATGGTGGTGACTCAAAACGGTGCCAATGAGAACCGATCTATGTCAAGTGATAGTGGAATCGGATTTGCTAAATCCCTAGTGTCTGCAAGTTTTTTTTTTTTTAATGAAATACTTTACCACAGTGGATAAAAGCTGAAATAAAGCAGTGCCTCAAAGACCCAAGTTATGCTTTGATGTAATAAAACAAACTTTACATGTGCAATGGAAAGGTACATATTACTCAGATTTAAAAAAAAAAGAAAAAACCACACTTTTAAAAGCTTATTCAATTAAACATAATTGAAGGGATACAGTTGGCAACATCCTGTGAAATTTCCCCAGAGACACCGATCCATTTTAGTTCCTTTTTAATTTAATGCACTTTGTACAAAACACAGTAAAGATGAAGAGCATCAAACAATTTTGGCATCATCTCGTTTCCTCCCTTATCCTTTCCTGCAGAACAGTTGATTATCATTGCTATCATCTTATCTACTCAAACAGAATGCAGTTCCCATCACACACTAAATTGTCAGAAAAATTTCACAAAAAGTGTTCCTCGTCTTTGTGACGATTCTGGGCGTGAGACCCAAGAGACCCAACTCTATATACCAGCAATGACCTCTGGTTCTTTTCTGCACAGTTGAGGCAAAGGGAACAGGAAGATTACTCTGCAGGGGAGATTAGGACATTTAAATAAAACTTGGCACAGCTTTATGATCATACCCATACGTCTATGTTTTCAGCTGCCAAGAGTTTTCCCATCTTTGCCAGCTGATTTTACCTCTTTGCTTTCTGTGCAGTTGATTTATTTTTTTTTTTTTTGGCGGGGGGGGGAAACTATGTTTTGTTACTTAAAAATAGGACTCTGGCTATTCTATAAAGCATTTTAGCATGTTCCAGGTCAAATTATATAAATTATATAAACACTAGCCATCCAGTTGAATAATCATGGCATTCTATTTTGACAGTTAAGTTCTACATTTTCTCTAAAATCAACTCGTCTGCATCCTACTGCATTTGATTCTGCTGCCCCTTATGTTTTATTGGAATAAGTGATTTTCTGGCACTACTATAGCTCTTCATTGAAAAAGCACAAGCTAACACGTCAGCTACCTGAAACACTTTGTCACTTTTCTTACTTATTCTATACAACGCAGCCAAAAGGCTGTAATGATGATAATGTCAGAATCCACATTTCTTTTTATCAAAGATTTATGTGGCAGTTGGGCTTGGCAGAATCAAGAAAAAACAGATGCAATTCTAAACTGTTCTGCAGGATAAATGTGAGAGAAGAAAAACAAGATGAAATATTAAAGAATAGTACATTTTCTCAATAAGAAGTATAAAGTAACTTTTAGTACTTCAATAGTCCCATTTCAACCAAAAATGTTGCCTTATGTACTCAACTTCCTATAAAACTTTGACAAAGAGTGTTCGTATTAACAATTCGTCAGAAAACAAACAGCCCAGCCCACTATCAATGCTAGCGTGATGTCAAAGAATAGAAATGCAAAGAAATCATATCTGGATATACAGTGTATAACAAAAATAAGTCAGATGCCGGATCAAATTGTTCCTGTTGGATCATCTGCTGGTAACCTTACTCAGTGGTCTGAAACAATCATTCTAAGTCATCTTTTAACAGTTTGAGAGTGTACAAAGCATCCAGGCATGTAGCTCGAAGGTCGGCGTGAAGAAGAGACAGAAAATCTTTTGTTCCTCTTTACAACAGAGTAGACCTGATGAAGACCGATTTTAAAAGTGCACAGAATGAAAAGCTGTTATCCTTTATTGTTCAAATCCCTTAGAGATATGTGATGCATTATGTTAGGGTAGGAAAACAGCACAAACTGTTGATTGTCTCTTTTGCTACAGTATGTAACACTGGGCTTCAGCTAGAACATCAACAGTTATCCTCCATGAGGTATGAAGGTAGCAAGTCTGTTAACGGTTTATTAAAATAATTTGTTGATGAATTTTAGTTAATATTTAATTATTAAGTCCACACTACTAAACAGGTGTAGACAGTGTGGTAAGGGACCAACAGCAAGAGCAGAATACTACAAAAAGGTTTACATTTAGTACGCTCCTGCTGGTAATAAATAACAGTTACATGCTGGTAAATGAACCATTTACTGTAACTCAAGAAGGGTTTAACAACTCGAACATGTTAGAAAACACTTGTGATGGTTATTTATCTTCACTTCTCAATAATCTCATTGCAAATCTACCAGCTCCTAAACCTAAATATGGGTTGTTGGTTGGCATTTGTGTGAACAATTTATGTGATAAGACAGAATTGGAAACAACAAATAATTATTTGCACTGATTGTGATAAAATCTGTTTTGCATTTGTGTTGGAAAAGGTTTTAATCTGCACACAACAAGGAGCTCAATATATATTTTTCCCCAACGTTTTCTAATATCTGAAATATTGAAATACACTGAAATATTGTGATATATAGTGAATATTACCATTTCTTTTGGTCTACTACTGCATGTTAATGTCTTCCAGAGCCCAATACCTGGATCTGATGATTAAAATGGCACACACTGAACATTGTTCTGCTTCACAAAATGGGATTAGAGAATGTGTGCAGGCGACAGACCAGAACATCCCAAAACATAGTGTCAAACAGGGATTCAAGCAAAATCACCATCAGCTAAACCACAGGATCAAAGAAAGGATGAAAGCACATTTGATTAAAAACAGAATGAAAAAAGGGATTTATAAAGGCGGATGGCGACACTGGTAAACAAAGACAGCAATTTCCTCTCTCATTATAATATTCTGGATAGAACAAGTGGGAAAACAACACAGCATCATATCATGATTTCAATACAACAAAGGTCTTCTTAGGGTTGTGGTTTACTTTTGACAGCAGGAGCAAATATGCTGGGAAAACAACAAAAAACACAGTCTTTTTAGCTCTATTCACAGCCAGCAGTTACATGTGTGTTCACAAAGCCAGTGGTGCGTTCAAGGTCCTGCACCAGAAGTCAATTCATGATCAGTTCAAAGACTTGAGGAGTCTTTTTACAGCACAAAAAAAATATCCAGGCAAAGTCACTTCCTGAATTGAGGAATTGTTCCCTATTTTCATCTGGACATTTCAGGCCACACTCATTTTCTGCAAATACACACAGCAACATCTAGTCCTCTTCTAACAAGGCACTAAGATTTCATTCAAGTTTATCATTCCATAAGTGCTTAATGCATTTTAACGCCCCCCCCCCCACACACACACACTCACACACGTTAGTCTCAATCCCAGCGCTACCTTGGCGAGGCTATCCTGAATAATTTCCCCTTTTGGTCTCTCCTCCCGCTCACACTGTACTCTAAAGTGATGTGTCAGCATGGTGGCCGTCCAATCAGGCAGCCCTGCTGAGAATCAGCTGGCCTGTCAGTCACACGGCCAGCCATCCAGGCACGCAGGGGTCTATTTGCGGTGCTGCCTGCTGCTCCGCACCTTGACGAGACCCCTTGCTCGGCCGTCTGTGACCGGGTTGCTTCAGTGACTGAGTGGAAAGCAGCAAATAGCGCACAGAAAGCAAGGGAGAAACTCTTAGAGGTGTGACAGCTACTCCCACTCCCACTGTCACCACCATAATGACAAACAGCTCTCATGGTGCAGTCAGAAGTTTGGCTTGGGAAAACTTACAGTGCATTTAAAATTGCATATATTTTGTTCTCCATTTGCTTTTGGTTCAGCCCCAACAAAGTACACACTGTTGAATGTAGCAGGCAAATGAGCCCCAATCTTACTGTGTGCGTAGTGCCAAAAAAGCACACCTGCTTGTATACTGCAAATCCTATGAGATGTAGTATGAATAATGAGGAGTAGTAGTAGTATGGGTGATGCGAAGTAGCACGGCTATTGAGCTAACAACCTTAAAACTAAATTCTGAACAAATACCTCCTGATTTAGTAGTCACTGCTTTGAGGAGCTTTTCTCAAAGCATTTTCAAATAAAGGGGCCCACTCCATGGTGCGATCTCAAAGGAAACACTTGTTGGAGCCTTGTGGCAGTGCAATGACCTTACCTTGGATCTTCTGTTTGCCACAGACAGCCTGCATTCTTATTGTCTACTTTACGAGATGCAGGACCTCTATGAAGAAAGCAAAATCTAGTCTGACTGCACCATTACCCAGCAGGAGTCAGCCTGCACAAACCCTGGCATTGGATAGCGCTCGCCTCTGAGGAATATAAGAAGAACGTGGCACAGTGACAAATCTGAGAAGGACTAATCAATAAATACAGACAGGAAAGCAGAGAATAAGGAAAAAATAAGTGAGGCAAAAGGTCTCATCCCCTCGGACCGTCTTTGTCAACTTTCACCCGCTACATTCAATGCAGCTCTGCCCGCAGACCAGGAGTTACACACATGGGGGGAAGGATGAGGGAGGGAACAGAAGGTTGTAAAGGAGAATCACTTCACCAGGTGATTTTCAGAGTGGTTCTGCCTGGCTTCACCCAGGTGTCAGTATGACTTTGGCTCAGCACGAGCCCCCCCCCCTCTTCATCTACCCCCAGGGAGGTTGTCAGAGCTGGAGAGACATAAGGGTATTTGAGAGGGAGAATGAAAAAGGTGGGCAAAGGTGCAGTCATGCAGGCAGATAGAGACGGACATGCAGGCAGTGGCAGACCGGTAGAGAAACGAGGGAGGAGAGATGGGAGGATAAAAGGTAGATGGACAGAAAGCGGGGGAGAGAGAACTGCAAACAACAAACCCTCAGAGAGGAAACAGTACGGGGGAAGGGAGGGAGATTTGAAACGGGCAAAAGAAATAAAGAGGAACGGCAGACGATTAAAAAAATTAAATAAAAATCAGGAAGTGAGACAGACCTACTGCCACAGCAGCACCCCAACAAAACATACACATCTCTCACAGAGTCCCTTTTACACAAATCCCATCAATCAAACTCAAACCCAATCTTCCCTCACACTAATGCGTTTAACTAACCCCTTCTGCGTCCCGTCCTGCCTCACTCCCAGCACCCCAAAGAGAAACAGCTGTCACCTCATTGCGAGGTAAATGGGAAATACCCCAGTTCGCAATAGCAGCAGCAGCAGCTCCACTTCTGCATGAGTCCTTCCTCGTGGATGCTGCAGGGCTTCACTTGGCGCCCTGATTGAAGTGCTCCAGCACGGTGGCGTTGGTTTTCTCAAACAGCCACTGCTGAGTGGGCGAGGACGGGTCACACGTGTTCATGAAGACACGCCGCTCGTTCGGGCTACTGTCGATACAGCTGTTGCTGACGGGGTGATACAGACTCTTATCCTGGAGGAAGAAACAAGGGAGATGACGGGCTGCATCAAAGAGAAACTATTAGGAAGCTCATTTAAAACATGGACAGTGTTTGAAATAATGACTCCCTGACAGCTATTGCTCTAAATGCTCAACTTTTTCATGTCTCGTCTCTGTGATGTCAGCGAGAGGAGGTAAATCAACTGTTCAAACCTTCTGTTTGTGAGGGCTGGCCAATGAGAATAATCTTGGGTTAAGGGTGGAGGACAGGAACTATAATGGCTTGTTTGTGGTGGAGGATAAAGACAGGGGACTGCACAAGAACTCAGTTCATGTTAAACAGAGACTCATGCAAAGATATTCTAGTAGACTCAAATAATAAATATAGAGTTGGGAATGGGTATAACAGGTCCACTTTAAACCAATGTTTGCAAGTAACGCTTTCAAGTTGTGTTGTTTACTGCTGCCAGCATGTTTCTTTGTGGCTACATTAAATCCCACAATGGTTACAAAAATAGAAACGTGGCCCTTTGTAATAGCCGAGCATAAAAGCACAACAACATAATGAGCCCCGTAGATTCGGTTAAAAAGTGCAAAGCTTTGGGAACTGATTAAGCATTCTTGAAGTCATTCATTCTGAAGCAATTACATTTGCAATTTTGCTGTTTTGTACTGGAAAAGGAAAACAAAAAGGCTCAGAGAAAGAGAGCTCGCCACACAAACATTACACATAACCACGCCGGCAGCTCCGACTCTGATCTCTGCTTTGTCTCCGTCATACCTTTCTGTAGCGCCACAGCTGGTTGCCTTTCATGCCGTGGCAGTCGTACAGGGTGACGGGGCTGTTGTGGGAAATGGCATCGAAGCAAACTTTTTTCGTGTGCATGGGGTCGCCCACCCGAATGTCCTCTCTCCAGCCAAACGTAAACACCTGCAGGAGATATAATGTAATGATTTTTTCCTTTTTTGAAGTGCGATGATCTTTACGTGACATGAAAAATTCTCAGCACAGGGTGAAGGGACTTGCGGGGGACTTTAAGACGAATCGTTTGTTTTGAAGGTCTGAACTTTTGAAAAGAGCGATACAGGGTTAAAATATCAACCTACTGTAAGAAACTTTCACTTTCCTATTAAGCTGCTTTTGCTCCTTCATGCTGTTTTGCTTCTGTAAAGTTCTGAATGGAATTTTATAAAAATCTAAAAGTTTATCATGGTTGTGTCTGATTACTGATGGGAACTTTTGACCTGTTTTATACTTGAACACCTTGGTTTCTAAGCTTTTCTGTATGAAACCTGTGTTTTTGTTTTTCTCCTCTCTCCTGGTTCCTCTGGCTTCCTCCCAAAATCCAACAACATGCACGTTAGGTTAATTTGTGATTCTCTGATTGGCTGTAGGTGTGAAGTGCTAAAAGCGATGTATGGGTGAAATTGGCTTGCAGTGCAAAGTGCTCTGAATGGTCAGTAAGAGTAGAAAAGTGCTATACAAATGCCAGTCTGTATCCATTCAGTGTGAATCAGACTTTCAGGGAGCAATCTAAAAATAGCAGCCGTACTAGAAGCAGTGCAGCACTGACAAGAGAGTTCACTACATTTTAGTCACCATTTTCGCCCCATATCCAGTGAGGTTAACACATCTGACTGATGACCGAAAGGTAGCTGGTTCGATTCCAGCCGGAGACACAAATGTCAGGAAACACATCTGGTGTAAGACTCTGCCAAAGCCAACATGTGGAGTTACCTGCTGTGGTGCCCGTTTGTGACAAGGGAGCAGATTTTAAATAGGCAGATTTTTTAAACTCACACTGCATTTTGTGTATATATTTACTAACCAAATGAAACAGTTAAATATGCAGCAGATGTTTTTAAACCATTTACTGAAAATGTTTATCGGTCCTCATGTCAACCAGCCCATAAACATGTCTCTTACTTTCGACCCAAGTTTTATTTTCTCCCCATCCAGCTACTACTTATACACCTGAAAGTGGTTTATCTGAACTTCAGTGTCTCATTATTATTTGCAAAATGGCCCCACCGAGGGAATGCGGCCAGTCGGAAAAGGACCAATCAGCATTGAGGCAAATGTTGTTGTGAGATTGCCAGTAAAACTCAGTAAAACATAATTCTCCAAAGTCATTCAGTTAGAAAAATCCAAAAGGCGTAATTGTTGTTTAATTTCATTTTGAACAGGTTCTCATGCTGTATGAGCCAAAAATATGAAATTCCAATGTGTGTTTTTGTTAAAAAAAAGAAGGTAGAGATGAGTATTTACTGAGGGTTGCTTTGTGAGGGCACCCCGCTGCACACCGGGATGACCTGCAGCACGTTTCTGTACAGTGGAATTATTGGGAAGTGAAATGGCTCACCACAGATTGACTTTTTTTGATTCAGTAATTTTGTATTTATCTTATATTTATGAATACAGAGTGGATTTCCATGATTACATACAGTTTTTATTCATGGTTCTAAAGCTAAAAAACAAAGACCAACATGCACTGTATCAATTGTTCATTTTCTTGACCCTTATTTCTTTTTCTGTGACAGTGATAGATTAACGCAGCTTCATATGATCGTTATCCATTTGTCTAAAAGTCGATGAGTTCATCGTGATGATTGATCTCGTCGTTAACGATCGTCTCGTTTTATCTAAATGTTTGCTTGCCTCATATCTGCTGATCTCAAAGCTGCCTTAGCTGTGAACTCAAATCTTGATATGTACAATGAATTGAAACATCTCAGCCAACAACTCATATTAGATTTTTGCATTTAGTTTCATTTAAACCAGTAAATGACTTGTACTAATTTTGATTTAGTAAATGATTTGACAATTAATATTTCTGCAGAAGTATTTCTGGATTCCAGGCATATCAGACAAAAAAAAAAAAAAAGTCTAATTCCCTCTTACTTAAAACCAAACATACAAAATTAAACTTTTAATCTCCATCTGTGATGTCCAGGTGACTGTCGCCCCTCTGGCTCCCAAACACTGTCTGAATGATTTGCTCCACTCCTCCTGTACAGAATCAAAAAGCCCTGACAAGGACAGCTGCCAGAGAGGCCACCTGTGAGCTGCAGCGAATGCATTTCGTGCTGGCTCTGAATACAGATTGAGACTGTGACACAAATTAAACTACAATGCATCTTCAGATTAAAGCAATTAAACTGTCAGAGCTCTGAGGCGCAGTATTTTGGCTGTAGAAACAAAAGGGGACATTCAATCCATTAAGTTTGTATTATGAGCTGTGCTTTAAGATCTTCACTGTGACGTGTGAGTGCAGAGTCCTTTTAGAACAATGCAGAGATAATGAAGAAGCTTTTCCGTCTATGTGGCCACTAGTTTTGTGACATTTATGTCTCGTTAGCTGACGAAATGCAATTACTTAAGCGATTTCATAAATGGGCCCTTAAGAAAAACCTAAAATCGCTCAACTTTGTAGTTGAAAGGCACATTCTTGGACCACTAGACCACACTTTCCTTTAGATTTCTTTTTAAATCTACATTGTGGAGTATAGGTGATCGCTATAATGCTTATTAGATCCTGGACAGCCTGATGACACGGCAAGAAAAGAGCAGTTATAATAAATCAGTCCTTTGTCTGACCTGGATGACTGACCTGTACACCTGCCACCTTCAGCAATGTAAGGACTGGCCCACACACACTATCGATGCTAACAGAAAACTCCTAATGCAGGGAATGCTGGGAAATCTGACCACAGTATAATGAATCTTCTGAGTAAGTACGAGGCGGAGAGTGAAACACATCATTGACAAAATTAAAGAGCAGCTTCTTTTAATAAAGCCTGCCAGGATCCTGATGAAATCAAAGGTGCAATTACATCAACTATTAAAATTATATGGAGAAAATTAAACTATTAAAAACTTCTAAAATAACGACTTTTGGCCCGGGTATCAAAAGATGAAGGCATCAAAGTATGGTTTCTGCATGCCTAATGTTGAATTAATGTATGAAAAAGGAGGCAGTTAAAAGTTTCAAAAACAGACTTTAAAAATAAAAAAGGAAACCGTGTGTGCAAGGGTTTAAAATATTTAAGGGCAGGTTCACAAGAAAAAAAGTAAAAGAAAGTAGAAGTCAAGTCTTTGATTTAAAAAAAACCCACAAAAACAAAAACCTGAACAAAAACAACCAAAAAAAACGATTATGATATAGGAAAGGAAACCCCCATGGAAAGGAAAGTAACAAAGAAAAACAACAAAAAACAAAAAGGCCATTTCTGTTGCAAAAGCCTTGGAATTAAATAACATCCTCTGGGACTCACAGATGGATTGGCAAAACCTGCAGTTTCTCCCCTGGCCACTTGGGCTTGTCTTTAAAAAGTCGAACCCTGTTAACCTCTGTTAATCTGTAGACAAAGGCCACATTTTTTGAGCTTTGTACTGCAACTTCAGCTTGGTCAGTAGAAAGATCTGACAGCATGGCAGACACACTCCAGGTTACCAAGGAGAGCAGCACAGGCAGAGATGATGCTGTGCTGAGTTTGCCTAATACAGTTATGCTGTAGCTTACTCTTCCCCTCAGGTTATGTCTGGATTCTATTTTGGGATTTTAATTTAATGAAGATGCACATTTTGTCATGATCTGGACAATGTCAGCGCCTTAATTCTCTGGATTTGCAGGTTGTCTTTATTGCCGCCTACAGTGTTTGTATCAATGGGACCGTGTTAGGCGTGCTTGCTGTGAGCACACAGGTTGAGTTCTCTTTCATCACTCTTCCTGTATACAGACGAACTTGGGTTAAATGAGTAATAATTAGACTGTCAAGGTGCACTGATAACATGACCTTAATCAGGCTCCATTCGAGCTACAGTGATTAATAACTGACTTCAGTGACTTTTTCGTACCTGTCCATGACTCCAGCTCACATCGCCTCGTCCCTTCACACAGTTCTCCAGGCGGATCGGACTCCCAGACACAAAATGTTTACTCTCCATACACATGCTGCTACCCACGTTACGTATCTGCATCAATAAACACACATAAGAGCAGAGTCACATAAGCATGAAAGACAGCAGAAAGACATCATTCATGCAACAAGAGTTGTACATCTTCAACAGAGATCAGAGGTTTTCTTAAACTACCAAAATCACAAAGACTATAATGCAAAAAAATCATCAGGCAGCTTCAAGTAGTATTATACCATTAGTTTGGGTTATTTCGGGAGGCAAGAACACTGCAATTAAGCTCTAATTAAATTCATGCACTCAGTGCAACCGGTCCACAGCTCCAGACAGCAGTCTGGTATGACAGACAGATAGGATTATTAGAGCCAAATGGAGAGAATTTTTGACAGCTTCTTGAGTTATTTTAGAGGAAACCGCTGGTAATTACTCTTATCTTTTGGCCTGCCATACCAAAGGAGAAAAAGAAGAATTTGCTTAAGACACCAGTAACAAGACAAACTATCTTTAGACTGAACCTCTGGCACACAAAGCGCCATTTTAAAACTAAACTACATGAAGCTGAGAAAAAAATAGCTTCACATTACATATTCAAAGTACTCACATATCACTGTCATGACTTTCTAACACACATTTCTTGGTAGCTCTAGTTCTGTCTTTCCATTAGGTTGCCTTTAATTAGGGGATAAGAGCAACTGTACCTCTCCCCATGCAGCAGCAGGAGGCTCCACAGGTGGGTAGTGCTTGGGCAGATCCCAGGCCACCTCACTCATGAACCACTTGAAGTTCTTGCAGTTGAGCCGGTTCCTCAGCTCCTTCTGCACAGTCATGTCTCCTGCCGACAGGTGGCGGTACTCAGGCCTGCGCTGGTAGATGTACTCTGCGTACTCGTCCATCCACACTTCTGCTACTCGCTTCAGGTTCTGAAATCAGAATGGTTTCCCAGTTAACTCTACAGTTACAGACCACATTTTACATTGTTAACTGTCAGAACAGCAGACGTCAAATGTTGTTGGTTCATTTATTGGCAAATGGCGAGGCTCACAGAATAATTTTGTACGATCAGGGGAGTTCTGTGTATATGCAGCAAATTTCAAATTCTGCTTCTCACACAACTACACGAACAAGTTCTGCACGAACTGGACCAACAAATACCCCAATTTTGTGTATGTAGTGCCTGAAATGGCTCATCAATTGGTTTTCCTTAATAACTTACTTGTTTCAATGTATTACATCTTAGAAAATTGACTGCAACAAGTGTCCACATGCACATTACATTCATTTGTGGCTATTAGTTGGTTACTAATGGATATCCCAGGCTTTGTTTGTGCAGGTAACCCACTAATATATTTTCCATCTTACCAAATGTAAATCAATAATATACTTTTCTCCATGAAAGAGCCGTAAAAGATTTCACAAAAGCTGCTCATAGGTGAGGAAATCTGTTGAATTTTCTTTTTTCTTTACATTATATTGACACACTCAATTACAAAAAGTCATGAAATATGCTAGAAATGTAAACATTTGTAAAGTTTCAGTTTTTCAAAGTCATCTAATAAAAAATTGGACCAGTTGTACTTACACATGTGTCTGTTCCCTGACCAACCACCAGTTTTGACAAGCAAAGTCATGAAATTCCCTTTACATTAATTCCAGACTAGTAATCTGTAGAACAGCTATCTGGGATTCTGTGTTAGATTTGTCATGCTGTGCAGCACATTTAATATTCTCCACTATGCCTTGTTTCTGCCTTTACTGTCTGGAAATATTTGTTGTGTCAGAAAATAAAATCCCCTTTAAAGTCTTACAGTTAGCTGGCTTGTTAGCAAATGCCTGCCTTTCTGGGCATCGTGTCTTCACTGCAACAAACAAAGCCATCATTTGTACATCCTGCCACCCTTGAAGTTTTGATTGATTTGACATGACAAAATGATCAAAGCCGCTCAGTAGAAAGGAGGCCAGTCATCATACAGGACCTGTCATCGTGCCCTGGGAGGCGAGAGATGAAAACACGGAAGTACCTTGTCTCTAGTCATGAAAGCAGATACAACACTGAACTGAATTATGTGCTAATTTACAAGGTGCCTTTATAAAGGATGAAAAACTGTCTGTTTCTTTTCTTTTTTTTTTATATATATATACTTGGTGTTGGGAAGCTGTTATGCCTAATTAGGTCTCTAATGACATTACACATGGATCTGAAACATCCTTTGTAGCTTTATGAAATAAGAAAATCTGAAATCAGCTGTGAGATTGGCTTGGCTTTAACAGATGAAAAGGAGCAAGACACGTAATCTGTTCAAATTTACGCTGTGAGAATTTTATTTTGGTTTAAACCCTTGGGGGACGCATTTTAAGCAACGATTCTAATGCATCCCTAAACTTCTGGGAAAAGGTTTATAAGGCCCTCAACAGACTGAGTGGTTTTTTCTTCCTCAAAAAGAACAAAAAACAAAAAAACCCAACAGTGCAGGTGCTGGAATGTTTTCTTGGACGTTACTGAGTTCATGAGTTGGTGTTATGAATCCATCCCCACTTAAGTGCTTTGTCCATTCAATTTGTTTTTATTTTATATTTATATACTGATGACTGGATCTCACTAAAGATTGAAAAGATGAATTATCAGGAAAGAAAAACCCAAATGCCAACTGCATTCATTCTTCCTCTTTACTCAAAAGTGGGGAAACGTCTTTTTTGATGCACTCCTGTGGCTCCACCTTTTCTCCTCTCCTAAAGAAACCCAAAGGTCCAAGTCACCACTCCAACCAGATTTAAGGGCTAATATGCCTTGGGAATAACCATTTCGATAACCCCAACTTTAAGGTGAAATTCTTAGAAAAAGTGTTAATTTTAAGACTTTTCTTGGTATTTCATCACTAGGAGCTACTCTTACTGCAAGGAAGTCCTGAAGAATAAAAATCAGGATTATGAAGCAAGAAGCCCTTCTGTTTCACTCGATTTAAAAAGTGAGGCACATAAAGGTCTGATTTAATGACTTTTTACAAGATCACATCCTGAATTTTTTGTTTTACCAAAATCATGAGGAAAAACAAATTTCTTTTTTAAAATCATCAGATACTGATAGAAAACCAAGAAAGAAAAAAAAAATGGAATATGGCCTTACTGTGAGCTACATAAGCAAATTAAACAGAATGTATCCGTGTAGGTTGTTTGGGCAAACAAGAGGCTTCTTACTTTTTAAAAGCTGACTGAGTCCCAGATATTTAACTGCTAGCGGAGCTGTCCCCGTTGTGTTGCTGGTAATATCATTGCACAACCACAACCACAGCCATTACGGTATTCGCCTGAACGATAGGTGAACAACACGATTGTGCACTCGGCACACGCTCCGTTGGCACAACCCGCCAGTTTATAAAAATCAAGATGTGCATGAACCGTTGAAAACAGCGGCTAGCGACAGTGGCTGTGTCGTCAATTTGATGTCAACTTTGGCATATGGTGCTGGTTGCAAGGCACTGAGATTTCCTGACCCACCATATCTTAAAATGTGGGTCATTATGTGACTCATTTGAGAGACACTGTAGAATCTACACATGTCAAGATGCGAGTAGAGCTGGAATCACCCGAGAAGACTTCCAAGACTTCTCGGTACAACACTGAACACTTGGATCTTCAAAAGAGTTTTCCTTCTCTGTGTAGGGGGAGTAGGTGCAGCCAACGCAACAGGACAATAGAAATCTTGAGAATCTGAGAGAGGAGTAAAGGAATCCGTCGATGACTACTGTGAACCGTCGCTGAACAGAGATTGTTATAAGATCTAATGAAAGCAACTTAAAATGAACAAGAACACCCAAATGTAAGGCATCAGCTACATAGAATTCATTATTTATTGTACATTTAGGCCACTAAATTATACATGTAGTGACATAAGCTCACAGAAAAAGCCCCACCCTTTTTTGTCTCATTATAAGAGCATCTAATATTCATGACTAAGAGGCATAAAACAGGTGAGGAGGAGAGAAATCCGATGCAAAACATGAGCGACAGTAATGGCAGCACAGACAACATCTTCCACAGGTTCTTTAAGCCTGCTTTGAGTTGCAAACATAAAAGCCTGAGCAATGTGAAATCCATCCATCTGAAGCCTTTGAGGCGTCAGCCTCTGGGGTGTGCACGCATGCCTGGGAGTATAGATGGTAGCAGCCTTGGAGGCAGGGATGGTGAAAGGAATGAGAATACAAGTTCAGCAATCCTCCCAGGAAGGAATAAATACAAATCCTCCAACCCTCGGAGGTACAGATGTAGTGAAGAAAAGCTTCCAGCCACACACACACAGGCACACATAAAATCCCTGTAGCAAAGCTCATCGCCTGCAGCAAAACTCAAGCTCTGTGCTCCCTAGGTGAAGTGCAGTTCAGTGGTTCTATCTTCCTGTGTGCCGACTGGACTTGGAGGGGGCTGAGATTCCCTGATGTGCACACACATACGCGCACACGAAAGTCTATAAATATGTCTGGAGATCCTTCGTTCTCTTTATCTGTACCTGCTGAAATGCTTCTCTCACCATGAAGAGATTATATAGATGAGAAATACTTAAAAAAATCAACAAAAATGAGTTTGAAAAAAGCAAAGAGGAAAATAAAGGTGTTAAAGGTTTAATTCTTTCCTCAGGCAAAAAATTTTAGAGCATGGCAGAAGTGTCTCTTAGTGAGCCATGACTAAATCCTTACACAAACCAAAGTCTTTATTGAGTCCCGTTAAGGGAATGCTTCAGTCCGTTAGTTCTGCGTGTCTAGATATACATTCTGGATTTTGTACAACAGATCACTACTATTAAAACTGAAACCGGTAAGGCACTCTGATGGACTGGTGATCACTCCAGGGTGTATCCGCCTCGCACCCTATGGGAACTGGGACAGACTCTGGCCTCCCTGCAACCCTAAGTTTGGTGAAGGAAGCAAAGAAAATGGGTGGATGTTTAAAATTATAAGCTTTTTACTGGGAAAACTCTTTTTACTCAGTTGGGGTTAGTTCAGTTGCTTTGAAGTGAGATCCACACACAGTGTGTCATCAACAGCAGGTGGTGTCAAGCTGCCAAGCAGACGGGAGCATTGACCGGCACCGGAACTAAAGTCATGGACTGATGAGGACACAGTCAGTAACAAAATGGATTTTAGCCACCTAAGAGAAATCAATAGTGGTTTAAGTTTATGCCCTATTTACCCACAAAGCCATAGCACACTATCAGATTGACAACCCCGCCCCCAGCAATTTTACCGCACAAAATCTTAAACTTTTTCCACCTCCTACTGTTTTGATTGGTTATTTTGTATTATGTTGTCACATTATAACATAAATGTGTACCTTTAAATTTTTGGGTTATGATTTGTTCGACGTCTGCTGCGTCTTCCTGCACGTTGCAGGATAACTTTAGGCTTCAGTGAGCAGAGGGATAGCAGGGGCAGATTTGCATAAGTCGAATGTTGTAACACAGCAGTTTGTGAAATAGTCGAAGCTCTAATCCAACGCTATCAAACTCATTTTACATCGTGGGATACATAAAGTCCAAATATGATCTTAAATGAGAAATGTCTGTTAGTAAGACGACTGTAAAACTGCCAAAAACACAGCTAAAAATCCAAATTTATGCCCTCTTGGCAGTTTTCACACTTTGCAAAGTCATCCAATGGGCTGTTTGATTACGTGATTATGTTTGCTGTGTTTGACACCCCTGCACTAATCTATTGATTTGTGTTCCTCATACAACATTATACTTGTGTCGCTAAATGAAATTTTCCATCATTCTGCTGATCATACTAGAGCTCAAGTTAACTTGATTTATTTTGATATGATATATAGATAGAGAAATAAATATCTAGCTCCATCTCTCTGAATGTTTTGTTGGAGGATATAAGAAAAGAAAAATCACAAATAAAAACAAAAAAAAAAGCTAAAGATGTTAGAGCACTTTGTAGACTGTGCTAACCAACCTTATGCTTTTAGAGCTGAACTGATAACTAACGTCCACGAAAACGAGTTAAATCTTGTGACAGCGCTTTGTGTCATGATCATTTAAGTCATTTTTGAAATGACTTAAATGATAATGACACAAAGTGTCATGTGGAGAAAAAAAAATACTAAATAAAAACAAAACAAGAAAACGCCAAGATCTTTTCTCCCCAAAGCTGACATACAAAAAAGCTCTCTGTAGATCTCCTACACACACACGCACGCCCGCACGCACGCACACACTTCCATTATTCCAAACATTTTTTCGTCAGATCTTCTATCAGGTGTGTTGTGTTTTGTGAAAACAGATATAAATGGAGTGTGTAGCCAAACAAGCCAAACTTGAAGATATTTGGTTATATTATTTACATTTTTACAATAAGTCATGGCCAAAATAAAATATATTAGCTAATATAAAAATTAAAATGAAACAACAGTTGGTCAGTGACTTCAGCCATCACTAAGGTACAAAAAGAGCCTTTGGTGTTCAGAGTTGTCTTGACTTAAGATCGCGTTAATCATCTAGTCTAATGAGGCAAGTCAGTAGTAAATAAATCCTGTATTATTATTTGATTCTTTGTAAACTACTAGGGAAATCAACAAAAACCAGATTCATAACAGCCCCAGGTACAGTCAACACTTTTATACTGTTAAAACTAGCCTGTTTGTTTGCTATTAGTATTCAATACAGCCTCACTGTGGGGCTAATGGTCAGACCAAGAAGGCAAAAACCGAGGCCAAAGGGATTAATTACATATTCATCTGAGCCAAACAGAGCCAGGTGTCAGAATGAGGCTGAGTCATACATAATGAATAATGTTCAGCTACAGGCCAGAAAGCCATTTTTAACACTTCTCATACTGTTTCACAGTGTTAAAGCTGCCATGGAATAAAGAAAGGGGAGCTAATTATGGGAAAATTCTAAGTTGTATGCTGTGTGTGTAGGTGACAACTTTTAGAAACCCAAAGTAAGGATACACGAAAGCTGCTAAAAGCATGCATCACACTCACAGTGGCTTGCAATTCAGTGGTCTTTTTATGTAATGCTAGCCTTCAGTATTGAGTAGATGCATTTTGGATGGTAATCGGGTTTTTACGGCCAGTCACAGATTTGAGATGCTAATGCTAATGATTCCGCAACCTCCCAGGAAGGGTTGAGCGATGTGTTAAAAGTATCCAACTGCCACCATCAGTGCAGCAATCGCAGGCTGCTGATGTTTGTGTGTGCAGGGCAACGATCATGCCCCCATTTACTGAGAGACTAAAATGAAGAACTTATAGATAATGGAGTTAAATGAAGAAACAGGTAGAGGTCATGCATGTCAACAGAGTTCAAAAGCAGGGTTTGTGAAATAGCTGCAGCTTCTAATACACTGATTTGTGTTTTTGTGCATGAACGTAACAGTTTTTATGCGATGGTCCAACATTTTCATGTCCCTGATCATGATTTTTGTCTGTCTGTTTTTTACTGAGTCGTGTCCAAGTACACATCAATATTGTGCATACAGGGACATGTGAGCAAATCCACCTTTGGAGGCTGGAGGGACTTTAACACTCACACTGGAGACCAAAGTTCAAGTCATACACATCACAGATTTTCACACAACATCTGTAGAGCCCAACCAATGTAGCATTATTAAGACTTATACTGATATTTAGTTATTTAAATCTCATTCTGATTTAGCTTGATTTCATATTAAAGAAACAAATGGATAATGGATTTCCTTTGCATTTACTTTGTGCAGTTATTCATTACATGTTTACACTCTGCTCAGCACCGCTTAGACTGACTGGTTATCATGTGTGTGGCCCTCCAAAGTGTGTTGGCGTTGTTGTTTGGAGGTGAAGCTTAACAGATCAAACTGAAACCTCTGCACTCTCAAGGCAAGACATTTCACCATGAGATCATTGGACAAATACAAGGCACCAGAAATGGAAAACATCACGCTTTCCCATAATGCTTAAGGCAGATCTGAGACTCACCCTGGCAAGGCTGACACCACCAGGAACTTTGTAGGGGACATACTTCCTGTAGATGTGCCCAACCCTGGAGCAAGGAATGTCCTCCATCCGACCACCACACATCCACACCTATAGAGACAGAGAGAGAGAGAGAGAGAGAGGGAGAGAGACGGGGAGTCAGCAGTGATAAAGATCATATCTGAGAGTGAGTTTGTGTAACTGAACAGCCTGGAATTGAGAGGGGGTGATGAGGTTAACAATTCAGAGATGAAACAAAAAGTATGTGAGAAAGACAAAATGTGGGAGGACACGACCAGGAAAAAGCAACAGAGAGTAGACAAGGTCAAAACATAAAAGGAAAAAAAGGATAAATGGGAGAAGTAGGAGGGGGACCTTTAAACCGAAGAAGGGTAGGGGGTGTATAGGGTACGCACAGGGGTGCAGGGTATGCTGACTTGGTCATGAAATCCCGGAGAGAGGAACAAAAGCAGGAGGTTCAAGTAGCACAAAGACAGTTGAAAACTTCAAAGAATTACAGATATGGATCCTATTTTATAAAAGACTGCAGGTGATAGAACTTTGAAAAAAGTTTATGTGTTTCTAGATTGCACAGAACAAAGAGAAGAAATTACACTGAAGAGAATGAGACAAGTCAATCATGCTTAGCTAAATGACAAAGACTCAAATTGGATTTGGTATGCTACTTAGTGAAAGCAGAGCTACCTTTCAAGTCTACAGGGTGTCGAAATCTAGTAATTTAAAGCTAGAATTTAAGTGATTAGACACTTTAAATTAATGAAAAGACTTTGGGGTCAAAAGTTTGGGGTCAAAAGTTCAGATAGTCAAAGAGTTTGGGATTATCTTTTTTTTACATTACATGCTTCGAATTTATTCTCTCAGTGTGCTGTTGATGTCAACCCGTTTTTTATTTAGCTGAAAGATGCGGACGTGTAACAGTTGAAAGAATAAGATGCAATTAATTACCATCTATTAATCAGAGTTTTGGTATCAATCACAAAATGTAGTCTGATCTTAATCTAAGTCTCAATTATCCACAAACACAATCTGACTAACAGATAAATGTGTAGATAAAATATGCAAAAAAAAAAAAAAAAACCTAATAAAGATTCAGCTGAAACATTAACACAGTGTGCTGCACAATAATGATCAAACTAATATCCAATACAGATGTGTTTAGGCTACAACATGTTACTTAGAGATGTGTGCTGCTGACTTCTCCACAAGCTACTGGGAATTAGATGTTCCAGTTAAGGAGATCGGATTGGACATGTGGGTTGTAGAGGTGTTCTTGTCTATATATAGACATGCAAAAATCTGCTCTTCTAAACAAACTAGTGTGAACTCATTTTCATAGCACCTTAGAAAATGAACATCAATACCAGTGAATGCAATACCAATAAATATTTGGCCTGTTTAGCCACTTAAAGACTTACATACTAGTTTATTATAGACTAAGCATTTCAGGAGATTAGGGAAGAAGATGGATTCCTATTGGAGATTAAACTTTGGAACAAAATCTGTCTAAAAGCCAGATTAAAATACATCTACTTTAAATCAGGATTTAAGATTTATGATTTATGTAAGATTTTTTTGAGTGTACTTTATACGAGATCTCCACCAAGACCTCCCGTGACCTTTGCAGCACACCGTCCTCCATATCTGCCTAAATCTTGCATTCCTCCTACTTCTGTCGTGACTTGAACCTCTGAAGCCTGAACTTCTGATGATATAACAGTTATAATATGCTGTCTTTATACAATTTGAAATTCAGACACTTTAATCTAGAAAAGTCTTCCTTGCCTTCAGCTGAAGGTCAAGACATTTTCTCAAAGAAACCTCTCTGATGATGAAGATAGAGACCGTATTTAAGCTCAGGCGTATAGTAACAAGAGCAAAATTGTAATTTCCCACCTGAATATTGTTATACTCGCATTCCCCTCCTGATTCTCCAGAGTGGACATCAGCTGGCTGCTATTTCAATTCAATTACTCCTTGTCAAGGTTGTTGCATCGCTCCAGCTTGGACAAACAGAATCGGGGGAAATAACAGATTGAATCTACCCTCTCCACATTGTGCTGTAGGGGGAAAGTCTGACCTGCTGCACTGGTGCCTTCCGTCCCCTTCATCCCTGCACTGAAGCACTTGAGCTTAATAACAGGGGCGCCCCACCGCAGGAGGGATCAAGAGCTCGAGTTCAGTGGCAGTCAGATTAAATTAAAAGTCTTATCACTCACCTCTAACACCTCAACCTCTACAATCTGCTCACCTCAAAACATGAACACCAGAAACCACAGCACGGCGGCCCAGATCAGCCATACTGTCCTTTTAAAGTACCATCTTGTTTATATAGCTCCTTTCAAAAACAAATTATAGAATGCAATTACATTGGCATAATGCTGAAGGCCCCAACACCTCAATAATTTAATTCCATACACATAATCAATCTGATTATACCCGACTTTTGGCACTAACTTACATCTGAAAAGTCAAGTGAGGAATGGTTACCTTAATGAGAGAAAGGGAATCCTTCTTAATGTATTAAGAAGATATTTTGGCTCTGCACTCCAACTGCAATTGTGCTACAGATCGATGTTTTTTAGGAGAAGATGCCAAGAAATCTAGCATACCAACGAAAAAGGCCCGGGAAAAGAATGCAAACGAGTAAACATGGATGAAAGCAATGTAGCTCTTAAATTATTTTTAACAAATCAGCATTGCAAATGTCTCTTGAAGGGCTTTGATGTCTTTTCATTTAAAAGGACAAAGAGGGAAGGAAACGCTATAGCAACAACACAGTATGATGGAAGAATGAGGCTCTTTTTTTAGTCCAAATAAAACTAATCTCACCCAAGAATCTCTCAATCTTCCTGTTACCAACTCAAAGCTTTAGTCACTAAATCCATTAACCTTTCATGCAGAGTTTGCTTGCCCAATTAAGCAAAAAATGAACAGCGCATTTATTTAAAGATGAATGGTGTCTGCTAGTAAAGCCTGATGCACAGAAAATTAAATTTAAGGGGGATTTTAACAAGTGCTGACATCAAAGCTGGTTTGACCTTCAATATATGTGGTTCATAAAACTTCTTTCAAGCTTTCACAGCTGTCAGCCGGGCAGCAGTGTACATCAGCTAGCAAATGGTTTAAAGTTGTGAGTTCATATATTTTTTTCCTTCTACATTTGTTTTTAGGTCACCTCTAAACTGAAAACTGAACCACAGCTCTTCATTTGCTGACCAGCAGCAAGTTTTGATGCTGCTGATGTGAGAATTCAAACAAATGGTGTTTTTTGAAATGAACCAAGGCACAACAAGCACACCTTGACCCCTGTACAGAACTGAAAGGGCAACAATGACAAGAGTGTTTGATGAAGACAGACACGGCATGAAAAAGAGGAGCTGAGGTGGGTTGCAAAGCAGCTTAAAAATTAAAAAATGATTTGTTTTGTAGCTTTTTTTTGTAGTTCTGTACATCAGACAGTCAAGATGGGTAGACTTTCAGCTTTGAATCAAGGCAATGAGTAAAAGTATTACATAAAGGAATTGGGAATTACAGCCATTTGTATACAACCCTTCATTGTCAGTGGCTAAAAAGTTGTGCTGTCACCACTGCAATGCACTAGGGAACTCTATGTCACGCAACTATATGTAGTATACATTGAATATATGGAGATAGAGGTTGGTTTTGGCTTTGAAAGTTAAATTCATTGAGAATGAAGGGTCAGCAGCTATGCTGCTAAATTACGTTTTTTTCCGCATTTTTGCTTTTTCAAACTTGAAAATAACAAAGAGGAACTGAGGTGAAAAAGATAACTGACGGGTAGGATAGCAATCAGAAGAACGAAACAACAACAGCATTTTGTAAGAAGTGTGGCAGTTATTTTGGCTGTAGCTACATGGTAGCATAGCTAGAATCAAACAAAGTCTTTATGATTTTGTTTGTTTAAAAACAGATTGTGTAATACAATCATGTGATCTGACTGAGTGCTGTTGTTACACTTCAGGTACATCCACTGTTGGGTACAAAGAAGTCGTGGCTGCCTCTGACCGGTATCAAGAACAAAGAAACTACAGTCTCCTGCACGCAGCTGCTCTAGAACCTGAAGTACTGTGATGTAATATTTTCCCATAACAAAAGACAAAAACAATTTGAAGACTCGTTACTTTCCGTTTGAAGGATTTTATTTTTAACTACTGCTTTCAGCGTTAATCTCAATAAAATGCACTTTTAACATTTGACCCTTCTTTGTGTTCATATGGATCAACCACTCCTAGGAACAATCCTTTGCCTCATTGTTTAGCTCCTGTTGTATTTGCTCGTGCGTCATTTAGCTTGTCATTCCATAGTGACGTCGTATTTCACGACAGTAGATAAAAGGTAAGTATTGAACTTGCATTTGGTAGCATTTAACTGCAACTCCAAATTTGAAGTCAAAGAGATGTTGATGCAAGTGAAAGAACCCATCATTAGCTTCTGTATGATGACATTAAGTTGTTAGGCCTCTATCACTCAGGCCCAGAGATCTGTAAGTGATCATGGTGACCAAGTTTGCATATAGTTGCATGAAAGATACCAGCTTGTCTGCAAACACAAACCAGAGTGATGCAAACTGGAAACAGAGTAACATCAAAGTGGGACCTTTTGAAAAATATGGATTGTGGTGTTAAGACAAAACTGTAGTTTATCAGTGAAATAATTTCACCTAACCGAAAACTTCATGACTTTAAGATGTGGAAAAATGGTTATTTATTTGACTGAACTAATGATATGACAGATTACTGATATGATAGATTACAGAACATTTCAATCTACATATAATAAATATGCAAAATTAGATATTTGACCTCTTACATTTGACAGGATTATAGATTTGAATTGAACCTAAACAATATTTAAGAACATCCAAGTCTTTAAATATATTGTCTATCAATAGAATTCAAGTCTTAGAGAAGCATGCTTTGACTATTTTTTGGCATTTGTCAAGCACAGTTTTTGTGTTTACAAAATTATTACACCATCTAAAATTTATCCCACGGTTGCTCTAAACTAACAATATTGCTCTTTACTAATCCACCAGTTTGCAAAAGCTCAAAATTGTTGTTATCCATGAATTTGACCAGATTAGTTATTTACTCATCTAAAAACCAGTTTTAGTGGATTACGCTTGATTAATTTCCAACTTCTCAGAGACATCCAGTGTGCTGGCTCAAGTTTAGTTATAAGAATGTGAACTCAGTTGGTTTTATATAATAAATAGTAACATATTTAGTCTTAAACATGTTTGAAATATTTCTAAAATATCAGTGTTCCCTTGTTTTTATGACAGATGCTCTAATAAATTTGTAAATCTATGTATATAATGATGTAAAAATATATATATATTTTCCTTTGATCATTAATGTTGCCTATGTGAAAGGAAAACTTTTCACATAGGCAACATTTCGTGCATGAAATTTCTCTTATTCCGTATCAATAGTAGAAAATAGCAAAATGGCATTACATTAATAGGAAGGGGCAGTCAAAAGTAAAACTGTTTTGATGGAAAATTAGATTTAGGTGTTCAATTTGTATAAACAACAATGCCTCTGTGCTGGAAATTTCACTCTAAGGAACAATCGCAGTACTATCACACAGGAGCATATGTCCAATTTCATCAAACTACACAGCAGTGGCCTTTGTGTCTAATTGAGTGAGACGACAAAAGTCCTTACTCATTCAAACCAGAATTCAATTATTGTGACGGGCCGTTTTGTCTGTCCGGAGCACGCAGAGAGAGGAAGCAGGGAGGAGGGGGAGACCACTGCTTAACATACTGGCCAAGTCGCAAGCAGTTACGGCTGTGCTGTAGAATAATTCATGGTGAAGTACCAGACAAAAACATAATCTAATAGGGACTTCTGAGTATGATTAATGTGGAGAGTCGTAGATGCAACAGATTAATATTTGGCTCATGAGTTGAAACCACAATGAGGGATGCACCATGTTGCTCTACAAGTCTTTTAGCTGCTTAGTTAAAGAATATGGGGAAAGCCAAAGAGAGGGAAGCACATGGGACTAAATTCTTTAAAAGCTGTTTAATGTCAAAATATAGTAATGCTGCATATGAGCCTTAAAATCAGTAAGTGCTCATTAAGAAGGAGGTGGTTTAGGAAAAATGTGAAAAATATTTCATTTACTCCTGCACTTAGCAACAAGACCTCTTTTCTTAATAGCTTTCCAGCAATTTAAGGACTGTCTTCTTCTCATCCAGAACTGCCCATTTCTATTGCAGTCTTTATTTAGTCAAGTTGCTTTCTAATGCGTTCTAACCCGTTCTCGCCTCTTCTCTCTTCACAAGCTCTCTCCTTCATCTCTTTTCCTGACATTGCCAACTCTTGAAGTGACTGTAACCAATTCTCAATTTAGAGACAATTACGTGGTCTTTCCTGTTGATTTTGATATTATCCCCCCCACCCTCTCCTTTTGTTGCACCTTGCCATTACTGTTCCCATTCCCTCTGAACTCTCTCCTCTCTGATTTTCATCAAATTTGACAATATCTCCACGAACACGTATTCTCTCCTGACAGCCTCTTTTTTCCCCAGTGTGTCTGCTTTCTGAGTATGTTGGTACTTGCATGAACTTCATATTTTTCCCCTTCACAGGCTAACCTTGAATCAGTGAACAGTACTTCATATATCGTCTTGGTGATTTTGGGCTTATTCGGCTTTAATCTTTGACAGCAACACTGAGTCACTGCAGATGACTATACTTTCTACCACTTCCTCTGCCCACTCTCAGTGCTAGAGGATGTGCAAAAAGCTAGACAGCGTACACTCTCAAACTGTTGTTTTCTTACTGACCAGAGTCTCCTGAATCACCACTGCTTCCTGCTAATGGATGATTTGACTTGTCTGTTAAAAACTGGCAGGTCAAAGGAATTCCACAAGAAAACCTTAAATGTTCTGAGGAACTCTGACAGCAAGCATTTTGGGTCCTCTTAGAAGCGTGATCACCTTTATCCTATGACGAAACAGGACACAGGTAATACGAGGGCACCAGGGCTCACTGGATGGCTTGAGGTTTATGAAAATGATGTGAATTATGTAATTTGACCTTCGTGGTTTCTAAATCTCAACCCAGCTGAATGCACAAGGGAGATTTTGCACCAACATACTAGAGAATGATTCAACACTGTAATCCCAATTTCAAATGAATTTCTTTGCCAAGAATGATGTCATCACTTTTGTACAGTTTTATTTTGACTTATTAGTCACGTGACTTTTGGATACTAATTTTTAAATAATAGGAAAATAACAATTTTACAAGATCATGAGTCAGTAACAAGCATGACTGAGGTATTCAGCACTGTCATTTTCTGCTTACACACACATGGTTCATAACCCTGGGTTTAGTATATTCAGTACAAAACTGAAATGCCTGAATCCAAACATTAAACGAGGACCCACACGTCTTGGGAATCAAGTCAGCTTTCTTCACAGACGTCAAAGTGATTTTATTGATTATTTTCTACACTACACTGCGCTCTTCTCTCTTTTTAAATTGTTTTTTTACCTTGAAGGATATCTCGTACTGCTCCCCTCCCCAAATTTCTAGGCCGGTGTCGTATCCCCCAAGCTCCCAGAACCACTTCCTGTCGACAGCAAACAGTCCACCTGCCATCACTGGAGACCTAAAAGACACAAAGGCACAGTTGGGCGTAAATTGGAATACAACAGGAAGTATTAAAATGACTTCAAATCTTGCAGGCTGGCCATACATATAAAGTGCCAGGTTTGAACATACCCTTGTTACATCCCATGACTTGGTAAATGCACACAGGATTAAATAAACAGAAAAGTGTGTTAGAGAATTCCGGCTCTATCCCACTCCAGAGCTGCGTTTTTCACATCCCCACATGTGTATAGCAACCCAGTGACACTCTTCACAGCACAAAACCAATTAACCCATCTGAACCAGTGAGAATACTGACTGGGATGACAAGCTCAGCAGTGCCAAACAACATAATAGTCCTCAGCTCAGAGTGCAGTGGGAGCTTCTCCCTGCAGCAAAACTGAATGGTAAAATATCGAACAGCTTCTCATCAGGACACCGGCAACAACTGGAGGAAAACGGGAGGAGCAGGCGGGCAGAGAAAGAAAAGTTTTATCCACGGGGAATTTTCTGTATTGAACTATGAAATAATGCAAGATAGATGAGAACATAACCTCACAGATAGCATTATAAATCCAAGAAAAGCCTCTTTTCCTTCTATTTCCTGAAACATTACAAGGCATTTGTGCCCAGAGTTATCATCTAGTGATACACTAGTGCTCAGAATTTCAGAGCTTTATTTTATTTTAATCCAAATTGTAGCGGTATGGAAATTAATAGCAAATGGTATAAAAGGAAAATAAACCGGAGGAATACAGAATTTATTTTCCAATCAGTCTCATGTTGAAACACCACATGCTTGTCTTTGTTGCAACCAAGGTGGATACTATTGTTAGTGAATTATGAGTCTAGAGCTGTTAGCATGGACGATACGATAGGCTTGGACCATAATCTCAGGTTCCATCAGTGATCAGAGAGATCGCCAACAGCTTGCCAGTTTTAACTTTTTTCCCCTCAAATAAATCATTAAATCAAAGAACTTTCACGTGTAATTTAATCTGCCTCACTATAATATCCTGTTGTATCTCTCCATATAAAAACCCTTGCACTACACGTGTGCATGCACATGAGTTCACAATCACACCTCTGCGCTCTTTAAAATTATCATGCGCACAGGGCCCGGCAAGACTGATTCATCATGATCTCTGAACAAAAGGAAGCAGGAGAATTCTTTTTGTCTGTTGGCTCAGTTTAGAAATTCAAACTTAATTGCAGCCATGCGTTTGCACAGAAACTTGTTTATTTCAGTCAGCAAAATCCTTGTACGGAGAAGTCACGGTGAAGATGATACAGGTGAGACATTTTGCATACAAAATACTTACCAGCAGCACTTTTCCATTTTTTTACCGTTAGTCCAAAGTACGTATTATGGTGGTAACGGTGGATAGGAACCATAATGCGTAACTGCTCCTTAACAACCGGCTTTGTGATCGTAGTGATGAAAACCATAATGGAAATGAGACTGAGCCTAAATCACACATTAAGCGTCGTAAAGGGCATAAAAACACGAGCTGAGGTCGCCGCTCTCGTTTTCCCTGCCTACGTTTGTTCTGATAAAGCACGCCTTTCTGCAACAGTTTGAATAATTCTTTCACACAGGCATACTTGACCTGTCCGACCGGATAACTGTGCTTGTGCAGTTCATTGTCCATAACTGGTGACTGTTGTACGCTGGAGGAAGCAAAGTGAAGCAAACACAAAGCTGCCACACACACACACACACACACACACACACACACACACACACTCACACTCTGCTTCCCTGGAATAGCACAGAATGAAATGCACCAGACAGACTTTCATCACAGGACAAAGGGTGAACAACAGTAGCTGCAGGGGCACAGAGAAACAGTGTGTTGCATGTCTGTGTGTGAGTGCTGATGGTGGGTATGGTCAGCGGACTGTGAGTTTAGCAAAGAGAGCGTAGACACTGCGTGGGCACTGATTTATGGGGTGGTGATTGTTAGCTCTTGTTCACTGGAGGGAGAAAACACAAACACTCTTCATCTCCCCAGAGTTGTGTGGAAGGAAACCCAGCGGCTTTTGGGAATGACAGCACTCACATCTCACAAGCTAGCGAATATGAAGATCGCTTAACCACAAGTTAAAATTTAATCTGGCAGGGTAACAACCACATGCATGTTCAACTATACTGATAATAAGCATTGTAAAACAATTATTGCATTTGCCCAGGAGCCAGTTGCACTCCACTGTATGCCAGGCCAGGCGACATCATCTCAGATGCAGATGCTTTAAAATGCTTCAGGCGATGGAAACAAACCAGGTCCCATTCAAGATTCTCTCTTCTATTCCATTCATCTCAATTAGCTTGACTAGGTCAATGGATCAGCAGCTTTTGAGTGTTTCAATTGCTGCCGCCCCCTCAAGAACAGGTCATTAACGTCACAGTCAATTATAATTTGTAGTGTATGGTATTAATGACTGCACCTGTACACCTTCTGATGTTTGGAATTGAGTTTTAATGGTTCGATTTGTTTAGATTTTGTCCAATGTCATAGTGGACTGACTTGACAGTACATTGTCTTCCAGTCTATGAGATCAAAATGTTGTTTTTGGACTGTAGGATATTCTTATACATTACTAAAGTGAAAACAAAATCCGCATTTGGTTGGCATCATCGATATACTGCACACCAAAGTAAAACAGGGCATTTCACTTAATTCTATATGCAATTTTGAATGCATCTGACATATTATTCTATGCATGAATGTCCAATTAATATATGTATTTTAAAACTGAATTCAGCTTCCATATCTGTCAGATTCTGTAGATCCTCTAATTCATCATTTTGTGGTCATTTGTCATGTTTGTTTCTCACAAATGCCTGAACACACATGTTAACATTCACAGAGACCACTTGAACACAATGAATTCCATTCTCTTTCAAACAGGGAGCCACAACTCAAAACCAGACAAAAACCCTGTTGCTGCAAAACACTTAATTTAAAATGATAATGAGTTGACCCAGTCACTACTCACACTGCTGCTCCTGAGTTGCTTAGCAACTACTTTGTTTTGCCACTGTGCAGAAAAAAAAATCTGTTTGTGGAAAAAAAAAACTGTTTTGGGAGGACATATTTAATTAATTTTATTCAGGCATATAATTTAATCAGGGTTTCGTATACACAGTACTGTGCAAAAGTCTTGAGACACCCCTCATTTCTTTATATTTTGCTAGGGAAATGAAAAATGCATGCAGTGATTAACTGAAACATAAATCACTTCAGTAACACAGTATATTGGGCAAAACAGGACTTTTCCAATTCTAATGAGCTTTAAAATCAATACAATACTGTATCAGCCCATCATGGCTGAGGGGTGAAAAATGAAGTCAGTGACAGTCGGATGGTCTCCGAATGGTATTACGTGGAGCATTCATATTTCCATCAGCTTTGACAAGATTCCCAACACCAGTGGCTGAACTGAAGGGTGGCTCAAGACTTTTGGACTGAATTGTATAAACTGACTTTGGCATTCCTGAATTAGTTCCTCCATTCAGCACCACCTGTGTCAAAGTTATCTGTATCTCTACAACCAAACTAAACATCCATCTCATGCATTGAAAAATGGGATTAACAATTCTGGGTTTACAGTTAGGTGCCTTGACTCTTTGTTCACATCCCTCAGTACTGTGGTTTTTAGAGGAGTAACAACTGTGCAGAACCACAGTTAACGTCTGTATTTTTGGGTCTGTGTCTTTTTCCATATCTTGGTTCTTCTATAGTGAGGATAAATTACAAGAAAGGGGGGGCAAAAATACCTTAATCTCTTGATAATGAACACAAAATAAACAAAAATATATTCGGATCCATTTCCAGATCAATCATTACCGGAAAGGTTTTTAAGTATCCCACGCTTTACCTGACTCCGTCCACCTTTTAAGATGGATCAAGTGGATAGCTAGCACTACCGAAGATCTCTTTGCTTTTTAATGTGGACCCGTCTTCGCCCTGTCAACGCAATACAGTGTTGTAGCACACTAAGAACAGTCTGTCCAGAGCGTGGGTCCCAGTCTCATGTGCCGACAGCACAGTCTATTTACTTTAAAAATGTCATTACTTTATATTGAACAGACAAACACGCACACAGAGAAAGTCTGCAGACCATCTGCTAGTACCAGGACCCCATAGAGACTCTTTTTGATTACCTGTTCACCCACACTGTGAAGCACAAGCTGAACATCGACCGGTGTGATGGTGGCCACAAATTTGTCCAGCCAGGGTTGCGAAACACTGCTGTAGTCTTTAAAGAGGAGAACGGAAATTCCACCACTCTGAATGCCTGTAATTACCTTCCTACGCATGTCAACATTAAACTTTATTTCTTTTCAATAAAAGAAAATCACAATAGAAATGGAAATGGCAAATTGGATTTCCACAGCACAGACTTCAGCCCTCCGCCACAGAGCAGCTCTACTGAATTAATATTGACCGGCATCGACTAAAGTGACCTTAACAGGCCAGAAGCAGCAAGAAAATGCAATACCATAAGTAATGGGATCAACATGTACATTTGGCAGAATATAAAATCTCAGTACCCATTTGACTGCTGTAAGAGTAAATCAGATTGATGATACCACAACAATTATGTTTAAATGATTTCATAAACTTTAAGTTACATTTGATTTTGGCAAAGTTATTTACTTAACAGCGTTTGTCAGAACTGTGGAAATTATATTTATTGTCCTGTTAGTTTTGTACTTTTATTTATTGTTTGAACTGTAACTGATGAATGGTAGGTTTGCTCATTTTTGACCATCTTCTCAGAGAAAGTATCAATTCCTACAAAGGAACAGAATCTCTGGTTTAAATCACCAAGAAGGGGGCGGTGTATTTGAGGAAAAGGACAGCATGGTCCAGGGTCTTTCTAACAAACAACTGAGATTTAACTACAAATGCTCAAGTTGATATTCTCCATTTCAGTCTACTGACCTTGGGGAACTTAAAGCCTGAGCTAACTGCTAAATAAAACCTTGAAACTTAAAGAAGCAGAGAGAGAGGGACAGAGAGAAGGGGGGGACAAATGAAGGGAGTGTTGATGGCATTAACAAAAGAGACAGTGACAGAGGCATGAGGACAGGGATAAAAATCATACTCCATTACCCTCAAACACACACGCGTGCACACCTCAGAGATGGATTTTGCCAGCCCACCATGCCTCGTTCTCCACTGCTGCAATGTCAATCAGAATGAAAATGAAAATCTTTGCGACTCAAATTGGATTTGCACTGATGAAGGTCATTTCATTGGGCAAGAAGAGCAGACTAATTCACGAAATGAGGATTGATTCTGATTGTTCTGCAGCTCATTTCTTCTTTAGTTTCTTATCCCCCTGCATCACTGCCTTATCATGCCTACAGCATTTCCCCAGGATAGTCAAATATTCTCTGGCATCCAAACATAGACAAAGGTCCAACTAATCCGTCAAAGCTCACAAATGTAGTGTCTGGCATTCCATGCAGTTATTTGGTTATTTATTTATTTTAGTGTCCATTACTTAAAAGGTACAGAAAGGGGAAGAAAGTATGGCAAAAACCTATTAGGCATCTTTGCAGAGGGGCAGTGTTACCTGGGAATCAATTCAACAACAGTGGCCTCAAGGCACTTTATATTGTAAGATCAAAACCTGCCAATAATATCCAATGACGCTGTAAACACATTAATCTGTGACTGATCTTTTAAATGAAAAGTTTTAAAGTTTAAATGAAACTTTATAGACAACACTCAAATGGTTAACTACATGTGCAGCTAATCATTTAGACAAGAGGCTCACAAATTATCAAAAAATAACAACACACGCAAAAAATCTCACAGCTCATTCCTTCCAACAAACAGCATGAAACGTCAACATAAACAATTTAAAAATGTATAAAACATAAACTCCATATGAGGGACAACTGTAGTCACAATGATGTCACTCGTTGGGTCGTGATGTTCATTTTCAGCATCGTGGTCATCACCAATTTGTTTTTTGTTTGGTTTTTTAGGATCCTGCTTTTAAGGGAGAGGGGTCGAGTGCCAGTTATCATCTAAGCTAGCAATGTCAATTAGTGCAAAGAGCATCCACGCACCACATGGCCATTTGAAAAACTGCATTTTTTGGAATTGTCATGCTGTATAAAACATGAGGTGACTGTGAAATGACCTAAATATCCATCGATCTCTAAATCGTTTTAACTCTAGAACTCACAGATCTACATAGATCTGTTTTTTAAACTACTGCTCCATAAAAGCTAATACAATAGCAGCTAAAAGTAAAGTTTAAGTAATTTCTTGAAGATTTTGCTACTTGAAGTAGCAAAATAATATAAAAATGGCTGTCTCTCCTTTCCCACTCATAAACCCTACCTGATAAGAAAAACCAAGTAAGTCATAGTTCAGTGCTGCAACATGATCAGTCTTTTATAATGACATGGCTTGTGGTATATATTTTGTACTGGCACTAAAAATCAGAGACAAAGTTTAAGACAGCGAGCTGGCCTCTTCACTTCACCGCCACACTGGTTCATTGAAATCCGAGAATGCTTCGATTTCTCTGCACACTCTGGAATGTAAGACTGGGATTTTGGCATTTATCCACTTTGGAAATGGAATTCATTTTCACATTTTGCAGCTTAATGGGGCGGTAGTCTAGTGCTTTAGTATCCATCCTATGCAACACCCAGGTGTAAATGTGTGTATGAGCATAGCAGTGTCGACAAAGACCTCCAGTGAATAAACACGGTCTGGTGTAAATCATTCAGAGGTGCACAGCTCAGACAAACCCAGATGAAAAGCTTCAAGTCCCACTGGGGCCACCCATGGAACAGATGCATGCATTTAGTCATGGCACAATCAGATAATGGGTATAAAATTCCCTGACCAAGAGTCAGAGTCACTCACTCAAAGGGTTCACTGGGGTCATCCTTCTGCAGCTCTGTGGGGATCGGGATCCGCTTGTAATACATTTCCCAGTCAAACGCCCCTCGCATGGCGTCGCCCGCCTGTGTTTCATAGCCAAAGTTGTCGTGGTCGATGACGTCAATCATCGGGCACACGATAGTCTTCCTGTTCTGGGCGATTCGATCTGAGAGGGACAGAAGGAGGCACACACGATAGGGAGCAGGTTATGACAACAGATGGTGCAGAAAAGTTGTTCCCAAGCTTTGTGGCTTTAGACCTTTTACAGCCAAGCAAAGCCTACTCGCCCCTCCTGTCCACAGAATGCAGGTTATGAGGGCTCTGTGGGCTGTTTAAACAACTGGTGAAACTGTGTGTGTGTGTGTGTGTGTGTGTGTGTGTGTGTGTGTGTGTGTGTGTGTGTGTGTGTGTGTGTGTGTGTGTACAAAATGAAAATTTGCTCCTGTGTTACAAACTGTGAAATGTATCAATCCTGACCAATTCATTTTTTAATAAAAAAATTGATTTATCTTTTACCTTTGGTAAAAAACATGTTTTTAGGAACAAATAAAATGATTGATAATTTTTTACAAAATATTAATTAATTTTTTTACCATTTGATTTTATAGGTAAAAAGGTTAACAAGGTTTCAGTATTAATCAGTAACCATCGCCTCATACCTCTCAGCTCCATCTAGCTTAGATTTATTGCTTTGTGACTGACTGAAATCTAATGGATGAATTATAACGGACACTTATTTTACATGTGTCATTGTGCTGCCATTAGCCATGTGTGCATAATCGAAGCAGCGTACAGATGTAAAAATGTCGTAAACCTGCAGTTTTTCTAGTCGTCGGTAAGGGAGCCACTCCTCTGACTACAGCAGGTTAGATCCCACAGGAGTCAGAAAATGACCCTACTGCTCGTTTGAATGATATCAAACACTTTTCTGATAAGCACGTGGTATTATTTACCATTTTATCACGCACACCTCGGGACTCCAGCTTGACCTGTTTATTGCATCTTGGTAGTTGCAACAAACAGACCTGCCCTTCAGACAGTAATACACAGAGCAGAGGCACCTTAGATCACATGCTGCTGGTCACATGATCACATTACATGGAAATCCTATGCAGTCCAAGCCCATATATTGAGTAAAAAATACTCATTCTAACTCATATCCTGGATTTCAAAATGATATGTATGCTTAAATGTCTGTGTGGGCTGGCATACACATCGAGTGCTATCAGAAAGCATGATCAGCAAAGTTCAGCTGCTAATCACCAAGCGTATGAATCACACTGTGGCTTGCTTGAGTTATGCTGGCACTGAGCATGTACATCTCCCGAAGAGAGAACACTTTACTCTAACAAAAAGAACTCTTTTGGATTTACACTTCGGCTCCTAAAGGTCTCAATCGATAAATGGATGTTATTTTTGGTTTTTTTATGATTCCTTGTATTTTTATGTCTGGCTGGTTCAGCTGCTGGCTGTTTGTATACAACCTGTATTGGAGGTTTCTGTTTTGTTTCCTCACTTTCATTTTGTATTTCATTTTTCATTTATTTTTTAGTGCTTTCCCCCCCAAGTGTTACATTTTTCTTTTTTGGATGAATTTATTTGTTTACTTATTCAGAGATTCAATAATATTTCAGACTGTTACCAGTGTGTAATGCACTATCCACACATGAGTTAGAGATGTTATTTATCCAGCAACTATGTAATATATGGGCTCTGAATGGACATCTTCACGTGATGAGCTCACGTGACCAACAACATTCATTATCTGATGAAGACCAGGTGTGCTTGAAACATTAAAACTACCATGATGGTTGTTGTAATGAGAGCCGTTGACTAATTTTTTGGCCCAGCAACTGGCCCACTTTTTGGTATATTTTATTGTATTTATTTAAAAACAAAATCATATTTAATAGATTTTTGGACACTTTTATTTTTCCCAAATTGAGTTTAACGTCACATGTAAAGAGCAGCCATCACTAAGGTTATGACCTGGGCACACAGTGCAGGCCGGTTGAGGATCGGGCTCATGTTAAGGGTCAAGGTTCAATAATGAAGTCCTCACCCAGCAGTGGAGGCAGCCAGTTCACATTGGCTTCACAGTGCGAGTCCAGGAAGGTGAGGACTTCTCCCTTAGCGGCAGCTGCTCCAAGCAGGCGAGTCCGGATCAGACCCTCCCTCTTCTTGGTCCTCAGGATGCGAACCTTTGGCAGCCGTACCATGTACTCCTCTAGTGCCACCTTAAGGTGTTCTGAAGAGACAACATGAGAGAGAGCATAATTTAAAGAGGGGAAAAAAATTACATAATGCTATAGAGGGGATCAATAACATACCCGTTAATGTGCGCAGGTAAATAAGGACCTAGTGGCATGAACTGCTTCAGAAAACTGTCCACAAATAGGAAACCTTCACAACAAAAAATGCTCTTCAAAAAAAGATGAAAAGAAATCTAACCCATTAGCCGTCACCATCAAACACGACATCTGCTGCTGCCACATGCTCCACACTGAAACGTCCCCCTTAAGGCCTCTACATCATAACGTACTTTCACCCATACAGAGAAAAACTTTATATTACTTACTTTTCTACACTCACTGACTTTTTTTCTTTTTTTTTTTATATCTGCAGTCATTAGACAGAATGTTACCCTCAAGAGGAAGAAACCAACTGCGAGGAATGAAAAAGGAATTAAATCAGCCCCTCTAACGTGCGGTGATAAAGCCTTTTGGCAAGAAATAAAAAAACAAAACAAAAAGAAAAACAGTGCTGTTTCCAAAATTGTGATGATGTTCATTCTACCCAAAACTCATAATGTCCCATTATGGACCCTTTTCCCAACAACAATCCCTTCACTGAGTAAATTACACGATCAAAGAGTTTTATTAAAGTTCATGTCTGAGCCACTGGTCCTATGCATGGCAGCTGTGCCATTTTCCAGTGTTTCTCTAGCAGCAGTGACAGTAAATCTCAACTCAGAGTGAGGTGTCAGTCAAATGGTCAGTTCCATCGCCTAAAATGGCAAATACACTGCAACAGGGTGGATGGTAGGGGGAAAAAAAATCTATATATATGGCGACATATAAAGACAGGGCAACTTGAAAGCGTCAATCAATCAATCAGAGACGGGGCTTATACATGCACATTTTCTCCAGTCTTTCATCACAGCTCGCCTTTGACAGAAATCAATCCTGCTCTAAATGGAGCCTTTAAGTCTTTCTGCTCAAATGCCCAGTCAGCTCTGACAGGTCAATAAATATAAAAATAAGTCACACTTAAAGCCATGTTTCAATGGCCATCTGTCTAGTGTTAATGTTTCTAAAGCTGTCAACCATTGCAGAGAAAAGCTCAGAAAGTCCAGTGTTGTTAAGGCCAGTATAAAATTGAATGCACTCCGTCCAAATTAATCCACCCATCCATCGCTTTTCACTTTGTTTAAATATTCAGTAACCGGCAAAAAAATCATTTGCATTTAACACCACCTCAAAAGGGGAACATCTTGTTAAGATGCCATTTGTTACAAACCAACTGGACATGAATGGTCGCAGTTATAATGTTATCCACTGTGAGCAAAGACAAAACAGATGCACTGGAAAAGCAAGCCACACAAATTGTGCTTCCTAAATAGTCTCCAACAGACAGACATGACTCAGCAGTGTCTTTTAATCCATCTGTCTACTGTTAGACAAATTATTTAATTGCATCCAAATCTGACGTCTACAGTGACTCTGCAGAGGATCACGTTCCAGCTCACCAAACAGTCAAACTAAAGCAGCAGAAAACAAAAATGCAACAAATGTCACATCAAGACTCTTTGAGCACATGGTTTGGGCTGTTATTTTGAGGTCAAAAATCATTTGCAGAGGCTTGGGGCTTTTGAAAAGAAGAAAGAAGTCATGATCAAAGTGTACCTTCACCATTCTAAGATACTGACAAACTTAGTTAAAAATGTATTTATTTAGTGCTAACTCACAATATATAATATATTAGGACACATTACATTAAAAAGTTAAGACCTTGCAAATTCAACAAACTCTGCTTTCATTGAACATTATCCAAGCTGCAATCTCTGGGGCTAAAAAAATGAAGCCTGGACAGAAGTCTCAAACACAGCAGCAAAGATGGTTTGTGATTCCATTCTGTTAAGTTAAATTCTAGCATTTTATTAGCACTAATAGTTTCTTAGCACCAATTAACAGAGTGAAAAAAGTGTTTCTTTGAATTGTTCATACAGTTTCACGTGCAAATACCTAACCAAGCTGATAATTTTGGTACTCCATCCTCTTGTCCAAACATGGTAGCTTCCAGCTCCCAAAAAAGCTAACATAGAACTAACTAGCATAGAAGGGACAACATTAAGGCTTCAAGCAAAATTTCTGCAGGTGTATCACAAGCCCAGTGGTTCGACCCGGACCAGTCCAAAGCATTAGTAGCTATACCAAATAAGTCACAGAACGGAATAAAGAACCTGGAAACTGTTCTAAGTTATTATTGTTTAACTTGCACAGCTGTTGCCCATCACTATATCCCCTCTATCTAAAGAAGTCTAAATCACTCATAGTAATACACGAATGAGGTCCAGTGTGACTCAGACAAATAAATGTGCCTCACTGAACCATTTTTTTTTCTTTTTTGCAACTCTTCTCTGCATCAACATCAAAAATGTGAAGAAGAACATTTCCTAAGGACTATAAAAATAGAACATTATATACACAATAAAGGAAGATACGCTTTGCATTAAAATATTACCTCTGTCAGTGTTCCTCCTTACAAATGGCCCACTGTCACAAAGAAGCTCCCTCTAACACATCCACTAATTGGATTTTGAATATCAGAAGGGTGGAAGGAGGAAAGGCGGCAGTCCTTTCACACCTTCAAACTATAATCTGCAGCTGCTCAAATGACTGACAGAATGTCTTTATCTCTGCACTCAGTTGTTTCTTTCCAGCTGTAATTCTTTCACTTTTTGTTCCACCTTTGTTGCTTCACTTCCCAACCTTCATCCTTCATCCCTCATTCCGCTCGTCTCTGTTCTGATGCTGCTTGGCAGCCATTGCCTCTTGGAGAGGTACTCCTAATCCCAACAGACATCAGAGGCACTGAAAATGGGAGAACCGGCCAAAACCAACAAACCAGAAGCCAGCTGGTCCTCCGATTTGTCTCCGTCCTCACACTTTCCCTTCATCCTTTTTTTTTTTAACTTTTATTATTTCTTTATTACTTTTTTTTAACTGAGGCTAAGAAGATGACAGCTCATCACTTGAAGCCAAACATCAAAATTCACCATCATTTCCCAGCTAGTCCAAAAACATATAATCTGGTCTTGTCCAAACACTCTCCAATCAGACATTATTAAAGCAAAGCAAAGCAAATTAGACAACAGCAGTAATCAAGACCAGAGTGAGAGGTGCTGTCTATCAAACACACAGAGGTCTCTGCTACTTAATCCTTAAGGCCTCAATTGAGATGCATCCCGCCTCAAGTGGTCTGGCTCCAATTAGTCCTATCCAATTTGAAATATTAAAAAAATACTTTAAAGCCAGGAAATAATTTATTTAAAAGTGATAATGAAATCCAACTTTGGTCTTTCTGTCTCTCCCTGTTGGTCCTGTGATAGACTGACAACCTGTCTATGACGTGCGCCACTTTTCAACCCATTGAAAACTGGAATAAGTTCTGATAGTTGGAAAAGTTCTGATACCACTTGCCTAACATTGGGTTGTTTTCTTGTACGCCACCAAAACGCCTCTGACCTGTCTGGGGCATTACAACAGGACCTCTGGGGATATCTTGTGGTGTTTGTAACCAAAATGCTGGCAGTAGCTCCTGTGGGACATGTGGGCTGCGGGCTGCAGCCTCCATGGAGGAGGCTAGGTCCACTGAATGCTGCCAATTCTAGATTGGATTGGGATCTGGGGAGGCGGGAGGCTGGAGGCTGGGTCAGTGCCTTGGGCTCATTGTCATGTTTCTTCAGCTGTTCCTGGGCAGTTTGTTTTGTGGCAGAACATAGTGTCCTGCTGGGGGAAGCCAGTGACACTGAGGAGTGTACAATAGCCTTTAGGTAGGTTGTGCGTGCCTAGGTAACCTCAAAATGCATGACATGTCACAGCCCAAAGACTCACAGGAGGCTATTGCATGATCAGTATTATTCACTTCACCTGTCAGAGGTTTTAACGTCGTGGCTGATAAATATGTATGTAGTGAGATAAAATATGAGCACTGTTGCTCTCCTTCCTGATGACTTATGTGCCTTTAACATAATCTTGTGACACACAGATACATACATCGGATTATAGCTGGTAAAAAATAAAAATAAAATAAAAAAATCACCTAACCTTAATACAAAATGTTGTTATACCATGTGTGTGTTTCAGGTCATATTTTATAATAAAAAAATCAATATGATGTAACAGATTTCAGAATACTTGCCAATTCTGTACTTGTAAAATTGTTCAAATAATTCCTACAGCCAACTCTAGCCAAGTAGAGTAATTGGAGATTAGTAAGTTTATAGGTGATATACTTTATATTAAAATGACTCATTGCAGCAATAATATAAGCTGCACAGTTTTGACATTGGAATAATGGCTGAGGGGCTCCATAGGGTCAATGCCACCATTAGAGAAAAGAAGGCCTTCACCTTCATTACATGGCAATAAATCAGCCCATTAGCTATTAAGCTTTAGGAGATTGATTCAGGCTAAACTTTTGCCCTGCATGGGGCGATTCTTACATAGCCTCCCTAATGACAAGCAGGGAGATTAAACAATGAACATTTGCATTTCATGTAAAGCGCATTGAGACTAGGAAAGGAAAGCGGGAAAGGTTATGGTGTCTAATTATGAATGGTTAATTTGACCTGAATAAATTGGAATACGGCTCCTCTGGTTTACTGAAAACTGCCGGGGCTATAAATCACGCTAATGAGAGCAGGCTGACGTCGGCAAACACATTAGTCATTATTAGAATGTGAAATCCAGGACATGAAGAGGGCTCAGACATCGTCGATGCCGGGGTCAGTTCTGTAGACCCCATTTACCGAACTAACAAACAATCGCTGCCCTCAATCTCTTTCTGTTCCAGGAATGCATCTTCCTCTTAGTCATTTATTAAGATTAAACCACAAACAATAAAGCTAGGGGAAAAAGAGAGGTCAGGGTGAAACGTGGGCACCAGAGCAAGTATTTAACTGGTACAGTGGTCCCCAAGATCTTTCAGCCCCAGAACCAGCAGATCACATTGATCTGATTGATTTGAGCTCACTCCAATAAATATCACAGAAAAGATTAATCCGAATTTGACCAAGATAATGTACATGCAATAAATACCAGTTTTAGTAGCATCTCAAAAGTAATCATGACAACCACCTTCCAAACACATAGCAAAGAAGCATTTTCTTCAACGTGCCTCATTTTGCTTAACAAAAATGTTTTGCAAATTTGACTTGATCTATTTGCAAAGATTGGAACAAACTACCTTTCAACATTTAAAAAAAGGACAAGGTCTTATGGTGCAAGATCTTTTGTTTAATATAAAGATGAAAAATTCCCTCTGCATGTACTATAACCATGAGAAACCTGGGGTTGGGGGAAATCACAAAAGTCTAATGGAGCAGTTTTGTCATGAAAATTATGCATGAGGTAAATATTCCGCCTTCAATGGCATATTTACCCATTTTAATCTACAAAAATCCTCAAACATTTGCTGATGTGGATATGATGTGGCAAATGTGTTCATTTGAATTCAGTTTAAACTGTATGTCGATGTTTACAGCTCATCATTTACTGATACATTGCTTTCAGGTTACCGGTATGGTTTCTGTCGTAACTGGTGTTTAATTATTGCCTTAGTATTTCATCTTCTTTAAATAGCTACTATCCCATTTGCTAGTTTTTCCATTATGTTTACTGACCAACTGCAAGTTTTTATACATTATGTCAAGCTAAAACATTTGAGAGTTAATCTAGGTTGTTAGCTAGCTATTTCAACTGTTAGCCTAAAATTTCAATGTTTAAAAAAAATGTAACCCATGTGCAGCTAGCCATCAACTGCTGGCCATACTTTAAAATATAACTTAATATAACAATTTAAGCTATCCATTTTATTTATTGATTTTGCTAAAACATATTTATCCATCTTGTTAGGTAAAAAGAACAAACTGCTAGCCATAATTAACTATTAACTAAGATGATTATGATGATGGTAGCCATTTCAACTTTGCACATAATACTAGCTAGGAATGTCCTATGTTAACCATATTTTTACTATAAATTTCAGTGTTCTTGTTTTATAATTTTAACTATTTTACCCATTTATGGACTAAATTAGCTAACAATTCGGTTGTTTATTGATCCTCTAGCTAACAATTAACATTGCTATTTCACCAAAATTCTAAATTTTTTAAAACGTGACAAATTTTTTTCTCATCTGTTTCATATATGAATTCATTAATTTTGACTCTTATTTTGAAACTTTTTCTACATTACTTGTAGCTATTCGGCAACCTTTTTAAATTTTTTTAAGAGACCCCCTTAGAGTAAGAAGAAAAAACAAAGACTAAAAAGCTGAAGTATCTGTAATCCTGATCAATAATCCAGATTTGTTGAATATTTTGAGAGGTTCAGAAACCCCAGCTGTGTAAAACAACCAACACATCCATAACACAGTTCATCATCCCTTCCTGTATGTATATGTTGTGTTGGTAGAAGCTGGGGGGATTTTCTATTCAATTAACCTCAAATTAGAGTGAATCCAATGTGTCATCCAAATCTCATCTTTCCAAGGTGCTGGATTACTTCCCAGAAGTCTTGGCACAGCACCAAAGAACCAAGCTGCTAATTTATTCCTCCAAAATATTCGGCTGCTTCTGTGAACTCTATCACACATCCTCCCTTTGAGCCAAGGCTGAAAACATCTGAAGCAGCTTTTTTTTTTTTTTTCGCAACAGTCATAAAAAAAGAAGGATGCTGAGGGAAAGTCCGTGATGATATAAGCCAGTCTGAAGGATTTTTTTCCCCTTCCTTTTCAAGAACACTCCCCCTCATCTCCCCCGTCACACAAAATATACACTGCTTAAATATCTACTGAGCCAATGATAAGAGATGTATTACAGATGTGCACTTTGCTGTCACATCATAAAATGATGAAAGCAATATTTTGATAAGCAAGGAGAGGACGGACAATTTCACGTTTCTGCCTTCAAGCACTGTCAAACATTTAGAGCACAGGCACACAAGCTCCTGCTTCACAGCAAACACTACCGCCTCTATCGGGCCGCCTCAGTTCTCCTGCATATTACAATTCTTTGGTTTTTCCTTAAGAATTTCCATGTTTCTTCAACTTCCCTTAAATAGGACACTAGAAGCGAGATGTGTTTTACACATGTAGGACCATGTACATGGAAAATGTTGCCTTAAAAGGAGGATACTAGATCCAAGCCCGGCAGGGGGTGATTACACTTGTTGGCGATTTCTTTTAGTACAGGTACAGAAAATGACTTTATTGCCCACTTAATCAGTAACCCCCCAGAAAATACTTTCTTGACATATTGCCCTCTGTGACTCAGTTCCACCAATTGCTCCAATTCATTTTTAAAACACCAAGAGATGTTCACCTTGAAGCCTGAAGAAGGGACTTCACTAATGGTTGATACCATGCTGGCTTTATTACAGCTAATGGTTGGTTTTCTCTTTTTATTTGGATTTTATATCGGTGGACCACATTTAGAGCGTAGTTATTTCAGACCCACTCTAAATAATATCCTTCACAGTCAAACATATTTCTTCATCCAATCAACAAGCAAGCTCGGAATGTGGATTTAAAGGGACTAAAGGCTCTAAACGTTCATCTGTGCTTTCCAGCTGTTTTCTAGGTAATAGGTGGTAATGTTTCAAGGACAATTTCCTGTCTCTTTATTCCTATTTTTTTTTAAAGAAAATTTGTTCTTGCATTCCATTTCTTCTGGTCTATGAGTGAAATCGACCTCTTACATGTCTGACCAATTGTCAAGCCTGCAAAAAATTCAGTCAGTGGGTCTAAGAGGGACTCCATTAAAAGCGAGGCATTAGTAGAGAGCATGCTCTTCTGATCAGGTCAGTCTGCCCTGATTCAGACCATGTTTTGCTTTTCTATCCACAGAAACAGCAGAAAGGAGCCAAAGGGCAAAACTGGTTTCCATGTTGGCCCAGAAGGAATCAGAAATGCTTCACATATTGATTCACTGAATTTATCGATTTCTCCAACTAGCTACAAGCGAAAATCAAACATCATTGTATTATTCAAACCAAACTCATATTATTAGGGTTTGAAGAGCTTTGTGGGAAGATTGAACCAGTGAGAAAAAAAATATGCATACATTGATGCATTTGACTGTTTTCCATGTTTACTCTCTGAAACAGTAGACCAAGTCTCTAAATGCTTATACATTGCGCTTAAAGCTGTAGAAGTAGTCTGCAAAAAATGAAAATCAATGGAAACAGTAAAAAAGATGAAACTGGGCAGAAGTGGGAGCATTTGATATGACGGAGGAAGGCAGTGGCCAAACAGACTTCATAAAGACAGAACAGCAACAGCTACAAAGACAGAGTCACTGCTAACGTGGCAGCACTGATGCTGTGCTCACTCTAAATCTCCAAACCTCATCCTGTCAAGCAGCCCCGTACTGCTGCTGTTGACTGCTATAAAAATATCCCTGTGGGGATTGTTAGTCCTTGAGAGTCATTTCCACGGTCTGAACAGACTGCCAGCTTGGACCTGAGAATTTAAGTTTTGTCACAGATACCATCATCCAGGTTCTGTCAATGGAATAGCAAAAAATGTATTGAAAATATAAGCTTTTGGGTCCAAATATGGGTGTTTTTAAGCAATTAAACTCAGAAGTGCAGAAAAAGTCAAGCAGTAGAAACCGTCTGAACATGATGGCTTAACTACATTTAGCTTTTTCATAACCCAACCTTTGTTTCAGTCCCAGCAAAGAAGAATTCAGAAAGGAAACAAATGCTTTTTTCCTTTGGCATTGGCAATATTTTTCATGCTATCAATTCTCAAAACTATGCTTCAGTTGTTGCGTCTTTGTATGATGTGCTTTATTATTTGTTAAGCAACAACAGCCGTCAAACTGCTCACTTTGTATTCTTCTATTTACCGTTAAGGAAAGAAATAGCAAAGCGTGACGGCACGCTGGATGTTTGGATCAATGGGTCATTTTTTCAATAACACTTACATTTAAACCATGTGTGTGCTTAAACACCTTCAGGCCAACACATGTACATGATGCAAACTCAAACACAAACAGAGTTTTCTTTTGAGTGTCAACGGAGGAGCAGTTACTGGAGCTCCAGGTTTTAGATACTCATTGGTTTGGTTTGTGATTTTAAGCCTTCCTTAATTGTCTGTTTTGAAGAAGTGTTATGTGGGGTTAAAGATACGTCAGCTGCCCCCTGTTGTCACATAACTTGACTGTCTAGTTCTTGATCTGCCAAAAAAATATTTATAGTTATAATCTTGTTTCTCTAGTCTCTTCTTTACTTCACTCCTAGTAGTTACTTCCTGTTATAAAAGGAGTTAACTCCCTCCCCCACCCCACTGTCTTTGGAATAAAGCTGTATGAATATAAATACAACTGAACTGAAAAAAAGAAAAAAACCCTACTTTAACAAATCAAATCCAGTCCATCCATTTTCAAGCACTTACACAGGTAAGTCTTGATAACTAACTACAGACACCCAGACGCCAAGCGAACCAAGATATCTCTCGTGCATGTCCTGAGGTCTCCAACCAGGCGAACATGCCGAAAACACCACACCTAGGAGGTGTCCAGGAGATCAGAAGCAACTTACTGGATTCGTCCATTGTGGAAGGAGCACCAGCGCAAATCTGAGTCCCTCACAAATATCCAAGTTCCTCAACCTCGCTGAACCTAGATACCCTTTACACCAGGAGTGTCCAACTCCGGGCCTCAAGGTCCAGTGTCCTGCAGGTTTTTGATGTGTCCTTGATCCACAGCTGTTTAAATGGCTAAATTATCTCCTCAACATATCTTGAAGTTCTCCAGAGGCTTGTTAATGAGCTAATTATTTGACTAAGGTGTGTTGACCCAGGGTGATATCTAAAACCTGCAGGACACCGGCCCTTGAGGCCTGGAGTTGGACACCCCTGCTTTACAGGGAAGCAGTTCTACTGCTACCCTCATTCTGTTAGTCACCTCCCTAAGTTTGCAGGTCAGTTTAGTAACATAAAGCTACCAGTAAACAATAGCTCTGCCCTGAAGAAAACAGAGGGAACATTTGCTGTAGCAGGGAGGGATCACGTGACTTGGTGTGCATTAAAGGCAAGTTCTATTTATCATGACACTCTCTCAAACTGCAGCAAGTGTTACACCAATATGCATCGGAGGTAATAAAACACGTCTCAGATTTGGTGAAAAGCTGAACATTCAGCTAGCGTACAGCCACTAATTGTTCCAGGTGCTTACTTTGGAGTTTCTTCCTTCTCCAAATTGCACAGCAGACAAAATGGGCTCTGTTCTCCAGAGAAGGCCATTAAAGCACAGTAACAACTCTCCAGCTCAACCTATCCCCTGTATTATTGACCATTTTTCATATCATTGTACATCTCTCTCCCCTGTTCGTCCCCTTCTCTTTTGTTTTGTGCTCAACTGTTAACCTACTGTACATGGATAATTATTTTGATATTAAGATTGTCTCCATTAAACTGGCAGAATGCCAGACATTTGCACTATTATACATGCAAATGATCCCTTGCACAGCAGTGCTATTCTCAATTTAAATTTTAATAAGACATAACAGGAGTAACAACCCCTTTGGAAACGAAAAATAAAACAAACAAAAAAAAACCCAACAAGCAAAATATTTCATTTTTGTGCGGTGGTGTTCATCCTGTAAGTCACAACTGGGTACAGTACACTGGACACGTTTTGAGTCGAAATCTTTTGTGGCAAGAATTTTTGGAAGACAAAGATCTTCATGTGTGCTCTCTCCCTCGCTCAATCTTTCACTTTTCTCCAACATATCTGGATGCTTACAGGTGCTAATGAAGTCAGCCTCCCCAGAGAACAGCTCTCATCTCCAAAGCATACTCCAATTAAAAAGGCAAACACTTGTTAAAACATGATAACATGCTCCACTACTTTGCACAGCCTCTCGTGTAAAAAAGAAATAGAAAAAGCACCGCCTTTTACCCCCTGGCCCTCAAAACAGCTTTATTAGAGAAACAACATTAGCTCCCCAAAATTAAACTTGAACATGACATGTGAGCAATGCAGAGAAGAACACAGAGAACAACTGGGGCCACCTTCTCAGAAGCACATGCTGTACACCATTCATATGGATTTAAAAGTATAGTTTCCATTCCTTGAGGCTGCCTGCAGCTCTTCTTTGCACTGGCTGAAACAATAACGACCACAGAGAGGTAACACGCCCATCGTAGGGATCTAGTCAGGAAACTGAAAGAGAGTGGTGCATAGCCTCCAGTTCTGTAGGGTTAGCAGCCAGGAGACATTTGCCTGTGTCCCACTGGACCTTCATGTTTTAAAACATTATTTAGCACTTTTTCATTTACTGTTTATTTATTTAAGTTATTTTTCTCCAAGTTTAAGAACCTAGAACTACTAGGCTGGGGTTAAGAAAAGATTTTAGCCTAGGTTGAAATAAACTCCTTACCAGTAATTCTCTGCATTGGAAAAAAATGATGAGTTGTGAGTGGCAGTCCCATCTTAATAATGCCAAAACTGGGTACATTATGCTCTGCCGGCAAAGGACATCTTGTAGACATGCCAGTGGCTTTGACAGCATTACTTTATGGGAATGTGAATGGCCTGGAGTTTCTACTGATTAAGAATTCAGCTGGTCTGCCAGATGATGAGAAAAGCTGTAATAAAGACCGTTTTGGTCAACAACTAACACTAATTTATTAAAACAAAACATAAACATTGTGCATTTAATCTACCATCAAATGTGTGTTCTTACATGGGATTTATGTGATTTATAATTAAAATCCAAGTGAAAAGCAAAGACATAAAGATCGCAGAGGTGGGTTAAGGAAGCAGGGTCGTCTGGTAGAGGTTTGATCCAGACTGGACCCGCAGAAAAGCTTTTGCTTATTCTAAATGGATCCTTTTAGGGTGAAAATTCACAGTTGTAAAGGAAACAGATGGACTTAATTTCCTTTATGAAGCTCTATTTTGCACATTATAAATGAATACAAAAAAAATACAAAATTTACACCACCTCTCTTTTATAACTGTTCAAAGTCACTTGAGGATTTAGATGCAGGCCACCTACAGACTCATTTTTGGAGTCTGTGAACAGCTTTAACAATAAGACACTGCTGAATCCCTCTGAGTCAGGACAGAGGTGGCCTTCTGCACTCATAGTAAAGCTGCTCCATATCATATCTTCTATGATTAGCCGCGTGTCAGCCTCCGATAGCGATTTAGTGCCAGGAAAGCGAGTTACTTTAACAACCTCCAACAAAACAGTAGTTTGCAAGAGAATGATCCTCTAAAAGTGGAAACAAACCTTTTGACCATTTGAACTTGTGCAACCCAAATCTAAAATGACTCCACCAGTCAGAGCACTCACTAGATGCGCTCCATATGACATGAGAGGTAGACAGGAATGACTGACGTAAAGGAGGGCGTTAAAGCAAATGGTTAAAAAGCTCGAACCAAGATGCAACATCCCAGCTGTAAAAAATGCTTCTGTTTTATTATGTGACAGTTTTGACGTTTACTACTTTAGTTATGGATAAACTTTTGATAAGTGTTAAGCAGTTATTTTATAGTTTGTGCTTATATTTGATTTCTGCTGCTTCACTATTATTACATTATAATGCTGCTGGTGCATCTTGTTTCAATAGATTCTCATTTCAAATTTGGAAGAATGTGTCAGCGACAGTAGCTCACTGGAAAATAATAATGGAAAATGCCTTTACTTAATGCATCTACTTAAACTTAGAAATGTTGCTGTCTGCATGCTGTGAGCATCAATAAAACGCTGTTCAGCTTTTTATACCATTTCAGAAATTTTGTTAGTGTAAATTCTAGAAATTCTGTGATATTAATTTTGGCTATTTTGCCCACCCCTACTGTATTCTTTCTCCAGTACTCTATAACCGCAGCATCACATAAGTGTGTACCTGCTCGCCTACATGGTCAGACATGCAGATGACAGATGGCGAGTCGAAAAATCCATGGAGAAACTAGCCCATTAGCTGAGCTAACCTTGAAAGTACTGGGGAGGTTGGGAAGCTGGAGCAAGCCAACAGTCCCCTGCAGGGAGAGCGAGAGCTGAACATCCTCCCTGCACGGGCTGTGGAAATTCAATTACAGCCTAATGAAGAGTGAGCTGACCTCCCTGCACCACCACCCCTCCTCCCTCATCCCTCTCTCCTCTCACCAAGCTGAAGCTCATCATTTACTGTAGCTGGGCAGGTTGGCAGGTCTAACTGGTTTCACTGAGACCGCAGGCATCTTTGTCCACAGAATATCCATGTCTCCTGACATTACACTGTTTGTGTACAATGGATTCCTGCCCTATTGTGTTATTTCTGTCCTTCTACATCCTTCTCTTTTTGCCATCTGTCTTCTTTGTCCTTTACTAAGTTGAGGGCTAACAGGCTACTCAATTTTGTCACATTGTCACAGAAGCTCTCAGCGCTAACCTGCTAATACTGATACAGAACAAATAACCTTCTGTCCAATCAATCTTTTTTTTCCCCTCACATCCTGGTCTTTGTTTTGATTTTGTTTCTATTCTTCCCCTATTTGTTCAAAGGTAACAAGGAAGTATTTACAGGAATAACAGGCTACTTTTAAAGTTCTTTAGGTATCACAAATGAAATAAATGATGAATACTGGCTATTGTATTCCATTCACTAATGTCAGTGTGCCAATAATAGTCAACAGGGTCATGTTGATACCTATATTTGGACACCATCTCTACTTGCTGACAATTGGCTCATTATCTTGGTCAGTAATTGGAGCAATCACAATCATTTCCTAGTTTCTCCAAACCAATTATCTTTACCACAAAATATCAGTATTGGAAATTGTACCATTCTCATTTACTCATATGCCTATTTGTAAAACTACTAATGACAAAACATAAAGCAAATCCTGTGCTGTGCTATTCTGTGTTAAAATGTCAAAAACCAGGAATGAAAAACACATCTGAAAAGCCAGTTTCAATAAACGCAGAGTTTAAGGAGTTACTAAAGCATAGAGTGGGAAACGACAACAGGCAGCTTTTCAGCAAGCACTGAAGAAGCCAAAGAAAACGTCCAGAGACGACTCACAGCCTGTGAAAATAACAAGCTCTTACCCAATACACTGACCAGCTGTTGTCAGTTGGAGATAATATGAGTTTTTGTGCTCTCATCAATGTAGTAGAACCCAGGCATGAGATGCACCACATCGTAGTAACTGTAAAAAGAAAGCTCCAAGACTGTTGCAGGACTCTTCAACCTTTATTAATGATATATAGAGTAGCTGTGTCAGCCTAGTGTTGCTCTCAACTGTGCAGTGAATTGATGGCAATTTTGCTCTGCAGAGAGAGCAGTTCAACATGCAAAGCAGCTCTGGAGTTTTTGAAGCTAGGTTAAGGAGAGAGGTGAGCAGCAGTGTTACTTCATGCTGAGAAAGAGCACTACAGATGTGATGTTTGCTTTGAGAGTTCTGATGGAGAAGTACAGAGCAGGTCAGAAGGCGCTGCTACTGAGTCTCTGTGGATCTAGAGAAAGCACAGACGGAGAAGTGTGTGACGGTGGTACAGGACATGTATGAGGACAGTGAGGCAGTGTGAGGTATGCAGAGGGAGTGACAGATTGAATCGAGCTGGGGGGTGGGATTGCATCAGAGATTGGCTCCGAGCCCCTTTTTTGTTTGCAGTGGTGATGGACAGGTTGACACACGAGGTCAGGCAGGAGTCTCGATGGACTGTGAGGTTTGCAGATGACATTTTGATCTGTAGTGAGAGCTGGGAACAAATTGAAGAGAACATGCAGAGGTGGAGGTATGCACTGGAGAGAAGAGGAATAAAACTTAAAGCAACACAGAATGCGTGTAAATTACAGGAGGACTGATGGAACTGTAAAATAAGGAGTAGAGGTAGTAAATGTAGATGAGCGGGAGGAGTGGGAGATGAGTCCGGGGTGACAGCTCAGGTTATGGAGTTTGGAGAAAAAGTAAGAGAGGCAAAGTTAACATGGTCTGGGCATGTGCAGACAGTGGATAGACTGGATAGGACACTGGAGCTGACAGGTAAGAGAAAAAGAAACCACTGAAGATTCTTGAGTGGCGGTAAGGGGCCATCCAGAGGGCTGGTGTAACAAAAGTGGATGTTAGGGAAAGGGTGATGGAGCCACATGATGTGGAGACTCCTAGCAGTAAGAAGAAGATGGTCGCCAAGCAGTAAGAGATGTGTTTAATGATATGCTTCAGATGTGTGTTTCATCCAGTTCACAATGTGCCACAAAACAATAGCAAGAACACCAAAACCAATACTGAAGGTGGACTTTCTAGCCTGCTCAATAAAGAGGAAAACACATTGTAGTCTGACATTTTGGAAACTTCTCTTTATCCTAACCCTCCTAAGACAATATTTACATGCAGCACAACCAACCTATTGAAAGATCCCTGCAACACTTGACCCAGTAGAACAGCACATACTTCATGCTATAGTCTCTTATAAGCATAAGTAGGTTCTCATTGGCAAAACTGACATCATATAATCAAGTACTCATTCAGTGCTTAGAATAACCAAGTACCCCAAAGTAACTAAGTGGTTTATCTGCAGCCCTGCTTTACACTATAAATTTCTGGCTCTTTGTGGTCCGGGGAATGTTCAAAGGTTCCCATCAGCAGCACAAACTGTCAGGGTCAGGGTTCAATAAAATCAAATAATATACAGGAATGAAATAATTTGACTGCATTTTTTAATATATGTTGCTGTGATGAATCCTAAATATATTATCCTGTCAGATAATATGCTCGGCTTCCAGCGACTTAAAAAAGCTGCAGTGATTCTCCCAGTAATGCTCTATAAAACTAAAAGAAAAAGTATACCATCTATCTAAAAAGAGGGCAGGTATTAAATCAGGAAATAAAAAGACACAAAATTGGTTGATTCAAACTATCCACTCAAATGGAAATGCCATTATGAAATTCTAGGAATTATTGACACCAATGACTCAAAGCATTTACTAAGGCAGAGGAACAGTTCATGCATTTAAATGATCGACAGTAACCAGAGTTCCACCGAAAAGGTTTCATTTTCTTACCTTTTAGGGTGTGAGGAAAAAGGAATGTGTATGATGACTATAATAACTGTAACCCCCAATAGAGTGGGACTATTTTCCCAAATTTAAAGTTCTCAACCGATACTGCAGTGTCAGTAAAGTACTTGAATCAAAGTGGCTAATGTTTGCCAGACACTAGCATTTAATTGCTCCCTTTTCAGGTCCTGATGTTCTCAGATGTCCTTGCAAATATAAAGTCAACACTGATCTCAAACTAAAAAGTGGAGAAAAAAAATGATTATGCATACTGAAAAAAGGCCTCTTCTATACATATTTCTTTTAAACCTCTGTTCTAATTATCCATTGTATTCATTCAAATCTGAAGGTGCCTTTTAAAGTCCAATCTATCGTAGGTCAACCATCAGGTGTGCCAGAGACGACCTAATGTCCAAGGTATTCACTAATATGGTCTGATGAAAGTCATAAATTACTTCATTCTCCTACAAAGCACCAAGCTCACATCTCTGACATTGTCATTCCCATTAACTCTCACCCATCTTCCCCTCTTTGAATGTTGTTTCACGCCTCTTGATTGTCTCACTCTGTGAGTAAATGTATTTCCCATGCCCATTTATCACCTGCCTCCACACAGCACTTTCATTTTCCTGCCAAAACACGATAACTATCATTTAGGACGTGTCATGCCATCTCAAATTGCTGGCAACAAATTGCCTACCGAGGATATAGAACTAATTACATGTTTGGAAACAATTAGAGCCATTCACGAAACATTTGAGAATACAATCAGTGTCGAGTTTAATACTTTCGTTCTCCCATACTGATTTTTTTCCTCCCTTCATTAAAATTCAGTGTTATCAAATGTTACGTTTGTTTTTCAGACAGTTGTTTAATTGATCCCATCAGGCAGTGGAGGGAGTAATCCAACTATCAATCTCAAGTCAGTGACAGGCTTCCAGTGAATACTGCAGCGTGGCTCGGTGGTCCTGCTGAGAGGGACCGTCACTGTCACAGAACACAGTTAACAGTGATGGATACATCTGGACTCACATGGTCCCCGGTTTAATGAAACTGAGCTATGAAGATGTCTGAGCACAATAACATGCCAGAGATGAGATACCAAAGAGAAAGAATAGAGCTGCAAAATCAAAATCCTTTGGGTTTTTCTTTTTTTTTCTTTTCTTTTTTTTTATCTGTAATTATTGTCTAATTTAGTTTTTCAATAAGAGGAAAAAAACTGGCAACTTTCAGAGCTGACAAATCAGACATTTAACCAGTCATTCAAACCAGAGATAAGGCTGCTGAAGTGCCTGCCACCGTTTCATGGTTCAATCACTGTAGAGTAAAAACAGCACAGGGAAGGGAAAGAAAAAAAAAAAAAAATAAAGTCGGTGGCTGCTTGGACGTTTTATTACATTTGCAGTTGTGCTCACCAACTGGTTGACGGTTAAGGGTGCAACACCCTCAACGTTTGACAACCACTTTCAATTGCAAGGTGGACGGAAATCTGTCACCAAACAGCCGCGGTGTAATCTCAGACAGACTGGTAAAGGATTGCAAATAAGGGTCGTCCAATGTATAAACACAAGCAGATTCCCAACATCTTGTAGTCAATCTGAGAGAATCTGTGCTGATCTCTTTGCACTAGGGCAGCGGTCCCCAACCCCCGGGCAGAGTCGTTTGGTACCGGGCCGCCAGAGTTTAGGCTCGGGTATGAAATTTATTGTTTTCAGGGTTTTTATCGTTAAATATTGTTAACCTGGGTCTTTTCCGTGTCGTAGTTGTGTGTCTTATTTTGAAAGAAATATTTACGTGTTACCATAGCGATGAGAGAGCATTAAGGGGTAGAGAGGAGGATGTTACTCTAAATGTTGTTGGCACACTTCAGGAGGACGCTGTTAATAAAGTTACACAATTACACAGTGAATTCGCATTTATTATTATATTTACAAAATACCATCATTTTTGTCTTGGTCGTATCATTTTGTTTTTTACCCGCGACACCTTAAAGGCTGGTCCATGAAAATACTGTCTGACATTACACTGGTCTGTGGCGCAAAAAATGTTGGGAACCATTGTACTAGGGGACCAAAGTCAGCTAGTTGCTAACAGTCGTGTTCAGGTCATGTTCTTCTATCAGAGGAAGGCTGATGACTGACGACATCATTTGGCGGCTACAATGCTTGACATCTATGTACATTTTTTCCAATTTATCAGTTAAAGGCAAAGACCTGATCTCAGATTCAAAGCAACAATTTCAAAGTCAATGACATCGCTGCAGAGAGTTTGGTGGCGCTACAGTCTTCAACCACTGTTTTCTCTATTGTAGCAACTGTGATTGTTAAAAGTGCAAAGTTGAAATACTGACATGTTGGAGGTGTTGCTGGTTCTAATGAATAAAGTGATTTGAAAAATCTCAGTGCAGCTATTTCTAAGGATTCTTCAACAATGACCTCTATACTTTTCTCAACTGCCTAATACGGAATTGGGAAAAAAAAAATCCCCAAAACATTTCTTTCTTTGCCACTGAACACTCAAGTATGCTCACCAACTAGTTACAAACTTTGTCTGCCATCATTCTAACTTGGTCCAAAGCTGAGTAGGAGCAATGGGCGTGAAACGAAGTAAAATGAAGGGCTGAAAAGGCAAAGCAAACAGCTGGAAAACCAACTCTTTCAGGGAAACTGCAGAATCAGGTGAGAATGTACCGTGGGTTAATCACTTTATGCAATGCCTATCACATTACCTGCAGTAATTTCATCTATTGTAGGAAAAGAAGTGTTGATTAGTGCAATTTTAAGGATAAGGGGAGCCTATGTCATGGTGTTTTTAATCATTTAGTATACGTACACAGTAGATAAGGTAATCCTCTTTTCTTCATCTGATAATGATTTAGGTTATTACCAAATAAAAGTGCTTTATGTGTTTTTTTTAACGATAAAGTGTGCATAGTACTCTGCTGAGTAATCAACCTCAGGCATGCCATGACAGATCATATGATGAGATTCCCTCTCATCTAGAGAAGGAAAAAGAAAGGGGCTGATTTTGGACCAGAAGCAGAATTCTTTCTTTCAGTCCTAGGCTTTAATCAAAACCCAGCAGGTGCTGAGGGTACATCATATCATTTTCTACTGAGACCACTGTAGGAGGGAAAATTGGTCCCTCTTGCTTTTCTATGATGAATTTCTTACTTTATGACTGTAGAATGTCAGTGGCAATAAAAAAAATATAAGAAAAAAAAGAGCAATACTGGTTCTTTGATTGAAATACACTAAAAACTGATATTTACTGTTGCCAATCATTTTCTAATGAGTAAAGTTTTTCCATGTCGGCAGCAAAAGAGATTAGAAGAGAGAGCAGAAGTGAGGTTAGTAATGTCGCAGCCAACAATCCCAGCAGCCAATCAGGCTCAAGGCTCTACCAGAGTCAGATTTAGGAGCTTTGTTGATCTGATGCCTGGAAGAGAAGGAGATCACTCCCACAGATCACACATATCGCAGTCCGAGTGGGGGAAAAAAGAGGAGAAGAAGAAACAAGCAGAAAACATTACGATGACAACTCAGGATCATTTTAAGACTCGCACCAATGCATCACCGTGGCCAGTTTTATATTTGTTTAGCTTCTCACAGGCGCTGCATAACACTGAGTGTACACATATGATGACTAACAGTGTTGGTAATTTAGAAAAGATACACCAATCCACTCTGTCAGATCAATGTATATTGACTGAGACCTTAACTAGCAAGCTGTCTGTTGATTAGATGCCTGATCTGCACTAAACACAGCTTTGCTCTTCACCTAATGTAATTTGCTGCACTGAGCTAATGTTGATACATAAAGCTATTCATGCTCACATGCATCTTACTGTAAAGCGTTTTGAGTGCTCAGAAGAGTAGAAAAGCGCTATATAAGAACCAGTCCATTTACTGCAAAAAAAAGGTGCGACAGTATGTAAATTAACATGATGCAGTGATTTATAGGTTTCATTAATCCATATTTCATTTACAAAAGAAAACCTTGTGTAAACTGGGAAAAATGACCACTTTGGAATTTCATGGCTGTCATTTTGAAACCTTTGCATAAAAATGAATTTAAAATAAAATGTTATGATTTCATATCATGACTTTTCATGAAATGGGCTCATGAAAAGAAGGAAGAAGAGAGAAGAAGAACAATGGAAGAGAAGAAGAAGGCAAAGACAGAAGGATGGAGAAAGGAATGGAAGGAGGAGGGAAGGAAGGCAGGAAGAAAGGAAAGAACATTTTGTCCTAAATTTGAAAAATTATTGTGAAACAGCAGCTGAAGGCAACAGTAAAAAAAAAATTACTGTAAAAGAATATACAGCAATTAAAATATTCCAAAAACAACAAATGAAAAGTGATTTTAATCTACTTGTTAACAAAATACTCCAAGATTTTACTGCAACACAGCAGACTTGATACAAAGAGATTTATTTCCATTTAGCTCACAAAGGGAATCTGTTTCAGGAAGTCATTTGAAAAGGGAGACTGCTCAGAACTGCTGTTACTACATTACTGACAACATCGAACAATTAGACAGGAAACATGTCGGTTTAGATCTAAAAAGGGGGGGAAAAGCAGCACAGGAACTACTCTCTGAAAGTCAGGTTTGTTCCAATAAGATCCATTACATAGTTTGCCCATTGGCGGGTTTTGTTCTTTGTCTGCAACTGCAAAATGTCACAGCCGCTAGGTAAAAGACCACAAGAAAACTAATTTCAAAAAATGGAAATGAAAAGGACAACAATGCATTAATGTGAGATGACAAATGAATGACGCTGGAAAGTTTTGCAACGGTCAGGGCAAATAAAACAAGCAAGCAAGAGTCAACAGAAATAACCAAGAATTGAAATATGAAGAAATGTCAAAGTCAGACAAACGATATTAGACCACTAAAAAATGCAAACCCACCACACTGAAATGGATTCAAAGCCACATAATGCAGTCATAACTTCAGCTAAATGTGTGCATTTAACTTCATTTAAAGAAGAGCGTAGTTGCCTATACTCAGCTTTGTAGGTTTGTTCCTATGGCACCAAAAATAAAATCATCCTTTGCATGGTTGGATCTTAACAAGGTTCCAAAGTAGATCTTCAACATGCAACAAGAAGAAGTGGGACTGAGACATTTTTTTGAGCGTGGAATTTATTGAAACAACACTTAAAATGAAACAGGCAGTTTCACAGCTAATCAAAAGTTTAACACCACATGCCTTTAAAAGGCCAAATCTGTGCAAAAATGTGTCATTTTCTGTCAGGTAGTCGCACTGTCTGTTCTGATGGCAATGGGGAAAGGGTTGCTGAATGTGTGCCATCGCTGCTGAGGTGGATTGCAGTAAGACAGTTTTTCGGGATTTCTTAAATGATCCTGATGGTTATGGAACAAAACAAGTCAAATGGAAGACCCCAAAAAATGTAACCAGCACTGAGGTGATGGTTCCAATTGGCTGTCCATCAAGGCACTGGACGATTCTCGACCCAAATTAAGGCTGTTACTGGTGTCGCCTGCAGACCCATAACCATCAGGTGGAATCTGAGACTGAAGAGCTTCAAAAACAAAGACCTCGTCTCCTTGAACTAGAGTTTTTTTGGAGGTATGGTTCTAAACTTTTAAGTGGTCTTAAACTTTGGATCGGGACTGTATTTTTTTCCCAATAACTTATGTTGTGTACTGTGTCACTGTACTTCTGCAGTGTGTGGAATATAGATGCAAACATTAACTAAAGAAATGGCATTAAGTGCATTAAACTTGCAAATAAGCAGAGCTGACTTAAAGCACAGGATAAGCCACACAAATTTCACATACTGTGCTGGATTAACTTTACTATTTAATTTAGTTACAACTGTGTTAAAATAAGGAAGTTACATTAACTCATCTTATTTTTGTATTTTTTGGTACAGTTGAAAAGTAAGAAAGGAGAAGCACAAACAAGATGAGACGTCAAAGAGATGAAACAGGGCAGACATGTCTTATCCTAAAGATAAGACATGTCAAGAAATGACAAAACAGAAACGTGAACACTCAAAGAAAAGATTAGAGACATGCAGGGAAAATGAAGAGAAGAAGAACAGCAAAAAGGAGAAGAACGGGAGGAAAGACAGGATATAAAAGAAGACCGAAGACAAAAACAGCAGGTTTCAGTGTTTTGTGTGTTATCTATGAGTCAGTGTTCTGCCTGAATGAACTTCTCCAGCAGCTCAGAGGTAAGCGTGGGCGAGCGTGTGTGAGAAGGGTACAGCGAGGTAGGGATCACGTTACCCTGACAAGGTGCAACGTATTGAAAAACAGATGAATGTGGATGTAAATATTGCTAAATGTAATCTTTTTCTTCCACTCTGGTGGGTGGCAACAGGAAACTCAACCATCACTTTGAAATTACAGCAGAGATTTTACACAGACATTATTTGGCAGTGAACATCTTGTACAGAAAAGTGTGAATGTTTCTTTTTTTTGTGTTTTCCCAAACAGGTTGCATAATTAAAGATGACATTTAAAATGAAAGCTTCAAATGTATATTTTAATCTGCTGCTTTGTAGTCTGGCTGTTTTGACCACATTGGCTTCGAATACACAAAATAGCTTCCTTTTTTTTTGGTTGGTTTACATTGGGCTTTGGTTTAAAGAGGGATATCGTGTAAGTCAGTTTTGTTTTGTTTTGCTTAAAGGTAAACAGTAACCCTGAGAATCAAAGAACAAAGAGTACCAAAAAGCTTTCCTGTAGTTTAGGCTCGTTCATGAGTCTAGGATCATCACACTCAAGGCAGGGGTCAGAGGGGTTTTGTGGGAAGTCTATATATATATTTCCCACTGTGCTCAGAGTGCAGATTATTTTAAAAGTTACCTCTGCAGTCCTTGGTGCAGCTGGTTCCTACTGCAGAAGGTTAAACCAATGTGGACAAATGTTCACCTCGCTAAGGTGTCAAGTTCACACAATGTCTGGAATTAACAAATGTTTTCTCATTAGCTAAAAAATAAATATAGATAATTTGTTTTGTTTAGTACTTATGATGACATCTATTGACTTAAAGTGAGATGAATAAATGTAAAAGAGCACAGCTCACACAACACACTGAATAAATTATTATTATTATTATTATTATAATAATGTGGCTTCAAAGTTAAGTAATTTCTTCTTATAAAAGACATACAAGACGAATACATAACTAATTCTTCTGCACTGAAGATGCCAGTTAAAATGGTAAATGTCCTGCATTTGTATAGCGCTTTACTCAGTCCCTAAGGACCCCAAAGCACTTTACACTACATTCAATAGCCAGTAACCCATTCACACACACATTGGTGAATGGGTTACACCATGAACTGGCCAGTTTATGGTGAAGAGCATAATGTGTGTGTGGGGCGCACTGACAGAGGCGAGGCTGCCGGACACTGGCCCCACCGGGCCCTCTGACCACCACCAGTAGGCAAACATGGGGTTAGTATCTTGCCCAAGGATATTTGGCATGCAGCCAGGAGGCAGCCTGGGATCGAACCACCGACCTTCTGATTAGTGGCTGACCTGCTCTGCCACCTGAGCTACAGCCACCCCAGAACAACACCACATGCAAGTTGCTGCTAGCCCGCTAACTAGGTGACACTAGCTAGCTAGCAAGCACGGCACTTCTGCTACGTCACCAAAAATGATGACAAGCGGAGAACGTGCAATATCCCAAACCTAAACCCCTGAAGATCAACAAGCTATTTTTGTCAGTTTGAATTCAATTTTGCAATCAAATGCTAACGTCAGTAGAAATTTACATGATTATAGACACAAAGGTGATTTTGACTGCAGTGTTTTTATCAACTGCATCATGAAAATGCTGTGTTAAGATGAGCAGCATCAACTTCCTGGGATTTTCTTACCTGGATTACAGCATAGGGACCTGACACCCCTTCTATAGGCTGAACAAAAAACTTTTCTTCCTATTCATAATAAATGATCACCTCAAGCTGCCATGGTAACTGATGGCCTGCTGAACTGCTCGGATATATTTATGACTTTTTGTAACATTATTTGGCATTTAGAAATGAAGACGTAAATGCATGAGCATAATGAATAATGTGGGAAACTAAAAAGAAATAGAAAGCTAAAAAGTGTTCTTATTTTATAATCCACTTTGATGTGTTCTAGTTCAGAGCTACAACTAACAAGTTCTCTCCTCCAGCTTGTTCTGATGAGTTTGTCCGTATCTCTCCATCCACCATCTCATCCAAATTAAATTCCCCTTTCCCCCCATTATAATTATTTCCCATTTCATCACAGAGCGATGCATAAATTTGCACATCAACCTCTTGATAAATGCCCATGTCTGTTTTGCAGTGGAACTGAATTTATGTTCTTGTGCACTTTTGTTCGGTTGCCTGAGGACACCACTGTAATCATACCCCATCTATCCCAGTGTGCTGTCTCTGTAATAACTGATTCACTCAGTATGTGTTATTTTGCGCCTGATAAACTGAAAAAAGAAACATCTGTGAATGTTACATTGCTTATTCAGTTTGGGAGGAGCAGTCTTTGCTGGTTTTGAGAAGCTTCAAGTCAGAGTCCCAGCTTTATTGAACTGCTGCATGTACAAGCAAAATTTACAATACGAGGTTACCACAGTGCATTTCTCTTGTATGTGGAACTTTAGACTGTCTCCCCAACACTACTCATTTAAGTGGTGTTTTTTAAACACAATAAATTAACTCTGGAAATGGATTTTCTGCATTTTTACTACACTGTAACAAACTGTTGTACAATTATAGGACATTTTCACAATAACGTAGCAGTTTTTAACACATCTAAACACTGTAAATACTGAAGCCTATGGATAAATTATAATGTATATACAACTACAGCTATACTGTAAACCATTCATTCTACATAGTATAACATTATTATTTTCTATATAATAAGACATTGTTTATGTAGATTACAGTACTTTACTTGCCCAGTAGTGGCATAACCCACTTATAAAGTTATCAATTGCTTGAACATATAAAAATCTAAAAGTTTACTGTTTGATTCACACCTGTAAATTCCATATGGTATTACAAAAATTCTTCAAAGTGTTTTTTCTGTTTTCGGTATTCCTGTGACATTATCCTCGCTTCATTTCCCCCTTGGTTGAAATTCATGAATGATCCTGGATTGGACACAGTTGAGCACACAGCACTTACACACTCTCACCACACAACACACAGAAATAAGACAATTAGTGATGTTTACAAGTATCTCACATGTTCTTACAGTATTATACACCAACGTCTTTGGACTGAGTGGAAGCCGGAGAACCCAGAGAGAACCCACACAAACACACCTGTTCCTACTGAAGATACTACAAAGTTTGTATTTAACATTAGACAATTTGGTTGTACATGTACAATTATAATAAAGACCCATTTTATTCTAGTCTAACATAACAGAACTATTTTTTACAGTAAGAAATTATAAAAAGAAAATGTTACCAAATAATCAGAAATTATGCACATTTCTATTTATCCAGTTTCTTCCTTTCAATTTTATTTGAATATTTTATGATAATACGCTCAAACCTAGTAAAGAGTAAAACCTCTTTAACATATTAGTGTAAATAAAGTCTGCTTCTTTTTTTTTTTTAATGTTAACACCTGGAAATGCCATATGGTACTGCAAAAACAGCTAAACAGTGACCTTTGTGTGGTCATAGGTATGAGTCATCGCAACAACCTTTGTAATATTCAGTTTCCTAATTCACACTATAAAGCTACATTATTGTCACACTTCTAGGTCTCGTCATTGATCGTGCTCTGGGCTTGATTTTATAATGACATTGATTTATTTCTCTTCAGACTACTTGTGGATATTCAAGTCTCTTTCAACTAAACAATACTGCTAGACATCAGAACCCATTAAGATATTCCTGAAATGATCTATAGGTTTGAATGGTCAGCAACCACATTTAATTATTCTGCGCGGCTTTGTTCTTTGTGTTAGGAGGCAGGCTGTGCTTTACAATCAGTCAATATACAGAAAAGTATGATTGATTGGGTCACTCAAATAAGAAAAGAAATAACCTAGAATAAGCTTGTATTGGATTTCACAGTTCTTCCATTGCTGGAGTGAAGAAGGTCAAACCCTCAAATTAGAATTAGCACAAAGAAAGAGTGGATTTTGAAACTTTACAACATCGCATGAGACGGATTAAATTTGTCAGTTTCTCAGAATCACAAAACAAAAACGTGTTTATTTGTCATCTAGAGGCAGAATTACAGTGGTGGATCAACTGCAATAATAATGATTCGGAGTACTTTGACTGACCTGAATGTTTCAAAGCTTCAACCAAACCGGGATTCAAACGCGTAACTTTATCTACTCTTTTCATAATACATGCATTACCACACAAATTCAAAACAGCTGATGAATTAAGAAACAATAATTCAACATTATTCATTGGGCATCTACATTATTTAGGATTCTCAAACAAAAATTTTATTCTCCCATTGCTGTCATTTAATATTATCAGCACTGACACGGGGACAGCCAAACACCACAGGCTGAAGTTTCAAAACGATGCAACCAACACATCCCCCCCCCAAAAAAATAAATAAATAAAACATTTAAAAAAAATTTTTAAAAAGCAGTCCGGCCAGGAATAACTTCAAAATTTTTGAAGATGCCCCCATAAACCTGAGAGCCACAGTTTGACAAATTTACCTAAAAAAATGACCTGTAAGTAACGTGTCTTACACCTGTGCATCCCAACAAATCAGCCACAGTTTAACTATTAAAATATTATAGTTATAATCTTTTTTTTTTTAAAGTTTTTTTAAGTATCTCTTCCCAGTGCCTTTTTTCCCCTCAACTTCCATCATCCCTCTTTCCCACCTCCTTTTGCAGCCTTCTGTTACAAAGCAATAACCCTCACTCTCACTATAACCTGTCACAGTGCTTGTACTAATTTGACTTGTTTCTGTAAGTATTTTAAGTCAATGTCTGGTCCCATTTTTGAAAATAATGCATTAGAAAATAAAAATCTCTCACCCAACATCGCCCTCTTAGCATTTACAATAATAATAATAATACAGCTCCAGCAACCGCTTCCACTTTTGGTTGAAAAACTACATACATACATAACATACTTCACACTGTGTACATTATAACATACCATAATAGACCCATTTCTGTAATATACTTACACATCTCTATTATTGCTAATTTATATTGTAATATATCTATATCACGACTAAAGCACTTTCTGGATGGATGCAAACTGCATTTCGTTGCCCTGTACCTGTGACATGTGCAATGACAATAAAGTTGAATTCTATTCTATTCTAACACATTAAACTTAGTGTGAAGATAAACAATGTTATCTCCAAAAATGCAAGAAAATTGATTTTCTGAGGAGGATTTAATCAAGTATATAACTTTAGAACTACATAACTTTTCATGCGCATATTTATTAAACATGATGTTAGGTTCCAATAATAGTCTTTTGAATTCTAAGTTTTGAGCAGAAGAACTGATCTGAAGTGGACAGACACCCACGCGCACATTACAAACTTGCAATTTATGTAAACTGGGAACAACAGTACTCTACTTTAATTTCACATTTAATTTAATCTATTTTAAGATTCTCACACTTTTAACATCTGAAAATAACATCACAAGAAGTTAAAGCAGTTTGAAATGAGCAGAAGTTCACAATCCACTTAAAACTTTCCTGAACCCAAAGAGAAAAGTTGTGTTGCTTCAATACAACACAAAGCTGAGCACAGCAAGCACAGAGACAAATATAAATCATCAGGTATCCTCTAAGTCAAACAGGAATAGTTGCATTAATTATGATATTAAAAGGAGAGAAGAGGCTGTTCCTGAAACGCCGCTCTGCAGCAAGGCTATAATTACACAGCATATAAACCTGGTACTAATTAGCACCTCAGAAAATATAACTGCACTGAGAAAAACATCTCATCAATTGTTTATCTTCCTCATGTCAGCAGTGAGGCACCAAAACAAAACAGCGCCAATTAATATAGAAGGCCATCAGTAACACTGCAAGCTAGCCTGCTGCCATGGAGCACGGAGATTGTTAATCAGCCTGAAAGAAAGTGACAGGGTTTGATAAAATGTGAGCGGTTACCTCTCTCCTTAACAACCGACAAGAGCAGTTCACCTCCGAAAGTCGAGTAAAAATCCTCCTTCACATCAGTTTCTTCTTCTTCTTTTTTTTCCATAAATTATTTAATATTTAAGGAGCTGGAAAAGTGAACCTGAAATTATGCATCACACGGTGGCTTTGCAGCAGGCTTCGTGATTAATATCGTGTTCTCACCTCCATCGAGGCCTTGCTGATAACATTGCACTTGTCCCCCCGATTTATTATGTAAGGGTTCAAAGCTGTACATTAATTCCAGAGTTCAAACTGATTAAGCTGTCTGTGTGAGAATACCGGTTCACACCAGAAAGTAGACTATTCTGCTGCTAACCTCGCTAACACTAGCCGGGCCACAGAACACCTTCATCATCACCATCTGTTCAGAGACGGCTGCAGGCAGCAGCTCCGAACACATTAACAATATAAATTCTTTTTATGCAGACAGGGAAGCTTCAGGCTTTGCTTTGAAAACTAACCCACAGTGTCGATTTCAGAAGGAAAATACTAACAAAGGCTGCGAAAGTGTACAAAAACAGCCATGACAAACATCTAGCATTAGCTTCTTAAGCTAAACATTTCTCCTGGCATTATTACAATGACACAAAAGAGCTCAGATGATGCTCGCACATAGAGCTTGGTTAGGACTTGCATTTAATATAACCAAGTGTAATATTAGTTCGGGCCACCATCAAATCAGCTGGACCACACCAACTCCTCCAGGCCAAAGTTGCTGCACCACTGCAAGCCTCTTTGAAACCCAGCTGTCCCTTTCCTGCTGTTTCTGCCTTATTCAGTATCATAGCTGTTCTAAGTGTTCTGTGTTGGGTTTTTGCTACAGCTGCCTGCGTAAAGTAAGTTGAAACGAGGATAGGAAGGACCTAGAAAATAGCCTTGGCCCCAAGTATTACTACTGCACATAGAAATAATATTCTTGGAATTATACTGAATGAGTTACAAATAAGATTGTTACCTTTTTGCAGTATGCACTAAGTTTCTTATTTTATTGTACTTTACTGACCATACTGGCAAGAACAACCAACCAAATGCTCAGAAGTGAGTTTAGGCAAGGCTCTCAGCAACAACACTCTGTAGTCTTGTTAATAAATGGCCGACAGGCCCAGTGAGATACATTTCTGAAATCCTGACTCACCACTATGAGTGAGAGTGTCTCCATTTCTCTCCCGCTCTGTTTATAATATACATACGCATGAGTGTCTTGAGATCACTTTCGGGCCTCCGCAGAAGCTGGCCGCCATGTTTACTTCTGAGCAGCTCGTTATTTGTGCAACAGTCAACAATACTAGCAAACAAATGATTCAGTGGTTTGTGTTTGTGCATGGAAGAGAGCAGGGGAGGAGAGAGAACAGCAGAAATAGTTCACTTAAAGTTCAGTTATCTGCAGCAAGCCACACTGACTGCATGTGTACACGAACGCAGGTGTTTTGTCCTCAGCAGTGACGAGCGTGTGTGTGTGCTGTGTACCTTTGTCGCTGAAGTCGTCGACCAGGATGATCTCGGCTATGAGGTGTGGAGGAGAGCGATTCAGCACGCTGTGAACGGTCCTGAGCAGCGACGACCAGCCCTCGTTGTGGAACGGGATGATGATGGTGGTGTTGGGCAGCTTCTCTGCATACAGCTTGTGTTTACAGCTACACATGGAAGACACAAATAAGAGGGGGGAATAGACAAAAGGGAGATATGCAAAAATATATTTTTAGCCAGTGTGAAGTATCTCATTAACTACTAGACAAATCTGATGACTTCAATGCCCATTTACTGGTAGTAATACTAGCAACCACTAACAATCACGACACAGACACTTCTTTCTAGGATAAATCAATCCAAAGCTCAGTAGTATTCCAAAATCAGTTGTTGCTACTGCTGTTCCCACCTTCTACTTTCTGTGTAGCACATGCAAGGGTGGGGAGATCCTAGAAGGGAGCCTTGCCACCAAGTAAACACTGGGTGGTACCAGTAATGATAAACCAATCCAATGCTCAGTAGTACTCTGAAATCTCATCTAGAAAATGACAGAAAATAGTGAAAAATACCTATAATTCAAGGTGTGATCACAAAGGCCTCCAACTCAATCCATAAAGAATTATAGGCGTTTTCTTTCGGCTCTAACACAACTGGTAATTTTGGATTACTCCCTGGAATTGGTCCCTATTGGTCTGTTCTGATCAAAGTTTTCCCTATTACACTATTCTCATGGGTAATACGTCTACAGGAGATAAATAACAAGTGGTTGGTGAGCAACGACTGTGTTGGTGTGACCAGTAATTGCCTGCGTTTTCCATCCACTTTGTGCCAAAACACTATGGTAGATACACACCATAGTTCAGTTTGTTAAAGCAGAACACTGCATTGACAGTCTGAAGATCAAGTTCATGGTGCAAAACCCTGTGAACGCTGGAAAAGCAAACACGCTACCGGTCACCTGACCGTTGCTTTCAAACTTGGATGCTGTGAGCTGAAAACGGTTGTTTGGTCTCTGGATTGGAGTTTGAGATCCTGCTCTCATCACCAGTCCTTGACTTGAAAGGGTCATCTTAAAACAGATTAATAATTTAAATACTTTCTGTTTACAAGTGCAAGTTTGAAGCACACAATGACATGACCTTTGAGCATTGATTGGCCAAATTTAAATCAGGGACAGTTTTTGATTTTTGTGAAGATGACATTTTCAGATGTCTTATTCTGTTGAGTTACAGTCTAACATTCAAGGACATTCAATAAGCTGTTGTGTTACAAGAAGAGGAAGAAATCTTTATTTTTAGAAGTTACAAGGAGGAAGATTTGCACAGTTTTCCTAATAATCATTTGAATATTTTTAATGATCAAAAAAGTTGCAAAAACAGCTTTATTCCTTTTCAATCTGCTCGATGAAGTGTAACCTAAATAAACTGCAGATGGACTGGAGATATATAATGTAGCATACTAGCGTACTATAGTATTGTGTTAGCAACAGGCATGCCCACACTCATTAGTTCAGTGGCAAGTGTTGTAAATATATTATTCTTTTACCTTTAACTCTGCAAGTTCATCGGATTTTCTATACTTTCTATACTATTTTTTTCTTCAGGTACATTGTACATGTAAGCTCTTCTCTTTGTAACAAAGGTTCATAGAGCCTCATCACCGTCTGTTTGGCCTTTACCAAAATGCAGTTACCACATAGTTAGAATATTCCTCCATGTGTTTCTGTGCTGGGGTTATTATTTAAAATGCTAATGGAGAGCGTGGTAGAAATTCTTCTGGAACCTGTGGAGCTGCCCTTTACCTTGTTGTACTGCTGTGCTCTCTCTACCAGCCCAACCTGAACAATGAGCTGCTCTTTTAATAAGATCTAATGAAGCATACCACCTGCTGGCTTGCCCCTCTAGACATTTGTCTCTTCTTTCTCTCGCTCTCTGAAAGATCAGGAGGAGAATCTATAGAGGCAGTAATTAAGTCTCTCAAGGCCCGTGTGGCTGCCTGAAACCCATCCTCTCTGTGTCTCTCCATCATGTCATTCAGGTAGTGAGTGAGAGTGAAATGGATATACGAATCCTGTTGAGAGGCCCGGGCCTGATGTGAATAGATTCTGCACACAGCTGTCGGACACCCGTCACTCTCCTGTCACTTTAACCAGTAAAACAGATACACCTGCTGCCCTCCCCCATCCCCGTTAGCCCCGTGTGAAGCATCTGGGTCCTCGTACTAGTTTCCCACAAGCCCAAGTGGCCTAGACAATAAAAATGTTCAGTCTTCAACAGAACTCTGTTGAGTCAGATTTTTACCATCGCCAGTTGGTGGTTCTGGCTGAGCAAAGATCCAGTTATGAACTCAAAGCTGTCATATATAATGAAAAACTTCTTCTAAAATAATGGTTGCGTAAGACATGATGTTACCAGAAAAAAGGCAAGAACAAGAACTCCAAGTTTTTCTATTAACTTATCATTGTGGCAGCGCCTTTACCTTTACTGAATAAAGACTTTCCCTCAGCACAGTTTTGCGTTCATGTTCTCTCACTTTAGCAGAATCATTCTGGAACATTGCCAAATTCTTTTAGCATATTCAGAAAGCTCCCTTGATGCAATCGGGATAAAAATAACACCAAAGAGCTAAAGAAGAATTTAAAGTAATCCCTGTGTCTATGCACAACAGCTCAACCTTTAAAAATCATCCTACCATTAGCAGGCCGGGCACACCTCTAGCTCTCGACTGGAAATTTCTCACTTATCTGCTCTTTCTGACATTTGATTCCACGCTCGCTTGACGACACTGCTGCCTGTGAGTTTGCAAAGTTTGAACTCTATTCCCTTGACAGCTATAACAAGCAAAGAGTTCTCTGTCCAATATAAACTTGATAAAGCGTGCCACCGTGATGCTGTACTGGTGGAAACTGGCTCTGTGATGGAAAATGCTTCATAAAGGTCACAGGATGTAGAAACTTTATAAATCTGAAGAAAAGGGAAAAAAAAAAAAAAATCACAAAGAACATAAACGCTGTCCTGGAGGTACCTCGAGAGAGAAAGCGTTTAAAACTGCTTCCCACAAGAAAGTGACAGCAGGGTCAGAGAACGGCCCTGTCAGGTAGAGGGAAAGAGCTGAAGGCTGATCTGTGACGAATCGGGTCACCAGTTCCAAAGCTGTTAAGCAGATGATATTTATAGTGTTGTCGTTGTGTTTATTTTCAGTATTTTGTTCTTAAATGAGTCAGAGGAGAAGCTGGAAAGAACCCAGCACTCTGTACTGCAAACACGGGCCCATATGGCTCGCCGTGCTTCTACAGCATCTGTCTTTGAATACTTTACTCTGCAGAGAAAATGCTCCGCTTAATGTGCACCTCATCAACGCATCAAGTCCACGACACCGGGGCAGTAAACAAAGAAACAAACATCTTGTCTCATCTTATTCACGAAGAGTAAAGCCAAGCAGTTGTTAATGTAGAAGTGCTAGCTGCTGCACTTGTTGTTTGTTTATGTTATTCTTCAACTGATCTTTTCTAGTTTTAGGCATAAACTGTAGAAGAAAAACATGCTGGGTCCGACTCCCAATTCTGGTCCCCACCATGGTTTATTTTTTTCTGCTAATCAGTGCTGCAAAACAGCTTAAATATTCTACAATGTCATTGTCCAAACTGAAGCACAGACTTCTTGGATGGACTGTACCACACAACAGTTTTTATTTGTCAGATATTAAATATGTTCCATAAGGCAAAAACATTAGAAAAACAGTCACAAGGCCCAGTTAGTGAGCTGCAGTGAGGCCTAGTGGACTGCTAGCAGCCTACTTGGCACGAATCTGTCACTCAAAACAGGTAAAACCTTTGATAATGAACAGGCCTCGATAAAATTTAAAAAGATGCGTTATAAAAATCATACCTCCTGTAAAAATGTTATGAAGATGTTGAACTAGCAACAGTGATATAACATGCCTTTTGTACCAGGCTAGTAACGCATTCATTTCTGCTATAAAGCTGCAGTATTTTCCATGGATGTTTATGGGAATAGACCTGCTTTAGGAGAGAGCCTCAAGTGACCGTTTCAGGAATTGCAGAATTTGGCTTTATTAGAAGTTTGAGCAAAGCTTTGCCTTTGGATCATCTTCCATCTCGGAGTAATCAAACAAAGATAACAGAATTGATTAAAATGACCTCCAATCAAAAAAAAAAAAAAAAAAAAAAAAAAAAAAGACCTCCAATCAATGAAGTTAACACATTTCTTGCTCATAAAATCTGCCTTCTGAATGCTTCCACAAATTAACCCCTCCTTTAACTAGAAACATGAGAACTGATGGGTGACGTTTGCTATGCACATTCATGTTCTCACAGAACAAAATTGTTTTCACACCCTTTTTATTCCATGAGGTTTCTGCAAACTTCAACAGTAAAGCCAGACATTTATTTAAGCTCCAAAGGTGATAATCCCAGACTCTAATGACCTCTTGGCCACAGATTAGCAAAATCATCAATATGTTATTCATTCCATCCAGTTCAATAACCATGGCAGGAAATGGGGGTCATAAAGGGTTTTTGAGTTTATGTTGTTTATTAAGCTTCCCTGTTGCTTCACTGTGACCAACAAAAAGAGCCAGACTTCCCACTTTCTCCATCCTCTGAACTTGTCCTCCTCCCAAGAAAATCCTTGTTGAAAAACAGTCGCAGCCCCACAGCAGCCAGACTGAAAGCTGCTCCCGTACAACTTGGCACACGTGTTCTGTCACTTCATAACACCTTGCACACAGGGGGACATCAATGACACTGTTAATTACTATCAAGAACATGGTTTATAAGTACATGGGCGACACATGGTGCATTATCAACTTCCGTGTGTAAAGCTAACTTTCTCCTGTGAATAGGCTGGTCAGGTTGATAATCGGAGCAATTGTTCAAAACAGTGCTCGTCGTAATGAGTTGGACCAAAGCCAGCCTGGATATTAAAGGTGCAAACATTGCCAAGTATGTTTTGGTTAGGGCAGAATTGTCCTGGTGTCTAACAATGGCTTTCTGCTTTACATCGAAATCGGTATTTGCTTCACTTTGGACGTTTCCTCTAGAAATCACTAAACTCTTTCAAGCCTTCATAGCAGATTTTGACCACATGCTAAACTCAAATGCACCAACTCTTTAAGTTCAATAAGTAGTGTTGATGTATTCACAAATTAAAGTAATTTGAGTTTCTATGACAATTTTCTCAGTTTTGGCTACTTTTATCATGTCAGCACGTGTCAGGAGAGTCGGATGATGCCTGCATGAAACTGGTAGATTGCTGGGTTGATGAGTACGTCAATTTCAGCACGGATGCCAGTTAAGCTCTGGTCATTGTAAAATGAAAATAAAGTGAACATGATGCAGTTGTTGGTGATTATCAAACATCAAACTTGTGGATCTTAGTGCACATTTGTCACTTAATCAAAAGATTTCAATTTGTGAAAAATGTTATGTTCATAAAGTTAAATAAATTAGAGTAAACAGACTTTTTAAACAGCGCATTAAAAGGAGGATATTTAACCATTTGGATTTTGAAGTTGCTAAATAGCATAATGTTCTTGTATTGCAGAAAAAGTATCCATTCCAAACTCATTAAGCTTTCACTCTGGTTAAACAGAGCTTTACAACATTTTTCCTCTTTTTTTTTTTTTTTTTTATTGCTGTGGAATTTCATCAGGTCTGAACTTTCGAGTCAACTCTTCTTTGTTCAAGTCAAACAACAGGTCAGATGACGTTATGGACGGACACATCAAGGCTCCTTTTTTGGACATTCAAACTAAACCAAATGTAGTGTTTAAGCCTAAAGTTGTGTTCAGACACAGTTAATCATTGGTAGGAATTTGACCTCCTTATCTGACCCAAACAGCCAATGTACCAACTATACGCTAGCTCTAAGCCAGAGGTGTCACACTTATTTTAGTTCATGGGCCACATACAGCCCCAATCGATCCCTGAGGTAGTAAAACTAAACATCAAAAGGAAGGAAGAAAAGAACAGAATCAAATGCCCTCTCTAAAGAACTACAAGTGCATCCTAAAAATATTAAGAACAGACCAGCCTGATGTCTCAGTAAAATAAATGCAATTGCATCATTATGTCTCCACATTAATTACATTTACTTTCCTTACAATTACATACCAGTTTAGCGGTTATTTGTATCCCTCTAATGTCAATCAGCAGTATCCTTCACTCTCAACAGTAGTTGCTTGAATCAATCTGCCCAAGCTTAACTTAACTTTGGGCCTACTTTAAGTTGTTTTTTGTTTCCTTTGGTTCTACGGCCTGTGGTCACCACATTGCTGCCAGCTTCCTGTGAGGACGTGTGGACTTCCCATACATTTTCACTCCTGTGTAGTCTTACTGTCTGAACATAGCCACACTGGTAACAGCAATGCATTTCATTTTAAAAGACAAACTTCAATGCAAGTTTCACTGTTTTTTAAGCCAAAAACCAGCCTGCTGGCTGCTCCCCAGGCCTCATGTTTGACATCCCTACTCTCAGCTAAACAGCAATGAACACACTGATTGTGTTTGTGCAAGTATGCCTGTGTTTCATGCTTAAACCTAAACATTATGAACGCCTTTCCTGTCCTTTTCAAGGCAAAAAAAAAAAAAAAGAAAAAAAGAAACATTTCCACTGACCTTCACTATTAATTTGTGTAAATCAGCATCTTGTTGAGCAGGAAGCTTATCTGAATCACTGATTTCAAATATTAGCCTTGCACAACATGTATCTTACACAAAGAGCTGAGAGCCTGCAGGTTTTCAATCCAGCTAAAGGACTACAGCAGGTGATTCATTTTTTCCTCTCCGGTTGATGGAGTGCCAATCTGTAAAATAACCTGCTGCAGTCTTTGGCTGGAATGAAAACCTGCAGACCCTTGGTCCTGTGTGGCCCATTTTTGCCTCTATGATGAAAATGCTCACACCAACAGAGATGTATTTTTTGTAGAAAATGGCAGTTTTGCCTGAGGCTACTGGCCACTTCGCTAGAAATTTTAAGAAGTGTTTTCTCTTTTTCTTTTCATCTGGTGCCCACCTCACACTCAATAGAAATGACTGATATGGCAGATTGAGATGTGATAAAAATCACCAACATAAGCCTGTTGGAACAGCACTGAACAGCACTCAGTTATTCACTGACTCATGAAGTCTACCTCTGTAAAAACTCTACTGCTAATCAAATGGCAGCCCATGTAGTAAAACACTCAAAGTTTTACTACACAGGCCGGTAGTGTGTAGTCCCAGTCTCATATACAGAGTGACACTAGAAACTCTGCAGATGTATCTTTAAACATATGAATAAGACTATAAAGTCACAATTTCTTTGGTGTTCTACCGAAAAATGCACAACTCACTTTGGATGACGGATATCAGGAACGGAGCGGTTCAGGGAGATGCGGTCGCTGACGTAAATGTTGAAGCCGTTTTCTCTGTAGGCTTGATCGACCCGGTCAGCATCAGTCAGGGGGAACGGCTTCCCCTGTTCACCGTTACCTACAAATTAACAACATTCCATCACAAAAACTTCAATCTATACAGACCAAAAGTGAGCAAGCAAATCTCACACTTCATTCTCTCCACAGAAATTCAACGAGAGGGGAGAAATTAAACAGTAAGTGAATTTGGGCTTTTAGTGACTGCATCACTACAGGAACAGAGGCGTGCACGAGATTAAAAAAAGAACTTAACGAACTAGAATTACAGAATTATAACTGGAATTAAAATTATATTAGTCACTTGACCTTAGCAGTGAATTTGCAGTCTTTATACCCTGCTTTGTGCTTCTTTTTGACTTCACTGTGATACTAATTTACTCAAATGAATACTGTGTTTTATTTAAGAACACTTCAAATTAGCAATCGAGTCCATGAACTCATTAGGAAATGTTAAAAGCAAAGAAGTCCAGGTCTGTTTTCTCACACACACAAAAAAAGGCTTCCTTTTTGGACCCACAGGAGTCGCCCGCTTCTCATGCTTAGAAAGCTCCACCTTTTAGACCTAGAAGCTACATCCATCCTAGAACACTCTCCACACCCACTTGTTAACTATAGCTGAAGTCAAAACTAATCTAAACTATATTAGTTTGTCTCTGGATATATAAATCAGAGATTAATGTTTGAGAACAAAACGACAAAAAAAAAAAAGCCACTCAGGATAATATTACATCGTCATATTTTGGGGATTCATTAAAAGAAGAAGTATGGTCCTGTGGAGAACAAAAAACAACTCTAATCATCTACAGACATGCATGTTTCATTAAGCAGAAATTACCCACTTTTCCCTCCTAAAGGAAAGAAGAGTGGAAAATAACTTTTAGCCTTTAACGGCTCATTTCAGGGGATAAACCCATTTGGACTAATTTACACTCAGTGTGTAAAAGCTGTTTTCCCTGAACAGAAAATTAAACCCAATCAGTGATGATTGTAGAAGATATAAACAGTATTTATGGCACCAGAAATGCATCCAAAGCACAGATTTACACCACTGCTGGATACCAGGAGAGCAACGCACTGGAGTGTATGCAAATCCAAAACCATCTTTCTTCAGTAAGTTTCATTTTTGCAGAAGTTGTAAAAAGAGATTTTGACAAACCAGATCGAGATGCGTCTCTTTTGATTGCTTCATAGTCATGCCAGTCTTTTCGCCGCACACCGTTGCGTCCCAGCTGACCGTCCTTCCCCGCACGATTCACTCCCTGATGGAAAAACAGAAGCGGACAGAGGGATGGTTATGAGCACCGTCATACACACAGACACATCTGCATTTGCTCTGCTCTAATGGCTGGATTAACCAATGAACGGTTTATTGGCTGCCATGTGGACATACGGCACACATTTCCACGGATCTTCATAATTTGTACTCCAATCTGTCTTAAAACTGTACGGCAAAAGGACATTTTAAGTAGGGAAGAGCTTCCAGAACTTCCTGATTTATAACAGTCATTCACAACATGTTCGACCCATTTCAGCTTGAAGCTATTAAGCAAGCAATGTAAGAGAACTTCTAGCTTCAGTCACAACCAGCTGCTTCTTATGTACGCTTGCAAGTTGGTGTCGTGGTTTAACTTTGCTCCTCAAGTTCCTCCTATTTTAGTAATTCTTTGGAAATAAGTGCCATCAATGAAGTAAATGCTTAGGTGAAATCCATTAATCCAGTAAGTAGTAGGACATGCCTAAAACACTTCACCTAGGAGGTATCCAGGTGGCACCCAGGCCAGACATGCAAACCACATCAAATGGTTGCTGGCAGCCCAAAAAAAGTGGTTCTTTTCTGGGCCAAGCTTCTAATGCTGTGTAAATAACTAAATAACTCAGACAAAACCTCCACATCAGGATTGGTATAAAAAGGTGAATATGAAAAAATTATTGCATCTCCATCTGTAGAATCGCTGAGCTTCTGGACTGCTGATATAATCATTAAAATAGCAATAAAAAGAGACATGATTGTGCACTCATCTCTCCATTTCAGTAAAAGTCAGTTGAAAGGTGCACGATCAGCAAAAATGGTGGCTTGCGACAGCGGATGTGATGTAAATTTGGCATCAGCTTTCTCGTAAGGTGCCGTTTGTCCGGCACTAAGCGGCAGGCATGGTGAGGCCCTAAGATGAATGTGATAACTATTGGGTCACACAAAATTGAAAGGACTGACTATGATTTTGGTGCTTTTTAAGCAATTGAGATGCATTACTGACCAACTTGGAATATAAGGGGGGGAAAAAAAAACACAAAGCTAATCGTAACTTTGATTGTGCAAAACCTTTAAAAAAAAACAAAAAACAACCAAACAAAAAAAAAACAAGGTGATAACAAGAATGAGCAGAGAGTTGTGACTGACTAACAGAAGAATAGCACGTCTCTAAAACATCTGCTAATCCAGTGATTACGGATCAATTTGGATGTGTACCAAAAATAACGTTTGCCAGCGGTTAGTAATGTGGAAGCGGAGTTAAAATTGGAGATTGATTGAAGAGTAAAAACGGCAAACTCGCACAATCATCCACTATAGATTGTCCAATTGACTGAAGCTGAATCTCAAGTGCTAGACATTTTTGTTCCAAACCAGCGCACAGCCTCCCACGCCAAACCTGCAAAGGTTCAGCCACCTCGCACACAGAAATGGGCAGGAGGATGGGAAAAGACACCTTTTTTGTTGTTAATGAGATAAAATGTGAAAAACCAACATAACTCGTTTACACAGTAGAGCAGCACACTCAGTCTTTTTTTACCTCACCCCGTCAGTATCCGTGTCAGCTAAGAGATTTCTCCAGAGCATCAGCTCTCACTATCTAACAATGCTCTGCTGAGAGTTTATCCACAGAAAGTGTACTCTTCTATTTCATGCTTGACAACCCTGTGAGGAGAATATCAATGCCCTGACTGACACACACACACACACACACACACCCCTGTGGAGGCTTTATATATACACACACACACACACACACACACACACACACACACACACACAGATATACTGCAGCTCAGCATACAAAGGTGGAGGCTGTTTCTTCTTGCACTTAGTCATTCTACACGCTGAGTGACTTTCAGTGACTCTGCATTGTGAATTACAGGATCACAGCACAATGGAGAAATAATTAGCTCGATGGGAGGAGGCAATTAGTGAAACACTTTAAATACAAATGGCACCACTGACTGCATGAAATACCATGAATTATTAAACAGACTGCTGGCTTAGAGGAATATGACCCTGAATAACAAACTAATGGACAGTATATAACCACAAAGATTTAGTTTTAAGTTCATCTTTTTGATTAAGCCTTTAGACTCAGGCAGCGACTCCCCCCACCCCTTTTGCAAAGTGAGGACCCCCACCCCTATGACCCAGAGATCATTTTCACAATTTAAGGGTTATGTTAGGTTTAGATTTTTGTCAAGTTAATATATACATTACTCAGTATGACCTTGTATGAAAAAATATCTGCTCTATCTGGGGGCAAAAGATTCCCACAAGCTTAACAATGTGTTTCTGGTGTAACAAATATGATGGTTGAAGATGACCAAATCTGACAAAAGAGGAATTTATAGTTGTACATCCAGGGGCCATGCTCTAGCTTGGGGCCATGAGTACTACAAAACAAGCAAACCATAGAAACTGTCTGGTAAACTCTGGGGTGGAAAACTTTGAACAGCTCGTTTATTGTCTTTTTGACCACTCAAATACCAGTTTCCCACAAACACCCTCCCCAAACTAAAAGAGATTCTATGCCAGTCTATCAGCTACTGCCAAAATGCTGCCATTGGCATGGCATCACAAAACTGGCACTAATGTCAGAGGCAATATATTGTAGGGAACACTGTGATAAACTGGTCCTCATCGACTGTGACATACAGACTGAAGAAAGTGGATATCAGACCAACAGCTAACCATTTAATGCTTATTTTTTATCAGTTAATTAGCTAACCAAGTAAATAACCTGCCATGCTTCTCACACCCTAGATGAAGCTCAAAAAACAGCAATCCCCGAGTTGGGAGGCATAGGCCTACTTTAGGCAACTGGGACTGCCTGAAATACGAGAACTACTACTATATCCTCTTTTGATACGTGGCATGGCTGCATAGTTTAATGATTCACACATTTGGCTAACAAGCAAAAAATCTGCGGTTCAGTCCCAGGATGAGAGAGAAATCCCTTTAGGGTTGCAAAAGGAAAGGTTTGATTTGATTTGGTAAATCAGACATGCGGAGCTGCCCGCTGCAACCACCCCTTGAGAATAACGGGGCAGCCAGTAATATATTCCGATGATAAATGGCACCGCAAACATTCCCAGTGCCTGATTTAGATTTCCAATTTTAGTATGAATTGTACTTGTATACTCTGCAACTTTAATAGCTGTAATAACTGTACTGGACAGCTTTCGTACATTGATTAGAGCAGATGAAATTGTGTTAAAAAAAACTGTATAAACTCAAGATTCAATCTAAATCCTGACTTTTCCAAATGAAGACTTATGTGCTCTAAGACATCATCCCTTCATGCAGTACTCAAACTCTTAGGTCAACCGAAGACCACCCTCAGCCCATTCGTAAGATGACTGACTAGACGGTGTGGATAAGTGAAATACTTTTTTTTTTTTTTTTTTTTTTTTTTAAACTGATTCCACTCCATTTACTCGTCATTCCTTTCTTCTTTTTCCTTTCATTGTCTCCCTTTTCTGACCCCATGATCCCACTACTTCAGGCCCTTTCTGTTGCAGACACCTTCAGTGTGTCGCATATGGATCTGACAAGCAGCAAGAGTCCATCTGTGCAAATTCATACTATAAAGGAGCAGTACTGTGCCGCCCCATTTCCTCCTGATTAAAATTTCAGCACACATCGCCACGATATTCCTCTGGGGATTTTCTTGCTGCTCAACAAGACCTTGAAAAACAAGACAAGGAGAAGGGGGAAAAGTTTTCGGCTAATGTGTGCACATGTTTAGTTTTGTGGACGCAGGACGTGGGCGGGTGGTAAAAGGAAAGAAAGTAATTGAAATGGACGGAAAAAGGATGGGCATGAAAAACAACAGAATAATCTCGGAGAACAGATGGGGAACGTGTCCACACGTGGGTAATGAACGAGGAAAAGAAAAAGAAAAAGTCTGCAAAGTTTTTAAGGCTTTGTGCTGTGGGTGGCAGGTTAAAACAACACACTGACTAAAAGAGCTTCACACTAAAAGCATGTTGCAAGTTTGTCACTGGAAAGCTTGCAATGTTAAGAGCAATAGCAGTTAACTTTACATCTCTACTAACTAATAAAGCTGATATCTTGATGCAAAAACCTTCACACCAGAGTCGTACTAAACTTGGTTAGATTTGATTAGAGTCAGGTAGAGGATATAAAAGTCCTGTGAGCTTCATAAAAAGAGTCCTCTCTACACAATAAGCATCCAGGATTAGCTCAGCTCAAGGTGGCTATGGTCAACAGTGATGCCCACATGGTCTGGATGAGTAAAAGACGGTAGGGTGGGCCACCAGAAAACCCCATAAACTCAGTGTATTCATTTAAAATCCACTTGAATTTTCTTAGTTAACTGGATGGCACAGCTAGGCATGAAGCATTACAGTTAAGTCATTCATGTTGCTAAGGTTCATGGAGATGTCATTACTTCTGGAGAATAAAATAACTCGACCTGAATACTTCACTGCGTGTCATCCCAACCAACTGGTTATCACTGCTGCTCCTTGCAAGGTTATGATCAGTACATGCTGTGCTCATTATTCAGACTGGTCTTGGAGGAAGAGAAACATTCTGAAACATACAAACTATCTGCAATCTTTTTTTTTTTTCCTTCAAAAACACCAGTTATGTTTAAGGTACAGTTACTGTTATAAATAAGGATTTAGCCCTCACAGGATTAAGCAGGATTTCATTACATTTCATACATTTTCCTAAAGCTCTACAAGCAACCTCACAGCTGCTTTACAGTAGCAGATCAATTATAGTAAAGCCAAACTCAGATCAAATTCAGTGTCACATGAAAGAATGCAGCATTGTCCAATCACATAAGTGTGTGGTAAAGTACCTTTTGTAATGAGGGTGCGAAATTTGTGTAGTTTAACTTATGACTTTGCAATGGCAGGGATCGTGACCCAGGGTGTTGCATCTGTGTCATTTATTTAGGCTGTACCTGATTCATACACTGCTCAAGGCTCAGCCACAAAAGGCTCACAGGTTGGAGCTCCATTAAGGGTCTAGAGCAGGGTAGTCACACTCATTTTACATCACAGGCCAAATAGAGACCACTTCGATCTTAAGTGGGCCGGACCAGTGAAACTCCCCTGTGTATCAGTGTAAAGAACTTTAACTTTAATTTAACTGTTTTTCTACATGATAGAGAAAAAGCTGACAAAGAAAGCAATCTGTCAGAACTCTTTGAAATCAGATTGTAAGAAACGTCTGGTAGCTCATTGCCCAGCCTGTTAGTGATGGGATTTCTGGCTCTTTTTAGAGAACCGGGTCTTTCGGCTCAGCTCACTAAAAAGAGTTGGCTCTTTCGGCTCCAAACCGGCTCTTCAGGTTGTTTTGTTGCTTTAATTAATTTATTATTGACAATAATATAAAATTTTGCACAAAAAGAATTACTAATGTGAAAAAAAAAAAAGTGGTTTTGTTTATATATGTTCATATATAAATATATGCGGTGGCCCCTAGAGACAAAGCACGTACAAATGCCAAAACACATTTCTAGCGTTAACTGAACTTCCAAGACAGAGCTACCTAGATCACTGAAATTACACAACTGAAAGCATATGTGTATTGTTTGTGTATTTATACACAAGCACTCATATATATTCAAATAATTTTAAAAAATGTTCATTTATCTGTTACTACCACACACCAAATCCGGTCGTTGGTACTTCTTGGCTTGTGTCGCCACTACGTAAAAAAAGCTCAACACTGCACCTAGCATCCTGGAGCACTTCTGTTGGGTTTTGTACGTGTTTTGGAGTTTTTACGTGCTTCTGAGTTTTTACGTGTTTTGGAGTTTGTACGTGCTTTGCCTCTAGGGGCCACCTTAAATATATTTTTATTTATTCACTCCACATAAAATGTAATAAATAAATCATATAATACAAAAACCAAATATTCACATTTCAACTTTTAACTATTTAAATTTTCAGCTTTTTCCTTTTAAACAAATTTAAAGTGAAACAACACAAAACACTGCAAACCACAACACAAATATAAATTAAAATATGCCTGCATGAATAAACTTTCTGAATCCTTTATCATCCGCAACTTAAAATAGTTGTGGATGATTACTATACCTTTCTAATGTGACGTTGTTGTCCCTGGCTCTCTTTCTCCGTCTCTCCCTCCGGCTCTGTTCCCGTGCTACTGCCAGTGTAACTACCGCCCCTCCCCCCTCTGCCCAGCTCAAAGCACAAGGCTCGTGTGCGGAGTGAAGCGGAACAAAAGTGGGAGAGAGGGTGAGAGAAGGAAAAAAAACGCGGCTCGCGTCGTTCATTTCGTTCGCAACCGACACATCACTACAGCCTGTAGTTGTAAAAAAACTGAATTTTCTATAGCCTGCTTCAGACATGTTCCAAACTTTTGTCTCTAGTTGTTTATTGCTTAATTACTTTGTGTAGTATGAATGGCCATGGGAGGTTTTTATCAGTAGCAAAAACTGTAAAACTTATGAAAATACAGTTAAAAGTCCAACATTTCTGTTTGTGCTTGTTTATGGCAAGTTAGATTATGTGCTTCAAGCACACATTCGGGCCTGCCACACTCATTTTGACACTCAGACACTGAGCCATGGCTCTGTGCTACATGCACACATTTCTACATCTCTGCCCCCCTTCTTTCTTGATCCCAGTCCATCTTTGCATATGATTGGTTGCAACATGTGCCCATCAAAATAAAGTCTCACATTTGCCTGTATGGATTCTCAGCAGGGCTGAAGATTCGGCTCACACATACCGACTGACATATGAAATTATCTCGTTTGCTGGGGCCACAAGTTTGACACCCCTAGTCTGGAGTGTAGTGCCTGGTGTTTCGATTCCAGGTATAGCACTATAGGTCCTACCTGACCAGTTTATTTGGATGCACTGGCCCACTGTGGACAAGTGAGAGCAAACTTTTAATTCGTCAGTCAATTAATCTATATTTCTCAGCTCTGGTGATGAGATTGGGAAGTAACTAAAAAAACGGTATGGTGGATACAAGCATCCAGAATGAGTTTGTTTTGCCTTAGAGATAGATGTCCGGCCTCACCTTAAAATATAGCCGCTGCTCCTTTGCTTCAAACAGAAGTAGCTGGTAGACGACCCCAGGATAGACGCAGAACTCCAAACTTCTGGGTCTACCCAGACAAACTACTGATACACTACTGTTCAGCGATTTAGCATGTGAAAAAGCTTAAAATTCAAGAACCCGATATTGGTTTGAACACCTGCTAAATCTTTTATATTTCATGTTTCGTAAGTACCTGAAGCAAGACACTACCAACAAAGCCAGCTGTGCTGCTTTAATGCATGGCTGACTTTGGTTTGAATAGCTGCTAAATCTGCTGAAGAAAATGTAAAACTGCTGATCAAAAGGCAGGCGTGCAGCCAGAAGCAGCAAAGAGTTTGTCACGGAACACAAACCCTTTAACGACTTCATTCTTTTGTGAGGTTTTTTTTTTTTTTTTTTTTTACTGAAGAAATGTTTATAAATTAGTCTGTCTAGACTCTCATAAGCATCAGTACATTTCACACTGTATGTATAAAGTATATTCTACCTTGTATATTTGTGAAACCATGTGAAACAACCACCTTAAAATATTGTAATATAAATGATTACTTTTATTATGACCTAGTACCTTTCACTATTGTCAAACAGATGGTTTAAAGTTAAATTTAGTTTCATCTCAGCCGGAAAATGAATATTCATGAGCAACACACAACAGGACCAGAGGCGGCTTGAAAGTGAACTAAAACTAAGGCGGTACCAGACATGATCATCTGCGTCTCTGCGGTACTCCACAGCAGAGTATTGTCTTCCTTCTCTCTGCTAATCACCATCATCACAAAGCATCCACACTGCCACAAACTCATTCCACTCCGGGCACTTTTCGGCTCCATTAATATTTAAGGCGCAGCCCAAACACACTGATAAGTCATTGAAGGAGTGACACCATGATCCTCACAGGCCACATTGTCTCCATGCAGCACTCTCATATTAACTGACAGGCCCCCAAAATGTCTTAAATGCGACACAAACAGGAAAAAATGCTCTAAAGGAAAGCGGGGGCTTTTCAGCTTCGAGAGCTGAAAGCTCAGGAATGTAACTCCTGTCACCTGGCACCATGAGCCCTCATTAAATTTAATGTAGCCTTTTAGTGGTCTATTTAACTGATGACAAAAGGCCACATGTCAGTCAGTGTTTGCACACACACTCATGAAAGTGTCAGGAATAGAAATATTGTCCTGCTATTATTTGTTGCTATTTTATAATCGTCATTACCATTTCATGTGATGTTGCATTCAGATGCATTCAGATGTTCAAATATATTGGTATTATATTAGTTTTTATTACAGGTTCAGTTATAATTTATATTACAGGGGTTATCATAATCAAATATTAACAGGTTTATTACAGGTTGTTCTAAAATTTAAAGGTTTTCGAATGTTTTATATTCTTACATATAGTCTTCCGTGGGTGAGAAAACTGAGTTGCAGGCTGACAGGAAACGGCGTGCTTTTGCAAAAGTGAAACCAAAACCAGAGTCTGGGTTTGTATAATGAGTTTATACATTTTACATAGAAGTTAAGATCATTACACACAGGATGGCCTTAGCCTGGTTGGTTGCTTAAGTTGAGGTCAACTAAGGTTCAGAAAGCAGATGCAAACTCTGCACGTACACACAGACAAATAGTGAGAGGTCATGACACGCACGTAGCATACACTGCAGACACATACACACAGAAATGCAGAAGTGTGCCGACGTACTTAGAGGAAGTGCACCAGACGAGCGACAGCGAAGAGGGGAAGCACCGACCGAAGACAATGTTTTTAGAGCAATGTTAAAGGTCAGGGAACATTTTGTGGTTTGGATTGACGTAAGCTGTACTATTGTCTATTTTTGTAAAAGAGGGGGCTTTGTTATTGTACCCATATAAAACCTTGTCTCATGATTGTAAGTTCAGTTCAACACTGATTGGGTTGTTGAACTCACACATGTGTTCATTAAAATGCCGTCTAAATTGCACACGCCTGGATCTGTGGTTTTATGGATTCTTCTCTCAACATTGAACCCTAACATTTGGGGCTCGTTCCGGTGAGAGAGAGGGAATGTTGGGGTTTTGGTGAGATCCGGGGTCCGTGGTAATTGGACGGGCAGGCGGTAATCAGTGGTGAAAGTGAGCAGGCATTCCCGGGGCATTTAAAGGTAAGACACTGCCTGTTGAAATATATTTCAAAAGGTGTCACATTGGGCATGTCAAATTAAAGTCTACTCACTGGAATTACTGGTAAATGTCTGTTTTTAATTTTGGCGAAATTTTGATGAAGTTTACCGGTTGAAGTAATGATAATGAAGTATAAGTGACAGTACTGAGTAATGAGAATAAAGGAATGAAAAGAGAATTAAAGCAGTTGGACTGCGAAGTGAACTTTAGAATGATAGGGAATTTGGTTATCGTGTGGGTTCAAGTCCCATTGGTTATGCAACCCTTAAGAACTTTCTCGGAGGTGACGCTCCCTGCTGGATAGAGAAATCTATCCTTCACCTAGCGATGACTAGGGATAGTTTCGGGCAACATCCGAAGAGGACTGGGGAATCTCTAAAACTGTTGAGGGTTGTCCTCAATCTTAATCCTGTGTTGGGTGTAGATTGTTGTTTCAAATTATTCTAAATTTGTCTAGGACGACAGCGGGCGTCTGTTAAGAAGCGCATAGCCGGACGTTGCGATCCCTCCTCGATGCGGACGCCGCATTGTTGACCTACCGGCGAGTAGGGTTAGCTCGGTTTGGCTTGACCGTGGGGTACAGGGCATCCTGAGATAAGCTAGGGGTTCAAGTCCCCTATTCTTGCGCTTTTTGGCTACCGGTAAATTAAGTTAGGGCTAGAAATCTGGACAGAGCAGTTCGAGTCTGGTCTGGTGAATTGATTGCAAAAACCTGAGGTTTGCCCGTTCGAGTCGGTTATGGTAAATTTTCGAAATTTGTAGGAGCGACAAGGCCCTAAAAAAAATCTGTGCAGTTGTAATTTAAGGCGTCTGTAATATAAAATATGAGATCTATGAGTAGGATCAGTCTCTGTGTCAGTCATGCACAGCCGGAAGTGCACTGATTGTGTGTGTAAATGCAAATGAGCAGCAGTGACGGCGCAGAGAGGGTGGTTTCAATTTTGAGAGGACTGAGAGCTTTTTGCTAAATGCCTGTATATAAGAGCTTATTATGAGAGTGTAAATACAGTGTGAATATATTAGTGTGGATGCATAGTAAATGACTGAATTTTGATAGATGTATATTTCGTGAGCCATAAATGTTGGTGTGTTTTATTTTTTCAGTTATGTGTGTGTGGGGAGAAGCTGCGAGGATGATGAGAGGTTTCAGTTTTCTTTTCTTTTTCTTTTGACTTGCTCTTTCTGATCATGGAAGGCATGTCCAAAATACTCGTATGAAAGCGTATTTTGTGTGATTTTAACTGTGTGAATGCTGTCAGTATTTGATTTGAGTGACTCTGCATGATTTGTCTAGAGTGAGTGGAAAATGGCAGTTTGAGAGAGAAAAGGCAGTGTGTGTGAGGCGATTACTGAATGACTAAAGAGGTTAGAACCTTTAAAAGTGTGTATGAAAGAAAGGGGTATGAAATATATTTCTTGTGTGAGGAAAAGTAGGATGTTTTAAAGTTTGAAAGTGCTTTTAATTCAAGAAATCCATGAGAGATGTTATGACAGGTTGAGTGTATTTTTCCGATTGAAAATACATAAGTATATGTACTTGGGAAGCCCAGTTAAGAGATTATTGGGTGACTGATGCTATAAAACTGACCTAAAGAATGGTCCTGTCCGTGGAGAAGTGTTAGTTGTCCTGATGTTTGGAAGAGCTCTATTTAAAAGTGTGTGTGAGAGGAAGGTGTGTGTGTGACTGATGATGTCAGGGAGCACCCAGAGAAATAGACAGATGAGTTAAACTCTAAGAAGATGAAGCGAATGCATGTTTTAAGAAAAAGTAATAAAGTAATAAAATTATATTAATTACAGGTTTTAGAAAAGAGACAGACTGAGAGAAATAAATACAGGAACTAACAATTACATTAATGAATTGAAAATGCACGTACACAAACTGTTACATGTGAAATTATTGTTGGAAAGTTTAATAAAGAAAGCAGTTTACACTCCTTTAATTTCCAGAACCAGTGTGTCCCCTAGGCCTGATAACACTCTTGCCCAGTTGGCTCCTGTAGTAGGCGGGCATGGAAGGCTGGACAGCCCATGACCGGTAAGATCCCACCTCGAAACCCTGGGACAACCTAAGGCAAGGCGCAGTCACGATTGCTCGAACCTAAGTCCCGGAGTGACCTTGGAGTCACTGGAGGAGGCGGATTTAACAGGTAAGGCCACTGGGCACAGGCAGAAGGGGAAATGTCATTCACAATGACCAGTGATGAGCCAAAAGAGAAAACACACCCTGTCAAAAGGAGTTTGGAACACTGGAAAAGAAACATTTACAAGATCACAAAGATCATAAAGAAACATTTATAAGAATCACACATACAAACAGAAAATGCACTAACCTTACAGAGACAAGCTCATGAAGATTAATGAACAGATAATGACTTAAAACCTGGCTAAGAACACAAACATACGTAATTAAATCAGCCTGCTAATTTCATGAGGGTTAAAATGGTGTGAATGGTTAATACAATTGATGGAAAGATTTAAAATAGATGGAAAAACAAAAGAAAAGTGTCTATAAGAGTGACTCAGGAGTGCTCTTGCACTGATTTATCAAAGTAAGTGATTAGTATAGAAAGAAAATGAAAATAATTCAATGATGTGATAAGGTTTAAAAACATGTATTCCTCTTGTTAAGTTGGCTGTTGAGCTGTGGGTTTATGCAAATTAGCTGGAGTGAGTGAGTGACAAAGACACTTCCTGTGTGCGTGTGTGGCGGAGGCTTTCGGTTCAGTTCAAGAGAGAGCAGTGGCTGTTGAAGAGTATTGGGAGAAATATATAATGGTAAAGTATCAGGATATTTGATTACGGTGGTCAGGTCTGTTCAGAGGGCAGATTTGGACAGGAAATTTATAATTTAAGGATGATATGTGGTTGAAATTGGTTTTTATCTTGTGCTGAATGAAAACGGTCTTTGATCTTTGTGAGGTTTTCGGTGTGTTGAACGGGTGAAATTTAAGATTGTTTCAGATTTTTGAGGCTGTTGTTTTATTTCCAGAGAGGGTGTTTCATTAAGGCAGGGATAGGTCTGAGAGGGGCCCCAAAAATTTTTTGTAGTAGTAAGTGCACTCAGGAAAAAAACCTGTCAGGTGATTTTGTTTGGTACTTTGATGAGCTAATAATCAGCTCTCTTTTTCATTTTTGTTCTAAGCAGGCCTGGAAGAGAGTGAGCGGACGGCGCTGACAAAGTTACCAAGTACGAAAATCAGGTGGGCAGTACGGATTATAATTGATTACAATCAGAGACTGATCGGCGGCGAGTCTCTGTCTAAAAATGGATTGATCGATTCAATCCAGTCAAAAGTATAGAGAACTATTTTCCTAAAAAGGAAAACGAAATAAAACAAATGATTGAACTGATTTTGCTGATGTGGAGCATCTGATGACGTCTTGTGAAGGCTGCAGATCAGCAAAAAAAATATCATGTGTGAATGCATGGGAGTGAATGTGAGTGGTTGGACCAAGGGGGAAATAAATAAAGGTTGACAAACAGGAGAAGTGGAAGACTTAAATCTGGGGATGCTGATGTTCCTTTGAGTGAATTTCTGCTTTGTTGATTTGGGTTAGACCATATTAATACATTATAAAATGCTAAAGGGAAACATTGATGTAACTCAAGTTACCATTAACTGAGGTAACACATGATTAATAACTGTGCTGTTTAAGTTTATTTTGTGTCATGACACAGATTGGATCACATAGGGGAGAGTTGAGTAAAGGTTTTGTTTTCAGGAAATTCCAAGGATCCAGAGTTCAATGGAGCAACGAGTTGGAGGAGATTTGACATGATGATTAAATTGATTTTGTTCCTTAAACACAGGTTTTCAGGGCTGGAGCAAAACACCGGAGAGGACAATTGCTGAGCTGTTCTGAGAAATGAAATGACTAACCTTTTTTCCTTTTGATTTGTTAAGCTTGGGTGGAGCATGTTGAGTTTTTGCCACATGAGATGTGTCAAAAAGAGAGGGTTTAAGATTTAATTTGTTTAATGTGAAAGGGGTTTTACTAGGATTTTATAACGATTGGGGTTGTTTGATAATTTAGATATGGTAAAACTGAGGCAGAGATTGTTAATTCTAAAGAAAGGAGTAAAATGAACCGAATTCTGTTTAGAAGATAAATTGCTGGGGTTAATAAGAAGTTGTACACCAAACTTAAAGGGAAACTGTGGGAATAAAGGATATGCTTTGGGGAAAATAGTGAAGATTTTATGAGTAGAAAATGTGGGATTTCTTTTGAACAGATAGTAAATAGATTTATTTTTAGGGTAGAGGAGAGCTTTTTATGAGGATGTTAAAAGTCTCGCTGACTCAAATGAATAATATTGGAGATTATATATGTAGAAATGATTTTCATACACATTGCATTTTTGTGCATTTTGTGGCTCAGAGAGTCGTCTCTTGAGGGTCATAAACTTTTGGTTAACGTTATGATTAGCCAATCTACTGTGAGAATGACCTGAGTTTTGAAGGATTGCACACGCTTACAGACATACAGAGTTCATCAACACACAGGACAGTATTGATTTGAGGCCTAGGGCCTGAAATTCCTTTAGCTTTTAACTGAATTTGAGTTGGCCCAATAACAAATGACAGAAAGAGGAACTGAATAGGAGTTTTGCTTGTAACTAAACTGAGTGACATATAAAATATTGAGATAACAGATGCAGCTCTAACTTAGTCCTCTTATATAAAAAGCAGTTACAGAATACAGAAATACAGAAAACAGAAGCAAAGGGAGAAAGCTTATATATGTTGGTTAAGTCTGATAAAGTTTAAGTTAGAGGGAGGCATTACATTAAAAGCAGCAAAATGAAATAAAATGATAGATTCAAACAGGTTATCACCTAGGAAATGGGAGTTCAAAATACAGTTAGAGTTCAGCTTTTAGCTATGATGAAGTTTATTTAGGAGCAATTAACTATGTGTTTACATGTAATGATTAAAGTGGTTGTTTTTTATCCTTTTAGTAGAATAAGCCGTTATGATGATTTCCTTGATACATTTTCTTGTGATAGGTGACTTTAGGTGAGGGGAACTTGCAGCAGCAGCGACAGTTTGTGCACAGGATGTTGATGATCAGATAAGGAGCAATAGGAAGCACATGCAGAGACGTGCTTCCTTTGATCCTCTTAAAGACAACGCTTTCAGAGGTTCACAAATGCTGAGTACGGTTGAGTGAGATATAAAAACAAAAGTCAAAAAACCAAATACAAAATTAGGTTCATGCTTTGAGTAATATTAGCTGGAATCAGGTTTGAATGAAGTAGGGGGAAAGTGTTTTCTATCCTTTACAGGAGAAGATTTCCACGAGAGAGGGACCAAGGACAACCTGACTTTACCCATGGAGTGTTCTTAGGGGGAGCTGGCATTTCTAGAGAGGGTCAGAGTAATGTTATAAGTGTATGGTGACCCTTTTTAAGGGTCACCAAGAGAGGGAGTGTCAGGAATAGAAATATTGTCCTGCTATTATTTGTTGCTATTTTATAATCGTCATTACCATTTCATGTGATGTTGCATTCAGATGCATTCAGATGTTCAAATATATTGGTATTATATTAGTTTTTATTACAGGTTCAGTTATAATTTATATTACAGGGGTTATCATAATCAAATATTAACAGGTTTATTACAGGTTGTTCTAAAATTTAAAGGTTTTCGAATGTTTTATATTCTTACATATAGTCTTCCGTGGGTGAGAAAACTGAGTTGCAGGCTGACAGGAAACGGCGTGCTTTTGCAAAAGTGAAACCAAAACCAGAGTCTGGGTTTGTATAATGAGTTTATACATTTTACATAGAAGTTAAGATCATTACACACAGGATGGCCTTAGCCTGGTTGGTTGCTTAAGTTGAGGTCAACTAAGGTTCAGAAAGCAGATGCAAACTCTGCACGTACACACAGACAAATAGTGAGAGGTCATGACACGTACGTAGCATACACTGCAGACACATACACACAGAAATGCAGAAGTGTGCCGACGTACTTAGAGGAAGTGCACCAGACGAGCGACAGCGAAGAGGGAAGCACCGACCGAAGACAATGTTTTTAGAGCAATGTTAAAGGTCAGGGAACATTTTGTGGTTTGGATTGACGTAAGCTGTACTATTGTCTATTTTTGTAAAAGAGGGGGGCTTTGTTATTGTACCCATATAAAACCTTGTCTCATGATTGTAAGTTCAGTTCAACACTGATTGGGTTGTTGAACTCACACATGTGTTCATTAAAATGCCGTCTAAATTGCACACGCCTGGATCTGTGGTTTTTATGGATTCTTCTCTCAACATTGAACCCTAACAAAAGACAGACCGAGAGTGTCAGGCAGCAAATGTGTGAGTATTTGCATAAGACACGGAGACAATGCCGCGTTCCTTAATCTACCTAAAAATGTGATATCAGTTCTGTCCAAATTGAAGAATTTGTCTCCTTGGAGCAACACACCTTATTAAAAAGGTTGTCTCCTTCTGAATACTGAGCTCTGGACTGCTCCCCGTATTCCTCCTCCCAAACATCAGACAGTTTACAGAGCGCTCTGTGCAGCCTCGGCCATCATAGCCTCTGCAGTAATTCTGACGTAGAACCGATCTGTTTTTGTTAAAGACAACTGAGCGTGTAGGTGAAGCTGTAGATTTACAGGTGCATCTACACTCCTACCCTCACCTGTGGCCATGCACTGTTGTTAGTTAGTGACAGGAAGAATCCAATTGTGGATACATGTGGTAGAATTCTGATTCCTTTGAAGCATGCTGAGGAACTCACTCGCTTAGAGGTGGGAATAGAGCTGCCGCTCCCTCTGTTCTGGAAGGGTTGATGTGTTTCAGGCACAGGGTTAGGATGCCTCCTGGGAGAGGTGTTTTGCACATTTTTCGCATACTGCAATAGCATCAGTTTACTCAAACAGAAAAATGTATACTTAAAGAGCACAGGCTGCAACATGAAGGCAAACTGTTATGTGGCAGGGCAACTATGAGGACTTGTAGCCACTCAGAGAGGAGCATTTTCCACAGCAATGATGTGATTTAATGTGCCAGTGGCTACTGATGACCTACATGCAAACATCTTGCATAAAAAGAAGTTCACATGTCTTAACAGATATGAGGGAAATTAATAAGGATAGCACATATTCAGCCTGGGCATTACCTGAATTGGGAGCATTTTAAGGGTAATGAAATTGTAGTCACTGGCCCATCGGTTTTCCTCCTGGTGACCTCGATGGAGGGATTTTCAGATTATGGCGAGGCTCTCTGAAACGCTGGCTGCCTAACCTCATTTCCATGCCGATGTGGTCTTCTGCTAATCTGCCCAACAGCAGATTATGTCTGCTATTTGGTCAGATAGAGTGGGACTGATGCTGGTGCTGTGGGTTTAGACTCTCAGCAGCTGTTGAGGGACATCACAGAGCCACACAGTTCCAACACGCCAGAGACGCTCACAAAAGCAGCAGTATATCTGCTTCTGTCTGAGCAAAAGAATCAAAGGTAGTGTATGCGTGGTCACTCGGAGACAGATGTCTGGCTTACATTCATTTCTGCTTTTCCGCTCTGTGTCTTATTATTTCTTTCCCATCCTTGGGTACAGAGACTGCTTGAGGTTTGGGATTTCACAGATGAACCACAGATGTTTTTTTGTTTGTTTGTTTTTTTAATTCATGAAAGCCGGAACAGTTTGGTTTTTTTTAAACCTAACTAGAAAGTTGAACAAAACACTGCCCCTCATGTAAGCTGAATTCAGTCTTTCTACTAAGGTTGCTGTGACACCCAATGCAGAATCAGTTGCACATACGAGCTGGTGACTGACATGTTTTCAGACTGGTCTTTTATTTGTACGGATACAATGCCGAGGTAATACTGCCACCTTAAAAGGACTGGTGAAAAGGAAGGAAGAAAATAAAAGCGCTGGTGCCATCTTTCCCTCTTCCTCTCATTTTCTAATTCATTTTCTTGCCTGCTGACTGACAGCACCAACACTAAAGGTTGAATGAACATGGAGGTGTGAAGTGGACACCTTCAACAAAACCAGGTTGTACTTTTCTTTTTGTATCAGTTATGTTACAGGGTACTGTTTTGCTCTGTTAAAAAGGGAGTAAAGGTTAAATAAACTGAATTTAACTATATATTTGTCAAAAAAAAGAAAAAAAAAGACAACTGCAGGAAAGTCAGATGTTTGAATTCCTGTTTGTTGTGTTCACCTGATGGATTTGCCTAACCCACAAAGACTGCAATCAAACTGCAGGCAAAATTAGCTCAAAATCCGATTACTTTGCTTTTTGTTGCACAAAAAAAAAAAAAAAAAAAAAAATCACACAGTTATTCAATTCTGGATTTTGACCGCGGCTGAAAGTACTCCTTAAGTAAATGTCCTCCAAAAGTTTCTAATTTATTTTACCCTCAGTGATGCTATTCATATCCAGCCCAGCCACTCCTGGATCCAACCCAGCATCCACGTACAGCTTTGTTCAGAAGCTGCAGCCGCCGTTCCACAAAAAAACACAATCACAAAGTTTTATAATCTCATCCTCGGTGATCACTGAGTGCTACTGCACATGAAATGCAAATGAACGTGTAACAACTGACTTTAGTAAATCTGTGTTTATTTTCATATCCATCCATCCATTCTCTTTTGCATATCCATTTCAGTGTCACGGGTGTGCTGGAGTCTGTCCCAGCTACCATAGGGTGATAGGCAGGGTACACCCTGGACATGTTGCCAGTCTGTCGCAGCACTAACACACAGAGACAGACAAACATTCGCACTCACATCCAAACCCCCATTCACACCTATGGACAATTTAGAATGCCCAATTAACAGAACCCTACTGGTGCATGTCTTTGGACTGTGGGAGAAAGCCGGAGTAGCCGGAGAGAATCCACGCAAACACGGGGAGAACATGACCCACTATGAGCACCTGGTGACAGTAGGAAGGAAAAACTCCCTTAACCAGGCTTAGGGAGAGACAGCCATTTGCCGCAACCAGTTGGAGGTGAGAGGGATGTGAGGAGAAGGAGACAGAACAAAAGACACCCTGTGAAACTAGTAATCGAGCAGGAACAGCTTTAATCAGGAGGAGGACCAAGAAACGGCTCATTTTACCAAAGATTCAAATGGTAAATGGAAAGATGACCACTTTTTGGATTTTGGGAGAATCACAGGCCAAAATGAAATAGCCTGCTTCAGACATGTTCCAATAGAAGGACTCCAACAGAAGCTGAACAGAGCTGAAGGAGGAGATGGGCAAACCTCATGCGCACTAGCTAGTCGTACACACGCTGGAAAATTCACTACTCTGGTCACCCGTCGATGCAATATGACATCACACAGAATAGGAATCAAGTCAGGATCAAGATCACCTAATATTCGATCCAACTGTGCAGGCACTGCAATCACACACTCAGTCTCACCCTGGATGGCTAAAGCGTGCCAAAAGCCAAGGGGTGTGAATACTTTCTGTTAGTGAATTGTGCAATTTAATTGTGTATTTGCTTCAGAAAGATTTCCTGAATTTGGGGCACTGAATTTTCATGACAAAAAAGGAAAGAAAGAAAGAAAGAAAGAAAGAAAGGAAAAAAATCTAGTGTCTGGGATAATGTTTGAAGTAGAAGGAAAGCTGGTATTACCAGCGGTGCAGTATGTGATGAGAACAGAACTGCCCATTCATTCTCAGAGGAGGATGAATCAGACCACCTTGGGTCAATAGTTCTCTTTTCTCTTTCCTCTCCACCTGCTGAGAGCAGTCAGTAGCTCAGCGTGAGAAGAGGAAACCTTTCTGTGCTTTTTTTTTTTTCTCAAATTCCCTTTCCCGTTCTGTCAGATCACAGGCAGATCCACCTCAACCCCAAGAGACACAATTACCTGTCTTTCCTGTTTCACCTCACTCCCTGCTCCTCCTCTACCTCCACTTCTTCCCTCCTCTTCACAGGCAAGTCAGCTTGCCCCAGCTGTCCTGCTTCATCACATAGAAACATTAGACTGTACTTTCAAAAAGTAGAGCACTGTACCACTGTAAATACCACCAGCCAAAATTGCCTGAGATTCAACACAACTGTAGACGTGAGATGAAACATGAAAAAAAAATCCTGCGAAGTGGTCATCTTCTTCGGTGTCAAACCAATATGTAAGAGAACAGGTAATAGATAAATAAACAGTAAGGATAAATTATTACTTCTAAAAAATGCAATTTAAGAGATGAGCAACTTGCGAGAGTAAAGAGAACAAACATAATACAAGTAGTATAATATTTTAATGCCATTAAAAATAAAGCATTTGTAACTTTTTTCTATCAACACAAAAACTGAGTTTAAGAAAAGCCAGCTGGGAGTTCTGACTCTTCTTAAATGTCCCCTGGGCTCCAGCTCCACTGCTAAAGATGAGGCTCTCAGGGCAGCGACTGAGGCGCTGAGACCTCCCTGAAAGACGAGCCCAGCTGCTCTGCCACACAGTCTCATCTACCAACAAGAGTCATTATCCACAGCTTTGCTGCAACCACAGATACTGAGCAGAGGACTGGACAAAGGCCATGACAGATGGCTGCTTCTCTGCCTTCTCCTGGCACAAAACTCTTTAATTCTTGGAAGCGTAACACAGAGACACAAAAAAGGCAATTTCAAGATTTTAAAATGTTGTGTGAACAGTTTCACCCCATGCATGATGTTTATTTTGCAATTTAAAAAAAACAAAAGCCAACAAAAGGAAAGCACAAGATCAAATGTTTTGTTGGAATTGTTAGACTTTGTTCAACAGCACAGCATTTATCGTAACCTAGTTCATTAATGTTAAGACAGTTTGCAAGTACTTTAAAAAAACATCAGAAGGACCAGATGAAATATACATCTATTAATGAAGAGAATCGGGGGGAATGCAGTTGAACTTTGGCACCAACAGGCAGTGAGAGAGGCATAGCACTTCAAGAATCCTGAATGGGAATCTATGGAAGGATTCTGCAACAGCAAGGATTGCAAAAATTTGGTGGGGGAACCAGATTTTTAAATCCATGTTTTATTACAAATGTAAAGTCGCTGATTCATAATTGCATGTCTTATGAATTGGCAGGTTGGCATTGACTAACCAATGAAAGAAAGCAGCACTGGTAAATTTTCCTCTAAATGGCTAAACTAATAGTTTACCTATACACCCATCCCTGATCCCAGTACGAATAGTTAGCAGCTACACTCTCTAAATGGTTCGTTTTTAATGAACCTAGAGTTCTGACAGATCTTGGGAAAATGGCATTTTCTGAGTATGCACGTTGGACATGGAATACTTTACAGAAAGACCTAAATTTGAACATGTCTCTATCTATTGGTGAATGTAGTTATACGGATGCAGGCAAGAAGACTTATGGCTGTTTGTTTCGAGAAGCCACTTAATGTTTTACGTTATCGATATTATATATTGTGCATTTTGTTACATATTTTATATTTTTTGTTGTATTTGTACCATTTTTGAGATGTGTCGGGTTGTATGGCAGCTACCTAGCCCAGATCATACTTGTAAAAGAGATTGTGATCTCAATGGGACTTCCTGGTAAACTAACAGTAATAAATGCCTAAATTGGACCAAGGTCAGGAAATTGGTAATTCAATACATGCAGTCTGTGTTTCAGGATTACCATTGAAGTTAGTTAATTTAGATAATGCTTAAAAAAACAAACTGCCCAAAAATTTTCCAAGAGGTATTACTGAGATGTTTGCCAAGTGACCAAGACTTGTTTCTAGAAGGGCTTTAGATTACACCGTGCCATTTAAAAGAACGTAATTATCAGAGGACAGATAATATAATGGATGTTTAAGGCACTCCAATAGTAATGCCATGGCTGCGATCACAGCCTTTGTTGGCTCTTGTCCAAACCTATCAGAGAAAATACATTCAGATAAGCTCCTTAATATCCCATCTGAGCAAGTGAATGAATGGAAATACTTTACACTGACTATAATACTGCCAGCTCAAAGAGCATTTTGTTGAACCAACTGAGCTAGATGTCGTCATCCCACAGTCCTTGTTTTTTAATGCAAAAGCACAAACTGCCTACAGTCCTACGTAGGGATGATTCCCTTATCGATTCCAGTCGCCCTGAATGACGTCACCACGTTGCGGAGCATCATTTACCTGGCAGGAAACACGGCGCCTAAGCGGCTCAAACGCTCAAAAGTTTGGTTATACTTTACGAGAACGGATGACAACAGGGCAACTTGCAATACTTGCAAAGTAGATATTCATTTAAAGGAGGAAACACTACGAATACGCAAAAGCATTTGCTCACAAAACACACGATAACCTTAAATGAATGTCATGTTTTTAATTCTGCTCTGGACTCGTGAATCTCAACTCAGCAGCAGCGGTAACCTTTGCACGTCATCTCCCGTTAATACGGCAGGTAAATAATCACCTAACAGTGCATATTATGTTAGCGCGATCTGCCTTATTACAATACCTGCCATTACTGTGAGCTGCATTTAGGTGACCATGATGAGAGAGACAGACAGAGTCTGGCTGGCTCAGATGCTGGCAGTTCTCGCTGCAGTCTATCGGTAGCGTCTCCTTCCAAGCCAGGATAGACGAATGTCACCGAGCAGTAACTAAGTTTGTGGTCAAAGGCTTGCACCCATTTGCCACAGCAGATGCCCCCGATTTTCGGTAAGTGAATGTGTTTAATTGTAGGCAGGGACATTACTGGATATTTCTTGTGTAATTGCTACAGAATAATTTACGTTATACTTTGTTATTGCTACAGAAGAATATTTATTTTATTATTTTACATTTATAATTTTTTTTCCTGTGGACCCTTTGACACCTCATTGAAGAGCCGTAGGCTGTGGATCTCTTAAGATTTCTATCTTGTTCAAAGAGAAGATATAAAACAAAGTTATAAGCTAATCCACCTTATTGTTCTCCTTTTTTAAAAAGAATCGATAAGAGAATCGATAAAGGATCGAATCGTTAAACAGAATCGAAAATGGAATCGGAATCTTGAAAATCTTATCAATACCCATCCCTAGTCCTACGTCCGATCAAGGTACAGTGATAGAACCCACCTGCACTGATGTGGTATCCTTGAGCAAGCCAATAAATTTCTCCTGTCCTGTCACGCTACATATCATTCCTTTTGCGGAAAAACAAAAGAGGCATTTTTCCAGCAAGATGTCTTCATGAAATTAGATTTATGAATTTTAAAGGAACCTTTTTTAATTTCAGATGAATGTGATTATTAATAGCATTTTACCAGGAAAAGTAAAGTTTGCAGACAAACAGTGACAGCCGTTTCTGTCCATTTTCTTGTGTTCAGTATTTCAAGCTAAATTAGTATTCTATATTCACTCATGTCCGATTATTCTTGAAAAACCACCGAAGACACACTAGTCTCAAATGACGGTGAATAACTGTGGCAGACTAGGTTTATGCAGAAGAGTATATGCTATAGTTCATTTTTCATTATTCAGAAGTATTTAACTGCTGCTGTCTTTGGCTTTTCATGTTTCTCATTTCTACAGTAGCGTCCAGGCTCACCAGTCTCAAACAATTTAAATGCATGGATCCACCCTGCTTTGTATCAATGATGCCAGTAGGGCTGGGCCATATCATACCGTTCACAGTAATACCGGTATAATGTTAGGAAATGATAAGAAAATGAAATCTCGGGATAAAATATGGGTAAAACGGGCATGCGCAGTACCTTTGTTTTCATATGCACATGGCGGAAAAAGCATGGCGGCGACAGAGAATGAGAAGGGCGAAAGCGGATCGTTGAATGAAACAGATTAACCAGAATTGGTTTGTAAAGATGGTGCAACTTCAGTGGTGTGGAACTGGTTTGGCTTTTGTCCGTCAGATACACACCAAAGCACATTTTTTGGTAGAGTAATAACGACGGCCCGCTTGCATGGGCCGTCGTTATTACTGTTATTACCGAACCGATTTTAGGTGATACACGGCGCTCAAAAATCTGTCAAAAAAATGTTTTAGTACGACTTTGCTAAAGTACGAAGCCACACCGCCTGATGGATTGTTGGAGAATTACGGCTACCGTAGTCAGGAGTCTCGCAGAGTAATACGTAATGTGCTGCATTGTGTGTATATAACCTATTTTTAAGTTTTGTGGATATTATACATGGTTATGCTCAGGATATGTCGGCCAATTTCCACTGGAAATACCTTTTGGTTAAACTGTCAGCAAGGAATTTGCATTTGCACTGTTACATTTTTATATAGCTTTAATGCACATAAAAAACAGCTGCTTGTTTAAGTGAAAATACATTGATGGGTTTTTTTTTTTTTTGCACTAATAAAGTTGTGGAGTTGTAAAGTATTTTGTCTCGCGTTAATTATATCGTCAGTTATATCGTTATCGCAAATTTTCAAATATATATCGTGATAAATATTTTTGGCCATATTGCCCTGCCCTAGGTGCCAGCTCGTGATGGTGGTCGTGGAGAATTAATGGTATGGGGGGAGTTTTTCTTGGTACTATTGGGGCCTCATGCTACCAGGTGAGCATCATATGAAGGTCTATTTCTCTTCATCATTTCTATCACTTTATGACCACAGTGTACCCATGTTATGATGGCTGCCTCAAGAAGGATACTAGGGTCACAAAGCTCAAACTGCACAAATCTCATTCCAATAGAGCATGAATGGGATGTGATGGAATGGAAGATTTGCATTGCAGCTGACAAATCTGCAGCAACCCAGAAGAAGGATCTGAAAACATTAAGGTAGTTCTGAAAGCAAAACGCGATAAAATCCCAAACGAGCGTACTACCATGACTATTGTGACTATTTAAATAATCATCAGTCATGACAATTCCAGACTAAATGATAAATAAAATCTAGACAAATCATTGAACAAAACAACTTTCTTACAGCGTTAAATATAAGATAATATGATTTACTATACCCATTTGCAGGCTTTTATACTGGAAGTAAAAGCGCCATTATATGAATATCATTTTTCCAGCTACCCCCATCTTCATGCTGCTTCATGTTTTTTCCTGATGAGCAGCCAGGACAATGTTCTGCCCCCCCACCCTCGCCTCATCCCCTGGCTTTCACTCTGTAAGCAGAACTCGGAGTCTCATCGCTTCACGTTGCTGCCGGGTTTGGCTGTGTTCAGCGTGGGAGGCCGGCTGCCACTGAGGGGACAGAGGACAGATGTGGCTTACATAATGATCAGCAAATCAGTTATCTCAGCGCCCCTAATCCTGCAAGCATCCCTCCATACATCTCCCTACGGCTGCTTCGCCAAGCCATGCCAAGCTTACTGTGCTGTGCAGAGCCAGAGAGCCCCAGGCAAGTTGCTCCTTCCCACTACTGGTTAGAAAGAGCCAATCAATGGACTCAGCAGGGAGAGCTTTTACAGCTCCACTGGAAGACAATTATCAACATTTTTCAGTAAAGGGACAATCAGGCCACCGGATGATAGCTCGAGGTTCAGCAGACAACAGTCCAATATGAGAACATAATGTGAAACAAAGTAGGGAGAGGCAACGCTTTGTGAATATTTAGAAAGACCCTATTCAGTGCCTGGTTCATAATAGAATAACAAGCTGAACATCTACAAATTTGTTTCAGCCTGCTGCACACATCAGGGCTGGGTACAGAGACAAATGACAAGCACCAGTTCACCTGAGCAATAAAGGGACCCAACAATGGAAGCAGAAACGGGGAAGTAGATTTAAGATTCAAATAAAAAAAATAAAAGTTCATATGTTTATACTTTTACACAGTAGTTTCCACCCTACTGGTTTGTGAATATGGGTGTTCAACAATAATAATTTAATCTGATTCCTTAATAAGGGATTAACCTCCCTTCAATTATCAGTAGCTTTTCTAAAAACAACATGGAACAAAAAAGAAATCCAAGATGTTTATCATTCTAGGGTTTCAGTAGAATGGCCATTAATATTTTTTTCCCCCCCTCTTCAAATCAAAGGATTGATCAGATACAGAAAGTTACTCGAATTCATAGATCTTTGTGACTAGTTACCATTTTTCTTACAGGACAATTTAGACTGAACAAAAAAAAAATACTGACCTCAGCAGAGCCTTCTGGAAAGTCATCGTACTTTATGCTTTAATATTTCGAGCTACATAAATGAAATACCATTTGACAAATAATGCATGGCAGGACATTTAGCACACTCAACGATTTAGCCTATTAGAACTGTGGTTCATTCTTTGTTCCCCCCAGTTATCCAGAGCAATTAGCATTTTCTAAAGGTTACACAGACTTTGTTGCCATCATTCCTTATCATTTGGTTTGCCCAAGAAGGGGAGGAGAAGGTTTTGCTAAAGAAAAAGTTTGCCTCCCTCTATAAAAGCAGCAATTTTCCTAAATTCACATCCTAAATGGCACAGTGTAATCTTAATTAAAATACAACAAGTTAATTATTACCTTGAGAGATCACGATTGGGAGTGGGTGTTAAAACTGACCTAACAATTGACTAGACAAAATGGCATGACACATGCAAAACATACAGCAACTCAACATGAAACTTAAAGTCGACTTTAAAGCAGATTCTGTGTTTCAAAGTAGTATTTTATGTTGGATTAATGATAATAAAAAGAATAACTGCTGGCCAGAAATACAAAGATTTGCATTTTCATTTCACATCAACTATATTTTTCTTATTCATTAGTGTGCAGAAAGAAAAAAAACAAACACTAAGCAAAGACATTAATCACTGAGACTGAGGGTCTTCCATGTCCAAAAACCACCAGACACACATAAGAAAGAACTCCTGTGAACTCCACTGAGAGGGTAAATCTAATGCAGAGATTATTTATCCGACTTTTATAGAAGCTGAACTGCTGCCAGTAGAATTGGAAACATCCTGACACTAAAGGCGTGTGGGATCTTCTCAGGGGCAGGATGGTAAAATTAAATGACAGCTAAGATGATGAGTTATTTTTCACACAGCATGACGTATTTGTCATGAACTTAATTCATACGTGCCAGTCACCCGTTCATAGCTGAAAGAAACTCAAATCCCATTTCCACATGCAGCAACACAGGTGATTCACCAATTAGCTCTGTGCTCATCATTTCCAAGAAGGCAGACATCCACCATTTCAGATTGGAAACGACAGTTATGGATGTGTGAAGATACTACAGAAGCACCACCCAAGCATCCTTTGAAACATTACATATAACTGCAATACAAAGAGAAAATTCTCCAAGGTGCCTGATGAGGCGTTTGAAATATACAAAAAGTGGATGATAAAATAACCTTAGCATAATACAACTGATACTAAAGACAATAGTATCTACCTTGTGGGTCTTTCAGCTTTTCAAACACTAATATATCGGTCACCTCCCTCAAGATAAATATGCTGGTTCAACTTGGCTAACCTGAGGAGAGAGGGGGGAAAACGTTGTGCCAACTAGCAACAGCAACTCATGCTGATCTTCTTGACCTTCCAGTTACTGAGTGACTCGCTGGTTTATTCAGTGATCTACATTCATGGTTTCTTGTTCTAGTATATGTGTTAACAGATGTTAAATTATGTAAATAATACCACAAATCATACAAGTAACGGGTATCTGGAGCAATTTTGCAGAAAGAAACGACAAAAAGTAGCTTGATGCAAAGTAGCTGATAGGTGACAGGGTGCTGACATTAAACTGGACTTGTTGTACATTGCATCAGCTACCACATTTCCTCAGCTTAGAAATAAATCCTAACATTTATTGCTTATTTTATCTTTTCCTCACCCACACAGCTTGCATAACTAATCAATTTATTCACTTTACCTAGAGAAGGAAAATAGGACATGTTTTCCATACTATAATTCAAGCCAGGTAGGCTGCTGCTGCTGGTGTTTCTTTTTTATATATATATTTATACACACAATTCAAATTTCATGAATTCTGGCAGTGACATCATCTGCTGTTTCTGTGAGTGGCTCAGTAAGAAAGGCCATGGTCTAGCAGAGCAAAAAATGCAGCAATTTCTTCCAGAGACAGCATGTCAATCTTCAAACAGCTGTTCAGAAGTGCTGGTGTGGTGGCAGCCTTTTTTTGCAGTTTGAAAAAAAAAAAAAAAGTACTTTAAGACTAGAAAACGAGGCCGACTACCTCAGTTCAAACCAGCCCTCTGAAGCCGTCTGAACTAGAGGAAACATCTATTGCGCCACAGTCTGTCAGAAATGAAACGAAGGCATCACACTTCACAGGGAAACGGGACGGCAATAGCCTAATGGTGAGAGAAGAAAGGTTTCATTCTGGAAACTTGATGGCATGAATCGCGACTGTGGGAATGCAAGCGAAGCAAGCTCGACAAAGCTATGCAAGAAGCAGCTGCTGATGTGCCACCGAGGAGAGAGCGGAAGCCTTCATTGCTATGTTTACATTCATTCATACATGGATTATTCTGGATAATCAGGCTATGCAGGAACGCTGGAAGCTTTTACAACACAACACCTGCTCCCACCGGGCTTTATATGCGAGCAGGTTTTTCAGATTTTCTTTTTTTTTTTTTCCTTGAATTTAATCAGGTGTTACTGAAAGCAGATGGATGGAGAAATGTATGCTTTTAATACTGCTGTGTTAATAGTTTCATTGCGGCAACTCTACTGCTCTCAGACCTGAAAAATGATCCTTTAATAAATCCAGTATGCTGATAATGGCAAGCATTAAGCGAAGAGTCTTGCGAGTGAAAAAGTGAGTCAATGGTTTTAATAATAATAAAAATTAATTAATTAATTAAAAAAACAAAATCCTTATCACACTGATATGGACTCCAAACTTAGGTTGGGCAGTTATGGCATTATAGTAATGAATATAGGCAAGGGGCGTTGGCGCCATTTACATTTGTAGTCCCTGTTCTATTGTCTCATTGGCGAGCTGAGGGAGGAATGCTACACTTGTTTTGGATGATTGCCCGTTTCCCCCAGAAGCTAGGCAGGCAAACCAGTGGCCAGACCGTCCATGCAGAATTTGACTACAAAGTCCAGAGGATTTGCCACAAGCAGCTGACCTGAATAATGATCAGTGACCACTCACATTTCAATGAATGAGCAGTTTTTGTGTGTGTGTGTGTGTGTGTGTGTGTGTGTGTGTGTGTGTGTGTGTGTGAGGGGGGGGGGTCTGAAATTGAAGTTTTTGGGATGCTCAAATGCTCAAATGCAAGTGGCTATTCTTCCAGGAAGTGAACTAAAGCAGGAGCACTAGAAGCAGTGCACTGCCAGCCAAGGAGATGTGCTGAAGAGGAATAGGGTGGCATAACTGAAATCAGGTAAGGTCTTTCCTTTTTATGGGTACCAGTTTTGACTGCCTTACACTGAAATTGTTTTTTTAATATTGTGCCCCCCTCATTTACGGGACTTTTCAATATAATACAGTCTAATGCAGTATCAACCATTATCACTTCAACACTAGATATGTGTTTTGTGTTTTAAGAATCCAGAAGTGTTGAAAAACATTACGCCTACATCTCTGGTTCTCTCACTGAACAATCTGGGGAAACAATTATTCAATTATGAGCACCATTATATAACCAGTTCTCTTTCACTACAGTCTTCCCCTAGTTGTGCCATGGTTCAGCTATGCCCTTGTCGAGGCGGTGCTTTCGCTGTGCAAAAACTTTTTTATGTAAATTTTGTGAGAAAAAAATAAATAAAGGAGGACCTGAATAAATTCAGTCAGGAAGTCTTTATAAGCTGTGTAATGGTGTTTCTCTCGCAGAAATCCACATTTATTTCACTGACTTATTCTTAATCCTTGAACCTGAAAAAGGAAGCCGGGTTTCCCACTGGCATTTCTGATTCACATTCCTCCCCAGAGAGGAGAATAACCACAATACTGAAAGGCATGTGAACACACCGCAGTGCTCTGAGGTTCTGCTCAGTTGTTAATGGACACAGCTGAATGAGAAAAACATACCGTAGCAGCAACCTGCCTCGAATGAAGTGGATCACGTGCCACGGACGCCAACGCCGGCCCTGCTCCTCCATGATGCCTGGCTGACTTAACTGCCATGCCTGCAGTTTGCCTTATCAACTTATCTTTACTGCTGTGCAGCCAGGCAGGTGATGTAGAAAAGATCCTGCTTTGTCTTTTGTGCTCATGCGCACACACACGGAGCTTTTTATCTCATATGCACAAAGCCCACAGCGGAGTGCCTTTAAAAGGCACAGACTCAGAACAAGCTGCAGAAAGGCACACACACTTCACACATCAAAGCTCAACACTGGAAGAACACAAGCAAAAACAAAAATAATCTCTCTAGAAAAACTACAATGGTGCAATTCTCTTGAGAAAGATAAACTCATCACAAGTCAGGTGTTGTGGTCAAGTGCACACTGAGTTTTTGCGGCAAAGAAAAATTAAACCGAGTCTCTGCTGCCGGTGCACTGTGAGCGAACACAACACCGACAACCTGGTCTGAAGAAGAGCTCAGGCAACAGTTAATAACATATTCGCAGTGCTACGAGTTAATCAGGAACGTTTTACAGTTCAGGAATTCAGCTGATGAGTAACACTAATGGCTAGTGCAGTTAACAGTAGGTGACCTTTAATTCCTACTTCATCACAATTACGAGCAGCTGATAATGAGGAGTACAAGGGCCAGAGCCGGTGTTCACATGGTTAATGTAACAAACACAGATAATCTACAATGTAGGCAGCATTTGAAGCGGGACAGATAACCTGCAACAATAGCTCGCTGGCAGCCTGAAAATATTTCCCCATCGCCCACCGGCACAGACACATCAGTAATGGTTTGGACAGGATGCTTTGCGATTTCCATTCGCTGAAAACATTTCATCCATTCTCATGGTACGGTAATCCAGATGGCAACAGCAGCCTGTTTGGTTAGCGTAGATTAGGGTTGGGTCATATTTTAAAATCACCCAGAAACCTGATATATTACCAAAAGGTGGGTGGATGCATGTGTGCACGCTCAGCCCACCCCCGACACCTCCAGAAGCAAAACTGAAGCAGAGGAGGAAAAAAAACAAAACAAAAACATTTTACATTATTATTATTGTTGTTTTTAAACAAAAAAAAAAAAAACATTCTTTACGCTTTGAGTACCACTTTTAGGAGCCAGATTATGATTGTGTTCTCTTCTTTGTGGCAGTCAAACACTTTCAGTACAAAATATAAATATAATGTGAGTAATCAGAGAATGTTGCTTTACACTAGCATCTGTCAGCCTGTGCTCATTTCCACTGTTTTTTTTTTTTGTTTGTTTTTTTTAAACCATCAGTGGCTCGTGCATTTTTTATTTTTTATTTGTCAGTGTTAGGAAGGTTTAGTCTATATTATGGCCGGAAGAAAACAGCAGAAATTGTTGAGAAATGCTCCTCTTCTCTTATTGTCAGATCTGCTATATCATAGCACAGCATGAAATCTTTCCTTATTGGGTTTGCAGAACTATAATACGTTACCAAGGCCTGCCACTGGCCTGCAGCAGCACTTTTACAAACCTGGCTCCAAGAAGAAAACAGGTGGGTGTAACATACGCTATTAAACGATGGTGTCTGCAGCAAATCTAGCAACATGACACTCACTCAAGAATAACCTAGAACATAGGAATGGAGACTTCCACGCTGGTGCTTTGTCCTACAGTGTTTTACCCTTTACCTCTTAAAACCCTACTAGGAGAAACCCGTTGTTGCATTTCAGGCCTGCTAATAGCATCAGAACTAGTGACAGTATCTGCCTCTACAGCTACCCTTGGAAAAAACCCAGAAACTATTCTAATTGTCATTAAGCCATGACTTTATTAATATATTTAAGGTGCCAAAGCTCCTACAGGAAGGTCATCAAAGGTCGTCTTTATGAGGGAACGAGTCAACACCCATTACACAAATGCCATTAGTCCAGGGTTTCCCACTGGCTTCTACTGCATGGTGAGACTCGTCTGTATTCAAGCTCAACAGGAAAGAAAGGAAGGTGGTCCCAACCTGTGACACAATTCCAACTATTTATCCATTGAGTTGAATTCTTAAGGTGGTCAGACACCAAATTAGTACCACACAAACACTATCCAATCAAACAACGCTCAGCGATAACCTAATAGGAAATAATTCAATATAACCATTAATTTCTGTGCTGAGATTTTTCAAAGTTCCAGAGTTTGTATTTGTAGCGCAGGTTTTCTGCTTGTGTTGAAAACTAACAGAAAAACTGTTGCGTCAGTGATTCAATTATTCAGGACACAGTTTCTACGTGAAATAGTAATGAAGACCACAGTTTCTGGGAAAATCTCTGAAAAGGGAAATTATAACACCTGACCAATGGTTAGTGTGACTTTATGTAGATTTAGAGACAGATTTATGTTAGAAATAGGCCACTAATTACATAAATAAAAAAAATATATATATTATACAGTCCACATAAAACAGAGTGCATCTTCTTCTGTGTGAGGCTCAGCACAGTGAAGTACAGTGCAGGCCTTAAATTAGCATCCAGGGATTAGCTTAATCATCTGAACATAAAAAAGCGGCTTCATAACCCACGTGGCTGTAATTAAAAGCCTGACTCCCTGCTCTGTATCCACAGGCTTTCGGCTGCACCTGTCCCTCTTTTGGCTCCTTGTGCTGATCTGGGGCAGCAGATCCCTGCCAGGCATACAGAGCAGCCTCTGCACGCGCTCAGTCTGTGCCGCAGCCAGCAGCGACTCAACGTCTGCCTTGTGTGAGGAACCTGGGGAGGAAACGCTCTCCAACAAAGTCAGACTGTGAACAAACACCTCTTTTACCCGCGTGCTCTGCCTTTTTCTCCTGAGGTGTTTCATCCCCTCCCTTCCTCCCTCCTCTCTCTCTCTCTCCGCTCAGAGTGATAAAGTACAACAACTTGAGACTGCAGCGAGTAACTCCACTTGTCTTTGCAAATGACTTTCACCCCTCAGTCTCCCTCATTTCCAGAGGCTTAACACATTAAAGATAAAATCTCATTTCCCAGTCTAGCAGCACAGCTAGCCCACAGCTCAGTGAGACTGCATCAGGTACTGATGTTAAGAGCTTTTCTCCTGATCGCAAAATCCTGCAGCCGGGTGATTCGCTCTAATCTCACTACGACCACATCTCATGTTACAATTCGCTGCTTCTATTACATATTTTGCATTTCATTGAAAATTTCAGCTTTTCGTAAAGCAGGAAAAAAAGCCCTCTGTGGAACTGTATGAAAACATCACCATCACATTAGAGTGTTTGCTGAAACAAGCACTCGATGGATCGTGCAACTAATTAATTTCCAGCAGAACAAGCAGAAAACATTCTCAGTTCCCATCTTTTCAAAAAACAGAATGTGCTGCTTATCGTTATCATATGAAACAGTAAACTGTCCAATTTTCATACGTTCAGTCCAGAAAAAGAAGTCACAGCTTCCCACAGAGGATTCAGATAAGATGCAAGTGGCATGTTCTCACTGTTGGTTCATATTTCTAATCAATAAATCATACATGCATGCCGCTAACACAATGTCATCTGTGTTACCTAACTTGCCTCGATCATTCATGGCTGTGAGATGATCAATGGTCTTCACTGTCATCCTTCATTTCAACATATTTTGAGTTTCTGTACCCTTGTCTTGTTTGACATCTGTGGGGTTTCTGCTTTGTATTTTTAGCACCCTCTAGGGGTTACACAGCATGGCCAAGGTGTTTGCCTGCACTTTAACGTATTGTATATTTTTATATGTAAATATGAAAAGAATGTCCATTGACATTTTCATATTAGAGATTGACCAGAGCTGGATGATTTTCAGCGTTCTCAGCTCAGACTGGTGATAGCAAGTCTGTTTACATGCTGGGCCCTTTCATGCTTTATGCTTTACACACAGCCAGCGTCACAGGCAAATAGTCACACCTAACAGGTCGGCAGTGCGGAAGGTACGCTGCGAGTGAAGTAAACCGTGGAGTTGTAACAGCTCAACATGGACATTTTAAAAGCAGCTAACAAGGCAAAAGTGGTTAAAGCTAAAGCTTCCCATAGCTCAGAGCCAGCCGCGAGGCAGGAGCTTCGTTATGAAGAGTCACAGGATCGAAGCAGAAACAAGGAAAACTATGGAGACGAGTGACAAACAGGAGTTGACATCACGTTGTGTTGTGAAGTTAGAAACACCAGAAAATGAAGTTACTGGCTTTTTGTTATACAAACCTGTTGCAAGTGTTTTGCTTGTAAAACATGTCAGACAAAAGTGAGAACAGAGCAGCTCATTTTCACTTGTTAATTGTCTGTACTTCTTTCCTGCAGAAGAGAGTGCTTTATTTCCTGTTGTTGTGAGGAAGTGAGGGAAGATCGTGCAATTTACTGATGTTTAAAAACACCAGAATGGACCAAGAAAACTGCAATCAGTGCATTTTTTACTACATACGGCCAGCGGTCCAATCTCAGTAAATCAGCAGATATACAGGAATTTACAGTCATCGGTGGGTGACTGTTTTGGTGCTGGTGATAGCGTGATTAAGAGGTGAAAGATCACTTAGTAGGTGAATTACATATAATGACAGTTGTTTCACTGGAATACAAACATTAAATAAAAGCAGAATAAATATTGGTATTGGTCACGTGCCAAATTGAAATTTTGCGTGTTGGAATCAGCAGCAGAGTGTTGCATTCAATGCATCAGCTAAAAAAAGTTAAAGAACCAAATGAAGTCACAGATTCTCTAGAAATGTGTGACCAAATGCAGCACATCTGTGTTTACAATCTAGCTATGTTAAAGGACCATGCTAGTTAGCGACAACAGTTTGCTACAATTTGGAATTTTTACAACTGATCGTATCTTTGAACTTGGCAGCAGCTTATTTAAATGCACAGCCCAACACTGCAAATTACATAAGCAGTTAGATTATATGAAAATTATTTTAATGTAAAACTAAGCATTACATGCACATAAAAATCCTAGTTTAAAAAAAGAAGTCCATCAAGCTCTTCAAAGTTCTTTATTTTTTTTTTTTTTTTATATATATATATATATATATATATATATATATATATATATATATATATATATATATATATATATATATATATATATATATATATATATATATATATATATATATATATATATATATATATATATATATATATATATATATATATATATATATATATATATATATATATATAAAATCACATTCACGATCTCAGCAATTACCTCGGCGAGTGCAAAGTCAATGCAGTGTGGAGCTCTTATTTTCACTAAATCCTAATGTACAGCTGTGTGCAGTGTAATGAACTCGCACAGCGGTTATCATAAACCATGTTAAATTGTCTTAATCCTGCACTCACAGCCCCTCTAATTGCTCTTAACCTCACAGGATTCGGAGCGTTGATGTGATTTCCTTAATTGCAGAGAGCTTGCATTTCCTACACTTGTTTGCTGTCAAATAAAGAAATTCAGTGCAGCCTAAAATTACTCCCAATTCCAGAAACGTGCCTGGAAGGCCAGACCTGTGTGTGCATTTTTGGTGCATGTGTTGTGAGAGCAGCCTAAATCCATTCAATTTCAATTTTGTTTCTGCACACTTTGGATTCAGATTTCCTGTAGGCGCAGCCTCGAGGTTCCCGAGCGCTCTGAAATCGCTGCTTGCTATTGGCATGAAACATCATTCCCTCTCTCCCACATAACGTCAATAGAGCAGAAAAGAGATTTTTTCACAGGACCAAAGGCTAAAACTCTTATTCAACTTTAATGTTTATCAGAATAGCAACAGAGGAAACAGACACATAGCTCCAGGTCAAACAGTTTGAGGAAAAGCAGGGACCAGGCCCTGAAGACGATTGTTCCGGGGCATCGGAATCTGGGGCCTTTAGATGACTTTATGTGTCTAGTTGGCCCAGTTCCTAGAATTTAGTTTTGGAGATGAGAAAAATGTCAAGTGTTACTTCTACACGTCTCCCTATAGAAGTTTCAGCTGCCAAAGGAAATATCATTTATTTAACATGTTATGTTTTTCAATGGGCTTCATAAGTAACACCCACATTACGCCAATATGTACAGAAAGAGTCTCTGCGTACAATATGCTGCCATAAAAGTATTTGCTCATCTATAACAATATAAGCTAAAAATGCTGTTTCTCCATTAAAATCCTTTCACTGGGTCCAATCATACGTCTGTGAAGCCGCAGCTACATAACAGCTCGTAAATGGTTCTTTGAAATACATAAAAAGTAAATAAAGCATCAAAGGTTTGTTTATTTCCCCCAAAAGTACAAATGTCAGACTTTCAATGTTTTTCGAGGCCCGTGGGAAGCCTGGAGGACAGAAGGGTCAAACAAATATCTGATTTGCATTGTGACTGTGGGGTAGGAATACATCACAAGCAGACAGCCAGGGAATTCAAAATCAGACTGAAGCACTGGGGGTGTTTATACAGAAACTAGTGCGCGCTCGAGTAATTTGTCCGGTAAGCTGTGGTTCAACAAATTGCAGCTTAAAAAAAATAAATAAATAAAATTAAAATAAGATGTTCTTGGAATATTTTTCCCCTGTTAGGATTCTTCTTTTCCTGAGGCGCTCTACATAAATGTCCTTGTTTACTATGAGCTCTGCTCATTAATAAGACCAGGCTGTCATTGAGTGACCTTCTGCTGACTGTAAAGGCAGTATATGCAAGTGCGTGTGAGTCAAGGAGTGTACCGCACTGCACATGTGTCAGAGGCGAAATGCACAAGGTCCTGCAGTGATGAATGAACAGTAACCCACCCTATAGTGTGTGGCTCATAAATGTAGCCTCCAGTGTACAGAAGCCTGTATGATTCTCATTTCGCTGTGACAGGACCGTGAATCTTGGCCAACTTTCTTTCCAAGTGCACACTTTATCTTCTGGACTTTTATCAGAACTGATCACATCCAGTTAGCAGGAGCCAGTAAAAATGGAACCTGACCTAGGACGACTAACAAGTATATGAAGTTCAATCTAGTTTTAGGCTCGGCTGGGCTCGAGTTTCCTCCAGGTCAGTATTCGTCCTAATGATCATTGAAAATTAAAAATAACTGCATAATCAGTGGCTCCATAGTTGTTTACATACTCGCCTAACAAGTGAAAGCTCAGTGGAAGGAGAAACAAATCCCCTTGCAGTTTACATCAGGAAGGGGATCCGGGCTAAAATCTGCCAAAAACATGCGGAGCTACTTGCTGTGGTGAGTACTTATTCAACCTTATCTCTCTGTTTACAGTCAGGAGGCACAAAGAAACTGCCATCAGCTGTTTTGGAATGCAATATAAAAATCACATGAAATTTCACAAAGCCAACAACATCACATCAGTGCCTAAAACAGCATAATTAAGTATCTGCAATGGGGAAAATTCAAGTTTTAACCACTTCAGAGCCATAAAATCAGAGCAGGGTTAGAGCAGAGCTTCCTAAAAACACTGCAGCTCTGACATATTTTTCAGAAACACTTTAACGCATAAAAAGAAAAAAAAGATCCAGCCATGTCTTCATATTGCTTTTATAAAAGTTTTAGACGTCAGGCATTGCACAGCAATAAGCATTTCACCTCATGTCATACTGTGTATAGTTGTGTGTGACAAATAAAAATTTGAATTTGAGTTTTAGTACAGTTTATCACAGGCAGTAAATATTGACAGACTGCAACACTATTTGTGAACATCTCTTCTAGCTAACCAGCTGTTTCCAGCAGTTGGACAAACTAAGTAAACACAGCATGAGTCTCTCCCATCATCATCTCTATAAACAGATACCGGTAGAGAGGAATCTGCAGCCAAGGGATGACACTTTTTTTGTGCCAAAACTTTCCAGTTTCTGCTTTTAGCCATTTGTCGTTCCGGCATGATTGACCAATGATATTCGAGCAGGCCTTCGATGTTTGTTAGCTTTAATTACCTACGTTCGTCGTTAGATTCTATCAGCGAAAGGTGCACAGAATGGAAAGTCTTGGTCCAAACATAGTTATCTGTTACATAACAGCTGGGCACATCTGGCAGCAGCAGCCCCAGTCATAAAATGATCATCAGCGGTTTTCTGAAAAAGTGTGGGCAGTGAATAGCAGCGTCGCCTCACAGCAGAGTTTGAACCTGTCATAAAGCTGACGGCTTCCTGTGTGTGCTCCCTGTACTCGAGTGGGTTCTCTCCAGGTACTCCGGCTCCCTCCCACAATCCACAGAGACACATGTTTGGTGGGTGCGAATTGGTCTCTGTCTCTCCCTTTTAACCCTGTGATAGACTTGTGATAAGCTGTAAGACCTGCCTTACACTCGCCCCAACTCAGGTTCACCAATAAAGGCTAGAGACTGTACAGCTATCCTCTGTGTTTGGTTTTTGCTCAAACTATAAGCGGTGACATTTGGAAATTGTTCATTTAAAATTACCTATTATTCAGATTCATAATCAAGCTGGCAGCAGCCGAAAGCTCAGGATTCAGACTGCTCTAAATGCATCGCTTTACACATTTTTTCCTAATCTCAGCTCGGCATGATGTCAATAAAGTTGGCCATCTCAGGCATTCTCAGGCAGAGGGTGACCTGAAGGGCTACACCAAGCCTCAGTATAATGGTTATTTTGTCCACCCAATGATGTGAAGCTATTTCAGTAAAGCCACTGTAAATTTGGAAATCCCAGGTCACTTCCTTCTTGAGTTAGGGCAAGATTTTCAGAAAACTTGACCTCTGACCTTGAAGTCGAGGTCACTGAGATTCGAACTCATCTGAGATTTTTAGTGGATAAACCTATGGTATGAATTTGGATATTCCTACGTGGCTCCTTTCGAGTTATCGCATTCACAAACTTGGATGTCCACAGGGCTGTCCACCGAAGGGGGATAAAAGTATGTTCCTGAAAATAAGCATTAAAGGCCCTCTTTACAAATAAGATTAAGGTTTGTTTTTTTTTTTTGTTTTTTTTGTTTTTTTAAATCAGGCAACTTGATTTGAATAGCTTAAAAAAAATATTCAAGAACATTAAGAATAGTATTTAAGTTCGAAAGGCCAATGAGGTCACTCCTGTTGAGGAAGTTTGGAAGACCTGACCAAACTTCCTCTGCTTATGACAAAACATTTCTAGCAAAACACCAAAAGGCTGTGTGAGCACAATTAAAAGCTTCATCAAGTTAGCATAAATGCTTTTATCAGCCAGTCCACTCATGCAATCAGTTAGCTGCTCAGCACAAGCAGCAGCAGGTCAGACCACACAGCCTCTTTTTTTTTTAATTCCACCCGCTCTTCTCATCTTCTCTAACCTCCACTTAACCTGAACTGCTGGAGCAGGCAGGAGGAAGCTGAGCCACCTCTGCTTCAACACGAGTTCTTAATATGAGCCAGGAAATGTGCAAATTACCTTTCTGTCACTGTCACGGTGGGGAAGAGCTAAGCCAGCTTGTGTTTTCTGGAGCAGTGTGGACTACTCATTCAGAGATCATATGCACGGGCACATGATTACAGCTTACACTACATGTGCCTGATGCAGACAGAGTTGTATTAGAAGGGTGCAGAGTTCAATGCCATGGACGAACATGTCCACCTACATTGAAGGTGCGACATTGAAAAAGTTGAGTCACGCTGGCATCTTTGTTAAAGACAGAACTTGTTAAATGACTTGCAGCACAGGGCTCGCAAAATTTCAAAATCTCTGGTAGCCCTTTGGGCAGGCACTCTTCAGTTTTTGGTAGCCCAAAATAAATTTAAGTAGCCCGAATAAAAAAGAGAGCAATTTTTTAATGTTTTGTTTCCTTTACAATATTATACATTAAAGTATAATATTGTAACAGAAACAAAAATTAATCAGAAAATTGTTAAAATACAAATCACAACTGTATAAAAATTACAATCATCAACTCAAATACTTGTTTCTAATTGAACAGAAATTTCTATGAACTTGCAAGAACTGTGTAGAACATGAATCAGTCTGTGTCAGATCCTGAATCTGAAAATTCCACTGAAGTCAAGGGTAAGAGGCAAGTGGAACCAAGATCGAGGCCATTTGCCTTTTGAAGTTTGCAAAACTGCTAAATTTGGCCAATGGTGGTTCACTCTTTGCAACATAGTACGCTTTTGAAAGATTTTTCAGGACTTCTGCTTGTGCTTGGTTTATTTTTAGTATGTTTTTTGCAATTGCTGTTTGTTCTGGGAAAGATATTGCAGACTGGGTGTTGCAGACTGGGTGCAGTATAATGCATTTCTTGCGTTTCTCATGGGTTCTGATGGGGTCTTTCTTAAAATTACTGGTCCCAGTTACAAAGGCGCTTGTCGACTCAAATGAAATGAAACTCACAACACACCTGGCAGAACATCATGTTATTTAGCTCGTCATATTCCAGCCACATAAATTCTTTTGTCCATGAAACCAAAAAAAGCTGCGCTTTCTTTTTGCCTCATAGTCTGATTTGTCATAACTTTTCCGTTTTGTGGTAGGCTTTTCATTGGCTGCCCCTTCTTCACCCTGACCTGTCTTATTTGGCTCAGCAGAACTAAAATACCTGCGTAAATCCTGCTGCTTTTACACACGTACTCACATAACGGTCAGCGATTCTCTGCGCAATCAACCTCTCACATGTTTAAACTTGCTGTGGGAGATTTCACTTGTCACGTTTGAATAGTAAGATAATGAGTGATAAGACGATGTCAGAGGAATTGGTGCGCAATTAATCGTCACTCACCCATCAGTGCTGCCGCTCTCTACACACCGTTCGCGCGATCGCAAAGTGAACGGATCGCAAAAAACAAGCGCAAATTCAAACGCGATTTCGATATGTCACATATTGACAGTGGCTCATCGATGCCAATAACATAATTACTCAGCTACATTTGCGAAAGAAAATGCAAAAGCATTGACACATATTTTTCCTTCCTATGATAGCCCGACGGGCAGGGCTGAGATAGATTTTGGTAGCCCGACTGGAAAAATCGCTAGCCCCGGGACATCGGGCTAGCGATTTTGCGAGCCCTGCAGCATTCCTGTGCCATTAAATGCTCTTCTATTAATGGTATAAGTTGACCTCATTCTTCAGATCAGGCCGTCTTCTCCCTTATCAAACCGTTGTGGCGGCTGACAGCTGTTATCACACAGCTTGCTAATATGTAACAGGCTTTCCCTGCCTTGCGGATGTCCTTTAATCCCCATTCAAAACATCTCTTTGTCATTTAAGATATCAAATACAAACTTGAGCGGGGGAAAGTAATCCTTGGAGATCTGTGCAGAATAGGCTGGCTTTATCATTCCCACAATGCAGTGTTATTCACAGATAACAACAAGACACAGAAGACACCACTGTGGACTTCTGAGGGGGCATTTATTAACATTCGTGGGCTAAATAGCAAAGTGATTTGATTATTTGAGAGATATGAAAGAAGCTCTAACCGATGCACCAAAGCTGCCTTTTCTCTGTCCTCTCCACTCCAGCCAAGTTTGCTAGACTGGGCAACCGGCAATCGGCAACCACCACAAAGTTCACACTAACACACATGCAAGCCTGTACATCCATGAAAGCCTCCATTCAGCAGATTTGCCTCATTTGAATTAGAGAAGCTGCCATTGTCTACCAAATGTGGTCTGGTTTGGTGGGCCCTTTCATTTTCTTGGGGGAAAAGAAAAAAAAAAGGAAAGTGGACCAACATAATTTACCCAGCATCAGCTTGGGCCTCTCACTTATTCATTCCTTTTTAACTTATGTCAGCCCATACTAACTGAATCTGATGACATTATTTCCAAAAGCTTTTTATTCTTCTAGCCTACTACAGAAACATTCTGTTGGCTGTTGAGACAAATTCAATTCAAAACTCGTGTGAAAATGGTGAAGGCTACTGTGATACCTTCAGCTTGGCTCATCTTACACCTTTTCCTTCCCCTTTAAAAGTCTACAGTTGGGCGATTCTCAGTTTTATTAGTTATTAGTTATCCATTTAATTCAAATTGTGCACTGGAATCAAGTGGCAGAGTGGAGCAATATCAAGCACATTGCTGTTTTACTGATTTCCTTCTTTCACAAAGCAGGGTAAGTGACTGATTTACCAATTAGGCTGTCTTTAGTGGTTGCTGTCCAGTGAAGTGCCACTTACAAGCAATAGTTTTGCAACCTGATCAGTGGGGATAAGAAATGTCATGTTATCCCCACCTGTATGTTCATTTACAGGCTGAAAGCAGAGGCATCTGTCAACAGATTTTTAGTCTGGCTTGTACAGGTTGCCAGTTTCATGCCCTTTTCAAACAAAATAAATCATAATATATCATTAGTCATTGTTCCCTGCTGAACCTTCAGGGTGTGGTTACAAATTTACAACATTACCCAATAGCATAGGTTGCAAATGCACAACGTTAGTAAAAATATCAAATATCATGTAACACTAGTTTGGTGTTCCATACAAACCAAATAATTACTTTCAGAAATCTATATGCAAGTAATTGAACGTGAGCTCCACCAGGAATATTCTGGCAGTCTTTCATTTGTTGTCTTTCTGGGCAGCCAGAGTACCCAGCAATGTCTCCACACACGCTGGATCAGTGATGTTCAAGAAGCACCCCACATAGTTGTGCATTGTTAGTCTGTAGGTGCCAATTAGCATGTGACCAATGTGTAGCATCCATAGCATCCCCACTGAGCTGTGTGTCTTGTCTTTTACGACTGCACGTCTTCACAACCAATGTGTTGGTTTAACTCTCATAGTCTCTTAGAGCAAAGGAATCAAAGATACTGTTATAACACAGCCTAAAAGTTGAAACATAAAGTGGAAACTGACATCAGAGTTCGTTGAAACATTGGATTTTATTTTAAATTATTTAATAACCTGAGCTTAAAAAAAAAAAAAAAAAAAAAAAACACCCCAGAGTGCACGCCGAGGTTGGCAAGAAGTGGTGCCGACTCCTCCAAGCTAACCTCAGGCACGCCTTTGTCTCGGGTGATGAGGTGTGGATAAAGGCCTGCCTTAGGTTAGCTTTTCCAGCCGTAGACAATCTGCAATTAAGCCCAGACAACACCTAAAGACTCTGGCAGTGCAGCCGCAGAGGGGCATAACAAGCTACTACATGGCACTCAAGCTCTCATGCAGTGTTATGTGTGTGTCATCACACTGCATTTATGTAGACTACTGCAAAGACACAGGGAGCACCTACAATTTTGTTGTACGTGTACAATGACAGTAAAGAGCTATTGTCCTATTGTATTCTATTCTATTATAAATGTGACCCATTAGAACCAGTTCAGTCAGTTTACTGGAACAGAAGTGACTCACTGCACAAAAAGGGTTGTGTCAGCAAATACAATGCTGTGATAAAACAATGCAAAGTTGTTTTTTTTTGTTTTGTTTTTTTTTGTTTTTTTTTTTTTTTTTTTTTTTTTTTTTTTACACACACACACACACACACACACACACACACACACACACGGGCAGGCGTCTAACATTACTACTCATACTTTGTTCTTTGTGTCTCTATAATAGATTAGCGCTGATGCTAACCATAGCAGCTACTGCTAAATATCTCAGTCCAACTTTATCAGCTGCTTCAACATCACCTTAAGATGAAGGCCCAATGACAATGTAGGCACTGAACACAAACTAATGTGAAAGCATTGAGGAAAATTGTGTTTAGGCAAAATGTGGAGTTTCACAGAGCTAGAAATATCTAAAAACACTCAACACTGCAGCTCCTTTGGTCTTTTATATGCAACACATCAGCAAATCAAGGTGACGGTTATAAAAAAAACAACAAGAGAAGCAAAAACTTCTTCCTTTATGGTTAGACAAATGAGCAAATGGCACTAAAACTCCAAACTTATCTAATTAAAACATAATCTCATGAGTGGCTGCCCATGAAAATCTTGTCAAACAAGAACTTGCAGAAGCTCTGCAATGAGTAAAATTTTGCAAATTGTGGCACAATTTCTCTACAGAGCGCTCAAAAATGTATTCACAACACCACCACCACGTATCTGCTTTCCAGTATGACAAGCCAGAGAGTGTTTCACGGTTTATGTCACTCTGATTTGAACATCTTTGGTTGTCATACGCTTACTTGGGCAGTACACGCAGTTTGAAGCTGATACCTTGAGCTGTGGGGGGAAATAAGGTTGGACGTCTGTGTTGAAACTGACCAGCAGACTGTAGAGCCTCGTCTTGCTACATGCGTTTATGTAGGCCTACACATAGGGGATTATTTTAATTTTCATATTCTTTAAATAAAACGATACATTGTATGTGATAAGGAACAGAGTCTGGATACAAAGGAACGATCACGTGAAAGCAACACATCCGCTACAAAGTAACCCTTCGCTGCACTTTTTAACCGCGATCTGACGTCTGTCAACCTGTGAACGCAGCACGCTTCACATTTTTTGACAACTTCCTGAAGTCTGTGTTATTGTAAGTTTACTGCCACGCTCACGTCGGGGTTAGCTACGTGGCTTCCCGTTCATCCTAGTTGCTCTAACCGCTGGCTTCCCACTGCTAAGACAGCGCTAAAACACAGTCCATCTTGGCAAGTCATGTTACACACACACGCACAGCATGGGAATGCAGCTAAAAGCTTGATATATCGGGGTTAAACCTTCCGAGGCGAGAACAGGGGCACTGTGGAGTGTGTACTCCGCGGAATCTGCGCCTCCTCAGTGCGAACAAACTCCCATTTGAAGTGTTTCTCGCGGACACCTCCACCGCGGTCACACGGCGAGAGAAGCCGCTACAGCCGAGCCTCCCTTACCTGTATCTGGGGGATGGCGCCCGGACCGTCCACCGAGTCGGGCGAGTTGTCGAAGACTCTGTCCTTGTACAAAGACCACAACCCGACATTTGGGAGAAAAAGAAGAGCCGCTATGAGCAGCCCGGCGAACTGCAGCAGCCTCTTCTCTTTCCGCCTCATCTCTCCGAGAGTAAGCGCGTGAAGCTACGGCGGTGCGAACTGGCGAGTCCCGAACCCCCGCTTTTCCGAGCGGAGACAACTTTCACTCCGACTGTGGGGACCGACACCGGCGCTGTGACGCTCCTCGGCTGGGAAATCCGCCGCTAGGGGGAGTGAGGAGTTAAACCAGAGCGGGGGGAGGAGGGAGGCTAGAGGTTCAACCTCAACAGATGACTTTTTTTTTTTTAGAAGAGAAGACTAGTCTTCATACTACAAGTCTTTGTTATGTACTTCTAGCCAACAGAGGGAAGCTACAGCATCATCATTCCGTCTATGAGCCCGGAAAGTTCTCTAAACATCCGACGGCGTGTGCTGCCTTTAAATACGCCTCGTAAATATGCCAGACTTTAAGAGAGTTCACTGCGTTCTCCTTATCAGTCCAGTTTTATTTTTGCAAATTTGCTTGAATGTGTCGGCACACATGTGAAAACCGCCATATTCGAGTTGCTTCTGCATGTGAAACTGAGAGATTATAAAGTCGTGAACTTTGACCCTGCAGCACCCGATTGTGTGTACGACTGCTAGAGTTGCTTTGAAATTGAATTCGTTGACTTTCTGATTATGTAGCTACATAAGTCAAGTTTTCAGAAAATTATCCTGAACTTGGGAGGCCAGCATTGCTTGAGACATCAGCCACTTGTCTGTAAGAGTTAAAATGTGACCATAGCACAGATGGGGCAGATTCTACCACAGAGAGAAGGGGGGAAAGTCATTTAATGATTTAGTATGCATTTAAATAAATCATATGACTCACATGGTGTGACCTTCTGAATCACCAGATCACATCTCAGCTGATGGCCCCTGGGAATTTATGAAGCAGCATTAATTTGGGCAATATTTCATCTAATCTTATTTGTGGCATTGTACTGAAATTGTTTGCAGGTTACCTAGAAGATCATCTTAAATGAATAGAAGTGAATGCAGCTGTCTAAAATTATTTCATGCTTCTGAAGAAAAAAAAAATCTATGTTTTATGGCACAACTGAAATTAAACAGGTGTTGTAGAAGTGGACTGGTATTTCTACAGTGCTTTCTAGTCTTACCGACCACTCAAAGCAGTTTAGACTACAAGCCATTTAACCATGCGAAGACTGCTTGATTTAAGGAAATTAACTGCCTCACATCCATGACAAGTTTTAAATCACCACTTTGTCTAACTGGGAGAAGCTGGAGCAGCTGGAGAATACTCATGTAGGCAAAGGGACAATACACAAACTCCACACCAAAAGGCCCCATCCAGGATTTGAACCAGGAACTCTGATGAAGTTAAGTGATAATGTGCACCACCATTTCCACCATTATACGAAGAACGTTCCATGTTTGAGCCACAATCCTAACCTAACCTTGTTAAGGTAACTGCTGGTTCTACAGGCTGTAGGTGTGGATGTGAGAGCATGTGGTTGTCTCTCTCTATGTGCTAGCACTGTGATGGACAGTTGACCTGTTCGGGGTGTACCCCACCTCTTGCGCACTGTCAGTTGGGATACGCTCCTGTGACTCTGAATTGGATAAGTGGTTAAGAGAATGGATGGATGGATGTTTGTGCAGTCGATTTCACAGGCAGAACTTTCCAATTTTAGCAGTGTTTGCGAATGCCCAGCGCGAGACGCTGGTTATTTTGTCTTTGCCACTCAGCAGGGAATTACCTCTGTGCTTTCAGTGATGTCACACAAAAGAAATACACCCCAAACAGCTATACTGCAAAAATATCTGTTAAACTGAGCAATGCCACAGATGTAGAGTTGGTATCTTCACTACATTTCGGTGATGTGTGAAACATGTAGTATGTACTATACAAAAACAAACAAACAAAAATGCAGTTTAGAAAACTACTTTTAACAAATTACAAATGTTACATTTAGAAAAGAAAACCTCTAGCCTTCTGCATGTAGTAACTGACTTATGTGCTCTATTTTATGCATGCACAAGTTCATCATATCATGTCAGATCACTAATAAAATACTGTCAGTGGTGGGGTTTTTTTAAATAAAATCTCAGTGTAATGATTGTATTGGAAGATGCATTGGGAGTATTTTTCAAAGAAAGCTATTGCACATCACAGTAAAAAGAGAGAGAGAGAGCGAGAGAGAGAGAAGGTATTTACTGATCCAGCATGGTCCAAAACAACCTTTAGCCCCTTTAATACAGCTGAGGTAGAGCCAGTGGTGGAAGAAATTAAGCAACTGTGCCTGTAATGGAGACAGAAGCAGCCAGCACACCTATTTTTTTAAGCACAAGGTGTGGTGGCTGTTGTGTACTGTAGTCTGCTGTGGGCACATGTGAGTGTAGTTTTGAAACAATTGTTGTTAGTAGAGAAAAGACTGTCACATGAGTTTTCATAGTGCAAGCTTCTAAAGGCAAAGCCACATGCACAGAATATCATTAATTATAAGAGTGTATTAATGAGCCGTCCAAGGTGAAATTAATCAGTATACTGCCATTGATTTTACCAGCCATAAATGACGACTAAGTCAGCTGCAGCTAATTAACATCGATTCTGTATGAGTTGGCCTAGTTGGATGTTTGGGCATGAAATGAACACAGTATAATAATTATCTTCTCCCCCGTGGACATGTACCTACAACAAGTAATGAATGAACTTCCTGACCCACCACTATATCACATATTTTGTCAGTCTTGTTGCAAGTTGACAAACAGAAAGAAAAAATCAACAACTTTCCCACCTCATCTGCATTAAAACAGCTTCTGACTACCTCCTTGTGTCTCCAGTCACCTGGAAACCCATAATGCCCTGCAAAGCAACTTGCTGAGAGAAAACTGATTTGTGGTCTGTAGGTTTTATTCTGGGTACACTGGGCTTGGTTCCCCAAACTGCCGTGTTAAAATGCTAATCTTTACAGCCAAAATAAGCTAATTTACAGCCCAGGGGCAAAAATGTAGTTTTGGTCTATAGCGCAAACTTCCCCATGTATGAAATCTGTGCAAAGGGTGAACTTTTGAATAATTCATCAGTTTTATTTAATTTAATTAATTAATTAATTTGATGAAGGATAAAGGTTTGCATTATTAGGGGGTTGGCCACTTTGACTAACAGTCATGCGCCGATACAGATGGCATTAGTATAATGAGTCAGCTAGTGGCTGAATGTTTGAACTGGACCAATTTTTTAAAATAACAATAATAAGAATATTACTTGCTGCTAATTGGACCAGTAGACTATGCTCCATTGTAAAGAGGGAAATACTAATATACTATTTGTATGTTATGGAGTATAGATTCATCCACAGAGTCATGGTTGTACCTTGCTAACCAAGCTAGTTGAGGTAGAAATCACCAGACATCCCACAATATGATATTATCATAATACCTCAATACAATACAATATTATTGTTTTTTTTTTTTTTCATTTATGCTTGCACATAGTATTGCACATTTATCACAGTTTATCTCCTTTTTTCAAGGTCTTCACAGTTAATCTTTGTCAGTATCGGTTTTATCTGATAAGATAAAGTTATCTCACTTTAGATTGTCAAACATGCCAACTCTGTAAAACCTGCCATAAATGTTATGCCAACACTTATGGCAGGTGCTATCAATCTGAGATTGAATGGGGTGAAGTTGGCAATTACATGCAATCTGTTTCTGATAATACAGCAATTCACTGTGATAAATTATCAAAAATCACACTGCTGCTGTCTACAAAGAAATTGACATTTAACAGAAATTCACAGCAACCTTCCTGCTGTACAGAAATATAACCAGAATACAACCAGCAGGCAGCTAGTTGAGTCGAATCCTCTCGAGTTGTGCTCATTGACAGACTCATTTAGTCTGATGGCAACATGTTGGCAAGCCATCTGTATTCATAAATTAGATAGCAATTATTGGTCAACCTCCAACAATTTATTAGAGTGATTGCAGTCTTTCCAAGCCAGACTGCAACTGTTTGCAGAAAGGTTGCCTCCCATCCTGTGCAATCGCCTTGCGATCAAATATGACCGTAAGTGGGCCTCACCCTCAGTACAATCACCAGGAAGCCACCATTGTTCAAAAATGTATTTATTTAATAGATGCAAGGAGGTTGCTTTGATCTTTTAACTCATTTTACTTAGCCATTAGTTTGCTCTGAATTAGAAGGCAGATGTGTGAACCTGAGTGTGTCCAGTGTGGGATGTGGTTTCTTTTGGTTGAGCTGATTCGATCTAAGTTTGCTTGGCTAACATTATCTTTAGATGGTGGTACATGAACAGCAACACTGTGGCTTCAGAATTTGGAGCCAGTTAACCAGTGGGTAATGCTGTGGTGCCTACGTCCATTCTTTATATACAGTCTGTGGTTGTGATTAAGCAGGTAAATCTCACAATCCCATATTTTACTCAAGACAGAACGTAGGAAAGAAAACATTAGAAAATATTTGAACTGAGCAAAAAAAAATTTACCTTTTAAGAAAAATATTGGCTCATTTTCAATTTGATGGCAGCAGCATATATTTCAGAACATTATTCTGACAGACTGTTGAAAGAAGAGGGGATGCTGTTTGCAGTAAACATGGCCCCGTCCCAACTTTTTTAACACATGTTGCTGTCATCAAGTTCAAAATGAGTTAATATATATTTTTTAAATGCTGCATTTTCTTATTTCAAACATTTGGTATGTCTTCTTTGTTCTGTTGTGAATAAAATAGAGGTTTATAAAGTTTGCAGTTCACTGCATTCTGTTTTTTCTTTACATGGTACACAGTGTCACAGATTTTTCAGAGTTGAGTTTGTACTATGCATTGGGATGCACTAAATCTCTTTCCTACATACTAACAGTATAGTAATATGATGGTCTAGATGAAGGGAAAAGAAGGTGCTTTCACTTTAATTTGAGATGCCCTGTTGTATGCCTGCTGACTTTCTCTTATTCAGTGTTTGTTGCATCAGTGTTAGCACCACACCACTGCTGCTTGTCTGTCTCTGCATGCGACCAGCACAGTTAAGGATAAAAAAAAAAAATACTTGGCAAAAATCAATGTGACACCAGACCACGGGGTGTGGCTGACACCACAACAGGCTTGAACAAAAATGAAAATATGAAGGATGACCTACTATCAGAGAATTCTTTGAAACATGCACAGCCATACAGCATGCTGTCAGACAGTACTGAACCCAATCTCTGAATAGAATAATTTCTATATTATATAAAGATTACATCCTTCCACCACTATAGGATTTTTTAAATAATATATAAGCTTTAGATAATAAAGATTAACTTAATTAGCCATTTTGGAAAGCATATATTTCCCAATAGATGCGATGTGGAAAGACCTACTCTTTTACGGCCCCAATAGATGTTGGGTTGGGTAATATTTTATATTTTTTATGTGGATAACAATAAGCTGATACTGATGTGCGAAGTGCACAACATTGTGACTGATTAACAAATAGCAAATCTCCTCATAAACCAGGTGTGGGCATTGTCGTAACATGGCCTGTAGCATACATAGCACACAGTTCTTGTTTTATTTAAACATTTGATAATATGACTGCTGTGTTTAAGTCTTGTTTACTATTTGGATGCAGATTGACTGCCTTCTCAAACACAGACAGATAAAGCCAGATGTGAGCTGGAGATGCATAATTTGCACATACCTATGAGTTGCACAAGAGGTGCATTAGGAAGCAATCACGTAACACCCAGTATGGACAAATACAGCAACAGAAAACTGCAATGTGGTTATGGGCATGGGAGTGCTGCGTTAAGAAAGACTCGGGAAGAAAATACAAAGCAATCCTTTAATCAGCCCTGTCAGCTTTTCCCCTTAAAGACATAAAGTCCCAGCGACATGTTTGTTAAGATGAATTGTATCCTGCAGGCCCCGGCCATCCTACATGACAAACTACCAGTGTTGGGACTAACGCGTTATTAAGTAACGCGTTACAGTAACTACGTTATTATTGTGGTAACGAGCACGGTAACTAGTTATTATGCCAAAACCAGGAACGCGTTACTCGTTACTGGGATTTAGATAGGCTCGTTACTCGTTACTTCGTGTGGTGGATAACGCGGAGCTTCCACAGATTCAATAACATTAGCAAGTGGTGGAGACCAGCAGGTGGATGAAGGAAAAGGGAGGCAAGAGGAGAGACCAAGCGGCCGCCGGTCCGCGTGTCAGGTGAACTGAACTTCAGGTAAGAAGTTATGACCTGCAGTCTATCTGGGTCAGATATAAACCAAGTTTAGGTGGAGTTTATTTTCGGTATGCTGACATTTTTCGTACTGCGTGCTAGCTAGCATGACGGAGTTTCTATACAGCTGGGTGGGTGCTATGTTACTGATGTTGAACTTTATTTTGTTCATACGGTTAATTATTAGAGTTGCCAACCGTCCCGTAAAAAACAGAATCGTCTGGTATTCAGAGAAAATATTACGCGTTTCGTACTGAGGTGAAAAGGAACACAGTTTGTCCCGGACTTCAGCTACAATGAAAAAGACACAAAGCTGAAGCTGCACAGCTGCCTCTTCTTCTCTCATTCTCTCCTGTTTCTACTTCAATCACGAAACTGATCAATGATCAGCTGATCGGCTTTTTCTCTTGTTTATTTATCGCCCACTTTGCGCCAGAAAGAGGAAACCAGCGGATGTCGCGTTAAACAACAGCAGCACGTTTAAGCTTGATCAGCTGTTGTTAGAATTTATTTAATATTAATTTCTAGTATCAGCTGATGTTTGCTGGAGCCACAGCTGTAAAGCTGCTGGTCATGATATCAGTTTGGTTATCTGGTGAGAGGGAAACATGCAGATGAAACCAGGAGATGTCCTTACTGAATCATCAGAGCTGAACAGGTGATGGAGAAACAGGTTTACCTTTTAGGTGACATGAATGACTTGAAGGGAAGTTATGAGCTGTTTCTGAGAGACAAATAACACCAGGATCCTTTTCTACGTAGCTGACAGCTGGTAACTGTGCAGGGGCGGGTCTAGCAAAGTGTTGCCAGGGGCCAGGTAGGGCATTAACAGGGAAAGGGGGCACAAGGAAATAGTTTTCTTTATTATTCTCATTTAAAATGTCTCGCTAAAAAAAAAATAATTATCTGAGTCTTGCAACAAACAATTAATAGATTGATACATATATACCATCAGAACAGTGTACATCACTGTCACAACAGTGTTTATTTTCATTCAAAGGCTTTATGATTTTTCCTATAATGGTGGGCGGTCTCTAGTCAAAATGCCGGGGACGATTTTTTTTTGTCCCAGTCCAGCTCTGTATGCAGCTCATCTGCAGTCTGGTGTTACCTACATCTTCCTATTCAGAAGGCAGAATTTCCAAGTTCTGAGTACAATCAAAAGCACCACGACTGCAGTTTTTGTGTTGGATGTAAAAAGCAGGCTAGAATCATGCGGCGGTCAATGACGGCCCAGGCGTGGGATTTCTCTCGTGGAAATGTGCACATTATTTTTTCCTTTCTATTGGTAGGTGGCACAGTGCACTTGTGGCAAGTAAGCAAGCTAGAAGACTGGCAATCTGGCTGGGTATCCAGTTACGGAAGCAACACATTAACAAGAGAATTCTGAGTAAAACCAAAGTTACTTTCCCTAGTAACTAGTTACTTTGAAAGTAACGAGTAACTTGAAGTAACTGAGTTACTTTTTTAGAGAAGTAACTAGTAATGTAACTAAGTTACTAATTTAAAGTAACTTACCCAACACTGCAAACTACACAGTGATATCACTCTTCTTCAGTGCTAAATAAAATTTGATCTGACGTTAGATCATCCCTAATGACTCCTAGACTGTACTAGCTGGAGACAGAGCTGATTCATCGGAAAGAAATGAAATGATTTCAGGCTCATGTGCAGGCACCACACGTAGGCTGTGACCCAGGGGTTGTTCCTCAAAAAAAAAAAAAATTTATTGTTTTACTTGTTACTTTGTTGAGAAAGCAATGCAGTGCTATATTATTTAACTACTCCTGGGGAAAGTAATTCATTACATTATGTTTGCATTACTCTGTAACGCAGTCTGAGATCGTTAAACAAACAAAACCTTAGACTTAGGAAGCACATCTTTCTTTTACAGTTTGTATTTTGCCATCATGTTTTTGTCCTTTGATGCAATAAAAATAAAACTAATGTTAGCAGCTGCAGACCACGCCATATGGTTTTACTCCTTCCTGTAAGCTGATTGTAGTGAAGTGTGCAGATAACTGAACAGTGTTTGTGATAAAAATAATGACATAACTGTAACAGTGATGTGATTACTGGGTTTATGTTGTTATACTGTTCTTCATATTTGTAAGGCTTTTAAGTTAAAAAAAGAGTGAGTGTTGCTGCCTCTGCAGGTACATGACTATGGACTTAGTTCTAGTTTATGCCCAGTAAACTTATTGATTTGTTAGACTTAATGTGATTTGTCACTTTTATGTTCATATAATTTTAATTGTAACAACTGCTTGTCAGTGTGTTGTGTGTGCGCGAGGGAATTTATATTTATTTGGGTTTTCCAACAAACGTGCGCTCAAAGCCAGAGCCGTGTGCTTAAGATGACCATATTAGGAATTTCTGCTCTCATTAACAGTAAACACAACCAAGAATTTAAAATCAAACCATAAACAGAAAGTTTAGAGCAGTCTGAACCCTGAGCTTTAGGCTCATTATCTGAACAAACACTGACCTCGGTATTTGAATCTTTGGCCAGTTTTAATGACATCATCCATCTATTTTCCTAACTGCTTAGCCAATTAATGGTGACTTGAGTCTGTCCCAGCTGTCATAGGGTGAGAGGTAGGGTACCCTGGACAGGTTGCTAGTCTATTGCAAAGCTAACCCAGAGAGACAGACAACCAACCAACCACACCTCTGGGCAATTTAGAATCACCAATGAAACTACCCTGCTTGTGTCTGAACTGTGGGAGGATCACAAACAGGCACAGGGAGGACAATAAAAAGCCCAGAAAGGACCCATTTGGATGAACTGGGAAATCTCTTGTCTAGAGGCAGCAGTGCTGCATAAATATGTTGGATGGTTTTATATATATACATATTCCTGCTAGAGGAGCACTGGTGGCAGTGGGAGACTCCTTTCTGCACATTAAAATGGCAGACCATCATAACTCATAACATTCCCACTTTGCAGTAAAACCGCTTAAAGTCAACTGTGGAATAGCTAGGATTTTAGGAAATTTCACAAAATGACTTTTTGTAATGGGGGCATCATATTGCAGTAGCATGCTCAAATTAAGTGAGCTCTTAAATGGTGCTTGATTTTATACATCTGTGGTAATGGGACTGAAAACAGCTAAATTCAGAAATTAACCCTGTAACGCCGAGTGTATCATATGTGCTACATGAGTTTTTGTGAGTGTTTGAGCCTTCTGTATCATCAACATATAAATTGCACAATACATTATTAAACAAAATGCACAAACAATGTCAGATGTAGCTGATATTTACTTTTTCTGGCAATTATTTCATGGCTCAGGCTTTGCAAGGTTAAGAGGCAAAGTCCAATACTTTGGTTTCCTGGCTGAGAAACTTACAACATTGTCACCCAGAGTTCAGGTTCGGCACTCTGTTTGTTTAGTTTACACACACTGATTAGTGGAGTTTTTTATTACTTGCTTTTTACTCTTTTTTTAGGTTTAGCAAAAGATCATAGTTTACTTTAAAATACCCTCGTTAAAAACACATCCTTTATCTTACCTGGTACATTTAAATTTAATTCTAAGGGGTCCTTAACATTATGACGAAGTGGGAGTGACATCCATCTCTATATTTTAATAACCCAGTGCATTATGGCAATAGTATCAAAGGACACTATGGGTTGCCGGAGCCTTTGACAAAATGGAATTATTTTAAGCCTCTGGAAGGTCAAGAGTCTGGGTACCAAAGTACATACTTTAAATGAGCATAAGCATTTAATCTTAATCCGTCCCATAGCTGCTGATGTATTGAAGTGATGGGCCTGCTGACTAAGTGGAAAGTCGACACTGGCATCCCTAGAGTATAGCCACAAAAACAGGAAGAGGTTAGAACTTCTCCAAAGCTGGTAATAGAAACAGACACGCCTTGCAGTTGTTTGTTTTGATAACTTTTAGCACTGATCTTTACCCTCAGAATGTTTTGTAGTTGCATTCCACAGGATTATAGATAAAAACATCTTTCTGCAAATCAGTGCCTTTTATTTACCTGACCTGGGCTGCACCATCAAAGCACTGTCTGCTTAAATGGGCTGATGCATACTAATTGTTTGTCAAAAGGGGCTCGATGGCAGGATGAACACAGCTAATGGGTTTCAGCTCCCAGCAGTCAATCACTAGTCTGCCACCGCGGGAGTAACGGCATGTTAACAGGATACTCTGCTTTGATGCGCTGCAAATTACCTTGATTTTTTTCTCTCTCTCTGACCTCTTTCAAATCCACACCGAGCCTTTGGCACAAAAAGGAGGAGTTACAGAGCAAAAGGCTGCTCGATCAACGTAAATCCCCACCACACTCAGAGGTTGCGGGGTTCATCCATAATTCATGCTGGAAGACACTGAACAGATTGAATTGTCACAACTGCGGCTGGTACAGACGAGGAGAACGAGAAAGGAATGAGCCATTATCTCCCTGTAAGTCCTGAGCTGGAATAGAGAGAGCAGGATTAGTACAGAGAGCAGTTCCAACACCTCCAACTCCACTCTGTCTGTTAATGAGGCTAATCTTTGCCCACAATGACCGGTTACATGTCAGCATGTTGAACATGAGTATTCATACAGGCCAAAAGATACACCCAGCTGGTTTATGATACCATGGTTAGGGGGAAATTCCACATCGCTCTTTGCTTTTTTTCAGGATGGCAGTAATCAGGCTTTTACTTTGAAGGAAAAAAAAATGATGTACTTGATCGAAAGGTTAAAACAGACCATTTTTAAGCCTCATCTTTGGAATTTTATGTACCCGAGGTCTGATTTGGTGACTCAGATTAGGGCTATGTGGTTTACACATTTTCGTGGCAAGTGAAATGTTGCTGGTTCAATTCCAGTTGGAGACGTCCAGCATAAACTTCTGTCAAATCAAACATGCAGAGCATGTCCCTATGTAGCAACTCCTTTTTACAAGGGAGCAGCCAAACAGCTGATAACTGTCTGCTGGGCCTTACCATCTGGCCAGGACATCTGGCAGTCAAAGCACCCATGACTGTAACTTTGAGCCTCAAAGGTATGAAAAGATAAACTATGAAAAAGGTTACCCATTGCACAGTTATGAAGGGAAAAACTATCCAAATCACAATGATAATCATCACCCTGTGACCACATCTGGCTTCAAAGCAACAACATTGCAATGGTGGGGATATGATGGTTAGCACTGGTAACTCAAATCGGGTCCTGGGTTTGAATTCACCATCTGGCTGGGGCCTTTCTGTGTGGACTTGGCATGCTCTCCCCACATTTGCGTGGCTTCCTCCCACAATTAAAAAACATGTAGATAGTGGGGTTAGGTTAACTGGTGATTCTAAATTAACTCTAGGCGTTGGCCCTGCGACACACTGACGATCTGTCCAGCGTCTATCTTTTGCTGGGAGAGGGTCTAGTCCCCCTGTGACCCTGAAACTGGATAAGAGGATGGATGGATGTAAAAGAAAACAGCACGGTAACCATGTCCATCTTTTTATACAGTCTGTGGTTAAGCTTTGTAATGCATTTTTGCTGCAGTGTTAAACTGCGGTTCAGGCTAATGTCATAGTGAGTGGTTATTAACCCTAAAGTCTGAACCATGAAATCATTGAAAGAAACTGGAGTTTTTTTTAACCTTTTGACAAATAAATACATAAATTAAAGAAAAGTATAATTTTTGCTACATCTGGTATCTTTTGGTATTTCTGTGCAATTTATTGCTTAAAAAATCATTGTGTAATTTGTTCAGGTTCTTCAGGAGGGAAAAATTCCCATTGATCATGTCGAGGTCTCAAAAAGTAATTAAAATTAGTTATGTATTAAAATTTCTGTATTAAATATGATACATTTGGCATTACGGAGTTAAAATATGATTAAAGCGTGATGTCGACACATTTTAAGTACGTCCTTGACCTTCATTCGCTGTACAGATTTCATGTGACTTTTACAGTACACAACATCTGTTTATAATCCCACTAAAGTCCTACACAATCCCCGGAGACTTGTTCACTGTGTTTGTAAAGATTGCATGTGCGTGTGCATCTGTGTGTGAATGGACCTTGAATTCCCAGACTTAGTTTTCACCCGCTCATTAAACCCATATGAACATTGATGCACGTCTTTCTAATGGACATTCTGCTGTGCAAGACTGATTGAACATATGTTGTATGTTTCATTTTGATCCCCCAGTGTGGAGCAAGGTCTCTCCTTTCTCCTGCAGTGAAACCAATCAATGATAACTCTGTGACTGACAGGTGAACGGCAGTAGAAATGTAAAATCTTACTGAGCCAGCATGTTAAACATGCTCCTGGATGAATGCGTTGCCTCTGTGGTTTGTCCAGTGCTGGCTTCACAAAAACACTTTGAGGAAAAACTCAACTTTTCAATTCTTAAATTGTAGAAATACAAAGTCAATAACATGTTTTTTCTTCCCAGCAAGAAATGATATTATGTTAATGCATGTTCTGTTGGTGATGTTGTGTACCTTTCAAAGAAAAATTGTCCCCACTATGAGAAAAGGTAAAGAGTGTGCAAACAGGCAGACTCAGTTCAGTGACTTTATTTTAATGGGTTGGCAGAAAACATGACCAGTTTACTAAGTGACAAAAGTATAACAACATAAGTAGAAATGACAGAAAAGACTGATGATATAAGTGAAGCACGCCTGAGGGAGCAATGGAACACGAGGTGGGTATGGGAGACTGGTGACTGCGAGGAAGTACCAAATTAAAAAAATGACTTTGACACAAATGAAATCACAGGTAGAAGATGAGCATGTAGCAAAATGCAGTCAAAAATGAAACCCTTTCACATGTTATGACGTGTTCTGATCAGCCACGTATCCCACATGATAATGTAACCCTTTAAAGTTTACCCCGAATGCACTTTTTGGATTTTTCTCCAGTGAATTTTCATTAAACAGATCAAACCGCCTCGGCACCAATGCTTTTTTTCTTTTTTAACCATTCCTCTGTGTTATACACTTGAGACTGGTGCAATTTTCCCACTGAATCTTTGATATAGTCCATATTTGATGTAAAAATTTGGATAATAAAAACAAGATTTGAAATTACATTGGGACACTTGGTGTTGGTCTAAAATTAATTTGGTTACAGTTTTTCAAAGAGCCAAAAAGTGTTTTTCAGTCCTAAAAATTTCATGTGACTCTCTTGTGTCCTTTTGAAGTTCTGAGGGCTTGAAATGCTGGGAAAATTGAAGCAACATACAGTACAAATGCATCCAGTTATCTAGAGTAAGGGCCTGTAACTTGGCTGTAACTTGGAAAACATTCATTGTATGAAGGTAAAATACTGAATAGCTTTTCTCAGATTTGACGGATTTTATAAAGCCTGACTGACACTCAGCAATATCTATGCATAGAAATTTCATTATTGTTAATGTCAGTGAATAATCAAGGTTATAACAAATAAAATCTGATTAAGTGAAAGTCAACTGAACATAATGCAGAAGGATCCTGACTGACTAACACTAGGGCAGATGTTAATTCCAGGTTTATGACAGGATGCAAACTCTTGTCACAACGTTGGATGTCTGAACCATTCCCTGTCACCACCTTGACTCCCATAACCTCACGTGGCATATTATACTATAAACATAAATTATACTCCTGGGCTACATCCATATTCTCTTGAAAAGGTCAAGGATCTGGTTAAATTATGTATATGTACTGTGTATTAAGATGCTGTTCTGATAGTTCCTGATTTTTCCAACTTTGATAATGGAAGTGGTTCATATAAGAATATAGTGACAGGTGATTTGCTGTGTTTTAGTGTTCAGAACCTGTAAATAAAAAACTGATAGTAATTTCCAGTATACAATGCATAATCAGAAATGTTCTGATGTGATGGGAAGCCACACACGGTAAGATCCACACTTCACCACTAGTTTGCCTCACTTTAGTTTACTTTTGCAGTCACTACTTTAAATATATTGTACTTATTGTCCAATGTATTATTTCTTTATTAAATTAGTGCTTAGTGCACATGCTTCATTGCCTGGGGGGTGTTTGGAGTTTGTTTAATTTTTTTGTGTTAGTTGGATATAGCAGACATTTGTCTTCTCCTTGAGTGTCCTGTGGTTTAGCTAAGCTGGTATTTAATTCAATTCAATTCAATTTTATTTACACAGCATCAAATCACAACAAAAGTTGCCTCAAGGAACTTTATATTGCAAGGTAAAAAAATCTACAATAATACATACGGAGAAAAATCATACAATCATATGACCTCCTATGAGCAAGCACTTTGGCGACAGTGGGAATGAAAAACTCCCTTTTAACAGGAAGAAACATCTGGCAGAACCAGGCTCAGGGAGGGGCGGGGCCATCTGCCTCGACCGGTTGGGGTTGGAGAAGGAAGACAATAAAGGTTATTTTTGTCAAGCCCCTTGACCGCCCAAGCCCCCTGACCCCCACCCCCATCTTCTGGTAGCAGGTCATTTACCAAGATTAAACTGGAAACCTTCTGTCAGCAGGGTATTTTCAATTTTCCCATTTTTCCCTGTTAAAAATTCACTTTTACAGTTAGTCTAACACCATATGAATGCATGATCAATTCCACATTTCCAAAGAAGATTTTTATTTTTATTTTTTATCTGTAAGTTTCAGTTTTTGCTTGGATGTTTGACAGTTAGCTGTGAAAGATCTGAAACCAGTGGCAAAGATTTTTGGCATTTGGTTGATTATATATTATATATGTATTCAAATTTAACACTCGATTGTAAGTATTAAAGAATTGATTTTGGGAATTTAAGAAAACAGCTATGTAACTATTTATCTGAAGACGTCTAAATTCTCGGCACTAACGTACGGTGTATTTGGAACCACTAGGCTGTGTTTCATGTATCAGAAAACACAAAATATCAACAAAAAATATCAAGCGAGCCTTACACTGTGGAACTTTGAAAGGACCAAGTAAGACAGTTTGTCTTTCTCCGTGCACAGTTTTAAATAACGCCTGTGGCCAAAAGTCTGGCATTTTAAACCTCTCACATGTGCTACCTTGAGGCCACCTGTCCATTAAACCCAAATAATCTTCTAGATATTGATGCAATAAAATGGCCTCAGTAGAAGCATCTGATTAGATTGAAACAGCTGCTCCATATGGAGAGCTTGGCATGCACACTGTCCTCAACCTTCACAGTGAGAATGTAACACAGCAGTTGCCACTGAAGGTGGCAATTGGTGTTTATTGTTGGCATCTGGATTGCTTGTTATTTGATGGCTTGATTCAGTGGAATCTTCATTAGGGTTTATGGGCTGGAAAAATCAATTCCGGTTAACTAATCCAGTTAATCTTATTATATTCTACTGAATCACTGACTGTGATGCAAATGCTATGCAAACAGGAATGCTGGCATTTTAGGAAGCATTTCAGGAAGCACAATTGTTTCTGTCAGGTGGAAAGATCCATAGCTCCTTTTTTGCACGTCAATATTTTGCGGTTTAAGCACATAAACAAATTCATGAACTCATGTTTGATCCTCTCTTTACCTGTGACACACATGCACAAACTTTCAAGATGTGGATGGAGGTGCAGATAAGCAGGCTGATTACCTTGAAAAACTTCAGCAGTAGCTTGAATGTTTGAAAATGACTCTTAAAGAACAACAGATAAACGAACCCAGGTGACAATTTGATTTGCTTCTTTAAAGTTGCACTGATTGATTTTTCTGACCACTTGGTGGCAGAAAAACTTTGCAGGCAGACAGCTGTGATTGTGTGATCAATTAACACATTCATCTGCTGCTTCGAGCCAGTGGCTTAGGTGTTTGATTTAGTCTGTGTACTTCTTGCACTTTTGGCTCCATGGTGACATTTTAATGCACGGCGTTTTGAGCCGCAGAGGCTCGGCAGCTTCTGGGCAGTTTGCAGACATAACATCGATACTCTCTGTTTTGTTTTTTTCATATATAAATCAATACATGGCCAATGTTTATCCCTGAGTGATAAAGCTCTTTGGAACGAGGGCATATTCGCTTTCTGGAGACTACCAACAACTCAACCCTTTGGCCTTTTCTGTTTAATCTAGGAAATATTTACCACTTGTTTTGAACCAATGCCAGAATAATTTCCAGAAAATTCAATGAAAAGAAGATCTGTAATCACTCATCTCCCTGCTTTCCTGGATGTTCAGCTGCTAGTCTATTCTTTACAGCACTGCTACTTTCCCATGCTATCAAACTCCAAACTAATATCATTAAACTAGTCCAACCAGTCAGAGCTCCATCCGAGCCTCCACCATCATCTTTATGACGTCCAGAGTCTAGACTCTGAGAGGTCCTCTCTTAAATCACTGCTGAGATCCTTGGAATCTAATCCCCACATACATTAGTTATTTTCTCTATCTCAACAAAACATGTTCAATTCTTCCAAATGATCTCTCTGTATTGAAATGCATTTATGTATAAGTAATAGCATGGTAACATATTATCTGTGTCACTGCAATTACCCCTGCCTTGTTGATAATTAATGCTTTGTTTCTCTGCAGCACAAGCGTCAAGGACACCGAGCTTGCAGGCAGAGTGCACAGGTGAGGCTGGAATGATCGGATCACGGGTCCTTATCTGCTCGTCAGTGAAATTGTCACAGAGATCGATGAAATCCTGCAGGGGCGATATCCTTTGAGAGTCAATTAGCTGTCCCCTCTTTCTCCTCTGTCCTTCCATTTTTTTTTCTGTCTGAAAGGCAAAATTCATGTATGAATGAATGCATGTGTGTTGCTCTTCAAACATATGAAATTTCTGCATGTCAAAAATCGATGTTTAACATGTCTTGACTTTTTTCATAGTATAAAATTCATTATAATCAGTATACACACCTGAATCTGTGTATTCATCTTGTCTAAATAATAAGATATTGTTTAATAGTTCTTACTCATACATATTAGGAGTTAGCAGTGGGTGATATATAATATATAAATAGTAAATTATGTGCTATATGAATAAGAGTCCCGCGCAGCTATAGCAGTTATCCCAGCAGTCACAGATTGAGAGTCAGGCTACACCCTGGACAGATCGCCAGTCAGTTGCAGGGCCAACACAAACAGCCATTTGCACTCACATCACACTTTATGGACAATTTCAATTCACCAGTTACAAACTGCATGTCTTTGGACTGTGGGAGGAAGCCAGAGTACCTGGAAAGAACCCACGCCGACACGGGGAGAACCCACGGCCATCTTGCTGTGAGGCAACCGTGTTAAAATTTTACATGAAAGGAGGTTTTTAAATATCCACAGTTGATGGCTCAGCACATTACCAAAGAACTGAACAAGTACTTCTGGAAGAGGGAGCAACACAGGGTGATGTAAAGGAGTGAGGGATGAGGGTGCACACAGGTAGCGGTAAGGCATTTGTTGGAAGTAGAAAAAGGAAGAATGTTGCACAGAATTCAGGGAGGAGCTGAGACAGACTCTCAGTAGTAGGTAAAAGTTTATCAGATGACTGGAAAAGTACAGCTGGAGTGGTGAGGGGAACTGCCAAGAAGGTGAGACTTGGTGGTGGAATGAGGAAGTTACAGAAAGTATTCCAAAAAAAGAGCTTAGGAAAAAGGTGAGATAGAGAGAGAGATGAGGAAAGTAGGCACAAGTACTGGGAGGCTAGGCTTGGAAGGAGCAACAAGACTGTCTTTAACCACTCTGTAATAGTTAACTAATATTTGTAATATTGTATTTTCTTATGTTATTTAAGAATTCTTTAGTGTAATATGTAGTAAGTGATGTGGCACTGCTGAAATATTTAACTGTAGCTATCAATTGTAAAATACGTTGAAGGTACGAGGATGCTAAATGGGTGATGGATTGTAAAACTAGCTTGCTCAGTGTGCTTTATAATAAAGTACTGCTTTATTATAAGCTTTATAACAAGGTATTGCATCAGTGCACATATGGTTTTGTTCTTGGTTTTAGCTCCAATTCCTCCATGAACAGCACAGGTTTGCTTGTAATGGCAGAGCAGTACAGATACATGGGTGCAAATATGTAAGCTGACTTTATCTAGTTTTTCACAAACTCCACCATGGGAAGTATTATTATTATTATTACTATGATTATTAATATTTTTATATGTTATTCAGGAGCTAAAATTGCTAACTTGCGGATCACAAACAGAGCTGTTGAGTGCTACATGATTTTTAGTTAGCAAGATGGCAAAAGATGACATTTTTTTTTAACAAAATACATAAACAGAAATATTATTTTATGTCTGTTTGTAATTTTCATGCTTTGAATGCTGACTTATCTCCAGTTTTTTGAGGAATTTGGATTTCAGACCTTCTAATGTATTTCAATCTTTAGTGTCAGCTGCATTTCCCAGGTGACTGCATGAAAAGCACAGGTATGCGCTCGCATTTCTTTTTCATTTTTCAGTGAAAAATGAGAAAGCAAAATGGAATCTAAGAGCATACCTGTGACTGCATGAAAAGCACAACTATGGCCTCAGATGGGGAAGAAGTGGTATAGTGGTTAGCACCAGTTTCTCTGTTATGTATTTGCATGTTCTGTTTAAAGGCATGAATATTAGGTTAACTGGTAATTCCAAAATGTCTGTACTTGTGAATGTGAGGGTCTGTCACTGTTGACTGTACTGTGGACTAGACTGGCAACCCATCCAGGATGTACCTGTCTTTTTCCCATCCTATGACAGCTGGGATATTCACTCTATCACTCTGACATGCAGTTTAAAAAAACCTTAAAATGTTGGAATATAAATATAATACATTTTAGTTCCTTTTCTTACGATGTACAAACTTCTGGTTGTCCTTTCTGAATTTGTCTTCTCACAGGCAAACATTTCTTTTCTTTCTTTCCTTCCTCCATTGTTTTCCATCATTCCAGACATGATAGTCATTTTTAAATAAGTTCCTTGGGAACATTTACTGCCCACAGCTTTCTAATTTCCTTCCCTTGTCACTCCTTGTTGTGGGTTTTATATTACTTTAATTGTCTCCCTCATTGATGATGCTAAAGCACTGTTTCTCTAAACGTTAATCCCTTAATCATTTCCCTTGGCATCCTATGAGCTTTGGTAGTCCGCAGCAATCAGTGATGTCTTCATAGTTTGGGAGATATTGCCTTTGCAGCGTGGCCCATTTCCCTGAGTCTCATGGGATGTCGTGTAATGCTCAAGTTGTCACACCAGCTTTGAAAGCGGGGGAAGGACTGTGGATATATTACAGGACTGCATTATATTCATGATGAATTTGGAGCCTAGACATGTGTCCTAGAGGATATAAACTCTGAAGTGCAAAAGAGAATTCAGATTTTTTTCACTCTTTCAGGCATGAAAAGAACTAAAGACCTATTTATGTTTTCCGTTGTTATAATATTTAATTGGCAAGAGAGGAAAAATGTCTGCAACTTGATACAAACTTTAGTTTTCACAGTGAAATCCCTCTGTGAAGGTGAGGGTGCAGTGAAATTTCATGAATATTCACAGTACCCATTTCCTCATTGTGATAACTTTTCCTTTGACATCAATGTGTCAATACCAGGTGTGATCATAAAAAGTGTCAGTGGTGTTTGAGTTGTTTGGAGCTACTTATGGGTGTCACTACAGTAAAGAGAACTCTTTAACCTTAATTTCATTCCTGGAAAAGGTTGATGGTATTGTGGCTACTTTGCTGGGTAACAAACTTTCCATATTCAAATTTGTACGTTGGCATGCATGGGTGCACTGTGGAGGCCGTTTGTTGTCTGACCCTGTGAAAAGATTTCATGGTACGTGAATCTTGGAAAAAAAAAGAGAGACCTGGTTGTGTCCACTCAGCTGTGCCATCTTTGGGTTTTAATATCTCTGGGCTGTGTCAGAAGACACAGCTGTTGTCACCAGTGAAAGGTGAGCACGTTTGACACAGAGGCTGATGTTTGCTCTCTGTGCTAAACGGTTGACTCAGCAATATCACAATTAATACCTCCTACCTTGAATTCTTTGAAGATAATTTTAGAAATAGGGGATTTGTGACTTTCACATGGTTGCCCGTAGGTAGCATAACAACAGTATGCATCATTAGTGAACATAATGTAAGTTTTGTATGTAAAACTTTATTTTCAGTCATGTATTTTCGAAATTTACTGCCATCTTCTACATCAGTACAGGACATCCTAATTCCAGTTTTCACTAATTTAACCAACATGCTGTCGACTTCCAATGACAAAGCAATGGAGTTACATTTGAAATGAACAGTGACTGTGGTATATACTGGCTGACACCAGTGTCAGTAGAGCACCTTGCTAAGAGAAAGCTGCAGTAAATAACATCAAATATTTTCCCTCCCTTGTCTCTATAAAACAGCACAGAGTGGCTGGGCTGGAAAAACAAGAGCAGGGTCTGTGCACCTTACTGATGAGACACTGCTGGACTTCTGCTCAACAATTTCTAGCAAAAAAACCTCTCAGTGCTGTTTGGAGCTGCTGTTATGTGCAGAAACTTTAAAAATGAGGCTCTGGCTGAAGTGTGTTGTGCATTTATGCCGTTTTCTCCAGTTTGTGATGGTCTGCTAACTTGTTATCATCTATTCTTTGGTCAGGGAAGAACAATGGAAGTGTGGTCTGAAATTAACAAAATAAGACTCTGAAGAAATCTCACAGTGAAATGTCAAAGTCCAGACCACATCTCCCTCATAGTGTGGGAAAGTAAACAACACTATCTCAGCAGAATCATGTATAATAAAACCACGGGTAGAGACTAAACTGTAGGTTTTTATATATCATATTTTATTACTGTTCTGATAAAAGAGAGATCACCTGTTGTGTTCCCCGATATCACACTGATTTGTGTCGGCCACAAAAAGCTTGAGGTGCTATGTGCTGAGGAAAGTTGTTTTCTTTTATTCATCAAAGGTGTTTTTGTTCTTTTTCTAAAACGGCAGGAAGTCTGAAGAAGAGGCGCAGAAGGGGAAACGCCAGAGAGCAAAATCCTGAAATATGAACAGCAGGAGACTTTTGAAATAACTCAAAAATAAGCCTACATTTAGTCACACTTGACAGCAGTCATATGCAGACTTCTGTGTCACTTCGAGAAGCCACACCACTTAAATTTATACTTGCTTGTTGAGGTCTGCAGTTTTTGAAAAGCCCCACCTCCCCAAAGGCTGTCAGCATGTACACCCTCTCAACGACAAAAAAGTGAACTAGTAAAAGTCATGCAAAAACTCTATGAGAAAAAAATATATATCTCCCCCTCATAAATCACCACTTTATTGTAGTACAGGAGTCTGTATGGCCTAATGATCACAGGGACTATCTTGTTGGGGGCAATTTGTCTCTGCTAGGGTCTCTCAAGGCAAACTGGTCCTGAGTAAGAGGCCAGACCAAGCCTTCAAAAGACTACTTTGATGAAAAATAAAACCACGGGCCTGGATCTGGGTTACTGGGCCCTACCCTGGAGCCCGTCCCTGTAGGCAGGAAGGGGCTAATTGGGGAGCTCCTGCTAGTTGGGGTCTAGCTCACTGGGACCCAGCAGGCAGGTTCAATTCAATGGAGGCACATGGGTCAGCCCTCCAGGTGGACTGATGGACCTGCTGGAGTGCTGTATGGGTTTGGTGCAATGTGTATCTTGGCAGACTGGTCTCCAGTTGCTGAAACTGGTTCTTGGGACATGGAATGTCACCTCTCTCATGGGGAAAGAGCCTGAGCTAGTGTGTGAGGCCGAGAGTTGGACTGGGACTGGATGGTTAGATAGATGGCATACACAAACTTACCTGTGTGTCATATAAACACCAGCAAAAATAGACATAAATGATCCAGACAGATGCTTGTAGAGAGAGACATTTTGGACAGCGCAGAGCCAGAAGTTCTCCCCAGTGTTAGCACTTGGCTAAACTCACACACCGGCTTCTCTTCACATTTAGTTTATAGACATGAGAGTGGTAATTATCTTTTGGAAATGTGTTTTTTAAGATGCTGAAAGTATTTCAGTATACTGGCCCCTTCCAATTTAATTACATTAAATACAGTAAGAAACAACCACAATTCCAAAAACGGGACACATTTTAGTCTGCAAAACAAGTAAACAATTACACAGCATCCCAGTTTTTTTGGAATTGGGATTGTACAAATTTAACCAAGAATAAGGAATGTAATTTTAGCATTCCCCTTACTATAGTGTTGGCGGTTAAAATAGGTACGTTTTCCAGGGTCTGGATAGTGGTTAAAAATAGTAGAGTGTATAAAATACGGATGTGGGGTCAGAAAACTGAATCCTGTGCTACAAAGCCTTTTATGTCTGCAGTCTGCATAATAGCCAGCAGGGGGCCAATCGTCTAGCAAAAAGTAGTCTGAGGTCTATGGCAGAATGACACTATCGCTCACTTCATCCATCTAGTAAAAACTTTTTTGATGAGTTGATTTGTTGGACACGAAAGTTTTGAGTTTTACTTAACACAGCACAATAGAGTAAAATAATCAAGAAATCAGGGTTTGCTTTATGCGTGGGTACTTATTGATTGATCAGATGCTAGGTTACAAATGTCAATGACTTCTATATGTCAGTCAGGTTCCCTTAATCATAATGTACAGTTAAAAAAAACAGGTATTTTATTCACTCTATACTAAGCGGGTATGAAGTATTTTAAAGCTTTGAAAACACTGTGACGTGAGATCAGTGGGGAAGTGAGTTACAGTGTAGGTCATGTTTTCACATTCACAGGACAGAGGAGAGTGTTTGTGGCATTCATTTGTTACATGCATGTAATTCAAGGTGAGAAAAGTGTCTTCCTCTCATTGTCGTTCACAATGAGAGGGACACAAAGACTGAATGATAAATGAGGCATTGCTGGGACTGTCATGCTGTGGTCATTGTGAGTGTATGTGTTGTGGCAGGGATATAGAGAGAAGGATGGATCTCTGGGGGGTTTTACATTGATTCGTCTCTCACCAGAACTGCAGTGCTGTGTAGAAATGACAACAGCATTCATCATCTCACTGGTCATTTGTATAGACAAGGCAGGTCTGCAGTACAAGGCAGCTTTGCAAGAGCAAATTATATCTGTATGTAGCTGGAACAGTGTATGCTTGTTACCAGCGCTTGACTTAACATGTTTGGAGGATGGTTGAAAAATGGCCAAACCACAAGAGTCTTTTACAGCAAGGACTTTTTACAGTATGGAACAAAACTGCTGTGATTTACAGCAAGCATCTTTTATCAGGATTGAGCAATAAAAAGACAAGATTTAAAGCAGCAGGTAGAAAACACTTTAAAGTGACTCATACAGTATCTCGAAGGTTACACGTAGCATGATTGTGCAATAGTTAGCACTGTCGCCTCACAGCGACTGGGTTTGACCCTGCTGGTCAGCTGTGACCTTTCTGAGTGGAAAGTGTATGTTTTCCCTGTGCCTGGGTGACTTAGGGTCCCTCCCACAGTGCAGACATGTGAATTTTAGCTTAATCTGTGATTCTAAATTGTCCTTAGTGTGGATGTGAGCCTGAATGCTTCTCTGACTCTCTCTGTCAGTCCTGTCCAGATTGTAATGAACAGAAAAGTGGGACATGCTCCAGGACCATTTCCACCATAGCTGAAAAACTGGTAAGAAAACGATAGAGGTGAATAAGCTATTCAGTCTGTAAATAATACAGTCAAAGGATTTAATAATTGCCTTGAGGCGACTGCTGTTGCGATTTGGTGCTATATAAATAAAATTGAATTGAACTGAATTAATAATGCACCACTTTATTTTTGGCCCAATTTGGGAAAAGCTGTTCTCTATTACAAAACTACGCTAAATAAAGGGTTGCTTTTATGATAATTTCCAACATGTGGGATTTCATCATCCCATCATCCCAACTGCATACTCAAATCATCTCTCCTCTGCACCTCTCATCTGATGCAAACGACACTTCCTTTTGGTATTTAGCTCCTTAATCAAGGCAATATGACACAATAAAACATAAAAAATCTGCTCAGGAAACAGAAAGCAAAGGGTTTTCACCAACCTGGTTGCCCAACACCTCTAACCACTGGGCTGAAAGATGACTATTGTCAGCTTCTTTGTGCCAGAAACCACAAAGCAGCCCTAGAGGTCCAGTGCTTATACCTCTGCTTGGACTCTATTCTAACAATTGTCCCATTTAAAGAAGACATTTCTGTCCCTTTTCATCACAAAAAGGGATTCTCACAGGTCTGAATGGCTCCCCATGCCTCCTCCTCTGTAACCAGTGCAGGAGGACAGTACTACAATGGAAACAGTGATGGCAAGTCTCATGAGAGTAAGTCAAGCAGGTCATCTAGAGTGAAGCAGTCCAGTGTGGAATCAATGAGTTTTATGTCGATGGAAACAATGCTTGACTCAAGATTTTAAACCCGGGGCTTTGTCAGGTACCACAAATCTGCTGGTGCAGGAAAAACAGCTGACAGCACACTGGATATGCAATAATCAGAATGTTAAACCCCTCGGCACCCCCCCTTCGTTCTTTCATTATTGACAGTCTCACAAGCTGCTGGTTGTGCAACTTTTACAGTGTGTATAGGAATTAGCTCACCATTATTTAGGAATTAGCTCCTCCTTTCAAAGATACTACCTCTGAGCCTTATCAACTCGCTTTCTTTCCCATCACCATCTAAATTCAGTATTTAAATCTGAGTCCCAGAGCACGATCAACCTAAACATTATTCATCTGTTTCATCGTCATGGCTTAACTGATCTGAATGTGATCCTGTATTCTCAGCGGGCTAACAAGAATATATTCATATACAATCTGCAACATCAGTAATTTCAGTGTTACGGCTTTTCGGCTCCAACGTTTTGTGCCATTAACCAATAATGAGAAGAAAAATCCGTGGATGGCAGATTTTACTGTGCTTATTGCACACATGGAACAACCATCTGTACAGTTCAGATGGTTAATGATTTAAAATGTGCTTTAAAACTGAAAATGAAGATCTGTAAACATTAATGTGTGACCTGTGGTGACTAAGAAGCTGAGACCATTTGGGACATAGTTATATGATAAAATCTAGATTATATAATATCCCTCTCTACATATGGAATAGAAATATAAAACAAGCCTTCACTAATGAAGGGAATGAGGACTGCTAGATTGTTCCCAAGTCTTATGGGACTTGTTGTTTTGAATTCCTCAAAATTCTTCTTTGTCACATCTATTACTCACCTCCCTCCATCAAGTACATGATGTGATTTGATTTGCTTTCTTTATTTGTCAGATAGCAGGATTACTCAAAGTTATGGACAGATTTGCGTAGGGAAAGTCTTTACAGTTACTGATTTTCTGAGTTGATCTATATTCAGATCTGAAACCAGGAATGTTTGTGAACAAATCTTTTACAAAGACCAAATAAATAGCTGCTGGTGACAAAGACAAAAATAAGATTACAACTAATTTCTCTAATTTGTATGTTCTTGTGTTCCCTGTCATTCCTGCCTGTGTCATGGAAATCAGTCTCAGTACAGCATGTTCTCATCTAGGTTAACGTTTGTTTTTTAATAAATTTTCTCCAAAGTTTTAGCAATCACACAACTAAGAAGAAAATATTTTAAATGACACAGATAAACACTTTTTTTCAGTCAGTTTTGCCTTTTTCCAAACTGTGGGGTTAGTGTAGGTTTAGAGTTAGGATTATCACCTATGATTACATGAAACTCAGAAGGTTATGTTTCCTGTAAAATGTTATCGTCCCTAAATAACACAGCAGTAGTCTTGTTATAACACAATACTTCATGGAGTTATGTCAATCATCGTATTTAGCTGACATCACTTTAACATGAGACTCGAGGTTTTGTTAAATGTCTGTTGTCCAAGGATTGAAACTGTGGATTTGGGAAACGAGAGCAGGTGCTTATATACCCAGGTAAAATTAATTCAGACAATTACAAAGGCAGGAAACTAAAATAAGGAGTCACACAAGGTACAAATAAATAAATAAATAAATAAATAAATAAGCAAACAAAGAAAAAACAAAGTCAAAACTCTTAAAGAACTGATGATACCTTTCATGAGTAAATCATAGTGTGAAACATACACTATATTGTCAAAAGTAGTTACTCATCCATTGAAATCTGGATTTGGCGATTTTCAGGAGTTAGCCTCGGCCCCTTAGTTCCAGACAAATTAACTCTCAGTGCTACAGCATACCGGGACATTTTGGACAATTTCATCTTCCCAACTTTGTGGAAACAGTTTGGGGATGGCCTCTTCCTGTTCCAACATGGCTGTGCACCAGTGCACAGAGCAAGGTCTATAAAGATATGGATGAGCGAGTTTGGTGTGGAAGAACTTGACTGGCCTGCACGGAGTTCCGAACTCAAACCAACAGAAAACCTTTGGGATGAATTAGAGAGGAGACTGGTCCAACAGCATCCAACGTCCAACATCAGTGCCTGACGTCACAAATGTGGTTCTGAAAGAATGGCCAAAAATTCCTGTAAACCCTGTGGTGGCCTTCCCAGAAGAGTTAAAGCTGTTATAGCTGCAAAGGTTGGGCCGAGATCATGTTAAACTACAGATTAAGAATGGGATGTCAGTTAAATTCACATGCGTGTGAAGGCAGACGAGAGAATACTGATATAGTCTGTGTGAGAATGACCCTGCATTCTCCCCATTCACATCAATAAAAGAATGCAGGGAAATCAAGTCTTATTAATACTTCACAACTGGACTTTATAATGAAAACAGACATTTGCACTACAGTGCTGTGGTGAAATAGTGTCTGATTACTGTGCCTCCCTCATTTCTTATTTTGGAACTGTCAAAAATATATGGAGTGTGACACAAACGCTATTACGGTCTCTGATGTCTGTGGAAAAGTACCTACACTCACATACCAGTGCAAATACGTGTTCTGGTTACCAGATTGTGCACAAATATATAAAGGAACTGTATGCTTGGTAAAATCCATATAAGAAGAGGCACCAGAGTTGAGTTTAGTCCCACCAGATTAAATATATGTGTGACAATTTAACATCTAGATATTCAGAAACTGTTACAGAACATTATATTCAGCAACCACTGTTAGCCGAGGCCAGACATTCTTGAAAAGATGAAGAACTTTAACCAATGTGATGCAATGCAAACCTAAAAATGAACTAGAAATGGAGGGGCTATTTCGTGTGTTATGTTTTCATCTCATTTTTAGGCAAAACAAATCCAACTTCTGCTCAGTTGTTGTTTACAAAATACTAAAAAGAGGAGCAGATATAATTACTTTTGAGATGTGTGGAAAGGGTTTTTTTTTGCCTGTTTGAAGGGTATTCCTTCTCCTCCTCTTGCACGTAGAAGCAATACACAGAGGAGCGAGCATCCTCGACTTATAAGCTGCACAAACAGCTTTTGATGCAACAGTTAATGTATAACAGTAGGAAGCAGTCAGGGAAACTAGTATCTGATTAATAATTCCTTCTCATGCAGAGAGATTTCGAGACCGAATCGGGGAGGGAGTGCAAACATATAAACAGTTGGCATATTAATGCACTTGTTGGGGATGAGTAAACTGGAACCACAGGAAAGAAATTATACACTATTGATTGCTGCATTGCAGAGTCGAACTGCAAACCGAGATTAAAACTCAAAGGCAGTCAAATCCAAACGCTTACTTCATTTGGTGTAATAACTGTCTCTAGAAAAAGAGTGTGCATAACAGGGAGAATGTTTTTTTAATATGATCTTTTACTGAAAACATTTAGCATCGCTCTACAAGTTTGTGCTTATTCAAAAATAGATTTAAAGTATGTGGTGGAAAACATTAATGTACTGACTGTATATGAATGACAAAAAGCATGGAAAAAGAAAAATGTACTACACAGAGATCTCATGAAATAGAAAATGGCATGCTGAAATTAAATATCAAAAACATAAAAACATACAAGTTGATTCATATGAGATCTTAAAAAAGAATAATATCAATAATGAAAATGATTTGTAAAGAATGTGGGGTAAAGTGAACAGTGTTATGAAAAGTGTGACTAAGGAAAAAACTCAAAATATTAAAATTTGCACAAAAAGCACAAATTTTATTTTGGTCAGAGCAAAAAGCTTTTTGAAATTTCTTTGGGAAAAAAAGTGAAGATATGATTTTCATGAAAACCTTTGAATTTGGTTTAATTTGGTTGACTCTCCTTATTCAGTTGTTATTTCATGTTCATAAAGAGTCTAATATGTCTTTTTCAAACAAACTTTATTTGTCACATACACAGTCATACAGAGTACAACATGCAGTGAAATGTTTTGTGTCCGAGCTGCGGACAGGCTGCAGATGTAGCTGCGCCATTCCAGGACTTGGTTTTTAGCATGGGGAGTATGGGCAGAAATCTGTGCCATCAGAAACTGAATTTGAATAAGTTAAATTTGAATTTGAATTACTCGGATTGAATCTGAATTGTAACTTGAATGAAAGCTTTTGAAAACTGAATTTGAATTAGTCTAATTTGAAATTGAATTTATGGTTTGAAAATGAATTGATTTGCTTTGAAACTGCATTTTATCCTTTAAAAATTCAGCTCTCGAATAATTTCAGATTCACTTCTCACCATTCGGTTTCAGTTCTACAATTCAATTTCAGTTCCAAAATTCAGTTTTTTGGGACTTACATCCGGTTCGGTTCAAGCGCAGATTAATAGAACTACAGACTGATAGCGTTACTGACGGAATCTACAGCGTCTTGAGCTGAATTAAGACTTCAGAAGTCATTCGTCATGTCGAATGACCAGCGGATAAACTCTCAGGTTGGTAATAAATGTATTACATGTATAAGAACAAGCGTCATGTTAACAAATGATAGCCGTACAGTAACCTTTATGCTTATTGTAGCTGCTAGCTAAAAACGCTAATTTAGCCTAGTTTGCCCTGAATTCAGCTTTGACAAACAAATATGATCGACTGTTTCTAGTAGAATTCCAAAGTTGTCATCTTGTACCCTGTCAGAGCCCTGTATGCTTGCAGAGACCCCTACAGTAAGGAAACATGCAAAACGCTGTCCAAACCTTTGTATTTGAGCTTTATTTATGTCTTACACAGCATCCCAACTCTTTAGCTAACTTAATAACTTTAGCTAAAGTGAATAGTTAGTCTAATTCATTAGTGCAGCATTACTGGATCACCTCTGTTTGAAGTGATATAATATGATATACAACTATCACTGAAACAGCAAACTTTGTAAATAAACAAACAACACTTCTCATTCTCTAAACGTTTGGCCACAGCTGTAGATTACACTATCAGTGCTTGTTCACTCTTGACAATAATTACATTTCTAAATTCTCTTTGTGCATTTACAGGTAAACAATATCTAATATTTTATCTAAATGACTGCTTCGTCTTTGAAAAGGTGAAGAGCCTGAGGCCGGTGACAGTCCAGTTCTACTCCAAGTACATCCTTACGGTGGCTCACAGGACAAGGCTACATTCCTGTCCTGCCAGAAGAGAAGAGAAACTTCAGAGTCTCCATGAAGTTCAACCACACCTGTCATATGGAATATGACAGGGGTCTCAAACTCCAGTCCTCGAGGGCCGGTGTCATGCAACTTTTCCATGCCCTCGAGGACTGGAGTTTGAGACCCCTGCTGTATGTGTGTTCGTGCAGTTTTCTACCCCAGTTACAGCATGTCTGACTGCCTGTTCAGCATATGCAAAAATATATGATGAGTTTAAGCATGTGATGACAAAGGCCTTCCATTATGGTGTTTGTCATCACATGTCACAGACATCTGGATGATCATTTGGAATAAACAAAAAAACAAAAAACTTGTTACTTCATCTTTTATCTTTATTATTATTATTGTTCTTATTTTACATTTTTCATTGTTAGGCATTGGGTTTATTTGTAGTAGTCCTTTCCAGCTTCTCTCCCTCTTCCATATTACTGTGTCAGCTTGTCAGCATCTATTTGGGGTTGGGAGTGGAACAGGAAGTAAGGAACAGAAAGTGCCATTTAAACCAGTTCTTATATTTCAGAAGAAGGGATTAATTCAAAAGAAATGACCTCAATGCCATATTTTATTTAGGAACCCAAGAGAGCACTTTGCAAAATAACACATTCTTATAATTTCACCCTCAGATGAGCCAAGCTACGATTGTCAGGGAAGGTGATGTAGGTACAGAGCATGTGAGAGTGGTTAAGTTGATGTCTCTTGTCTAGATGAAGGCACAGGAGGGATCAATGGCACAGCGTAGAGATTCAGTATCTTCAGTCTTCAGTGGACACTCCATTTCTGGCACAAAACACCTGTAAAAGATGGTCGATTTAGGAGGTGACCCGACAACTTCAGCCTGTCAAACATAGCAATGGAGCAGTATGTTAAAAAAAAAAAAAAAATCTAATTAAGCATGCACTCAGTACCCTAAGAATTATTATGATAGTTAAACACAGTGATAGTTGTATATCATATTATATTACTTCAAACAGAGGTGATCCAGTAATGCTGCACTAATGAATTAGACTAACTATTCACTTTAGCTAAAGTTATTAAGTTCGCTAAAGAGTTGGGATGCTGTGTAAGACATAAATAAAGCTCAAATACAAAGGTTTGGACAGCGTTTTGCATGTTTCCCTACTGTAGGGGTCTCTGCAAGCATACGGGGCTCTGACAGGGTACAAGATGACAACTTTGGAATTCTACTAGAAACAGTCGATCATATTTGTTTGTCAAAGCTGAATCCAGGGCAAACTAGGCTAAATTAGCGTTTTTAGCTAGCAGCTACAATAAGCATAAAGGTTACTGTACGGCTATCATTTGTTAACATGACGCTTGTTCTTATACATGTAATACATTTATTACCAACCTGAGAGTTTATCCGCTGGTCATTCGACATGACGAATGACTTCTGAAGTCTTAATTCAGCTCAAGACGCTGTAGATTCCGTCAGTAACGCTATCAGTCTGTAGTTCTATTAATCTGCGCTTGAACCGGAACCGGATGTAAGTCCCAAAAAACTGAATTGTAGAACTGAAACTGAATGGTGAGAAGTGAATCTGAAATTATTCGAGAGCTGAATTTTTAAAGGATAAAATGCAGTTTCAAAGCAAATCAATTCATTTTCAAACTATAAATTCAATTTCAAATTAGACTAATTCAAATTCAGTTTTCAAAAGCTTTCATTCAAGTTACAATTCAGATTCAATCCAAGTAATTCAAATTCAAATTTAACTTATTCAAATTCAGTTTCTGATGGCACAGATTTCTGCCCATAGGGAGGCCTATAGCCAGGACTCTTACTGGATGGGAATTGAACTTGCAACTCTGACTCCAAAGATGTGTAGTCTTACCGCTACACTATCAGGAGACAGAGTCATGCATGTGCCTTTTGTTCTTATTTTCATACTTGGTTTACACGATTCAGACTTTAACATTTGAGGTATTTTTTTTTTAAATTATGGAGTTGTAAAAAATATACATGATATTATTTTGTATTTTAAACAGTGTATAAAATCTATATAATTACAAATAGGCGTATTGTTGTTCCTGAGCTTTATAACAATAAGGAAGCTGGATAAATAATAATTGATGACTTATGGAGAAGGGGTGAAGGTTCTCCCCCGCTCTGTTATATTCAACTCAAATGTTGAGTGATATTTTAGCGTAAGCTTTATATTTGTATAACACCTTTATGTTCCATCTTTCCCAAATGGCTCTCTGTTCTATTTAAACATTTAAAATAAATTGAACAAAAAAACAACACTTTACTGTTAGTAAAAATCTGAAGATAAGAAGAGTTATAAATGAGAAGGCGCACAAGTGTGGATGGAAAAACTACCTGTCAAATAATTTACTCTGTGTTTTTTATGCCAGTTGTGTTTTTATGGCAAGCAAACCTAAATTAAATAGTTCAAGTGAAGTGAGTCATTCCCTCCATGCACAATAATCAATCTAGAAACCATACACATAGTATCCTAAAGTGAAAAAACATCCTCAGCTTTCCGGCAGTAATTGCCCTTTGTTTGTGCACACAGGACATAAAATTAATTGCAGAGCTTCGATATATGGCCAGTTAGGAGTGTTGATCAACAAAACCATGTTCTACTGTAAATGCCAAATTCAGAATATGAACAAAACCACAAAAACCTGGATACCTGTGTCTTTGTAGTTGTAACTCTACTCACCTTAGATCTATTCTTATATGCAAATATGTATCATCTCATGATTGCATTTGCACTTGTAAACATTTATTTCAAAATCTTACCGGGATTATCTGAAACAGCCTACTGCAAACCACAAAACTGCTCCACCTACAACATTACAGCTTCTTCCAGGCACGTGATGCAACAAAGACGTGAATAGCAGTTGGGACACAGCCACAGGGAGACGAAAACACATTAATCATGTGAAAATTTGCAAGCATATGTGGCAACTGTGCAAATAATCATAACCAGGATGTTATGTATGATGCACATACCTGGAAGAAGCTGTAATGTTGTAGGTGGAGCAGTTTTGTTGTTTGCAGTAGACTATTTTTTTTTTCCCCATTTTGTTCTCAAACTGCTCTCCTCTGTGGAGATCAGTCTGGGTGGAGTTCTTTTTTCTCCTCCTCTCTCCCCTCATGTATTGTGGATTTCATTGCTCTTTTCACGCCACCTCTTCTGACCTGTCTTCCCAATGTGATGTCAGAGGGGTCCAATTTTCACTGCATGTAACATGTACGTGTAACATTGCAGCGACAAGTAAAGGCTCATCAGCTTTAGTATTTGTCATGACATTTTTCACTTAAACATCAAATGTTAAATATGATTAAACTGGAATAAGCAGGATTTGATTTGTGGCATTTCCTTTATTTCCACTGAGCACAAGATTTGTAAAATTCTGGATATAACCACCAAATTCAACTGCAGGAGATGTATCAGGATTAAGAACATTATGATGCCACAACATCAATGAAGTGACTTCCAAAAGGTCTTTAGGGGAAGCTTTTAGAGAAGAAAGAAAACAGTTACATAAAAGAAATGGATAAATAGTAGAAGACCAAAAAAGAATACTTAAATAGGTCAGTAATGGAATACAAGTTGAAATAGCTAGGTAAAAAATAAATAAATAAATATTATGTCCAAAAAACAGAAACAATTGAAATTGTAGGCCAGAGCATAATAGCTAAATGTAGTGAATAAACAGTTAGGTAATCTAAACATATTTTAAATAGAGCATAAAATAGAATTAACTAATATACTAAGCTAATACTTGCTAATGAGGTTAAATATATCCCTTTCAGTTGGTTCACTTGGCATAACAGGTAACACATATACTGTGGGCTATCATGCTTCCCTGATATGATAAATCACAGAAACACATAGCAAAATCCCAAACTGTGACAGAAAAGGCGTTTTAACAGCAGTCTTGGTGTATATAATCAGGCAAAGTACCATTTATTTTCACCTTTAAATGAGTTCAGAACAATACATTTAAAGAGATGCTGATGAAGGAAACTTGAATGTATATAACCCGTCAGTGGGAGTATGTCAGCTAAAAACACAGATGTAATTACAAAGCTCCCAAACAGAAACATACATCATGTGATCCTTCTCTTTTTATTAATAGCCAAGTAAATGTCGAGAAAAGAAATACTTTCTACACATGGAAATGTGCTAATGAAATGAAAAGAAACATAAAGCACATTCAAAGTCTGTGAAAATTCCTAAATGCGGGTGTATGTTTCCTCAAACGACCCCCTGTAGGGCTCACCAGGAAATAAACTGTGTTTTTGATTCTGCTGAGGTAGAGAGTTTTGCCTAAGAGAAGCTTCCTTCTGTTGAAACCATCAGACAGTGTAAACAGCAGTCTGTGGGCGATTAATTATGCCTGGTGCAGAGACACACAGAGGAAAAAAAGGGGCCAAAGATGGAGAGTGGAGTGTTCTGAGGTACAAATAAAGATAAGTAAAGAAAAAGTCAAGTGGAGAGATCTCCACATCCTCTCAGCTTAACTTTTCTCTGAGTGCAAAATAGCCTAAATACTTCAAAGTCAAATACTAACTGTTTGAAGTATTTGAGCTGCTGTTTTTTCTTTTTATTTGTCAAAACAAAGTAAGATAAATGTGCTCACATTAGGAAAATAAACATTTACAGGAAACTGAGTGGGTTACCACCAGTGGGTTCTGCCGGTAACCCACTCAACAAGCTGGGAGGAAACAAAATGAATAGTTAACATCAAAAGTTGGAAACAAGCCACATTGCTATCTCCTGCTTTAAACTTGTTTATGAATTTAGCATAATCTCTGACTGCAGCTGCTGCCATGTACTACTACAAATAATACTTAGATTCCCAGATTAACTTTGAAGCAAGACTCCAAACATACTAAGATATTAAGAAAGATCTTCAATGACGAAAGGCACAAAGTGACTTGTAACACATTGTCTGGACCCAACACAGCCCCGACTTTAATCATGGGGGTAGTCTGGATTAGAAGAGACAGAGAGAGACTGTATCCAAATCCACAAAAATACTGTAGTTTAATTTTTAAGCTGTTTAGAACAACCTATTGCTCCCATACGTGGAAAAAGTATGGCCACGAACACGTGTGTTATACTTATTTCAGTCAAGTCCTCTATTATTACCATCGTCATTACATTTGGCAATATGGCTCTATTCTTGAACCTCCCATGTGCGTACATGGAGCGCTTATAGAAGAGCACTTTAAAAAGTCCCCTTCACACAGCAGAGCAGGCAGTAGTAACAACAGATATCACGTTAATTTGATTATGTGCAACATGAAACAATGAGCTGCGACAGAGGCAGGTTTCAAAGAGGTTTGCAGTACTGCAGGAACAGTATGCAGGCGAAAGCTGACCTATAGTACCTCCTTCTGTGATCTGTGAGGACTACAGATGAGCTCGTTCCTTTGACTTTATTTTAAAATGGAATAATATTGGGATAGTTTCATAAAGATTATACAGTCAAACAAAAGGTAATTCCACACACTAGAGTCCCAACATTATTTTTAAAGCATCCCTGCTTGTGTGTGTGTGTGTGTGTGTGTGTGTGTGTGTGTGTGTGTGTGTGTGTGTGTGTGTGTGTGTGTACATCATTTAAAAACAGACATGGACAGAGAATATAAAATTTAACAGAGCAAGAACCTATTTATTTTACACAAGTGATCCAGATAAAAAAAAAAAAACCCAAGAAAAACTGTAAACATTATATGTCAAAAAATATATGTCCTTTGTTTTTGTGATTTCCAGTCTAATCAGTAAAATATCATCATGGAGTTTGAATATGAATTTGTCTGTTTCCACACATGCCTTTTTTTCCTTGGGCTTTTATTTCCATACTTGGTACGCAGTACTCAGATAGCTCCTGCAAGTGTTTGACATTCAAGTGTAATCACAGCAAACAGCGAATTGTTCCTCTGAAAAGCCTCATTTCACAGTGAAATTCACCATCTGAAATGAGACGCCTGCTCAGACAAAATGATTTTTGCCATGAAAATGAAACTCCGTGTGGCAGGGGGATTGAAGTGATTTGCAAAGTGGGATGCTTTAGTCACAAAATAGTTACATTTCAAAGACACAATCGTCTGCTGTTCTGAACTATTAAGTCCTGAGCAGTGCGTTTCTACCTAAATTGAAGTGCAGCATTTGGTGATGAAACCCATCAGTTATTTTAAAGTGTTTTTTTTTCTTTTTCTTCATAAGAAACCTGTCTGTCTCTGCATGATAAGGAGAAGTATGTTGATGAAACCCTCTTTTTGATGTGATGTATATTTTAGAAACACATATTTGACATCTTTTTAACATGACAGGATTTTCATTTATTTGATTTTTTTTTTTTTTTTTTTTAGAAAAACTAACCCATGCATGAACTTTTGGGGTTTTCAGTATTCCAAATGTGAAAGCAACTGATTTCAAATTATTGATGTACTTTTAACATGCTATTGGATGTAATGCTTTGATTTTCATGGGTTTAAGTATGTATAACATGTAATTTCAGTGCAAACTGCTTTGAGTACAGGATTGTGTTTGAATGCAGTCACAGAACACGGCGTGAAATAACATGCAGAGAGCAGACGATGCTTAAAAGAGGGATACTGGAGTTTTATTTATAGGCCATTTTATGATAGCAGGCAGGAGTTTCCGTCATGATTTTGAGCATATTATGCTTTTTTTCAAATCAAATCAAATCACCTTTATTGTCACGTCACATGTGCAGGTACACTGGTACAGTACATGCGAGTGAAATTCTTGTGTGCAAGCTTCACAAGCAACAGAGTTGTGCAAAATACAATAACGTGCAACAAGCAAAATATAAAAATGGCTAATCTAAAAAGTAATAAATATATGTACCATGTATAAAGGTATATACATTACTGAATGTGTGTACTAAATATGTTTTTCACGTGTGTGTGTGTGTGTGTGTGTGTGTATATACATGTTTTACAAATGAAATAGAGTAAACAATAAAATAAGATATATAAAATATAAAATATACAGAGGTAGGTATGTGCAAAACAGTGGCATTAATGTACAGTATGGAGTGCATAATGTTGAAGTTCCAGTAGTGAGGGTGAGGTGTCTATGACGTGTTCAGCAGTCTGATGGCCTGGTGGAAAAAGCTGTCTCTCAGTCTGCTGGTTCGGGACCGGATGCTGCAGAACCTCCTTCCTGATGGAAGTAGTCTGAACAGTTTGTGGCTGGGGTGACTGGAGTCCTTGATGATCCTCCCGCTTTCCTCAGGCACCGCTTCCTGTAGATGTCTTGGAGGAGGAAGCTCACCTCCAATTATCCGTTCAGCACACCGCACTACTCTCTGGAGAGCTTTGCGGTTGTAAGCGGTGCTGTTGCCGTACCAGGTGGTGATGCATCCAGTGAGGATGCTCTCAATGGCACAGCGATAGAAGGTCCTGAGGATGCGGGGCTCATGCCGAATCTTTTCAGTCTCCTGAGAAAGAAGAGGCGCTGCTGCGCCTTCTTTCTGTCTTGTTTATGTGTACTGACCACGTAAGATCCTCAGCCAGATGTACACCAAGGAAGCGGAAGCTGCTCACTCTCTCCACAGCGGCGCCGTTGATGGTGATGGGGTGTGTACTCCTCTGCACCTCCGGAAGTCCACTATCAGCTCCTTTGTCTTTGCGACGTTGAGGGTGAGATGGTTGTCTTGACACCAGTGGGTCAGGCGCTGACCTCCTCCCTGTAGGCCGTCTCATCACCGTTGGTGATAAGACCCACCACTGTAGTGTCGTCCGCAAACTTCACAATGATGTTGGAGTTGTTAGTGGCCGTGCAGTCGTAGGTGTAGAGTGAGTACAGGAGAGGGCTCAGTACACACCCCTGTGGAGCACCAGTGTTCAGTGTGATGGGGATGAGGTGGTGCTGCCCAGTCTGACCACTTGGCGTCTGTCAGACAGGAAGTTAAGGATCCAGCTGCAGAGAGAGCTGCTCAGTCCTAGATCCTGCAGTTTCCTGTCCAGTTTTGAGGAACGATGGTGTTGAATGCTGAGCTGTAATCTACAAACAGCATTCTCACATACGTGTCTCTCTTCTCCAGGTGTGACAGGGCAGCATGGAGTGTCAGGGCTATGGCATCATCAGTGGACCTGTTGTGGCGGTATGCGAACTGTAGAGGGTCCAGTGAGTCGGGTAGTGCGGAGCAGATGAAGTCCCTGACCAGCTTCTCGAAGCATTTGCTCACGATGGGGGTCAGGGCTACAGGTCGCCAGTCGTTCAATGAGGAGATGGTGGAGGATTTGGGTACAGGGACGATGGTGGCCATTTTGAAGCAGGCTGGGACTACAGACAGAGAGAGGGAAAGGTTGAAGATGTGTGTAAACACTCCAGCCAGCTGAGCCGCGCATGACTTGAGGACGCGGCCGGGAATCCCGTCCGGACCAGTAGCTTTGCGTGGGTTCACTCTCCTGAAGTACCTCCGCACATCCTCCTCAGACACAGTGTGCGCACTGACGTCATCCGCGGTGCGCACACTGTCCGGTCTCATGGTGTTCGCTGTGTCGAATCTAGCGTAGAATACGTTTAGATCCTCACACAGAGAGGCCGTGGTCTGCGGTGTGCTGGTTTTCCCTCTAAAGTCTGTGATCGTGTTTAGTCCCTGCCACATACTCCGAGGGTTGTCAAACTGTTGCTCCACCCTGTCCCTGTACTCACGTTTGGCTGCTTTGATCGTCTTCCGGAGTTGGTAATGTGCGTGTTTGTAGTCCGATGTGTTCGCGGAGGCAAAAGCGGTGCTCCGTGCCGCTAGCGCCGTGCGAACATCTCCGTTAATCCAGGGTTTTTGATTTGGGAAGGATTTAACTGTTCTGGATGGGACGACATCTTCCACGCATTTTCTGATAAATCCACAGACTGAGTCTTTTCTTCCCTTCTTTGCTTTTTCCTCTTTGGTTGTTTTCTTTTTGCCTCTTTCATAGTGTCACAAACCGTGCTGCACAGCCGTGACAACGAGGGAAATGCACACGAGTGCCAATTAGAAGATTTAAGCATTACTTTAAATGAAAGAAACAAGGTCAGAACTTAAAGTAACCATTCTTAATGTAATCAGTACAATCAATGATAGAAATGGTGTATGTAACGTTGTTTAGTGCAGAAAACTAAAACAAAACAGCCCCAAACTCCAAAAAGGTGTCTCAGGCAGGAGAGTCACACAGCAGCTGAGCACTGGCATACTGGGCCCAGGTGTTGCCAGTCTCACCTACTGGAAACAAGCCACACCACCTGTCCATTGCCTGCAGATGAGACCTGCCACACAACAGGCTGAAAGGAAAGAGTGGAGTGGGTTGTCACAGATATACCTGATTTTTATATTTATGGACGATTAAATAATTATTCAAGTATTCAGTTTGATTTTTAGCTTCCTTTGTTACTCTGCATTTTAGGTTTGAGCTAGATTAGTATTTTGTAGCCAGAGTATAGGCTTGATCCTTGTTCTACCAAGTCTCATGCCTCAGTGTCATGCATTTGGGTACTAACCTAACAGCCTCTCTTCCAAATGTAAATGTATGGAAAAACCTTCCACATATCATCTAAACATGTCAATAGCTGCTAGTTACTTTAAGGCATTTTAATTTAGAGAATCTGCAATATTATAGAGAAAACTCCAAGAAACAATTCTGTGTGAATGAGCACAACCTCTAAAAGAACCCTGCTCTTGGGGCATCTGCTGCTACTGGTTGGAGAGTGAAGGAAAAGAAGACAGGGAAGTGGAGCAGAAAGTAGTGAAATAGTTCAGTACATCTGCCCCAGGTTTACATTCAGTCAGATTCTGAACTGTGAAGTCTCCCTTGATAACCATGTAATGTGAAGTAGTGTAATGTGTAAAATAATTATACATTATTTTAATCACATGGAAAGGAGTTAAAGAGGGTATTTAAAAGAATTAAGAAAAAGCAGAATTAAAAAAATTCAGGGTGGATATCTATCAACATAAATAAGCTGCAGGACTAGTCATCAGCTGCAACTTAAGGGAGAATTTCAAATAATTGTTGTCACTACAGCCTCTAAAACAACACATCATAAATCTGCTCCAAAAGAATTGCAGGGGCACGTCCCAACACTGGTTGCTGCAGCAGCCTTCTTTGCACTCCACACTGGAAACTTTCCAGTGGATGGTTCAGACCTGCAGAAATAAGACAACCAGGGTCTCTGTGTCCAGCTTCCACTGCAGTGTCTCAGTGCCTAGGGGATACCCCAGGGGTCCTAGCTGACCCCTCCATGGCTGCCAGTTTCGAATTAATTTCTGCATCTCTGTTGTCTGACCCCTGTGTTATATATCCTTCACTCACTCCTCTCACTGTTCTCTTTCAAAAGTGTTGGACTGCAAAGTTGTGGTTAATTTTGCTGATTAGGGATTAGAGGCTTGGGTAGGAAGTTAAAACCATCCATGAATATTAGAAAACAATAATTTTCAAAATAAAAGCATGCCGATAACAAAAGTCATGCAAAACATAAAAACACCAAGAAATAAAACTCATGGATAATTCCAGTGGGTGACAGCCACGCTATAGATTTTGTCATCCCTCGTCTAGATTTTCTGTGTGTGTCAGATAAATAGTAACCTCTAAGGTTGCAGTTTATGGCACTTTAACAAACTGCAGAGCCAGTTGCGGCTGGCTCTCAAAAGCAAGTGAGTCACTATAGACTCAGTGATAAAATTTGTCCAACTTTACGGGTTAAACTGTACACCCTATGTGAGATTTGGGGATTTGATGTGAAGAAGGATATCGATCAGCTTCAAGAGTTCAGCTGAGCTTGACTTTGTTGCCTGCCTGAACTAATGCTATGCTCCGTTTGTCTGTGAAGGTTCTCAGTCATCCAGGTCATGGTACTCTAAGGAGCTTGGAAAGAAAAGCGACTGGACTTTTTTCAGTTTCTTGAAGATGTTTTAACTCTCATCCCAGAAGCTTCTTCAGTTCTAAGAGCAAATGGTGGAGAGTCACAGATTTATAAACCCTATTGGGAGTGTCTCTAACAGGGTCTTTGACCCACTATTGATCATCTGCCTAATCATGGGTGTGGGTCACAATAAGCCAACTGTTTATTTGAATCGCTCATCCAAATTTGAAAATGAAGAATCAAAAGAAATCAGTATATCTTATATAGTTTATTAAGGGATTTTACGCTGCTTCTTGTTAGACTGCAATGTACAGTTAGTATATTTTTGACATGATCACATTGTGAACATGTGGCTCATCATCATGCAGGATGCTGTAATAACTATCTCATTCCTTCAAATTAACCCTGTCTGAGTTGTGAACCTCTTGGCTTAGACCAGCAGTAATTTAATTTGTGGTCAGTTGAGAGACCTATTTAATTCAGTGCAATTTTATTTAAACAGTGCAAAAACACAAAAACAATCCTCAAAGTGCTTTATATTATCCAATAACACAACAGAGAAAAACACCAACAATGATATGACCCCCTATGAGCAAGCACTTTGGCATCGTGGGAAGGAAAAACTCCCTGTTAACAGGAAGAAACCTCCAGCAGAACCAGGCTCAGGGAGGGGCGGCCATCTGTCTCGACCTGTTGGGTGAGGGGAGGAAGATAGGACAAAAACATCCCGTGGGAGAGCCAGAGATTAAAAATAATAATAACTAATGATTAAATGCAGAGAGGTGTATACAGACACAGTGAGTGGAAACGGTGGCCTAGCAAACAAGTTGTGAACACAACAGTGACAATGACACTACTATCATGTTTAAAAGTGAAACGATGAACTGTTAGCCAGTAGTTACCCTGAGGGAACATCTGGTTCTTTAAATACTCCATTATACTCCAGTATGGAACAATATTTGTGTCAAAAGTGTCATGTGAGAGGAAATGTAATCATGAGCAAAAAATGTTATTTCACAGGCACAGTTTTATTATACTGCAGTAACATTCCTCCTGTGTAAACAAACCAGGTGTGTAAAAGAGAGTGTCTGCATGTGGAGATCTGCAGTGAATCTGCAACAGTCACACTGAAGGAGGCCAGAGTTCTAATGTGACTGGTCATTTTCAAAGTGGTGATGCCAAACATCTGTCACTGATGAGTTCAATTTACTGTGATTACAACTTGGAATATGAAGTTTGATGAATTAACAACAGTTCTTTGTTGCTGTGTATTAGAGGAAGTAGTGGCAACAATTTGTGGAATATTTTAATGTTGGAGAAATCTTAAAAACCAGAGGATTCAAAAGCAAATTCTGAAATTTCTGCATTTAAATTGTAAATAAATATGGTATAAAACATGTTGCTGATGTAGCCTGAACCCAACAATCACAGATGTTGTAGCGTCGCTGCATTGAAAGTGTCACATTAGGGGTCTTCTTCCTTTCGGCTTCTGCTTTCATAATATCAAAAGTCAGATTAATTTGAGCGAACAGAAATCGGCTTTGAGAGCAGACCTGCATGTGAGAGCTACTTGAATCTGCTGCAGCCTTCATCAAGTGGACGCTCTTGTCTGGGCGATGGCTTCTTTGTACTTTCTGCTTCTTTGGCTGATGAGTTCTACACATGCAGGTTGTTGAATTCATGCACAAAGATTTTAATTGCATGAATGGGAATGAATACCTGCACCTGTGAAGTGAAATTGTTCGCTCGTAATTATGTTTTAGCTTGCACGCTATTCATAACACAAATATAATTCCATACAACAGCTTCTTATGAAGAAAAGGGGGAAATGTTTCATTAATGCAGTCAAGACAAGAGTGTTTCTTATGCTAATGATAAAGCCTCGCACTTACTAATGCAACTTAATGCACATTTACTTACACACAGGTGACACTAATTAAGTGTAAACAAGCACTTCATGACAAGTGCATTCACCTGCAAAGGTCTGACTCACCAATAGTGGTGAAGCTCAAGATAGCATCACCGGATCAGGATGAGTAAAGGCGGAAGGTCTGGAAACAATAGCGCATGTAGCTGACTGTGTTTGTATCACACGCCACTGACTCAGATTTTCATTAAATGGTTACAACTATTGTTGATGAACATACATTTGGAGTGGACTCTGAAAAGCTCTCATAAGGCCAGGGCCGTTGCTAGCCATTTGGGTGCCCTAAGCACAAATGCTTTATGGTGCCCCCCGCCACTTAAAAAAAAAAAAAAAAAAATTAATACTTTTGAATTTCTCAGTGGAATTTGTTTAATTAAATAACAACAAACATGACAGTTAAACAAATAAATAAGGTTAAAGGAGGTTAAAAATACTGTTACAAATAAATACTCAGGCCCCTTTGGAAAATTAAAATCAGAGCTGACATTAAAAGGACCTCTCGCACAATTTCAACACGATCAGCATCTACAATGTGAGCTGGCCAAAGAGCAGGATCGGTTGAAGGGGGCACACATGTCTCCACAGTGTCACTTTCTGATAGTCTCTCAGTGACAGGACTCTCAGTGGTACTTGTGTATGGAACTGTACCTGAACTGGTGGTTGATGGTTCTTGTTCTTCTTGGCTAGGGATTGTTGCAGGGTCTACAATGGCTGGTGGTTGATGTCCAGGGATGGCACTACTACTGGATGGTTCATCCTGTCCTTGAGATCCTCCTTGAACATATTTAAGCATTGACCCTGCATACAAGAGAAAATATTCAGGATTTTACAGAAATACAATTTTGAATCTACAGTAGGCCTACGAAAAATTGCATTATAAGACTAATAAATTAAGTAAGTCACTGGTACATTTAAAAATTACTAACTATATTTTACATGTATAGATTTTCATAATGGCAAATGGCAATATAAACATGCTGTACATAATTTGATATAAATGCGCAAGTAGGAAATCTATATTACTGGAAGATATAGGTTTCATATTACACTGTAATATGAAACCTATATCTTATTTATGCCGCATAAATAAGATATGCGTCTTTATAGATATCCTGAAATGCAGCAACATACAAAGTAATCTTGTCTAATCTGATAATAATACTTGACTGCATCACTGACCTATCCCAAAGTTAAGGTTAATCAGTAGCATGCATGACGTTAGCCAGCTAGCAACCTGAGGAGGGAAATGCTAGTCTCACGATTGCTAACGTTATCTGAAAACCGTCAATTGAGTGACCATGATGAGTTGCTTTTAGTAGTCCATTCTATATTCATATCCACAACGTAAACAAACTACCCAACATCAATCATTTGCAACATTTGTTAACACAGTATGAACACTGCTAACAGGAGCTATCACAGAGTTGACGGACATGAGCGTGCAAGCAAGGGCTACAATAATGAACTTTTTCTTATTGTTATTATTTAAACATTGCCTTACCGGCAAGCGACGCCTGAGTTTCATCACGCTTCCTCTTCTTCTTTCTTTTCTCCGCTCCCGACTCCTGTTGCCGTTTCGAGGCCATGTTCAAACAGGTGTTTACCAATACCGAATTGAGGCATTATAGAACAGACCACTGGGAGTGGGGGGGGCACCAGGAGGAGACTGGAGACAGGGCACAAAGCAGATTCACCCTTTTCTCGGGAAAATTGTTTTATGTTGCTTTTGTATTGTTTAACCATATTAATGCATATGATATTTATAGTATTAATATGGTTACCTTTTTTTTTTTTTACGACCCTGATTTTTTTGGTGCCCTACCGGCCATTTGGTGCCCTACGCAGTGTGCGTTATGTGCGTTTGCGGAGCTACGGCGCTGCATAAGGCACAGAAAGAAAAATCACTCAGTGCGGCCAATTCACCTGTGACTCTGTGATATGTGGACACTGATACTGTCATTGTGTTCCTCTCTGTTTTTTATCACTGGACTTGGCTCAGGCCAGTCTGTCAGCCTTCTTGGAGAATCAGGTGAAATGTTAACCGTTCTGTGTTTTTCCACCATGGTTTTTAGTCTTTGTCCCTCACAGTCACTTGTCAGGTCAGAACACAGCAGGCTGGGTGAGCTCAATTCTCCATTATCCCTCATTATTGTCATACCACAGCAGTGGTTATTGTCAGAGGGGTCCTCTCCCTTTCATTGCTGTAATACTCATTTCATCATGTGTCAAATCTGACAATGGGACTTGAACACAATGGGTGCCGATGCTCGACTAGAAAGGACGCATCTACACAATTGTGCGTGGTGAGTAGTTCACAGTGAAAATGTGTGTATGAGCGAGAGCTATTAGAAATTCTAATAACCAAATTAAATGCCTCAAAGTGCTATCTGTGTCAAACCTGCAATTTTCCCTGTGAAATTAGTTCAATCATTTCCATCAATAACACTGTATTCTCTGTGAGCTTCATAAAAGAATGTTATTCCTGTGATTAAATGGGATTAATGTGCTTCTGTAGGTGTTTCGCTGTCTGTTTTCATATAGTCTAAAGACTGTTGTAAAATTTTCAGAATGCATTAGTGGAGTAATGCGTATATTCAGGCCAAGCAGTGTATCAATCACTCACCTACAGGTTGTTGAGTTTATTCGAGCTGTAGAAAATGTAATTAGAATGAGTCATTTTCTGGCTTGTCAGCCACATCATCTCCAGTACTCGCTTGTGCCTTTTTGGCAGTTTTACAATTCTGAGTAATACAAAATGAAACTGTCCTTATTTCTTTATAGTCAAATATGACTGTTGTCTGCCAGGAAGCTTATTTAAACTGTGACACTGTACTTGTGGGTTCGCGCTATCGCCTCACAGCAAGACGGTTCCTGGTTTGCTGATGCCTTTCTTTGTGGAGTTTGCAAGTTTGCCCTGTAGCTGTTTGGGTCTTCTCCCAGCCCAGGATGTGCAGGGTAGGACATGTAAGGCTATAAAAATAGGGCACTGGTGTTGTGACGGCTCCGGCCTTGTTATTGTTTGTGGGCCTGTTTTTGTTTCCTGTTGTCCAGGTCCTCATGAACACCTCCCCCCATCCTTCCTCACAGAAGACTGGCACCCACTTAGGTTGTCTTTCTGCTTTGGTTCTTGTAGTTATTTCTAATTTCAGTTGCATGTTGGTTATAGGTTGGCAGATAATTTTTTATTTATTTTTTTGTTATTCTCCTTTGTTTAGTAATTGATACTTTAGTATTTTAGAAAGTTCCATTAAGAGGGGATCCAAGTTCTTTTATATATTTAAACACAATAGTATATTTAAAGTAACACAATAGTTTCTTTTCCTGGTAATTACTTACTTTAGTAACATTGTAACTCAGTTACTAACTCAGTTACTTTGAAGAAGTAACTAGTAACTATAACTAACTTCTTCAAAGTAACCTGCCCAACACCGTTTATGTCCTGAATGAGCCAGATATAACAGTGTGAGGTAGATAAAAACATGTTGTTTAATGTAGACTGTAGTTCAAAGTGCTTTGAATGGTCAGTAAGACTGGAAACATCCAATTCTGTCAGGCTCTTTCTCCAAAAGTTGAATCTGTTCATCTGGACGTAGCGTTTCGTCACTCATCCAAGTGACTTCTTCAGTCTCAGCTGACTGCAGGTTTCCCCAAACCTTATAAACAGTACATTTGCATAATGACTGAAACCAGCCCACTGAAGGAACAATGGGCTGTGAGGTCAGTTCCTTAATCATAATTATGCAAATTCCCATGACCATTGATCAACAATCACTGACCAAAACCCACTGATCAAAGAACACTGATCAATGGCCATGAGTACCATTCACAGAGAGTTGGGGAATGGCTGCAATCACAGCGTTGTAAGATGGCGAAAGATGTACCCTTACGTCGTACGACGTTACATCTCTCTTCACTTGCATCCCAGTCACGGAAGCGTTGGAGGTAGTCCGTAAGAGATTACAGGATGACACCAACCTCAGCAACAGGACCACTCTCAGCATCGACCAAGTGTGTTTGCTTTTGGAACTGTGTCTTCATTCCACCTACTTCACATACAAGGGTCAGTTCTACAGGCAGAAACATGGGTGTGCCATGGGCTCCCCAGTTTCACCCATCGTGGCCAATTTGTACATGGAAGAAGTGGAAAACAGGGCTTTGCTATCCTACCCTGGAACACCACCAAGCCATTGGTTCAGATATGTGGATGACACCTGGGTGAAAATCAAATCTCAGGACGTACTACATTTCACGGATCACATTAACTCGGTGGACCGACACATCAAATTCACCAGGGAGGATATGAAAAGTGGCAGGTTAGCCTTCTTATTGGGGGACATCTAAAGGCTGACGTGTACCGTAAACCTACGCATACGGATCAGTATCTAAGGTTTGACTCTCATCATCCACTGGAGCACAAACTGGGTGTCATCAGGACGCTACAACACAGAGCGAACACCATCCCCACTGACACAGCGGCCAGGGAGGCAGAAGAACAGCACATCAAGAAGGCCCTGAGTAAATGTGGTTATCCCAGCTGGACTTTTGTCAAAGCTGGGAAGGCACCTAAAGAAAGCTCCAGCCGATCCAGGAGAGAAGGACAACCGCTGCCCAGGCGAAAACCTGTAGTGATCCCATATGTGTCAGGAGTATCGGAACAGTTGAGACGCATTTTTCTAAACACCGGGTCTCTGTGGCTTTTAAACCCCAAAACACGCTGCGCCAAAAACTGGTCCACCCCAAGGATCGGGTCCCCGACACAAACAGAGTAACATAGTGTACGCTGTTAAGTGCCAGGAGGATTGCCAGGATTTATACATCGGGAAACCAAACAACCTCTAGCGAAGCGGATGGCACAACACAGAAGAGCTACCTCATCAGGCCAGAACTCTGCAGTTTATTTACACCTACAGGCCAGTGGACACTCTTTCAATGATGAGGATGTACACATCCTGGACAGGGAGGAACGCTGGTTTGAGCGCGGAGTCAAGGAGGCCATTTACGTGAAAAGGGAAAGACCATCTCTGAATCGAGGAGGGGGCCTAAGAGTACATCTTTCGCCATCTTACAATGCTGTGATTGCAGCCATTCCCCAACTCTCTGTGAATGGTACTCATGGCCATTGATCAGTGTTCTTTGATCAGTGGGTTTTGGTCAGTGATTGTTGATCAATGGTCATGGGAATTTGCATAATTATGATTAAGGAACTGACCTCACAGCCCATTGTTCCTTCAGTGGGCTGGTTTCAGTCATTATGCAAATGTACTGTTTATAAGGTTTGGGGAAACCTGCAGTCAGCTGAGACTGAAGAAGTGACTTGGATGCGTGACGAAACGTTTCTCCCACAAAACGCTACGTCCAGATGAACAGATTCAACTTTTGGAGATTTACTTTCCTGGATGATTGAGAATGCATCAAGATGTCAGGCTCTTTGTTTATATAGTTTTTGTCCTTTCACAGATTTTTACAAAATGTCAACTTGCTCTAAATGTTCAACACAAAATTCTAACGAACATTTATATTTTCTAATAGCACCAGTCCAAATAACACATTATTTAAAAGTAGCCTACATGATTTTTTATTGTTTTTTTAGAGAACAGTCAATGACGTTAATTTAATTAAAGGTAAAAAAATTCAACAAGAACTAAACCTGCAAAAAAACCCTCAAAGTGGATCTGGTATATGTTTATATCCATTACCTATGTAAAAATAGGTGAGTTAGGTGAATGAAGAGGACTGGACTTAAGTTTTTTCTCTTTCGTTACATCAAACACTTGAACAGTTTTGTGTAAACAGATATTAACATGTCTCGCTGTTTGTTCACCCTCATGTTGATTTTTCAGTGGTGTGTAACCTGGCTGGGTTCTGTGCTGTGATAAAGGGCGAGCTGCCACCATTTGGAGCCAGACCAGGGCTGCTCCTGGACGCAGCGATTAGAACACAAATGACTGATAACTCGGGGGCAGAGGGGCGCAGGAGCCGAGATCTGCATCACAAAACTGCAGAGACACACGGAGAGAAAGGATGAAAAGTTGGGAAGAGATGTGAAGAGTACATTTAGAAGTCAGACTCAAATCTGATCTCCAGATCTCCAGGGATTCGTAGAGTAGGATTTGTTTTTGTTGCTTTTGGTCCGTAGTGAAAACGCACTCCATTACTGAACTAATCATAAACCTTGTAAAATCAACTCTTTGGAAATATGGGCTTCATCGAACGGCTCTCTTTCCCCTGTAAGTTAATTATGTTGTTGTGCAGGTGATTGTACTGCTGTGCCTAATTTCTTATAGAAACCCAGAGGGGGGGGGGGAAAGAGAAACAGGAACTTTATTTCTCTTAAATTGTCTTGCTATTGATTTTTGAAAGAAACTCTACTCCCTCTCGTTTAATCTCATACTTTCTGAGACTTAATAAAAACAAAAGCTTTACAGTGATGAAGCACACTGGCCACAGCCATATGATCTATCTAGATTTTTTTTTCAGGCAACTTCTTGACCTCTTTCTTGTAATGTTCAAGATATTGGATGGATCAGGAATTTCAGATTCCAACAAGGCGACAGAAGAAGTCATGTTATGAAACATGTATTTCGCGCTCTCCTCATTGCAATAAATGACTGCAAGAGAGAAGCAAGTCAAAATCACTCTCGTGATTCTTTTCCCCCTGTTTTCAGGTAAAAGTGTTTAAAAGTTGATATATTTGCAATCTGTACATTGCTAAGATATTTAATAGGTAGCCCTTATTGTTTTGTAGGCTTTAGAAACATTATATTACAGTTGTTTTGTGCATATAGACACGGTGGTTTTGAGCCTCAGTTTTATACTGTATAATGTCCATTAAGCTAACGGCAGGAGCTAGAAATGGTGCTATTGTCAACCATTTTGTCAGGAAACCTGTTCAGGTATATGCATAGTAAGCACTTTAGTATTTTGGTTTATTATTTAGCTTTTCCTTCCACCATGTGACATTAAGCAGTACAGAATGTGAAACATTTATGTTCATTTTGATGGCAATAAACGACTGTATGAGAGAAGCAAGTCAAAATCACTCTTGTGATTCTTTTCCCCGTTTTCAGGGGTGTAACAATAGCATGTCTCAGTTTTATTTTTATCTGAACAAAGATGCATAAAAAGATTCTCTTAGCTGATCAAGTCTGTAAAAACTGTTTACAGCACCCGGACTGCACTAAAGGTTTTGTTTTAAAGGTTTCCCTCATTTAACGATGTATGGATCAGTTCCCCTCCCAGTTAAAATAAAACGAACCTTTAAGTCACCAGAACTGACAGAGCACTATTTTTTGAGTGACGTTAACTGGTGTATAAAAATGTGCATTTAGGTGATGGACGCATAAAAAGGAAAGCGCAGCTGACCTTCATATCCCTGACAGCTACAACTCAACTGCTGTTTACTTGCTGTCCACAACTCCCGTAGGAGCTGCAGACACCTCGCCGCGGCATGCTGTGTTTCATTGTGAGACAGTGCCGGCTTTAAAAAGCAGTTCAATCTTCTCCCAGATTACATTTGTCACAATTCCCTCTCTTTGTGGAGCTTTCTGTTTAGAGGAGAAGAACTGCAGAGACACAACTTTAACTAAAGCAGGAGACGCTTCCTTTTCATTGTTCTGCCCTTTGTCCATCTGGAAAGCAGGTACTGGGAGTTTCACTGGGTGTGCGATCGCAGCTTCGAATCGCTTCATCACATCAGATGTTGTGAGGCTCTAAAAGTTTCAGTCTGTTACTTCTCAGCTCTCCCTCACCTTTTTGTCTTCACACCATGAAACTATCATCCCGATAACCCCCATTTGACCCACATCCATAAAGCACCACAATGAAACAAGTGGAACTAATTCATTAAAATTTCAATTTTCTCTCACCTTGAACGTCACCATAAAGCAGCAGTGCCACAGGTAAAATTATTTACACTGAGCTTGATAACCTTCTCTCCCGGTCCGAAGATAAACGTGTATTTTGGTAAGTAGAGCGGACAGACAGTGTAATGAGTGAGACTAATCCATTAAAGTTTGAGCGTGTATCAGTTTAAAACCACTGTACACACTGATAAACCTTGAGCCGCTTTTCTAAATAAAAATATCACTCTCATGAAGCCACGCGAGCACCTCTGCGGCCCAAGAGTCGCCGTGACTCTCCTAAATATGTAATTGCTTGCCTGTCCTCACTTTGATGGAGGGTTTCACATTTGATTCAAATTACTGATAACAGTCAGCCTGATCTGTTTGATTTGTTTCAGCATCCACATTTTTTATTTACGAGCCACATCTCACAGTCATGGCTTTGGCCCAGCAATAAAATCAAATAGAATAAGATAAAGTTTGTGTCAGACTGAGAGTTTATGGAGGCTGAGCCATCTGAGAGTCCAGCAGAATTTTGAGGTCAAGGGCCGTACTAACTATAAATAATATAAGTTCAGCTCAGACTGAACTCTGAAATTTTTAAAAAGAGGCCATCTATTAGTGTTGATCATTTTTCACCATTTTACTTTCTAACATGAAATGCATGATATTGTAAGAGTATAAAATATTTGACCTAAAAGTTTGCGTACACAGGTCAAATCTTCGGCTTCTTTCAGCTGATTTTAGTTCACAGTCAAACCAAACTTGCCCTCCTCCCTCCCACTTAACATTAAAACTCACTAGCTTAAACATATGTCAAGTCTTATAGTCTTGGTTAAGTTTAAGAAACGATACTAGTAATGACATAATAAACAAAAGTCTGCTATATATCTATTATTAGCCCCAGTGGCCTAATGGATAAGGCGTTTGCCTCCTAAGCCAGTGTTCAAGTCCCATCTGGGTGTCTCAGATGATGGCTTCGTGTGTGTCCATTCCTACAAAACTGCTCAAAGAAGTCCTGCCATTAATTAATTCTTCAATCTTAAATATGATCAACCTATCTCTAATAATCGGCTATGTACCACAGGCCTTCAAGCTGGCTGTAGTTAAACCTTTACTTAAAAAGCCATCTCTAGACCCAGCTGTCTTAGCTAATTATAGGCCAATCTCCAACCTTCCTTTCATATCAAAAATCCTTGAAAGAGTAGTTGTCAAACAGCTAACAGATCATCTGCAGAGGAATGGCTTATTTGAAGAGTTTCAGTCAGGTTTCAGAGCTCATCACAGCACAGAAACAGCTTTAGTGAAGGTTACAAATGATCTTCTTATGGCCTCTGACAGTGGACTCATCTCTGTGCTTGTCCTGCTAGACCTCAGTGCTGCGTTTGATACTGTTGACCATAATATCCTATTAGAGCGATTAGAACATGCTGTAGGTATTACAGGTACTGCACTGCAGTGGTTTGTATCATATCTATCTAATAGACTCCAATTTGTACATGTAAATGGAGAGTCCTCTTCACACACTAACATCAATTATGGAGTTCCACAGGGTTCAGTGCTAGGACCAATTCTATTTACATTATACACGCTTCCCTTAGGCAGCATCATTAGAAGACAGAGCATAAATTTTCACTGCTATGCAGATGACACGCAACTCTATCTAGCCATGAAGCCAGGTAACACACACCAATTAGTTAAACTGCAGGAATGTCTTAAAGACATAAAGACCTGGATGGCCGCTAACTTTCTGCTTCTTCATTCAGATAAAACTGAGGTTATTTTACTCGGCCCTGAAAATCTTAGAAATATGGTATCTAACCAGATTCTTACTCTGGATGGCATTACCTTGGCCTCCAGTAATGCTGTGAGGAACCTTGGAGTCATTTTTGACCAGGACATGTCCTTCAATGCACATATTAAACAAATATGTAAGACTGCTTTCTTCCATTTGCGCAACATCTCTAAAATTAGAAATATCCTGTCTCAGAGTGATGCTGAAAAACTAGTTCATGCATTCATTACTTCCAGGCTGGACTACTGTAATTCATTATTATCAGGATGTCCTAAAAACTCCCCGAAAAGCCTTCAGCTGATCCAAAATGCTGCAGCAAGAGTCCTGACAGGGACTAGAAAGAGAGAGCATATTTCTCCTGTTTTGGCTTCCCTTCATTGGCTTCCTGTTAAATCCAGAATTGAATTCAAAATCCTGCTCCTCACATACAAGGTCTTAAATAATCAGACCCCATCTTATCTTAATGACCTTGTAGTACCATATCACCCTATTAGAGCACTTCGCTCTCGCTCTGCAGGCCTACTTGTTGTCCCTAGAGTATTTAAAAGTAGAATGGGAGGGAGAGCCTTCAGTTTTCAGGCCCCTCTTCTGTGGAATCAGCTTCCAGTTTGGATTCGGGAGACAGACACTATCTCTACTTTTAAGATTAGGCTTCAAACTTTCCTTTTTGCTAAAGCATATAGGGCTGGATTTAACAGGAACCTGGACCCTGAATCCTCTCTTAGTTATGCTGCAATAGACGTAGGCTGCCGGGGATTCCCATGATGCATTGAGTTTTTCCTTTCCAGTCACCTTTCTCACTCACTATGTGTTAATAGACCTCTCTGCATTGAATCATATGTGTTATTAACCTCTGTCTCTCTTCCACAGCATGTCTTTCATCCTGTCTTCCTTCTCTCACCCCAACCGGTCACAGCAGATGGCCCCGCCCCTCCCTGAGCCTGGTTCTGCCGGAGGTTTCTTCCTGTTAAAAGGGAGTTTTTCCTTCCCACTGTCGCCAGAGTGCTTGATTGTTGGGTTTTTCTCTGTACCTATGAAGTGCCTTGAGGTGACTTTTGTTATGATTTGGCGCTATATAAATAAAATTGAATTGAATTGAATTGTCCTCACTGGCATCTGATTTTAAGACAGAAAAATCCAGTGAATTTTCAGGCCAGCTAAATCCAAAAAGCACTGGTCTACTCTGCAGTAAGAGACAAATGGAGCGTCTTTGACAGTTTCTCTGCTGTTTTTTTTAATGCTTCCAAATAGCTCATGTGGTGGGTGCAGAGGATAGTGCTGGGAAAGCAGTCGGTCTGTGGATTACACTGAAGATTAAGTTGGGCAGAGATGAGGTTTGCTGCATTCCAGCAGCACCAGGGCAGATTAAAGTCACCCAGAGCAGTGGACATTTTAACCTTAGAAGATGATCCACCAGCTGCAGTGACATTATGGCAGCCCCTCCCACCCACAGAGCCTTATCTAATACAAATGTGACTGTGTGGGCTATTTATGTTGGCCATGTCTGGCTGTGTATACTTGTACTGTGACTTTGAATGCTCTGTGCTGTTATATAACTGACAAACTTGGTTAATGCATAAAAATGATTGTTTTCATAACAAGTAACTTAAGAGGATTAAATATTAAGAAAAGTACATTTAAAAATTATATCAGTCATTATTCACTACTTTTGCAAAGAATATTTATTACCTGCTGACATGTTCTGAGATACACTGTCACATAATTACAAGTTCACAACAAACAAACCTTAGGCTACAATCCAACACATGGACACAATTCCTCATAGGGAAACACACAGGAACTGTGAAAAGCTGAAAATGAGAATGTGTAGGAATTGAGGCTATAATGCTACAAGCTGAGCTGCTCACCACTGTCTTCGTTACCTTAAGATGGAGCTTGGATAACTCAGGATGAACAGTACTTTGCACTTAAAGCTCTTAGCTTTGTATGGCTAAGGACACAGTGGAAAGATCCACTCTTATCGGGGTGGATCGAAACTCTTAAAGTCATTTTTTGTACTGAAAGAATGAATGCGCAGCATAATTAAAGACATTATGTAATGCATGTAATGACATAACTGGTTAGTAATGCTAATGTGATTATTTAGCATACAGATTTTGCATAGTGACGCATTACTTTGTTATAGAAAAATTTAATCACACAGCACTTTGGAGCATGATGCTTGGTCTCCAGATGGTTTTTCAAAATGTGAAGTACAGATCTCGTACAGCTGACAGACACTTATCATCACCTGACAAAATACTGGGAATACTTCCACAAAGTAATGACACGGCTGTGCAAGGAAGACTAAAAAACAATGTTTTTCCCACAATCAAAGGTGCACTGACATGGAGTGTTTTTTTTTAAAGTAATAATATGCTTATCAGAAAAAAGCAATTCTGATTATTACAGTTTTTTTCTTCATGTATAAATCAGTTGGAAAAAAAATGAAACAATAGCTGCAACAATTAATTTTAATAAACAGCTGGCTATTGTACAACTATAATAGGTTCCCATTAGCCATTCCACATTTTAACTATATTCTTCACCTAAGATTATATAAATCACTTGAGGTGCAACTGGCTGAAAGTCGTTTTGAGTTTTGAGAGACAAAGACGCAGGACCTTAAATGCTTTCCCTTCATTTCAAAGCAGCTTATTATCATTATGACATGTTTTTCTTTTCTTTTAAACGACTTCAAGCAAACAGCAGGATTCCTGGGAGCCTTGAGGCCCGGTGATGGGTGAAACACTCATTGTCACCTAATTTGCTAAACTATTCTGCTTCCAATTTGCCTATTCAGTCTTTGTTTATGCTCTCTGCCTCTCCTTTTCTCCCTTTATCTCTCTTTCCTTGCTGCATGAAGTGAATGCTAATGAGTATTACAAAAGACATTTTCAAATATTGCAGCTCCATGAGTGGGGAGTGTTGCTTCCATTAGTGGCATTTGCAGCGACTCTACCACAACAATGAGTTCTTTTCCATCCATCCATCCTCATCCGCTTTATCCGAAGTCGGGTCGCGGGGGCAGCAGCCTAAGCAGAGAAGCCCAGACCTCCCTCTCCCCAGCCACCTCCTCCAGCTCATCCGGGGAACACCAATGCGTTCCCAGGCCAGCCGAGATATAATCTCTCCAGCGCCCTGGGTCTGCCCTGGGCCTCCTCCCGGTGGGACATGCCCGAACACCTCACCCAGGAGGCGCCCAGGGGCATCCTTGTCAGATGCCCGAACCACCTCAACTGGCTCCTTTCGATGTGGAGGAGCAGCGGCTCTACTCTGAGCCCCTCCCGGATGGCCGAACTTCTCACCCTATCTCTAAGGGAGAGGCCAGCCACCCTTCGGAGGAAGCTCATTTCTGCCGCTTGTATCCGCGATCTCGTTTTTTCGGTCACTACCCACAGCTCGTGGCCATAGGTGAGGGTCGGGACGTAGATCGACCGGTAAATTGAGAGCTTCGCTTACACTCAGCTCCCTCTTCACCACGACGGACCGGTGCAGCGTCCGCATCACTGCAGCCGCAGCACCAATCCGCCTGTCGATCTCCGGCCCTTCTCCCATCACTCGCGAACAAGACCCCGAGATACTTAAACTCCTCCACTTGGGGCAGGAACTCATCCCGACCCGGAGTGGGCATTCCACCCTTTTCCGGCTGAGAACCATGGCCTCAGATTTGGAGGTGCTGATCCTCATTCCCGCTGCTTCACACTCGGCTGCGAACTGTTCCAGTGCGAGCTGGAGGCCCCCCACCGATGAAGCCATCAGAACCACATCATCCGCAAAAAGCAGAGATGAGATTCTGAGGCCACCAAGTGAAAGCCCTCCGCCACTTGGCTGCGCCTAGAAATCCTGTCCATAAAATTATGAACAGAATCGGTGATAAAGGGCAGCCCTGGCGGAGCCCATCACCCACCGGAAACGAGTCCGACTTATTGCCGGCAATGCGAACCAAACTCTTACAACGGTTGTATAGGGATCGAATGGCCCGTAGCAGTGGGCCAGACACCCCATACTCCCGCAACACCTCCCACAGGACACCCCGAGGGACACGGTCGAATGCCTTCTCCAAGTCCACAAAACACATGTAGACTGGTTGGGCAAACTCCCATGCACCCTCAAGTATCCTCGAGAGGATAAAGAGCTGGTCCAGTGTTCCGCGACCAGGACGAAAACCGCATTGTTCCTCCTGTATCCGAGGTTCGACTAACGGACGAACTCTCCTTTCCAGCACCCTGGCATAGACTTTCCCAGGGAGGCTGAGGAGTGTGATCCCCTGTAGTTGGAACACACCTCCGGTCTCCCTTCTTAAAGATGGGGACCACCACCCCGGTCTGCCAGTCCAAGGGTACTGCCCCTGATCTCCACGCAACATTGTAGAGGCGTGTCAACCAGGACAGCCCTACAACGTCCAGAGCCTTCAGGAACTCGGGGCGGACCTCATCAACACCAGGGGCTCTGCCACCGAGGAGTTGTTTAACTGCCTCAGTGACCTCGACCCCAGAAATTGGCGGGTCATTCCCTCATCCCCAGACTCTGCTTCCTCCTCGGAAGACGTGTCAGTGGGATTAAGGAGGTCCTCAAGTATTCCTTCCACCGTCTGACAATTTTCTCAGTCGACGTCAGCAGCGCTCCGCCAGCACTATACACAGTGCAGGTAGAGCACCGCTTTCCCCTCCTGAGACGCCTGACGGTTTGCCAGAATCTCTTCGAGGCAGTCCGAAAGTCTTTTTCCATGGCCTCCGAACTCCTCCCACACCCGAGTTTTTGCTTCAGCCACTGCCCGAGCCGCATTCCGCTTGGCCTGTCGATACCTGTCAGCTGCCTCTGGAGTCCCACAGGCTAACCAAGCCCGATAGGACTCCTTCTTCAGCCTGGTGGCTCCCTTCACCCTGGTGTCCACCATTTGGTTCGGGGATTACCACCACGGCAGGCACCAACCACCTTGCGGCCGCAGCTCAATGCAGCAGCCGGCAATGGAGACGCTGAACATGGTCCATTCGGACTCAATGTCCCCAGTCTCCCTCGGAATGTTGTTGAAGCTCTGCCGGAGGTGTGCGTTGAAGATCTCGCGGACTGGGGCCTCTGCTAGACGTTCCCAGCACACCCTCACCACGCGTTTAGGTGCACCGGGTCTGTCCAGCGCCCTCCCCGCCACCTGATCCAACTCACCACCAGGTGGTGATCAGTTGACAGCTCAGCCTCTCTCTTTACCCGAGTGTCCAGAACATATGGTCGCAGGTCTGGTGATACGATTACAAAATCGATCATCGACCTGCGGCCTAGAGCATCCTGGTGCCACGTGCACTTATGGACACTCTTATGTTCGAACAAGGTGTTCGTTATGGCCAAACTGTGATTTGCACAGAAGTCCAATAACAAAACACCACTCGGGTTCAGATCAGGGAGGCCGTTCCTCCCAATCACGCCCCTCCAGGTCTCGCTGTCGTTACCACGTGAGCATTGAAGTCTCCCAGTAGGACAACAGAGTCTCCAGGTGGGGCACCTTCCAGCACCCCCAGGGACTCTAAGAAGGCTGGGTACTCTGAACTGCCACACCGCGCATAAGCGCAGATGACAGTCAGGACCCGTTCCCGATCCTGAGGCGCAGGGAACAAACCCTCTCATCCACCGGGAAAAACCCCAATGTACCGGCAGCAAGCCGGGGATATTAGAATACCCACCCCAGCCCGCCGCCTCTCACCAGGGGCAACTCCAGACTGAGACAGAGTCCAGCCCTCTCCAGGAGACTAGTTCCAGAGCCCAAGCCATGCGAGAGGTGAGCCCGACTATATCTAGCCGGTACTTCTCAACCTCACGCACTAACTCAGGCTCCTTCCCCACCAGAGAGGTGACATTCCATGTCCCTATTGCCAGTCTTGGCAGCCGGGATCGGTCCGCCAGGGCCTCCGCTCCTGGCCGCCGCCCGACACACATTGCACCCGACCCCTATGGCGCCTCCTGCGGGTGGTGGGCCTGCGGGAGGATGGGCCCATGTCTCCTCTTCGGGCTGTGCCCGGCCGGGCCCCATGGACTAAGGCCCGGCCACCAGACGCTCGCCCTCGGGCACCCTCCCCGGGCCTGGCTCCAGGGCGGGGCCCCGTAACCCTATCCCGGCAGGGTAAACTGTTCCCTCGATGTTCTTTTCATACGGGTCTTCTGAATCGCTCTTTGTCTGGTCCCTCACCCAGGACCAATTTGCCATGGGAGACCCTACCAGGGGGCAAAAGCCCCCAGACAACATAGCCCCTGGGATCCCTGTGACACACAAACCCCTCCACCACGATAAGGTAGCGATTCACGGAGTTTTGCTAAATAATTGTATGTATCTTTAAAATGTATTTCATCATCCACAAAATGCCATGTAATACCACATGTACTTGTTTTTCCAAGGTTTTTTTTGCTATTCTGATGCACAACACAGAGGATTATAAAAACGAGGTATGTTTTTTTCTTTCTTTTTTTTTTTTTTTTTTGACATTTTACAGCTATAACTGCCAGGTTCAGTATCTGTCACGCACACCTGCAAATTAACACAATTTCCATCACTCCCCTGGAAATAAACACCCCGTAGTAATAGAAGAGCTGAACTTCCTCTTTGACTGCTGGAATAAAGGCTGTTTTTGTTTGCTGCTCCCTGGTGTCCCTGCTCATGCTAAGCATAACAATTTAGCTGTCATTAGAATAGCTAGAGGGGTGCCACTCCCAAATCTTCCCATAAGAACACTCACAAATGACCCACATGAGTCATATTTAAATGCATCAGTTATGCTGTATTTTACTGTGATGTGGCAAACTATCCAAGTATTATTTTCGTATCTAAACTGATCTAAGAAGTAAAAGCAAAAGAAAAAATGTGAGTAAAAACAAAACAAACAAACAAAAAACAGCTAACTAATAAATGAGACACTAACCGCAGTCTGACAAAGTTGTTTCGTACTCTCCCGCCATCCTTCCAACCCCCAAATGAGCTCAAGAGAAAAAAACCTCATCCAGTGGCTCAGTGGGACTGCCAGCAGTGCTGTCTGTGTGTACAGCTATGGTTGGTCAGGTCGGTTTATTATATATGCGATTAAACATGTCCAAAGTTCATGTAAGTATTCATGTAACTGCAAAACAAAGATTGATTAAAACTAGGCAAAACAGTCTGTGGCATAGTTAAATTTTTATTGTTTGTATTTATTTGTGTAGTTGTTTTTTATCATGCTAATTCTTGGTTTTCTTTAAACAACTTCTATTGATTTTACCTAAATCATGTTTTACGTGACTGTAAACCAGCGGGTCTGATTTTATTGTTGGCTTTTCCTGGCCTAGTGGGAACCCTAAGCAAACACTGAGGCTGAACTAATAGGAGTGCATGGTTCTTGGTCCCAAGGTGCCCTTGTTGACATTCTAGCTCTTATTATTTTGAGCTGGATCCTTTTCTGGCCCAGTTAGACAAACATTTATCAGGCTTGGTGATACAAAAAGTATCTAACATTCATAAAACCAAAGAAACAGAGGGTGCATCCTGCCTAATGTTCAGTAATAAATTCACAATATACTGCTTCTCATGCATGGCTGCTAACAACTTCATTATCATCAAAATCATATTGGATGGAAGCCTCACGTCTGTATCTGCAAAAAGAATTAATGTGAGGATTTTGGGCATGCACTGTGCTGCTTTAGTGTATTTATGTAAACAAAGTTAACCTACCTACAAGTATCTTTGAGACAGGATTGAATTTATAAAATTATAGCCTGTCATGTTTTTACTACTACTGTGTTTGTCTTTGCACAGTTTTGCAAAAATAACATTATTCGAAACCTTGTATGCGAGGGGAAGGATTTTAAATTCGATTCTGGATTAAACAGGGAGCCGATGAAGAGAAGCCAATAAAAACAACCACAAAGCCAGTGAAGGGTCGAAATTTAACAAACTCTTCTCAGTGTTGCAAAAGTAGATAAAGCAACTGCTGGGTTGATTTATATGCAATCACACCCAAGTTTCCTCTTTGATTTTCGATCTCATATGTTGAGGTTAGGGAGACATCAGTGAAAGGCCACATGTTAGAATAACAGTTTAATTTAAGCAGTCATGTGGACGACCAACTCTGGCTTCCAGATTTCTTGTTTTTACAATTTCCAATACAAAATGATAATGTTACCTTCTAAAAGAGCGGGTGGTACGAAATTTGTTTTCCCACTGTCCAACGAACAGCCTTGAATTGCATTTTCTCGGCCCAAGTCTGAGAATTGTTTTACTCGACCGAAATGTGCCAGAATTCTCACCTCCAGGCTCGATCGGAGGGGTGTCTGAGGTGCAGCAGAGCATGATGTTCACCGCCTCTGAAGACTGTAGCGACTTTGTTGTTGCAGTGGATTGATGAGGTTTATTTAGAGTGGAGCAGAGTGAATGCTGGGAGACAGAGAGAGGAACACTGACAGAGAAGGAGAGGGAGAAGGAGTAAAGAGTGCTAATGGAATTTCCAATTTGAGGGGAATTAGTTACTTCGTACAAGGTGTTCTTGGTGCGAGAAGAACGTGATGGAAGCCAAGAGGAAAGATGTACAGATGAGCACGACTCTCACAGTATTCTCACAACCTTGCACAGGCAAAAGCACCAGCAGCGTCCTTTTGTTGTTGCTAAGAAACAAATCTAATCACATAAGCTATTGTCAATCACAGGCTAAAAGCAAACAGCCAACAACTGTTTCAAATGAAACAGTCCAAACCACACATTATTGATTTTCTTTTTTGGTAGAATAAACAGCACAGGGAAAAATCATCATTAAATGTACAATTGTCCTTGTTCCACAGCAAGTCAGTGAAATAAAAACATCTTATAAGTCTTATATACGGTTTTACAGAGGTCGTTGTTGTCAAGGACTTCTCAAAATTTCCAGAAGTTCTCAAACTGTGATTCTTCTATGTAGCCCTCAGACACTGTAGCATGTTTTATGTGTCTTTTTAGATGTCATATAAAAGTGGATAATATTGTTAATATTGAGATGATTACATTCCTCCTTACCAGATATACCGTTATTTAAAAGGTTTAGTCCTTGTAGTCCTTTAGTCCCTCTCCCCAATGAAAAAAAAAGGCTGACAGATGCTGACCTTGAGTGTAAATGAACCTGACATTCTAAGATTTTATTTATGGGTTGCCGTTTTTTTTTTTTTGAGCATGATTCTGCACAACCTGAGGACAGCAGAGGGACCATCAACCCTATTTCTGGAAAAAAAATGACTTGGGGTGCATCTGAAATTAGCAGAGGTGCACTAGTGTGTACAGAAGGAAAAATGGATTTCCTTGATCTGTATGTGCATTTTAAGATGTTTGGAGAGTAAAAATGACTTCTGTGGTCTCTGACTCTTTTTGATTCTTTTTCTGTCTCCTGAGCTCCTTTACTGTGTCTCTCTGCTCCCTCTCTCTGTTCTCCTTTTATCTCTCTCTGCCTTCAACTTTACATTGTTTCATGCATTTCCGTCTCAGTGTTCTCGTACTCGGTGTCCTCGTTGTCCTTTCCATCCATCTGTATTCGTTCTCGATGACTTCTCACTTGACTTTTCTGCCAAAGCATAAAAAGAATTGTGAAATCCATTTTTATTTAGACTTTGTGTTTGAGACTGAATGGGTTTGAATTCAGTTAGATAAAAATTAAATGTGCTATCCCACTGATACCACATTTAAATTCTAATTAGGTTAGGTGTTTATGGAGCCTGTGGTTTACGCTGTAATTACTGAAATACACGTGCATTATCTTTGCGGTAACTATCTCAGACTGAATGTAATCAGGCCAGCTATTATACCAGAATATAATGGTCCTCCTGTCCTGCAGACACTGGGCAGTAATGGCTCTTCCTCTTTCACCTCCACATTCATTTGCTTTCTCTTTCAGTCCCTTCATCTTGTCCCACACACATGTTTATCCATCTGACACTGGATGGATAAAATCGATATTGGCTGGCTAGCTAGCTACTTTTTCGGCTAACTTTGAGCCACTCATTTCTTTACTGTCAGTGCCCCCTGACTGTCCTTTGTCCACTTGCTGTTTTCTGTTTCCCCTCCTTTATTTTCTCTTTATTTCTTAGAGATGGTGGTGTCTCTCAAAATGGAGCCAATTAGAATCAATAAGTGATATCGATAAACAAGATCCCTGACACCGCTGGCTGAAATGCAGTGCCAAACCATGACAGAGTGGCCATAATGTTTTAGAGATGGCTACTTGCTGTTGTACTACTCTTATTATATAACCTGTTGCCATTGATTTTCAGTCCAGTTCTTGTATAATATGCAGCGGTGCAGGGGACCATAAGTGGTCCGCAGGTGCGCATGCGCTGTCAAAATAAAAGATCCGCACCAGATATGAAGTTGCAACGCGCGTTTGCGTACATATAAAAGGCACTGTTTTTGTCCGCTAGAGTGGGATTTTCACGGCATATTCTGCACCACATCTCTGTGCGTTCATCATTTGTTTGAAGCCAGCTCACCTCCTGCAACCACTTTTCCGAGAATACGCGCTTCTTTTGCGGTTCGGACTCCTTCTGACATTTCTTTGGAGGTGGAGGAACACCAAAGTAATTGCTTAAAGGAGCTTGCTTCTTCGACATCTTTAAGAGTTCCAAACAAATGTCCGTCCTCCTCCAGAAAATCTTATGTACGCAAACGCGCCTTGCAACTTCTTATCTGGTGCGCGTCTTTTATTTTGACAGCGCATGCGCACTTGCGGACCAATTATGTGCACCCCTGGAAATATGGCAAGTTCCTAGCAACTTGGGGGTCTCTGACAGGTTGTTAGCAACAACACTTAACTGTTATGTGGAGACACAACATTGGTTAATCTCTTAAATTAGGTGTCTTTTTTATGCATACATTATTCAAAGATTCAGCGATTATATCTCTCGGCCTGCTTGGGAACACCTTGGTGTTCTCCGAGATAAGCTGGAGAAGATGGCTGGTGTGGGATTCTCTGCTTAGGCTTCTGCCCCTGTGACTTGGCCCAGGATAAGCAGAAAAAGATGGATGGATGGAATTATTTATAGGTCTGTGTTAACAAACCCCACATTCCTCTGAAAATGATCAAGAACAATGACTAGACGGAAAATGAGTCTAAAAGGAACTTATGTCCAAAGAAACATTTTGAAACACCTTAAGAAAACCTGGAGAACTACTGTTTAAGACCACTTTGAAACAAAAATATAAGCAAGTCTGACTCCTTGGAAGCAAAAATCTAAAGAAACGAGCAGTGGCTCAAGACTTTTGCACAGTACTATTACTTCTTGACAGCCCTTTTATTTTGGGGCCTGTTTTATTAGTTTTATTTTACTTCATCTTGAGCAAACGTGATTTTTTTCTTCCCCAGTCATTATGTTTTATCCTTCCCACCCTCAGCAGTTTATCACAGCACAAGTTCTGTTGACTTGAACAACATTTGCATAAAGGCCATTTGGCTGCTCATATAGTGCTTGAGGTCAGTTCAGCTGAGTGGATAACCAGGTAATGAATCTCCTTCTTTTCTTGTTAATATTGCGTCCCTTACCCCATTATTCTCATTGGACCAGAGGATAAGGGAATAGAATAGGAGCGAGAGAGAGAGCAAGGGGGGAGTCATTGGAGTACATGCATTATGTATCATATCCTACAGTGAAGAAGACAGCACTGTGAGTGGGAGTGTGAGCGGCCAGCAGTGCACTGAGGTGAACACAGTGAATGCTAATGAGGGAGCTGCATTTGCTGGGAGGTACATCTGATTAAAAGCACAAGTCATGGTGAACACAGCCCAGCAGTGTTATCAGAGAAAACACACACAAAGTAACGGATGTCGGAAAGAGATGAGTTTTGTGAGTTATTTTTGGCTTCAACGAAGATAAAAGATCAGATCACTGATAAAAGATCTGCGTCACTGATATGCTGGAAGTAAGGGGAACACTTGAAAGTTTAACTTCAAATGTTTTCTTTTAAGTCATCGGTTGACAGTTTTCCTAACTAAATTAGGCTTCTACATTATAATTGGTCGTTTGTGTCACAGCTCCATACAGCCACTAGCATACACAAGGTTAAGTGAATATTTATCAGCTGCTTGGTGATTTGTCTGCTGCACACAGCCTATCACATTTATTTGACGCAAAGGAGATCTCTGCAGGGATAACGAAGTTAAGTATGAATTACGTCAAACATGTCTTTTATGATTTCTCAGGCACTTGAGTCCATGCAAAATGTTGTTTAATGCAGATTATCAGAACAGGCGTTTTTTATTTTGTTTTGGTTTGTTTTGTGTTCTTTCATCTGCCATCCATATGCCTCATGCTTCTGTTTCGATTTTCTTTGTCCAGATTCTAATTTAAATGTCCACAAAGTTGCATAACACTCGAGCTATCAGATGCTGCTAAAAGCACTGAAATGATTGTATATTTCACCAGCAATTTAAGCTGAACTCTGGCAAAAATAGAAACTACGAGGGCTATATAATGATACCTCTATGTAGTACAACATCTTTGGCATGCCTGGACACTTCTTCCATTGCTTCTTGGAAATTCAGTGCTAACTATTTGCACTCCTGACCCAGTATGAACCTTCCAGATCCCTCAGGTCATCTGGATCCGGTCTGTTATCAGTCCCCAGAGTCAGAACCAGACACGGAGAAGCTGCATTCAGCTTTTATGCTCCTTATATCTGGAACAAACTCCCAGAAAGCCTCAGATCAGCTGAAACACTCAGTTTATTTAAATCCAGGTTGAAGACTCACCTGTTCTCAGCTGCATTTGAATAAAGCACCAAATCCACACTTAAGTTTAAATTTCAAAACCTACTTTTTATCTACTGGTTTGATTTTGGTTGGTTGGTTGGTTGGTTGGTTGGTTGGTTGGTTGGTTGGTTGGTTGGTATCAAATTTAAATCATGCTTTTTATTTGTTTGTGTTTTTAATGTCTCTGTAAAGCACTTTGAATCACCTTGTTGTTGAATTGTGCTATATAAATAAACTTGCCTTGCCTTAAGAAGCATCTTGATTTGTAAGGATGAGTCCAGCCAGCTTATGGAGGAAACTCATATAGATTTTGGAGGTGCTGATTCTAGTGTGTGTTGTCAGTTTTATTCTGATGAACCCAACATCTTCCAAAAGAAAGGCTGCCAAACTGCAGTTCCACAAATGACCATCGTTTCTGTACTGGCTAAAATTGGAGATCCTGTCTCTGAATATCACAAACAAGATCAGTGACAAGGAACAACCTTAGTGTATTCCAACACTAAACTAAGGTCTTGGGCTGAACATACGTACTTCTCTTAGTACTCCCCCACAGGATCTAATGTGGTATCTGTAGGACTTTTTCAAGCCTCAAAACAAATGTAGACTTGATGACCCTTCCTGAAGACATGCAATGGTAAAAGTTTTAAAAAGGATCTCACAATACACAAATAATACTTTAATTAAGATGGACTCATTAATATACTGTAGAAACACACAAAACTTCGAGGAATGAGTCCTAAGAAGCTAAGTGTAAATGGAATATCCATGGTAAATGTACCAGCATGTATAGATTTTGTTTTTTCTAGTCTTTACTGACCACTTATGTACTAATCACTTAGTGGATAAAGTGCAATACCTCCCGGGCCACAGCTTATCCCAGTTTATGCAGCACTAATTTGTGTTGTGTTGATAAATCTGAAAACAAATGATAGGCAATAGTACATTGACAGAATCTCTTTAATGTAGATGGTGATAAATTACAACAGAAACTCCTGTACCTGGAGCCACTGCATGAATAAGACCACACTGCTTTATCTACAGCAGCTCCTGCTGAGTTGTTAACGTTAATCCTTGGATATGGGAGAGACTCTGAACAAGGAGATCTGAGAGTGTGATTACTGATCAGCTGAACTTCCCGGTTGCTGTGGTTCCTGGTGAAAATGAGATGATGGGGACGTCGAGCAGAATGGTCACTACTGTCATCTGGCTGGATTTATTTGAAATTAAATAAAGAATTAAAAAAATATTAATGGTTTTAGATCAGTTAATGGTAACATTTATAGTGTTTTTGAGAAGAAAACTGTTCCTTTATAAACCCTGTTAAACAAATATTAATGCATTATGGATCTGTTTTCTATTCATTTTAAATGCATTTTTATTGTCAATTGTTATTTTGGTTCATTCACTCATATTTTTAATTTCTTTACTATGAACATGATTAGAGTGGACACATTCCTTTCAGTGCAAACACCTTTAAAATCTGCTTGTGCAATAACAATAAAGGAACCTGTGGAAGGTGGAATAAGATAAAAAAAATGACCTGGCCTGCTCTCTAAATTAAGTTAGGTAAGCACACTTGTGCAGGCAAATAGAAAAGCTGTGGTTCTTTAAAGCCACTTTAGTGATGAATAGGTGGTGAAGCTGAAAGAGACATGACAGCCTAAAGAGGGTTTTCAGTCTATTCACCCGCACAGATGTAAAGACATGACCTTTGCACAAAAGAGTGAAATGCAGCAGCAGTTTTGTCCTCCTGGTATTTATTTCACAGTGGGGTTACCTTTTAAAGGCGCATGCATTGTAATGGATTTGTAACGTGTTGTACAAATCCAGTGTCTCTTTTTTAACACTGTTTTTACAGTTTGTAATGCCTGAGTTTTAAAGGTGCTTATTATGAAAAAACCCAACAAAGCTATTTATAAAAATTCCCAGTTTGCCCTGCTTTTTATAAAGTATTAGTATTTGTTTGCCCACTTTAGTATTAACCCTCCACGCTGCATTGACTGCAAATGTTTGGTCAAACATGATATCCCTTAAGATTAGTTTTTGTTAAATAGGCTTGAAGTCTAAAGGCGTTTTCACACCTCCAGTTCGTTCACTCTGGTCCGAATGAGTTGATGAGCATGTAAACTTGTAGCTATTTCCAGTGGTTTGATTTGTTTTCACACAGAGAAAAATCCAAGTGAACTCCAAGCCAACCAAAATGTGTCAGTACAAACCAGTGGCCAGATGTTTCTGGGGCAGGAACAGCAAAAGTAAATACAGGAAGATGGTGCTTATGTCTGGACTGCTGGAGAACACAGAGAATTTACGTTCATTTAAAAGCTAGTTGCTAGCTTGTACAGACCTTTGCACATCTGTGGTACCTTCCAGTACTGAGAATGCAAAGCTGTAATGTACACCTGGTAGGTGGTTCGGATAGGGGTCGCATCATGTTCACACCATAAACAAACCGCTCTGGAGTTTGTTTGGAACTGTAAGGAGGCCAGTTCTTCCAATGGTGCACTCGGTGCGGTTATTTTGGGTCTGCACACAAGTCCAATTACTCTGTTCATACGTGCACAAATGAACCATTCAAAGTGAGGAAACGAATGAGAGTTTGATTTAAGCGGAATAAATACAGCAATAAAGTTATATAGTTAGGACTTGATCAGGTGACCTCGAATAATTGTTTATTTCTTGTTCACTCACCTTTCTCACTCACTATGTGTGCATACACCAGTCTCAAAGGGGGTAGTAGTCTAATTCTTGGGGTTTTCTCACTGTTATTACCTTAAAATATTAAACGCCTTATTGCAAATGCTATTGTGATTTGGTGCTACATACATAAAATTGAATTGAAATCAGATGACATCAACCACATTTCCTAATCATTGTCTCCCTTCTGCTGCTCAGTCTATCTCAAAGTTGAAGTATGTTTTGGTCTATTAAGTCCCTTTTCATTCCTGGGGCATTATGCACAATATCAATTTTGCTGGGTTAATGTTAACCTGAAAAAAACCCCAGTCTTTTCAGTCTTTTCATTAATGGAATGCTTTTATTGTGTAAAACTATTAAAATATTTTAGTGCCTGAACTTGAACCAGTGAAATGCGGTGAAAATAAATCGGAAACTGGAAACAAAGCAAAACAAAGGGCAAATCTTGTGACACCACTTCACCCTACAAATGTAGCCTTAAATGTCTTTAAAACAGACCTTTAACTGTCAGCATACTATATTCCCGAGGCCAGTGCATGAAGGCACAGATGGAAAGGACACTTCATGTGTACCATGTAGAAGCCAGCAGCATCTAACATGAATAATTTGACCACCATGGCATGAGAATGTGTTGGCTTGTTTCTTCCCTTGAGAACTGGTTTAGGGATTGCTTTTTCCATTTGTGGCCATTACCTGTTTTTGACAGGACCTTTGCTGATATGATTCATTCCGATGTGCTTCTTTTTTTCCTCCAGAGTCCACAAAGAATTTTAAGGGCCTTCTTAGAAGGTTTCACCCTAGTCATTATTTGAAGCCAAAAGTCCCTCATTGATTTGTGTAGTTTGACTTTAGATCGAATCAACTGACGACAGTGCTTAAGTGAAAGAATACATGGGTGGAAGTCTTACGTTTTTCTTACAAAAAAAATCCCATAACTGTCACATAAATTAAAGAGACCCAGAAGCAGAACACAGATATTGATGTTCCAGCAAACTGGAAATGTTTAATGCAAGTACTGAGTCATACATTGAATCTTGGACTTGAGGTCAGGGCATAGTTGAGGGAAGTCAGGAAGTCTGGCTGGCTGTTATGAGTGGAGAGTGACAGGCTGAGTGTGGAACTGGCAGCAGAGGGCCTGGGTCACCAAGTAGTCAGGCTGAATTGGAGTGTGCTGACGGGCAAGGCTGAGTAGTAATCATGAGACAAAGACCACAGGAAAATTTGAACTGAAGCAAATTTACACAAAGGGAAAACTAGAATTATACAGTTTACACCCCAATAATTAAACTAACAAACTGGCAGGGTGTGGACTGGAAGCAATGGTACATGCAACACACCTGAATAAAATTAGTAGGTCATAAGCAAGACTCTAAAGAAGTTGGCTGCATGCAGCAGGGACACATTTAAAAAGGTGGAAAAAACAGAGTCAAGGTAAATTAACATAAAACAAGATTGCATTACAAGGTTTAAATTAAAGAGATGGCTTTGTGATGTCTTTCAAGACAAAAACAAACCCCCAAATGCTGGGCAATACAAAAGACAGTGATTTAAGAATCACTTATAAAAAAACAAACAAACAAACAAACGACTTCTCTGCAGCCTGAAGACACAACTACTCACTAGTAGCTCAGCACATTAGCTGGCCAGCTGGGGCCAGCCTGCTAATCTCCCTAGCTTTTATACTCTAGTGCTCATTGATAAGTGGAGTCAGCTGTGTACTTGCCATTGGAGAAAGGCAGTGGCACCCAAGTCATAACAGGAGACCCACACAATAAAACACAGTAGGACTAGTATAGGGTTTAACATAGTGGAGAGATCCCCTTCAGTGAATCCAGTTAGTGGACAGGATGCCTAACCGACAGGTACCAGCTACAGCTGTCTGTTACCTGTCTGCCCACCTGTCAAGAAAAACTTGCCCCTAACATTAGTATCCAGATACTAGGCGTAAAAAATGATATCCCACTCACCAAGTATCCTCAGAGGCCCAACCCGTCTTTTTTTGTACCAGCCTGTAAACATGACTGGGGATTTTACACATAGAGAGTTAACACCCCAAGGAATGAGGAAGCCGTAACTACCAATTTGTTTCATATTTTTTTTGTTTCTTAGGTCAAAAATAAATTTGCTCCTTTGTAATGTGAAGATTGTGGAGTGCTGCCTGGATCTGTTACTGTTTTAGAAGGCAGCATGTTTTGAGATTCCTGCAGGAAGCAAAACTGGAAGCTTTGCCTAAAGATGGAGTCATCATGGGAGCAAAAGTGTGTAACATGAGTGAAAATCTTGAGACGACTGGGAAATTCAATTCAAGATTCAAGAAATCCCTGAGCAGATCAATTTTATGTTTCCTGTGCCACCTTTACTTTCATGTCAGTGTCATGTTTGCCCAGTTTAAAAAGAACAAAACAGGTAAAATCAAAAACACATTGGTCTTTGCTTCTAACCACTTGTTCTCCTCCTTCTCTTCAGGGTACCACAGGAGTTTGTTGTCTGGACTAATTTTCATGCCTTATTTTCATGTTTTTTCTTATATATATGTATTTTTTTTTGTTTTCTGGGTGACATTTTTTTTTAAGATGTTTTCTACTGTCAACATAGTGCTTGCTTTGCCTCTTGCTTTCTGCAGTCGTTTGTTTCTCTGTTTCCCCAGCAGTCAGAACAGAAAAAAGCGTGAAGGGTTAGTACTTGTTGTGTCTCTGTAGAATAGCTAAAAACATTTTTTTTTTTTTGTCAGTAGGGTTGGGTGAAAATTTGCCTTTAAGCTAAAGCCAAGGCACTTTGTTAAGGATGAGCTCTGTGCTCAATGAAAGTGAGAATCGCTCTGCTAGTACATGAAAACATTATCTGGTAATCTTTGCCCGTTGGCGCAGGCAGTTATTCATGAGCACTTAATACTTTTCGATCACCCTCCTGCTGATTATTTCTTTCTTCCTAAGAGAACAAATGGGAATTGACTGCTGGTGTGACTAGTTTTCCAGGGAGAGAGCCCAGATGCAGAGCATTTGAGGCCAGATGTGTAATTTGAATAAAACTTAACAAACAAAACCATGATATTGTTTGGCTGTTATTAAAAAGATAAACACATTGGAGCTCATGATGGTTCCATATGAAACAAACAAGCCAACAAAAACTACACATTTCTTTATAATTAACTATAAAAAATTTAACTGTCAGCTTGGGGTTGGACGCCCATTAATTTGAAAAGTTTTACATTACAATAAGGAAATGTTAGGTTACAGTGTTCGTATAGAGAGCTGATACTGGTGACATTTCCTTGAAACATGTTTGGCAATTTTCCTGGGAAACACTGAAACTCTACCCGTTGCAGTTTCTGGACTGTAGCACCAGCCTCATTACCTTAACTTTACTGACATGCATGTGATTGCTCAAAGTGTGAAGTAGAGCTTCTCAGCAGTTACCAAACATTTATTAGTGCATCTAAATATCTTAGAATATAATACTTTTTTCAAAATTTTATTAAAAACTTTCATGTTATTTATATTCATTATATGCAAAATGAAATATTTCTGAAGGCGTCTGACCTCAGGATCTCATCTCTGCTTTTTGCACATGATGTCGTTTTGTTGGGTTCAGTGTGCAATCACCTCCAGGTTGCACTTGGGTCATTTGCGGATGAGTGTGAAGAAACAGCTACCACACCCACTCCGGGTCAGGGGCAAGTTGATGCCTCAAGTGGAAATATGTACATTTCTCAGGGTCTTATTAACAAATGAGGCTAGAAGGATTGATAGATCAGATCAGAACAGATGGATTAGTGGTGTTTGCAGTGATGCGAATGCTTCCTGTTGTAGTGAAGACTGAGGTGAGGGTGAAAACGCAAGACTGTCGATTGATCGACTGGGTATGAATGAGACTGCACATACAAATGATCAAAATGAGTTTCCTTAGAAGGGTGGCTGGACTCAGCCTTAGGATGAGGAGCTTGGTCATTCGAAGGTCCTTGGAGTAGAGTTACTACTCTTCCACATTGAAGAGCCAGTTGATGTGTTCTGGGCATGTGACACCAGGCTGGCGTATGACTGCTTTGGTGTTCATTCACAAGTGAGGGCAGTGACCTTGTAGAGTGGAAGTCTGGCATGTCTGCTTAGACTGCTGACTTCAAGATGCAGTGATATAATTGCACGTGTCCTTTTCAAAGTCACTCCACGTGACAAGAGATCCGACCTGAAGCACTATCAGAAAAATCTAAGTAATAAATATACATTAATTAGTGTGTAATTACATTCCAATAAATGAATCCATCCTCATAAGAATTAATCTAATAAACATCTGTTTGAACATTTTATTTTTGGTTATTTAATTTGTCCAAATACTTTTGAGCCCCTGAAATGAAGGGATTGTGTTAATAAATGCTTTATTTCTTCACATTTATATGGAATCTTTTTGCTCAGCTCAATGAATTAAAGAATAAAGTCTGCACTGCAACTAAATCTCAGTTGTTTTATTTATTTATTTATTTTTATAACTGTAAACAGTGTGCCAGAGACCTAATGTCGTGCTTGAATGTCCTAAAACATTTTCCATCTGATAAGCAGTTTACTTACATTCTCATGTTATATGAGTATTTATTTGCTAAGTGTCCAAGTCCAACAACCCTAGATCAACCTCAAAGAAAGTTTTACTAACACCAGCTAACAGTGAGAAAAACAGCAGTGCTTTCCAACAGAAAAGTTCAAGATCTTTCTCAACAACTCACCACAGTATTGCTGTCATTAGCCATAAGTGAGCTTCACTGTCTCATCAACCTGTATCAGACTGCTTTCATAAAATTTACAGCCTCCTGCATTTAGATGTGACAATTAGACATGAACAGAAGCTGAGGTAAACAGTGGATTGACAGCCTAGACCCGAGTACCTTCACTTTTTTAATTTATTTATTTTTGCATTGTTGAGGCGACTCTGGTAAAAGTGTTAAATACGGCCGAACAATAATTGCAGCATTTCTGATTCATTGCTAAGTGTTGATGTCATTTAAATATCTTAAAATATAGTGAAAAAGTGTTTTTTTCACAAACAGTAGAAGAAACATGCCAGCCAGCCATGACCGTTATACGGTACCGTTGAAATGTAATATTTTGAGCTCTCTTGGCTGACTAATCATGTTTGTCCTACAGCGGCCACAGTAGTCGGGATTATGCACTTGAATAACATAAAACGAAGTTGAGAAAGAAAGTAAGTATCCCCATAAAGAATCCCCATAAAGATGATCTCTTTGTAATCCCTAATATTTTGATTTAATTGTAAGAAGCTGATGACATTTAGATGATGAAAAGCCAACAGCAGGGCTATGCCTCAAAAAATGCTCTGCATTTGCCCATGTTGAATATAGGCACATTGCTTACCCAGTCATCCTCAATGACCTTATCTCTAATGCTTTCTAAGGCCATATGAGAATCTTGCAGTGCTTCATTGCAAGTGAGAAAGGCCTCTAATTATTTGCATGACATGGTCTCTTGGCATTAAAACAAAGCTGTTTTAGGCAAACTGTACTGGATGCCCTTTTTCAAGCCAGAGTGCTGTGGCAGATTGATACAGAGAAATACACCTGCCTCTTTGCTTCAAGATTGTTTGCACAGAACACATTATCTTCTGGTGCTGGAGCAAGGTTCTGTTGCTATTCACCTGTCTGTCTGTTAGAGGATTGGCTCAACTAAACTGGCTGGAATGAAAGCAATCAGGAATCCCAGCAGGTAGTCTGCTGACTGAGTCTCTGTGGGCAGTTTCTGGGTGCATTTGTTTTACACACACAGTTTACCTGAATTCAACCAAAGCAACCTCAACAATGACTGTCTAATAGAACTTGAACCACAAGCAGGCTCCAAACAGAAATGTTTGGATTCTTGACATGTCAGGATAAAGACTGGGTGAAAGTCTTTATCCTGACTTGACACATGTCAACAGCTATATATATGTATATATATATGTGTGTGTGTGTGTGTGTGTGTGTGTGTGTGTGTGTGTGTGTGTGTGTGTTTGTTTTAACCGTGAATCATAACAACATTATGCTGGCCTAAGTAAATCCTTGTACAATAAATTACTTCCATGAGATGCATTTGCAATGCTAAGATGCCGCAGTAATGGATTCCCTCATTTGAGATAAATGAACTTTGATGGGAGGACAGCACATTTGACTCATTACTTTTGGTGGGTGGTAGGCAGTTTCTTTACATCAGAGTAATTATGCTGAGCTATTAGGCTTTGGGGGGACAGTGCAAGCCAGCCGAGCCATCTCTTTATGTTTGCAGATTCTAGCAGGGTGTGCAGTTGCTTTCCTCCAACAGACAGGGCTCCACTGTTCGCTTTTCTTTCAAGATATGGCACTTAAACAAGGAGGGGAGCTGAACCATTGCTTTCATTATGGTGACATTTCCAACCAGCCTTCTTCACTGTTATCTGTCCTGTCATATGTTTACTTCTGCATGTGATTTACATTCTCTCTCCATTGTTCCGGAACAGCGCAGGCTGTACGGGCTCTCGAAGGGCCCTGATTCAACAAGAATCTTCCCACCATTTCTCCATCCACGGTGATTCATTTACTGTCTAATATTTACTCCATCACAGGCAGGTGCTGCCACAGAGGAAGACTTCATCTAGATTTAAAGTCCCTCTCTGCAAGCATTTCTCAGGCCAGCTCACTCTAATGACAGACACGCAGCCTTCCACAAATCAGCTTATTTATAGGCTAACACAGAGGCCTATCCCTCCTAAGTTATGGCCCCCTGTTGTCCCTCCCTCTCTGCTAGCTAGCTTCTTTTCCTCTAGCTACTGTAACTCATGTATCCTAATTTAATGGAAATTGAAAATATGTTTGCCATATTTGCTTTCCATATTTTAAGAATAATGACTGCTATGGTAACAAAATATTCACTGAAAAACATTCTTGAAGGAAAGCATTTGATCAACAAATGGATCAAACATTTCTTAAAATGTTGCGCTGGATTATTTTGTAAACATTCAGCCAATAAGAAAGCAGCCCTAAGATCTCGTGCGTGCTAAATGTTGGGAGAGCTGCGTATACAGTATAATTTAAGCTTTGCCCATGTGGCAACCTCTGGTTATGAAAAATAAAGTGTGGCACAAAAAAAAATTACAGTGCCTAAAGTGAGTCAACTCCCACAGAATTATATTTTAAAATGTGCATCCTTTAATTGTATCCTTGTGTATGGCTATAATGACAATATTACATTCACTTTGTTATGTTCTAATACAACTACTAATAATAATCATAATAACAACAATAACAATAGTCTAAGGAGTCACCTGCTCATTTTTTTGGTAAATGTATTTTTTTGGTAAATGAATTTTTTTAAGTTCGTTTTTGCTAGCTAAAGTTAGCATTTTTTTTAACACATCTCTTATTTTAATTATCCTACTAGTATCTAGATCGGGACATTCTGTTTGAATTCCCCTTGGCCCAGAGAATATCCTTATAACCATTATCAAGTGTGATGTGTAAGCATGCTGCAAAACCCTCTGCGCTACTACATCAACTCTTCAATATTCAGCCCAGTCATACTGCTGGACGAAGCTTTTCACCCTCAAACACGGAGCGTTAACTCATGTATGAGCACACTGCATTGCGTATATACAGCTTTATTTAATCATTTCCAACCCTAACACATAGCAGCTAGTAAGTGTCCAGTGTGACCCTGTTATAGAATCAGAATCAGAATCAGAAGACTTTATTTATCCCCAAGGGGTAATTAACAAATAGGGACATGACTAGTTAAAAAAAAAAGAGAAAAGAACCCGATAACAGCCAAAATGCCAACTTTCAGGCAACAAAATGCTTTACATAAGCTAATGTCTAATATTTTAGTTTTGGTAGCTGTCTTTTATATGGATTCTCTTCATTTGCCTCCTCAGAGAGTTTAAACACAACAGTTATCAGTGACTGTATGCTGTAGGAAGGTAAATGATGTACGTTTTAAAAAAATGCTAAAAATGCTTTAACGTTTTTATTAAATGAAATAAACAAATGTTCGCAACATGGTTGATACATTTAAAGAGAAAATCCAAATGGTTGCTTAATTTGAATGAAGGCAGGCCTTTGGATTTCTGGGTGAAGTTACAGATATAATAATAACCCAGTTTTTTTTATTAATGTATTCCCTGGTGCATATTAATATGAAAAAATGTTTTATTATGATTTAACTGTAAAGTTTTTTTTAAAAGTAAATGACACTGAACAAAAGGTGAAGCCCTAAAATCATCCATCCATTTTCCTCTGCTTATCCAATTCAGGATCCATATATTCATTTAAAACAAAATCTCAAAATCTGACCTTTGCTATTCATCACAGTTCCCTGCTTAGTCTCTTTGTCTTTGAGCCAGCATGCTGCTAATCACTTCATCAGAGCCTTAATAGCATTAAATAGCTGCCTGAAGCGAGGGCAGCAAAAATATCTCATTCAGATGCTGAAAAGCAGACACAGAAACAGTCCTGTAATGGCTCAAGTACAACCTCTCATTAGGAAATCAAGACAACACAATTGCATTAAGTGTAGTAAAAAGGTTTACTTTCTAATGAATGCAGGTATATAAGTACAGCTCCTGCACTCACTTTTTCCCCCCTTATATTTAATTGATGCCATTTCTTCCTGCGGAGCATGCAGCTGGCCTAAATTTTCGACTAATTTTCCAAACATCTACCTCCTTTTTTTCGCTAATGAAAAAAACACCATATGCCTTGTGACTCCTGCTACCCCCGAATAAGCACAGGACTCACAAAATTATTTGCAATTTGTGACCCCTGTCTTCAATCTTTCAGCCGGGCTTCCTAATATTCATTCCTTCTCTCCTTGATGCCAGTCAATTAGAGGTAACAGCATGGTGCTAATCACTTCATCAAAGCCGGAGATGCATACAAAGATGCCTGAAGTGTGGGCAGGAAAAAAATTCCATTTATTCAGTAAACAAAAAAGGTGAAGGCACAAGCTGTGGATGCTGGAGGCAGTAGAGATGTAAGAATTCATTTATTTCCCTCCAGTCCCTCTTCATATTACTGCAAATGTGTACTTTCTTACTGCTCATTTTAGAATTTCATATTTTTTTAAATAAATTGTAAAGGTAGAATTTATTTCATGGTTTCCATGCCCATAATGATTATCTTTAATAAGAAAAATCTACATTTTCTCTTCTCAAGATTTTCTTGACTTTGGGAATGAATCGAATCAATTAAGTAACACAACAGAGCCATATACTCTTCTATATTGTTCTTTTGCTTTATGTTATTTTACTGGGTCAAAAAAGCCAGAGCAAAGCCTCAAGAAACACAACAAACTGTTCAAACCTATATGATTTACCTTGGAATTCATGTGATGGCACCATGATCAGCACTGTTGCAAAAACCCATTTAGTGCTAACATGCTACATGACCTCATGTAGGTGAAAGGTTGGCATTTAACATCATTTAAAGAGGTAATTTCTCTGTCACCAGACTGTATTCACACCAGTTTAACACCAATATTCTGTTGGATCACAAGTGTGTTTTTTGGTTCCTGAAATGTTAAAAATGTATACATCCACCGTTTTGGTAAAAGTCCACAATTTACTGATGTGCCTCGTCCCCTTCAGCATCTCTTTGTGTCGACAGAGCCATGCATTTGGCAGGCAAATGGAAGCACCTGAGGTCATGATCTAGACAACTCACAGCCACCATCTCCCACGTCACAGCCACACACATACCATCTTCCCTGCTAAAAGGTCACTTCTGTTATTAAAGGTTGTTTTTCACTTCGGTTCTACTTTATTAGATAAGAAAGCAGCCCGCGACCAGAGAGATGGAGAGAAGTGTGGCAACAAAGTTCACGTCTATCTGCCTGCTGGAGGTTCTTGGTGGGAGACCAAGTCTCAGTGCTCTGACATCTCCATAATAGATGCTCACTAAATGGCAAACAGAAAACAGCAGGTCAACCTTTCCCTCATCTTGGGTATAGAAAAAAGGGAGCAAAGAGAGAGAGAGATGTGGGGTTAGGGAGAAGTGAATGCAATATGGCCTATTGTTTCGTTATTCTGTCTGCACAGAATGATTATGGACACTGGTGGCATATTTTCATGATGGATGGCACAGCCAGGGCCAGCAGGTGCCTATCCTGCTGGTATTGTGCGAGCTAATGAAATGACAAATTGTTATGTCGGAAAAATTTGTGTATTTGTCCCTGTTTTGCTTTTCCTTTTTTCCTTTTTTTCCTCTGAGAGCGTTATGCAGACGCGGATGTGCTTTCTCTCCTTTCCAATGAATCCCATTCATTAAAATTCCATCACAAAGGTGCATCAAGCATAATCAGATGCAGTCATCTCTGTGATTAGGGATATCTGTGCATGTTCATACAAAAACAAACTCCACGGTCTCATTAGTGTGTGTGAAAAATGTGTATGTCAAAGTCAATGAAAAGTCAGTGAAACTGTGCCTTAATATCAGACAAACCCATCAACGTACACAGCCACTGATTGCTTTCTCCAGCTACTGTAGTGAATTGCAATTGGAAAGGCTGGGTTATTATTGTCCCATCACTTGCTTGTATCCGCTGTCCAATTCAAAGAGAAAAATATGATCTAACATCACTTTGAGAGAAGTTTATAATGCTTAAAGCCTCCATTACACTGAGATTTATTTGAGTGCAAAAGGAATCACGCCACTATACATCATTAATATGTACCTGCGCAGCATAAAATGCTCCAGTGTATGGTCTCCAAAAAACAAACAAAGGAAAGCATTGGGCCATACATGGGTCTGAAGTGCCATATGCAGACAATGGTTTTCTTAATCTTGCTAAGGCATTTTGATTGGTAGCATCTCTGTCCAAGGTGCTGAAACTTACCCATTGTTCTTTGCTGGAGCTTCTCTCCTTATGCTTGTCAACCTTTCCCTCATGTCACAGCCCCTTATGTCCCCATTAACACTAACACTGTATTCACACCAGTTTAACCCATTATTATATAGTGGATGAAACTATTTTGGTTTTTTGGTTTTTTTTTTCATTTTTTTAATAGAAAAACATACAATACAAAATTGTCTAGATGCAATAATCAAGGATAAGTCTTATGATGCTTTTACTTTTTTATCAAGTGATTAAAACTAACTAAAATGATGCAGAGGATGACTCTGCAAGACCTTTAAATAAGTCTGGAAACAGGTCAAAAAGAGGAAGGTGTCTTATGGAGTCAAGGAAACCGCCCAAATTCGGTAGAAAAGTGAAAGGACTCTTGCCCTCGTCGACACTTCCACAAACTCCTCAGATCACCTGCAGGATCTTTCTCCCTTGGTGCAGCAGAGTTAACCACTCCAGAGGCTCAGGCAATAAGACACGACACCCTGAGAAACATACATGAAGATATGGATATAACAGGCAAAAAAAACATTGTAATACTGGTTTGTGTTCGACTTAAGATGTTTAGCTGATAACAGTGAAATAAAATATCAATCAAATTTAAAAAAAAAAACATGTCTTTGCAATTTTGAAAAAATAGCTAGGTGTCATCTACACCTCTATTAAGAACTCTTGCCAGTTATGTTAACCTCAGCTGAGCATGAATTGATGAATTTGAGACTTTGTGATAGAATTATAAAATTTGCTATCTTTTCACTTTTTCTTTCAATTTTTTAATGTTTCATTTAAAAACGTTAAAACCTTAATCAACTTCCTTTTTTCTGCAATACATGGAGTTTAAGAATTTTGTATCTATCCTCTCTTTGCCCAAAATAAAAAGCTTTGTGGAGCAAATCAATCTCGCTGATGAAGGAGGTCAAGTGAAAGAAGCTCTTCTATGGTTGTTCGTAATTGTGTTTTTTTTAGTTGGATTTTTACAACAACTGTCCTCAAGCCAGGTTCTCTGAACAGCAGCAAGTCTAAGAAAGAAGGTGATTTCTTTAATCTGATAAAATGCTGTGAATTGACTGTGCAAATATGAAGATGACATAGGAACAATGCAACTAGAGTCTATAGTGTTGTCAAGGTCTCCGAAGCATTTAGAGAAGTATAATTTATGTGACCTGAGCCGATGTCCTTTGCATATTATTCTAGTGTTTATTGCGTTTTACATTGGATGGGTGAAGAACAGTATAAACATATCAGGTCTTCTTCAGCTCATTTTGTATACATTTGCACATAGCTACATAGACTACATACTGTTTGAATTCCATCATCTCAATCTGGGACACAACATCCTGAAATGACAACGAAAAAAACCATCGATATGAGGAAACATTCTGCAAAGGAACCTCAAGGCAGATAAAAATTTCATTACCAACTGAGAAACCCCTTTGCACTTTCTTGTAGATGTTATGTTGTCCAAATGGTGTGTGTGTGTGGAACATTTACCTCTGAATGTATTGATCTTGCCTTATTTCATAGTGGGTTGAACCTTGTAGAATATCCTCCGCAACAAAAAACACACATATAAGCTCAGCTCATTTCCCTCAGCGTGAGACCTTCAGCGAAGCAAAGATCTGGACACTGCTGTTTGGCAGCATCATCATCATGTTGTGGAGATGCTGTGGTAAGTTTGCAGGTGTCTCATTAAAAAGTCAGACTTAAGGGTTTGGGGAAAGCATTTTTACCAAATTCCAATTTCAGATTTGTGGGAGTTTTTCCATCCTTCACACCACAGCCCAGGTTGAGTTGGTCATTTTCACACTTGTGATACTACTTTTACGCTGAGATGCTTTTTCGTTTGCTCTTTACTTTGTTTTGTGATTAGGTTTATCAGATGTGCACCCAAAGTACTTGGTTAAGATTAGCCAATAAAAAAAACATGTTTTTTGCTAAGAAAAATTGTTACTAAAAATAATGGTTGCCACTTTTTTTAAAGTTCCATTTTCTGGGTTGCCTGGATGACATGCCCACTTGGAGACTTTGCAAGCACAAAACCAGAGGCCTTGAGTAAGTTCAGTCCTGTCCTGTTCAGAGTCTAAAGGATAAATGACCCACACGATGACCCTGAATTCTGAACCAAATAGTTCCCTCAAGTGCTTAATGAGCAGCTGGAATATGTGCTGATAAGATACAGACTTGTTTTTTAATTTCTTACCTTTTAAAAATGCGTGACACAAACTTCTTTACTGCTACATCTCTATGGTTTAGCTAGCATACATTGCTAACTTTCAGAACTCTTGATCCACCATTGCTGTAAAAAAATAGTTCATTGGAGGGGAGGGAGATGATGCGACGCTTGCATTCAACGGCTGTACAAGAAACATACTTCCAAGTGAACTTCATAAGTTTCAAAGTTATGCTGACTGTAAAAAAAAAAAGAAAAAAGAAAAAAAAGAATTCAATTTCTGTCAGATTTGTGTGTAAACTTATGTTAGGCTGGTAGGGCATTACCTTTCTTTATCGTGGCCTGTGTGCCTATAACTACTCTTATTCAGGTAGTTTGTTCCCTGGTGTGGACTGTTGTCCAATCAAGCTAGCTACCAGCACACTGAAACTTAAAATCAGCAACTCGCAAAGTAGTAGGTGAGAGAAACAAATGGAACTGTAGATTTACAAAAATAAGCAACTAAATACTGCAAAACCAACATATTACTCATTAGAACAACAGCAAAAGCAAGGTGAGGGCTTTAACAAGTATCTTACCAGTGTATTACTCCCAACTGTAGACATAAACTGTCTACAATCATACATTATGTCTTTACACAACCTGACACTTGAATAGCAGATGAGAGTCTTTATACTCAGTGTTGGAAGGATGTTGACATGTTAAAGACAATCTATGACATTTTTTCACCCTTTAGAAATTACACAGTACATATTTAATGTACAACAAAACAATGTCTGATTTTACTCACAAATACACTGCTTAGTTTCTATGATCAATGCCTGTGTTTGTTACAAATTACAGAAAAGAAAGAAAGCCCAACTCCTGCAGTATGATAACAATATTGATTTGTGTTGGAAATAAATCTGACCTTTTACACCATTTAGTGCTGTATGAAAGTCTTTTATTTATATGTTTTGTCCCCCAAGAGTTAAACTCTAGTGGAACTTCACAGTCTGCTGCTGGGCAAATGGCATTGAAGCACTTCATCACAGCAGGTTAACTAGCATCTCCCGTCTCACTGTGACACCAACTTCACACGGCTCAATACTTTACTGCGGCACCAAATACAGCTCTCCACTAAATCAGACAGCAGCTTTAAGTCTCGGCTGTCTGGCGTGGCTGTTTATAGGATGAGACTGTCAGGCAAACCCAGAAAATATAAGAGGAATACCCTGGAACACTCCTAAATACTTTAAAAAAAATGTTGAAGGGAAAAATTGTGGCGCTAATTAAAAACAAATAACAAAAATGTCTTTAAACAGGAAAGAATGTACTAGACTGAACAAATGACAGGTTGATTGTTTGTTATTCCAGACGTGTTGTAATCTCACTTTTCCAGGCTGGCGCGACTGCTGTGAAATACTTTTGCAGAACAACAGCCTCATTTAGTACAAAAATCAGACTTTATACTGAAAATGCATTAATTTCTTTTTGCAGTACAGAACACTTTAATGACATGTCGACAACTGGAAAGTTAAGGTGTAAAAAAAGATCTTCATTCAGTGTTAGAGAACATGTCCAGGTAAAAAACACTAATTTCATGGACGTGACAAATAACAGCTGGTCTTGTTTTTCCGTTTTTTTCATTCCCTAATAAAATTAGGGATATATTATTTCTTTATTTATTATCACTATTTATTTATCATCATCATTTATAATCCAAGAAATTGTATGCTTTTGGTTTGGAATACATGTATTTGTATAACAACTAGCACTGAAACATGATTTACTGTATGTAAAATAAAAAATAAAGCATATTATCATCAAAAGACACACAGGCTATGCAGCCGTAAGCAACATTTACACTATGCTGGAAGCAGCAGAAGAGAAAAATGACTTTCTCAAGACATGCACAATAAATAAATAAAATATAATAAAAAGCAGCATAGAGCAGCTGAATAGAATAGAAGTAAGCAGAGGTTTAGCTACAAAGAAAAACACTTTGTGGTGGTTCCTGCTGAGAGGTTCCAGGAGTGGAAAAGGCGTCAAACCAATGTTTGTGGTACAGGTTGTTCATGCAGTGCAAGTGTAATTGAGTCCATAAAAAGTGCCAGTTGAAAAAGGTGAAAAAACAAACAGCACAGGGGGTAAACAACATTTTTACAAATGCTTAGTAGTGCAGCTGATAACTTGAAGTTATGGAGAAATATTTCACAAGTTAATGCAATTATCAAAAAACCCCAAAACAAACAAAAACAAAACTCTGTTATGGTCACTCTGAAGAGCCATTCAAAATGTTCAAGCTGTCTTGAAATGTTTTGAGATCTTTTGATCTTTTTGGGAATTCTTTGTGTTGGTATGTTTTATTTTTTTCTATCATTTAGTATTACATTATTTCTTGCACTGACTGTATGTTTAATTAAGTTTGTTTCTATGTTGTCTGGTCCAGGTCTCTACGTCTTTCCATGTTTCCTGTTTTATTTTGAAAGGCTTGTGTTCCATGTTCAGTGTGTTTAGTTTTGCTTACCCTGTGGCGTCATGTCATTTGTGTCAGCTGTGTTCCCCACTTCCCTCTTTACCTTCTTGTGTATTTAAACCATGTGTCTCCATTGTTTATTGGCAGATCTCTCTTTGCTTATCTCTTTTCCATGGATTTCACGTGTCTCAAGTCTGGGATTTTCATGTTCATTTGTGGTTTTCATGCCTAGTTTCAGTTTTCCCAGTTTTGGTTAGTTCAGTTTTTGCCTCTGATCGCCTGTGCCTTTTGCTTTTGTGTTTAGTTATCAGCCTGAGTAAATGGCTCACTTTTTCTTAAACTTCATCATGTCTCTCGCTAGTCTGCTTTTGGGTCCACTCCTCAAACACATCTGGCCATTGACAGAAGCTAGCCATGAACTGTGGAAAAAATGTGCCCCTTTTTTTAAAAAAAAAAAAAAAAAAAAGACAGGTGTGGATAATAGTGGTTCTGCTGGAGGTTTCTTCCTGTTAAAAACAAGTTTTTCCTTCCCACTGTTGCCAAGTGCTTGCCATTTGATTGTTGGTGTTTTCTCTCTATTCCTGTAATGTCTTTACCTTGCAATATAAGGCACCTTGAGGAAGCTATTGTTGTGATTTGTCTGTTGGGGGTATAGCTCACTTCTTGACCAATTTCAACTGACCCCTCAAATGGATGATAGTTAGATAACTGATGCCAAAATAACAGAGGGCTTCATGTGTGTAAATCTGATTTAATAACCACTGGATGTATACTATTCATTTATTTTGACCAGGACATTTCTAATTTGGACTTCCCTATAGTCAGTAACACATGCTATGAAGTAAAATCCTTGAAACATTTAGAAAACTGGCAAATGGAATTTTTCAGTTTAATGCCACCCGAGGGAAACTCAAACACACAAATACATCACAGTGACTACAGTTGGTTGTGGTTTGTTTTGTTCACGGTAAAATGGATATGATGAAAAATAGTTCTACTGACATTGCTTATGGAGCACTTATTTGCTTTTTATCTATGTGTGACAGATGCTGGGATGATTTTTCAAGCTGCTGCCTTTCACATAATTATTTATTTATTTATTTATAGACCGGTGCACCTGCAGAACAGACACAGATCATTAGGCTTCCTTACAGCTCTGTTAGCTACTTTGAGAAATTCTATATGAAACATCTTTTACATTAGTAATATGCTGCTAATTGCTATTCAAAGCCACAAGTTGATCGTGTATATAGAAGTGGAATGTGCATTTTGCTCAGTGATAACTGCGAAATCTCTCAGGTATAAACTTTTGCAGATTTTTCTCCACACTGGATGGTTCTGCAGGCTGGCACTGACAGACAGGTGATATGCTGCATACTGAGATAAGCATCAGTCAAACACACAAACACTTTCAGCCAAACCCCAGAAAAATCAATATCATCACCTTTTTGGAAATGATAAGAATAATCCGCAGATGGATCGACAGAAGCGTCAGTGGACCATTTGGCCATCTGTTTGTGTTCGTGTGTGTGTGTGTGTGTGTGTGTGTGTGTGTGTGTGTGTGTGTGTGTGTGTGTGTATCTTCCAAGAGTTATGCCAGCTTGTCCAGTCCTGCAGGTGACCTTGCCTAGAGCTCTAGCTGACCTCTGCTTGCCTCCCTCCTGCTGACTCATGGTTCTCATCCAGACAATGGCCTGTGGGCAGTTATGGTAGCCAGATGGTGGCTGCTGCTCCAGGGCTTCATTTATTTAAAAAAAACAAAAAAAAAACCCACTTTCATCTAACCTTTTTTACTTCTAGCTTTAAAATAAAAGACTCATTTTATCATTCAAATCAAAATGCCTATATAATGCTAATTTCCTGGCTCATAATTTCTTTTTAGGGAGTCTACTAGGATTGGTTTATTTATGTTCTATTATGTTCTATTCTTTCAGCCACAGTTTTTTGCCTACCTAAAACAAGCTTCCTCACTGTTTAAATGAAAGCGCACAGCTGTCAAAGATAAATTTGTGGAACACATTTCATTTATTCACTAAAAAGGGTTTTCCAAGTCTTGGGTAAAATCCTTAATTTTTAACTTTCACAAACATTGCATACCAAGTGCTGAGCACATGAGATCATAATTTGAGCTTGTTTTGCAGCCACAGGACTTGTTTATCAACATATTCTACAGTCAAATATTAGTCAAATATTAAATCATTGGGTGGAGATTTTTCAGTAGATGGCTGTAGCACCAATAAGGTAGTGGTGTTTGTATGTGCCAAACCTCCAGTCAGGTTTCTATATTTGTGTGTGTTTTATAGTAATCAGCAAATTTGGTATGTTAATAATAATAATAAAAAAAGGTCAGATACTCTGACCGTTTTAACTAAGATCAATTTTTTTAATCAAGATTAAACAAATTGACCAATCAGATGGCTTCATTCGGCAACAAGTGCGCTAATAGTTCAAACGTTTACCAGTACTGAATACACAATGACATGTCAATAGTAAAAAAACTCTTAAAAACTATCTTGCCTCAGACACTGCTCACTCAGGTATATGAAACTATTCCTCTGGCTCCTCATATGTGGTCCCAACCGTGCCAACAAGAATGAAAAACTGCCCCACTGAGATCCAGAAATATGTACAAAAGTGGCCGTGATAGAGCTCTAACTCCTGGATCAAACTATGAAACTCTCCCAGCTGCTGCCTTCGTGTGAGAATTGGATGAACCCAAAGTTTGCATTTCCTTCTTTTTCTTGTTTAGAAACATCAGGACTAGCTAATCACTGCCCATGGTTGCTTTCGACCACATTGTGTGTGTGTGTGTGTGTGTGTGTGTGTGTGTGTGTGTGTGTGTGTGTGTATATATATATATATATATATATATATATATATATATATATATATATATATATATATATATATATATATATATATACACACACACACACAACAAGTTCAAATCCAAAAATTGGTTTTGATATGAGATTCTAAACCAAAATCCTGTGACCTTCATTTGACCATCAGAGCTCAGATTTAGACCAGAGTAAATGAGAGAAATTGACACCTGTCAACATTTTTCTGAAATTTTACGGAAGTGCTACTGTTTATCTCTGGATACTCAACACTGAAACCAAAATGTGCTTCCAGGAGATAGACATGAATTATAGTTGTCACTCTCAAACGCTGTGACTGATCAGACTTTGGTGAGTTATTGTGGCAATAAAAATGTCATGCCACCTCGGCATTTGTTACTTAGAGGCCAAAAAGAGGTTTTGCTTGTCAGGAACACAGACATTTATGTTGGTTAAGGATTTTCAGCTTAGAGCTTTTTCATACCACATCCTTGTCTCATGAATGCTGCAATGAACACAGCGCAGTCTATGAGCTACAGCTTGAAAAAAAAAATCCATTAAAGCACCATCAGACTTGCGTGGTTTCTTTGATGTCACTGGGACAAAAAGGACATGAATTATTTTGCTATTTTAAACCTCGGCTCTTTCAGATAGGAGCCTTCAAATCCATCAGCAGTTGTTTCAAAGATGTGCCAGCGAGTTAATAAATTATACAATATATGTAATTAAAGAACAATTGTTTATGTGCTGATGAATATGTGTAATCTACAAGCTGTAATAGAAGAGGTAGTTAGTGCAGGCTTTGAATCTGTTATTTAGAGTAATAATTCAGTCTTAGTAGTGACAGGCACACAGATCCTCCCCTAACTTTCCACTTCCACCCTTTTCACTTCCCAAAGAACTAATCAAAGTTTTACCTGCTCTCTGGAGAGAACAGCTGTAAATTGTGCCTGTTTTTTTATTTTTTATCTTTATTCAAAGCCATCAGAATGAGCGAGCTGCTCAGTTCACCATCCACCAAATCAAACTGTGTAGGCAAACAGATTTGACAGACTGTCTGTGTCACCTGACAGAAAGCAGCACCCCACATTGTTTCTTATAATAATTCAAATAAATGACATCATTACCTTCAGAACACCACAGCCAAAGTAATTTAAGTATTATCCAGAGAGTAGAAAGCCGCATCATGTGACAGCAGCCGAACAATGATATATTGCAGCCTTATAGCCTCTCAGCTCTGGGTGATTTAATACAAAGTTTCTGCATAAATAATATGAAACTAGATAAAATTTACATGTGCATGTATAAATATTGCAGGAAGGCTTTTACCAAGCCAGACACTAAATATAATCCTTTCTTATTAAAAAATATGAGTTTTATGATTCAATATATGAATCGTTAAAATCTCCTCTGTGCAGCGGTGCTAAACAGAATCATTAAAAAACTGCTGGTCATCCACAAACTGCCTTTAAATATTTAACTGGACTGTGAATGACTAGTAATATTAGAACTTGTGTTAAAGAAACGGGCACATGTATTTTGATTGTATTGTTGAGACGGCAGAAATATCACAATAATTCAGTAATAAGTAGAAGTGTAAAGGAAAACTGGTTATTTAGCCACATCCAGCTTCTAAAAAGCTTTAATAACAGACAGCATACAGGAAGTATAACTTAACATCACCTGCTGGTTTGTGATGTCCAGTTGTGAAGCCTCTAGAGTTGCGTTTTTGCCTATGAAAGCTTGGTGTTTAGAACCTCACAAACCAAATAATGGTTCGGGCTATAAACTCACAAGCTCATTGGCTAGCAACTTGTCAATCACATGTTTTTGACCAATGAGCTTATTCTGGATAATCTTCTTTTCTGAATCCTAAAATTGTTAAAATGTAAAAAAAAAAAAAAAAGAAAAGAAAAGAAAAAAGACTTAATATGTTATTGAATATGACCCAAAAAAGTGACTGAGCTAATAAACTTACCATTAAAGTGTTTACAGAGGTAAGGTCTGATGGCTGTTTTTCAATTTACTTCTATAAGCCCATTTGTCTTTATGCAGCCACAGATGTTGCCCTCTGTTGGACATTAAAAAGAATGCAGGTTTTAGGCACTTCCGTGTTGGATTGCATTTTCAAACCCAGAAGCTCCTTCTACCAATGCTATAGCTCAAATATGGAATAACAAATCACATGACAAATTTTACACAGTTTATTCAGTTGTACAGGAAAGTCAATATTATAGACACAATCTCCTGCAAACAGGAACATGGCGATGGTAAAATGACTGGCAGAATCATGGTCATGAAGGTACATTGGTCCGCTGTGACCATTTAGAGCAGCGGTCCCCAACCACCGGGCCTCGGACCAGTACCGGTCCGTGAGTCGTTTGGTTGAGGCTCAGGTGTGAAATGTATGGTTTTCAGGGTTTTTATCGGTTTTCAGCGTTATTCTGTTATCGTTTTTATTGTTAACTCGGTTTTCCTGGGTCTTTTCACGTGTGCTATGAATAAATCTTTTTTTCGGTACCGGTACTAGTTTTATTTTGTTGTATTTATCCGCGACACCTTAAAGGCCGGTCCGTGAAAATATTGTCGGGCATAAACCGGTCCGTGGCGCAAAAAAGGTTGGGGACCGCTGATTTAGAGGGTGAGGTGAATGAGACTGTACTTCAAAAAAAAGATGTCCACAGATAGTATCTAGAAAGAGAGAGACATACTTACAGGGTGAAACTACATAGTAATAACATTTCTAAAAATCTTAACTATGGAAAGCATGATTAAAGGGCTATGGAAAAAAAACATAGAGGTTCTCTGTGGCAAGCGGAAAAGATCAGTTGTCCCCGAGTGAAACCCCCGAGTACTCAGTTATTATTAAAATCTTTACATCCACCAAATAGATTATGTGACTGCTTTTGTTGTTTGTCTGTTGGTTAACAGGATAACCCCAAACTCTGCATATTTCATATAAAAATGAGAAGGAAAGATAGACATTATCTTGATGTTATGTGTAGACAAAAAAAAGAAAGAAAAAAAACAGTCGAGATGTAAATGAGCAGAAGTGATGGATGGAGTGAAGAATGGATATTCTTATGGATCCAGGAACTCCCAAGTTCAGACTTAGCAAAAGTCCAATAGTTATTGCAGCTTTATAACATAACCCGTGGGCTGGACTGCATCAGTTTTCACTGTGAAAAAAACAGGCATCATAAGACACTTGTAGTTAGGTATGTTCACACCCTGCTTTGCGTAGTTCTCAGTATTGTAAATCCTTTCAGGGCTGCATTTACATAACAACAAACAGTACCAGCTATATTCTGTTGTGTGTGATAAAAACAAAACAAAACAATAAATAAACCTTGAATAAAGGGTTTACCTGCAAAAGAAACAACGTACAGAATAAAAGAAGAAACCTAACTGCATAAAACCTAAACACGACACAAACCCACCAAAGCCAGCTGTAGAAGAACTGAAAGAAATACAGAAACACTTTTCCATGTCATAGGAAACAGCATGATACACATTAATACATTTATTCATCCACGTGTGAGAGAATGTAGCACTATATTTATGAAGCAGATACATGAAGTATATAGTTTTGCTTGAGCGATACATTTCCAGCTCACTGCACTTTTGCCTCAGTGTCTACCTCCTGTAGTGAATTTTATTTCTGCCTCTTGAGTCTTTTCATTGACACTGTATGGAACAGAACCATCTCTGCAGTGTACTTTGCAGCGAGCAGAAGATGAAAATCATTTCCACAACGTGTTTAACCAGTGTAGTCCAAAGAGTGGAAGCAGGGGGAAAGGAAAACATTTGAGCTACTGCAAAGATTTGTTTACATTTTCTATCTTCAGTAACATCTGTGTAGTATGGGGACAGTCAGCATTTTAGGAACTGCTACTTACTGCAAAAATCTTGCAGCCCAACTTTTTTTCCTTTTAAGTGAAACTTGTACCCAAGATATTTTATAGCAGAGAACAGACAAGAGAATAAATTACTGTCAGTTCTATCCTTAGCTCTATCAATTTGACAAGCTAACTGACAGATAAATGTCATATTTGTGCATTAGTCTCTTGACAGATTGCCTGATGAGCTGACTGATCACCATACGGGATTTGTTTCTTTGATTTATTGATGTGGCCCACATATTCTATGAACTGTTTAGAATATCATTTTATTGCAATTTTCTGTTCCTACCAAATAAATTCAGTCATTCCTTCTGTCATGTTCTTCAACATGTCAGGTTGCTATATTACTACATCCAAAATACTTGATTCTTTGTCATCTCACTATATATATGCAAACTGGTGAGGTTTTTACTTCATTACTTATAATTAACTGTTTTCTCTGACAGCTTTTCATATTCTATCTGAAACGTTTCATCAGACTTCCATATCTGTACCTTACTGTGCTCTGTATACATGTACAGCCTAACTGTTTATATGTATGCAGGGAAACAAGAAAAGGGAAGCTACAGCAGTGGGTGGGAATCCATTATCATCTGAAGCATTAATCCTCATTTCAGGTTACTTGCATTTTTGAACTCGGGAGTGACATCACTCTTGAGTTGGAGCGTTCAAGGAAAAACAGGATTTGTTGTGGTTCTTAGTAGGTAGAGCCATTCAGATATCACTAGCAATTCAACATATTACTTATTTTTTTATGCCAAACAAACACATTCATTCATAAAGCCTAATCAGTGGCTTACTTAGTGAGTCAAAAATACACAACAGTGGCAGTACAGATTAAACACTCCCAGTTTTACTACCGCTTACGTTCAGTGCTGCCATTATGGATTTTGGGGTATGTTGAGCCACTCCAACTTTCCAAGTGGGAAATCTGAGTTCAGATGTTCCAGAAAAAAATTTCAACTGTGAAGTCAGAATTGCTCACTTTTTCACGAATGGACAATAACTCTGTTAGCTACAGCATTACCAGACAGTCAATGCAACTCTCTATATCCAAAACTCTTATTATTGTAGGCTGCAGGAACCCTACATGGTTGAACTCACATTGTACCTGTACAACACAAAGGAGAAGAAGAAGGGTAACGTCAAAAACATCAGAGAAGCAACTAAAATATGTGTTGCTAGCAAAACTGTGCCTTGGTCAAATCAACAAATCAATCACGTTTGAAAAATGGGGGAAAACAAAGCACAATGAATCACTGTGCACAGTTCTCACCTGATTGGAGAAAAACCAACTCCTTTGATGAGTCTCAGCAGACAACACCACTGGTTTTGCTCTTAGTTTCATATGATCGTCATAACATTGGTCAATGTTAAAACTGCCAGAAGAACCAAGGATGTGTGCTGTCACATACCAGGTTTATGTAGAAGGTCTCACATATCCATCATCACAACTCATTACTACACAGAAATTGTGATCTTCTCCAAGTAGTTTTTGATGCCTAAATGTATCCAGTGAGTAAAAACGATGATTCCCCACTTCAGTGCATCAACAGAACAACCAAGGGTACCTTTGTTAAATAAAATGCTTCCTTGTTCAGTATTAGCTATTCCCTCCCCAGTGTAAAACCTTTTGAGATTAAATCCAAATCTCTTTTTTTTTTTTAAAATGTAAAAAAACAAACAAAAAGATGAAACCCTCACTTCTCTGGAAATCCCTTAAAGAAGTTTCTAAAACTGGGGTATTAAAATATATTTGTATGTGCAGTTTAAACACAATAAACATAGTAACTAGGTCACGTAAAACTGTAGCAACATTTTAATTAGGTTCACTTAGACAACTTAACAAATAACTTGGGTTCCCTGTACCTGCCTTTAGCATTTATTTGGACAGATACTACTGAGTTTAATTGGAAAATAATGAGCGCTTTACCTTAGCTTGGGGCCAGCTGCTTCTCTGCGATAGCGTGGCTACGCTTGCCAGATACATATCAAAATTAATTTTGTTAGAGAGAAGTTCTTATCATTTAAATTACCGTGCCTGTCGGCAAAGTGATTTGTCACATCAAAAGAGGTTCTGAGAAGAAGAAATTCTGCACCATCCAGTGAAACTCTAAATGACTTGTTGGCATCTCTTTGATGGGAAGTGACCAGTCGAAGAGATAAAAAGGAATAAGTAGCTGTGATTGTGATTAATGATGTGCCTGAACATGGTCAAAATGCAGCATACATGGGAAAATCTTTGATAATAAAACATTAATAACACCTGAATCATATCATTGTTTTATAATATTATTATGAGTAATATTGTGATTTTATGTATCTCTAGCTGACAGAAAAGAATTGCTTGGTAGAATAATGGTAAATAGTTTTTGTTGGAGACTTTTCACATTTGACTTTTCAAATAAATTCAGACAAAATAGTGAGATATTTTTAAAGGTCATGTCTCACCATTTGGCTTTAGCCTAGAAAATAACATCTGTGGACGTCTGAATTGAGGAACACAATGCCATTTACTGTTAGAGCAAGACTGATTCTATCTCAGTACTGGGGGCATATTAATATTTGTTCAAGTCCCATTCATGTTTTTATACAATACCAACAGGAAAGGCATATCTGCAAGTTGTAAATGGCCTGTATTTATATAGCGCTTTACTAGTCCCTAAGGACTCCAAAGTGCTTTACATATCCAGTCATCCACCCATTCACACACACTGGTGATGGCAAGCTACATTGTAGCCACAGCCACCCTGGGGCGCACTGACAGAGGCGAGGCTGCCGGACACTGGCGCCACCGGGCCCTCTGACCACCACCAGGCAACGGGTGAAGTGTCTTGCCCAAGGACACAATGACTGAGACTGTCCGAGCCGGGGCTCGAACCGGCAACCTTCTGATTACAAGGCGAACTCCAAACTCTTGAGCCACGATCGCCCCAGTTTTGCCACAAATAAAAATAATTTGTGGCAAAACTGCTGGTAAAGTAATGGTCATCACAAGGTTAATTATATCAACCTCTGGCTCTTGGCTTAATTTAAACTCTTAATTTCTAAGGCTTTTTCAGATTTATAGACCGACCTTTATGATGTCAGGTTTGTTGACCTTTAGAGAAGGCAAGATGCCAAATGTGTCTTTTGGTTTCTTCAAACAGAATAATGCATGTTTGTTTTCAGATATAATCCCATGAAGTAAATGTGTCCCTGCTTAAATGCTGCCAGACAGAAGATAAATGGGAAGTCTGTCTTGGACGAATAAAGACCAAGTCTGATATCAATTTGAATTGCAGTACTTTGGTAAACCAATATTATCTCTAACCTTCGTCAAATAGATTATTCCAAAAAGTGCCACAGAGTTGACAAGCTGCCCCTTTCAACCTTGGAGCGCATTTGTTCCTTTGAGCGCACACAATATTGTTCCCAAATTCACCCTCCTCTGAGTGACAATATGTTGGATACATTCCAGTACGAGTGATTTTCACAATATGTCCAGACCCTCCTGGGAAATTTTGCTTTCAGCACCCACCAATTCCCTACACTCCCTGAGTAAAATGGGTTTCCGGCTATTGCAAGAGAGAAAATTGCCCGCTCTGTGCAGAAAGACATTTGCTGTAAACGCAGTTATCGACTTGATAGCCCCCCTGTGATTATTGTGAAGTGGAATTACCCTGTTTTATCACAGAATGCACCTTCTGCCATTAGGTCTGACAACGCCTCCCATTAGGTTTTGATGCAGTGATTAGTGACAAATGGTCAGGCTCCATTTTCACCACCTGTGAGACAGAACACCCACACAAATATCAAATTAATTTGTAATTCCCCCATCACACTGATTCTGAATACATTTACATGCATCTTGAGTGCTCTCAGGAAGTAGATTTGCACAAGTCAGGGTTACTTTTGATCCTCTCCACAGGCCCTAATGGTGCTTGGGAAATGATCAAATAAAAACTCTTTCTTAAGTGAGAGCTCATTCATTTTAAGTGACGGAAATTACTCCTAATTTGATTTGGGGATTATGCATCTGACACTTCACTGTATTTACTCATAATCACTGAAGTGCCAGGCTGGATATTTTGTCTTAAAATATACACCATCTTTAACATGTTGTCTTATTGTCTGTCACTGTCCTATTTGTAGATTTTACCAATTAAAAATCCTTCCTTTGGTAATAGAGCACTAAAAGGCGCCTGTCGTTTTTCCCAGCAACAGATTTGCCACACTGAGCTCGAGCAATGTACACAGAGCCATCATGAAGGAGATATCCAGGCTGCGTCACAGATATTGTTCTCATCCATTCAGCTGTATTGTGAAGCTGAGCACTGAGTGTTTTGTGAGCCCTTAATACGTTTTGTTTGTGCTAAACAAACAGATCAACTCTGCCATTCCTTAAAGCCTGGCCAATGAGGATTTTATCTCTGCTAATGCTAGAAATAATTAAATCAATAATCCTCCGTCTGTGATCTCGATATGCTCTTGTACATAGTTTATAGAGAGGATCAACACTGGATATGTTCTGATGTGCTGTCGTTTCCTATTGTTCTGACAAATAATTTGCAAACAGCAAACAGACTGAAACTTGCATAGTAAGGCTGAGTACAAACCCCCAATGCATTAAAATGATCTGAGGAGCAGAATAAAAAAAAGAGAGAGAGCATTAGTGTAGCTCTGTTGTGAATCATTATTTGTTAATATAGATTCCTTCTTGGGTCAAATACATATTCCATCAGGATGCTAAGGTGCAATTTTTTTTTTTTTTTTTTTTTTTGACTGTGACATTTGTTGTTGATTTGTTGTTCTGGGGTGCAATTAGATTTCCAGAGGTTCACCTGATATTACGAATTTTGTTCACAAGGGGGCAGCATGCTGAAAGATGGCAGTTTAAGTTTGTTTTGTGTTGGGTTTCGATTTGCTTTGGACCAGGCTGGACATTCATGGCAGACAGTGACGAGAAACTACTGTGTGAAGTAGTTTAGAAATATGCAGAGAATATTTTTTTTACCAAAATGTTCAGTTTAACTCAGTTTTATTTATATAGCACCAAATTACGACAACAGCCACTTCAAGGCTCTTTATATTGTAGGGTAAATACAGAAATGCAGTAATAGAAAGAAAACCCAAACAACCAAACGAGCCCTTGTGCTAATATATGTGGTTGTGCAATTAATTTTAAGATGTTACCAGTACATATTTTATCAACAATGTGTACTTTATTGAAGCTGTATTTGCCAAATAAAGTAGAGACCACCGCAAACAAATGGCGAAACAGGAATTGAGAGCCTCCTTAACTCAGGTCACTATTTCAAGGCTGCCACTGTGTTAATTTTGCTGGTTTGAGAGAGGAATAAAGAGGCCATCTATGTCCACTATGAATGACCATCTTTAAACGCAAGTGGTAGTTTACACCAGCTATCAGTTTAAATACCTTGTTATACCACTGAAGAAACTTTTAAATAAAAGGTGAAACATCTTCACAAACCAATTCCTTCTTGTCAAACACTTGATACCAGTCTAAATATTTTTTGTGGATTTTGAGAAGGCATCTGATCACATCCCTTGGGGTATTCTTGCAGGGCACAGACATTCTAGGCTATAGCCAGGGGGTGGAGGGTCTTCCCTTTCCTGGCCTCTAGATTTCTCCTCTTTGCAGATGATGTGGTTTTGCTGGCTATGGAAATTGGCTTTCTCTGAATGGCTAAGCCATAGAAATAAGAAACTTAGTTATTCTGGAGAAGCACAGAGTAGAGCTACTGGAACTACTAGTTTGTATTACACAAAAAGGGCCAGTTGAGGTGGTTCAGCACCTGACCAGAATGCCTCCAAGAAACCTCCTATGTGAGGTCTGTTGTGAATGACATAAGGACCCCTGAGGCAGACCCAGAATATGCTGGAGAGATTATATTTTTCATCTGGCCTGAAACACCTCAGCATCTTCCCTGGATAGAAGAAGTGGCTGGGCAGAGTGAGGTCTGGGCTTCTCTGCTTGGGCTGCTGCCTGTGTAACATGAACCGGGATGCGTGTCAGAAAATGGATGGAAGGATGAATAAACTCTCTATCTGAAATTTCATTCGAAAATAATTTTAATGTTCTAAAAAAAAAAAAAAAACAAGATGCTGAGAGCTCTGCATGTATCCAAAAGTATGGACAGTGCATACCTCAGAATTATACCTGGTGCAGCTGCATTGTGTTCTGGCTCCGTCACAGCTGTTGGAACTGATCACACCCACTCCAAACAATTTTTGCTAATCCATCACCACAGCATATTTCTCTGTGCCACTAAAAATGGTGGAGAGACTACATTTTTAGCTAAGCCACATCTAGCTGCCCAGAGGAGAGCAGGGAGTCACACACAGGAAAGGGTAAAGAGATTTGTATTACAGTATTTTCAAAATAAAAGACCCATGCAGAGCTAAACACTCTGGGTATGAGAATATGAAGGAACAAAACAGTATCAATTTTAACAACTGACACTTGAATAATCACATGTCTGTTAAAAAGTGACGTGTTACGTATAGTAAAGGAAACATACTGCCAAAATGTACACAAATGTAGCTGTGACTGTCAGTTCACATATGAAAAGCATAGTATGGGATTTCAGATGCAATGTTAGATAAAATGTTTACATAAAATGAACCTGTAACAAAAATCAGTGTCTTTGGCATTTAGAGGGAACAATACATTATCCAGAGCTCTGACAATATTTTTCTTATTATCAAAAGATTTGATTAAAAATTTTAAAAAAAAACATCAATGAACTGATTCTAGACAACAAGGTCTGTCTTTGCAGATTTGGTTTGGGTTATTTCTTTGTGCCATGAGGTTGTACTTTGTTTTAAAAAAATAAACAAAATGCTGTCTCTGTGATGTTTGTTAAAGGGAAACCAGAAAGCACCCCTGAAAGACAGTCCAATAAAAATGTTTTTATTTTCATTTACAATACATCCATAATATAAAAATATTATTACGCATTACTTTTTGTCTTAGTATGTGGTATTATTTGAAAAAATATATAAGGTGCAAGTGCTGTTGCCTAGCAACAAGTGCTGAAAATCTTAGAAAGTTGTAAAAGAGTGACAGAAGAATCTCGGCGCCTTTCAATTTATTAAAGTTTTACAGGGAAAAAAATTGTGTCAAGTTTCACATGAAATTAATTCACTCTACTTCTGGTACACTTCATGAGCAGCATCAGTAATTTCTGATATACTGTAGTCCTCTCATAATTTTTAGCTCTGATTTTATAATAGCCCTTTTCCACTTAGTAAATCACTATCTGCCAGTTTATTTACTTTTCTATTTGGATGAGAAAACCTAAGTTGTTTTTTGTGATTTGTTTTCTCTGAACGTGCCGCCACTGGCTTCCACTCAGCAGGATCATTCAAATGAATACGAGAAACTGTTGTTGCCATTCAATCAATACCCTGTTAGCTCGTCTACATCTATCAGCAAACATCAGGGGCATGATTGTTATTCTGTGAAAGTGTATATTTGAATACAAAATCACGGAAGCCAACTGAGAAGAAAAGTATTTTAGAACAAGCTTCCACATATTTCCACTTCTGTGGCATTTATTTGATTCTGATTTGCTATTAGAATTATGGTTTGATGGGAAATTGAATTGTCTGTTTCATGTTAATGGTCAGGCTTTAGTTTTTGTTTCTTTTCAAGTAAAATAGGTACTAACTTTTGAAGGGTATGTAACTCTAAAGAAATGGTCAGGGTAGATAATGAATCTGAAAAACTAACAGTAGAGACAGTGTCCTGTTTTCTTTACTTACTTCCTTTTTTAAAACATATTTTTGAACAATATTAACATATTTTTAAGAATGAATGGCCTGTTATGGTGATGTCAAAGCGGCTCAATCTTATTAAGTCTGGACTTTGACTAGACCACTGCAAAAACTTCATTTCATTGTAGGGCCAAGTAAGTTTCAATAGCTATTTGTTTCCCTTGTCAAATGAAATCATTGTTTAGAAATAGCATTTTTACTTGGTTTATCTTTGTCTGATATTAAATGTTGTTTGATCTGAAACATGTGTTATTTGTCAGCTAGTTTGATATTAACAAAAACTTTCAGCCTTGGTGATTTTTGGAGTTTGGGAGTTAAAAGAATCAGATTTTATCTGTTATTTCTAAGCAGTTTTATGGATGTGTATTTCTGAGAAAATTATATCATCCTGAAATTTGAGGCATACTTGAAAAAAAGAAACTGACAATGAAATCATTTAGACATTTTTAATTAATGACCAGACTGAATTTTGGATTAGTTAATTCTGATCAATTACATTGTCTAAAAGAGAGGTGACTGTCCTAATTAGTCATAATTAAAATTGTTCACCTGGATGATACTCATTTCAACTTTGTGCTAAAAATATAACAAGTCATCAATATAAACTAAACTACAGCTTAAGTGAAACCTGCTGAGATGATATACAGCCTAGTCTTCCTCATATTTCAGCTGAGGCGGGAGCTGTGGTGCAGAGGGGCACATGTAGTCACCGAGGACAATCAGGAGAGGAAAGACAAAACTCAAAGCTACGTGAAGGCAAAGGAGGGAAGAAGATGACCAGAGAGGATGAGAGGGACACAAGAAAGAAAATAGGAAAAATCTAAGAGAAATGTAGAATGGTGGGGAAAAAAGGGAGAACTGGAGGGAGAAGAAGTAAAGGAAAGAGAAAAGACATTCAGGAAATACAAAGCTTTATTTTCTGTTTTTGGGTATATTTATTGCTGTGTGTATCCTTGGAACTGAACAAATTTGCCATTAAAATTAGGTTTTACTTCAATGCAACTGTAAAAAAAATCAGATTCAAAATGCTTCTGGAGGTTTTAGTGCCCTTGTGTATGCACATCCATTCCACAATGTCCGAGAGACCTTGGTCAGAAGGCAATCATCCATAATATTTCATGAGAGCGGTGTCCTGCTAACACAAAAAATAAAATATTTTTTATGTATGACCAGCACTTGTTTCAGGTGTTGTTACAGCTTGAAGTCACTTGATCTGATAACCAATGACCTATGAAGTCATAGAGCTTTTTATTTAGCTCTTATCTGCCAAGGAAAAGATATCACTCGGTGAAACACTTTCAATGGTCGGAACAGATGTGTTCAATATCAAAGTAATAAATTCTACATGCACACCTACTCCATATTCTGTCAACACAACTTACATTTAACATAACTTGTTTGCATTAATACCTCTGGGTCATGTGATCTGTGTTGAAATACATTGTACAAGTTGTACTTTCTGATGACCCGATGAAGGTCAATGCAAGCATCAGAATTGGGGGAGAAATGTGATTTAGGGTGACTCTGAATGTTGCATAGTTGTTAGTACGTTAATCCAAGTCTTCCAGAAACTGCTGGATTTCATCCTTAGAGACAGCATAGAGCTCGCTGTTCTCAAACGACACCCCACGCCACAGTGACCAGATGTCAATCCAACAGAGGACTTCGGAGATGTGGTGGAATGGGAGGTTTGAAGGAACGTGCAGTTGAAAAATGGGCAGCAGTTGTTTAATGCTATCATGTCAGTATGGATTAAAACCTCTGGAGAATGTTTCCAGCACCTTACTGGATCTCTGCCAACCCAGCACTGGGTTCGATCCAGCAGAAGCAAGGTGTAACTAAGGAGTGGGTGGTAAGTGTATATCTGAATGTAAATTAGACATGTGTGATCGTAATTTGTATGAAAACACAGTGCCATGATATTATAGTTTATTTAGCTTAGTTTTACCACAGGGGTAAACTTTTCATTTCATCTTTGTTTTCAAATCACCTCAGAGCATTTAGTCTGCATAGTGTTTTTATTTTATTTTAGCGTTCATGTGTCTGATTTCCTACCGTTCTCATCTTCAGTGGTGGGGCACTTCTAAAGCATGCTGCGGCATGTCTGGTGGAAGCATCATCTTCAATAGATAAGATCAGCTCCAGCAGCTGTGCGGAGCCAGAATGCAGTACAGTCGTGTCTGTATTCCCAGGGTGACATTCACATCCTGCTCATTTTTTTGGCTCACAGCATTAGATCTGTATTCATTCAACCCATTTTTTTTTCCTTTAAAGGAATCAGAAAGCAGCTTATTAACTAATGGACCAACTAACTTGTTTTTTGTTTGTTTGTTTGTTTGTTTTTGCCATTATAGAAATATATATTTTAACTTTATATTATATTTCAGTTTTAGTTTCAGGATGATCATGTAAACTGCAAACATGAAGTTTGAATAAATCCTTGTGGACATGTGTGTGAGTGGGTTTAAAAGTCTTATAAAGAAACATGATGATAATCTTGTTCATTCGAATTGCCATCTCAGTAACATATAACACATATAATGAAACTCTGATCAAATCCCCAAGTGGTCATTTATAGCAGCAAAAATATGAATCAACCAGAACTGGCGCTGCCTTCTTTACTGAAGCTAATTAACTGTTAATGAAGTGTTTAAATCTTCCACCACTCACTGAGAAAAACAGAATAAAGCGGCCCCCCGTCCGGGGGGTCTCCTGCCTCTCGACAGCAGGTAAATTGTCCTAGAGCCCTGCGACCTTGGATTAGATAAATGAAAGGCAACAGATGGAAAATGTTCTCAGCAGTGCTGCAGCTTTGAATGCAGATACCTGTTCCTCATGTTGGCAGAGCACCTTAAATATGAACAAACTGGAAAAGAGAGATAATTATGCTTTATAAAACCGAGTGAAACACAAGTTAGTAGCAGCAACAAAATACAGCATCTCTCTCTCCCAGCTTCCTGTGGCTTAAGCATACATGTATGGGTCAAAGCTAGGTACAGAAAGCAAAGTGATGGCGACTCTGGGGAAGACAACAAAGACGTTTATGTTTGAAAGAAGTCAGATATTAAAGAAATGGCTTTTGCATACACAGATGCAGTAAATGGAAGTCATTTAATCCGTTATTGCCTTGTATGACATTTACTTGTATAACTGGAATGAGTTTTAGACCTGATGAGTGTTTGTCTTCAACTGACAAACATATTGATTGAACAAAGCATTTGTGACAGATGCAGTGATTACTGTGTCCTTCCCGAAATCCGTTTGAACTTCTCAGGGTGATTTTTTTCCTCCCTCACCTGCCTCTGTTGTTATAATTCAGCCCAGAACTCTCTGTGAAATGAGAGCTAAGTCTGGAATGCAAATTATCTGATGGAGACATTACCTTCAGCCTCAACAAAGACCTTTTCTGCCAATGAAGAAGAAATGTGAACTGGAAAGGGTTTGCTATGTTTAAAAGATTGTACCAGAGATAAAACCTAAAAATTGCCAAATGCAGTTGTAAGAACTTTTTTTTGTAGATGGCCGAATTTCTTAAAAATAAGTCTCAAAAATTCCCTAAGTGTTTGTAGTGGTAATCATTTGTACTTAAAGCAATGCCACTGCTTTGGCACATGCTTCATTACTGCTACAGCAGCCAAGTTTCATTGTTCAGAGTAAAATAAACATGTATGCTGCCAAAATATTAATAGTTTTGCAGCCCCCATCCCCATGTTAAAAAACAAAATTAATATTTTAATGGGCTGAACAATTTTTAATAAACACCCTTATATGATGACACAGCAGGGTGTGGTTTAGCTCAGCTGGTGGGAAGAGTTGGAAGTTAAGGGTTCGGTGTCAAGAAGAAGCTAAGTGGTGTACAGAGAGCTGCTTGTGTAGGTAGAGGCTACGACGATTCAGCAGGCCTATCCTTAGTGTGCAAGGTAACACCGAGCTGTGCCAAGGCACACAAGGGTATAAAACACTGACCTGTAGTGTGAACTGATTGCTCACTATTATTTTATTTAAACAAATAGGAAAACTGAGTCAATTTGTGACTGTTGGAGAACTTATGGCAGATAGAGCTGTCCAAGCAGTGCCAACAACTTTATAACCCAGCACTTCATACAAAGTGGCCAGTGAGCTGGGCAAGTAGCCAAGGTAGTGAAGGTTGTGTTATGTGAAGCTGAAGGACTGTGTGCTCCATGTGCTAACATTTGGACTGGAAACACTAAACACAAGACTAACTGAACTTGGCCAAATGAGAAGGTAAAAGCAATATCATGTAAACCTTTATTTGTGCATTGGTTTTAAAAGCATATTTTTGAGTGTCAAACAACTTACAAGTTAATAAAGAAAAATAAAATCACATTTCTGCAATTCAGGATAGCTATTTTCTAACCGATAACACATTTTTGTACAACAAGCATTACCATCATGTGGCTTCAGAGATGTCACCCAGAGAATAAGGCATTCTCCCAGCACCAGACTTCTACATTTATTTAAACTATGACATTTAAACACAGAAAATTGACTTCACTGCTCTAACATGCACTTAAACACAGAAATTTAGATTTTAGATGTTATATTCAATGTTAATATTTACGTAACATTTTCAACTTCACATTTCACACCATCAGATGCTTTCTTTATATAAATTAGACTCCAGTGGAAAATACAATGAGAGATGGGACACATTGCTCACATTAAACCCTCAGCTGAGGATTGTATAATTTCTACATAGTTATATCTCTTCTTACTTGGATGAAAACCATTTATTTGCCTGAGTGTATATGACAGTCTACAAATCTAATTTATTAAGTCTATTATACAAGGGTACTCTAATGAATACACATTTAACTAAAACCATTAATCAAGTGCACCCTTACAGACTTGATTAATGGTGGCCTTAGACAGCTGTAGTGACCATAGACTTAACGTGTCTTTGGCCTTTAGAGCCTCTTAATCTGGTCGTTTAGATTAAGACAATCTCTGAGGGTCTGTCTCAGGTGAGGACGAGCAACACAAGCAACCAAACATTTCCTCAGTGAGAAACTAATATAATTACTGTTTAATTGTTCATTAGGCACATTATAGCTTTGACCTGTTGCTTATGCCGTAGTTGTGCACACCCACAGTTTTTCTGTAAGATTATGAGCTTGGAGAAAATTGGACTTGCGTAACATCCAAATATAGCAGCTTTGGAAAGCTGCTATATTTGCTTGGTCGGATTTGATGTAACAAACGTTGGTGAGACATACGGACCACAGTGAAAGAACATTAGGGAAGTTTCTACTGCAAAGATATACATTTAAGTTTAACACACCCTCCATTTTCAATTAAAAATAAAAATCCAAAAACTCCATAGCTACTTTTCAAGCCTTGGAGGAATACTTATTCATATGAAAAAAAAAAAGTACAAAACTGTGTCACACCTTACAGATAAAGCAGAAATGAGAGCAATGCTGCCAGCTCACTGTCTCCCTGAGTAAGGATTAGAGAGCTGTGGCCACAAGCGAAACAAACACAAAGGCAAAATCTTGTTAGATTATCTACTGTAGTGTGAAATTTGTCTGTGAGAACATCAGAAGATACTGGGTACAACAGATAACAGCCACAGCATATCAGCACATTAACTTTGTAAATTATCCTTTGATGGATTTTACACAGTTAAAGAACTGTGAGGGCTCCAACTTTCTCAGAAATATAGTGAGTATAATCTGAAATATAACCAAAAGAACTTCTGTAAAAAAGTACATCAAACTCAGTTTTTAAAGCCCAGATGTAATGAGAGGAAAAGTGAAAGATGGAAAAAAAAGCTTTATAAATTAAAAATAAATTGTAAATAAACATAAGAAAGTAACAACATGAGGTTTTCTTAACATGGGAGGGTGGAAGGCATTTAGTAATGAACAAAGAAAGCATGAGAGGTTTAACAAACAGTAAGTAAAGAATCAGTGATTGTGATTTGGTGTCAATCAACAGCCACAGATTGGTTTTTAAAAGCACTTTTCTACTCTTCTCAAGCACTCAAAGTGCTTTATATAACATGCCTCATTCACCCAAAGCCTTTTTCTGTTCATAAATGCTTTCTATCGAACATTCACAAACATTCACACTGAACACATGAGAGAACAACTGTTACCCAAGGATTCTTTGGCATGTAGACTGGAGTAGCTGAGGATCAAACCAACAACTTTCCTATTAGTAGATGCACTACTGTGGATTTAAAGTGTACTCATTCCAGTTACAGAACCTTGAAAGAATCCTGCATTATTTTTTTCACTACCTCCAAGAAGTCGCGGTTGGGGAATGTGTGCATGTGATACTTTCCTTGGATGTAGGATGTCTGTATTATTATAGGATCTTTAATATATAAAGGAATATAAAGTGCCTTGAGGCAACTGTCACTGTGATTTAGCGCTGAATAAATTTAATTGAATTTGATGTGGTAGACATTTCTCAGACACCCTCTTTGGAGTCTAACCCTTATTCCCTGTTACTCCTGGTCACTATGGTAGGCAAGTAAGTGAATAGATTAAAATCTGTATACATTGGAGTAAACGCTGATTTGGTGTAAACACAAGTGTGTAACAACGGTGTAAATTGTCACAAGGCTTGATTTTCTGCTCCCAAGTATATCAACTGGTAAATCTTGAACTTTTGGAAAAGTAGATGGCTGGATTAACAGCATCAGCACCAAACTGACTGGGATCAGCCAACAGCTGAATGCAGGGCTGCAACTCGTCGTGCTCCTGGCAAATAAAGGGAAGCCTTAAAAGTCGGAGAGAGAACCCAGGCAGGGACAGAGAGAACATACAAACGCCACACAGAAAAACCCCAGCTGGCCAGAATTTTGCTGTAACTACTATTATGTACTAGGTACTAGGTCAGGGGTCGGCAACCCGCGGCTCCGGAGCCGCATCCGGCTCTTTTGTCCTTATAGTGCGGCTCCGGGTGGTTTGGGAAAATAAATTAGAAGTATTTAGCTGAAGTGTATTTTATTTATGTTAGTGCTTTTTTAACTTGTAGTTCTAAATTGGAAGATTATTGTGATTTTGAAATATAAAAATACAATTATATTTTATTATTTCATCGCTCACAATAAGCGTCACACTCGCGGAAGCCGGTGTACCCGCTGAAACGCCGTGCATTTATCGAGACTTTCGACCCCAGGTAGGCCAATTATGGATCTTCGGATCCACATTATGTCGGCAGCTGTTCTCAACCGTGAACTATGTTAAAAACAAACACCGCTCACGCCTCACAGATGACAGCTTACAGTCCTGCTTAAAGATGAAAGCCCCGATTTGCAGACGCTGTGCGCCGAGGTTTGGGACCAGAAGTCCCATTGTAAACATATCACGGCAGACCCGACGATGTTTGCATGAACATGCTTTTCAGCATCTCTTTATTGACCACTTTTCACACACGGTTGCTGTACGCATACAGCCGGCTGTAGCTTTTCAGCTCACAGCCCGACAACACAACAGCAGAGAGAGCACAGACTTTAAGGCGGTGAGGCGCGATTGCGGGTGCCGCTCAGGTGCGTCCGACTCCCATTCAGCGGCACTGCAGACCACGCCCCGCCACACACATTAACCAGGTAAAATACATATTTAGGCAGAATTTTGCAAATATCTATTTTTTTTTTTTTAGCGGCATAGTGCTTTTTTTTCCAATTACTTTTTAATTGAAAAAAAAAAAACTGTTGTGAGGGTGGCGGCTCACAACAGTTTTTGTTTGCTACATGGAACATTTTAGTTCAGCTGGGTGTCTTTCCTTTTGTTATATTTCATTAAGAGTTCAAAATGCGTTAATTGCAGAAATAAAATGTAATTTTCTCTGTAGCACTTCATGGATTTCATAAGCAACACACCTTAGTTTCTCTGTGGATTCTTTTAAAAAGCAGTTAAAAACTTTTCTGTTCAAACAAGCCTTTTGTTGATCTACGTATTTTATATTCTTTACATTATTTACATTTGATCTTTTACATTGTGTATAATGTCTATTGATTGTATTGTTTATTTTAATCTTTGTGTACAGCGCTTTGTGACTGCCTGTCTGTGAAAAGCGCTTAATAAATTAACTTTACTTACTTACTTTAGTTGTTTACACAAAGCACAAAGGTAAAAAACAATATATACAGTGTTATCTTCATTTTAGATTTCAAAACGTATTTGCGGCTCCCAGTGTTTTCTTTTGCGTGGAAACCGGGTCCAAGTGGCTCTTTCGGTGTTAAAGGTTGCAGACCCCTGTACTAGGTGATACTCACAGCTACAAGGGGAAGAATCAGTGCCAACAAAGTACATACCTCCTCCTTTAATCTACCAAATACTAAATGGTTATGATTGCATGAAACCATTACACACTGAAACAGTATTAAAAATTTACTTCATTTGTGTGGGCCCAAGATTTACTTGCTCAGTGCAGATGGTTACTCATAAACATTTCCTCTCAGGTCTTCTTGGTGCTGCAAAAACTTTGTATGCATGTTGATGAGATTGTGCAGAACAACAAATCTGTATCGTTGACTCAACAGGACTCAGCCCAACTGCTCCTGCACATGCAAAACATATCTATAGGCCTAAGAATACAAAAAAAAAAAAAAAATCAACTACCATTTGAAATGACATGTAAGTGTTGCTGAAACAACACATTGTATCCATCCCACCACTTGACCATCTTCATTTAAACTGGAAACACTACACTTTCAGCCATATCTTTTTGTCATATCTCACAAGTCTCTTTTTTCTTTCTTTTTTAACATTACTCTGTCAGTGATTTTTAAGAAACTCCAAAGCCACTGCTACATTCATCATCTAGATGAGGAACTTGGAAATTATCAGAATGTCGGTAGCATAGCTGGTAGGAGAGCAAATACTGCAACACAGCAAGCCCAAATCTGAAGTGCAATGAACCTCCTGTGAGTGAGGAAAATCCCACCTGCTAATATGACTGTCCTGTGCTTGGCTGGAAAATCCACTTGAAAAAGGTGTGACCTCTGCTCCTGAAACAAAAAACAGCAAGGTACAGTTTACTTCCCATGCAGCATGCCCTAAGCAAAGCATGAGACAAACTGTGCATTATAACAGTCTGTAGTATCTGTGCACCATAACTTAATAATCTGGCTGTGGTGTTGTAGTCTAAATGGTACATGAAGCTTAAGCAAAAAAAGTAAAAATTCAAATTAGCTCTCTCTTCCTTGTATTACACACAAATTTAACAATGACTCATCAACAGAGTATGATGCTACAAAGGCAGCTTAGCCCTATACATTACCCTTAGGGTGAAGCATTGCAAAAAAACACCAGTCTTTTTTTTTTTTTTTTTTTTTTTTTTTTTTTTAAATTACTGCGGACTTTTATGTACGAATCATTAGAATCTTCCCCCAGGTATGTGTCTGAGCCTGTTATTAGTCATATTAATGCTGTCTGCATATTTCTTTTGCCAAGCTTTCCTGCTTTTTTCTTTTCATATGGAAACTGAAACACACTTAATTGAACTTTAGTGAGCATCAGTGTGGCAATTTATTCCTCATTGAAGTTTTTAGCGTTTTATTATGTCTCACATTAGCAGCAGGAGAGTTCAGCAATTGGCCTATTAGCGAATGTGTACAGTGGTAATGGAAGGCTGCATCTTCTTGGATTGACTTAAAAACAAATCTTAAGTGTAAACAGGACAATCCTGATAAACAGGACATTGCAAGAACAAGTGGAGAAATCTCATTTTGTTTATTCTCATGGTTTTTTCCTTGAGGGCCTCACTTTTCTTCTTCAGATCGTAACTGACCCGAATACGTCCACGTAGGTCCCCTGGGACCCGAGTCTGCTGCTGCGACACCACTGCAGCCGTAATTTTCCATTAGTGTGAGACAGAGGGGCCGTTTATAGCAGCAAAGCCCTGTGGAGAAGCATGTTAGTGGTAATTATTCAGCTGATAGGTTATGAGCAAAGCAAGCCTGTCACACCTCTCCAGGCTCCTTGAACTGGACAAATCACAAGACAGGAGGAGCGTTTGCCACCACGGATGTTAGTCACACCAACAACAAGCATCTCATCAGGGACAGAGAGAGGTTTTGGTTCACTTCCATTAGACTGTGATATCCTTGAGTTTGTTTGAAAGAAACTGAGCAAGAAAAAAAAGAAGCTTAACAATGCCCATCTCAGCCTTTTAAATACACTTTTTATGGGAATCATACTGGATTTAACAGGTCGATATGGACCTGCAGTCACCTCATCCAGAGAGCAATGATATTAAAAACAGTAGCAAAAGCTGTAGTGTCATTCCAACTCATATCAGGCAAATCCTTTCACATAAATGCCCAATAATATTTCATCAGCAAGTTACAGAACTTCCATTTTGCTTTTAAAAGCAAAATACAAATTTGTTTCTCCAAGATTTTTATGCAACGATGTCCCTAGATATCAGTGTTGCTGCTTTAAAACAGAAGCAAAAATGAGAAAACTTTGTACCAAATGAGTGCAAAGGTTTTTGTTCATACTGTGACCATTTAGGGATTTAGATTTTGAGTTCAGTTACAAAATAATTCATTTAGAATTTGTCACCTGGAGGCTACATGTGGCTTCCGGTCTGAAGGTTAACATAAAACAGAATATTTTATGGACACAGAGTCAAACTAAGTGTCTTCTTTTTCTTTTGTCTCTAGCTGGTGGAGAGCAGGGAAGGTTGTCCATGAAGCCAATACGTCGCTGTGGATGCCGTAGGGTTTCCATCTTGGTCAACGATGTACTTCTAGGTCTTCTAATCTCTGGCTTTGACCTTTGCTTGCTCGAGGGTTAGATGTCTTTGTTTAAGATAGCTTTCAATTTGCTTGTTCCAAGTCTTCTTGGGCACATCACTTGATTCTCCAGTGGGCGGGCCACTGCTGCAGCAGAAGCAATATGGCAGGTGATGATTGCTCATGTGGCAGATGTAGCTAAACCCTTGCAGTCATCACTTCTGGATCAGCTCTTCCATTGTGCTGGTGACACTGACTACATATCGCGCTGTTGCTGAGACAGTCACAGAGGGACACTCGGAGAATCTGACGCAAACAGCGCAAAGCTTAGTGTACTTAAGCTTGTGTATTGATTAAAGAGTTACTGAAGCCTGCTCTTCTCCCACATTCGAGAGTGGCTGGACATCACTGCCCACCAAAAAACCAGGATTGCAATTCTTACCTTTATATCAGCCTGTGACGAATGCTGAATGAATGAAGACTATGTATTTTTAGAGTATTTTATACTTTCATGAGATACGGACCAACCATATTAAGATTAGACTTTGATTTCAATTCAGATTCAGGTTAAGACTCTTGAGTGTCACTTTCAGTGAAATTACTGAATGGTAACAGGAGAAACTGTGAATGAGTATTAGTATGTGTGTTATCTTTTATGGCAATGTTTCCCTCATTTATCAAAGTTAAGTTATCCCAAAGGAGACAATCTAATGAGATACAGAAAGTAAATGTTTCTTCTCTCTCTCTAACATATACAAGCTTCATTTCCAGAAGCTAGTTTCATTCATAATTTTCAAAGAGGAATTCTGTTGTCAACATCTGTCAGGACTGTCACTTTTCCAAATACGATGTGTCAGTGTGACACTCTTCAGCATGAATGACAGTGCAGAGAGGAGAGTCTGGAGAGCTGCCATAAGTTAAACTTTCTCACAGATGACCTGCTATAGAAAACCTGACTGACTGTGACTGGATGCTGCCCAACCATGTCGCAGAGATCCAGAGAAAATCAGTGCATAGGATGTGATTGTTATTGATTTTTTGCACACAGCTGGCTATAGAGAGCAGAGATTGCTTGTCGATAGCAGTGTTTTAGAGATTATTCTGCTGTACAATTACACATGGGGTAAGGGAAAGTTACTAGCTTAGTATCACAGACTAATAGCTGCTCCAACTCATTGTCATCCCACAGTGTTGAAGCTGGAGTACTGTAATACAGTGATGGAAACAGGGATCTGTTTGGGAGTGACTGACCCAACAGTTATTTAGCCATTTTTGAACAACCACGGTGAAGCAGAGACACTTGAGCTTCCGAGAAAGCTAACCTGCCACAATCAGAGAACACTGCAACTTCCAATCAACCAAAGAAGTATAAGAGATGATTATATGAAGGCAGCGGGTCAAATAAGAGCCCAATTGCTAACAATAGTTGGATATTATAGAAAGTAACAAAGGATCACATCTAGCAATTTAACAGCTTGTTCCAGAGACTGAAGTTAGTTCATAGAGAAAAGAACAGATTTTAACTGTGACTTTTCTTAGACATCATAATGATGTGTGTCAAGAGGAGAAATATTTTACTGCTATTATTTGCTGCTATTTCTATAATCATCATTACCATTTCATTATTAATAGTGATGTTGCATCCAGATGCATTCAGATGTTCAAATATATTGGTATTATATTAGTCTTTATTACACGTCCAAGAAGAACCACTTTAAACTGGAGTTGAATCTATAATTTTAAATGTTTTTCAATGCTCCTATATAATAATCTTAAATGTTTCTGTGTAGACTGCAGGGACAGGAAATACACTCTGTGCCAAAATGAGACAGGAAACACTTCTGCAAGGCATGCTTCTGCAGAAGTGAAACTGAAAGCCGAGTCTGAGTGTAAGCCAAGAGCAGGGTGTTTTATTATGCATTTATCGCTGATTAAGCTTTGATTATGCTTCAAGTAGTCGTATTAGATTGAAACATTTGTTTTATACATTTTACATATAAGTCAAGATAGGCACACACAGGATGGCCTTAGCCTGGTTGCTTAAGCTGAGGTCAAATTAAGGTGCAGCGTGTATGTACAGACATACACACATACACACACATAGTTTCAGTTGTGCTGGCCTTCTGTCTGGTGGAAAGGTTACGAGGTTTAGCCGATGAAGTGAAGGGTGAAACAAAGGGCAGCAGAAGCTGACACATACATACACACATATTAGATGGACTCATTTATATAGGTAAGAGTTTAATTATGTTTTGCTTGCGACTGCAAAGTTGGGGTGCGTACGTGTTAGTCTGTTCCAGGAAGTACACCAGATGTCCCAGAGATAAGCGACAGCGAAGGCGAGCTGAGGGGAAGCACCTGGGGTCGAGCCGAAGACGATGTTCTTTAAAACTATGTCAAAGTTAACTGAACGTTTGTGGTTGTGAAGTGACGTATGCTGTACTGGATCTGCCTGCCAACAGAAGAAGGGGCTGTACTAGGCTCACCCCTATAAAGTCTTTGTTTGACTATTGTAAGGCAGTTCGATGCTGAAATCTGCACAGCGTTCGGACTCCGCACGTGTGTACATTAAAATGTCGTCTAATTGCACCCGGCTGGATCTGTGGTTATTTTTGGATTCCTCCTCAATATTTTGAACCTTAACATGTGCCTCTGAGATTTTCTCAAAATGTTTGGTATCAGAATGTGGCGATTTGCTTAGCAAAACTCAACCAGTTTCCCAGACAATAACCAACCAGGTATGGAGACTATTTGAGATCATGTGTAAATTTTAGTTTACTAGACTACTTCTTTTTTATTTCCAAATATTACTTCTGTGTTCACTCATGTCCACATATGTCGACATATATTGCCCTAATTTTTACCTTCTCTCCACTGTTTCCCCCAAATTAGCATTACTTTGCTTTTAAAAGCAATTCCAGTCTTACATTTCTGGACACTAAATATCTAAATATTAAGATACATTAGTATTTTACAATGTCTAGAGGATCTGAATATTCACTGCTCAAAATACAATTTGAGGATGAGGTATGTTTTCACTTTTTTTGTCTTTATTACGCCAAATACATCAAGTCAAATCTGCTGAAATTCTGCAGAAATGGAGGATGAGCTTAACATAAAAATATGTCACCTTTAGTTTGAAAGTGAAATGCAGTAAAGTTAATTCAGTAAATGAAAAGAGTAAAATCTGTAAAATGCTATTTCATTTGTTGATAGTTAGTTCTAGTTGATTTCGCCTAAACACTTTGCTACTATTGGTTTTGTATCTCACTTTGTAGCAGCCTGAAGAAAAACAATTAAATGGACATTTCCTCTGCAGACTGCATCATTACACGATGGTGAGTGAGGTTAATGCAATGAATTAGCAAGGGCAACAAGTGATGGAGGCCGCCTCTAATCTGTATGATCATAGCAGTTCTTGTTTCATTTGATGCTCATCGGTTTTCAGCCTTCTTTAAATCGATAGAACTTCTCAGATTCAGAAACAGAATATAAATAAATCCATGTCTTCAAGCTAAACCACATACAATGCAGACCTCAGCATATTACATCAAAAGAAAATGGCTCTGTGGATGGTTTTGTATAATTGCATATTACAAAGCCACCCATGCAAAAAGTGGAAACACATTGTTGTGATTAATCAAAAGATTACATAATTTCAAGAAGGTAAAGTTGTTAGAGGGATTGCTGCTTGAGCAAAGAGTACTTTGGGAACAACACACTTTATTAGGGAAACGTAGCTAGGACCAGGTTGGACAGGTTTACATTCAGCACTTCTTTAATTCTTCATAGCATCGATTCAACATTCCCTAGAGATTTCCACACACTGACAGCATCACACAGATGCTGCATGTTTGTCAGCTGCATGTCAATGATGTGAAAATCTTGTTTCACTTCAGCTGTCCTGTTTGATTGTAATTTGGTGAGTGTGGAGGCCATTTGACTTCAGTGAACTCAGTGTCATGTTCAAGAAACCTGTTTGAGATGATTTAGCACCCATGATCTGATAGCTGGAAATGGCTAGTAGAAGATGCGTACACTGCTGTCATAAAGGGATGGAGATAACCAGCAACAATACTAAAGTAGGCTGTGTCATTTAAACATGCTCAGTTGATACTAAGGGTTTCAAAGTATACCAAGAAAATATCTCCTGTATCATTACACCACTAGCACCAGCCTAAGGCAGGGTGGATCCATACTTGTCACGGCCGGGATCGCAAACTGACATTAAACAAAAAGCGAGCCCATATTATGGCTGATACAAAAACAGAAAAACGAAAGTGGAACTAAACTAAAACCTAAACTGGAAAAACTATGACTAACTATGAAAACGATGACAAAAAATGGGAATATGCAAAAGTGCAACTGTGAAATAATCCAAACAAGAGCATGAGCACGAACATTTGGAAGCAGAAACTCTGTGACATAACATGACTTGACATAAAGACAAACAGACGACCCAACACTTAACAGAGGAAGACAGAGGACTTAAATACACAGGAGGGTAATGAGGGAAGTAGAAACACCTGGGAAGACACAGCTGACACAAATGAACCTGATGCCACAGGGAAAAGTAAAACTAAACACACTGAACATGGAAACACCCTCTCTTCAAAATAAACCAGGAAACATGGAGAGACGTAGACATGGCAACACAAACTTGACAATAAGATGAGGAACACAGACATGAAACACATGACAGCCTGAGGAGATGAAAGCACAGGCAAAACTAAAAGTAAAACAGAGGATAAGACAGACGTACACAGAATACAAGAAAGACACATAAACAGGAGACATGGACAATAAAGTTGAAAAAAATACAGGCCAAAGTATAACAAATAATAAAGAAAGCTTCTTTCAGCTTAATCACAAGGGTCACCACAGCAAGTAGCTCTGTACGTTTCATTTGGTTTGTACATTGGACACAACCGCTAAAGCCCCTTTTTCACTAGTACCTACTCAGATAGACTTGGCATGGTTCGCTACAGTTTTCATGGTTTTCCATTAGGTCATAGTACCAGGTACCAGGTACTTTTTTTAGTAGCTGCTTGCCTGGGGTCCCAAGAGATCCGAGCAGGTACTAAAATGTGATGTCATCAGACTGCATGCCACTTATTGGCTGGTCAGTAGCATCACTTGATGTATCATGAGAGCGTCTTGTTCACAAAAGTTTGAAACCCGGCAACGAGGAAAATGGCTACAAAAAACAACGCCGTGTTCCCTGAATATAAGGAAAAGCCACAGATCGTGCCTCGACATCCACCTTTGTTGTAGCATTCATGTTGCATATTAATTATGTCGTGGGATACTCTGACGCATTGCTATGACGACAATCATGCACATAAGGTAGTACTGAATTGCAATGGAAAACAGTTGATCCGAGTCGAATCATGGTGATCTGATCCTAGTAAGCAACAATGGAGGTAAGGGCCTTAAGGCATTTGTGTCTCTTCCCAGGAAAGAAACGAGATCTTTCACTTAAACCACTGCACTACGGAGCCACTCAAAATGTAGCAAACAGTAAAAGCATATTGCTAAAGATGGATGTTTTATTTGCTTATTTCTTTACTTGTTTTGAACATGATGCTCTTCCTCAAAATTCTGATGTATACAGAGAGTTGCTCATATTTTCAATGGTGATTATCACCCCTGTTATATCTGGAGGATTCACACACCATATGGACAGACTCTCTAGTAGCTTTGGGCCTTAGATAACAGCTGACAGCAAGGCACAGAGGCCAAGTATTGGAAGGAGAACATTCTTATTCTTACAACACATAGTGTAAGATTTATGTTTTCACATAAAGAATAATTCCCAAATGCTTCATGACATAGTGGGTATAAGTTACCAGGATATTTAGAGCATTCGTCTTATCTAATAACATTCCTCTGAATTAAAGGTGTAGCTATAAAGCGATCATCAGCTTAAACTATGAGAAAAGGCAGAGAAAAAAGAAAAACAAGAACCGAGCAAATGAATGTTGGATCTTAACCCGAATCTCCCCAGCTAAGTAATGAATTCATAATTATGCTGCAATAGACAATTCTTTCTTATTTAATACAGCAGGCCCGAGTCTGATAAAAGAGAGTAATACAAATCAGTTAACACCATGGCCCTTCACAAGCCTTTTACTGAGCTCTTAGAAGCAAAGGAGCAGTTGAAATATTTTCTCTCCTCTTAAATCAAAAGCACTTTGACTTAGACAGCCACCAAAAGAGCCATATCTGTAAGTAGTTTTCCCAGCTGTGAATGCAAATTATAACCATGAGATTAAACTATGAGACTTTCTTATATTGCAGCAGTTGAAGTGTCATTGTCCAGACCTGTAGTATTTCATCTGTGGAAACAAAGTGATTTGTCAAAGCTTTATTAGGTCTGTCCTCTAGGATGACTGCAGGAAAAGATATGCTCCAGTAGAGCAACAGATAGATAAATTAAAGAGCATAGTGTGTGATACAATCAGAGACAGAACATGGATCTGCATTAATATGAGCTTTAAATCAGGCTTTATTTTTGTTTTTACTTAGATATTTAAAGGGCAAAATGCAAGGACCACAGAATACAGACTGCCATTATTCAAAACATACATGCCCCTAACCTGACATTGCCCTCAGGCAGGTGAAGTTCTTCAAATAGCACAACTGTCTGATTAATATTAAATAAGAGAATCTTTTTAACCTTCTCCTCTATAGTTGAAATGCGTCCCTGCTCTGAGAAACAGCCGCAAGCAGACTTGGGCAGAGATGACAGCATCTTTAGCCATTTCCCACTGTTGTCCTTTACCATGTGTAGCACACAGCAGGAAATTTAGTCTGCTTCAGCCCTGTTAGCACTTCTGATAATGTACTCAGTGTGGTTTAGGCAAAGACCTGCCTGCACAGAGCAAAAAGGACACGACATATGATGGCCACGTGAGAGGGGAGAATGCCGTGGAATATCACCTGTGCTATTTGCACATTGACACAATCTGACATCACATGGACCTGAGAGCTGGCGAGTTAAAGTCTGGTTAATCTACAGTCTGACTGTGCTAGACATTTGAGTTCTCACATGCACCTCATTTGGGTCATGTCTTGAAAGGTTGGTGGCTCCAGTGCACCTGTGAAAATGGAATCAAAGTGTGGAAGAATTCAACTGAGACCCAGAAGTACGTCATACACAGCAGTGGCTTCACACCAGAGCCTTTTAGTGTGTTGATTGTTGACAGTTCTCATCATGAAAGTATGCACCAGCTTATTAGAGAATGGATTCAGGACTTTGAACATGGCAATATCAAAAATACTGGAATCAGCATGTGTTTTGATTCACTAGCTGGGCCCACGTCCTTATCTTAGGTTTGACAGCGTTTCAGTAGGTAAAGGTGAATGCTTGGACATGAATTGAGCAGCGGTTTGGGGAAGGCCTCGAAGGGGACTGGGGACGGCTCCCGAGCCTGGCAGATCCCCATGTACTAAATAGGAGTGAAAAAGTTAAAGAATTGAGAACAAGGAGGGACGGAGGGTGGGGCACGTAAACGAGAATGAACAGCTTGCAGAACTGGGGGAACCTATATAGATGACAACCGGAAGGAGCGTGTTTGGAGGCGTGGTCCGATACATAATCTCCAATTAAATAATGCTCAATAATGATGATACTATCTAAAGTAAATTTATCTTCAGTCAAATTACGTACACTTCACATTTCACACAGTAACTGGTTGCTCCAAACAAAGTACTTTATCCATACTGGCTATTCAAGTAGAAGAGATTTGTACACTTTGTAACAAAGTTTTGAAATAATTAAATTAGTCAAGTGTCTTACTTTAATTCAAAGACACAACTTTCAGAGTCATCCTCAAGTAACATTATTTGTTAGTATAGAATAGATTATAGAGTGATATTACAACATCACTTTATGTTGCCTCCACCTATTTCTGATGTTACAATAAATGTTAACCCTCTAATGAGCTGTTAACTTACTGTTACTTATCTGAAGACGTAGTAAAACACTTTTAAACAAGCAAAGAAGAAGATTTACTGTGAGCTAAGAGGGGAAGAATGTTTTTAGGCACAGGAGAGCTAATTAGCATGCATACTATGAAGCAGAGAGACCATGCAGTGCCCTATGGTCTACGGTAGTGTCAAATTTAGATAACGTAATAACCTGTACTTTAATAGACCTTTTGAATCAGATTTGGATGTAGAAGCTCACGAGTCTGGACAGTCAAAACACTGTCGAAACAGTGATGAGGTCATTGAGAAGACAGCTTCAACACTGAAAGTTATGATCAGTGTCAGAGTCGGAGTGTCAGACTCCCAAACGGAGTCCCAAGTGGGGTAAAGAAGACATGTGGAGAGAGGAAGGGCAAGCTGTGGATAGCAACAGGTCATCTTCCAAGTGTGAAGTTTCAGATACGGAATGCACTGATCTAACTGAGGTGTCCAATTGATGACCATGTAAGGTGTAGCCAAGAAACAGATTTGAACATGGCAACAGTTCATGGATTTTTAGAAGGATTTCACAAGCAGTATTAATCAGGGAGAAAACTGGAAAGAGTCTCTGGCAACATTTTTTTATAAAAAAAAAACAATGACTTGATACCTGAATGTGCCAATCCTGCTAACTCCCAACTTGCAGAACAATGTATGCATCAATATGTAAAGTTTGTAAGAAAACAATATCTCAGGAATATCAGATTTTAGGCTGGTATTCCATGGAATATTATTTTTGTTATTATTATGATTGTTTAATGACCTTTTCCTAAACAGCTGAAGTGACCCTGTGACAATGATAATTCTAATGGAAACATGACACAGAACAGCATGTATGAAGTTCAGACAAGCTATGATGTGGATAATGGATCTTTTTCTTTTTTTTCTTTTCTTTTTTTTTTTTTTTTACAATTATACAAATTTAAATGTATGTGCAAGATGTGAGACACATTTTTATTCACATGAACTTGGTTTTTTTTTGGTTATTAGCTTGTTAACCTTAAAACATGACTGCATAAATTCCTTTTCTGATTGTTTCAGATATATAAAATCACACAATGATTTCAACATTTATATTTAACTGAAAAGAGTATGCAAACCTTTGGAAAAATGCATTTTAAAAGGGAAGCATTCCTAGAATTCCATCTTGAGGCACCCATCAGCAGATCATAGGTCATACAGCAAAACATCCATCCAGCATAATAATAAGTGAAAAACTACAGGCTCACTCAATCTTGTCAATAAAAAAATATTCAGATACAAACATGTATATGTTTGGGATTCTGAGGGCTTGGGGTTAAACCTACTCACTAAGTAAAGATGCTCTCATTCCTCCCACAGCAACAGAAGACACTCACTCAGCACTCACTTCAAATCCTCCTCGGTGAGCCCACAGTGGGACACGTATTGATTCTGACACACAACCACACATAAGCATTGCCTTAAGTGTTCATAGGAGGGATTAGTACATAAATAGAGGGGGTGTGCAAAATGTATGAAGGGTGTGGGTGGGGGTTTGGGGGGTGGGAGTGGGGGCAGATATGTTGAAAAGCTATAGCACAGCTGGAGAATTGATGGAAAGAAGACCGGTTTAGACAAGGTTTTCTGTGACAGACACTTGAGGGAATAACCCATCTGCTAAATATTTCACAAGTTAAAGTTACTTCAGCTTTACTTAAAGAAACTTTCTATTGTGTGAATATGTTTTGTGGGGTTTTTCCTTCTTCTTAGTAAGCTGTGAGGATTCTACGTGTAATGTCATTGTAATTGCTTAATTCTGCAGTCCTTCTCATGATTGATTTGTTTCTGGATTGAAGATGCTATGTGTGATGGGAATTATCCTCAATCCCTTTCTAGATAGGATTAGTTTTACTATAAAATAAAATAAAACAAGACATATTATTATTCTTTTATGATTTGTCTTTTTACTATTTTAACCATTAAAAGACTCCTGTCGCATCGCTCAGCACTTTGCTACTTTCAAGTATTATGTAATGCAACATGGTGTTCTTTTTGTAAGTTGTGGTCATATATACAGTCAAGTAGATGCTAAAGCGAGGTATGGTTGAAGGGGACTTCCATAAGTTAACAACTTGGTGTTGTGATTTCAAAACACCAAATTTTCAGGTGCACAAAACAGAACTTCACAAATCAGTCAGAGTTGTTAGCTGCATTCCCTTGATGGGATATGTCATGTTTGTTTGAACTCTTCCAATACCCTGTAAATAATTTCTATATTAATACAAATATTGCTGTAATTCACTAAATAAGACCACAACATTAGCATACCTAAGCTACTGTCAGGTGCTCTTCCTAGTATGACCTCAAAGGGCCTGGATTTCTCCTCGCAGGATCTTTTGCTTGGTTTCTTTAAATGTGTAAACCACTACGGCGTCATGGAAACACAAGTGTAACTGATCATTGAGGAATCACATCATGTGTCAGGATCAGCTTGGATGTGCAAAAATGAGTCGTCTAAACTACATGAGCATAACATTCACTAGTACAGGTTTCCATTTCAACTATACTGTCATTGTCCAGCCTCGAGTCTGCATGCCATGCAAGTGTTTACCTTTTTCATTATTTACTAGATTTTATAAAAACAAATCTGTCAGCTCTGTAAGGGAAGTTTCTGTACTGAACAAGCTTTTTCAGTGTTCATGTGTACAACAAAGTAATGCAATATATATATCACTCTATATGGCAGTCACACCTACAATACATACACCTTTTTTCCCTGGTTCTTTTCAGGCTCACTCTCACTCCACTATGAGCTACTCAGAAAGCAACACTGAATAATTCTCTTTTCACCTCTATCTGGCCTTGAGAGGCAGTGACTGGGACCCTGCAGCTCAACACCGCTGAGTCTGTGGCCCTGTAGTACATAGCATGGCACTCTCCCTGTTGGTTATTCAGCCTGCTGCTGTTTTCCATGCCCTTTGTGTCCCCCCAACACTATAAGTACACTTGTTTTTAGCTTGCTGATCAGTATCATGTTTGGTGCACACTAAATGTTTAGTTGTGAATCTATATCTTTTAACCCACAGAGCGACTCGCTACAGGTGTATTATAACTGCCTGGGTCAGGTACGTGCCCAAGTGTCTCTCCTAAGCCATTTTCTGCCTTTCTACACCAAAGGCTTCAGAGTATTTCTTTTTCAGCTCCCTTCATACACACCCTTTAACTGTTGTTTGGTTTTCAGATGGCTTGGGGAACAGCAAAGAGAAGAAAATCATGTAGCTTCAAGCGTTTTCTCCTGCCCTTACTGCACATTCAGAATTCACCCAGCACATTCCCATCATAGAATCTGCAACTGGTACAAGTAGTCACTAACAAGAGAGGTCCAAAGGAGGGAAAAATGCACTACAATGCACTGCAAATCAGGAAATGCTGTGAAAATGGATACATTATTGAAAGAAAAATTATAATATCAGCAGAGGAAATATGATTTTGGTTGCAGTTAATTGCACGGACAACTTTTAATTTTATTGTTTGCTAACTGCTTGTTCCTATCATTAATCAGGTGCAAACACAAATTCTTTTTCTTTGCTTAAAAATCATCTCCAGGTGAAAGGTTCCTTCAGTCGCATCATATGATTAGATCGCTTCCCAAATATGTCATCTCAACCACTTACAGTTGCAGTTTTGCATCATGTGCGCTAGACCAACTCTGCTGTTTTAAGGCAGATACCCTTCAGCTTGAATTCACTTTTGATGAATGAGAGATGAAGCTGCTAAATCTGGCACAAAGGACAGATGTTAAGGGGTAATTATGGACAAAGAATCTAACCTTTTTATTTTGGTTGGCTGCATGCACAATGACATATACCGCAGTTCAGGTCATCTGCACAAATTCTCTTCCTCCAAGACTTCCGGACATCACAGCAGAGCTCAGCGTTGACAGTCGGACCCTTGGGGACATGTTCACGGTGCACAACCCTGTGAATGTCAAGCATGCTCCTGACCTGATGTGTTGCCCTCACACTTAGACACTGCACTCTCTTTAGCTTGGCTGATATACAGTTCTCATTTATGCGTAGAAGCTGGAACTCAACTTTTATCGCCAATGATATGACCAATTTATGGCTGGTCTATGTCTTCCTTCTCTCTTCCATTCTTGATCCTGAGTTTCTTTCTGTTTGCACCTTCAGGAACCCCACAGTACATATACCACGCTCATTGCTTAAGTTGAAATTGTGGCTAAAACAACACCCCACTGTTTTGCTATTATTTAGTTTTAATATGTTTTGTCGAAGCTCCCCTGTTACATCGTTGTGTTTGTCAAAAAAACATACAGATTTTCTGGTATACAGTTTATATACAATAAATGGAAAGTTATTTTCTGCATTGCAGTTTGAAAGCTACTGGATGTTTACACTTGCAATTTAATAAAAGGACATTAACATATGAAAGTAATGACCACAGAGATACCCAGTGTCAGAAAAATGCACAGACACACTGACACAGTCATGAATGTGAGACTGTTGAGAGATATATTAAAAATCAAAAGGTGTTCAAGGTTAGGTACACGTCTCAAATGATTTAATATACCTCATAATATATTGCAATTGTGGAATATGTAGTAACTGTATATAAAATTGGAAGAAAAGTTAAGCCCATGTGAAAGTGGATTATACCTGCTTTACTAAACAAAAAGCCAAAAACAAGATTAGAGCAGAGTACACTTTATGGTTGGCCTATCTTCTGATTGACATGTTGCAATATGAGGATGCAGTATAGTTTTTTCAGTCATGATGATGCACAGCTTCAAAATTCCAGTGTGCAATTAGGAAAGTGCTCAGGTCTAGGTTTTCAAGCTAGATTTCACATACCAGTGGGTGATTGTACTGCAGATATGCTGATTATTTACAGTCTTTTGGATTAAGAAATTACTGCAATAAGAATGTCTCCGCACTAAATCTTTGCTGATGTGAAAAATGCCATTGGCTGTACTATGAGGAACATGTAGATATTATTGAAGCTTTATGTGCAGATGGTCTCTTATTTTCTAAAATTTAGTCTTTGAAAGATATTAGAAAAAAAAATCTACTGTAAGTCAACTTCCACTTTTACAGCACTTTTTCAGAATGATATGCTTATCAGTATTGTCTTATTTATTTATTTATTTATTTAATGGATGCTGTTTTTTCTGGTGTCACAAAGAGTGGACACTTTAGAAAAAGAATAGCTAGACACAAATGCCCTCCACAGTCTAATGCCACAGGGGAGCTTGTAGAGCACGCATTTCCTGTCAATGTGTCCTGCCCTGCAGCAAGTGATGTCCTCCATCCAACCATGAGACATCCACACCTGCAGAGAGAGACAGAGAGATGTACTGTAACATGGACAGATATACTAAGGACAGTGTATCATTCATGTCTTCATGCACATAGTTTGAATGTACATGTTGAAAAGGTGTTGAAAAATAGTGGGACACAGAGGGAAATGGCGTGACAGAAATGCTGGTGTGGAGGCAAGTCTGAAAAAACAGTGACAGGAAGTAGAGCTGAAACAAGTGTGGGCATACTGAAAGAAAAAAAGTGCAGAGCTTGTGGCATTATGGTAGAACGTCAGCCAGCCGAGGTGTTTGTATGACACCTTTGCTTATGTGTGAGAGGCTTCACAACCTGACCACAAATCAAAAGTTATATTTTTGATAAACTCTGCAGTATTTCAAATGATTGATTTGTTTCCGGTTTGTTTGTTTTCAGGGGCTGATTTTTGTTTCTGACTATTTTATTCACACATTTCAACAGAAATCCTGTCCACAGTCCAGCTAAACTCAACTCTACCTAACTTTCAATTCAATAATAAATGTTATTTATTTCAAACAAGAGACTGTATCAAATTCCCCATTCACCCTAATATAATATACACACCAATCAGGCATGACATTATGACCATCTGCCTAATAATATGTTTAGCCCACTTTCCCTACAAAAACATCCCTGAACGGTCAAGTGCTGGTCTTCACTAGACCACAGCACACTGTCAGGGGTGATGAAGACTCATAATGTCATACCTCGATGTCTGTGTGTGTGTGTGTGTTGCTATAGGGAAATAGCAAAAAGCAAAATAATTAACAGAAATAATAGTCCTTCCCTAACAAAACGCTTCAATGTGCTTTCATGTACTAGCCATTCGAGGCCAAACAGAACATAAAATAAATAAAATAAAAAGAGACACCAGGAAATGGTCATATCTGCATTCCATGCCACATTGACAAGTTTTAGATTTAGATTTTAAACACATCATAAAACACACGGATCACATTCACTCAAACCAGAGTGAGGATAATGGCTTTTCACAGGCCAGTGCGCAGAGAACAGAAAATCACCCAGTGCCACTGGTTACACATACCAGAAGGAAACTTTTCATCTGAAACAATTTAGATTTGATTAGGGAACTCTGATTTAACTTAGTGAGTTGACAGCCACCTTAGTAACCACCTTTACTCATAGAAAAAGAAGATTTATCCTGGGTCTGTTGAACTGGCTTCATCTTAGACGCTGAGCTTGACTTTGTGGCCTGCTGGAGCTAAAACTATGCTCCATTAGTAGCAGTATTAAAGCTGCACTTCTGAACAGAGTTCAGCTTCACACTTACTGCAAAGAATGGTCTCCACCAAAGCTGCATTCATTCATTCATTTGTACTTTCACATGTATTAAACAAATTTAGCCATGGGGTTTCTGCGGATCCAAGAGGACAGCATGTGCAGTTCTTTGCTTCTCCCAAAGTTTTATAACAATGAAAGAAAGAATGAGTAATGGCCACAAAAAGAAAGACAAAGAGGCTTTTAACAAAAGAGGATTAGAACAAAACAGTGTTAAAGAGTGCGTGTGCGTGTGAGGAGGGTGGGGGAGTGGCAGGGAGCTGAAAAGCCGGGCTAAGACATGAAACATACGGAGAGAGCGATAACAGGACGGAGAAGGAGAGGTACTTGCTCCAGCTAGATTTAGCTGAGCAGGGTCCCTTGATATGTAAATGCGCTTCTGCAGTATGAATGTTTGATGGCAGCTGAGGGTTGACGTGCAGCAGTGGCCAACAAAGCATGAAATATACATTACAACTCGAGGCATTGTACTGGAAGAGAAAGGTGTGAGGCACGCACACAAACATTTATTATACACACTGTTCAGAGGAATCTCGCGCTGTCACTAATACACACAGAAATACACTCTAAGGACAAGAGTTCACCCTTGGGTCAGAAGCTTGAAGGGTGATAGAGGAAGCAAATTTACAGGAGAGTGTTGATGTGTTTTTAAATCGAGGGAGTGCCGTTACAGAATAAGTTTATGGGTTGCATGTATGAGATAGGTGGTTATGAATTTGTATAAATGCTGTTGAAAGAAAAGCAAAGCATTATGCAGCAGAGAATATTATATTTTTCAGTGTGTAATTTTGAATACATGTTCCTTGGATGCTCTTTCACTCCTTGTGGTCTGCCATTTGATCTGTGCTCTTTCCCACAAGGTTGAGCTATAGATACAGCTTTTAATGAAGACAGCATGCTTGTTGGAGTGGCTAATTGGTGTTGTTTTTAACCACAACTTGAGCTTACAGTTTTAGACTCACTCTAACTATAGACACTTCCATTTTAGATTTGTCAGTTTCAGTTTTCAGTTATCTGAGGATTATAATTGGTTGGCTTCTGTTCACTTGTGTATTTGACAATGCTGGCTGTTCCCCTTCTTTTACAGTAATATATCCTATACATGTTATTTTCCCCACAAATCAGTGAAATTCTCATCGTATGACTAGACACTCATAACGACTTTGTGCCAGCACAAATGTCTAATCAACTGGTCACATGCATTGACATGGCAAGCCAATGCATTTAGGGATGTACACATGGTCAGAATGACCTCCACAGTTCAAGCAGTGACTGATCTACTGGTTTTCTGACCTAAGCATCACTAAAGTTTACAGAAAAAGGTCTAAAAACAAGAAAAACACTGATTAAGCTCACGTTCTCTGGCCAGAAATGTCTTTTGGTTCCAGTGATCAGAGGAGGGCCCCAGACTGGTTCAAGCTGATAGGTAGGTAACTTATAGTAACTTATATAATCACTTGTAACAACCAAGGTGTGCAGAACAACATCTCGGAAGCCACAACATGTTGAACTTTGAAGCAGATGGAAGACCACACCGGGTGCTGCACCTGCAAGCAAAGACCAGAAAACTCAGGTGACAGTGTGCACAGGCTCACCATAATTGGACAATATTAAACTGGGAAATATGGCTTGGACTGATAAGTCTCTGCTGGGACATTCATATAGTAGGGTCAGAATTTTAAACATGAAAGCACAAATTCATTCTGCCTTGTATTGACGGTTCAGGCCGTGGGTGGTGTAATGGTATGGGGGGTATTTTCTTTGCACCCTTTGGGCACCTTAGTACCCAGAGATGCTTAGTAGTTAAATGCCACAGCATCCACAAGTTTTTTTTCTGACCATCTCCATCCCTTTATGACCAAAATGAACCCATCTTCTGATGGCTGATTCCAGCAGCATAACAAACAACATCACAAAGTTATATAAACTTTAATAACTTTAAATAAACGTAATAAAAGATGTGCATTTGCAGCCTGTTTAAGGACATTGCTAACCCATGAGGTTGCCCTGTGATTGCTGAAGTCAAATACTAATCTAGCACCTGCTATCCAAATATAAGCTCCGTGCTAAACTTTAGAGAAAGTCAATAGTGTCACTCCCCAATGTTGAGTTTGTGGTCAGAGCCCTGATAAAATAAGCTGGTGCATATTAATGTGAAGATTCAATCATCTGACAAACCCAAAAACATGAGTCAAAAACAGTTGGCTAAAGTCCAAGTTTATAAGTAGAGTAACCAAAAAAAGTTCATAACAGACAGAAGAGCAAACAAAGTACAAGGCCAACAAGTACACACCTATGGCCAGTGCAGATCAGAATCCTAAGACAGATGAACAGCCAAAGGTTGTCAGGCAGGCTGGACAACATCGGCACAAACACTTGACAGTAGTGCACCAGGGTATTAATCAGGAGTGTCAGGTGAAACTGAAGACACATGGCAGTACCTGCCTCTGAAAGGAATTCTCTTTACTATGTGTGTTAATTATCTGGTCCAAAATATTTACATTTTGATTTTAAAGGTTGACAATATTTTAATTAAAATAAAGGAGTAGAAATCAGCCGTTTCGATGTGCATTCTGGATCTTGAGAGACAAAACCTTTGACATGGGTGCTAACAATGCTTAGCAGTCTAGCATCCACACCTTTCTAAGCCTTGGGGGGGGAAATGACCACCTAGATTGGCTAACAAACAAAAAAACAAATAGAACTGATTACAGACTCCCTCACTTTGTAGGGATAATGATTTTGGTGAAGTATGTATTTAAAAATCCAGTTTTTTTTACAGTTCAGGAAAGGGACAGAAAGGCACATGTGTAGCTACCCAGTGTTCACAGTTGCAGTACATTAACATGTGACTGTGTGGAACAGGAAAAACATAACAAGAAATGAAAAAAAATCTACACTTTTATTTCTATGCTGGTCTCTCAAGTGAAACTGGAACTTTTGTGCCAACTTGGAGCAAATAAATCCTGTACGACTGTTACTTTTACTGAAATGCTGAAATAGAGAAAACAAAACACTATTTTACGATCACCTTGCATCCCTAGATTTTATTGTCAACCTCTGCACAGCATAACAACCATTCTTCCCTATAATTACTTTTTTCCCTCCATCACCGTTTTTGAAATATTACATGCAAATCTTCCTTATCCTATCTGTATGATGCCAGACCCCCCAATATCCTATTGGCAAGCCAAATATTTCATTCATCTTTGTTTTCACCACACTGTTTAAGTCTAACTGCAGGGACCAGCAGTTTGAAGTATTGGATACTTAAGTTGTGTGCCAGAGGACCTGTTGTGAAAGCTTTCGTCATATCATCCCTAACATAAACTGTGCCATATGGTTCTTACATGATGGTGGCTTACAGCGCTGCTATTAAACAGTCACTTTCATTACAATATCCCATTTTAAAAGTGACTTGAAGTCATTTGGTTTGACTTTGATGGATATGAGTTTGCATCACTGCTTAAACCTTGCTGCTTGCAGCATGTATACCATCACATTGGCGGGTTAGGGTTTAGAAGATTATATCTTTAGGTAAAAAAAAAACAAACCAAAAAAAAACTCAACCAGCTTTTGGTGGAAGACACAACTTTAGTCTCTGCCAAGATCTCCAGTTGCCAAAATTGAGTGCACAGAGACATCGAAGCCACTCATCTGAATAACAAATGTGTCAAACTGGCTTCCTTCCCCAGATGCAGGAAGAAGCTCATAGTCCCAAATGCTAGTCCATAATACTGGTAGAAACCAACGCTGGTCCATAGACAACACCAAGTGCTAACAGCAATGCACTTTGTGTGCCTTTTGTTGCTGGAGGTGCACACACAGCCCTCCCTAAAATCCCTGAATATTTTTCAAGTTTTAAGACTTTACAGTGAAGTGTTTTACTGGGTTGAAGACGAGATCAGGTTACCAAGCTCACTGGTAATGATTATTGTGAGCACAGAGGAGGTCTCATTTTTATTTTTTCAGAAAGTCTGGCTGCCTGCGTACCTGAAGTATTGAGCTGCATCACAATCTATCACTTAGCATTTCCAAAGTGAGACAGTAGCATTCATTTACACATGCAGCACATCAGTTTATGTTTGATCAATTTAATAAAATTTAGACCGTGTATGGATGTTCTTACAACTAAATTTAGAATGTGGCTTCTCCAATTGTCACAGCAACCAGCAGTATTTAGCAATATGACTATTATTGATATTGGTTGGGTTGTTTAAAACATTGCATTTGAAATTCCTGCACTTAATAACACTGAATAAATCCATAAATTCAATATAAATACATAACTGTGGTAATGCTCGGTCCTCATCTACAGATGCTAGATGCTGCACCAGCAGCTTTACCAACATCTTTATATACGAGAGCATGACGTGAACAAAGAGAAAATAATATGTGCATGGAGGGTGTAGGCAGGACTGTGGTGTGACGCTGGTGAATGAGAAGCTCCTCGGCCTCAGCTTGGAGGAACGTCGTATTGCAGTACATGAAAAATTGACATTCCTTATTACATCTACATCTATTAAAGTGCTATCAGATTTAATTTCTCATCAGTGGAAGGTGCTAGTCCAGACCCACTTTAACCCCTGTCTGTGCCTGAATGACAGCATGTCGTCACTTTAACAGACTGATGCCATCTGTGATGTATTCTGTTACTAAAAGGGACTCTTTTTTTTTTTCTCATTTCAGTTTTTGTTAGTTTAAAATTTTATCATGACGAAACCACAATGGAGAATTCATCTGAAGCAACATATTTCAGAAGAAAGAGAGTAATGTTAACTGTTTAAAAATAAATAAATAAACAAAAAGCAACTCATCAGGAAGCGCTTAGTCAAAATTTATATTTCAGTTTGATTCATCTGAACTAAATGTCAGAATGAGTTCATATAAATCTGCCTCCTTGGCTTTGTGTTTGCAGAATCTTCTGATGTAAAATAAATCTTTACTTTCTTCAGTTATTTTATGTCCAGTTCATAGAATGTTCCCTTTGCGCAGTGGAGGCTTAAAGCAACAGTCAGCTGCATCTGATCAGAGGAGAAGCTGGAAACAACCATTAAACATTTTGGTTTTCAATTCCCGTACCCCGACCGAGCCTTCAGTCTATTCGCTGTCTAGACTATAAATCAAGCTCATTAGTTAGACATGGAGCAGGGATGAAGCCTCCTGCTACCAAAGAAATAACTTTTTATATAACTTTCCATTTTCAAATGCAGCCTAGTCCGAGTTCATACGAAGATGTAAAAACAGGGAGAATTCCATTACTTAGACTTTTTGAATCATTAGCAGGATGTGAGACAGCCATAACTTTTAATATAGCTCTACCGTAATGCTGACCACTATTAATTTAAAGCACTAAAGAGAATGATGAGTGGAGAATGGATGTATATGTAATGCCCTGCATATTATAGATGATTTATTTCACCGTTGCAGTTAACTGACTTATGCTTAAGGTATTTGATTTCATTGCCATACCATCTATATAGAACAGTGGTATTTGAATGACTGAGAGAGAAAATGAGAGAGAAAGTGAGTGCCTTGCAGCATATTATTGCCCATATCAGTATTTTTTTTTCTGTACTCATGGTTGAAGGTACTCTGCTGGGGCCAAGAACCAATTAACCCACCTGTACCGCTGTGGATTCTGACTGGTGTGACAAGCTCTGCAGTGCCAAACTACATAATGGTACTCAGCTCAGGGTGCAGTGGGAGATCCTCCCTGCTGCTGAGCTGAATGAAACAAACTGAGCAGATCAGGATGCAGGGGACAGACAGCTCTGCTGCTAAGCAATGAGGACAATGTGACAACAGGTGATGATGCAGCCATTGTGTGAGGCCCACTTGTCCTTGCATGCTTGCTGGCATGACTTTGCTGTTTCGGTCTCCTTAACTTTCTCCCTCATTCATTATTTCAAGGACTTTAACGAAAAACAACAAAGAAGATATAGTGATATGTGTAATTTCTAGAACAGGAAGCAGTCTCTTCTTTCCCTTTTCTTTTAATGATGTACAAAATACGAGCAACCTTAGCTATGTTCCTGCAGTTTCTACAGTCAGCAGCACATATATCCACTTTGTACATTTTTGAGGCCAGAACAATGCATGCAATGGTTGCAGTCACTGAATTCCATTGAATTCATTAGTTATCAGCTTACAGAAATATACATCAACAGACGTCATGTTTGCATTAAACAGAGAGAGATTGTGAGCTAGAACTTAGAGTTGTTCTTCATTATTGCTGTTACTACAGAGACCTGCCCAGCAAGCCGCATTATTTATTAAAGAACAGAAATGGGGGTTGTGAGGTACCCCAGGAGGTAGACTGGTTTAATCCAGTCTGCACCAGGAGCATGCCAAAGTGTCCTTGGACAGATACCAAGCCCTGAGTTGCTCATCAGAGTATGCTCATAAACTATACTGCCAAAAAGTATTTGCTTGTCTGCCTTTATATGAACTTGAGTGACATCTCACTCTTAATCGATAGGGTTATAATGTAATATGATGTTGCCCCTCCCCAACCGCCTTTACAGCCATAACAGCTTCAACTCGTCTGGGAAGACTTTCCACAAAGTTTAGGAATGTTTATGGGTACTTTTGACCGGTTCCTGAGAAGTGCATTTGTGAGATCAGACACTGATGCTGGTCGAGAAGGTCTGACTCGCAGTCCCTGCTTTAATTCATCCCAAAAGGTGTTCTATCTCGTAGAGGTCAGGACTCTCTCGATGAGGTTCTTCCACACCAAAATGAACCTTGCTTTGTGCACTGGTGCACAGTCATGTTGGAACAGGAAGGGACCATCCCCAAATTGTTCCCACAAAGTTGGAAAAATTAAGACACCTGGAATTAAGTAATAACTTTTAAAATCCATCTTTCTTGCCCATAAGACATGTTATATTAGTGGAATGCACTGAAGACTTACTGCTGTTTTCGCACTGCCATTTGTAACCCATTTGCCGAGTGGAAATCTGTTAATGGTGAACAAACATTCAGTGTGTGGTACTTAGGTAAACATCTTAAGCTCTAAAACACTAGGAGCTCAAAAACAGCACATACATCCTGTTGGGAACAAAGATAAAATTAGAATACTACACAGAGTTACTTTCCACTTTCTGTGGACAGAAAGCTCTCCAAAGAGCATGATAAAGTTCAACAGAGAGATAACTTTACTTGTTTTTACAGAGGGCTACATCCTTATCACAAAGACATGAGAGTTAATGAAGTAATGATCATCAAACAGCATTGAGGCTCCCTGGAAATGCAACAGCTGGACCTTTAGCTAGCAACACACTATGTGAAAAATGGTTTGTGTGTTTGCTGATGTTTGTTGAGCTGAGAGAAATGTTGCATTTTAAATTGCCTGACAGTTAAAAAACGTTACTCCCTTGTATCCTGTTCTGTAGTGTAGGGAATACAAAATGAGAGGACATCCCAGCTTTCTGCCTAAAATGCTTCAAAACAGTGAAGGATGCATGATGAATGCTTTAAGCAGTATTGATGTCCACTATACAAAAACAGAGATCAAAAAGGGATCATTAAATTCATATCAGTCATCTGTAGTTTTTATTGCCTTACTACAAGTGTGCTTGATTGCCAAGAAAAATCTTGCTCTTCTTCCTGCCCAAAACCATCATTTTGTTGTGTGCGTTTATCTGCTTTACCTTTAATAAACAACAGCCATCCTGAAAATTAAAATTAAAACATTCTCACAATTTATAAGAATAAATAATAACATATTCAATTTTTTTCCAACCATACTGCAATTTCTGACTTTGGTTAATTTTGGCAAATTTGGTCACGCAAGGCAGAATAAGAATAAGAGATTTTTTTCTTATAAATAAATTTGTAAAGTAACAGTTCAGCTGTCTTTATATCTCTTAGTAGTGTAAGAAAGCCTTTGCTCTTTACAGTTCAGCTCTAACGATGCAAGTTTACTTTCTTCCCCAATTACTTGTAATTTGTTCATAATCATTTGAGCCATTAGCATGTGGCGGTTTTCATCAAGATAGCCATATTTTAATAATAACAAGGACACAAGGTCCACTTCACACTGACATACTACATGATTTCAGGCCTTGCTGCTGTAAATAACAGTCTGGAACATTCATTCGCCCTTTGACTCCATCTGCACTCTGCCTTCACTCCTCTCGCTTCCCTTTTCATCTTCTGGATGCTCGGTGCAATAAAGTCCAGACAGAGTAATTACAGTGTGCCGACAAACAACACGGAACCATCCGACAGAGTGCAACTTCATATGCTTTTAAGCTACTTATTTTCCCGCAGCAGCAAATTAGACACTTTGTGCTAAATCGACCGGCCTCTCCCTCGCACGATCCCTGTCAGGGTTTAATTGTGTAAACAAAAGCCCACACAGTCTGTCACCCTCCTCTACGCCCACTTTCTGCTGGAACAATATTTGATGAAAAAGTCTGTCTGCTTGTCTTGCTGATTGTGTTGGGCTCTCCTTTTCCCTTTTTTCCCCCAAATTACACAAAATAATATTGCAGTGATGTACATTTGATAATCAATCAAAGTCTTTTTGTGTAAAGTTCAATTTGTGCAAATTGACCTGACATTCAGGACATATGTGACCAGACCAATGAGACCAGACCAATGAGTAATTGTGTTCAGGGAAATTAAAACAATATTAGCAAATGTATATTCAAGAATATAAAAAGCACAAACAGGATAATTTGTGTACAGAAACACAAATTAATAGAATAGATCCTGTGAGTATTTCACAAACTGCTGAGACACCAAGCAGCTCATTAAATTTTACAAGTTGTGTAGTTAAATCACCCTTTGGAAAAAAAATTGGCAAGATACAAAACATGATCAACCTCAAGATAATTTGGTATTTTAAGCGTTTTCCCCCTTTTCTTTTCTTTTCTTTTCTTTTCTTTTCTTTTCTTTTCTTTTCGTTTCTACAATATCCGCAAAATTTGCAGTTAAGTCATAGAGTTTGCAGTTATAACGAATAAATTCTGTTGAATTTCTGTTAAACAGATTTTCAACAGTTAAACAGATTTCAATGCTGTTCACCAGCATTAACCAAGAGCACTTGGTTAATGCTGGTGAACAGTGGTGGTTTTGCTTGATAAAATGATAAACCTTTAGATTAGCAGGTAGGTTCTGGTGTTCAGCATTAGGAAGATTGATTGTGTTCTCAGCTAAAATGTTTTTATTTTTATTGCAAGGGGAAGTTTGAGATTAAAATGTGATCTAAATAACAGTATTCCCACACTGAAATCAAATATATTAAAAACCACAAAATATAGACTAGCATGTGAGGTCATAGCTCTTCTATTTCTTGGCTTGAGACTTGTTGAACTTTTTATATATTTCCCTTCTTTTTTCTTAAAAAAGTTATTTTTTTTAAAGTGTTATTTTTAAACATATTCTGAGTATTTCAAATTTGTATTTATGCAGCACATTAAATACAGATTTGACTGCTCTCATTATCCTGCAGCTGACTAACAAGCTCCGGGATAATGAGATGTGCCGTGACCCAGTCCTTGATGATTCTGTTCACCTGGTAATGCCAAGCATATCAGTTTTCTGGAGTTTTTGAGAGCTCTGCATCATCAGTGTGATCCCCCCCGAGAAACCTGAAAAAGCCCTGGACAATAGATTTTTAAGCAATGAACTGCACAATTTAAAACTCGTATATGCAAACTGATATTTAATTTACTTTATTTAAATTGTCAGAAGGTTCAATGAACATTCCAGTTTCAAAAAATTGTAATTTCATTGTTCAGGCATTACAAGGTTAAATGTTGTGATATGTCTTATGTTCAGTTCAACATATCTAAGACACAAGATATAATTTTAGAAAATACTTTCATACAGAGGAGGTCATATTAATTAAGTGTGGGTGGAATGTGTTTAGTCTTATACAATCCTCAAAAAAAATCAAAGAAACATTTCTGAATCAGAGTGCAGCATCAAGTCAATGAAACTACCAGGATATTGATCTGATTAAACAATGTGGGATCCTTTCATTCCTAACACATTACACAGGCCACATCAGTATAGATATCCAGCATTTTTCCCCCATTCAGATCTGATGTGTTTTTAAAGGGTTTCTTTAATGTAAAAAAAAAAGGTGCCAGCAGTTTTCATTTGTTTAAGAAAACCTCATTTCCTTGTTGAGAAAACAATGATTTTATTTCCTTACACTACTACTCAGTGAGTCAATTTTGCCTTTATTTGGTGTTTTCTTTTTGGATATGTATCTGTAAAGAAAATTAACTCACTAAATTGTTAAATGGTTTAACAGGCTGATTGGTGAGCCACAGCTGAACCAGCATCTCTGTACACCAGACAGCTACAGCAGTTGGCTGGTTCAGTTTTACTTGATGACTAACCGGGTGTCAGAGTTCATGGTATATCTCGACCTTGTGACGATTTGCACTGTTTGCATGGTCAGTTTCAATTTCTTCCTTCTGTATGAAGGCTTCTAGTCCCAAAGTGCAGAACAACACAATATAAAAACAGCTTTGTTCCAGCAGCTATCATTCACATAAAACAAGTCACAAATTTGCTATCGTACTGTTCCTTACTCCATCCGTGCATTTAAAAGATAGATTTGTTTATATTTCACCAAATATTTATCCTCTGATTTTATTTGGTTTGTCATTATTTCTCATGAAAATGTGAGAATTTTAATGTAGTCATATTTTTCCTGAGGTTTTATTTTTTTCATGCGACCTTTGATTTTCCCCATGCGTTACTTCCTTCCTAGTCCCATGAAGTTGCTGTGCTGAATTTACTTTTATTTAAACAACTTTGGGAGAACTAACCCATCTCAACTGGTAAAGCAAAAGCCGACTCCTCGTCATTCACACAACATAGTGCAGAGTGTCAGGCCAGACCTGCTACACTTACTATTTCTTTACATGTATTTCGTGATTCTGTTGCTTTATAGATAGATGACTTACTTAGTGCAGAGCAAATCTACCTACAGGTAAAAATAAAGTTAGCATCTTAAGCGAGTGTATATCGGATAATATGGACAGCTAGAAAATCTTTTTTAAGCTAAACCTGGTTAAAAAGAGAAGTTGCTACAGAATGTAACTTTTCCTTGAAGCTTAATTGCACCTCCTGCCCTCTTACGCTGACCGTGTTCCCATTCTAGGACTTGTAATCCATCAAGAGCTCTCTACTTTCAAATGACTTCTGGCCTGAGGCTGATGCATCCATGAAGCTCCCAACGGACACCAAAGGAGGAGAATGTAGATGCAGCACTTCAAATTAGCTGCTCTTCTCACAGTAAACTCAAACATACAGCTAGGTAACACTCCCAATAAATTCTTGTTGCAATTAAACGAGATTTTGGATTGGTAAAAACACACTGTTTTTCAGATTGACACTGCATGAAGAGGTAATGCCCAATTTATTTATTTTGCTCAAAAGCTGCAGGAAGAAGTTTTTCTAAATGTTGCCCTCACCCCCATTAGCCTTTATCTGCAAGAAAGCGATAGTAGCAACTAAAGGTGGGAAAAGGAGTTTAAATGGAAGAAGCAATGATGAAGAGGTAGGAACAATTTGTTGTATAGGCATTAATATAGAGACAGAGAAATACAAAAAGACAAGCCAAGTTCAGAGAGAAGTAAGAGACCAAGGAAAGAACCAGAGACTAAAGAAAACTACTAACAGAGCAGACACAAAATCACAGCAATCACCTGTACAGCAATGGCCTTTGTAAAATCATCCTTCCTTCTCTGAATTATTCCACATTAATCATCTTGGTAGGAGCTGCAGCCAGCCAAAAGTCAGCTGCAGTATTACATTTCATTATAGGTGAACTGAAACTAACTTCAAATGAATCCAAACAGCTGAAAAGACATTTTTTTCCATTTAGACCATTTCTACACCAGCATATCAGCTCCAACAGCATTTATTCAGTAATATCGATACAGTCGATGTGATTTCACTTTTTTTGGAAATCCTTTTCCATAAGTTTGACTAATTTGAGCACTTAAAAAAACAAAAACAAACAAACAAAAAAACAGGAACAGAAAAATATCCACAATATTGTAGCTCCGCAAGGTTATCAGTAAAGCTTTTTTATGTTATTGTTCTTACTGAAAAAATGAAGCTCCAGGCTACAAATAGGTAACAGTAAACTGTGTTGTTTTTAAAAAGGTGGCTTGTGTGGCTTTTTCTTTTGCCTTGAACATAAAAGTCATGCAGTTACAATTCTTAATATTTACAATAATGCCCTTTCCCCTCTAAGTGGGCAGCATGTCCTTTTAAGAAAGTTTGATTGCTGAGTCTTGTGTGTAGATTTATTTGCACCTTTACATATATCCTAATTTGTGAGTAAGTGTTCTATTGAGGAGCTGGACTGCGGAACGTGTTAACTCTTACATTTTTCTTGATCTGTCTGAAGGAATTTGTTTAAGGCTGCCCTCAAAAACCGACGGTTAGAAGATCAGGTGAGTGGGGCTCCAGTGCTCACAGCCAAAAGGTCTTTTTCTGAGATTACTGCTATCCGCTCTCTGTGACATCATGTAACTTTTACCATGTATAATGCAGACAAAAATAAAAAGTCCACTATAGCATGAAATATTACAAGAAATACTGGGTTCGAATCTAGGCTATGGCCTTCCTGTGTGGAATTGGCATGTTTTCCCTGTGGAAGTTATCACTAAGTTCTCTTCCTGCCGCAGTCCAAAGACATGCATGGGGTTAGGTTAATTGGTGTGAATGTGAGAACATGTGGAGATGTGATGTTTCTATTTATTAGCCCTGTGACAGTTTGGCAACCTGTCCAACAGTGCACTCTGCCTCTCACAGAATACTCCATCACCCCCACAAATCTGAACTGGATAAGCGGGGGAATGGATGGATGTTTATCCTGGGTAACTGTAGCACCTTTCTTACACTTCCCAGATCTCCAATGTTTCCTGAGGAAAACAACAAAGTGCTGGCATGGAAAAGAAGACAAAGCAGAACTGAGAGCCAACAAACTCAAAGAGACAGACAAGTCACTATCAGCAAAAAGAGAGAACACACTGAAACATAGCAGCCAGTTATAGCAAAACCCACACTGCTTCACACAGGTGATCATGATCACACCACTCAGACACAACAAACAAAAATGTAGTGGCACTGGTCTCTCTTCTGCCTCAGCTTAAGTGCTACCTAGTCTAATTGCTGAGCGGAGTGTGGTACCTAAGGCAAGGGAGAAAAAAAGAGAAAAACTCACCAACACAGATATCCCAATAGTACGACTGCTAGGGCTCTAACCTTATACACTATATTAATAAATTATTCACATCCATCCAAACCATTCCATTCAGGTGATCCGATCCTTTTTGCATGTGTACAATGCATGCAGACTGTTTTTACAAACATTTGTAAAAGAACAGGGGCGCTCTCAGGAGCTCAGTGAATACCAGCTTAGTACCATGATAGGATGCCACCTGTGCAGCAAGTCCAGTCATTATATTTCGTTGTTACTTGTCAACTGTTGGTGATATTATTATAAACTGGAAGTGACTGAGAACACCAGCAACAGCAGATCCTGAGGCTCATAGTGCACAGAGGCCGCCAACTTCTGCAGAGTAAGTCGCTACAGACCTCCAAACTTCATGTGGCCTTCAGCATAGAGAGCTTCATGGAATGGTTTTCCCTGGCCGAGCAGCTGCATCCAGTTCCTGCATCCACCAGTGTACAAGCACGGTCAAAAAAACATGGATGAGTGAGTCTGGTGTGGAAGAACTTGACTGGCCTGGAGAGAGTCCTGACCTCAGCTCCATAGAAATCCTTTGTAATGAATTAGAGACTACAAGCCAGGCCTTCTTGTCCAACATCAGTGTCTGACCCCACAAATGTGGTTCTGGAAGAATAATATTTCCATGAACACACTCTTAAACCTTGTGGAAAGCCTTCGCAAAAGAGTCAAAGCTGTATTAGCTGCATAGGGTGGCCCGACATCATATTAAACCCTAGGTATTAAGAATGTCACTGAAGTTCATATGTGTGTAAAGGCAATATATTGTGGATTTACTACAGATGTTTTATGGAAATGTTTCTCTAAAGCTTTTTCAAATTAAACTACACTTTTTAATAAAACCAGTATATTCACAACAGAGTTAGAGGTGCAAAAAAAGACAGTTGGAAAGTTGTAAATTGGAAAGTTAAAATTTCCCACTTTGACCAAAAGTTGAAATGTCTGTCAAATGGCTGTAGGATAATGGCCTTTAAATAATGAGTACAACACGCGGCTGCAAAGTTTATTTCTTTAGTGTATGCACTCTTTCTCATTCACAGATGCTCCTGCCAAACTAAGAGGCAAACCCTGACTGTTCTTTTACAAAGTCTTGTGGTGCAGCAGTTCAGCAAGTGGGGAAAAAAGCAGTTATAACTCTGATTACAATGGATGGATCTATACGCTGCCATAGTTAAGGAAGCATCCATTCATCATTGAGTCTTGTGAGTGGAGGTCTAGCTGCCTGTAGTGAAAAAAAATCAAATAGAATGAGAAACAGGAAAAGGAGAGATGCCCCATGGAAAGCAAATGCCAAACTCCAATCTTAATGAAGCGGGTTCTGTGTGATGCCTAGCAGACTGCAGCTAATGATGAGGCTTAGTTAGGTGTGGGAAATGATGAAGATGGTGACGGAGTGGGAGTGGGGTGGTTTTGAGGGGGGAAAGACAGAGGCGTAAGCATCAGTCTTATCTGAAACCTGTCTTATCTTATATCTGTCTGGCCACAGCTAATGATTAGTTAGGTGAGGGAAGGTGAAAGAAAATGAGGTGGTGAGTAATGAAAAGGATGTGGGGGAGGCAACAGTATGGTGTGAATGTGGGAAAGCCTTACGATGTAACTACAGCCCAGCCCATGCAACAGTATATTAATGACTAACCTTGTATTGTGGATGGATTATCTCAGTTATTCTCCTGACTGAAGTTTGGTCAGTTTACAGCATCCTGTCAAGCAATTGCTAACTTTTACTGAGTGGAAAAAAGTTAGCATTGATCTTCCTGCTTCACTGTGCTAATGTGTTTATACGTAGCACATCATTACATACCAACTAGCTCATTTTCAGTAACCGTACAAACGTCACTGCTGTTTAGTTTTCTGTCTTCATTTATGTCGGAAGTGATAGCAGAGATTTACGATTTAATTTTTCAGAAATCTCTCAGTCAGAACATGGTGTATCATCTTTAGATGGAAACTAGCAAGCTAACTTAAACTTAAGTTAAATTTCATAAATCCTGTTTTTCATGGATGCCTGGATGTTTAACTTCATGGTTACACCTGGTAGAGCTGCCACACTGATCATTTTATTAAATATGAAAGAATTTAGACAGTTTTTAACTCTCTGCTGCAGAGTTTGTTTGACTCTGGGATCTGAAGTGGAGTTTGGACCCGGAAATGGCTAATGCCGTCAGACTTAAAGACCGGATACACCTCTGGGATAACTTGGAAGGTTGCCTGTCTATCAGGCCTTATGCATCAGTGGCTGAATTCACTAATGCTCTGGTGGCTGAATGGAAGCAAATACTTGCAGCCAGATCTAACATCTAATTGGAAGCCCTTTTCATGTAGGCCGTTACAGCTGGATATCAAAGCACTCAAACACAAGCTTGAAATTCAAGATTTCCCAGGGCAATCAAGAGACTCTGCCCTTAGTCAAGATGGTGGTCGGCCAATTAAACCCAGGCACTGGTGACAATTGAAAGTTTTCAGATTTTTTTCACCACTTTCCAAAAACAATTGTTGAACTCTTCATTTTCACTCTTCCGTCTCTCGTTGAATATGTGAAGTTTTTTTTTTTTATCTCTAATTTATAGCTTAAAATAAATCTAAAAATCTACTGAAAAATCACTAGAGAGGTGATTCCACTTACTGCATTTCTTTTAGAGGAAAAAGAATGCAGTGATGCTGGAATTAAACAATTTGCAAGAAATGCATTAAAGATGAAGTCCATGTGAATTATTAGACACATAACAACTTTTCCTGAGATCTTTAACAGCAGAAAATTGATTCCAAGTGTACTGCATAAATAATTCACTGGGTACTCTTTGTCTTTTTTCACTGTGATTAACACAAAGCACATATCTCAATTATATAATTTCATTTTTTCTTCATTACTCAAAGCCATTAGCATGTTTTTGGTTTTTTTCCAGACTAAAAGAACCATCTTCACAGGTCTTTAGGACTGTGTCACATGAAAACCAATTGCAATGTTGACCTAAATAACTATTTGTGAGATTATATTTAATTCAGTTCACATGTGCTTTTCTAAGAGTATCATCATCACAGTGGAGAGTTTTTTAATACCATGTGCTCAACTATAAAAAATATTTATTATGTCTGAAATATCCATTTAAATTCAGTATTTAACAGCAATTCTAGGCATCTTTTTACAATCGCTGTACAATACAAGTGAAATAACTTTGACTTTTGCTAGCTCAATCCAACATCACTCAGATGTTTTTTGGAATGACTGTGCTTCATTCTCTACATTACAGTTAAGGTTCAGCAAAATAATTGCTCTAAAGCTCCAAATTGAAGCTGTTGATAACTTCAGAACTAACCTCAGTCTCTCAGCTGAACAGAACACAGAAGCTTTGCTTGGCTACTGAACAGTCATTTAGAAGCGTGCCCACACAGCTGGCATGACACTTTAGCATCATTTAAAAGTATATGCGCACCAGTGCAACTCCATTTGTGCCCTTGTATTCATCCATAAAATCCACTGTTACTATGGTCGTACTCATCATCCTACACAACTACGTGCGCACAATCTAAAAAAAACAGAGAAACTGGAATGTACATGTTTTACACTGAAGCTGTTAAATAGAACACCACATGCCTAGAGATCTGCTTGTCACCATTTGGCAACTTTTACTTTGAAGGAGAATACTCTTTGCTTCAAGTTTATGTTGCATATTTTCCAAGTAAGTACAAGTGGTAGTGTTTGAGCCAAGTCCATCTGTAACCTCAGTGTGTTCATGTCTCAAGTCCTAAAATGCATCAACCGGCCACAGGACACTTGACAAAACCCAAAGCTTTAAGATACTTTAGTGTGTCCCTTGTCATTTGCTGTATAAAAAAAGTGTGACACACAACTGGAAGTTACAAACCATGGTGTGACGAGGACCCTAAAGTAAGCAGTCCTAAATCTAAGATGATTCTAGTTATTTATAACAATAAACTATGAGATCCAACTTTTTTACCCTTTAACGGATGTGGTCGTATGATGAATGAGAAAAGTATTGTGAATATCTTTCAACAAATATAAGCACAGTTATCTTCTTTAAAGAGTTGCCATGAAGATTGCTATACTTATCTGACATAAAACAGGGCTAATAAAACATTAAGCAGACAATGCAACTGTGTTAACGTCCTATTTAGTTGGCGTTTAAATGAAGGCTGTCTCATTTTGCTCTCTGGTGGGAGGGAACAAGAAGTGGGGAAAAAAGATAAGGATGAGCAATCTGACAACTAAGAAGAGTCGCTGATGTCACAATCACCCACCTTCTTGTCTGCAGACAAGTTTCTCAGTTTTGCATAGTGAGAGAGGTATGTGCACATAGGCCTACAGTGCATAATTGATGCCCACTGCAAATGCCCAGTGTCATGAGCATCGTTTACTGTAATTGTCATCACTGACTCATCTTAACCTAAGTGCTAATGTAACCACATTAATAATGAGAAAGAAATTTGTTCTCTGGTGTAGCTGTGATGCACTGAGAAAGGCAAAACAGCGGCCTTTCAGGTTTTAAAATGCCATTAAGAGAAAGGTGTGAAAAGCCAGTGTTTTTTGTACACTCTTAAGTTACACAGCAATGAGCAGAAACACGTCTTTACTCAGGGTAGCCAGAGATAAGCATTTATCAATTTTCACACATCATTTGATTTTATCTTGAAATGATATTTACACCCTCAATGAATAAAGTTTTTCAAAAAGACACTTATCCATTTGAAAGACTTCCACCCTCTGCGTTTACCACCGTGAGGGCATGCGTCCCTGCGTCATGTTCATTTATATCTACATTAATTATTGTGTTGAGGGGAATACAGGCTGAGTGTTCAACATCATTACCTCCACTTTGATTTGTCTCTGGGCGGTTTGCGAGCCGTCTGCTAACATTACCTTTTGTGTTTCTAAATAGAGCGGTGTTTATGTGTTTAAGGGGCCGCAGGGTACAAGGTACTGTTTATCTATGCATGCATGCCATCTGTATCCACTGCAGAGAGAAAAAACAAGAGTCAAGGCTACTGCTTCATGCTCCCACAATGCACTTACAATAATTACTCTTTAAGAAATACCTCCCAATACAAATTGTTACTTGGCATTTTTTAATGATAGAGCATGCAAATGTCTCTCAGAAATTAATAGTTTTTTTCTCTTTCACGCAGTGTTAATTATTGTCATTTCTGTTTAAATGGACTTTATTTTGCGTACAGAGTGGTCGCCTAAGGTGTACAACTTCATTAGCACCTGTAATAGGAAAGTAAATGTTGATGCTTTGCATCTTTTTTATAAGGTCATTGTTAACATTGCCAATTTCAACATCATCATCCTCTTCTCCTGACTAATCATCCATCATCTATAAAGGTGAGAGAAAAGAAGTGCTAGAGGGAGAAAGACAGCTGAAGAGACCAAAAAAAAAAAAGAGGTGAGAAAAGGCATATTATTATGTTTTAATAGCTTTCCCTGGGGAGTAGAGGGCCCATTTCCTGTTCTGCTAATGAAAGGAGAAAGAAGCACAACAGGGAGGGGGGAGGAAGAAGGTGCACGAGTGAAAAAAGAGTGAGGATGAAAAGGAAAAGGGAAAGAACACATTTGACATGATCCTGATTTCACACAGAAAAATCTAATACGGACGTTATGTGCCCATTCATAGGTATTGCTTTAATATCTAATGGCATGTCCCATTCAACAGCCAAAAGGAGGTGATGTACCACAAAACATTTTTTTTTTAGTTATTAACAATGAAGGGAAGCGGTTTCTCAAAAACCATCCAAGTCAACTTTTAGAGGAATAAAGGTCAGGCCGGCTACCATCAACAAATTCTTGTTCATTATATCCATTCAATTTGGTGTCACTGCATGTTTTCCCCAGTCATCCAATCGCCTCTCCAGCTACTTCATGCACCCCAGGGGGGCCATTCCCACAGTGTGAGAACAGCAGGTCTAGAGCATATTATTAAATTGAAGGGTTGCCCAACTGAGAGTGCATTAGTGCCTGGTGATATTATCTTTAGCTTTTGTGACTCTTTTCCTCCTATTATGCTAGTATTGCTGTAGATTCTTCATTTTCATCTGCTCCGACACGACCACAGGTCACAGATGAAATATAGTATAACTGCTCTTAATCTGAGGCAACTATAGCAGCTGTGCTCAAGAAAAGCAACCCGCAAGGCTCCCTATCAGTATTGTAGTGATTAGCCTAGAGTGGAACAAACTGCTGTTAAAAAGAAAACATTTATAGTAGGTTCAGATGAACACTGTACATACTAATATCTCTGAGAGCTAACCTATAATCAGGGTAGTGAACTTTCAGGGTATAGATTTTAGACTTCAGCGTTTAGACTTCATTAAGGCAGTTAATTAATTAAAAGGTAGGGATTTAAAAACCCAACAACGTGCTGGCTCTGATTATTAATGAATTGGTTGTTTATTGGTTGTATTTTATTATGGCTTGCTTTAAAAATGCAAAGTTGCACTATATTTCATCTACATCTGCTACTTACTGAGCTAACACATAGAGACAAACAACTATTTGCTGCACGTTGGCACAGTGGTTAGCACTGATGCCTTACAACAGGAAAGTCCTGAGTTTGACTCGAACATCTGGCTGGTCTGTGTGGGTTCTCTCCTGGTACTCCAGCTTCCTCCCACAGTCCAAAGACATGCAATAAGTCGGGCTAGGTTGACTAGTGATTCTAAATTGCCCATAGGCATTAATGTGGCTGAAGGCACTACATTGTCTGATAAATTTTTCTGTTAAAAAGTTTGGCAGTTTTTCTTTATTGTGAAAATGAACAAAAAAGCTTCTAACACTCTAAATAAATACTTTAAGCATCAGAATGTGCAGCTATATAATACATTTTATTCCAGTTTATAAGTCCAGTTTGCAACAAATCGCAGACCCAGCCTTCCTGATTAATTTATTCAGTCTGTAGAGCTACAGCTCCAATACTGCTCCCTCAGCAGACCACAGCAACCCAACAAGCACCTTAACATCAGCTGGCTGTCTTTTCTGCACCTTTACTCATGATTGAAAAATAGTTCCAAAAAGTTGAACTGACATCACAGACATTCCCCTGATGTTGGTTTGAGTTATATTTTCAATGTTGCCAAGACATCATTTTCAGACTTTCTAGTAAGAAAAAAGTTTGTGTTGAAGATTTGCTTTCTACAGTGTCTTTGTTGATTAGAATAGAACACAAGTTGTTTATTTTCACTTTTTAAGGTTCCTAACACGTTTGACTCAAACCCACAACCTTTTCTTGTGAAAGTCTCCATTTGTCCTACTGAGTAAATTGGCTTCGCATCTAAAGAAGACCATTCCTCAGTCCACGATACTGATGTCACAGACAGGGTGGGGATAACTGAAAGAGTCTATGTGTTAAGTTCACAATGCGTCAAAATGACATTTTAGTTTCAGGTTCAGTTTTTGTTGTCACATTGCAGCCAGTTTTGACCAGAGGGATGCCATTGGGATTTCAGCCATGTTTGATGGGAACTCCTACCTATACTCCTCAACATCAAAACACTGTCCCAGGATATTCAGAGGCCATGTAGCCAGCCTCTTTCATGTAATGAAAATCTCTCTGGTCTTATTTACATTCAGAGGGGAAAAAACCCTCCACTAGTATGCTGTACCCTAATTCCAGTTACTTACACTTCTAACCATTGCAGAATCATTGCACAATCAAAGAAAGTGATCCTCACTGTGCAGCACTTACTTTCTAGATAGGACATGCATTCTCTGCAGCATGTAGAAGATTACAGATGTTCTGACCTTTGGTCTTGGGTGGGCCAAGAATAGTTTCTCTAGCACCGTCATCATGTGAAGCTGATGAAGGTGTTGGAGCACTATTAGGATAATGATGCTCAGCTGTTTCCGATACCTGGCCAGAAGTAACAGTCAAGAAGGGGCGTTTAGCAAATGTTGAAGGGGGTGTGATCCACAAAGTTGGCTTTGGGGAAGAAGGGCATAATCACTGAAGGTAATGTGGCTGTGTGGAGGACAGAGCTTGTGTCTGAGGAGGCAGCAGAGGGAATTGAACTAAACCTGTTGGAAAAAATGGTTTAGCTCTTTTTCTTTCTCCAGGCGGTATAACAGAAAAACTAATCTGGCAGCCCAATACTTCTGAATAACTTAAAACTCTGTCTATATTTAATATTTCTACAGTAATACAGTGCTTTTGTCAATAACAGTAGGTACACTACAGTACTGGCAAATGCTTTGTTGTAGTGAATTTATGTTAAAGAAATTGAATTGTTGAATGTAACCTGGTCTCAGTTTACCATTACCATTAAGGGTATATAGGCTAGTGTAATTGTTCAACATCTGAAACTTCTTGTGGCTTATTTTCAGTAAAAGAATCAGCCTTTCTTCAGCACAACACTCAGTACCTGCGGGCATCCTGTTAATGGGTATAAATCGGTTGAAAACTGTACATTTGTTCTCAGGGTTTGTCAGTGTGATCACTGCCTGAGGCTTCTCAAAGCTAAAAGAACAGCTGGAGTGGCCCTCAGCAAAACAGTCCTTAATACTTCATTCTCTGCTTGCTTTCTCCCCTCTCCTATAGTACATCATACATTCACTTTGGTTCGGAGTTTTTACTGGGTTGGCATTTGAAGTTACTGAAGAAAGCTACATTTGTTATGATAATGTTAATAATGGAAACCCACATGTTGTCTGTCTTTTCAGTTTTTTGAAACGGCTACATTTTCCGCTCTTCTTTGTCTTTCTGTGTGCCTGCCAGGCCTGAGAGTGACTCCTCCCGAACATATAAATAATATCCATGACAGCACATCTTCAATTCAGCATGTTACCGTGGTTTTACTGTGCCCTCCAGAATTATTGGTGGCCTTAGTGAAGATTAGCTCATTACTTTTTACAGCTTTTTGGCTCATCTTCAGCAAGGGTCTCAATAATTCTGGTAAGACATATATTTTTTTCCCTCTTATAACTCTTTCCCTTCCTATTCCTCCTTTACACACACACACACACACACACACACACACACACACACACACACACACACACACACCTACACACACACACACCTACACACACAGAGAGAGAGAGAGAGAGAGAGAGCGAGAGAGAGCATTTTATCTCACATTTAAGCTTATCCATAACCAATATGATAGATTTTTTTTTTCTTTTAGGAAAAACACATTTCACATTTAAGGATTTGTTCATCAATAGGCTCAATAGATTGATCTCCAAAGAACAGCTTTGAAATTTGATTATATATATATATATATATATATATATATATATATATATACACATATATATTTTCCATTTTGGTCCCTGCTGTCAATCAAACTGTGGACGTTGTGGTTTGAAGTCTGATCTACATGCTTATGAGCTCTTGGTAGTAACCAAAATAATCACTTTGGAAATATAAGCAGCCAAAATGAGATTCAACCATTGGGAAGGTGGTTTATCTATTTTTTATTTATTTTTTTTATTTGTTTTAAATTACGTAGAGTAGAAAAGTTGGCCTGAAACATTTAGAAGGAAGTTTATAATAATTAAAGAGTTTGGTGAGGTGTAACTTCTGGGATTAAACATGATTAAGAGAAATATGTTTAGCAATATAAATATAAGTAGTAATGGTTGGTTCTGTTTTCCATTATTTTGTATACTCATAATTTTCTGATACAAGAAGTTAGGAAGTTTAAATTAAATTTCTAAATTCCCCCTAAATCATCTGCTTCTGAGTAACCTTTCCTGGTTGCTTTAATAATTGTACTGCAGAAAAGCAGCTTTAAATCTTGCTAACCGAGCACTGTGAGATTGGCTGATGTGATGGAGTTCACAAGGGCAGCAGAATATTTTGTTGGAGGAATAAATTTTCCATTGCAGCCTTTGGTGTTTTGCCAAAGCGCCCCTGGATTGAGAATGCTGTAATTGAGCCACTCTGTTTTAAGCTTAATTGCTTTAAAAAAATCATCAGGAGGACAACTCTGGTGATAAATTTTTGCAGTAACCGAAATTGGTAGTGCAAGCATATGCATCTAAAACACACACAGATGTCATGTCACAATTCTATGTGAACAGTGTTGCAAGGTTTTCTTTCATCTATTCTCTTCCAATACTGTCTGAGGCTTTTCTCCTCTTCCTGTTTTGTCTTCTTTGAAGAAATGAGGAGCTCAGAATCTTTTGTTGCAATTCTCTGAATTCCTATTCAACAAGATAGCCACTCAGAGCCATCTTAAAGGCTGGCTCAGAGCTGACACGCTCCGGAAATGAAGTAGCTTATTGTACGCCTTCTTGTACCCAGAACCTTTCATCAAAGCTAACCGTGAGGCCTATATGTGACACAGTTACAGAATAAAACTCATCAGAATCGATCAAAGGGTTTTTATTTATGTTAAATAATCCGTAAACCTAAAAGTAAAATTAAGATTTTACCTAATTTCTTTTGGTTTTACAAATGTAGAACTTTTATTGTTTGGGATCACATACACACCATTTTGCACCTTAGAAGAGTTACATAATTTCCTTGAGATTCATTAATTTGTCCAAAGAGATACATTTACCTTGAACAGATCAGCAGGGACAGAAATAGACATTTTTGTACTTATTTTTCTGACAGTGTGCGATGGCTTTCTTATTCCAAATTCAAGTAAAACGTTATACCCTGCAGCCTAATCATGTTAGCAAATATGAAGCCATGTGAGATTTCAGTTCTTTATTCACTCCTCCTGTGGAACAGAAGATTCCTCAGGATGAGCCCAGACATCTCGCAAGGGTCCGTCTATAATACGACTGTCCAGATCTCAGTAAAACTGCCATGTTATGGACACAAAGTCTCATTTCTCTCCTCAGTCCATCAGTTACCTGATGACACTGAAAGGCTCTAACCCCTTTTACATCAAGTGATCTGAAGCACACAGTTTTCTCTCTCACACACACACACACACACACACACACACACACACACACACACACACACACACACACACACACACACACGCTCACAGACACAGTGACAGTCACGTTTTCTAGAGCTGAGAGAAGTCAGTATAGCTGCGGGGCAAATAGGTGCACACTAGTGGTTTCATTTCTTTTCCTTCCCCTCTCCATATACTTTTAGTACATTATTTAACACGTCGGGAAATGGAAATGTGAACAGGAAATTATGCATCACACAGTGGTATTTTACTTCCCTACTCTTAAATTCAAGCAATAATATTGCACCTGTCCCCAGATTTATTATGTGAGGGTGCAAAGTCGTGCATTGACTCCATACTTCAAACTGATTTAGCTTCCTGTGTGAAAGTACTAATACATGTACGTGCTGTTTTACATAATTCTCTGTTATTTTTCTTTTGCAGAGCCATGAAAAAATATCAGTGTTCAGTGAATTGCATAGCTTTTTATTTCTATGGGTTCCTTATTGGTTACTGATGATTGGGCTTTAAATGGAAAGTATTGGGTTTTTTCATTTATTTTCAATGCACAACACTGAGAAGTCTCGTACATAATCAGGAGATTATGAACTCTAATTTCTGGTATACAACTAGAAAAACACAACAGCTGGCAAGTTTTTGACACCTTTTGAATGTATTTTGGTAATACAATCATAGCTTTCAGCCTATAAGCTACAATGGAAGGTCTTGAATAGAGAGCTGACTGAAAGCCGGTGATCTGGCAGAGAATTAGTAAAATTCTGAAATATTTAGTTAATTCTTCAAAAAATTAACAGCACTAAAACAATATGGAAAAAGACTAGTGCTGTCAGCGTTAATCTCGTTTAGACGATGTTAACGCCATAACCGCATTAACACAGAAAATCCCACTTAGCAAGTTAACGCGGATCACTCCGTGCGAGGGCTGCACGGCATCAACGCGCTAGCACGGTTTGCTCGTTAACGCATTAGTGCCGTGCAGCTGGAGTTACGTCGTATTAACGAGATTAACGCTGACAGCACTAAAAAGACAATGGTACAGAAAAAAGAAAACGAGAGGTCATGAGAACACGTGTTACCAAAAAAAAACTTCCTCCAATTGTTAGTTTTCCTGCAAGACAAACTGGGAATAAATGACTACAAAGAATCTGCATGGATGCCTGTTGCTCCTGAAATTTGCTGCTACTATATTTATACTTTTTATATACTTTTATCAAAACACAGCACAGTTGAAGCAAGGGGCTAATGAAAGCTATGGGGATAAGTTTATTACCATTTACTGTTTTCACTTTGTACAGCCCCTTTTTATATACAGTGTAGTAACTAAAGACAGCACTGCTTTGCAGGATTTCACAGCAGCATCCATGCACTTTATAATCCATTTATAGGAGATTTAAAGGGGTTTAAAGGAGTTTAAATTTGTCAACGCCATCTGGGGTCCTCTTTTTTGGGTTCACGGTACAAAAACTGTGCCTCTCTTGATGGTACACCTCTGGTGGGTTGAGGTTTGAAATCCAAGCCAACTTTTAGAGTTGGTATTTTGTGAAAGTAAAGAGATGTCACTGCTGCATTATAAAGAATCCAAGAGCAGTTGTCACTGCTTGCTTATGCAACGACTTCAGTACAAAAAACTGCTTCAATTCCACCAGCAGCTTCTGCTGTTGGTGCTGTTGGTAGCAATCGTAGATCAGAGGTACATGTGAGAATCCAAATGTCCAATGTAGTTGGATCAGACATTTGCCATTCTTTAACCTGCCAGTTCCCCAGTACAAAGTCAATGTGGTATCGAACTGGGCAGCTAATAATGCAGTGCATTTACCGCTAAGTAGTCTATAAACATTCTATACAGGTCCTTCTACTTACGCTTGGCTGGTCTAGTAATGCAAATGTGTAACCATTTCTTGCTGCATGCAAAATGTGAAAAAAGGCAATTTGGAAATTATCTGACTTTGAGAAATGATTAGGAAGTCAGGGTTAAGTTAAGAGTCAGAAATATGTGTGTGGTGGAAAGAAAATTTGTAGTGTACTCTGAAGTAACCCCAAACTCACACTCAGTGGCCAGTTTAGTGAGGCTTACTGTTATACAGTAAAAAGAATGAACAATGGAAATGTTGCAGTGGAGGAGACCACAGCGGAGTTCTGTCAGAGAAGAGAAGAAGTTTAGTGTTTGTTGCCAAGGATGTATTGAGGAAGAATAAGCTAATTGAGCTCTTCCATTTTCACAAGAAATGACCCAGAGTGAAGAGGGTGGCTGGTCAGGAATTTTCCAGGAGTCTCCATGGAGGGTTGACAGGCAGGTGAGTAGATATTGATATTAATCCTTTCCTTGAAGGAGCAGACCAGCTGAGTTATTGACACAAGTGGGTTTTTTCAGCCAACTGAACAGGTTACTGAGGAGGAGAGGAGACAGCACAATATACTAAAACTTATAGCTGGCGTGAGAAGCCTGATTACCTCAACAACAATCCGGGGAAGAATGAAGCTTGAACTGATCCTTGACCTGACTGGTAAAGAGTGAATTACAAACAGGTGTGGGTTAAGGCACAGGTAATCATCAGAGCCCACCAGTGGGCAGAGCACCACAGCAGGACCTGCTGAGTATAATGGCAATTTAGTGTGGGGGTAAGCAGTGATGTGTGTAGGTAAGTGATGATGACGTGTGTTTATGTGTGTCTGTGTGTGTTTGTATGAGTGTGACCGAAGCTTTGAGGGGACTTTGGCACATTCTAATGGAGTGCCAGGACGTAACAGGATGTTGGTACTCCAAAAGTCGAATGACAAAACTGTGATATTCGCCTCTATTTCACATCCACCACTAACTGCTTCATGAAGTTCTACATTGGGCACATACAAACACACACATGCATGCATATATGCATGAACACACACACATACTCTCACTGCATAGGTTATCAGAGAGGTGTGTATGTGTTACATGGCTACAGTAAACCTATGCAGGTAGAGTCTCCCTCAATTCCAGCAATCTGCACCATTTTGAGTCTGTGATCTGGTGTCGACTGCACATTAGGTTTGTTATAATATGGAAATATAATATGGATTTAAAGCGGAATTCAATCAATTACTGGCTTTTCAGCCCAGATTTTTCTGAGAATGATTGTATGCTTTTGTTGCTGAATATGCACAACTGAGAGTTGCAAGTTTACACAAAGAAAATTCACTATTCTATTTCATGCTCAATGGGTCAGTGTGGAGAATATCAATTCTGAAACAATGTAAGGAGGATTTTGCACATGCATGAGCTTCTTGTGTCAGCTTGCTTTTGAGCTACTAAAGAGGAAAGTGCAGATACAGTCATTTACGTTTACAAATTGTTTTTCATGGTAGAAATGAATTTCTGCAGCTCTGCATAGTTCAATACAAAGGAGAAATAATTACCTCAAATGTAAGAGGATAAAGTTAGCAGTTGAAGAGATTGAAATCTACTTAAATTCCTAATCTCTTTGGGATTAAGATATAAATACAAATACAAGGACTAATTGCATGGAGTCTATTGATTTAGGCGTAGATACAACAGAGACAAAGCCAGCTGCCACATAATTATATGTGTATGTGTGTGTTCATGGAATACAGGGAGACTAATTACTGCACAGACATGTACACATGTTTGATTTCCTCCCACACAACAGGAATGTGTGTCCCATATAGGAGCACTAGGTTTTGACCAGCAGACCGTGACCTTACCCAAGGCACATAGATGGATAGACACAGTTACATGTGTGTAACATAATATCAAAAAAACCAATAAGAATAATAAAAATAAACGATGCAATATAACAAATTTATTAGAACGCCGCGTGAGGTTTATATCACAGCTGCCCCAAATTAACACTGCTGGTTATTACTGAAATAATTTCTTATGTTTCTGTGATTCTTAACTAATCAAAATTAAAAGGCTAAAAAGCAAAACTCTATATTACTAAAATATGATTGCTCTTGTTATCCATGGATTTTTAAAATGTACAGTTTTACAATAAAGCTGAAAACTGTGAATGCATCATTATTTTTTGATTAACATTGCATATTTGTTACTTACATTTCTGAACAGAAAAAAATAGTTTTAGATGTTGACTGTCATGCTTGAGTTTTTTCCTGTGCCGACTCGCATTTGAGTATCAAACTTGTGTGTTCAGTTTGCTTTTTGTCTAATAAATATTATTATAAATTTTAGTGTTAAACACATTTTTTAACATTTTTTCCTGTTTTTATGAAAGTTGGTTTGATGAATTTATAATTGCTTTCAATCAAATCACGCAGGTCTGCCACCAAAAAACTGCATAGGATTATTTGACTGTTTCTTATAGACTTTTACTCACTGAAACCGGGAAAAATATTTCAGCTCGTCAGGTTTTCTTGCAAAGCTCATGTTTTTAGTGTAACTAAGCTACAATTTCCCCTTTTAAACTGAAATCTGGTATCATAAACTTCTAAGAGCAAGACTCAAGAGAAATACAAATAGAAAATGTGATAGAATATTGGGGGGTCAGTAAGAGGGGGAGGGTACAGTGGGTTTGGATGTGTGAGGAGTTCAGATCATCATGTACCAACAGGTTTATTTTATTCACAGCGAAAGGTAAGGAATCTCAGAAAAATTATGAATAGTTAATTGTAATAAAATATAGATTTTTTTTATTGCTGTTGTGCTTTTTTTTAAATGTAAACTCTCATGTTTTGCAAAAAAAAAAAAAAAACCTCTACATGATGGAGGGAAATGGAGATCATTTTTTAGATCATTTTTAGATTCAGCACCCCAAAAAACATAAAAGTTACCAAAAATATCCCATGCAGCTGAAAAAAATGTTTTTGCAGAACTGTGTTATTAAATTAACCTGTGTTATGAATGTTAGAAATATAAACAGTTATTATATTTCCATCTAAAAGAAACTAAGGGCCTTTGAAAGTACTACTGACCAGATCAGTGTTTGCTACACATACAGTTTGCTTGGGTGGGCCAAGTGTGCTCTGTCACATTTGGAGCACGGTCTGATCACTGGCGAACACATGGCCAAAGGTACAAACTGTGATAAAAAATACTGACAAATGTATGAAAAATAATGACCAGATTTAGTTCAAGATCATCTTCTCATCCTTCTGGATCAGTTTAGATCACCTCATGGAGCTCTCAGAGAGCCAGGTGCTATGACTGTGGGAGGTAGTCGGCAAAGACTCTGTTGGTGTGGCCATAAAAAAAAAGACTGTTTGTGCGTCTGTAGTCCAGGAAAGCATCAGTGGAGTTCATCAGACAGACTCAGCAGAGAGGCAAGGTCAGCTGCTAATGTTCTTGATAAATTACACAAGTCCGACAGTTTTGATTCTTTTTTGATGATTAAAATAATTTAGCTTTTCATCTGAACTGTCTTAATTTGTCAATGACATCTGCAGGAAAGCTGAGGAAATCAACAGAATCAAGATGATGCAAGCAGAGGTAAAATATTCATTTATACACTCTTCATAAAGTCCTCCACAGTAAGCCCTGAATATTACAGTCAGGGACAGTTTAAATATATGAACAATTTAAATAAGAATAATTAAAATAATTGATTTCCTGGCTGCTTACAGTGGTACTGTGAAAGGCAAAGTGCAAGCCAGCAGGAAAAGAGGATATATTCACTGCTGATAAATAGGGTTTCATCAGTTTTCCTCAAACCCACCCCCAGCATGGGAAACATGGATTGGTGTCTCAGATATAATAACATCCATGGTCCAGTGAAGACTGAGGCACCACGCTGGCACAAAATCATTTCACTCCAGGCCTATTATTCAAGGAACAGCAGAACTCCAGCAGGGAATCGGAGGAGCTACATTATGCAATGAGTCACACAACCTATTTTGTCTCTATCGGCCAAATGCTCATTAGCAGACAACATCTCATAAGTGCCAGGGAACACATCTTAAATCAAGCAATAATTTCAGATGGAAATAAAACACAGCTGAGAGAGACACTGTCAGAATGGGAAGCAGGGGCACGGGCAGTTTACAGGAAATACTTAATTAACTTTTTTATATTTAAATAGTTTACTCACTCAAGAGCCAATGCAAATTAGTCCCAGCAGGTCTGTGTTTCTATCTTTGGGTTTCCATTTCAGTTCTGAAACACTGAAATAATGAGGCAGCCCTCAGAGGTCACTTAGATCAACATCAACATTTGAAAACTTGAAATTTGATTATTTCTAGTAATACTTTTAAAATATGGTTGAAGACTTTCATTGAAACTGGTACAATATCGATGCTTGAACTCATCTGTTTTGTTGTGTTGACTCATAACTGGACTTTCCTGAAAGATAACAAATCATTACTTCACTCAAAGTTAGTTATAAACAAACTTTACCAAATGAACAAATCACTGTTTCTGTGTGTGGATGTGCTTTTTGTAATTTTTGTGTCCCACTGTACTAATGCGTGCATTATGCCTAAACTGTGAGTAATTAAATTACTATTTATGTTATTTACACTTCACCCTTTTGACACTACAGAAACTCAAACATTTGGAAAGGTCTCAGGTATTAAATATTTATTTACCTGTGAAAATACTTGCTGGTGCTGTAGATACTTGCAGCTGCTCCACAAACATATTGTGGTTTTCTACAGTATGTTTGTAGATAATAATATGAATGTCTTGATACATTTAAACTGAAAACTTGTGAAATGATGACGTAAGTGACACATAAACCTTCTGCACACATCTGTGATAAGGTAAAGTGATCTCTGTTGTCCCCTTCTGATGGATTTCTCTGTGTATGATTCTTCATTGTTGGTGCAAAATGGTTGCTATTGATTTATTATTATTATTATTTATTTATTTATTTTAACAACAAGGGGCTGAAACCAATTTTATTACACTTGTTTTATGGATATATTCTAACAATGTTCAACACTCATTGTTTGAATTATGTATTGCTGCTCACAAACATATGTTGATTTATTAGGTTCCTATTGTTTAATCTGCATTCATATTACATAATTTAGCACTTACAGAATGTTATTTATAAAGCTGTGAACCACAGTTATTATTTTTAGCAAACTTTGCAAGAACTCATTTGGTGTAAAAAGACTGAATGCAGTCTCTCTCATTCTTGCAAAGTTAGAGTATTAATCATGTTTGCTTTCTTACAGCTCAGGTATAGTATTAGTAGGGTAAGTGAGGCTGGTGGTGACCTGTCTAGGGTATACCCCACCTCTCGGCCTTTGCTAGCTGCTCCACCTGCGACCCTGGTAAGGCTAAGTGGAAGAGAATAGATGTTGTCAAGGGATTTTAGGATTTGGGGGATTTTTATTATGTTAAGTAATGTCCAAGTTATTATCATGTCTTGACAGTGATTATAATAACAGGCCAGAAACTGTTTGTAATAATATAGAAATATACATATGCCTAAAGGTGAAAACCAATCAGTAATCAGTGTAGTAATATTGGTAGTAATCAAATAGTTAGCTAGCAATATCTCTGCATTAGAATATTCATACTATTCATACTTGTAGGAGTAACCTCATGTTAATAAGGTAATACTGGTTGATGCTTGAACATATTAGTCCAACTATTACCATCGTACAAGAATTAATCTTACCGTATATCCCCAGCATGCTTCTTTGTGTGAAAGTAACAATGAAAACAGTATGTTTACGATTGTAGCTTATTAGCCAGAAATGTTCAGTAATTTCTGTGTAACAACCATGAATCAGGACCAACGGCTTGTTTCTATCTGCCTCCATTTTATTAACTTACTAATATTTTTTTATGTGTTTATTATGGAGGTTACACTGAGTGAAATGACTATAATCTATGTAGACAGATAAAACTAGATTTTAAATAAAGATCTACGTAAATTTGGAAAAATCTCTGATAATATTAGACAACAAAAGTAAGTACCCTATTTTAGATTATATCTAAAATGGAGTATTTCTTATAAATGTATCTGTATTTTATATTTTTTGTGGGCAAACCAGGTGTGGAAATAACAGCACAGTAATAAGTGTATGATGACATATGACGTGTTGCTGCGAGCTCAAAGAGCAGCTTACTATCACATCATAGCTGGAGTCCAATCTGACAGATAAGCAGTCCTGTCAACCCGTGTCTCCATGTGCTCACTGCTGGTGGGATAAAAAATGAAATGTGAAAAGCCTGTAAGTACTTTAAAAAAGTCATCTTGTGTCAGAAAGTTTGCTGGCTGGAAATAGTCAGAATAGAAAAATGAATGTACCATAACATTAACTTCTTTTTCCAGCTACTTTCCAGACTCTTTTGAACATATGGACAAAATACGGAAAAGTTTTCTTTAATTATTCATTACAGTCATCCAGTGTAATCCAGTTTTGTTGCATTTATATATTGCCAGTCAGAGCAACAGGGCTTTCAGCAAACCTCGCATTACAAGTTCATACCATGAATAGAATTATTCCCCTGTTAGCCATGCAATTAATTAAGTAAGATACGTCAAGGAATAACAGAAATATGCGTGTTGTATTTAAACAATCAGAAGTGTCCTTTGCAAGTAAAGAACAGTTAGAATACAGCACTTATCACCCTGACTTTTGATTTCCACATATTTTTCAATGTCTCCACAGATACATTAGACATAATGGATAAAAAAAAAAAACACGTATTGCAGTATATGTAGAGTAATGCACAGCTGTATTCCAGGTTAGCATTTTTAAGATTCCTACATTAACTGACATACAGTCATGCATCAAATGTTTATCTCTTGAAGATCTCAGTCAGCGGAACATTTATATGTAAGATTTCTTAATAATGCATGCGATTGTAATTAAATGGCTGTCTCCTTCCCCCATCACTAAAGGTTGCCTGCTGCGCCTGTCTCAGCCACTGATCTGGGGCAGCATATTTTTGACAGGCATGCAGAGCTACGCCTGTGCACACCCAGTCCACTAGTAAGTCTGTTTTTTTTCTTCTTTTTTGGAAACATAGAAAAACCTGGCACTTGCAGTGGAAATCTTCAGGTTTTGGCATTTTCTCTCTTGGGAATTAACTACTGCAAAGCAAACAGCAGCAGAATGCTGTGCAGGCACTTGGCTTGTGTATGTCTGCAGCAACATTACAAAAAGCAGTTTTACTTACTTTTTAAAGAGACCCAAAATACGGAGTGTCATCACGAGTCAGTTGTCAACAAAGTTAACTAGAATGTAACTACCAGTAGGCAGAAAGACTTAGATGTATACTAAAAGAGCAGAATCATAATTGCTGTGATCCACAAAGCTATGCTCTTTTGCTTGTTCCCCCCTGTTTGTCTGCCTGTCTGTCTATCTGTTTCTCCTCTAGAGTCTTGTTATTTCAGTCTTTGGTCAGTGGAGGATGTCAAAGACCCAGTGTGATTCACAATAGATCATGCATTAACCCTGACTTCAAAATAAAATAACAAGCAACACTATCAAGACAGGGAAATCTGAAAGCCTGCCATGCTCACTGTATGAACAAAGAGAAAATCCGATAGCAGCGGTTAAGTCTTCTAATGAGGCTGAGGGGCTTGACAACAACATAGAAGTTCATGAATGAGGAGCAATTGATTTTGCTGCTAATACTGATAATGTAAGAAACAAAGTTTCAACTAACAGTGCTGGGTGTTACTGTTACCAAAATGTATTACTCTGTAAGAAAGTTACTCATTACATCGCCAAACTTTGTGCACCCTAAATGTTGCCTCCAACCTTCCAGGCTGAACTTCCAAGCTTTGACTGCTTTCAAAAGGTATTAAAGCAGAGGAAATGTGGTCTGTTTCCACAGAAATCCCTGTCACTGATGTAGCAAAGTAAGGTGCAAATAAAGTAATAAATATTGCAAATACTTTCTATAGACAGTATATCTGTATCCAGAAGAGTCACGTTGTTGGCCTTTAAAAAGAACATATGTTTAAGGCACATATGTATTGATTTTATTTTCTCAGACCCAGAAGCTATGTGCATTAGAAATAGAGTATACAACATACATTTTAACTTTCGCACCAAGTGAGGTCGTGTATATACAACTCGACTCTTGTCTGAGGTGGTGCCTGGTTAAAAGCTGGTGCATTTTGTTGCTTACTATTCCTACTGCATATTGAGATGTTTTCATTCTTATGAGAGAGCCTTGAATCAAAGTGCTTGCTTGGCCACCAACTAATAGGGATTCGGATAAAGGCTAAAGAGGATATGCCTATGTACGTGTGGGAGTTTGTGACAAATGTGTGAGTGTGCATGAAGTTAGAAAAGGCGACAACAGGAAGCAGACAGGGTGAAATTGGTGCTAGGCGCAAAGCTGGTCAGCCTCTTGACGGGTCATTAAAGTGACATGGAAGTAAGTGCAGAAAATCACTGGAATGAATCATTGCTTTCAGACTTTAAATGTTACAGATTTCCTATTTTTCCTCTCTTCTCTTTTGAGTTTCTATGTTTTTTTGTTTTTGTTTTGTTGTTGTTTGTTTTTATCTCTTCAACACATTTAACACATATTCACACCTGAATGGAAAATTATTAGAAATATATTTTTCTAATAGTTGTTGCATGGCACCCAAATGGTTTTTGGTGTTGCTGGCTTGACTGGATGTTCACTGTGGTTCAAGGAGTTGACTGGACCAAGGAGTTAACTTATTGGTTTTTAGCCTAGTTTCCTGAAGAAATTTGCAACAGGACCATGTATCTGATCATCCCATCACCTGGGTGTTGATTTGTAGGTAGGTAAGGTAAAGATACCAGTTAAATACTGAAAATATTGAACTCTGACAAATATTGCCTGCCAGTCAATTCTAAGGAAATGTTTTTCCTCCCAAATACTGTTGAACTCTGAACTCGTATTCAAACCACCAGACCAAAATACCGAAATATTCCCATGATTTGGTACAATTCAAACCAATGAACTACTTAAAAAGATCTATCTGTTCACTAATTGGAAACAGTATCATATAAGCTCTTCTGAAAGCATCAAATCCAGGTCATAAACCTGTCTCTTTTTGATTACCAGTTGTGCTTATCGTCTTGTTTTTAGCCTTATCTGTCTTGATTAACATATTTCTGCACGCTCACACACACGTTCAGCACAGTGTCATTTGATAACTCAAGCATGGATATTTAGAATGTTGCAAAATAGATGCACACACACACACACATGCATGCTACACTCACACACCACTCACTGCACAACATCACAGTGATGCTCCTCTTAAATCAGCTCATTTGAATGCAAAGCCAGAGTTTTCTTTCCAATTACACACTTGCACTGGAGCAAAGTAAAGCTGGGAAGGGTTTTAGAAATTACAGTTATTAGATTATGATGAGCAAAGTTCAGTTGAAAGGCTTAAGTCTCTGCAGTTCATAGAGAAGGGAAGTTCTCCACACAGTACTTGCCATGCACTTCAAGCAGAACACTGTATAATCCCAGCGTGTGTATTTATATATGATTGAAAAGGGAATAGAATTTCTAATTTTTTCTTTTTACTGTAAGTAAACTTAACATCTTGTCGATGTTAGATATACGTGCACTATTCAAATAATTTCAGTTCAGCTTTTGTTTGTATAGTGCTAATTCACAGCAACAGTGACCTCACAGTGCTTTATATTGTAAGGTAAGGACCAACCAACATTAGAAAGAAACCCCAACGATCAGACGACCCCCTATGACTAAGCACTTGGCAAAAGTAGGAAAGAAAAACTCAATTTTAACAGGAAAAAACCTCCAGCAGAACCAGGAACAAAGCAGAACAGCCATCCATTGTGACTGGGCCTCTGAAATATTTGGGGTTGACTTTGAAAATGCACTGCTTTTGAAAGAAAAATTCTTCTTTTTAAATGGATGGATGGCTAGATGGATGCAGTGGCGGTCCTAGCCTGTTTGGCGCCCTGGGCGAACACTCCCTCTGGCGCCCCCCCCACACACACACACACAAAACATGTTAAGGATTGTACATTAACATAAAACTGTTGTCCACACACACATATGAAGAGAGAGAGAGAGTATGCATAGTATGGCTACCAAACAGCCATCATAATTCATCATACAATGAGAACAGGACAAATCAACAATTGACAATGACTAATTAATATTAAAATCTGTAACATAATGTATTGTTTGGAGTTTAGTCTGTTACTGTTACTATTTTTACCATTTCTTCTTGGGGCAACTGTAACCCACATTATTTCCTTAGGGATTAATAAAGTATTCTGATTCTGATTGTTTCAGGATGACCTGCCATTATCCAATCACACATCTGGTTACCTGTATCATTTGTTCGTTTCTTCTCCTCTTCTTTTCTCTTTTTTCTAAACTGAGCACCTGATGGCTTTGAACTTTTCTTGTCCATCTTCCATTGGTTTTAATTTTGCACTCCAGTATGAACACCCATCCCTCAACCAGAGGATCACCACAACATAACCTAATAGACCTACACCTTAGTTCACAGATTAACTTTGTCTAGGGTTTATTTCTGGGATTTCACACAACCCAGGATTCTAATCATGAATACATAATGGGCTTGGATTTACAACATTATGAATGAAATGTGCTCTATCTGGAAGCAGCAGGTCTCCCTCCCTCCCCTTTCGACGGGTTATGTGTGAGACTTTAAATCATCAAACTGTAAATTATAAATTTTAAATTGTTATTGATCCCTTTACCCCGAGTCCTAAAGTGTATATTTATTTTCTTACTCTACTATATATATTGTTTGTTTACTTGCACTGCTGTAACTGGAGCCTCGTCGTCTCGTCTCTCTATATACTGGACTGTATGTAGCGGAGATGACAATAAAGTTTACTTTGACTTCAGCAGCGCGCAGGCGCACCGAGGGCTCTCGCGCTCAGTTTTCGTGTATAGAATTTCGAAAAAACATCGGTGCAAATTATAAGTCTGTATCATAATGTCTGGTGTTTTCGTGTTTGTTGTTTTGTTTTTATTTTGTTTTATTTTGCGAGTTGGTTATTAGATGCTGCTCCAGTCAGCCAGAGAATCCCCCGCCGCCCCGCCCTCTCCTCCCTGTGCCGCAAGCAGCAGGCGCACCTCGCAAACGGAGGGCGCCCTTACTCCCAGCAAATGGGCGATAGAAAACCGATCGGTGCCTATGCCATTCCCAATATGCGCTGGCTGCCGTCGGGGCAGCATGAGTACGAGCATTTTTTTTTTTTTTTTTTTTTTTTTTTTGCCGATGCCCGTGACGCCGCCCCCCATCACGATGCCGCCCCGGGCAACCGCCCGTGTCGCCCGTATCTAAAACCGCTACTGAATGGATGGATGGATGGATGGATGGATGTCTATGGAGGACTCCTGCCGAGCAGTAATAAAGCAGTGAAAAGTGCAACACAAACTGGAAAGCCACAGTCTGCTTACTTTTACTTTCAAGCAGCCTCCATTACACCTAGTGACAGCCAGGAATCTCCTCTAACCACTGGCCATATCCACAGGGAATACGCATTTTTCCCTAGCAACCACTTATTTATTTATGTTGTTTCTCCTGTTCTTTTGGTTGTTAATGTTGCTTCCTTCCTGTAGAACTGGGAAAGTGTGATTGTGACACAAATTTAACATGAATCATCAAAAATATTGTGTTGAGAGCCACATATTTGTTGGTATATTATCTCTTCTTTAAAAAAGAAAAAAAAATGATCGGAAAAATGGGTATTTTTTCCTTGTGTCTGAACTATTTAAAAGAATACTGTCTGGGATCAGCTGGAAAAATGACTGCAATGTAAACAGCAGAGGGTCGATTATCTTTGTTTAAAGTAACCATGCATTTTGTTGGTAAGTGTCCCTAAAGAGGCAGATAGGCATCTAACATATATGTGACAGAGTTGGAGAGACCTGACCAGATACAAGTTTCATTTGTGAGGATTTTAGTTAGTCACTTCCAATTTTTGCTTTCATAGACTATCTATCGGGGGGCAGGCGGTCTATCAAGTTAGCTAGCTGTGTTTGTGGGAAAACAAATGAAAACACTCCTACACTGAGCCTTCCAGACGATTGTGTTTTCAGTGATCATTTTGACCAGGATGATACTGCCAGCCAAATAGGAGCAGACATCTTACACCAAAGCACATCTCTCAGAAGAGAAATGTTGTTACAAGAGCAGGGATACTTGCTGCATAGCAAAGGTAGAGTTAGGTGAATTACTTTGATATCGCTACATGTGAAAGCTTTGTTGTATAACTTAAAATAACACTTCTAACAGTCTGAGTGTGTCTGTGGCAAACAAGCATTTTGACTCAGACGAATCACCATGTGGGATTACTTGCTGACATTTCAGTGTAGTATAGCAGTGGCCTGATTCCAAATGTTTTATTTCCTATTGATGGATCGGATCCAGAAACAAGGGTTTAAAAATACATGAATTTTACCGTCTAAACTTCAAAAGGTAGTTTTGTGTCGGTTCACTGAATTCTTCACCAATCTACTTTCCCATCTTCTCAGCTGCCAGGCTATACCTCATCCTTCCACCCACACAGGTAAACATTCCCACTCACCTTGCCAACCAACCTACCCATCCCTCAGTGTAATCTCTGTCCATCCAGCCACCCATCAGTCCATCATTCACTCCTTTATCTGTTGTGGTTTCCATACTGAAGCCACCCTGGGGAGAGCTTTTTTTTTTTCACTTTGACAGTCCAAAAGACAAAGTGCTCTTCAGGCTGACAGCAACTTGGTCAGATAGGAGAAGGTAAGTGGCACCTTCTGTTCGTCACTGCCAGCAGAGCGAGCACCCCACAGTGTGACTGTGATCCTCTGGCAGCATCGCTCCACGATGGCAATCAGAGACGGAGTGATTCCAACCAGAAGACTCCCCACTGTTTTGCCCGTTTTCTGGCTTTCATCAAGTTCAGTCCCCTTTTCTGGCTCCAACACAGTCTCATTAAATTCTGTGAAAATGAACACATGCTCTGAAATATTAATTAGCTGTTTCCTTCATTTACAAGCACAGGTTCCATCACTTTGATGTATACATAGACAGGCATTGCTCATTGACATGTAGATTCAAGCATATAGTAGCATGAAGTCAAATATTAACCATTATATTGTTTGAATTTAAGTTCATGGTCCTTTAAGTTTGCCAGAAAATGTTTGAGGGAACTATTTACACACATCTACACTGAACTTTTTTTTAATTATATTTTAGGACAAATGTGTATCATATTCATTTTACTTATTTGATACTTGAGATGAGGTTGTCAGTATACCAATACAAATTATTAGTTATAGTCATATTCCAACAAGCCTCATCCAAGAGATTTGCTTTAGAAAGCACTGTATTCTACATGTCATATGTGAATGTATTTTTTAATAGTCATATAAACTACTTAATATTGGCAGTTTAGGTTTAAAAGTTTCACTCCTGTCCTCCTCAGACATCAACCTACCAGCAGGGAAACTACTGAATAGGCACCCCTCGCTAACTGGATGCATTTCACCAATGTTTTTCTCTTTCGTACTTCAGTGCATTTCCTTTCCAAATACCTACGGTAACCTCTTTATCAGCCTTCACCATTATGCTGATCACAGCCAGCCCATTCAGCCTCATTCTCATTTTCTAGCTTATTTACTCCCCAGTGCTGCCTTAATACCTCCATCAGTCTCCAAACAGCCTCAGTGTCGTCAGCAGGACAGTCAGCCTAAAGTGGTTTGCTGGGATGAACTTGTTTACTGACCTTTCCTTATATTAATTACAAAATAAAAGTTATTTGTATAAGTGTGAAAATGTATATCTATATCCCATGACCTAAAGGTTTTGATTCAGGCTTCATTCATAGCCAATCTGCAGCCAGTGTGAGTCTCATTAGCTTCACCAGGGTTTTAAAACTGTATCAAGTGGGAGCAGGACTGGAGGAAGCGATGCCTTACTCATTTATTTTTCACATATTTAGTTTTCCTTCCAGATCAGGTAATGCTAATTGAATATTTCATCTAAAAAAAAAAAAAAAAAGCCAAACATTAAAAAGTCAAATTTCAGTGACACAAAACAATTTAATTAAAAGAAGTTGTCAGTGTACGCTTGCTGTTATGCATGAGTCATGTATTATATAAACATGACTCACAGTGTTCCATTGCCCGGCTACATATGCTGATTAATTTGCAGCAACTTTACCACAGAACTGAAAGAGTGGCATTTATCTGTTCAATAATCATGGTGAGATCATAGATTTGGGACACAAATCAGCAAATTTACTTTAACAGCTAGAATAAGTGAAGTACCACTTCTATAAATGCTCATTTTAGTGATGTATTTTAAACAAGCTAGACCTTGTTAGTATTATTGTGGGGGGTTTATCACTTTTTATACGTTGATGATTTCCCTTTGGTAAAATAATGGGTTTAGCGACAACAAAGTAAGCCAAACAGATCAACGTTTGGGTTTTTATCCAAGAAATACAAGATAAATCTGAGTTGATGTAACAGTGACCACAAAACTAAAGGATTTGCCATTGTTAGTGTATATCACAGCTGTATTACAACCAGGCACTTTAACCAGCTGTAAATGATAAATCTCTGTAACTATAATAAGTCTGTGCAAGTTCACATTTTAGAGAACTTTCAGAAAGTTATTCATTTCACCATCAATGCTTTCTCTCAGTTTTTGCGAGGTAAATAAGACATTTGTTTCTTTAGTTTTTATAAAATAATCTACCAAAACACATAACGCTTGATTGTATTTGATTGATTGGTGATGATTGTTCTTTTTCCCCCCCCCATTGTCCAGAAGTGCTGAAATATTTTATTGCTCTTTATCTGAGTTCTCTTTGAAGACAACCTCATATTGATTTGTAAGCTGGTGTGAAGTCTGTGCAAAACAATAAACAATACCTCAGAGTGCATTCATCAGTATTTTTGGTCATCTGGATGTAAAAGCTTCATAGATTTGGTCAAGTGAGGCACAACAAACAGAATTTTGTATTTTTCCCTGTATGCCTGTTATGCCAATGTCTGTGATTTGGCCAGTAAACACTATGGCAGGGGTGGGCAATTATTTTTCCAAGGGCTTCATGATCTGGGACTGCACCAATAAGCTTACAAAGAGATAAAAATAATATTGAGCAGAACTGAGTTCAGCTGATTCTGTGGCCCTTCATAAAATTCCCATTTCCTCCTTGGGAAAATTAATTAATTAATTTATTAAAAGAGAAAGTTAGTGAATCCAATTTTGTAATTCAGACAAATGCTTACCACATAATTCTTCATCTCTTACGGCCATATCTTTCCATGAAATATCACCCAGTTGCTTTCGGTCTTGTACAAACGAGATTTAGCAAACTACAGATGGGCAGCAGTGGCTCTGACAGCCTTTCCATGCAAACCACTGTTGTTATTTGAGTTCTCCTGTTTGTGGACTCATGAACATTATTCCATATGAGAGTAACCCCTCCCCAACTGCTCCCCAACTCCATTCTCACCATATATGCACAAGGCACATTTTGAAAAAGTTTCTGGACTGTTTTAAATGAATGTATATTTAAGGCAGTTCAGTACTTCTGGAATGGTGATGTGCACTGCCTTTTGCTTCTATATTGCTGTGCAGTATATTTATTTCTAATATCCTGTAATAATATGTATCTAGCTACATTTTCCTTATCGTAGATTAAAAATTATATATACACTTTTAGATTAAGATGTATTTATTTCTTTATATTGCATTAGTCCAATGGGGAGTCCGTGCACCAAAATTTAAAAAGTAGCCTTTCTATTCTATTCTATTAGAGAAGACTTTTGTTTCTTAAGGATTACACTTGGTTAACACTAATCTTGTTTATTTATTCATTTATTTAATGGACACGATTTGACTAATGATTGGTCATTTGCATGAGACACAGTGTCCCCTCTCAACTGACTGTCAATAATCCCAGCGAACAAACACCTTATTCCAATTTTACCTTGATTGTAAAATCCTCAGAAAGAAAATGAAAACTGCTTATTTTTTATCTTCTTTATTTTCTCTTTCTTTTAATTTGCCTGAATCATCAACAAAAACACTGGCCAGAGAAAAGATGCCTTGTACCACATTTAGATGCTAGCCAACTTCCATCTTCAGTCCCCGGGCAGATGGAAACTAGCCAGGGACTGCAAATTTCCATCTGCTCAGAAACTAATTCAAACACCAACTTGTGTCCAAGATACAATAAAACAGCGTAATACAAATCCTAAAATCTATCCACTATGACACCAATGAAATACAAACAGTTGGAATGTATGTATGTGGAATATTTATGATTATCAGAATGGGGAAGGAAGGTTTTTTTTTAAGTGACTTTGAGTGTGGTATGGTTTCCAGAGAAGAATGGCCCAACTGCCTCCAGCTGATAGGAAGGCAACAGTAGCTAAAATGACCACTCATTACAACCAAGCGATGCAGAAAAGTATCTTAGAACATACAACACATCCAGCCTTGAAGCAGATGGGTGAAAGCAGCAGAAGACCGCACCAGCTGCCACTTCTCTCAGCTAAGAATAGGAAATTGAACCTAAAATTTGCATAGGCTTGCTAAATATGGACAAGACTGGAAAAATCTTTCCAGGTCTGCTGAGTCTCCAACAGGATCAGAATTTGGCATGCACAAAAATATAGAAAAGGGCTGAAAAACCTTTTCCTGCAACTCTGATAGGCATTATTCTAATGGCTACTGTGGCCCAACAGGAATAATGTTAGTGATCTTAATGACACTTATTAGACTATAATTTACAGCAGCATATGAGGTATTTTATTACATTTGCCACGTTCATTCTCTCCAGAGGAAGAACACTTCTGCTATTACTTACATCTGAATGCACAATATTCCAGACAAAGAAGCTAGAGATAAAGCATGCTCCCAAATGCATGAACCTTTATATGTTTAATTCTCTTGTGGCCTTTATTTATTTCATCATGCATACTTCATCATTCTCGGATACCGCATTCTGCAGTTTTTTATTATGAATAGCAACATCAGTATGTTTGTTCAGTCGAATTCTTTTTTCCCCTTTTACTTTAGCATGTAATAAGCAATGCAGCTTTGTGGAGATGCTAAGTAATGCGCTATTTTCAACCTTGTTTCTCATCCAAGGTGAGAGCCATTTGTCTGTCTGTCTGTCAGCAAGATTACGCTAATAATACTAGGGCAGAATTTCATGGATTTTGGTGACAATGTGGAGCAAAGCCAAAGAAAAACCCATTTAGTTTTGGCATGGATTCAGATCAGTCTGTTAATAATAATAAAAAAAGTGTGAGATAAGGCACTGGCTGAGCTCTCCAAGTGCCCTTCTAGTTTAATGATAAACCCTGGGGATGCATTATTTGTTGAGGTTAGTGTGTTTGTTTTTCACTTCCAGTATAGCTGAAATTATCTCAGCCTATTGGGTGATGTCAAATTTTTGAATGGGTTGAATGTAGATTAAAAACAATGTAGGAATGAAGTCCCCCCTGCAGTTGTGAGTTAAACTCTTACTTCTCATCTCTCACGCTCTTTGGTGTTTGTGCTGAGGCAGGGAATTTGAGTTTCCCCTTCGAGACATTTCCTCAGGCTATCAGACTGTGTAAACATCAGTCTGAAATGATTAATTATGCCAGGCAGGAAGAGATAGAGAAAAAAAGGGCAGAAGGGAACGAGGGGGAAAAAATCACAACAAAAGGGAGATCATATAGATAAGGCTCCTGCTTCTCCTTGACCTGACTCTCCAGTGGTACCTGCCTGTCTTTACAATAGGAAAAGATATAAATATTTCAAGTCAAATAGAAGATGGTATAAACTCAGCTTTCATCTTTTATTCATCAAAGCCAAGGGGTGTACATGCACATTCACCAGTCTTGATGCCTGCTGGGGCCAAATGCGCTGATGGTATATATGTTTGTTCATTTGTGTGTGTACACGCAAGACCTTGTATGAAGAAAACTTCTTCCGCATAAAACCAGGCACGGTAATCTAAAGCCTTTTGTCCACTGTTCTTTTTCAACCCAGGTTCTGTCATCTTTATAGATATCTGCAGTGCTCCAGTGCTTCCTGCTGCATGTATATGAGGTTGTATGTGGCTTCTCTACAAGCGTTTCAATTTGGACCAGACCTTCCAAACATGGGAGAAACGCTGAAGTTGGATCCTTCAGTGTTTACACATTTAAAATTTGGTGTGTTTCTTAATTCAAATTCAAATTGTTAATACATTACATGCAACTTAAGGAGTAGATTTTTTTAAGATAAGAGTTTAATGCTTAATTTTTTCAAAGAGTCACATGAGAAAATGTGACTTTTGTCAAGGGCCAATAAGCATAACTCAGTTGTGCTGACTATTAATTTTTATCTCTTGATAATTGCGACTGGTATGAGTAGATGCAATGAAAATGTAAAAATAAAGGCATAGTAAAAATGACAATGTTTTATCACTATTCAATCAACACTAATACAAATGTAAATAAAATATAAGTTTGTTTGCAAAATTTCAAACACTAAATCTATTTTGCTTTTTTCATCTGCAGTTTTTAAACATGTGCACTGGAAATACAAAGGATAGTCCCACAAATGTAAATCGCAAACTTTGTCTTCCATTGTGCATCTGAGAGTTAAGGCACATCATTGCCTTTCTTTTTACAAAACTCTTAGATTCCCACTCTCAGGTCTTGTACACTTTTAGCACTTTCGCCAGGCTGAGCTACTTGACAGCCGTGTTCAGTCTTGTGCGCCTCCAAAAGTGCAACAAACTGTGAATCACTGTTCTTGCCTAACGTTAACCATTTTATTTACAGCTCACTGGTTAGGGTTTAACAATGGCTTACATAACATGTCCTGGTATAAAATACAATGCAGAACCACCAATTTGGTAATCTCAAATCTGCATCACTGCCAGCTCCTAAAAAGAAAACCCATTACCTCCAAAGATGACTAACTCGGCTGTGTCAAAGACACTACAGCTCTTGTCTAGAGCCAAGGAGAAAGTGTCAGAATTGTTCAAAGCTGGGATGAGCTCCAGACACTAAATTAGACAAGTACAAGAGGATGGATGGATGGATGGATGGATGGATGGATGGATGGATGGATGGATGGATGGATGGATGGATGGATGGATGGATGGATGGATGGATGGATGGATGGATGGATGGATGGATGGATGGATGGATGGATGGATGGATGGATGGCATAATGACATTTTGCAACCAAACAAATGCTCTGAACACCCAACAGGGTTTAAATTTCCATTTTTAAGAAGGATTTCCTTATTTTCAAAACCAAAAGATTTATCCCCCAAAAAACCCAGACAAAAACAAACAAACAATACCAAAAAATGTATGCTTCCTGCTATGAGGAGGTCCTAGTCACTGTTTACGGTTTAAGGAAAGAAATGGTTGAGAAACCTGAAAACACCCCAGCAAAACTGGCCATGAATCCTCTCTATAAACCAGAGAAAATTATAAAACCAACAGGTCTGCTGCCAGGGTGTGATGTTACACACACCAGAGATGATTGAAGATCTTACTGAGGACATCAAGCAGGATTTAAACACCAGTAGTGCAGGTATGATAGGAGAGGGGCGTGAAATAATACTTCAACTGTTATATCAGAGATATGGAAGGTGCAGGGTTAAAGAATATTTCTTCTGATGAAAGAAAGCAAAATTGGATATTGATCCTGTAGGAGGTTACGGTGGGGAATAGAAATGAAACAGAAAACATGATTCCGTTTTTAGAGAAGGGATACAAGGGTCAGCAGACAAAAAAAAGATCAGAAGAAGAGGAGATGAGAGTTTAACAGACTGTGGCAGTGAATAGGAAATCTATTCACTAAATACAGATAATGACTTTGAATGGGATAAAGACTCTGTTTATAATACCTCTAATTTCATCCAGAGTGCATACAGATAATCATTGTACATATTGTTGTACTAAGTTCATTGTAAATTTTCCTGCACGGATGATAACAACATGCTTTGAGCATCTAAGATTATGTAGCTCAGTCCTCACCAGCTTATTAATCTTGACTTGGTAAGATTGTGTAGTCTGACTTAGATACAGCAAGTGGACATTTTAATTATGCCAACTTTATTTGGCTGACAAAATATATAAAGGGTCACGTCAGCCTGAAGGGAATGCAATTTTGCACAGAACACAAGCTGCGCAGCCCGTTGTCACTTCCCGGGATTCAAAACTGGCTGTTTGTGAGCAGATGCTGTCTTCTAGCCTCAGCATGGCAATACTGAGACATGTGTCACTCCCAACTTGTCACTTATATGCACTTGTTTAGGCCATCTTGGCATCACAATTAATTACACTTTGTTTAATTTAAACAGCAGTATTCCCTCACCAAGTATTTAGGTGAGGATAGCACCAGACAAGAAGACCAGCTGTTCAACCCTGTATGGACTGAAGCAGGGAGGTCACACACAAACGTGCTATCTATGATGCAGACTGTGGTACTGTAGTAAAACACTGCTTGACTGGACTGTTAAAACTGAGTAATAATTAACTGAACTGAAAGCAGGCAGTTCCTCATGCCGGATTCCTGATGCAACCTTAAAAGGATTTGAGGCTCTTCTCAAGATCAAACTGGTGATTTTTTTTTTTTTTTTTGGTAATTGTGTAAACCACTGCACTAATAAGGCAATAAAAGTTAGCCGTCTTCATACACAGAAATTAACTTTAACTACTTACATTCAGAGTCCAACCAGAACCTCATAGATCTGAAACAGAAAGATTTTGACTACTAGTAACGTATTTGCTACAGGATGGTGAGTTAACTGCAAAATGACACGGGTGGATAGAGTGACAGCCTTACCAGGGTATACCCCACCTCTCGCCCTATGGTAGCTGAGATAGGTTAAGTGTACATAATCAAGCAATATTAAAAATGTTTGCCAATAGAATTTAACGCAAAAGCAAAGCAAACACTCTTTAATCACTACATGATGACATGCCTTCATGATCCAGTCACAGCTGATCCATGCACCGTGTAGCCTGACGTTTCCTGGATGTAGTCTGAATGAATAAGATGTAAATCAAACGTCTGGCACAGCAGAAGGTGAAGAACCCTTGAAACACATTCGTTTGGATTACTTTGGAAACACACCTCAAACGTAAATATAATTAATGAACAAGGGCCAAGAAAAACAACCCGATGACTGAAAACTGAGCCCGTACAACACATGAGCGTATACATCCACTTTGCAAAAATGCACTGAAATCACCAACCAGTTTGATTCCAGTTGGCCAAAGACGTGTGTATTAAACAGTGAGTAACAAAAGCTTCAGAAACATTCTCAACTTAAGAGGCAAAATATATGTTACCCCCTGGCCAGTGTGGCAATACCTGCTTTGTAAACTGTCAAAACATTGCATGAGGGCAGTATCTCACAACTGTCAGCATGTGCAAGAACAATGAACAAAGTAAAATTATTGATATATTGATTCTAAGAGATGGACTTCGGACAGTGAATAATAAGGTGAATAAACACCTTATTTTGTCTGCAAAGATCTTTCAAAGAACATGAATGTAGCACAATATAAGTCACCTTCTGCATCTCCTAAATCCAATAAATCGCATATAAGAGATGCACATGAGTGAATGAGGAGGAACAATTTTATTTTGATACAGACATTTGTAGATTAGGAGGAATGTTGCTCACATTAAAAGTGAAACCAGTGTTATATTTTAAATACAAAGGGAATAAAAACATTTGTCACTGAAATTAATGAATAATCATGACAAATAACTATCATGTCAACTCTCATCAAATTAACTGTTAAAATCATTTTGACTGCTTGTCAGTCTTGCGTTTATGCAGGAATATAACCAGAACAACCAGTTGGCAACCAACTGAGTCAAATTCTCAAAAGTCAAAAATCAGTTGTGCCCATTATTGCAACATGTTGCTAGTCAGTATGCATTTAAAAATGAGATGGGAGACATTGGCAAACCTATGCCAATCTGTCTAAGAGTGTCCAAGTCAGACAGGAATTGTTTGACTTGCAATTGCATTTAATCTCAGCAACTGCTTTCTAGCTTGGACTGTCTGCGATCACTCTTAGACAGATTGGCAAAGGTTTGTCTCCCACCAGGTGAAAGAATTCAATGCAAACGCCAAATTTTTTCTTTGTCACAAAAAGGCTCCCATCATATTTTCCTCTATTTTGACTCAGCCATTAGGCTCTGAGAAAAGCTAACGCTATATTATTTTGTGGGCTTTCTGAACTAATGTCATGTTTGATTTCCATTGCCTAAACCTAAATAAACATTGAGAGAAAGCAGAAGCAAAATGTAAGTGTGGCATGTAAATGATGATTCAAACCACATTCTTCACTTTCACACACTTTATTCCCAGTTGTCGCAATTTACACACGGCTGCTTTTCAGCTACAGACTACACACCACCAACAACAACCCAGTCAGGAACCAGTTCAATCCTTTATATGCAGGGAGGTGTGATGAACCAACGCAGCTCAGGTGTGTCCACCTCCCCCACAGCCACACCACCGACCACACCCCGCCGCAGTAAGCCAAAACAAAGCAAAACAGAACATGAGAAAGTGACAACAAAGTGGAAACACAGTTCAATACAAAAATTAAAAAAAACCTCACAAAACAATTGCTGCAGTTCTGTTCTCATTCTTTAAAACAGGACTATTTGCCATAAAATGTGGTTTCAGCCCTTGAGTCAGAGCACTGACTTTTTGGGTATCTTTGTCGAATCAGCATCAATATAACTCTAGGATTAGAACATGTCGGGGGTCAAATTTTGTTTGCTGTTTTTGTAGATTTCTAGAATGTAATTGTCCTGTGAACTCTACCATTTAATCTGTTAAGATTGAACACAGGCACATTTTACAAATGATGCACTTGCAGGTATCATGGCAATTGCTGACTCAAGCCTGAATTTAGGAAGTGATGACATTGCACAAGTTGAAATATGTTTACTCTAACCACAGCATTCGAGTTGCACAGTCTGTGGGTGTATTTACAGCTAACCTGTGTGCAGTGCATTGGCTTTTTGGAGTGTATTAATAGTATTTGCCAAATCAATCTGTGAACCAATGGTCATGAATGTCATTACTGTAAAGTATGCCTCAAATATTATGAGCTTAAAATTTAGCACCATCAAAGAAACCTTTATCAGTGAATGAAATCTGCTGTCAACTCACACTTGCAGTCAGAATCCGGCCAGTCAGACGGAGAGCAGGAGAGCGAAGAGGAGAATGTCTCTGGGGCTTAGACGTGTCAGACAGCACAGCAGAAAATATCAGCCTCTCCTTTATTACTTTCAGTCTGCTTCTCAGAAAGCTTCTCCATCACTGGCTTAAAGAGCATTCAAGAGTTCTAAACAACAACAAACTTTTTTTTTCCACACACAGTGGCTGAATCCTGACTCTGGAGATTTTGTGCAAATCAGATGTTTGACTCAGCTAATCAGTCGTAATCGTTACTTTCATTCTAAAAAATGCAATGATTTTAGGAAATGCATATGATAGTAAATATGTGAAATAACAGACATATTTTCTTCGTAGAGATTTTTTATGCATAGATGGAAAATTTATACAAATTTTTATACTGGCTTTGGATCTGGAATGTGATGTTATAGATCTGCTATATAAAAAATCATTGACAGTCCAAATGACTCTGTGTACACATAAGTACCTTTTTGGCATCTGGTCCCCACCCCGCCCTCTATGCCTTCATGTAAATGATCAGAAAACATAAAACAAACCCACTGCTAACCTTTCCCACAAACACTCTGCATGTTTTTCTCAGCACTGTCAGGCAAAGGGTGAAAGTGTGGTTAATGCTACACAAAAGAAGAGAGGTTGTTGAATATATATGGATGTAGGGCAGTGTGTGAGTGTGCTAGTGCAGAGCAACAGAGCCTGTCAGGCAGTCTTCCTCATTAGCACTGACTGAAACAGACACACTAGACCTGCAAGATGCAGCAGACAGCTTCAGTCTGTCCACCCTCGGTTTTGAAGGAGGCAGTGCTTTGTCCCCAATACTGCCACTCTGATAGCACCTTTTGCTCCTTAAACTTTCAGCTTCTGACTGTTGTCGGCCGTTGTTTGTGAAATCCAGAGCAGGAACTGCTCCAGCCCTGTGGGAAAGTTTTAACAGAAGCGAACAATATCATCTTTATTCGACACTTTAACAGAGACAGAGAAAAGTTTGCAGTTTGGGCTGATGTGGGAGGAAGCGCAGCATGCTTTTAGTCTTCCTCTGTCAGCAGTTTCTGCTTGAAACTGAGCTCATTGCGTGGGTTCAATGAGTTATCTGTACACACATAGGAATATGGAATCTCAATGACACAAATATCACAGCTTTTCACTGAAAGAATTTCACTGTGAAGTAGGAAAGAAAAACTTTTGAAACTTTCTATAGCTTTTTTACACCGTTGTGTAACTGTACACGTCCAATTTTGGCATGTTTTGAAAAAAAGCAAACAAAATTAACAATATCACAAAAATAGATGTAGTGGTGGCAGACTCATTAGATTTATTCATTACTGCAAAGATTCCATCTCCTTAAATTACTTCTTTCTGCAATTAAGACCTCATTTGCTTAAAACAAGTGAAATGCTACAGCAGCGTGACTTTTCAAACAAATCTTAGCTAGTTTCAGACGTTTGAAAGAGAATGTGTTTGTAACACGTTTTTGTTTGTTTTGTTTTTTAACAAAGTTTTATATGAGTATATATAGACTTGTGATTTGCAGACTTTTTCCTGCATGCAGTTTCCTCATGGCTCCAGACTTGGACTTTTTCTTTACCAGCATTTATCTTTATATGGAATTGCAAGTGTCAGAAATGAAATGCTCATTTGTATACAAACCCTTGCTACCTTATCACAGAGCAGTTCACATTATTGTCAACCATGGCAATCTACAACAAGACAAGAAGTAGCAAGGGGGGCTTCGATGTAGCACGATACACTGCCTCTTTTCAATTAATTTCAGCTAGAGACAGCAACCTTCAGCAACCACTATGCATTCAGAAAATAGTCCCTTTTCCTTTGTGACCCATGGTTGCCAACTAGTCTCTAGGTCTATTTGACTGGGCCCTAAGCAAATTGTAAGTCATCCATTGAGGCCATTCCTGATGAGGCTTCCTAATGAGGCTTCAGTGAACAATAGATGAATCAACTGATGGTCCAGAAGCATCTCTCAGGCCCCGTGTGTCAGATCGTTGCTGGATTTCTTTCCCATTTCTTTCAGATGGTCTTCATCTGCTGTAGATAGTGTTTTTAGGTGTGCTACTTCTTCTTTTGTTCAGTTTCCTTTCAAGGACATGCTGCACAACATCCTGCAAGATACTAAGTTTTCAGCTAGCAGCTCTTTGGGAATCACTTTGTTGGTCTAAAAGTATTTCTTTCTGTCTGTCAAGGTGCATTATCTTTGGAATTTTGAAAAGATTCAAAACAAGAAATGGGAAAAAATTGCATGTTTTGGGTTTGTTTGGGGGTTTTTGCTAGTAAGAAAGTGCCTAAAAATACAATTTAAAATTGGTTCTTTTCCCTCACTGATCAGATACAAGGACTGCAGTGAAAATGAGTGAAAAATCTGCCAATGTCCAAAGAAATACTTTAAAAGACCTTCAGAAAGCCTGAAACTATTGCTCCAGACCGCTTTTAAAAATGACAAAGTGTGAGAAATGAAGAAAGGCTCAATAGTTTTTCACCGTTCAGCACTTTACAGTTGCACAGTATAGTACTCTATAATACTATACAGCCCATATATCAGCCATGCAAAATATTTCTGTCATATTAAATACTATTGTGTAATATTATAGGATGGGTATTAGGATGTACCTATATAATGCTTATGTGACACTCTTGAGTTGGGAAATTCATCATTCTTATTATTGTTATTGCTAGCTAATTATTAGTACAAGTTATTTTGGTAAGATGTGTTCATTTAAAAAAGATGAAATACTTCTTCATCTCCATATTCTTGGATTTCATCACCTAACTTTCACTGTCTCTCACTTTCTAAATGCTCCCTCACCACAGCCCCAAAATGATGCTATCACCAGTGAACTCCCCAGAGAGTAATACCATTTTCTAAGAAAGCAGGAAGGACTGAAAGCAATTTCAGCCATGGCTCTTCAGTATTTGTCCAAAGAAAGCGAATGAAAAGTTTGGAACACACAAAATTAAAAACTATCTTTCACATGAAGCACACACTTGTCTCGCTGTAAAGACATTTGTCAGCTGCTCATGGTACAGCGATCTGGTAATTTGGTGCTCAATCAAAATTTGAGGCAGGACTGTCAGGAGCTCCTGAGACCGTGCAGTGGTGCCAATCGGCCCCCTTCATGCATGTATGCTGCATTAGTAATGGAAAGCAATATTTATACAGGGAAAAATGTGGGTTGACTCAATGAGTGGACAAAGATAGGTTCTTTTTACAAATGCAGTGAAAACACACATTGATTCAGAAGTGGAACACACCGGAGGCCAGTTATAAAATGTTTTTGTAAGATTTTGCATATTCACAACAGATGCATTTGCTGTGCTTTACAAAACTGTGCAGCATCTTCTACAATTAGCAAGTAGGTAAGTTTGGTTAATTGTAGTCTGCTCATTCTGTATAATTAGGCATCTTGTTATTTGATGTAAATTACTGTTTTTGTACATCTTTGCCATGTCTTCATTACTTGTTGTATCACCTGTTTTCTGTGTTGGCTAAAGGAAAGCACAGAGAATTTGATGTCTGAAGCACCAGTTCTATTGAGGGTGAAGTTGCAGGCTGTGTAAAGGTGCCCTAGAGACTGACCAGCACATAGTCTCAAGATGTAAGATGCAAGCTGGGGCAGCATATGCTGAGAGACACAACCAAGGGGCTGGGGTGGTGTACAGAAACATCTGTGCTGCATATGGATTAGAACTCACCAAGTCCCAATGGGAAACAGCACCAAAGATGGTTGAGAATGACAGGTCCAAGGTGTGAGACTTCAAGTTCCAGACAGGTAAGCAGCTGCTGGCCAACCAGCCAGACAAACTGGTGGTTGACAAGGAGCAGAAGACTGCAGTTGTGATAGATGTTACAATCCCAGCAGATAGCAAAGTAGACAAGTTGAAGGTGAAGCCCAAAGTGTTTCCAGTGGTAACAGGAGTTGGCTCCAGGGGAGTCCAAGCACAACATCAGAGGTCTCTGTCCAGAAGAGTGCAATCTTAGGAAGAGTTCAGATACTGAACAGAACCCCCGTATTCCCAGGGCGCTTGTAGAAGACCCAAGTATGAAGGTATTCTTACTAAGTATCCTATCAATGACATGATATCATTTATAATATCTACAAATATTTTAAACAAAAGAACCAAGCTTCTGTTTAAAAACATAGTGGTGAGATTATATATTAGTCTCACTTTTGATTTTTCAGCTGTTTGAAATTTCCTGTTATCAAGTTAAACTTTTTTATAGTTTATCTCTTGCAAACGTTGCTTTACATAGGAAATATTTATGGCCAAAAGGCAGGGGAATTTAAAACGGTTACCTTTCAAAACCCTGTAAAAATCAAGAAAAGACAACAGATTCACTGAAATCTTGCTTTAATTTTGGATTTCCTGTAATTATAGAAATAATGAAATATAATCTGGCTTTTACAGTCTGCTGTGTATAAAGTGTACATGTATTTTTGTTTTGCTCAGGTTCTTCTGTTAGGTTTCTCTAGTGGCCAGATGAACAGCCATTTGCGTAGTTGTCATTTTGTATCTCAGGGACTGCAGGTTTGCTGCAGGGCCTTGCAGAGCTTGTTGGTGGGCACGTGGGCTGCAGCCGTCCTCTGGCTGTCTTTTCGAATGAGATGAATGTGAAATGATTCCTTAAGCGATGCTGACTGTTGCACCTCGCTCATATCTTATCCATGCAAACAGATGCTCGTTAGCTACAGGGGGATTTCATTCTGACAAAAACAATATGAGGATGTGAGATGTGATTTGTGAGCTGGAAGGATCATGCAGGCTTCGGAACCAAATTGAAATACATATTGCATAGAACTGTATACAGGACATATTCCAAACACTGTTAGGTAAGGGTTCAGTAACCCGAGTGCGTTATGGTATGTGATTATTCTGTATAGATTTTTGACATGGCTCACACCAGTGCATGGAAGATTTAACCTTCTTAGTAGAAGAAGAGGCTCCTTCAAATTTTCTATAATACCACCTGATGTGTAACATGAACGATTTATAGAAGAGAAAGAAAAGCATTTTCAGAGCGCAGAGAACATTTTTGTGATGCATTTTCTTTCTTTAGCATTGTGTAAAATGAAGCGTTTCTCATTTTAAGGCAAAGTGTTTCTCAACAGACAAGAGAGCCGTCTGGGGATGCATGATGCACAATCTCTTTAGGAGCATGCACAGGTAAAATTGGAATCTGTTCTCTTGGCACATTCTCTGGAAATTTCTATAAAATGAACATGAGAAAAATATTCATGAATTCATGTTTATTTACCTTTTTATTTTAAGACCGAGGAAGAGGCATGAAGAAAGATATAAAGACTGGAGCATGCTGGTGTTCTTAAAACAAAAATATTTTACAATAATAACTTCATTATAACTGTCAAATGATAATAAGTATCTGGTTAATAGTTCCATTGTGGCAAAAAATATCTGCATGGCAATTGTAAAGATGAAACTGATGTTTATGGTAACTGTTTCAAAGAAGGCACGAGTAGGCAGTTGCTTGGGGAGTGATAAAAAAAGACACTTTGATCCTGGAAAGTGTAGTTCTTGTTATGTTTTACTCTCTGTTTACTTTAGTTTTCACTCGCTCCACTACTTACTCAAGTTTGACACAATTAATTCTACTCAGAACACACACACGATGATTTACGATCTTTACTAAACTATACTGCATCAGTCACATCCTGCATTTAATCATTAGGTATTACTAATCTCTGGCTCTCTTCCACAGTGTGTCTTTGTCCTGTCTTCCTCCACTCACCCACTACCAGTCACAGCAGATGGATGCTCCTCCCTGAGCCTGGTTCTGCCAGAGGTTTCTTCCTGTTAAAGGGAGTTTTTCTTTCCTGCTCCTGCAAAGTGCTTGCTCAAAGGCAGTTGTTTTTTTGTTGTGGTTTTCTCTGTATTATTGCAGGGTCTCTACCTTACAATATAAAGCACCTCGAGGTGACTGTTGTTATGATTTGGTGTTAAATAATAATAAAGAAAAACTTGTCTGACTGGGAGGTGGGATTATGGTGTGGGTTGTTTTTTCAGGAGGCCTTCCCAGAAAATTTGAAACTGTTATAGCTGCAAATGGTGGACAACATCATTTTAAGCCCTACAGAGTGGGGTGTCATGATGGGATATAATTTCAGTTCATATGCATGTAAAGACAGATGATTGAATACTTATGGAAACAGAGTTTTTCTTCTTTTTTGGGTCTCTGCAGGTTTCACCCTACTGTCCTCCTCTGTCCTCTGATGCCTATCACTTCAAATTAGAAACACACAGATTTGATTCCTATCTTAACTCCTTTGTAATTGTCTGTCTGTTCAATGTAAGCTAAGTGTATATACGTCAAGTGTTCCAGCTTTTTTTTTTATTGTGTTCCTCATGTATAACTTTGGACTGTTTCATGGAGCTTGCTCTTTGGATTCACTTTGTCCGCCTTCCTGTACATAATTGTTGCCAGTTTCAGGTTAAAGATTTGGGTTATGGATTTTGCTCTGAACCCCCTCCCCTGTTTCCCTGGCTTCCGTGACCAGAACTGGCCTTTCCAAATCAACAGTGGGATCTGAAACCTGAACATCTTTTAGCATTTTAAGCTCCCATTTTAACCAATTTTCTTCTGATTAGCTGCCTCCCCCAAAAAAACAAATTTATTGGAAAAGAAATCAGCCTGTATTAGGGGCTAGAAAAAAAATTAATGCATCCAAACTACAGAGACTGAATCAATCTCCCATTTGCAGCGATGGAGATGTTCATGGCTTGAGTATCTTTTCCCAACTAACCATACCAGGTATGACTACAGGGAGCCAGAGGATATTGTTGCTGAATTATACCATGTATAATACTGTTCCAATGCTCTTCCTTAGTGGATAAGGACTGAAAGAACTGTCTAGCTGGAAGCTGCTGACCAATGGATCTTGAACATGTCTAAAATGTCCAGAGCAAATGGAACAAGCTCTCAGAAATCCCCAGACTGTGAAATTACCATCAGTGAATGTGGCTTAGTAATTTAATTCTGTCATCTCCTCTCAGTCAAGAAAAAGCACATCTGCTTTCAGTACCGCTACCATCCTTCTTTACCTCCAGACTAAAAATTTGAATATTTGAGTTCAATTTTTCATTACAGAAACAAGCAAATCACTGAACAGCTGTCTGACAAACTACCCAGTATACATATAAAGGAAATTATTTTGATTTAGGCAGCAGCTGGAATTATTTTATTACTTACATCAAATTGACAAATAACAAATAAAGTTGGGCTACAGAAGCAAATGGTTCTATTTCTGTTTATTCTGACTTGAGGATAAATGTGATCAATATTCGACTCCTTCAGTAAAAAGCTGTTTGACACTTAAGCCATCAGCGATTTATAGTAAGTGTTCCAAACCAAAACGCACAAAGTTTAACAAGAGTGATGAACGCCTTCCATTCCCCAGAAAACATTAAAATTGATTTTCAAATCCTGCATTTTTTAAATACATTAAGGTTCAGATTTCTAATTTGAAATATAAATGTTTTTTCCTAGAAAAATCATAATTCTGCAGCTATAGAGCAGTAATGTTCACATGTTCTTGTAACACTGAATAACTACAACCTCTGCTCTTTAGAATCACTCTTGCAGGAAGACATGTTTTCCCAAAGGGCCGTCTGTTTGCTCAGTATATCCTCGGGCTAAATCCTGAAAGTCAGTGCTTAGAAGCATCAGTTGAAGATCTGGATTTGACAAGGATTCTTCGAGTGACAACATGAGCTGCACTTGTGCTTGTCATGGTCACGGGGTTGTTTTATCTTTTGAATTTTGGATTCCTGTTTTGATTTCCTTATAATTCAAGACATGGCGATCTTCAATTCTTGATTTCTTAAGTTCCTTAACTTATCTTAAAACTACCTGTTAATCTTACTGTGTTTTATTTAATTTGTGTTTTATTGTCTATATTGGTACCGAACTTGTTTATTTTAGCCTTTTGTGTACAGCACCTTGTGACCGCCTGTCTAAGCGCTTAATAAACTTTCTGTAATTAGATTTCAGGTTCTTTGCTTGAACTTACTTGAAGTTTTTAATGTTTCTGTTTTGACAAATTATATCTTTAAAGAGAGTATTTTCTGGAGAAAGATATATATACTGCAGTAAAATATATAGTAAACTCAAGTTATTCATGTCCAATTATATACAAATCAGTACCTATTATCCATTACCGACTTCTAGATAATGTCTAATCAAAATAAATGTCCTGCCAGCCTTCTCTGATTTTTCTGCACTACAAACGTTTTAAAAGTATTTTTGAAAAAGAAGAAAGAAAACAAACTATGTACAAAGTACAATACTATTCCCTTAAAAACATTGCCCAGAAAGTGAGCAGCATTGATGGAGGTTTGTGCTCTCTCAGTGCTTCTTGTGTTTATTAATGACAAGTTTCAGTTTTGCAATCCTGTATTTTGGTTCATGCCTTGATTTTTAGTAGTGGTAATTTTAGTTCCCACGATGTGTCTTCATCTGTTCCTCTTTCCGTGTGGTCTTTCTCTTGGTCCCTCTTTCCTTTTTTTGTAATCATGTCTTGTGCGATTTATGTCTCTGTGTTTAATATTATAATGTTAGTTTTTTGGGTTCTTTATTCCCGTCTGTCGTTTCCCCTGCTTTGCTGCTTTTTCTGACCTGTATTTATTACTCTCACCTGCATCTCATTCCCCTCTGGTTTTTCAACCCCTAATCAGCCATTGCTGTATAAATAGTTCTACCACCCACTTTGACCTTGTCAGATCATTTGTTAATATTCCCTGTTGCATTACATGATGTCCTCTCTTCTGTGTGTATGCGTGCGCGCGTGTGTCTCTGTGTGGGCATGTCTTGGCATTTCAAAGCTTAGAGTGTTGAGCTAGATTTCTGCTTGATCAGCCAATAAATGGCTCATATTTGTTTCACTTTGTCTGTATTGGGTCCTGCAGTCAGGTTGTCATAACACCTCACCTTACATGGGTTAACTGAAAATAAAGTGATAATCAGAGATAATCGGAGACCAGTGTTAATGTTAACATTAACATGGTGGTTAATGTTAACAGGGCATGGCTCCTGCCAAAGTTCACCACTTTCCTCTATAAATAAACTTACTTTTCTAAGATAAATGACATAAATGGAAATTTTTGTCACGGTCCCTCCCTGGACCTGCTTTCTCTGTTTCTCAGTCATTTGTTGCTCTCTCTGTCTGTGGAAATGGGAGTTATTACACCCACCCCACTCCATCTAATTCAGTGGTGGGCATGGTCTCAGGGATTCTCCAGTAAGCACATCTGCTCTCCATCTTTAATCAGTGGAGTTCTTAACGGCCGTTTATCAATGCCCAAGTACGCGAGTACGTACTCGCGTTCTCGGTGAGTACGTACCCGCCGAGAACGCACGGGAGTACGTACCTGCCGAGAACGCGAGCACGGACTCGTGATTTGTACAGTCGGAACACCTGCGTGCGTGATGATGTCACAGGTCCGGAGTTTTTACTGCCGTCCCCTCCTAATTTAACTGTGAGTAACATGTTATGAAGCTTAACTTTAATCACAGCCAAACCGATTTACTCAGGAACAAATAAAACACTGAAATAAACCAAACATTAACATTTAGAAGTGATCTAAGTGACTTATATATCATTTTTAACCTCAGTAGTGAAACCTCTATTAATAAAAGTAGTGTACATGTACATACGTGTACATACCTTAATAAAAACAAGCAGGTGAGATGTTAGAACGCTTTTATTTCTATTCTAGTGGACACTCAATACTATAGACAGCTGCTGGGGTTTCTTTAACCTGAGTAGTGAGAAGTCCGCGAGCGGTTTGGGGGGGGGGGGGGACGATGTGCCGGGAGTCCGCTGTTGAGTTTTGGACGAAATGCATTCTGGGATATTTAGCTGTCCCAAGTCTACACCGATGCATGCTCGATAAAACGGGCGGATCGAGAACACATCCGGGACTTTTTCGCGTTCTCGGCGTGATGCGTACTTCGAATTGGAACAGTACTTGGTCTCCGACTGATGACGTATCACGAGTACACGAGAACGCAAGTACGCACAAGTACGCATATTGATAAACGCCCAACGTCTCACACCACCACTCATCACCAGCTTGTTGTTCTAAACATATGTAAACCTGTTGGAAAGCCTGCTAAATACTTACCTGACTACCTGCCTGACCCACTCTCACTCTGCCTGCTGTCACTACTTACCTGGACTAAAGCTCTGCGTTTTGGAACGCATCCCCCAAGACAGAGGGAATTAGCTCTGATTCCTTTTTGGTTACTTGCAGAATCTTAACTGAACATTGTTCACAGTTTTCCCACCTCTGGAGAAACAGAGGAGTAATTCTGATTTCTGTTTGGCAAATTGCCTAAAGAAACTTATTTGAGTTCACAGTTTCAGCTTGTGAACATGCGTAGAGACTTGCTTGAAAGTAGTTGTCTGATCAAAGTGCCATGTGAAAAACTTACCTGCGACTTCACTGTGCTTCACCCTGAAAACTCTGTGTTAAAACTGTTAAAATTTTTCACTGTGTCCTGTGTTTGAGACCTTTAGGTAATTGTATGTGGTTGCTAGGTAACATGGTGATTTCATAATCAGTGTCGGGTGTACCGTATTCCAAAGTAATGCATTACTGTAATTGCATTACAGTTTTCAGTAAAACAGTAATTTAATGCATTATTGTAACATATTTAATAATTATGTTACAGTTACACTTTTTGTTGTTACATGCGTTACAAAGTTTGTTCATTTATCTAGATGACGGCTGGACAGAACTAAAAAAAAAAAAAACAGTCCAAACAAACAGTTGTAGTCCAAAAAAAGTGGACTACAACTTTTGACCAGCGATGATATGGAACAAGAGTGCGATGGTAAAGTGCAAATTTCATCCAGGACAGAAACATCTGCATGCTGCTAACACAGTATTAGCTCGTTGCAAACATCTGCACAGACAGCATGCTAACACAAAGTTAGCAAAGACCTCAGAGTGAAATAGCTGAGTACATGCTGACCACAGCCCAGCAGCTAAAGCCAGAACTTCAACAGGTGACAAACGCAGTGATGAAGTCAATTTTATAGCACTGTGGTCCCTATTTGTACTGGTAAATGTTTTTTTTGTTTTTTTTAAGTAGAATTAGTGTAGCAATCATTTTAAAGTCACTTTAGAGATAATGCAACAAATTATTTTCTTTAAAAAGTAATTATGTAATGTACTGCATTATCTTTAAGAAAAGTAATACATTGCCCTTTTGGGGGGAGGGCCAGCAACCTCTGTGCTGTTCATATCTAATATTATCTAATATAGATAAGTCAATGAAGACACTCACGTTCCAGTTTTGGTTGCTGGAGTCCTAATAGTGCTGGATGAGCTTATAGAGGTTTTATGAATGTGCATTTGTAATTTCATTTTGCATGAGCATTTAGGGTTATTTTAAGTAGTATTTTTCTCTTCTAATAAAAAATGACTTTCCAAAAAGACAAACACAAGACAGCTAAATGGAGCATTTAACTACAGGCTATCAAAGACAAATAGTTAAGATTTACCGAAGAGAATTAAATTAAAATATTCTCTAGTCAGTGGTAAATACCTTAGCCCACGTAAAGCCGAACCATATGGATAAATTAACATCTGTATTTATTTAATGAATGCATGCACTATGTCTAGAGAGGGTCAAGAGTATGCAGTTTGTCATTTTGTTTGCCTGAGTGAGCTACTAATTAGATTCTTGATACTTGGAAGAAGCTGTGCTAATAAGTGAGAGTTACTTGTGTGATTCTGAAAGGAAAATCTGCCAGCTGCAGTTCATTTTTTCTGTGGGCTCATAGTTTGGCAGTAATACATGGTTTACTTTTAATTTTTAATCAAAGGTTAACAGGTACAAACAGTGGACCTGCATGACGGCCATGATGGAACATTTGTGCGCTAGCCACAGGCTGTTCTGTTTTTAGATGTGACCCTTGGAATCCAGGGATATGATACATCAGCTTACTACACTGAACTCTGCCTGCTATCTCCATAATAGATATGTACAGCTTTAAGCACTGAATAAAATTAAGTAAAATCAGAGACCTTGAGGCAGATTCACCTTACCGTACTCACAAAGCTCTGAAGAAGATGTGGGCTGAAGCTTATTGTATTCCTGACAACTAAAAGGTGTGTAGGAGGAAAAGAGATTACTCCAACTACACTAAAATCATTTTAAAGGTGTGGGGGTTGATGATCTTATGCAGAAACCTTTGCAGACACCTTTGGTAAGGGAATCAACTAATGATTACATTTTCGTTCTTGCTTTTGCTCATCTATTAAAGTCACACTCAGTAATAAATAAAAGAAGTAATAAAATGATGCAAGTCTAGTGTATGTACATATGACATCATAGGTGAAAATCCCTTAGGAGTACTAGTCCTGTACTGTTAAACACTCTTTCTTGTTCCTAGTTTAAACTGAAAATGGTTGTAATATAATCTTGTTCTGTCAGGGGAAAGGAGGAAATGTGGACAGTTCTTTGGAAGACAAATTATACTGTACCAGAGTTTTAAAGTGATTCCAATATGGAAGTCAGTCTCTATCTTCTGAAGACTCAAGGTTAAGTAAGATCTCAAATGGCAGGGAGCCATTCACTGAGTGAATGGGTTAAATGCAGAGACTAATTTCCCTTTAGGGGATTAATAAAGTATACATTAAAACTGAACTATGCAGGGAGCAATTGAGAGTATTACCCATGACAAGACTGGCAAGATTACCCATCAACCATACAGCACCTTGCTATCCCCAAAACAGCTTGGAAATTTGTCTATGTGGAGAATGCTTGTAAGCAGTGCCGTCAGACGTGTTATTTTTCACACAGGCAAACAGGATGTATGCAGCTAAAGCATTAGTTTATACTAGTTATAATGCAAACAGGAACAAAGCAAAACAAATGAAAAAGCTTCCAGTACCAAAAACCTTTCCAACATTCTGCATATTCATATTTCAGCTATCTGTTTTTAGAGTACCAAAGAGAGTACCAAATGACTCAGCTGTCATTAAAATCAGTGTAAACCAGCAGTTTTCCAAAGAAAAATTCCCCTGTGTAAATATCATAAAGCTGCCATCCCCACACCAAAAACTAAACAAAAAATGAGCATCTTCTTACTTTAATGTGCTTTGGATTCAGGACATAGACACTCAGACACTTTTTTGTTAGGGACCCTGTAACAATCTCTAAGGACACAATTTCCTTATTTTACACATTGAGGAAGGATTTTTAATTTGATCAACCAGATGCTAAAGTTAAAACACATGGCTTTCCCTGAGGAGCCGCAGACCCTTTCCTATAAATAGAAATTAAAAAACTACATTCCTCAGCAAGCTCCATGGGGAATCTTCTAATATACATACTGTACATTGTGTGTCTGTAAGCAGAAGAACCTCTGGAGACCATTCGTGGAGCCTTTGAAAATTCTTCCACTAGTTCACTTTGCATGGCTTAGGGAATAAACTTGCGCTCAGTAAGTATAGATAAACAGTCAAAAAGACAGTCAGTGATGATGAGTAACACTGATGAGCACGCTGATGAAACCCACTATTAAAGCATTTTAACTGCAAATGTAGACGGTGTTTGTTCATTAACACCGTCCTTTGTTAGAATTTCAGCGATGTGCAATTTAAAAGGTCATGTCTGTTTTATTTAAACGTTTCTGAACTCTCTCGCTGAATGATTCCAAGATTACTGAATTGAATATAATGCTTGTGTAACACTGGTGGTGCTACTTCTTGCCTTCTTTGCATGTACTACGGCAGTATAGTTACCTTTAACCACAGTACGAGGACAGAAGGGAGATATGGGCCAGATCAGACAGGTTCTAGATTCGTAGGAGCCAAGGGTGTATGACAACAGAGGACTTGTACACAGTAGGTGTAGAAAACACAATTGCATTTATTAGCAATTATTAAAATTTAGCAGGTTGTGCACATTTAACAAAAGTAGAGCGCGCTTTTGAAAACAAAATAAAATAAAATAAACCCCACAAATGGTCGACCCAAGGATATATTGTCTTTTGTGTCCTTTTTTAAAGTCAATTTCAGTCTGTCAATGTTCAATAGTCACTCAGTGTGTTTGTAACCAGTCGGGTTACAATCTACCAGTTCATCCGGCTCTTTGGGCTGGGCTCGCCATCCAGTACTGGAAAAGGGATCCTCGATTCTTCTCAGGTCCTCAAAACCAATCCAATCCAAATAAGCAAGGGGAAAAAAAACCTGACCTGGGGACCAGGCCAGAACACAGTAGTTCAACATTTAGCTATCATGTCTATAACTTATTACTACTACTAGTTGCTTGTAGTGTTTCTAAATTTCTTTCAAAATATTCTATGTTGTACAACAAATTATTCTAATTTCAAGGGCAAAAAGTGCATAGGAAACACACATTTAAAATAATACAAAATAGCTCAGCAGTGCATTAAAACACACATTGGCTTGAGACTTATCAAGTTTCAGCTAAGTAAAGTGCAGGTGAAGGCACTTAATTTCACGTTGCTAATACTCAGTGTGCAGAACTTTAATTAGCACCATGAGAAAAGTGAACATGTGCTAACATAACTTCGCACAAAACAATACATTATACATCAATACCACAGTAATGTGACATGAACCTTTAAAGAACATTTCGTATAAAGTGCAGCAGACTCAGTGCTAATTGCTTTAGCCTCCGAAAGGGCACTTTCATTGCAAAATGGCTAGCGGAAGTTAGCATCGGAGCTAGCGGCAAGTAGCATGCTATGCTAGCGCACGTGCACTGCCTGGGACTTACCCATTGACTGTAGAAAACATGGACGACGCCACAGCTCCCCAAAAATGAAGCCAAAACGTCTCTATCGCCCCCTGGTGTCTGGCTGCAGTATAGGTCATAAACCCCGCCTCCTCCATGTTAGCGGACGGGACTGGGGACAGACTAAAATAAATTTATTCTCCTTAGATAATTTTTTTCCAAAGATTCTTTCTTTTGTTATCAATAGTTCTCATCATGCTGATTGATGTCCAAGGGGTCTCCTTTCCCATAAGTTTGATTCTAATTCCTACCGCGGTGATGTTAAATTGGGGTGAAACGTCATCATAGCAGCTTTGACTGGCAGCTGCAGTCACGGAGAAACTTGCGTATCTCTGTTCGGGAATAGCAGATAGAGCGTAGGCTCTGAGAGGAGGGCCAGCGTTTACGCTACGAAAACACGACCGAGTGTTTTAACCTGACAGCCTGAGGTGTTCTTCAGTAAACTGGACTACCCGACAGAAGGACCCGAGGCCCCGCTGCACTTTTTCGGTAAGTTAAACGTGTTTGTAAGCTAATCCGTAACTACCGTCCTTAGCTAGGTCCTGAGACCTAGCTAGCTAAAATGAGCACTCGGCTGTCGGGGTTCGTTTAGCTAATCTGTGCAGGTGAATGAATTTACTAAAGAAATCAAGAGAAACGCCCCGGGCTGCTCAGTCACTAATTACCGTTACTGTACTTTTATTACAAGTATTATACTGTAAAAGCAACAGGCTGCACCCTGCTTCAGCTCCTGTGCAGAGCTGAATATTAAATATGTGCAAACAACAGCATGTTTTCAGGCTCTTGCCACATCTGTAAAGACAGTAACATTTTTTTTAAAAGCTTGTACTTCAGTGACTCCTCATTAATCAGGAACTATGGATTAAAGTACTGTGGTGTACTGTAATACTGAAAAAAATGTAAGAGAAGAACTTCAGATCCTGAGTGTGTGAGGACAGAAGAATCAGCTTTATTTCAATTTTGAGGGATAAAATTTATATTTGAGTTTGATGGTTCTGTTCTCTTTGTGATTACAGGAGCTGCCCTCAGATTCAGACCTCAGCACCACCCAGTGACAGCAGACAGATCATCCAACATGTTAACTGCAAAATGAACTGATGAAAACAGTGCAAAGGTTAAAGTACCACATGTGCCGTCAGTGGAAGCTGCAGCTTTATTGATAAAGTTAAAGACAAAAAAACAAAAGGATTAATCACTCATGTAACTGTGTTACTATATATCAGCATTAACAGGACCTCAGTTTGGTGTTTCACAAAGCTGCTGATCTCAGACCTGCACAGCTTCCGTTTTAAACACTTGATGTACTCAGCTGCATGAAGAGCACATGAGATTTTCTCTGGCACAATTAAATAAAACCTGATGAAGGTCAAAGGTCGTCACTTGTATGTTGAACTACAAACTTGTCATCTGGAATTCTTTCACAGTTTTTTGCAGATAGTGTGTTATTTACTATAAGTGATTCAGAGTTATTCATACCAGAGTAACCAGAGAGGATCATATATTTTTAAATATATAACTTTCTACAGGACTGAATATAATATCTTTATGTAAAAGTCTGGAGCCTCTGGGGAGTATCCAAGTATTTATAACATTACACAAACCAAAGGTCTCCATCACAGTGTTCATGAAATGCTGGGTTTATCCATCTCCTGGATCGGGCCTACGGAGGAGTGCTGAAGATTTCCCTGTGAGGGAGCTGCTGCTGAAGATCATGACTCCTGCTTGATCAATGCGATGAGCTTCAGTCTTCCTGGTGTTTCTTAAATGAAGCCTCTCTCAGTGGGTCAACAGAACTTCTGGCACAGGACAGCTGTGATGAAGAAAGGGAAGAAGTTTCTCCAAACCTCTGGACCCAGGAAACCCAGCTTGGTCCTGATGGTCTCCCTCACTAGTTTCTCTCCAGGGTGAATGTAGCTGTTGATATAATATGGACTCTATTATTAAATGAAAAGAACAAATTAGACTACACTACTGAAACGTTCTGCTGATGTTTTTAAAGTTTCCATGTTACCAGGCTGTAGAGGGCTCTGAAGATTTAAACAGTTTTAGATCCATTACACTCACAGTTTTATGTTAAAATCTCAAAGGACAGCATTATATTTTTGATATTAACAGTAACTCTGGGCCTCTGTAGAGTGTGCAGATGATCTCATCGCTGTCTAAAAATGGATAAAAACAAACATAAGAAGTGCTGAATCCTTCAATAACACAGACTATTAGAGTAACAGGTGTGTAGCATCGCTAACTAGCTAGCAACAAGCCTCCAACACAGCGCGTATGCTAGCGGCTAATCTAGCAAACGAATTAACAACAAAGTGATTTTAGAACTATAAGATGATAAGCTGTGCGTCTTTTTTTATAACAGTGACATGGTTGTATTTACCTTAATTAAAGGAGTCGTCAGTCGCGGTAAACCAGCAAAAAAAACTCGAGCAGCCGGGCTACGTAAAAAAAGTGTAGGGGGCGTGTTTGCGGTCATGTCCAGCGGGTGTGTGGGCGGGAGCGTTACACAGTCGCTCCACCTCAAGTCACTACTGCGCAGACTCTGGCTCCAAATTTGCAAGATGGCAGCCTCCACAAGCGGGATATTTTGGCTTCATTTTTGCACAATGGTAGGAGGCGGAGTCGCGTCGTCCATGTTTTCTACAGTCAATGGACTTACCATGTGAAGCAACAAATGCTACACGGGGCTTCACAGTGATCACGCTGGCTCACGGCCTCTGGAATACAGTATCACTCTTATTATTCTCACCGAAAACAGGACTTTTACTATCCAGCTAGCTTCTTCACCGTACGGGTAACCGGACCTTTCACCGTCTGTGTCTCTGGCGTTTCTGACTGGCACACGCAGGCACACACAGGTGTCTGAGCAGCGCACACAGACTGGGGGAAGGGTCAGTCCGGCCAATGATTGGTCGCTCAGTGGATCTAACAAACACACTCCACAGGACTAAGTCCTGCCCCCCCACCATTTATATATTACATATACAGTTAAGCCCAAAATTATTCATACCCCTGCCAAATTTTGACTTAAAGTTACTTTTATTCAACTAGCAAGTTATTTTTTGACTGGAAATGACACAGGCGTCTCCCAAAAGATAATAAGATGATGTACAAGACGCATCATTGTGGAAAAAAAAAAAATTTCTCAGCTTTTATTTACATTTGAGCAAAAAGTATCATGTCTAGAATTATTCATACCCTTCACAAACTGTCACAGTCTCTGGGAAAATCCAAAGTTCCATCCATTCCAAATAGTCAAAGCTGTTCTAAAGCATCCTAATTACCCTGATTAATTGGGAATAGCTGTTTTAATCAACTCAACAGGTGAAAACAGCAGCTCTCTGCAGGTGGTTTGTGGACAGTCATGGCTAAGACAAAGGAACTCAGTGAGGACCTGCAGCTGTGCATTGTGGCTGCTCACAAGTGAGGAAAGGGCTACAAGGCCATATCCAAATGTTTTCAAGTTCCAGTGGCTACAGTGCAAAGTATTATTAAAAATACAAGATGTTCCGCACTGTGGAAAATCTCAGAGGACGTTGTCGGAAGCCAAAAGTGACACCTGTGCTGGCCAGGAGGATAGTGAGAGAGGTGAAAAAAGAATCCAGGATCACCACCAAGGCCATTCTGGTGAATCTGGGCTCTGCTGGTGGCAATGTCTCAAGGCAGACAGTCCAACGGACACTGCACACTGCTGGGTTCCACGGATGCAGACCAAGGAAAACGCCACTTCTCCAGATAAGGCACGCATAAAAGCTCGTTTGGCCTTTGCAAATGCTCATCTGGACAAAGAAGAAGATTTCTGGTCTTCAGTGTTATGGTCAGATGAAACAAAAATTGAATTATTTGGTCACAATGATGTTGGCATCATTGTGATCATTTAACATAAAAAGGAGAAGCCTTCAACCCACAGAACACCATCCCCACTGTCAAACATGGTGGTGGGAACCTAATGCTTTGGGGTGTTTTTCAGCCAATGGACCAGGGAACCTAATCACAGTAAACAGCATCATGAAAAAGAGCAATACATGAAGATTCTCAACAACAACATCAGGCAGTCTGCAGAAAAACTTGGCCTTGGGAACCAGTGGACATTTCAGCATGACAATGACCCAAAACATACAGCAAACGTGGTGAAGAAATGGTTAGCAGACAACAACATTAACGTTTTGCAGTGGCCTAGCCAGAGTCCTGACTTGAATCCAATTGAGAATCTGTGGAGGAGCTAAAGATCAGGGTGATGGCAAGAAGACCCTCCAACCTGAAAGATTTGGAGCTCATTGCTAAAGATGAATGGGCAAAAATGCCTGTGGAGACATGCAAAAGCTGGTCTGCAATTATAGGAAGCGTTTGATTGCTGTAATAGCCAATAAAGGCTTTTCTATTGATTATTGAGAAGGGTATGAATAATTCTGGACATGATACTTTTTGCTAAAATATAAATAAAACCTGAGAAATATTTTTTTCCACAATGATGCCTCTTGTACATCGTCTTATTATCTTTTGGGAGACACCTGTGTCATTTCTGCTCAAAAAAGAACTTCCTGGTTGAACAAAAGTAACTTTAAGTCAAAATTTGTCAGGGGTATGAATAATTATGGGCTTAACTGTACATACGTACATATTAATTAAACTTATGTTTACATGCTTTTTATCAGTATTTATTATATTTAAGTTCTTTTTATCAATATTTATTACCATTATGAAATTAGTATTTTAATCAAATGAGTATTAATATTTATGCTTTTAATCCCGTTTTTAACACTGGGTTACACTTGTGTTTCACAGAATTAATTATTTGGTGAAAGAAACATCATCACCTCTGTTAACAGCGATTATTTACATTTACATGTGAAGAATAGAATAGAATAGAATAGAATAGAATAGCTACTTTTTTTATTTATAAGAGAGTACATTTTCTTATCGTCACTCATCTATTATTATTGTTTTATACATGTCTGACAGCTTTACAAATTGTGGTAATTTTGTATATTACATTATGTAATACTGAACAATAATGGTATCTTTGTGTTACAGTCTCTACAGATATGACAAGATATGACAAATAATGTGTAATATCTTTTGAGCCCATGAGTTTGTTTTGACTTTTTTATTTTTATGGTCTTTCTCGCTCCTCCTGGATCAGGAATTATGGTAACTGTAGTAAAATTTATGATTCTGTGGTTCAATTTCTGTAAGAGACTTGGGACATTCTAGCTATACTATGCATTTAAATGTATTGCATTATCTCCAAGATGATCCTACTCGATCAAGTTTTCAGTCCTGTAAGCTGTGATATTACAGTTAATGTGAAAGTGGGGGGAAAAACAAAAGAGATATTATTTTATGTGTTGTGAAAAATTGTCAAAAGCACCCTTTATTATTATTATATTTTTCTTCTCACATAAGAGAAATCAAAATTACTTTGACTGCTCAGCCTCCTCCTCTGTCTACTCTACACTGACTAATAGAGAGCAGCAAAGCGTTGTGCTCCTTTGGGGATCAGAGCTTCACTTGTTTTAGTGTGCTTAAATCCACGGGGTTAATAAGCATCACAGGGTGCTGCCAGAGAGAGGAGAGGAATCGATAACCTGATAGAAGGCGGCCAAGACAAAACAAGGTGTCCTCTGTCTATGATGCAACCGGGCTGATTGAATCCGACGTGTTGTATTACAAGTCCTGGCATGCTGCTCTGTAGTTTACCTCCAATTAAGGCCATGGACCCGCTTACCCTCTCACCTATGCGAGATGAGCACTATGTGCCTGTGAACATTGATAGAATGGTGTGACCTGCATCTCAAAGCAGGAGGTGGTCTTTGCACATCTCAGATGCCTGTAGTCATTTGCTTGTCAGCCTTATGTCTTAGTCATTAAGGCAGATTTAAAGTCTTTCGAAAGCCTTGAATGGATTGTAGATTGCTTCAAATGCCCAAACTAGTACATCTTAGTTAATCCATATGCTTCATTTTCTACAAAGAATATATCCAAACACACTTTTTAAAAGCAGGTTGAGAGGTGCCCTAGCAGGTGACTGTCACAGCGTGTTTGCTGGTGTGATGATGAGGTGGACCCAGATGCAGACACGGTGGGAGACGAAACTAAGTTTCAAAACACAGCAAACCTTTATTTGGCTGATATATGAATAAATCAAACAAAAACGATAACCTAGACTAGACTACGAATTAAACTATGACTTTAACTATGACTGTGCAGCAGACGAGCAGTAAGAGACAAAAGACTTAAATACACACATGAGGTAATCAGGGGAAGTGGCCACACATTGGGAAACAGCTGACACAAACAAATCATAATGACACCACAGGGGAAGTGTAAACCAAGCACATAGAACATGGAAACAAGACTTTCAAAATAAACAGGAAACTTGACGGGACGCAGACGTGGCCCGAACTTGATTACATGAACCAAGCAGACATAAAACATGATAGATAAGACACACTCAACAACAAAGGGAACTTTAACACAGGGGAAGATGACACAAAGGAGTCTAAATGAACAAAGAACTACAACTAGGCAACCTAGGAGCTAAAGACCAGAGCTAAAAGATAAACAATGAATATCAAAATGCAATGAAACACAAAAACATTGGGTCACACGACGCAAGACAGTGACATCTGTTGTTGTGATTCCTGACATGAAGAAAAAGTACTGCACCCGGGCTCTATTGTCCATACCCTGTGAGTAATTCGTTTGTCTCTCTCTGCCAGATGTTGGGCCAAGTTTTCAATATTCTAGCTTTTTTTTCCTTGTGAATTTCTTCTGAAGTCAGTAACCTTGACTATGTGATATCTTTGTATAATGTGCTTTAAATTGTGGAAGTTTGGAATTTTTTTTGTCTCAATTTTGTGCTTAGTATGTTTAGGTATTTTAGTATGTATTTTTTGTGTCAAACCATATATAAAAATGACAAATGAAACAATGATTAAGTACAAAATACATATCTCAAATTTGTGTACCCATGGAAATTGAATGTGTTGTGTATCATCTGTCACACCTTGTAAAAATTGCAACCATTTCTTTTGCATTAGAGGGACTTTCTAAATCCCCCCCACCCCCACCAGTTTGCTAACAGTGCAAAACAGTCCACAGACGAGCCATCAGGAGAAGAACTACGTGAGGATGCTCTTCATGGACTACAGCTCAACATTCAACAAGATAATCCTAGATTCTCACCACCTTCACTCATTGGACCATGTTCAAATCCCCTCTGCCACCTGCTCCTGGATCAGAGACTTCCTCACCAACCGGCCTCAATCAGTCTGATTGAGAAGCTGTCTCTACCTTCAGGTTTCTGGGCACCCATATCTCCGCTGATATCACCTGAACATACAAGACCAACACCCTGGTAAAGAAGGCCTAGCAGCAGCTGCACTTCCTCCTGTCCTGAAGAAGAATAACCTGGACCAGAAGCTGCTGCTGGCCTTCTACCACTCCTCCGTGGAGAGCGTGCGCTCCTACTGCCTGGGTGTTTAGTACGTAGGGGCCACGACAGAGAACAGGAAGGCTATGCAGAGGGTAATAAACTCTGCCCAAAACACTCATTGGCTGCCATCACCATATCCTCTTGTCTCAGGAAATCCAGGGATATCACAGGTGACCCCGCTCACCACCTTTTTTCACCCACTGCCTCTGGTCATATCAGATGATCCCTTTGGAAGAGTGGGAAGGAAGAAAGTGGAACTTTCCCACTCCATCTTCTCAACATCACATGTTGGCCAAGGTGAATAGCAACACGAAACTCATCTCTTACAATCACTGATGCTGGGTTACTTGCTAATGCTAGCTTTGAAAGCAGTGAAAAGCTGAGCTAACAACAGCTTGCCTCACACACTGATCTCCCTCAGCTTATTGTGAAAGACCTGTGGTAACTGAAAAGATCTGGCCAATCATGACTTTTTTGAGAGGCTTAACTGCCATCAAGTTCAAAATGAACTAGTATTTGTTTTAAAATCTGTACATCCTTAGTTTAAACATTTTATGATTTAGATGTTGCACTGTAAATAAAGGATGTTTAAGTGATTTTTTTACCTCTTACAAAGCATCTAAACATTTTTGGAGCTGGGGTTGCATTTAAGGTAAATATTTCTTTTTTTTCCTTGCTTGACAGTCTGTCCATCTGTTCGCCTTTTTGAACATCATAACAAAACTGCTTGTGATTGACTTCAAACTTGGAAAGTAGTATTGCATTCCTCTGATGCTCCTTCTGTTATGTTTTGCCATGTGATCTATAAATTATTACTGCTAATTTGATAACGGCATTTTTTCCCTCATCTCCATGCTGATGGACAGATGGACTCACAGATGTATATGATCAGAGCCAGACAGTGAATGATGGTGTATCATAGAGTGTATGTATGTTATTGTGAGACAATAATCTTCCTGTCAGCTCTACGTTCACACTAAACAAGTCTAAGATAAAAAACTGTTTACTCCACTGTCTGTCCATCTGCTTGGCTTATTGAATTTTTAAAAAAAAGTTATTCAAAGTAAGAGGCTTGAGTGTTGGTTTGGAAATAGATGAATTCAGTTATTTAATTACCTCAGATGCCAGAAGGAATTAGGACCAACAGATGAAGTTTGGGTACCTAGTAAGTTAAATATAACCTTTATTCATGCCTGTAGGAGTATAAATGTGTCCCAGTACCTCCGCACGGGACATCATGTTGGCCAGGAATATAATCAAATACCACTAGATGGCACTTCTTGCGAAGAGGGACCAGCAGATGATAACTGACTCAAATGGAGTGTTTTGGCAGTGTCTGTGTTTATAAATTAGGCAGCAGTAACTTGTAAACCGTATGGTAGTCTGTCTGAGAGTGATTACAGTGATTGTAAACTGGTTGCTACACCTACTTCTAATGAGTCACCAAATGCAACAAAACAAAACTATTTTGAATAGAGCTCTTGCTGGTCATCAATGTGCTCAGTGTGTCAAAACAATAACCCTTCATCTTGAAATCTGACGTCAAAGATTTGTTTGATGCACCTTTAGTTTTGACTCAGAGAGCCCCCATCTGTCCCAATGCCAGCATTTTATATTTTGGGGGATTTTCAGCCTTTGTTGAGATAAAAGCGTGTAGAGAAGACAGGAAAGCTGCAAGAGAGAGAGCAGGGGGATGACCCACAGTCGATGGCCTCAAAGCAGATGCCACCCCCAGCCCCTGCAGTGGCCTTATGGCATATGGGTCGCCAGCTCAACCCACGGAGTTATACCGGCACCTCTGAGCCATTTTCATAAAATCTCCATTTATTAAACTCTTGAACTTTTGAATTGGTCGTTTGGATTCTAATGCTAGAGATACATATTCTATAAAAGGCTCTGATTCAGATTCATGCCGAAAGGAAGTCTGAGCAAAGAAACGGTGTGGGCTGGGGCTGAGAGCATCGTACATCTCATTTTAGTCCTGGTGTTTGATTAATGTGTCCCTTCTTTTCAGAGCAGCTATTTACTGAGAAATCTGATGAGACAATCAGATTCATACTGTAACATTATTTCTACAGTGCAGTGAATGAATGCACTTTTTATGGGGCCATTGTTTTAATGATGGATTGCACACTGCAGCTAGAGAAAATTGAATACACTACAGTCTGAGTTTTAACAACATCACTGAAGTTTTGCTTGCTCTGCTCTTTTACAAATACAGCATGTTGGAAGCTGATGACATAAAACTAATTTCCTTTCCCAATTTTATGCCACTGAATTCCATTAAACCTGAATTAACAAATGTGAAATTCATTATGCTGAACCACCTATGCTGAATGAACAACTTGCTCTGGCATTTGGCAAGTGGTGGGTGTCGCATAGTTGACTTCTCTGCGCGTGTACTGCAGAGTTTATTGCTCAAGAAAGTAGGACATGTAAGATCTGAAGAACAATTTTGCAAGAAGTTTAAGAAATCAAAAGTGTCAGGCCTAAAAGAAAGCTACTAGCAGCAGATTAGCATTATCTGCTGTTAGTAGCATTTGCATTATGAATAAAATCACAACTTGATTGCACTATCGACAGGCAAGAGATAAATAAGAATTACAGTTGTGAAAACTGAGCTGGTTGCATGGCGGTGCAGTTGTTTGCACCATCAGCTCACACTGGCCAGCCGAGGCCTTCCTGTGTGGAATTTGGGTGTTCTCTAGCTTCCTCCAACAGCTTGTTAGGCAGCTCTAAATTGGCCGTATGTGTGAATGACTGTCTCTCAAATGTTAGTGACCTGTCCATAGTGTACCCTTCTTTTCTCCCTATTACAAATGGGGCAGACTCAAGGTCAGATAAGCGATTAACAAAACAGATCAACAAAATCAGAGCATTTTTATCCCCTGAAGAAGGCAGTTTGACTTTTGAAAAACCACAAATGACAGCATTGAAACTTTTCCCACGTAAAATACTTTTTTTCTACTGTTGCATCAGAAGCCTGAAATTGACCAACACCTGTTATTCCTGTTTCACTGTCTAACTGAACTTCACCAAACCCTTCACTTACCAAATTTCATTGCTTCAGCAGAACAGTTCTGAGGAGTGCTAATTTAATAATTGAAAATTGACTTTCTAATGTTCAGTTAGCCTTTTAAGTTATCCTAAACTTGCACAAAGGAATAAAACATGCCAATAAATGTTTTTTAAAGGGAACAAAAAAACAAAATGATTTCAAAGGAGCCCCAAACGTTTCCGCTCTGATATATGTGGCCTATGTTGTAGCATGAGATGCAAGGGAAAAAGCATAAGCATACTTACAAAAACACAGACTAAAAATATCATTTGCCTTCAGTTGTATTTTGAATTTCATATCCCTGACAGATTTCTCATATAAAGCAGGTAATTCTTGGACTTTATCCACCACACATAGAAAATGTCATATGCAGCGCATTGAGGCACAGATGGCCTTTAATTTCTCTGAAGATTTTTTTATTATTATTATTATTATGACACCACAAATGTAATTCTGCTAATCTGTCCAGTTTTAATGCCAAGGATTTGTGTTTCAGGTGAACCAAACTCATCAAACAGGCTCGAAAGACTTTTCAGGCTTTCCAGATGGAAAAGGCGGATTGTTTGATCTAGGTGGAATAAACTTTGGATGAAAACAGTGCATGTGCATTTGTGTGTGTGTGTGTGTGTTTCGTTTACCCAGCTGTGTCCTTACCGCAAAACACTGCCAGCCTGCAGAGCAGCAGGTGCCACGAAAGAAAACTTCACCCACTGATTTTGCTGATAAGCACACCTTCAATCACAGATGGAGGACTAATCAGTGAAATCACCTGTGTGATGGCTGTTTTGAATGCAGCCCTGCAGAATCGGTGTTTGCTGATATGTGGGTTGGAGATGTGTGGTTGGAGAACAGTAATTTATGGAATAAGATTTAACACTAAAAGTGAATTCATGTATATTTATTGTTAACACGTTGGTGTGGAAGCTGAAAATTATGCACAGTGCTGTGCATAAAATGACAAACATGTTATTATTCACATACATTCAGATGCAACTTTAATGTCAGCGTGGAAATAGTACACACTGAACTGTCCATTTATAGCAAATCCTCATCCCCCTTTACATCTTACGTGTAACATAAATGAGGGTTTAATGGGCTAAAGATGTTTTTATTTATTGTAGAAATTATGACTCTACTTTATTCTTCCCTTCTGTTCTTGTCGTTCTTGTTCATTTCAGAGTTTTTATTGGTTATTTGGTTATGTTTACATGTACACAAGTACACAAACATGCTGTCAAGAGCAGGCCAAACCAATGAGCACTGTTATAGGATTAATATCGAAAAACAGTTTTAAGTTGAATGGTTCCTGAAAATCTTCCCTCTGGAAGAAGTTTTTTTTTTTTTTTTTTAACTCAATTTACAATTAACTAAAATGTTGTTTACATGTGGAAGAAAGGGCAAAATGTGTAGAAAAAACTAAGTTCACTGATGTATGTGCAGACATGGTGAGTGCAAATTCATTTTGCATGGATCAAGAATCAGCACAGTTCTTCATCAGCTCATGCCGCTTTGTCCATCCGCCTTCAGGTGCTAAGTCTCACTTATTAATTCGACTTCTGAATGTTATTTAGTCAGATTTTCACTAATAAAGTATTTATTACCACAATTTTCCCCAATTATGGTAGGAAATCAAACATGAGATGCTTGTGCTGGACAGATGACAGATAGAGGGTCTCTGAACAGAGAATAACATGGAGATAGTGGTTGGTTGCACAACTGAGTCTCAAAAGGCAGTATAGCCCAGACTTTTGTTTTTGACCTTCACCTCACAAATACTTGCCACACTGCAGTGGTTTCTCCAGTCTCTAACAACAACAGCAAAATGTCATCTGGTCAACATCAGAGTTCCTGCATTATTTGGTAAACCTAATCTTTGTCCGAGTAGCATGCTGCGTTGGAGTTACATGTTCTGAAATTTGAAAACACTGATCAAATGTTGGGCATTTCTGTGTGCCAGTTATTCTTTTTTGACTCATTTTGGCATGTAGTTTGTGCATTTTTCATTTCATTGTCCAGCTCTACTGCTACCTTTCCCATCGTGTGACTGTCCTGCCAACCAAACAAACCCTGGACTGCAGTATATCACAAGCACATCTTATTCTTTTCATGTTACTCACATAGCTGCCCACAGCTACAAAGGGCTCCCTCGTCCATTGCCGTCACAAAAAGCATGATGCCAGAAACAATTTTGTTGAAAACCCGAGCATCTTTAAAAGGGAGTGCCGGAATAAATCAGTCAGCAGAGGAGTTCCTGTCTAAATGGTGAGCTGGTAATTTAACTCTCTGACTGATAAGTGAAGTTTTGTAGCCACAGCTGAACAGAACGTTAGATGCAGATTTTGAATTCAAAACTTGGGTCTGATGTCTTAAGTACCTCAGGTGTGTGTGTGTGTGTGTGTGTGTGTGTGTGTGTGTGTGTGTGTGTGTGTGTGTGTGTGTGTGTGTGTGTGTGTGTGTGTGTGTGTGTACTTTCTTACTTAATTAAATTTCCCAGTTCATTAAGTTTTCTTTCAATTATTCAGAGTTAATTGATCAAAGTTTAATAAAAGTTGCACATGCACCTGGGGAAGCTGTCAGTGTACAACTTCTAGTTTTTGAGTTAGATGATGAGAAAAGAATACTTTCTCAAAGCTCGTAAAATGAGGCAGGCCGATGGAACATATACATTAACTTAGGCTTTTTAAGTGGTTCCAAATCATATCATATACGCCATTTTTTCCAACCTTGGATTTCTTTAAGTGTTTAATAGAGAGAGCGATAAGCTGTCGTTGTGATACCAGGGGGACCGCACTGTTGCTCTGTGACCTTATATTTGAACACTAACTCTTGTTCAGCTCTAATGGAATCAACACCGTGGCGATCTGTCAGACAGGCTGTGTGATAATGTGCTGGTGGCAAGCAGAGTTGGTGTAATGAGCCACAAAAGCAGTGACGGTGGGGAAGCCCTGTGGTGGAATCTTGCATTTATCTCGGCCTGCAGTGGGACACCTGATGACCTTTTCAGACCAAACCTTGAAATCTCATTGCATTAAAGTATTTTTCGCAGAATGATTTAATGTCTTCATATTTTCATTCAAATAGGACACTCAGAATGCAGATGCAGGTAAAGGTAGCGAATGCGTAGTCATGAACTAGCCTTTGTTACATTTTAAAGCAGAGCCTTCAGTCACTCACTGCAGACTTAGGACTTATTTTTTACAAGATAAACACGTAACCCTGGTTACTGAGTTGAGCCTTGCTCCTGCTGTGTTATCTAATGTCAGACTGTGTAATGTTTGGCTATAAATATACATATATGTGTGATATTCCCAACGCTGTAATTACGGTGTGAATTATAATCATGTTTTTAACATAATCACGTAGCCTTTAGTTCAACCTCGTGATTTCAAACTTGTCTTGAAAATCTCAGATCTGCAGTTACAGAAACAGCTTTTCAAACTGTATCACACTTTCATTTCATTCTGTTTCCTGTAGCTTGTCACCTGCTGCTGTACAATGCAGTTCACTGTACAGATTGCATTTTTTATCTTTTTATTTATTTGGTTGTTTGTTATTCTCACAGAGGTGAGAGTAAGACTAAAACAGTCACTTTGTTCAAAAGACATTTTCTTGTCAAATGGAAGTGGCCACCTTAGCAGCTATCCACAGACTTCTGGTCAACAGCTTTAGCTGTTTAGCAAAATGACGTAATCATAATGCCAACACGTCCAGCTCTTTGTTTACTGCCAACAGGTTCTGGGTCTGGTAGGAGAGGATGGTAGGCGTTGGAGAAATTATATGTCTTGATCTTGCTTACACATAATTACTGGGGACAAGGATATTTATACTAAACTAGTTAGACTGCTGGATACAAAATGAATGGATGTGAAATAAATGTTAGAGTACGAGTGTGATATCACTTTAAATTATTACCTCTGCCAACATTGTTCGATGATTCTTAGTTCTCACACCTTCTTTCAACAAGTCGTCACCAGGTGTTTATTCCTGCTGTCTGAAATGACCCTTGGGGCGTTTTTTCAAATTTTTGAATTGGTATGTGTTAAGAAGTGCAGTGTCGCTTTCATTAGCTCTTTTATTTTGCTTCCACATACCTTTTGGTTCACTTTTACATTAAAACATGTGTTCCACTCACCAGGTTACGTGAAGGGTCATATGATTGTTGGGTTTTTCTCTGTATGTATTATTGTGCGATCTCCTGTACAATATAAATCGCCTTGAGGCGACTTCTGTTGTGATTTGGCGCTATATAAATAAAATTGAATTGAATTGAATTGAAAAGTTATGCCCCATCTAAAGTTCACATTTTACATTACATTATTCTTTAAACTGTAACACGCACCTTCATATAGCACTTTTTTCAGTGTATTTAAGTCCTTTATCTTCTTTTCATACACATCTACAGTCAATTTAAAAGCAGCAGTTAACCAAACACATTTGTCTTTTCATGTTATCACTGTGCAGGTTTCCTCCACTTCCTCCCACAAAGTCCTCTCAGAATGGCCTCAGATGACCAGGAGATTTGAATCCATGGCTTTCATGCTGTGAGGTGGCACTCACACTGGCAATAACCACTGATCTACCATGCTGCCTATTTTCTGGGGGATGGCAGTCTCCCTTTCTCACCTCGCCCTGGGGAAACACAGAGACACTGCATCCATTTTACTACAGCAGACAGCAAACAGTGCAGAGCAGGGAGCAAGATGATATGAGGCTGCATCATTATCCCTGAAGGGACATTCTGCTGCTGTTTTGGGGGTTTCTGCTCACTCATAATCTGCTTCTCCTGGTACAAGATTTTCTTACCATCATAAACAATGGAGAGAGTTTCTACTGCAACACTTTCTTTCTAGAAACCAAACGACTGACACTTATCTTCCATAAAACATGTATACATATTATTTTTCTTTAACTTCGTCCTTACCTGTGTTGGTCATGAATAATTGTGATTTTAGAGTCGTATATAGGACTGAAGGACTTTACTGAAGGTGTAGTTTGAGTTCTTTGTGTTGGTTTTGGTTGTCGTAACACATATTTGCCTTTGGATTCTATTGTGATGGCTGCATATCCCAGAAAAAGAGCCACAGCTGAACCTTGGGGTGTGTGTATGATGCTTCACATCACAACACAAAAGTGTTTTCAGGAATCCTGACATGACAGGCCTCTATTTGCTGTGTTTGTTTGCCTACATTTCCATATTTTTTATTTTTTTCCTGGGATCACCAATGTTCCAGGTGATAAAAACAAACTATTCAATGTCCCTTCATAAACTAGTGAAAGATGTTTCACAGCTAGTCTGTGCTGCTCTAAAACTGTTCATTCTGTACGGCTGTTCAGCTGAAGTTAGTTTCATTGAAAGTTTCCCAAACATTTTTTTTAGCAGCCCATACGGTAAAAAAATACATTTTTCCTGGCCAAAATATATTTCAAATATATGGTAAATATATTTTGTATTTGTGATGCTCCAAAAAATATATTTTTGAAATTGATAATATATTTCTTTCAAACCAAAATACATTTCAAAACATATTTTAGGGTGAAGAAAATACATTTCCAACCTTACAGTAGAATGTATATCAAAGTATCCTTTATTTAAAATGTATTTAGTGCAATAATGATGATAATGATAATAATACTAAAAGTAACATGTTTTATGCAAAAAACAGTTGGATTCAAACAAAACAGAGTCAAAGGTCTATCACGAATTAGGTTGTTTATTCATTTGCTTACAGTATTTCACATTACACAATATCTCACTATAATGTAGCGTTCATTGACTTTGAAATTATCTGTCAGTGATACAGTAAACAAGATACAACAACTGCTATGTACACTTTAGTTTTTGACAATATATACAATATAGTACTTAAAGGAACACACTCCACTTTTTTTGGAAATAGGCTCATTCTCCATCTCTGTCATGGTCTCCGTGCCTGCCCGGCCAGCCCCACAAGGCTACATGTTCTGTTTTGGTTCTCTCTCTCTCTCTCTCTCCCTCTCTGCCTGGGCGGAGCTCACTGCGGGCTCCCGCCCTTGGCCCACACACCTGTCATCAATCACCAGTCATCACCAGGAGCACTACTTGAGGCTGGGACACAGATCCTCATCGCTGGATGATTGTGCTTAACACGTTAGTGACCCTCTCAGCTCTTGTGACGTTAGCTTGTGTGAGATTAGTGACTTGGTGTAACTTGCCTTTTCCCTGTGTGTTAGTTTTTCTCCCTGGACCTGTGACCTCCCCGCTGTGTGGTTGTGTGTGAGTTGGAGTAAGAGGAGGAGACGAGTGCACGAGCGTTTTCCCCTGGATCTTCCCTGGGACCCTTCTCCTACCCGGATTTCCCCCACTGTACATATTCTGCACTTGGTGTTGGAAATAAAACTCTGTGTTGGAACTGACTACGCGCTCTGCGCTTGAGTCCCTGCACCAGTTGTGACAGAATCATCCAGCCACCGAAATGGACTCAGCAGATCCGGCAGTCTCGACCCCCACCCTCGCCACGTTGGCCGCGATGCTGGAGCGTCATGAGCAAATGTTTGTTCACCTTCGAGCAGAGCTCGCAAACCTCACCCAGGCCGTGGCTCAGTTAACACCACTACCGACCGCTCCACCTGCCGCCGCTCCTCCACTGGAGGCGCCAGCTCCAGCAGTAAGTGTCACACCACCTGCTCCCTCACCTGTTCACTATGACAGATTTCTTCCTACACCAAAAGCTTTCTCGGGAGAGATTGATAAATGTGCTGGTTTTCTTACGCAATGTGCCCTTCAGTTTCGCCAACAACCGCAAGCTTTTTCTACTGATGGTGCTAAAATTGCTTATATTGTCCAGTTACTCCAGGATCGTGCTCTGACCTGGGCACAAGCTGCGCTTCAAGCAGATCCCGACATCACTTTTTCTGACTTTCTTGTTAAGTTTAAAGGTGTGTTTGATAGAAAAGCCACAACTGCCACTGCCGGCCAGCGCTTGCTCGCGCTCAAACAAGGTAAACGAAGCATGGCTGATTTTTCTATTGATTTTTCTACGTTGGCCGAACAGACGAAGTGGGGGGAAGAAGCCCTTAAGAGTGCTTTACTCACTAATGTTAATGAGGAAATAAAACATGAACTGATGCTTCGTGAACTACCTTCCTCCCTAGAGGCGCTTTTGGCTTTGTGTATTCGGGTGGACGACCAGGTGCGCGCCCACCGCCGCGCCGCAGACACGCTCGGGGCAGGCACCGCTGGATTTTTGTGGGACTTCTACTGCAGCCCTTGGGCCGCATGACGCCGACACCAGGGATGAGGAAGAACCCATGCAGCTTGGGCGTTCACGGCTGTCGCCCGCGGAGCGCCAGCGCCGCCTTGCCTCCGGTGAGTGTGTTTATTGCAGCCGTAAAGGCCACTCTGTCTCTTCCTGCCCGACACTGGCAAAAGGGCGCGCTCACCAGTGATCGAGAGGGTGCTGGTGGGCGATCTGTCGAGTGAAAGTCCTTCTCCCAGACTTCTCTTGCCGGCTAAGCTATGTGTTCAGACTATTTCTCACTCTCTCTCTGTGCTCATCGACTCTGGGGCTGAGCAGAACTTTATTGACACCTCACTCGCCGCCAAACTAAACATCGCCTTGGAGCCTCTGTCACGCCCTCTCCGCGTTCACGCACTATCAGGTCAGCGCCTACACGACATCACTCATGTCTCTGAATTCCTTTCATTATCTCTCTCAGGCAATCACACAGAAAGGATTTGTTTTTTTTCGTTTAAAGCTCCTCTCACTCCGCTGGTTCTGGGTCACCCCTGGCTTGTTCTCCACAACCCACATATTGACTGGGAGAAAGGTGACATACTGGGTTGGAGCGTGAACTGCCACATGAACTGCCTCCGGGCTGCGGCTTCACCCGTTCCGCTTCCGCCCACGGCCTGGCCATCGGATGCCCCGGACCTCTCAATGGTTCCGCGGGCTTATCATGATCTGCGGGATGTTTTTTGTAAGGATCGTGCGCGGTCCCTGCCCCCCCACCGCCCGTACGATTGTGCCATCGATCTTCTTCCTGGAGCTCCGCTGCCGTCTAGCCGCCTGTACAGCCTCTCCCGGCCCGAGAGGGATGCTATGGAGCGCTACATCACAGAGTCGCTAGCAGCGGGGTTGATTCGCCCTTCCTCTTCCCCTGTTGCGGCTGGATTTTTTTTTGTGGATAAGAAGGATGGGTCGCTGCGGCCGTGTATAGACTTTCGGGGCCTTAACCAGATCACTGTTAGGAACAAGTACCCTTTGCCATTGCTTTCCTCAGCCTTTGAACTGCTTCAGGGCATGACCATCTTTACCAAGCTGGACCTGCGCAACGCTTACCACCTGGTGCGCATCAGAGAGGGGGATGAGTGGAAGACTGCGTTCAATACACATCGGGGCCACTTTGAGTATCTTGTGATGCCTTTTGGGCTGACCAATGCCCCCGCAGTGTTTCAGGCAATGGTGAATGATGTGCTTCGTGATTTTGTTAACCGCTGTGTTTTTGTGTACTTAGATGACATCCTGATTTTTTCTAAGACACTCGAGGAGCACCAAGTCCACGTGCGGCAGGTCCTACTTCGCCTCTTGGAAAACCGGCTTTTTGTGAAGGGGGAGAAGTGTGCTTTTCACGTCCCTTCAGTGAGTTTCTTGGGCCACATCATCGAAAGGGGGGACTTGTGGACTGATCCGGAGAAGGTGCGGGCAGTGGTGGAATGGCCTACTCCTCCTAATCGCCGCCAACTGCAACGTTTTTTGGGATTCGCTAACTTTTACAGACGGTTCATTCGCGATTTCAGCAGAATTGCTCTCCCTCTCACTAAACTCACCTCTCCCAAGGTTCTTTTCCAGTGGGATCCTGCCGCTCAGCGGGCCTTCACCCTGCTCAAGGAGAAATTCACCATTGCACCGATACTCCGGCAACCGGACCTTACCCAGCAGTTCGTTGTGGAGGTGGACGCGTCGGACTCCGGGGTGGGGGTGGTCCTGTCTCAACAGAAGGACGGTAAGCTGCACCCATGTGCTTTTTATTCTCGCCGTCTCTCTCCAGCAGAGTGCAATTATGACATCGGGGACCGGGAGCTCCTGGCCGTCAAGCTGGCCCTGGAGGAATGGAGACATTGGTTGGAGGGAGCGGCACAACCATTCATCGTATGGACAGATCACAAGAATCTGGAGTACTTGCGCCGGGCCAGACGCCTCAACCCCGGCAAGCCAGGTGGGCGCTGTTTTTTGCTCGTTTTGACTTCACTATCACCTACAGGCCAGGATCACGGAACATAAAGCCAGACGCCCTGTCCAGGCAATTTTCCATCACAGGGGAGGAATCGGACCCCGAGCCTGTCCTCCCGGCCGCCTGTGTGATTGGAGCCATCTCTTGGGAGATCGAGAGGCTTATCCAGGAGGCGCAGGAGACCGAACCGGATCCTGGGACTGGCCCGCCCGGTCGCCTCTTCGTTCCTTCAGCCGTCCGCTCTCAGGTTCTCCAGTGGGCTCACACCGCCCGTTTTTCATGCCATCCTGGGGTCCTCCGCACCTTATCCTTCCTCCGACGCTACTTCTGGTGGCCCGCTATGGCTAAGGATGCCAAGGAGTATGTGTCAGCCTGTTCGACCTGCGCCCGGAAGAAGCTTTCGAACCACCCTCCACCGGGCCTTTTGCAGCCTCTTCCTACACCAGGCCGACCATGGTCCCACGTTTCTTTTGGACTTTGTCACGGGTCTGCCGCCTCTGCAGGTAACACCACTATACTTACCATTATTGACCGTTTCTCCAAAGCTGCACACTTCGTCGCCCTCCCGAAGCTCCCCTCTGCCTTGGAGACGGCCCGGCTCCTCACCTCTCATGTGTTCCGACTTCACGGGCTCCCCGAGGACATCGTTTCGGATAGAGGGCCGCAGTTCACATCCCGAGTTTGGAAGGAGTTCTGCTCCGCTCTGGGGCCAAGGTCAGTCTCTTCCGGTTTCCATCCGCAGAGTAACGGACAATCGGAGCGGGCCAACCAGGAGCTGGAAGCTGCCCTCCGCTGTGTCGCTTCGCACAACCAATCAACCTGGAGTGATCAGCTTCCATGGATCGAATACGCCCACAACAGCCACACTTCCACCGCCACAGGCAAATCTCCTTTCGAAGCGTCCCTGGGTTATCAACCGCCTTTATTCCCGGCCATCGAAGGTGAGCACTCCGTTCCTTCTGTACAGGCTCACCTCCGCAGATGCCGTCGCGCCTGGCGCGCGACTCGGGCGGCCCTACTAAGGAGCGGAATAAGGCTCTTGCTGACCGTCGCCGGACACCAGCCCCTGAGTACGCCATCGGACAACAGGTATGGCTGTCTACCCGTTTTGTGCCGCTACGGACTGAGTCAAAGAAGCTGTCTCCTCAGTTTATTGGCCCTTTTCCCATCGATGCCATTGTAAACCCTGTGTCCGTCCGCCTCAAACTGCCGCGCAACATGCGCATTCACAATGTCTTTCATGTATCTCAGGTCAAGCCAGTGCTCTCCAGCCCGTTGTGCCCTCCTTCCAGGCCCCCACCGCCCCCCCGGCTCATGGATGGTCAGCTGGTTTACAACATCACCCGCATCATGGACTCCCGACGCTGGGGTAGGGGTTTTCAGTACCTGGTTGATTGGGAGGGCTACGGGATAGAGGAACGCTCCTGGGTGCCTCGAGCAGCTGTCCTGGATAAGGGGATGCTCCGGGACTTCCACCGCAGGCATCCAGGTAAGCCTGGTGGGTCGCCGGGAGGCTCCCGTTGAGGGGGGGGGGGTACTGTCATAGTCTCCGTGCCTGCCTGGCCAGCCCCACAAGGCTACATGTTCTGTTTTGGTTCTCTCTCTCTCTCTCTCTCTCCCTCTCTGCCTGGGCGGAGCTCACTGCGGGCTCCCGCCCTTGGCCCACACACCTGTCATCAATCACCAGTCATCACCAGGAGCACTACTTGAGGCTGGGACACAGATCCTCATCGCTGGATGATTGTGCTTAATACGTTAGTGACCCTCTCAGCTCTTGTGACGTTAGCTTGTGTGAGATTAGTGACTTGGTGTAACTTGCCTTTTCCCTGTGTGTTAGTTTTTCTCCCTGGACCTGTGACCTCCCCGCTGTGTGGTTGTGTGTGAGTTGGAGTAAGAGGAGGAGACGAGTGCACGAGCGTTTTCCCCTGGATCTTCCCTGGGACCCTTCTCCTACCCGGATTTCCCCCACTGTACATATTCTGCACTTGGTGTTGGAAATAAAACTCTGTGTTGGAACTGACTACCCGCTCTGCGCTTGAGTCCCTGCACCAGTTGTGACAATCTCCCTCAGAGTTAAAAATGCAGCGTCTTCTTTCTAGATCCGTACGTTAATAGGGCTCTGGAGCGTGATCTTACGGGATGGGGCGTAGCCAAGATTTTTGGTCAAGGCGCCATATTAGCAGGCCAAACAAATGCTTGCTGTGTGGCCGGTTGTAATGTTAGGTTGCACTACCGGCAAAGGAATAAGCTTGAAAACAGGCTCTCTTTTCATTGTTTCCTCACCTGGAAGGATCATGAGGGAGCTTATGTGTTGGATGTTACCAAAACAAGGCGTCTAGCCTGGATAGCAGCTGCGAGACGAGCTGATATTCAGTTCTCTACCATCCCCAGATATCTGTTGGTGTGCTCCAGTATTTTCATTCAGGTAAGTTCTAAATAAGTTCATATTATTCTTTATAGCCTGTTAGTTTTATTTTCAATGCGCTCTGAGATCATAGCACAAACTTAGAACAAACATGCAGAACTACCTTCTGTGACGACCACGGAGAGGACATCGACAGCCTTACTACATGCATTACTGACTATATTAATTTCTGTGTGGATAACACTATACCTACCAGGACTGTGCGATGTTTCTCCAACAACAAACCTTGGATTACCCCAGAAATTAAAGCCGTCCTCAAGCAGAAGAGGAGGGCCTTCAAATCCAGAGACAAAGAGGAGTTGAAAAGGGTGCAGAGAGAGCTGAGGGGACTGATAAGAAATGGGAAGGACAGCTACAGGCAGAAGATGGAGAACCAGCTTCAGCAAAATAACGTTGGTGAAGTCTGGAGAGGCCTCAGAACGATCTCAGGCCACAAACATCAGAACTCTCTGCCTGGGAGGGATGTGAGGTGGGCAAATGAACTGAATCATTTCTTCAACAGATTTGATTCAGCCATGAGGCAGTCTCCAACATCGGCTGCAGACTTACCCACCCCCACTGCTGCTGTTCCACCTCTGACACCTCAGACACTTCACACCTCCTCTATTCACCCTGCTCACTCCTCCCCACCCCCAACAACAGCATCCAATACACACTCAACACAAGGCTCCAGCCTGTCTCTCTCAACCACCCAGGTTCGGAGGGAACTGAGGAGGATTAAAGCCAAGAAGGCAGCGGGTCCAGATGGCATCAGCTCGAGGGTCGTCAGGTCCTGCGCGGACCAACTCTGTGGTGTGATGGAGCACCTCTTCAACCTGAGCCTGAGGCTGGGAAGAGTCCCACAGCTCTGGAAAACTTCCTGTGTTGTTCCAGTGCCAAAGACTTCACGCCCCAAGGACCTCAACAGCTACAGGCCGGTGGCTCTGACATCCCACCTGATGAAGACCCTGGAGCGGCTGGTCCTGGCTCAGCTTCGGGCGCCTTGTGAGCTCATCACTGGACCCACTTCAGTTTGCCTACCAGCCTGGCATTGGAGCGGATGATGCCATCATTCACCTCCTACATCGTTCCCTCGCTCACCTGGAGACCGCTGGGAGCACTGTGAGAATCACGTTCTTTGATTTCTCCAGTGCCTCTAACACCATTCTTCCCTCGGTTCTGAAGGACAAGCTGGAGAACTCAGGAGTGGACCATCACCTCACTACCTGGATTTTGGACTACCTCACCGACCGACCACAGTATGTGAGGACTCAGGGCTGTGTGTCGGACAGGGTCGTCTGCAGCACGGGGCCCCACAGGAATGGTTCTGGCCCGTTCCTCTTCACCATCTACACTGCAGACTTCTCCCACAACTCCACCCAGTGCTTCCTGCAGAAGTTCTCTGATGACTCTGCAATAATCGGCCTCATCACTGATGGGGACGACAAGGAGTACAGAGGACTGACTCAGGACTTTGTGGATTGGTGCCAGTTGAACTACCTCCAGATCAATGCCAGTAAAACCAAGGAGCTGGTGGTAGACTTCCGCAGGCACAAGCATCCTCCACTGCAACCACTGAACATCCAAGGTATGGACATCAAGGCTGTGGACAGCTACAGGTACCTTGGTGTTCATCTGAACAACAAACTGGACTGGACTCATAACTCAGACGCCCTCTACAGGAAAGGGCAGAGCAGGGTGTACCTGCTGCGGAGACTCAGGTCGTTTGGAGTGGAGGGCCCACTCCTGAAGACCTTCTATGACTCTGTGGTGGCCTCAGCCATTTTTTATGGTGTGGTCTGCTGGGGAGGCAGCATCTCTGCTGGGGACAGGAAGAGACTGAACAGGCTGATCCGAAGGGCCAGCTCTGTTCTGGGAGGCCCTCTGGACCCAGTGGAGGTGGTGAGTGACAGGAGAATGGCGGCTAAGCTGTCATCCCTGATGGACAACATCTCCCACCCCATGCATGAGACTGTGAAGGCACTGAGCAGCTCCTTCAGTGGGAGACTGCGGCACCCACGGTGTGGGACGGAGAGATTTCGCAGGTCTTTCCTCCCCACTGCTGTCAGACTCTACAATAAAGACTTTTGCAGCTGATCAAACACACAAACCCACACATGTGCAATAAGACTGCTATATGTGCAATTCTTCTTCTGACGAAGTTGTGTTTTGTATTTTCCTACTCAGTTGTATATAGTATTTGTATTTCTATTTTATTCTACTGTATATATTATTCTATTCTATTTTATTCTATTGTACATAGTATTTTATTTTATTTTATTGCATTCCAGTGTTTTCTAATTTCTGCTACATAACTTTGCACTTTTGCTGTAACAAAACAAATTTCCCACCTGTGGGACTAATAAAGGCCATCTTATCTTATCTTTATAGAATTGCTAATTATTTGGCATTATTGCAGCAAACCAGCCTACGAAATGAATGAAACAAATCCTGACTGGGTTCCAACACTACACATGGGGTACTATGAAATCCCTGCTTCAAACTACATGCTACATACCACCATGCCAATCAGATTACTTCTTCCATGTGTGGGTAAAAAGGTGACCCTCCTGGATAAGATGGCAAAGGTTTGCTGCGTTTTGGTGAACATGTGCCCCAGTGTGGTAGTAAAACCAGGGAAAAATGCTCTTGTTAAATACTCTTAAGTCTTGTGCTGTTTATGTAGTGACAAGTTTTCAAAAGAGACAGTAAATTACAGAATGCTAGTAGTGGGTGATATTATTTAAATGCTGTCATGATTTTATGTGAACATTTTGTCATTTGTAAACTATACATGACATTGATTCTACATTGTAACTGATTTGATGTTCTACAAAGTGCTTTTAATTAAAAATAGGCAAACATTTCTTTGTTTCTTTATTCAACTTTTGAACAGTGGTGCTTAGTAAGTACATATTCAGTAAATGCAAAGTATTTACATGGCCCCCTAAATTAAAACATTTTGGGTTATTCAGAACAGAACTATGCTTGGAAAAATATTGTCCCATCAGTTGATCCAACTCCTCCACAGTAGCAGGTGGAACTTTTCTTTTTTGAGGACGGCTTCTTTTACCTGTCACAATGAATGGTCTGTTTATGTTTTGATCAAGAACCTTTTTTTGGGCAGCTGAAGAGGAGAAGTCTATCTTATGGCCAACCTCTGGCTGTATCTTGGTCATATTACCAGGCAAAACCCAGTATGCAGGTTCATCTGTAAAAGTCCTTGTGCCACAGATCCGCACTGTTGCTTCTACATTAAACAGAAGAGCAGCGACATGGGTGCAGGTCTCCACGACTCCGGCCATACAGGTGCAGTGGGCGGCTTCAACCTTCCCTGTGATGCTCACAATGACCTGTGGCTACAATGCTGCAATTCAGTCTTTAAGAGTGCAGTACCTGAAACACAGACAAAGTTCATTTAAAGACAAGAACTTTAATAAGCCAAGACCGACACAAATGTGTTTTATCTACTTTCAAATCCATTTATCATAAATGTAACAAATAAAGTGTTTTTATGTATCCATGTATAGAACGCTGCATCTTATATTCTAAATCTGCCTGTTTCTTTTTAGAAACCTATCAGCAAAAAATGAACCTAAAGTATGTAATGCAAGGATGTAATCACTTTCAAGAGGGAGAAAACATAATGTTCGACTTTAAGTGACAATTATGGACACCTAATATGATAAGGAGATTCTGCAGGTCATTAATCAATGTATAAAACTAAAACAGAATGTATTTTTAGTGACACAGGACACAAACAAGGAAGCAAGATGTGTAATTAGGATTATTTATAATAAATATGAATTAATTAGGGCAATTTCTTTAACCATAAAGAATAACTAAATCCTTCAGGACAATGTCACATCAATGCACTGAACTCACTATGTTATCCCTCTAACAGAGCCTCTACATGTTCTCACTGTAATTTCCCCCTCATGAATGAATTTATGCTTGCACTAATTTGAATGTTCGGGGGGAATCAAACGCATTTTACTCGCAGTACTCAAGCTGACTTACCTTTGCTTGAATGACGGTGTACTCACTACGTGGAGGCTTAAAAAAAGCCAAATCTTGTACCCAGTCCTTGGTGAATTGGATGTGCGCCTCCAGAGATTTATAATTGCGAAATTGGTGCGCCGTGTATGCGCTGACTCCACAGACAAGGTAGGAGAGTAGATCATGCTAAGTCAATAGCGGTTTGGTCTTCAGGGTTTCTACTCCACGGCCGTATTTCATACGGGTCCACATTTCAACAATCAAGTACCGTCTCTTTGCATCTGGACACAATCTGTCTCTATACCGTCATTTTTCTTTTGAGCTACGTTTCAGAATGGTTCGTAGCAATCTTGTTTTGATTCGTGGCCTGCCAAGATGGTGCTGCGCTCCCACAATGCATTGCGACATTACGTCACCTCCAAAGCCCTTTGCGTGCAGGAGAGTATGCGCATGCGCATTGCCATGGTGGTTTAAAAATAAAGATATAATGAAAAGTAATTAATAAAATTAAATATTTAAACATTCCCACAAATGTGCAATGAACGTGCAAAAACTCTCTTTATTAGTTGTTGCTGTTTCTTTCTTTCTTTCTTTCTTTTTTTTTTTGAAAAATAACGACGTCTCTGAGGCGCGAATTCCGACAGTGAGAGGAAGGCCGGATACAGGAGACGGGAAGAAACAAGCCGATTATGTTCGCTTTAATTAAGTGATTGGAAGATGTAAAATTCTCAATTCTGCCAACTGAACATATACGAGATTTTAATGAGGATGAATAATTAGCCGGCATGGAGGAAACGGACCTTTATTTGGTGGAGTGGCGACAAGAAGCCAAAAGGCGGTGGCGGTCTATGAAGCCTCCATCATCAAGCTAGCAGGTGCCTTTTCTCATATAATATTACTTTATTCTCGCTTATTTGGCACGGGAGTAGAGCTGCCACCAGGCAAAGAGAAATATAAGTATTTCACGTTATAACGTGAAAAGTTTATCGTTCTAACAATATACTATCATGTTTATACAATATACTTTAAATGTTTGAACAACATTGTACGAACAATGTACATAATTATCATGTCCGTACAATATTGTGCGAACGTGTTAATTATGTATATTGTAATAACGTGATATTATACAAACATGAAAAGCATAATGTTAGAACAATAAACATTTCACGTTATAACGTGATATAGCTCTATTTTTCTTTTGCCTGGGTGGCAGGTCCACGCTTCCATAATTTGGTAATCAAAATATGTAACTTAATTGATTATATTGTGACGTACTTTTGCCTTTTCTTCTCAGAAAGGGAAAAAAATACAAATAAAACTGTTTACACTTGTTATATACAATAACTATCAAAACCTATTCACATTTAATTTGGCTTTCACAGAAATCCCACCTGTCCTTCTGGCTACAGAGCACTTACTTACCAAGGTTAGAAACAAAGCACAGTTATGCTTTATTAATGTTCGCTAATTACAATGTTCCACATTTCCTTGCTTTTTAAGTCATGTTTAGGCTTTTTAGAGTTTTTGTTTTTTGTTTTTTTGGCAGTAATGTTTCTGCCTATTTATTTCAGCCCATGAAATTGAATGCAGATCCTCCTGATGTGAGATTTACATAAATGTAAGTAATTTTGTTTGTCATTGTCATTAATGTTGTTGCTGTTGTTGTTTTTGTGCAGTTTGCAATCATATAAACCTAGCAAGCATCAGTCAGCACAGTGACTAACCTAAACAGATTCTTGCTTTATTCACATATATTATATGTAATTATATATACCTGCACATTGTACCTAGGGTTGCAGCCACTTGGCCCCACCCGATTGTTGTGACAGCCCTGATTGTCCTTATACACTGCATCTGAACAGGGAACAGTCTGCCACATTAATGTATTTTTAAGTGACTTGTTTGTAATACATGAATTTGTTTCTTACAGATGTCAAAGTCTCAACCTCATGCTGCCCTCCCCCATCCTCCTAAAGTAAGTATTTGTTGTTGTAGTTTTTTATACAGTGTCTGTGTCACATGCTAATCATAATTATTGAAATAACCGTTTTCTAACAGATTTTCCAAAACACTAGTTATGTTTGTTGTCATTCAGACTAATGCTACTGCTTAGACATTGCTTAGTGGTCATGCATGTTTGACAAGCTTGTTATGATACCAAAACAGTAGGCCTATCACAATAATCGATATATCGACTTAACACAATACATGTACATGACCTCAATAATTGTTGATGATGCAATTTATCTGCCATTATATTTACAAAAATAAAATATAATAATAACAACACAATAACATTAAATAACATTGTTTTCTATTTGTTAGAAAATTTACTATTCATTCAAGTTTTTATGGTATCTAATATTTTGATACCTAATTTCCATGATCTAAATATTTTAAGAATTTGGTTTGTCAATTGAAAGTGTGTAGATCTTGCATTATTATGGTGTTATATTATGATTATACATTCAAAGACATAAAATGGTCTTAAAATGACAATGACATAACTTGTCGCAATTGTTTATTGGTCAATATACCGACCAACAAAAAGTTGTTATCGTAACAGGCCTTCAAAACAGACGGTTTTATGATTGATAAATTCAGAAAATAAATAAATTTAATTTCTCTGAGATTCTCTAATATTCAGTTACAGTTCACAACACAGCTACCTGTACATGCAGTATTATACTGTAAATATAAATCTCTGCATTTAGCATCCCACTAGAGGAGTCACAGTTACTGCCTCTTTTTTTTTTTTTTTTTTTTTTTTTTTACAAATACCTGTACTATTACTAACACATTTACTGTTTTACTTTTAGCCTGTGGATAGAAATGCAGATTTCCTTAATGTAAGTTGTGCATTTTAATTACATCATGTTATTTTTATTATTATTTATTTATTTATTTTATTTTACATTCAAATATTTCAAGCTTCTTGGTTAAAGAAGCTTGATTGCTAGTAGGTAAAGAATAGTTCACCTATAATTGATATTCCCAATTAATTTCTCACCTCTGATTGAATGCCTTTGTTTGTTTGCCTTTTTGACTATAACAAAACATTTTTGCAGGATATATATGGTGAATTTATATGCATAGATACAGTCGTAGTGCTTGACACATGCACACAGCAGTAGATGTACTAAAAGGAAATAATTACAATCATGTTGTTGATTGCTGATGTCAGTATATATATTTTAGAGGAATGTTTTGTTTTTCACCCAAAATGAACTATATTGCTTCGGAAGAGATTTATTACCCTACCTGACTCTTATATATTGTTCTGTTTTTTGTTTGTTTTTGTTATTTTCAGGTTCAATGGTGCGTGTTCTTCTAATGGCTGCCTTCCCACTGGAGGTTTTGATCCACAGCAATTTAAAAGGTAAACAGCTTTGAAAGTCAGTTCAAATGGTTAGCTAATAGTATTCTAAAAAGCCTACAACTCTGTCACCAGTTTCTTTACCAAAAAGTACCCATAAAAGTATATCGCATATCATTGTAGTTCAAATGTTTAGTTGTACAAATATCAGATTTTTGGAAATCTAAAACTAGTCAAACACTGAAATGTTCATGCTTTTTATAGGAGGACAGAGCAAAACGGACATCGGCAAGAGAGTGAAGAACTGCCCTTCATAAGGACACTATGACAGCCATATATAGTAAGTGAAGACTTTCTGTGTATCTAAAATTGCATACAGCACAAGTAACTTACTTTGCAACCATTAAAATAGGTTGTAAAGTAAGTTACCAATACAAATAGGTGATGATGCATTGTAGTGGTTGGTCTCAGACAAAGAAGGTCAACAGATTTATGAATGCTGGAGGGTAAGGAGAGACAACCAAAAGGGGTGTTAGCATTACTGTAATGTGAACTGGATAGACTTTCCATCTAGGAAAAAAAAGAGGTAAAAATAAATATATTTTAAATGTATTTTAAAATGTATTTTAGCACATATATTTTTTGGCCATTTTTTGTATATTTTGAAATATATTTCAAAATGTATTTTAAAATATATTTTTTTACCATATGGGAGCGCAGACATCAGTGGGGATAGGTGGAATTTAATAGCAAAAGAATGACTGGCTTGCACTTTATTGCTTTAATTGTCACTGATGAAGGACCGCCCGTATTAAACCACATGATTTTATTTCAAAAACAAGGATGGCTTTTTGAATGCAATATTTTCTTCAATGGTGTTTGACTGATAAAGTATTTCAGCTCTTTCTCAGATGATATCATGTTTCTTTATCCAGATTCACCAGAAAGTGAAAGAATCATATGTAACTTGAGCTAAAAAGAAAGAGAAGCTTTTGCTCATTTATTATTTATCCACTTTTCTCTTGCTCATAGCTTCTCATTCAAGTTTAGTAAAACTGGCAGGCTATGTTTACGTTCAGTTCCAGTCTATTATTTATGCAAGATAATCACCAGTGCAGAAAGAATGAATGTGAGTGGGTGGGTACTGTCAAAACAATACAGTAGGTCTATAGTTTATTGAATATTGTATTCAATCCAGCCTAAATGTGCTTTACTTTGGGTTAAACCACAGTTTAGATATTTGTTTGTGTGTTGTGTGTTATGTTTGGTGTGAGTCAGCCACGGGCCTCATGTTCAAAACTGTCTCTAAACAGTGTAATATGGAACCTATAGATTTTCTTGGGGCTGGGGTTTGCAAGGGTCTCCGAGTCCAGCCGCCTTACTTATGAAACTCGTTTCAGGCACTTGTTTTTGCAGAACCTCAGGTTCCCACAGAACACCCCACATGGTACAACCCAGCGGACCCTCTCCAAAACACACGTAGACTGGATGATCAAATGCCTTTGATACCTTCAGATGTCCTGAGAGAGTGAAGCTCTGGTCCACCATTTGATGGCTGGGATGGAATCCAGACTGAATCCCAAATTCAAGGTTCAGCAGTTGGTCAGGGCCTCCTTTCCTCAGCCTGGGAAGTTTACAGACTTTTGTTATACTCATGTTCAAGTCTTCAATGAAGCTCTTTGCCTATCTGAAGCTCCATGTATCTATTATTTTGTGCAAGTCTTGTGGTTATCTGGATAATAGAAGAAGGAAGGAGCTTTATCTTAATTAGTGTATAGCAAGCAGCTCATCCATTGAGGTTAACTGTGACACATCAAAGTCAGCTGCCAGTTCTCTGGCAACGCAACCCAATTAAAGGCCACTGCCATCACGTCCATCCACCGCAGACTGAAGTTTGATATTATTCATCATAATTTCCTGATTCCCACAGTGTGATTTGTGAGAGTGAGGGCAAGCTCATGATGTCTCTGTTTCCTTTTAAACATACATGTCGGATCATGAATGATATGGGTGAAGCGTGTGGAAAAGTGGAGCATTTAAAAAAGGAACTGCATGGACTGTCAGATCATCTTTTCATACTTGCATGTTTGATATAGTTTTGCTTCCTGTTTTGACTTGTACATCCTCTCGTTCATAGTTACCTCCAGTGATTCTTTATGCATTTCTTTGTTTGTGTCTCTCCGAGTTTGTGAATGTGTACTTCTCTATTCTGAGTTTTACTTACTTTACTGAGTTTTAGTTTATTCTTGTAGGGCTTTTGTTCTTTTGCTTACTGCCTTTGTGTGTTCCTCTTCTATTACATATGTCCTGCTCTCTTAAATTTCACCAGAGTTTTGCTAGTTTTTTGTGTAGTTTTAATCCTGACTTCCTCTTATTAGTTGCCAGTCTGTCTATATTTTCTCACTCGCTCATATTTCTTGTGTCTGTGATTTCTTGCTTGGTATCCTGCTTTGTTTGGACTTTTTTGATCCACCCTGCTGAACTTAGTGTTTTTTGTTTTTTCTGGAAGTTTTTATCAGCTTCATTAAAAGTTGATTTGTTTTGCTTCCATCCAGTTTTTATTTTGACAGTCAGAATGTGGGTTCTCACTTTGAAAACTACAATCCATATTGCATTAACGTCAACATTTTCAGGGACAGAGAGATGGTTTATATTTTTAAAAAGTATAGGTTCGACAGTGACACTTTTTTTTTTCCAAAGAAGAGAAAAAAAGCATTAAAAAAGTGCAGACTGAGAGTTTTTCCATTTGTGAGTCAACACAGATCTGAAGTGTCACACAGCATGTGACAAGCGCAGCTGTGACTCAATTCAGGAAGAAATAAACCTGTGAATATTCTGCTATTAGACTTTTTTTGCTGAATCGTACCAGTTACTGCTCTGCATGACAAACACATGTTTCTGCTTTATTAAGGCCAAAGCATGAATTTTTCTTTCAAAAACAGATTGAAACTAGGCAGAGCCCGCCTCCTCCTGTCTTTTTGGAAAGCTCCAAAGAACAGAGAATCCACAGAAGGCAGAGGAACACAATACCTGCAGAGGTGTAAAATCAATGCCTGTGTTGGTGTGATTAAAACTCTCTGCCTGAAATGAATATTTTTTCCAATGCTTAAAGGTCATTGAGAAGTTGGGTATGTTACATAAATAAAGGTATGTAAATTTCATGAAAACATGTTTAAAGTATTAAAACTAAAAGTACGTTATGGAGAAAAAAGAACTATGGTGTATATATTAATGTGAAAGAAACATTTACTTGTCGTATACTTGCATGCTCTAGCAGCACAATGGACACCATGGGAGGGCTAAAAACTAGCCAATAAGCATTATGGGTGGGTGGGAGAAGTGTTATTATCAAGCTGTGTGCTGATTATGACACTATATAGATATTTTCTTGTTGTCCTTTTTGTTTTTTGGCACCTCTGTGGTGTTGTTAATGAACAACAAATGGAGGAATATTTGCTTCTTCTTATAAATCTCCTTTCCCTGATCTGATACTTTAGGTCTCAGATTTTTGTGGTAATTTCCCTATTGTATTAACTCCTGGCTTCCTTTTTTTATTATACCTCCGAGAGATGAGCTGGGAACTGCATGCTCACATCTCAAACTGACATATCAGGTCATTTGGTTGCATTTTTTCTGCTTGACTCTTTCATTTGAGGCTCCAAACAAATCATTATTTTTTAAAATAATTTTAAACCCACAATTCACAAGCTTATGTTTAGACACGTGTTTAGGCGTCATTATTACTGTTGTAAAATGATAATATAAGAGCAACTAAAACTGTCAATAAGAATATTTCTTTGCATTTCTTAGATTTCGCAAATGCTGATGAAGACATGAGGATTTGCTGTGTGCAAACACTGGGTTTGAATATGATTTCTACAGTGCTCTAACAATTAATAATATCATGTGATCAGTGCCTTGCTCAAGCACACTTGAACAGAATACACACATCAACTGAATCCAATATGATGTCTTGCTTGGCTGCTGGGTCCATCACTCACTGAGCATGCTGACAGCTTTTGGAAAAGCAACCCTAATGTAAGAATCCATATTAAATTCATGAGGACGACTGCTAATATTTAATATTTCAGAGCATAAAAACAGAGGACAGCTTGTGCTGCGAGCTGTTTGTATATTTGTAAATGCTTACAGTTTATAGAAAGAAGAGCCTCAATGTGACAGATTATTAAAAAAGCTGTCAGACTGTCATGAGATGTATCTACTCGCACCTATTAGGGCATCTATTTTTCATCACAGAGTGGCTCACCAAGCACTGCAAAATGTACAATTTTCTCTACAACAATGCATCAGATGTACTCAGAAACAAGCTCTTTTCACGTCCTGTTGTGGTTTCTCCTGGGAAATTTAACTTTCATCATTCAGATGCTCTCCTTCCTGAAATAGATTTCAGGCCATTACTGGAACAGATGGAAAAGAGAAAATTGCACAAAGTTTTTCAAGAAACGTTGTTTTGCATAAATGCCGTCATTGACATCACAGGTCGCCTCGAGTACTGTCAAATAGACTGACCCCGTCATTCTCCAGAATAAGCCTTCGGCCAAGCTAACTGTCAGCGTCAACATCTAGAGACAAATGGACTCCAGTCCTTGCTCTGGTAATGTCGTGCTAATGAACAGAACCAATTTCCACCAAATTAAAATTCATTTGCATAAGGCTTAAGTGCATCTGGCGGATACATTTCCATAAGCCTGACAGGGCTTAGGGGCAGCACTTGAGGCGTTGCTCTGCTTGTAATAACTGAATTAAATTTTTATTAGAAGCAACTAATTTCAAGTGAAGGAAATTACTCTGACAAGTCGGGTGGTTTTTTGGGACACTGCACAGAGGCGAGGCACACATATTAGCGAGGCTTTTCACTCTTCACGCTTCTTTATGTGACAGATTCATGCTGCTGAACATGGAGCGAGGTTCTGAATGCCACATTGTGTGTGGGTATGTGTGTGTATGTTGTATTCAGATTGAATGTCTGCTTCAAAAATTGCTCCATGAAGGATTAATGAATTTTGTGAGCTGGATGAAACTGAAGTAAGTAGGTCATGTTTAGAATTTCACATCTGAAGGCACTCTCGACAAGCAGGTTTCACGAGCGCTGGTGCTGACCATTGCTAAATTTAGATAACCTGCACTCACTAATATTTCTTATACCAGCATACGTAGAATCAAGTGCATAATAAGGAAAGCTCATCGTCATGGCTAAAATTAGGAGGGAATTTTGACCTACTTCTGCTTCTCCACTCGGTTTTGATTCCACTCCATTGATTTTTTTTTCTCTTTTATCCCTTTGCTTTATGTACATTTACTGTATGAGTTACTCAGTGCTCTCATTAATCACAGATACAACAGTTTGGTAACAGTTTTACCAAATGGTTCTGTAAGCTACAATGGGATCCACAAAACATAGATTCACATGAGGTAGTGACAAAATAGCTAAATTGTTGCATTTAGCAGCTAAAATAAACTAAACTAAGAGATTTTCCTCAGTTACTGAGATATCAGTAACTTTCATCATCAGTTCTGCATTGATGTGTTTTAAGTCAGTTCACTGCAAAAGAATGTGTTTCATATACACCGATCAGTCATAACATTAGGACCAGTGACAGGTGAAGTGAATAACACTGATTATCTCTTCACCATGGCACCGGGCATAAGTTATGAAGCAAGTGAACATTTTGTCTTCAAAGTTGATGCGTTAGAAGCAGAAATGGGCAAGCGTGAGAATTTGAATAATTCTGATGCTTTGTGCAATGTTCTCTGGGAAACCTTGGGTGTTCATGTGGATGTTAGTGTGACACATATCATCTGCCTAAGCACTGTTGCAGACTATGTACATACTTTCATGGGAACAGTATATTCTGATGGCTGTGGTCTCTTTCAGCACAATAATGTGCTTTGCCAAAAAGCAAAAATGATTCAGGAATGGTTTGAGGAGCACAACAATGAGTTTGAGCTGTTGGCCTGGCTTCCAACTTCCTCGGATCTCAATCCAATCAAGCATTTGTGGATGTGCTGGACAAATAAGTCCCATTCATGGAGGCCCCCAAATCGCAACTTACAAGACTTGAAAAATCTGTTGCTGACATCTTGGTGCCAGATAAGCACACCTTCAGGGGTTGAGTGAAATCCTTGCCTTGATGGGTCAGGGCTGCTTTGGCAGCAAAAGGGAGACCAACACAGTATTAGGTGGTCATAATGTTATGCTTGACTGGTATATAGCATTTTCCATGCAGCTGTAATAAGCTCATGGGTCAGAAGAGGCAGAAAATGTGTGTTATGAGAGAAAAACAGACTTACCAGGGTTAAGGAGCAGCATTCAGTTCATGTCGTTTCTTCTAGATTTCTTTCTAACAACATCCATCAGCTAAATATTAACAGGAGTGAGCGGTCCAGTGTGAGTTCAAACAAGGCAGAAGAAAGTGAAAAAAACAATAAATCACAAATCCGACAGATCACAGCATCGCCTCTTGTCCTTCTTACACTTTCAGTCAGAACTGGTATGTCTCTGTCTAATGCTTGCATGCCAAGCAGTGTCAGTGTGATGCTATGTGATGCCCTGCTAGGGCATTAGATTAGGAATAGTCTCACAGCACCAGATTTGAAATCCATTTTCATCCAGTCTTTTATAGAAAAAGAAACAATTATGTTAATGGTAAGAAATTAATTCACCAATTGACCTTTTTGTTTACAAGAAAATTTAAAAAGAAAGTACTTTGTTAAACTCCCACTTCCTGTATCTCTATTCCAGGGGGAAACCAGTGTCTTATTAAAGGCCTCAATCAAACAGTCCCAGAGACCTGTCAGCACGCATCTGACAGCCAGAGGCAACAGGAAAATATCTAAATCCTGTCAAAATGTGCAGATTTCACTTAGAAGGAAAATGATATCAATTTCCAGTTTGTATCACTTTTTTTTAGATTTCAGCACTGCTTGGCAATTTTATAAGTGTTTGCAGTACAGTCAGTGTCTCCCATCCAAAGTGCTGGAGTTTTTTTTGGTGCAGCCAGTAGCGGTTTTAGATACGGGCGACACGGGCGGTTGCCCGGGGCGGCATCGTGGTGGGGGGCAGCATCACGGGCATCGGCAAAAAAAAAAATAAAAAAAAAAAAATTGCTGCCCCGACATCATGCCAGCGCATATTGGGGATGGCATAGGCACCGATCGGTTTTCTATCGCCCATTTGCTGGGAGTAAGGGCGCCCTCCGTTTGCATGGTGCGCCTGCTGCTTGCGGCACAGGGAGGAGACAGGAATTCTCTGGCTGGCTGGAGCAGCATTTAATAACCAACTCGCAAAATAAAACAAAATAAAAACAAACCAACAAACACGAAAACACCAGACATTATGATACAGACTTATAATTTGCACCGATGTTTTTCTATACACGAAAAGTGAGCTCGAGAGCCCTCGGTGCGCCTGCTCGCTGCTGAAGTCAAAGTAAACTTTATTGTCATCTCCGCTACATACAGTCCAGTATATAGAGAGACGAGACGACGAGGCTCCAGTTACAGCAGTGCAAGTAAACGAACAATAAATATTTAAGAGTAAAAACATGAATACACACTTTAGGACCAGGGGTAAAGGGATCAATAATAATTTAAAATGTATATTTTATATTTTGTTGATTTAAAGTCTCTCACACAACCCGTTTTTAAAGTTTAAAAAAAGAGAAAGAAGAGGAGGAGTGTAGGCCGGGGACTGAGCCTGCCTATTTGCCTGACGCGCTGTCAACTTCACGCAATAATGCGAGAGGTGGAATTTCTTGCTTGTTTATTAAAGTGCTTGAAAAGTTTACAGAGCAATGTGATCGGCTCGCAATTCAAACGCTTAAAACATCACAGGCTCTAATGCAAGAAGGGGAAACTCGTTGTGCTGCGGTCAACAAAAACTACGACTGCCAGCCCTCCTCTCTGTCAAAATCAAACCAGTGAAAGACAGACTGACAACGTCCTCTTAATGTCACCGCTAGCACCCACGTGACTCCCGTTACACATCACCATAGCAACCAAACAAATGAAAACCCTGTGATCATTAAAATTCAATACATTTAATTATGGCTCCTAGAAGGAGAAAGGAGCAAAAGATACAGGTAAGCAGATGTGTCATTGGATAATGGCGGGTCATGTATCCTAAAACATTAAGAATCAGAATACTTTATTAATCCCTAAGGGAATTATGTGGGTTACAGTTCCTCCAAGAAGAAATGGTAAAAATAGTAACAGTAACAGACTAAACTCCAAACAATATATACAATAATATAGTCAAAGGAGTTTGCAAAGAAAAGCGTCTGGACTTCTTTAAGTTGCTTGAAGACGTTTCACCTCTCATCTGAGAAGCTTCTTCAGTTCTAAGGTTAAAAGGCCGAGAGTCCCAGAGGGAGTGTTCGCCCAGGGCGCCAAACAGGCTAGGACCGCCACTGGGTGCAGCACCACATAATTCTTTAACTACACACTAGCACCAGACAGCAATCTCTGGCAAAAGCTTGCCAACCGGTTATGGAATACACACTTTACACTAGTGACCTCTGGTTTCCAGGGTGTCACTCACCTAGGGTCTGTAAAGCGGCTTTAGCAATCAATTTCACAGCAATTGCCAGTAACCTTTAATAACACTTGCTTTCGATGAGAGAATGCTCATTTTCCCTTTGCAGCTGTGGTTGCCAGATGGTTGCCGATATATCTCTGTGCCTGCCTGACTGGAGCCAAAAGCCTGCCTTGTGCTCGACATTCTGAGCACATTTGTATCATGAGAACTACGCCAGAAGAGGTAAAACATATTCAGCATATTAGTTTTCAACATGCCGATCAGTAGTAAAGTCTTAAATTTGTCACTACTATCTAAAAAGTGTGAGAAAAAAAGCATATTGACAATCATCTATGTTGTTTGTTTTTAACTATCAATGCAAACCATGTTGGAACCACTTAAAATTTAAAGCTACTCTCCAAAACAAAGCCTGTTTTGGTTCCACACATGAGCCTTTATTTTCTACACATGGGCAGACAGAATTGAATGATAAAAGGCAGGCATGTACAGACCCAGTTTAAATTCTAAACTACATATAGATTAAAGCAAAAAACTTGTCTACTTTAATTCAATGAACAATTAATTCTATAAATAAGATTTAATTTGGTATTTAGTTTATAAACCATTTCCAGTTAGTGTTTCATGTATAATTGATTCCTCTGATTTAGCTTTCGTGTCTGTGCTCATTTTATCATGTAATCAAGCATATAGCAAAAGACTTGAAAACAGTAGATTGGTTTTCTGATCTCTTAGGCATTTCTTTGATCTTATAATTACAGATATGCAGCTAATGGGCTCTTTTGAAATAAAGAATTACCTTACTTTAGAGTATTCCTTTTCTTCCCCATATGTGGTTTATTTCATTGTCAGAGGAACGAGCACCTCTGTGCTTTAAACCCTGAAATGAAATATGTAATTATCTCTACTGGATGGATGAGGCGAACAGAGCCGGTGTTTGTTGAGGTGCAGAAGAAGCCCACGAGCAACTGAGGTCTGAGGAAAATCAATGTGTGGATTAATCACAATCGACCACCTGGGTTACAGAACGTGAAGATGTCACTGCGGAGATTCACGAGATCGATAAAACATAGCAGTTATTTAAGGGTGAATTCCAAAATTAATTGGGAGGAAGTATGTGGGGCCTGAACTGAGGAGATGTCTGGCCAACACAAATGCTGCGTGTCACATTTTGAAGGAGATAAAGACAGTAAATGACTGTTTTTAAGATTTTTAAGAGAAGCATGGTTGCTATTGTGATGCTTAAAGTGGGGAGAGAAAAAAACACTAATTTTCACTCTATCGTCATTGATTTCTGCAAAATGCTTTATCATGCAAATTAGATGAGGACTGTTGAAGCAGAAATTTCAGAAATCTTCCAATTTAAGTGGAAGTCGATGAGACAGGTTTGGGTATAAATGAGTACACCGAGTAAATTAAACCACTTGATCACAAAATACCTCCTGGAGCATAGAGAACATCAGAGTGCAGAGATGTAGCAGGGCAGATTTTTCTTTGGTTGTCATCATCCTATCAGAGAAAGCCCTCAAGCATTTGGATAAATGACTCAAATTGAGGATTGAGCACACTGCATGCCATAAGGTGTTACTTTAAACAAGATGAAATGGAATTAAAATGATAGGCTATCTCAGGAGTGCAGAAGGAAGTGTTTTTCCTTTTCAGCATTCTGACTTTCAAGAGGGCACTTCAGCGTGATTTTTTTTGGAACCACGATTTAACACCCAACTTAGCTCCACCCTTTCTCTGTGAATATGTCAGTTTGATAAAGAATGCCATGTTATTTCCTCGAAGATTGGCCTAATTTTGCAGATGTCATTCCACAATGCACTTGGAGTCAGTCTCAGTACGGTTTTTAGAGCGTAATGTCTCCTGCAATATACTGAGAGGAATGACATAAAGTAAAGTATGTGATAACATGCTATTTTGTAGGCATTGCCATGTAAGACTATCCCCAGAGCCGCACTGTTCTTTGTATTCCATAATATATAAAGTGGACACAGCTTTGTACTTCAGGAAACGTTTTGTTTATTCATATTAAGAGACTTCATCTTTGGGGTAACATGACATTTATTATCATGCTGTGAAAAAGTATTTACACCATTTCAGATTTCTTTTCCTTTTTTGCTTATTGGTCCCACTTGTTTGTTTACGATCATCACACAAATTTGAATACTAGATGAAGATTTATTTATTTATGATTTATAATCAAAGGAACAAAAATTACCCAAACCTTGCTACTCTATGCACAGATTTGTTTTAATTCAGCCACATTGGAGGGATTTTGAGCATGTTTAAGATCATGCCAAAGCATCTCAGGTGAGTGAAAGTCCAGACTTTCATCATCACTTCATAACTGGAAATTCTCCTTCAGGATTGTCTGGTAGAGAGCAAAATTCACAGTTCTGTCAGTTATAGCAAGTCGTCCAGAAGCAGCAAAGGAGCCCAAGACAATTCACTACCACCACCATGTTTGACTCTTGGTATGATGTTCTTTTATACCAGATGTATCGGTTCAACTTTTTTCTCATCAGTCCCAAAGACTCAGTGATCATCAAAATGAATAAGCGTTTACCTTCTTTTTGCCCAGTGTTGAGTCATGAACACTGACCTTATGTAAAATAAGCGAGGATTGCAGTTGTTGTTCTGTTAGATGTTGTTTTTGGTCCTGGATGAGTCATCGATGCGCTTTTGGTGTAATGCTGGTAGGCCGGCCACTGCTGGGAAGGTTCACCACTGTTCCAGGTTTTCTCCATTTGTGGATAATGGCTCTCACCGTGGTTCACTGCAGTCCCAAAGCCTTTGAAATGGCTTTGTAACTCTTTCCAATTTCTCCGCTGTGTCTTTAGATTGTCTAGGTCTGGCTTTGTTCCTCATTATTTTACAAGAGGGGGCAATTTCACACAAGGCCAGGTAGGTTTGGACATGGTTTTCCCTTAATAAGTGGAATTATCATTAAAACACTGAATTTTGAATTTACTTGGCTGTCTTAGTTTAATATTAAAATTGTTTTATCTAAAAAAAAATTAAGTGTGACAAAGAAATAAAGAAAAGAAAACACTATGTGTAAACACATAGCGAGTGAAAAAGGTGACTGAAGAAGAAACACTCAATGCATCATGGGAACACCTAATGAGAGTAACTGAGGGAGGACTCAGGGTCACCTGATCCAACCCGAACTAAATGCTTTATTTACTTAATGAATTAAGTTGTCAAAAGGTTTGGAGATTGTTCCAAGTGTGGCATTTGCATTTAAAGTTTCTTTCTGTGGACCTAAATAAGCTCTCACTGCAAGAGCAGCACACTGGTGAGATTAGCAACGAGAAAAATGAACTACAGAAGACAGCAGCTGTGGATGATTACAAGACCCTTTCTATGGTATAGATAAATCACTTCACCACATCAAGCCAAGTGAAGAACACTCTCTAGGAGGTAAGCATATCATTAGCCAAGTGGACAAGAGTTCACTACAAGGCCTGAACCAGTAATCACCAGTTTCAAGAACAGAGAGGCCAGAATAGCATTATTTTCGCTGCACAGAACTCAGAGAAATGGAGAAGGCTTGGAACAGCTCCTGATTCAAAATATATATAACCTTATCTTAAAAAAACACACAGTGGAGGCATTATGATCGGTATGCATGATCTCTGTTTGTTTCACTGTAATTTTACAGAAGACAGAAACAGCAACTGTATGAACTGAGAAGTTTATAGAGCTATACTTTCTGCTTACATACAGACAAATGCAGTAATCGTGTTTTCACAGCACCCCACAGAGCAGATGGGCAGTCAGTGGATCTCAGCTTGATCGAGCTGCATTTCACTCAGTGAGGACAAAACTAAGGCAGAAAAACCCACAAACAAACAAGTGAAGTCAGCTGCAGCAAAGGCCTGGAAAGGGGTGCCATAAAATGAATTCATTCTTATTTGATGTGATGGATCACCCTGGCAGCCTGCAAAACTTCAATATTATATTTTCAGTTATGTTAATATATACAATTCAATTTATTCCTTTGAAAAAAAGTGAGCCAGCACTTCAGTTGCATGTTGACTGCTTACTTCTACTAAAACTAAAACTAAAATTCCTGACCTACCAGTGTGTGGAGAGCACGACATGCTACTAAAGAACTAGTACTAGAGAAATCCTCAGAGGTCCTTCTGTGGGGCAAGAAACTGAAACTAAATTAAGAGCTGCCTGATATTTCCTGGAGCAGTGGTTGTCAAGGTGAAACATTGCAGTGGTGCTATGTAAAAGAGCTTATGGAAATAATAGTAAAAGTGATGCTCAACAGCAAATGTTGCCTGGATGGTAGCACTAAGATTATCTGGGAAGCCATCCAATGTATATTCTGATTTTCACCCAGTATCGTTTTAAGGCCTCACCCCACCCCCAGTGAACCTAGTTGGATAAGCAGATAAAAAACTAAGGCTACGTCCACACTAGCCCAGATACATTTGAAAACTGCGTCCACACTAGCGTTTTCAGTCATTTTCACAGAGTTGCGCGTCCACATTGAAACGGCCCAAAAAGCTTACGTTCCAGTCCTGCGCATGCGCAAAAGCGAGTGAGAATTAAAGAATTTGAAGAAAAGCTATCTGGAGCATGTACAAACTGATAATAATCTTTTTTAGGGCTGTCAAAATTGAGAGCAATCAAAACAACTGCTGTATAATGCACTCCGCTATCTTTGTTTAATTGGTCACATGACTGCATCACATGACTAAAATGCATCATCGTTTTAGAAAGTCTGCGTTTTCGAGTGTCCACACTGCGCCGGGGCAGCTCCGTTTTGGAATGTATGCGTTTTCGAGAGCGTTTTCAAAACGCTGCGTTGGAAAAACGCAGCGCACTGAGACGTTTGAACAGCGTCTCAGTGTTCAAACGAAAACACATTAGTGTGGACGTAGCCTAAATTGATGGAAAAATGGAAACACTACAAAAGAAAAAGGAGGTAGGCAGCAGTAATCTGGTTCTGAATGAATGGCATCACCTGCCCAAACACTCAAAAAATGCACATTTCATGTAAAGAGCTTAAAATAGTACATACATGTAATTCTTCTACCTTTTTCCCCTTTGTTCTCATTCCATTAGGAGTCCCAACAGTTGCTTGCACACACAGTCTATTTGTTCTACTGTCTTCATGCATATTGTGGCACGCTGCAGAGGAACAGAGAATAGAAACAGGCTTTGATTCTCTACTATCTGGCAGCTGCTTTCACCCTGGTTCTCTTCTCCAAGCTGCCTGATTGTCTCTGGCACAGCAGCGGTGGGCGTTGCTGACTTGTTCTATTTGCCTGCATACAATTGTGTTAGCTGGGTTTATCACATGATAACAAAAATGAGAATGAGGGAGAAATAATGTTCAACTATTAGAATCATGTCCTTTCAATAAATACTACTACTATATTCTAGCAGAAAATCCTGATTCTACTGCCCAAAGATCCTAAGCCGTTGTCTACTTTGTCTGCTCATCATTCATCCAAGGACAGAGGAGGCAGTGAAAAGGCCGCTCTGTGGATAAAGACAAAATTAGTACTGTAGCGTGCAGCCAAGTGTTCTGGGTCAAAATTCTCTTCTTCTGTAACCTGCTACAATCACACACACAAATATTTCAAGGATTTCTCTCTGCTGCAGCTTGTATTCTGCTGATTATGTGCCATGGAACAAACCTGATACTAATCAGCACTGACTTTAGCCAGCAGCAAACTCTGCCAAGTTGGAGCTTTTTCTTTGATAAGTTTGGCTAAAGTGGTTTAAAGTGGTAAATAATGTGCACTTTACTGTCATCACTACTGGGCATGTAAGGCATTGTTGCTTTCCCGTATGCGGCCTTGGCAAAAGAAAATCTACTTGCAAATACTTGAAACTTGCACAAGATTTGTACATCACAACAGACACCATCTCAGTCCTGTGTTTTGTCATAGTTATGACTTCCAACCTGAAATTTAAAATTGGAAGACCTTCTGGTGATACTATATTTCAGGCCTTCACACCTAGAGAGTTGTTGACAACTGTCTTGCAGCCACCTGCTGTGAGGCAAAAATGTGTTTTCCAAGCAACTGCAAGTGGTTGTTGAAGGTTGCTGGCAGTTGTAACAGTCACAATGGTGTGGTGTCCCTTTAAGACACCCAAGTCGAGGGCTAATGTTGTCATCAGTATGCGCCACTGCCCTCTCTCTGTGATTGTGTGGACATGTGCTTGCACGCTAGTGCATGAGGAAGGACGGGGTTTATGTTTTACCTCTCCACACACCTTTCTTTTGCAACGTATGGGTTGTACGAACACTGTGCGCTGTTTGTTAAGCTGCAGCCGTTCAACCGGGCTTATATGGTTGACGAAGAGAACCTGTATTAAAGAACACACTGTGGAATTCCCCATGCCGGCGTGAGTGTGTATTCTTTTGACTAGCCTGCTAAGTGTTTTGCCGCCTCCTCTCAACCACTAAACACAACCCGACGTTACACAGTCACTGTGAAATCAATCACTGAAACCCCATTCATGCAGGCTTAGAGACCAGATCAGTGTAGCCAAAAGTGTGTATTCTAAGACTGGTTATCAAATGGTTTCTAAAATCTGGTGGCAGTTACTTGGTGAAATTAGTCACAAGGAGATATACAGTGCTGAGCCCTTTGTGAATGTTTTGGTCACCAGTACTTTGCATGGATGACTCTTAGTTGTCTGCCTACACTTGTAAACTACTCGCCAAGCAGCAGTGAAAATGTGAAAAGTGCAGCTGGAAAAGGAGACTATTTGCCTTCACAGAAATGTGTTGGTTGCAAAGGTAAGGCCCAAATTGTACTTTGAAGTTGTATGTTCTCCATTTCTAGTTTGCAACACACTTTTGTAAGTTTTACTAGAGTTCAGCGAGCAAATGGCGAGTGTTTGTATATAAGTCATTCCCGTTCATGCAAACCAAATGCAGCAAGCAAAAAATAACAAGGTGGTTTTTGGTGCAGCATCCGCTGGAGCCAGTTTCACCTGGTAACAGCCAGCAACTTCCAGCCACACGTCGCCAACCGGTCAGGGAGTACACATTTTGCCCTAGTGACTGGAGGTTGCCCGGGAGGTTTCTAGTTCCAGTCCTACCCCTGCATTTTCTAACGACACTCTTTCACTCCTTTAGCACATTAGCATTGAAGATCTGCTACATTAAGTGATGGTTTGACCATGCTCTGTGAAGGCGCAGTACCTGTGTTGTGTCTAATACTGAGGAAACCCCATGCATTTACAGCAGGAAGTTCTGTGTGATTATTTCAGAAATGCCAGCTTTTCACATGTAGACATGTGTATAAGGCCCACTGGACTCACATTATACATATTGTGGGTAATTTTTCAATAAACAGTATTAATGATGTGAAAGGATATGTCTGTGAAGGTTCTCAGTCATCCAGATCATCGTAGTCTAAGGAGCTTAGAAAGAAAATGTCTGGACTTCTTCAAGCTTCTTCAATTCAGTTCTGGATCATTAGGGGGTCCATTGTCCCTCTTGGGGGGACACTCCCACAGAGCTTAAATCTGGGACTCTCCACCATTTGACCCTAGAACTGAAGAAGCTTCTCTGATGAGAGGTGAAGCATCTTCAAGCAACTTAAAGAAGTTCAGGCGCTTTTCTTTCCAAGCTTCTTAGACGATGTGAAAGGATATATTTTATGATATATTTTAAGGCCATACATGATATTTCCTTAACCAAAACCAGGAAGCAAATGAAAACAGCATGAAGTAAAGTACAAAACTCTCTGCTGACAAACGTGTGACTTGTACCCATCATTGCCCTTCCAACCTTTAAATCTGCATTTTTCAAAGTCATCCACTTTCTATCTTTCTTCCTCTTATATTACTGTGACCAGCGCATTATGCAACCAACTCCAAAGGACACATAGCTATTTCTGACAGAAACGTGCTATTTGATAGAGCAGTATGAGAACACACAGTGTTTTGAGATTTAGCTATAGTGTGCTCTAACATGCTGCACGACTAATATATTACAAGTACCTTGAATTATATGTTATCGCCCGTAACAATCTGGCCCTTGCTCTCTGCTTCTGATCATTTCTCTTGCAAGCATTATTACTGTGATAGTTTCAGACTGCTGTCAGGAGGTGAGAAAAAACATAGTGAGTAGTATTCAGCATGCACCGTTTCTGTTATGTAAATTATAATCTTTTCTCTGAGCTGAAGAATCATTTAGTGGCAGTTTGGCTCCTGTACATGAGAGCTGTATTTGGACACCTGCCTGGCGTTCAGGCAACCTGAACAGAATATATAGCATACTGTCTAAATCTGTTAAAAGATGGAAGTGGCGGCAGCATGTGTGTCGCCAACAACCAGCAAGGAACTGACTGTTGTACAACAAAGTGCAATTTCTGCTTGTCGCTGTCAAAAAGCTGTTACTCTACAGCTTCAGTCAGCAGTTTACTCACCCAGGCTGAAGGGGTTTATGAAAATATAACAACAGGCATTTAAGTGAGTGACTGAGCTTCAGACAGACAGATGAGGAAAAAAAACTAAACAAAAAGAAAAGCTTTGCCTGGAAGAGGTGATGATGATGAAGAAGATGTAAAAATATTGCACACTAATCTTGACTGTATCATATCAAAAGTCGTACTTTAAATGTTTCTGCCAATGACTGTTCCTTTGATTGTTCACCAAGCCACGCAAGACATTTCTATGATTATTGGTGAGAGACACATTCTGGGTTTCATTCACCCATGCAGATAAAATAAACTTGGTTTTGGCTTTGTGACATCCGGCTGAAAATAGATCCTCTGTCAATATGCAATTAACAAGCAGTTTGTTTTCATTCGGTGTCACATCACCTAAAAACGCTTAAAGGATGAAACCAATCTTTTTCATTTTTTGTATTCTAAACAGTCAAGCTTGTGGAAGGATTTGGCTCAAAAACATCGCCACCAGGTCCCTGGTGGCCTGAGGGTGCCACTGCGACACTACAGTCATGACTTTCCATTTGTGTGTGACAGCGGGGCCATTAATAGCAGCAAAGCCCTGTGGGGAAGCAAGTTAGCTGTAATTATTCAGCTATGAGCAGAACTGGTCTGTCACACTTTCCACAGCTCCCTCGCGGAGCAAATCATAGGCAAGGAGGAGATTTGGGATAGTGCAGTCACACTAGATGGAAGTGTTTCCCCACAGAGTAAAACTGCAATTTCGTCAGGGATCATTGCAAGTTTCACTCAAGACTCTCTAAAAGCTTTATCTCCTACATGTGATTAATACATTTATTACCCTGGTTAATGCACATCAAAATAAATGCTTTCCATCCTGACCTAGTTCTGCAAATATATTATCAAGATTGACAAGATATATCTCGACTCTAAAGGAGAAAAATGGTTTTATTCTTTCATCATATTTTTGTCTTAGGGTTTGTCTCTAGCTTGCATCTTTCCATTTCATGCTGTGCAATATTCATATTACACATCATCAAAAAGCAGTGAGAGCAATTTGCAGGGTCATAATATGATAGAGGTGAATGTGAAGATGAATGTGCTACTGGTTCAAAAGAGTGCATTATAGCTCCAGAATAAGTATCTTGATGCATTCTCAATCATCCAGGAAAGTAAATCTCCAAAAGTTGAATCTGTTCATCTGGACGTAGCGTTTTGTGGGAGAAACGTTTCGTCACTCATCCAAGTCACTTCTTCAGTCTCAGCTGACTGCAGGTTTCCCCAAACCTTATAAACAGTACATTTGCATAATGACTGAAACCAGCCCACTGAGGGAACAATGGGCTGTGACCTCATACCACAGGCTGTACCCAGGGGAGTCTACACCAAGTCTGTATGGTTTACCGAAAATACATAAGCAGGGTACACCTTTAAGACCAATTGTCTGCATGATCAACTCGGTCACCTATAACATCTCCAAGTTTCTGGCTTCGATCCTCAACCCGCTGGTGGGCAGCTCTGAACACCACATCCAGAACACCCTGGATTTTGTTGAGAAGGTGAGAGATGTCATTATGGAGGCAGATGAAACCATGGTCTCGTACGACGTTACATCTCTCTTCACTTGCATCCCAGTCACGGAAGCGTTGGAGGTGGTCCGTAAGAGATTACAGGATGACACCAACCTCAGCAGCAGGACCACTCTCAGCATCGACCAAGTGTGTTTGCTTTTGAAACTGTGTCTTCATTCCACCTACTTCACATACAAGGGTCAGTTCTACAGGCAGAAACATGGGTGTGCCATGGGCTCCCCAGTTTCACCCATCGTGGCCAATTTGTACATGGAAGAAGTGGAAAAGAGGGCGTTGCTATCCTACCCTGGAACACCACCAAGGCATTGGTTCAGATATGTGGATGACACCTGGGTGAAAATCAAATCTCAGGACGTACTACATTTCACGGATCACATTAACTCGGTGGACCAACACATCAAATTCACCAGGGAGCATATGAAAAGTGGCAGGTTAGCCTTCTTAGACTGTGAGATTTCCATCAGTAATGGGGACACCTAAAAGCTGACGTGTACCGTAAACCCACGATACGGATCAGTATCTAAGGTTTGACTCTCATCATCCACTGGAGCACAAACTGGGTGTCATCAGGACGCTACAACACAGAGCGAACACCATCCCCACTGACACAGCGGCCAGGGAGGCAGAAGGACAGCACATCAAGAAGGCCCTGAGTAAATGTGATTATCCCAGCTGGACTTTTGTCAAAGCTGGGAAGGCACCTAAAGAAAGCTCCAGCCGATCCAGGAGAGAAGGACAACCGCTGCCCAGGCGAAACCTGTAGTGATCCCATATGTGTCAGGAGTATCGGAACAGTTGAGACGCATTTTTCTAAACACCGGGTCTCTGTGGCTTTTAAACCCCAAAACACGCTGCGCCAAAAACTGGTCCACCCCAAGGATCGGGTCCCCCGACACAAACAGAGTAACATAGTGTACGCTGTTAAGTGCCAGGAGGATTGCCAGGATTCATACATCGGGGAAACCAAACAACCTCTAGCGAAGCAGATGGCACAACACAGAAGAGCAACCTCATCAGGCCAGGACTCTGCAGTTTATTTACACCTACAGGCCAGTGGACACTCTTTCAACGATGAGGATGTACACATCCTGGACAGGGAGGAACGCTGGTTTGAGCGCCGGAGTCAAGGAGGCCATTTATGTGAAAAGGAAAGACCATCTCTGAATCGAGGAGGGGCCTAAGAGTACATCTTTCGCCATCTTACAATGCTGTGATTGCAGCCATTCCCCAACTCTCTGTGAATGGTACTCATGGCCATTGATCAGTGTTCTTTGATCAGTGGGTTTTGGTCAGTGATTGTTGATCAATGGTCATGGGAATTTGCATAATTATGATTAAGGAACTGACCTCACAGCCCATTGTTCCTTCAGTGGGCTGGTTTCAGTCATTATGCAAATGTACTGTTTATAAGGTTTGGGGAAACCTGCAGTCAGCTGAGACTGAAGAAGTCACTTGGATGAGTGACGAAACGTTTCTCCCACCAAACGCTACGTCCAGATGAACAGATTCAACTTTTGGAGATCCAGAATAAGTAGTTGTAAACTTACAAGAACGATTACAATATTGAAGATTATCTGCCATTTGCTTGTGATGATTTCTAGATTTGAGTAGAGTTTGTAATGTCAATGTTTCAGTTGACATTACAAACACCTCTGAAGATAATAAAGGGAATAAAAGTATTTCAAATGCTATTTTCGCACGAGAACTGCAAAACCAAAGAGCTTGTCCACTATTTTGTAAAGGTTAGAATGATTACATGGCAAAACAATATAGATTTAACTTTGATTATTGAAAAAAGACAAAGGACAAATTCAAAGACATATCCCTTCTGACTCAGTCTAAGATATGATACCACTACCTCTGCAGTGTTGGGGAGTAACGGAATACATGTACCAGCGTTACGTATTTAAAATACAAAATATGAGTAACTGTATTCCGTTACAGTTACCATTTAAAAAGGTGGTATTCAGAATACAGTTACTTTGTTGAAATAAAGGGATTACACGGCGGTATTTTCCTGTTTCATATGTTAGGCTGTCCCCTCTCTATTTTTGGTAATTCCACGCCGGTGGAAACCCAAACAAAACACACATTAAGAGGCTCTAATGCCCGTGTCTCAATCTCGCGGACCATGTCACCTCTACCTGCGGCCCGCATAATGACGTGAAGAAATTTTTTTTTTTAAATTATTATTCAAAAAATTATTCAAAATGAGGCAATAGCCAGAGTCTTACAGGCATAGCCCTGAAGAATGGGCAGTGTAGCCCAGTTGTAAGTAAGCTATTAAGACTCGACTGTACACTGTGTTCCTGTTTTCCTCTGAAACAATAAGTTGGAGCAGCCTTTCAATGCCTCTTGCTAGCAAAGTTGACCCAGACAACAAAGTAAAGCTAGTTTTCAGCTACGACCCCGACACGAGCCCGACACGAACCCGACGTATCAGAGGTCCCTTTACTACGGTTCGGAGCCGCGGACCTGTTTTATATACGCACGGAATAGTTTTCTATATGAGATCGCTGGAAAAAGTGCAGCCTTACCTAATGTCCACCTACTGTTACTCATTTTATATTAAGATTTAAACATCTAGTTGGTATTGGTATGGCGAGTAACCTTCACTAATAGTAATAAATTACACAGCAATAGTACATTCATGTAGTTGTAAAAAGCATGATAATATATAAAGTAATCCAAAGTATTCAGAATATGTTACTTTCATTGAGAAATGTAATGGAATACATTACAAAATACATGTTGGGACATGTATTCTGTAATCTGTAGTGGAATACATTTTAAAGGTAACCTTCCCAACACTGTACCTCTGTAAAACAAAATAGAAATGCTATAACGTAAATGAAGAGTAGCAAAAAAACATAACAATGCCCACAACTTTGAAGGAATCTATGAAAATCTATCAGAAAACAATTAAAGAAAAGACAAGTAAACTGGTCCGACATTACATCCAGAAATAGTCACAATCCCAGAGTAGTACTCAATGTCAGAAATTCTCAAATGAAATTGTCCACCTGTAGTACAATACTTGCCTTGATTATTGCATCAGTCACAGGTCTTCAGTGACTCCTGTTAATTCAGAGTGCAGCTGCCTGGATTTGAACTGGTACTGAGAAATATGAACATATTACTCCATTATCAGCAAATTTATACTGGCTGCCTGTTCCATTTTGTATTGATCTTAAAATCTTACTAAACTTTAAATAGCCATGTTCTGATTTATAGAACTTGTTAGTCTCCCATATGCCTGGGTGGTTACTTAGATTGGTGCATGGAGGAGCGCTGGTTATTCCAGGGTCTCGGTTCGTAAACAAAGGTCAGTATTTAGTTTTTTTTAATGCTTTTAACAAATCTGATATTTTAAAAAAAAAAAAAAAATTCAAAACATGGCTTCTGTGAAGCAATTCGTAACTATCAAGAAAAATGCCACTCAACTGTCTTTTGAGTAATTTTGAGTAATATTGGCCGTATACAAACTAATGTTTGTCATATTTTTTGGTAGCAGCAGAATCTTCAATGAACTATTAATAAAACTTCCCTGATTAATCACAGCTGAATTCATCTGCTGGACTCTACAGTATGTGTGTGCTCTAAATTGGTGTAAAAATGTGTATTTCATATGTCTAATGATGACCATGATATGTTTATTGGAAGCTGGGTCTTCAACTCTTCTGCCTAAATATAAGAATTTGTTCATACTTGTACTGTTTATGCGATTCCACAGCTGCACAAATACGTATTCATGACTGTATTCATAAAGTAAAACTTTTGTTTTTTCTCCATGATAAGATAGAGTAAGTACATGCCAATGCCAGAAGTTTAATAATTCATCCTAACTTATTCTCCCATTTCTGTTTCATTTTCATCTCATCAATATTACTCTACCCTCACTGCATGCAAAAATCTCCAGGTTAGGGGTATTTCTGCAGTGGCTTCCACTGTTTGTCTGACCTTGATGGCATTAGACAGCCAATAATTTCTCGAGAACCATACTCAGGTATTGGATTTGCCACTCAGGTTGATGACTCACTCTGTCAATAAAAAAGTGAAAGTGCCGAATGAACTTTGGGCCTCAGCAGCTGCTGTCCTTTGCAGATAATTGTTAGCTTGCTGTGCAGGTTTTATCCCCAGACTGAGCAGAGATGATGAGTTTGTGTGACCTCTGTTTTATCAGATTTCCAATAAGATGTTTGCAGACATATACAGGTGCTGAGTCAAGGACCTGCCTGATCATAGGTTATCCATAGGTTGCCTGTTACTCTAGAGTGGCGGGGAACATATTCTCTCTATTAAAAATGACTAGTTTTCCACATAGATTCGGTATACCAATAGTATGATTGTTCCTTTCAGTCATATGGTTTGTGTAACAATGTATGCAGATTACTTTGGGACGTATTTGAATTCGTCCAACAGGTTGAACACAGTACTTGGTGTTGAGTTGATTTTTTTTTTTCTTCTGTTCATTGTATTTTTATTCAGTTACATGAATGGATTTCTGTTGTTTGTTCTGCCTGTTTTGCATACCATTTATTGGCACCACTGACTGATGCGCATTTTATTGACGCACATATTCTGCCTGCAGGCCTGTCTTCTAAAAATGACACTCTTATACAACTAAACAGCTTTCTCATCTCAGCATACAATTTCTCATGTGTTACATTTGCAAGTAAAGTAGTAATCAGCATATATGTCTTTCATTTCTTTGTTCTCTAAAATGTGGCTACAACACTGGCTATTTCAACTTGAACTATGTGAAATTAAACTAGTGGAAACGGTAAAATATTTTTTTAAAAGCAATACAAAATTGAAACCTTTACTCCAATTTAAGTTTTAAAAATAGTTTAGTAAGAAAGACAACTATGTATATTAAAACCATTTCACAGCTTTATACACAATAAAAACACGGATGATAAACTATAAAAAGAGCAGAGGGTAATAAAACTTACAGTAGAATCATGCGATACACAAGTGCAAAGTCAGTAATAAAATACTGTGTACTTAAGAAAAAAATATTTAAAAAAATAACAATATTTCTTAAAGCTAACTACGTAGCATGCTTGAGTTCTTCGACTGGTCATTCCACAACTGCTGAGTCCCTTTTAGTCTCTAAGCATGAGGTGAAAACAGTCAGCAGGTCCTTGCATGAGGATCTCAGGCTGTGCACCGGAGTCCTGAAATCCTGAGATTTTGAATCCAGTTTGCAAGAGTTTCCTAGATGAAGATAGTTTTTACTATCGACTAAAAATAACATATTTTTTGATGATAGAGATCTGAAGAGATTTGAGCTCCTGGAAAAAAATCTATGCAAGAATGTGGACATCATGCAAACTCCACGCAGAGAGGTACAAACCCAGAATCTTATGCTGTAAACCACTGTGCTGCTAATTCTGGACCTCTCAGGCTGAATGATCTGTAGATGTGTTTATGAAAAAATGAGGTTGTGCGACCGGTTGTACGGTTGCAGCAGATGGCCGCCCCTCCCTGAGCCTGGTTCTGCCGGAGGTTTGTTCCTGTTAAAAGGGAGTTTTTCTTTCCCACTGTCGCCAAAGTGCTTGCTCATAGGGGGTCATATGATTGTTGTGGGTTTTTCTCTGTATGTATTATTGTAGGGTCTACCTTACAATATAAAGCGCCATGAGGCAACTGTTGTTGTGATTTGGCGCTATATAAATAAAATTGAATTGAATTGAAAGAGTGCACACTGGTTTTGTGCATTTTGTTTAGAAATCAACAATAAAATGATAATGAAACTTTTGGGAGACAGGGCTGTACCCTGAGAATTCCTTTAGCTGTCAGAGAATTGCTAACACATGCAAACAAGCAATGTGCGGCTTCACTTGTGTCTTCTGTAAATGGCATAAATATCTTTTGATTTACAACTGTTAATCAATATATATGAGAAAACTGCTTAACTTTGCCTCAGTAGTAGTTTAGCATAGCAGAACATTTATTGAAAATATAATTTTAAAAAAGAAGTAGTTACCTGTAATTTACCAGACAACACAAAATACATCTTGAAATGAAGTTCACTTAATATTTAGTTGGTTTATAACATTATACAAAAAAGTTCACTTTAAAAATCTTTGTGCCTTTGAAAAAAGTATATTTTTAGTAAATCTACACACTGTGCAGGATTTTGTCCCTCCTCATTTTCTCAAGTTGTGTGGAAAAAAAAGATGGCATTGACCAAAACATATAAATAACTGAAATAAAAACTGGATAGCTCATCCATTAAATCCTGCAGTATCGGCAATATTATCAGTATTTTTACTGCAGCCTAATGAAGGTGTTTCCTTGGAAATTTTTCCCTCCTATACATTCTTGAGGTCCAAGTCTTCAGTCTTTAAAAGCTCCACGTTTTCGGGGATTCCACAAGGCAGTCAGGTCTCACCATCATTCTCCCATCCTGATGGTAAACAGAATACAGTTAGTAAAATCACATATTTTATAATAGGCATTTTAAAAAGAACTGTGTCTTTGCACTGACTGAGTGTTTCAGGTGCTGTTGCTCAGGCAAGCATGTCCTTCTTTTATCTCCTTTCCCACGACAAGCTTGCGCTTCATGATTGGATTCTGGATGTCACTGCTTGTGGTCCCACCAGCTCTTCAGCTCTCAGGGACTGCACTAGATCACTGTACCACAGGGTATGTCTGGAAAGCTGCATCTTATTCACGTGTAGCTTTCATTCGAACCTTGACAACATTGAAACAAAGGGAGGATATATAGGTTGCATAAATTCTGAGACCATTATAGCACTATTTAAGAGGCTTACTGGTAATCCTCAAGGAAGTTTAAAGAAACTAGCAAAACATTAATGATAACTGTAATGGTGGTTTCATGTCTAGTTTCTCCATCGTTGTTAAATATTATTGAAGTTACATCAGTAAATGTTCATCACATTGGGCGAAATGAAATTTAAATATTTTTTTAAAGGAGTAAACTTCTTTAAAATCAATCATAGCATTAATGAACAGGCCACAAAGTCAAAAGTCACAATTTTTACTTTTAGTGTGAATGGCTTCGCACACTTTACAGTTTAACCGTGAAATTTTCTGCATCTTCCATGCAAAGTACATGAGACACCAGTATTATGCTAGAGAACAAAGCAATAGCGAGGAGATTTTCGGTGCAGCACTGTATATCTTTTTGGAACCAATTTCAACTAGTGAATGCCAGCAACCACTTGCAAACTGGTTGGGGAACACAGGTTCCTTACTGACTGACGGTTGCCCAGGTGCTGCAAGTCCTGTGTGACTAGGGCTTTATGATTTAAGGGCATGTTTTCCTTCTGTAGTGAGCCTTGACCCTGTTGCCTTACACTGGTTATGCTGACTGCAAACATAAGTACTGGGAGCAACACATGCAACCCTGTATGGTGTTTTATGTTTGCCAGCCCGGCAAGGCCCACTTTTAACATAAAATCAAACTCTAAAATGTGCTACCAATGATTCCATGAGGCTTCAGGACACTAGAGTAAGAGTCCAACAAATTACAAAGCAAAGTAATTGGTAATTTGTCCATTTCAAAAAAAATTCAAACGTCTCTTCCCTAAAAAAGACTTACTTGAACAAAGATGACCATTGAGTCATGATCGTTCTTTTTGGAAGACGTGTCATCTCACTGTTCATTAAGTTCAGTTGGTGCCCTGGTTGAAGTGCTCCAGCACAGTGGCATTGGTTCTTTCAAACAACCACTGCTGGCTGAGAGAGGCAGGGTCACACGTGTTCATGAAGACTCGCCGCTCAATCGGACTGCTATCAATACAGCTGTTACTGACAGGATGATACAGACTCTTATCCTGGAGGAAAGATAAACATATACATATTATACAGGAAGCTAACTTTTTCGCATGACATTTATTTCATTCTTTATAGAATTTGTAGACAGGGAAAAATCCAACACTCACTGGTTAATACAAATTTTACAGCAATAGCATAACTAAAGCCTTATTCTCCACAACAATTAAACCTGTTGTAAATAGCATATGTATGCATTACTGCCAGCAGGATGTTACACTTTGCTATTGCAAAATTTAAGGTATCTATCGACCTTTTTACACACACACACACACACACACTGAAATACTTGACATTTCAATTTTTATGTATTTATTTATTTTTACTTTAGTGACTTAAAAAAAAATTCTTAAAGCCAAGACAGTTGGAGAGCATTGAATAGGATGAATTAGTAAATACACTCATTTTCTACAAGCAGTGAACTCTAGAATTTCAGTCTCTATTTCTGTTCATCATACCTCTCTGTACCGCCACAGCTGGTTTCCCTTCATGCCGTGACAGTCATACAGGGTGACCGGGCTGCTGTGGGAGACGGCATCAAAGCACAGCTTCCTTGTATGCATGGGGTCACCCACCCGGATATCCTCCCTCCAGCCAAATGTTAACACCTGCAGGGAGCACATCTGAGCTGTAACAGCATCTGACTGTCCTTCCTTTGTCTGTTTTCGTAAAATTTCTACCTTTTTTTCTGTCAGATTGATTTTCTTGTTCAAATTGGGGTTATTATGATAGTGTTGCAGTGTTACATGTTGTACCGATAGTAAAGCCAATAAAATATGCATTTTGGCTATATTTGATCTATACGGTAGTTTGTCCACACCGTTGTTCAATCAGTAGTCATACCCCAAAGAGTTGGAGTTTACATTTACACTCAGGTCCATAAGTTTTGAATGATGATACAGTTTTTTTAGTAGTGATGCTGTAAAAAACCACAGTGGACTTAATCAATTGAGATCCACAGTACACATACGATACACCTCCTTTCATTACTAAAGTTTTTGCTGTGTCACCCATTAAGAGTTCATTTCCCATGATCTGCTACCAAATCCAAGTTCAACATTTGGAATTAAATCTGGTTTTTATTTTTATTTAACTTTTGATATTACCAAAAAAATGTTTTGTCATCCAAAAACGTGCATACAGCCTGCAAATGTTTATGGATGTGATGACTGTACACGTTTAGTCACCACAGGTAAGCATATCACTTTGCAAAAGTTAGAATGAGGTTTTTTTTCCTCCTTAATATACCTTGTTGGTAAAAACAAATGAAAATAGTCTACCTGAAACAAAAAAACAGCTTTTTTTTCACATCATCTCAGAGGTTTTAGGATAGGAACTAAAAAACCCAACAAGCTCATTTAAGAGGGTGCTCTTACCTGTCCGTGACTCCACCCCACCTCACCACGGCCTTTCACACAGTTCTCCAGGCGGATGGGACTCCCTGACACAAAGTGTTTGACCTCCATACACATTCCACTGCCCACATTCTGTATCTGGAAAGCACACATACAAATATGATAAACTTACATAAACCAGAAGCCCATAAACATGCTGAGATTACAATACACAGTATAATCTCTGCTCTAAGTGCTACACAAGTAAATCCATACACTGACTGTAGTCAGCAAATAGTTTTTCAGTTTTATCTTTTTTTTGTGCACTTCACGTGTAAAGGCTTAGAGGCATTTTTTTTTTTTTTGCCTTCCACGAGTGTAACCACGCACTGATAGGAGGTGCAGCTTGTTGGAATAGAGGACAAAAATACTAAAAAATAGTGATGAAATACGTTTGCAATAACGCACTGTTTCTTGGTTTTTTTTATACCACTGAGAATTTTGGTATAACTCTCTTCAGCGCGTAAGCTCAATCCTTTATACCTTTTTAACAATTCCCATCAGTAATCCATTATTCGTAATTCAAAAAACCCTCAAAACATTACACAAGTTGAAACCAGTAGAAACTATTTTCCTGCCTTAAGCCACTTTTTCGTGAACTTGTTACATTCACATAATACATTCATGATGCAATTTTATAGTGAAATTATAGAATTTGGTTAAGTCTGTCTTTTTGGTTTTGGCTGATCATAGGATAGGATAACTAGAGTTATTGATATTTCCAACAGCTTTACTTCTGTGGCTTCAGTTTGGGTACATTAAAAGTAGAATCTGAATATTGTGAATACACTAATTCTAATCTTTTTACATGAACTGAGTTAGCAAAAGAGGCCTTAGGCATGAAACATGATTCCCAGAAAATAAACGGGGAACTAGAAGCTGCTGATATTTTCAAAAGAAAGCTGGAAAAATACTTTTACCGTTTCATTAAGCCGAGTAAATTTTCATACATTTTGTAATAATTTTCACCTTGATTTGATGTAATTACTCATCTTGCCTCTAAATTGTTCTCTACAGCACAACTGAAACATGCTCATTAAGTGCCTGTTTTCTGATACTAAATGATTTATTGAACCTACACGCAGCAGTATTATATAATATATATATATATAATATATATATTTGAATTTATTTACAGCAGCAGAATACAATTTAGGATCCAGGCTCTGAGCTAATTACTTTCAGCAAATAGTTTGTGTACAAAAATTGGTGAGTGATTAGTAAATATCCCCTTTGTGGCTACAGGCAGATGCCCGGCTATTGAAAGGGGGATTAAAACAGCCATCATCAATTGGAGAAATGGGGCAGATGTCAGAAAAGTGAGGCATGTTACACATGTATGACCCAGTGCAGCTGAAGGTGACTGTGTGGAGTCATGTTACTTGAGCCAGCCGGTTACAAATGGGGGCTTGTCCGGGTTTCTAAATGAAAAATCAAACATGAAACATATCCTATGCCTTTATAGTCTCTGAAGTTATGAAAACACAATGGAAACAAAGTTGGATTTACAGATGTTTGAAAAATTTATTTATTTATTATTTTTTATTATGACATCTGACTGCAGAGATGTATTCAGTTTAGCTATTCCATATTCATTGTACACACAAAAACCTTTCCGGATGTGTTTTTTTAATTTCTTTTTTAGTTTGTATCTCTATGCAATCAATGTCTATTTATTTAATTTCTCTACATATATGAAAGCAGTTTCATGAACTAATCCAGCTCTTACCTCTCCCCAAGCAGCAGCAGGAGGTTCTACTGGTGGATAGTGTTTGGGAAGATCCCAGGCCACTTCATTCATGAACCACTTAAAGCTTTTACAGTTTAATCGGGTCCTCAGCTCTTTCTGCGCTGTCATGTCACCTGCAGACAGGTGCCGATACTCAGGTCGACGCTGGTACACATACTCTGCGTATTCGTCCATCCAAACTTCTGCTACACGTTTTAGATTCTGAAATCAAGTTAAAAAGAGTTTCACATGGTTGGATTAATTCTTTAAAATAGATTTTGTGTTAGCAGACAATTCAAATTTCATACAATAGGAGCCTCTAACACATTATCAATAATGAGGGTCATAAAAACGTTTTAAGGGTCCACTTATGAGTAATGTAAGTTATGTAAAGGGTCAGGTGATTCAGGGACATCACCATTTCAATGAAGCTAAGTTAGAGACTGTTCCTCAGAAACACAAAACAAAGCCAGTTACTTTCAGTTGCACACTGAGCTATACCGAGCCATGTTTCAGGCTGAGAGCAGAGGCATACATAATAAATGGTGTTTGGCTACACCTCAGATGATTAAGCGCTTTTAGACAATTTCCTATTCTGTGTAGGTGCTGGAAAAAAAAATAACAAAAGAACTTAAGCTCATTCTTCACAGTAGCACCTGCAAAGGCTATAAGTTGTAGATAGTGGATACACTGCATATTGCTGCCTCTTGCCTGGTGGTCTTTTATGAGTGAATGCTGAGCAGACTGTAAAGTACACTGAGATGAAAGAGTAGTGTACTTAGCAGAGGATGCAGAAAATACAAATCCTGCACTTTGTTATTCTGCACCACTCTGTGTGTGTGCATGCAAATGTATAGCATGTGTGTTTACATGCAGGGTTAATGTATGCTTCTGTTTCTGTTTACTTATTTAATTGAGCTTAATTAGCTAAAGGTTCATTTAACGGCTAGTTGATGAATTCAGCTTCACTGCTCAGTGGACTTCAGAGGCACAGATGTTGCTACAGTGTGTGTGCTTGTGCGTGTGCGTGTGTATTTGTACTTTTATGAATACACACTTACACATGCACCTATCTACTAAAAACATCCCATCTTCCACATAAAGTCATAATTAGCAGAGATCCAAACATCATGTTTCTGTATTGCTTTTAAACCCTGAGTGTGAATACAACAAAACACTAGTGTGTCAAAAATCTGTTTATCTTTACTTTTGTTTGAAGCACGCTGATTGACGGTTAATCATTCATTCCTTATTAAAAATCTTACTGGCAACAATAAGAATTTTTTTAAAGGGTAGGGGGTGGTGAGTGTGAGCAAGCACATGACGGGATGGACCATAATCCAGACTGAATACTCCTTCTAGTACTCCTTAGGATATTATAGTATAGCATTACTACCATATACTATTGTAATTCAGTAAAAATCACAATTATTAGTCTTTTAAAAAATGAAAAAAAGAGCTCCTGGAATGGAAAAAGGATTTTCTTTAATTGATCAGGCTTTTTATCTTATTGACTAGTTCTCTACTAGTTTACAGAATACAATAAATTGTTGCCCTATGACTTAAATGTATCAGAATATATGTTAGAGCCTGTGTATTATGCTTTTACAGTATGCAGAAAATCCATCACTGATCCACTGCACATAGTGAGAAGAATTACCTTTGCCAAGCTGATCCCACCAGGGACTTTGTAGGGGACATACTTCCTATAGATGTGTCCTACCCTGGAGCAAGGGATGTCCTCCATCCGACCACCACACATCCACAGCTTCAGAGACACAAAGAGAGGGAAAGAACGCTTTCATCTGATGAATCTTTATGGTGTTTAGAAGCTTTGTCCATTTTAAGATTCAAAGAGATGCACAAAGGTAAAGCAAGGTGAAGGAAGGAGATGACGAGAGAGATGAGCAGAAGACTGATGGCTGAGCAGAAGGAGGAATAAGGTACAGTGATTCGAAGAGGCTTATAAATCCTGGGAGACCAACAGGAGAGAGGAGGTGTAATAAAGATGAGAGGACAGAGCAGAGGAGGCAGGGGGCACAAAAAACAAATTATGACAAGATGGTGACCTGACTTCACCTAAGAAGGAGGACAAGATGAGCAAAAGTCTCTCTGATAAATCACGGATACAATACTTATGTTACGATACTATTAAAATATTGTTGGTATTCAAAAAACACAACTGATTTACTAAAACTTCTGCCGTTTTATAGGAAAACAAGGTTTTTGCTACTTTTTTTTTAATAGCTTTTAAGTACCTCTGTCTGAAGTGTTTGTCTGAAGGAAAAACAAACCTTCCTTTAAAGCATCATCTTTGTTTCTTTTTCTTTTTAGCTGTCTATCTGACATAACAGAGACATTTAACAGTGTGTCTTCATTTTAATCCTCCAGCAATAATAAAGGCAACCGTGATGATTTGCTTACTTGGCTTTCAATGAGGAAAACAGACCATGAGAAGAAAAGGAGGCTATGAAAAGGGCGAGAAATAAAAGAAAGACTTAAAGACAACAGGCGGGATGGAAAATGGGTTTTGTTTTAGCACAACTAAATGAATGGAAATGAGAAGCTCATTTGAAACATAAGTAAATACTATCAACAAAAGTTTGAATACAGACTTTTCTGCAGGACCAGCAGCACCAAACTACTCTTTCTCTCTGCCTCTCTCTTTGGCTGTTAATATGAGACTAAACAGGGTAAAGGTGGGGAAAGTTTGAGAACTTAGACATGAGTGAAGGAAAAGAACATGTTTTATACATCACTTCTAGTTATAGAGACATACATTTTAGTTTTTTAAATCGTTGAAGGATCGCGGTAAACCCTTTGTATCGCTGTCACATCTACATATGAACTGCTGTGTAGTAATAGGTTTACAGTTAGAGATCGGCTCAGTTCATTCAAAGCATTATTTTCCGTAGTTTCCTTAGACGTGTGACTCAGTGGCTCCCACCCTGCAGAGATGATAACATGGAAACTATAGAGGAACGTAGAGCAGATTGCATCTCAAATGCTAAAGACTGAAATAACAGCTAGTTGTCCTTCCAAGTCATCAAGTGCTGTCAATTTATCAAACCCACTGGCATCTCAAAGATATGCAGTGTCCTTTGGCACTGAGTTATGGCACTACTCAGACACGTCTCAGTAGCAACATGTCACATATGGATGCTTCTAAAGAATCTCTTGCTGTTACATTTAAATGAACTATTTAATGGCTTTTTTTCAAAGTTAATGTTAATGCTGCTAAGGTATTTATGTAATAAACAAAAAGCTGATCTTTTCTTAAACCTAGCCAGCAACTTATGGGGAAGTGAAAACTAAACCTTTAAGCAAATCAAAATAAAACATAAAAAACAAAATAGAATTACCTTTGCTGGTGGATCAACGCACCATGTACAAATCTGAGATTCGGCCAGATGTTTTTATTGTTGCACAGTTTTTCATATGACCTGGTTTAGAACCAAAATCGATAAGCTAGCATACACAAACTTTAGATTATGTGAGGAAAAACGTGTTTCAAAATGTGGATTTTGAAGTGAACTCACTCCCACCTTATGATTTTTGATGAGTTTTTTAATTTTTTTTTGTCCTGTCTCGCTCCCCTCACCCACAACTGGTCACAGCAGATGGCTGCCCCTCCCAGAGTCTGCTGGTGATTTCTTCCTGTCAAACGGGGGCTTTTCCTTCCCACTGTCGCCACATGCCTGTTCATTTGGGATTGTGTGACTCTGAGGTTTTCAGTTGTAATATAAACTGCCTTGAGGCAACTGTTCTTGTGTTTTGGAGCCATATAAATAAAATTTAATTGAATTTACAGGAGGCAATGAAAAGTAAAAGCAGGTAATTGAATCCCAAATGTTCAAGGAATGTTTAGTGTTTAACTTCAAAGACGTTTGATAATAAAATATTATTATTCAAGGATTTTTAGTGATTAAAATACACTAAAAATTTTTGGTTTCCACTGGATGAATAATTTTCTATGGGCTGCTCTGGCAGCAACTGCATAACAACACTTTTTTTTTCCTTTTAGCAATTTTAATATTGGTTTTGCAATACAAGTGGAATAAATACCTATCCTGTAGTAATTGCCATAAAGACATGAATCTGTTTGTGTTGGTTTTTAACTTTATGAGACACTAATGTGTGCCAGTGAATTATGGATATATTTTGAATTATTCTGACAGTGTACAAATATTAAACTGACAACCTGGTTGGCAACAAAAGGTAAATATTTCAGGTTCTGAAAGCAATTAGCATAAACTTTGGGACGCATAGCTTGAAAGTTAGATTTTGCTTTTCATTATGAAGAAGTTCATTAAACATTGACATGTTTAATTGTTTTGCCAACTGCCGTTTCCAAGGGCAGGAATGAACAGTCAAGCTCAAGCCAAAACATAAAACCTACTCTGCCTCTCTATGTCAGGTTCAAATTTTAAACACATTCGGAGCTCAAATTTTAATTGAACTTGCAGACTAAGCTTACATTAAAACAATAAGACAAAACCACTGAGTATCTAGAAATCTAAAAAGAAAAAGAGCTGTCAGGCCAGTTAACGTTTCTCTATAGCTGCTCTACTTTTATTAATGAGGCGTGTAAGCTTGTCACGTGAAAATTCGTTTCACGGTCGAAGTAACATTAAGCTAATATATCGTCCAGGCATGAAGTTCTCATGACCCTGTGCTGTCATCACTGTCACTCTAGTACAGCTAGAGTCTCCCTGCTCACATGAGTGTTCACAACTCAGCTCAAGAAAAGAAACTACAGAACCACTGAATTCACTCCAAATGCATAAATAAAATATGTTGCTCCAAGAAAAAAAATCCAGCACTGACTTAAAGTGCAACAAGAACTCGAGCTGTCTGTACTCGTGTCCAAGAATAAATAAAACATGAATGCATACAGTTTGATTTTCTTCTGTGTTTCAGTGGCCTGGTCATGTGTTTTGCTTCCACTGCATGAATAATAATGATCTAACAAAATGCTCGCAGCACTAAATCTAAAGTCAGTATACAATAGCATCAATTGCATTTTAATGCTTTGGGATTAGAACAACAATCTGAATGGACTGACCTTGTGTTTGTGTGTGTGTGTGTGTGTGTGTGTGTGTGTGTGTGTGTGTGTGTGTGTGTGTGTGTGTGTGTGTGTGTGTGTGTGTGTGTGTGTGTGTGGCAGTGTTTTCTTTCAACAGGATGTTTTATGAGATGCCTTATGAGTCTGGCGTGACACCTGGACTGAATTTACACCGGATGGCATTACCTTGGCATGCTGAGGAACCTTGGAATAGTCTTTGACTGAGATTTGTCCTTTAACTCACACAGCTTCTTTGTTTTTTGTTTTTTTTTTTAACCTGCAAAGCATTATAAAAATGGGAGCATCCTGTCTCAGGGTAATGCTGAAAAACTAGTTCAAGCATCGTTACTACTGTAATCTGCTTCTCCTAAAAGCACTCTGAAATGCCTTCACTTGATCCAAAACGCTGCAGCAAGAGTCTTAAGAAGACCTAGAAAGAGAGCTATTTCTCCAACACAAGCTTCCTGTCAAAACCAGAACCAAGTTAAATCTGCCCAATCTTATCCTGAAAACCTCACAGTGAGCAGACAAAACAGAACATCAACTTTTGACATTATTCTTCAACCAACTAGAGGTTGGATCAGGGTCACCTGAACCATTACTTTGTAGGCCTCAGACCCTGATTGATACAGGGCATCCTGAGTGCTTGTCCATCACTCCCTTACTCTCCATCCATTAGCTGTGTGTTTTCTCTGTTCCAAAGTCTGAGTTTTGTCCTGTTTATTATTTTATTTCTATCTATCACCACGAGTTTCCTCAAAGGGATGAGTTATATTTCTGTCTATATTATAGGTCTCATCCCTTGAGTTGACTTTTACTGTGATTTTACAAGTAAATTTAATTGACCAAAGGCCAATATAAAAAAAAATCTATAATAAGCAGGAAGGGGAAAAAATCCACATCAAACATGATATTTAAGAGCAAAGACATATTATTTGATGATGTTGCCGTGGAAACAAGAACCAGAAAGCCAGTGTACTTTTTATTCTTTCAATAAGATGATTTTATCACAGGCAAGGGTAGGAAAGTTTGTCTGTAGCTGTCTATGTCTATCCAGTGCTAAATCCATAAATATGAAATAACATTCTTTAAACTTTTTTTTTTCAATTTATGTTTTTAGAAAAGTTTTACCCTGCCAACTATTTGGAAGTTGGCAAATGTTTTCTTTGAACAAATACCCTTTTTCTGGCTCCATCCATGGAGGTTTAATTATTTCTGCCTCCAGAGCAGCTCTGTCTCCAAATGTTTGCATAAATATAGCTCGTCCGAAGCAATATAAAGACTCCACAGTCGGTTTTATGCCTGCACTGTCCCTCTCACCCTCCCTGTGAGGTCACATTGCTTCTGCTCTTTGGGCCTTTATGTTCTGACATTATCTTGGTGTGTGAGCTGGAAATGCTTGGTGTTCCCACACCGCTGTCACCAGGATGGAGCTTTAGATTAACTGTACCACTGAGTAAAGTAATTGTGTTTCACATGCAAGCAGGGCCCGGCTGTCTGTGGGAGCAGCAGTTTGGTTGTAAGGATTAGTATGAGAGCCTGTTAATCTTCTCACCTCAGGAGACTGGCTGTCTGCACTATATCAGCTAATGGGGATCTTAATAAAAAGGAAACCAAATTGAATATCTGAGCATATAAAGTAGACTTAAGAGGCACAGCAAGGCGTGCGCTAATAGGAAAAATTAATAGTGATAATCTTGACCAAAATAATAACCTTGGTAAAGGGTATTATCTTAATGATTACTTAAATTAGACAGAAAACTTCAAAACTGTATTAAAACATAAAAGCTGTTCTCACCAGGCTCAGCCCTGGGCCATTGATGGCATTAGTCTAGGCCTATCATTTGTTTCACATGCCCAGCTTCTAATCCTCACCTTTTGTTCAGACCTAAAGACACTCAACTGCAGTACAATCCATCATATTACAGTTTTAAAACGGATTATACTTTTGCATCATGACGTATGGGTATCCAGGTATAGGTGACCTTGGTTTTTGGAATTAATCAGTCATTCAGAAACCGATTTTATTTCCACCCAGACATCCATACATCAGTTTTCCTTTTCTTCATCTTCTTATTTTGTATAGTGTTGTCATTTATGGTAAGCATTGGGAAAATTCCTTCTCTTATATTCACAACTTTATATACCGACTGTGATTTCACCCATTGGTTTCTGGAAATTTTAAAGCTTTAGACCCCAGACGGCTGTTCTTATCATTGTTTTTTGGAGTCAGAAACCACAAAACTTTGACAAATGAGCGCATTGCTATAATCTAATGCTAACCAGTAAACCTTTAGTTGAAAGATAAAGCCAGCACAGAAGCGCTAAAAAAATCATTGTCTGACATGGCCATTTACAGCTGGCTCCAAAAGCAGGTAAGTCTCCCCATTTCAGACTGCCAAGGTACTACACCCAACTCAATCAAGATTAAAAAAGCATGTTTACAGCCCGTTACACAGTGTTGAGGATTTTGTAGATGCTTTCACCTTTCATAGAAACTATACACTGTAACAAAAGTCAGTAAAATATACAGCAAAACACCGTCAAATTCCAACGGTAATGGAGCGTAAAACCAAAAACTTCCTTTTACTGTATTAAATAGATTGAATAACCGTTAATTGTGAGACTGGATAAAACTTTGTTTTTTACTGTAATAAAATGTTGAAATTATAAATATTGTCTGTGAAAACAAATAAATATGCATACATTTTACAATTAAATATTGTAATGTTGAAAATGTCTGAAAAACTTAGATTTTACGGTATTATTTGAGTAAAACTACATCTTTTGGGGTTGTGCACATTGGAATTCACAGTATAAAGCTGTAGATTTTAAGCAAACAAAACATTCATTTTACAGAAGCAAGATGTTAAAAATAGGGTCCACCGTAATAATACAACCAGTAAATACCATTAAAAAAAAAAAAAAGCAAATATCAGCAGTGAAAGACAATAAAATTGATAGTATTTTTTTATTTTAAAATTCAGATACTGATATACAGATTAAAAGTTAGGCCTGCAGTATATCATTGTTAACCTTCTGATAAAAAAAAATCAACAGCAAAAGAAGATGTTAAAAATAAAGTTCATGGTTGTGAATAAAATTGATTTCAATAATCTTTTTAATTATTATTTTAAAACAACTTTATGTTGTTGTGTTTCACGCCATATTATCAGACCACCTTAAGTGGGTCCGCCTTAAATTTTGAGTTTGTGTGATCGCTGTTGATTGGTAGCTAAACTGCTGGTAAACTGTGTACAGACGTTTTACGTTCGAATTGCAGAGAAAAAAATTCTGGTAGCAACATTGTGCAGTATGAGCGAACCATTTCACCAAAAAGGGGAAGCAAGGCAAGACGTGGCTGCAGCGGTCTGCAGACGTGACTTCTGATCAAATTCGAACCTCCTCCTAAAGAAACAAAGAGCGACATTACATTGCGGGATGACGTCACCTGAAAATGACCAATAGCGCGGCGCGCTGCTGAGCTGTGTGCCAACCGCTCTTTTTTTCATGCAGGAGACTCAAGTTGGCTTCGCTAACGGACACAGTTTTGAACTCGTATATTAGCGCCATTTATTGCTGCTTGGACCACAGCATCTTGAATTTGTAGACATCCTGGCAGCTTACAATTAGTTCGAGGTGAGGTGAGTACATGCAACTTCAAGTTATCTCTGTTATAAAAATCCACCAGCCCAGCGTTTATAGATAATTTTAGCAGTTCGTTTTTATGAGTGAGGTTGTGAATTTAGTTAGCATTTGTGAGTTGAGTTAGCATTAGTGTCACGAGGAAGCATTGCTCTGGATTAGTTTCTGTGTTTGGCGTGCTAGGGAGGAATTACCAAAGTACATGGAGTTATGTTAACCTGTAATTTCCTTGGTAAGGTAGTTCAGTCATCAAGGGGCTACGTGATTTTTGGTCAAAACCCATCATGTCTCAAGCTAGTACTCTACCAGGATGCCTTTGAAGTCGTTAACCCTTTAGGCTCTGCAAGGACAAAACACAAGGTATTATTTGTATATGCATCAGTGGCAAACTTGCCACTTCATGTACGCTCAGACACAGATCACATGTCTCTTGTCTTACTGTGCAGGGAGAAAGATTTTAAAGAGTTTGGTCATGCTAATGTGTTCTCTGAATTACTGGCAGACTTGAAAGAATTGGAGGACAGTGGGATTGTTGCATCAGATGAAACTAGAGTCAAAGGAACTTTGTTTTGCATTGCTGGTGATAATCTGGGTTCTCACTGTATTGGTGGCTTCACTGAAAACTTTAGTTCTTCAAAGTACTTCTGCAGGTACTGCCTGATAACGAAATCTGAATTTCAGGGTGCTGACCCAAATCTGTGTGGACCAGAACGTACCAAAGAGAACTACAACTCTGCTGTTGATCGCCTCCAGATTGACAATACACCAGACGTCGAAGGAGTGAAGTTCAGGTCAGTGTTCAATTCACTGAAATACTTCAACGTTTGTATGCCAGGCTTGCCACCATGTCTAGGTCATGATATCTTTGAGGGAGTAAACAGATTCAAGAAGATATTTTACACATTTCTTTGTTGTCTGTCTCTAAATCTTATTTTGTCTTTATTATGATTAAAAGGTTTGTTTTGTTCCTGCCCTTTTCAGACACTGAATTTGAGCAGAAACCATAAGGATACTCAAAGGACCTGTGACTCTCAGGAAATGGTGAGATTTCAGGTCATAATCTTTTTCTTTTTTTTCCATTAAATTCATTTCCTTTTTCCCTTTACAATATTGCTGTTTTGTTTTGTAAACAGCATCAAATGAGAGGGACAGATGAAACAGTTTCAAGACAATGGCAGGAAAAACATGCTGAAGATTGAAACAAACCTTGGCTGGAAATATTTGGTATGTGTTTTACCGTAAATCAAATTGTTGAAAAACATTCAGCTACACTGCAACACAGGGAAACTTGATTTGCACTTATTTTGTTACTTTAATTTCTTGTCTCATTATTTTTGTCAGTTATTATTGTTTATGGTGTATGCCCTTCTTGTTTTCTTTCTGAATGCAGAAGGTATCTAGCCAGTCCACAATGAAAGCTTCGTTGCACCCCATGAGTCTTCTGGCAGAAATGATGGCGCCTGTATTCTTTGGTTTCCTAAACATCACACCCTGCCTGTTTATACGAGGCTCTTCAATTAAGTCTGCACCCAAAGATTCAATAAGAGGTAAGCAGTGGTATTATTCAAGTTTTGCTAAAGAAAGATGGACAGGAGACACTAATCTTAATCAGCCGAGCTCAGGTTCATGTCCAGGTGAGCAGTTTCATATGCTATAAAATGTAGATTGAATGATAGGTCTCATCACCATGCATTCAGCCATTAACTTCAAGTTCTATGATAAATCAATAGAAAACTTAAATACGTTTTCCAACAAATTATGATTGTGATTAGGGCTGCGTTGTCTATGTATCACTTTTACATAAGTAGATTTAAAGGATAACTATTGCCAAAACGCAACCTGGGCTGTTTTTTTTTTACTGTATCGATTTTGATGCGCTCAAATTTATGCCCCGGCCCCCTAGTATTCCCATTCACTGGCTATTGACCACAAAACAAAATCACGGTCAATCTCAAAAACGGCTTGTTTGTCGTAATTATGCTTTTAGATATATGTTTGTCTCGTTTACAGTAAAAAAAAAACAGCCCAGGTTGCATTTTGACAATAGCTATCCTTTAAGAACTGTATATTTTACACTTAAGAAATCATTTATCATTAGATCTGTTTTTGGCAGCACGTTTTGTTCATTTCTGTGCATTTTGCTCAAGCACTGATCAAACTTTGTCCATTTTTTGCTGCAGAGGGGATCCTGCCAGTCCAAAGTGAACTCCTGATGGACATTGAAGTACTCCTGCAGAGCTTGTATCTTCGACACCATGCGCATTAGAAACTCCACTGAGTCCTTTCCTTCACCAAGGCAGGACCCAGTGACTCATTACTGTTGATAGGTCAGGGCCAGGTAATATTTTGTTTCATGTTTATTCATTCCTCTATGGATTACCAGCCATATATATGGACACATGCTGTATTCTCAAGATCTATGCTGTTTTGTAGGAATAGAGAAAATGATATGTTTAGTCTGTTTTCAAATAGTATGTCAAATTTTCTCATTGTTTATCAGTAATATTCACTACCTTGGCTATATATGAGCATCTTTAGGTTTTTCTATATTTAGCGGTTGCAAATGTAAAATGTACGGTAAACCATTTATGTTCCTCATATTGTACTGTATTTTTAGCGGTAAAATACCGGCAGCTGTGGTAGCCAGGAATTTACCGTAAAATGTATCTGGTCAAAATAAAATGCTGTAATTTGTTATACAATTTCACTGTGTTTTTTACTGTCAAAGGTTTTAATAAGGTTTAACATATTTCTGTTATTTTACAGTTATTTACAATAATAGGGTCTATCCTATTACTGTTAAATTAACAACAAATTACTGTAAATATTATTATATCATAACCTTTTTTTTTACTGCAAATATCCGTAAAAAGCTATGGAAAGTTGCATTTTTTACATTAAATTGCTGTATAATTGACAAATATATTTGTTTTTTTCTATCATGATTTTGGTAAAATAATACGTTGTCTACCTTAAAATTTAGGGTTACAAAACCAGTATACCGTATTGTCTTTTACAGATTCCACATTTTTTTCACGGTATATTCCTGGCTACCACAGCTGCCGGTATTTTACCGTAAATTTGACAGTTTTTTTTTTACAGTGTACAGTGGCTCAGTGTTATTTTTAAAAATTATGGGGATATAAACAGCACAAAAAGGAAGGAAATATGCGTTTGGTTGATTATTTCTTTGTAGTAACAGTGCTTCTAATCTTATACCAGTGGTAATGAAAATGTATTTGTGGGTTGAGCAGCAGAGTTGAGAATGTGGGTTGCACACATAAAAAACTTCTTTGCCAAACAGCTTATTCTGTGACTCACACGACAACATTGGCGGACTTGTGAGAAATGCTGACAAAAGCAATCTGTGACCAGCATGAGGACGAAGTGCCAAGCTGTTGTGGCTGTGTATGATTCTTCCAGATGCTACTGAGTGAATAAATGAATGAAAACATTTTTAAATTGCTAGTATGTCTTGTTTCTTAAGAGTTCAATAATCCAATCCAGTAAATGACACCCAACAGGAGTCAATAGTAGAATCTTTGATTTGAAGTTTTTCATGGGTGCAAACCACATACTCAACGCTGCTTCTCAACCCACAAATGCAATTTTCCAAATGAGGTACCATTTAAGGATAATTAGACTGGCGTTAATCAACCAAAAACAAATGTCCTTACTTTTGTGCTAAGCTTAATCAGATGCAGATGTAGTCAAAAGCATAATATGATATGATCCCAGGAGGAGACACAAATACCTTTGGGGTTGCATCAAGATGGGACAAATCAAAAAAGCTACCCGCTGTGGTGATCCCTTGTGTCTAAAGGGGCAGCCGAAAGTAGCTCTCTTTCACTTGAGTGGCTCAACTTACCGTGGTCTGAACTTACTGTGATACTAAATGAAGCTTATGCGTAAATTCACTAAGGAAGATCCCTAATCAGTCATCTGCCTGCTTTCCTGGGTGTTAAGCTACTTTCTGTTCATTACATCACTACCACTTTCCCACGCTGTCAATCTCAATACAGTCATCATTACTCTAGTCCAATCATCTCCTTGCCCTTGAGCCAATCAGCCTCTGCCTGTGCTCATTTCTTTCTCCCTTTCAAACTGTCATTCATGCAACCCATCTCCACCTCACAGGAACCTCAGTCAGAGCTCCGCCCAAGCCTCAGTCTTCATCTTCACCACCACCACCATCGTAAAGCTCACTTTACTTCTGTTTCCAAAACAACCAAGTTGGCAGTGATACACAGCCAAATGAAAGCCTCCAAACACAGGACACATCTTTTATAGGCTACAGTCTGTGCTTTGCACCAACTCATCGGTCCCAGTGACCATACTTCTAATAATGCAAACTTTAAGCTTAATAATAATAATAATAATAATAATAATAATAATAATAATAATAACAACATCAACAATAATGATAATAATGGCTGGACTGGTGTAGTGATTCACTGAGGTGGTGTGAGAAACATACTGATGTTATAAATGTATGTACAACTATTTGTTCTATCTAATTCTGAGAAACACAAAGGGATTTTCTGTGTTTCTGTCTTCTTCTACTATGAATCTGATCACAGAAATGTTTGGTGAGAAGAGAAGAACACTCCCTTGGACATCTTGCTACCACCTTCACTACCCCCCTCTGTCAACAACGTTGACGCTAAAGTAGACATAAAAGTAAATGGGCATTACGAGCGTTTTCAGTGCTGTCTGAGCTTGTTAAGATGTGGCTGAAGCGTGGCCTGAAGGAAATACTAATAGAGTTAAAGGGAAACATTAGAAATACACTCTCAGCTTGACTCCCAAAGCCAGAACAAAAACAACTCCCTTGGTCCTTTTGAAAAAAAAAAAAAAAAGTTGAGTAATTCATAGATTTGCTGGAGGGAAATGAAAGGATTATAATATTGTCTGGGAACACCTTTAATTTCCAGGCAATCTATTACTTAATTTTTTTTTTTTTTTTTTTTGAACTGATGTAATCATGAAAGGCTAAAACTATGGCAGAGTGGCTCCATACAGAACCATTAACAAACAGGTTAAAGGCAAGAATATAATCTGGCTTCACATCCTCAATTTAATGGCAAAAACATGATATAATGGATAATATTATCTATACATATTTACCTTAAAGGAGATCTCATACTGCTCTCCTCCCCAGATCTCCAGACCAGTGTCGTATCCTCCCAGCTCCCAGAACCATTTTCTATCCACAGCAAACAGTCCACCTGCCATCACTGGTGACCTAAAAGACCCAATGTAACACACTCAGTCACTGCTTGCGTTGCATTTTGTGCAACAGCTTTTACTTAAAACCCTTACATATCCATAAAGAGTAGAAGCATCACAGTAATATCAAACCTGCCAAGGACAACATCTAAACAGAAAAATCTAACAGCCCTACCTTTTGTGTGATTTGAAGTGTGGATTTATTCAAAAGGACAAACATGTTATCATCAGTGCATATAAATACAGCGCTACTTCAGACCCGTTTCATGAATAATGTGTAGGTTAGTATGGTACTTAAGGTCAGTTAGGGCAGCTTTGTTGAGTAAAATTACAAGGTTAAAAGACGTGTATTACACGTGTCAATGCTCTATTTAATAGTAACAGCCATAAAGAGTCACATACCCTTATACTGGAACAATTCTTGCATATTTACTGTACCTACAAGTCCAGGTATGGTTATAAAACATACAGGTTGAAAAGGAATATATCCATAAACCTTCTCCGTGCCTAGCAGGTCCATATTCAACATCCTCTATGCATTACATCCACTATCCCTCCTCTGCACATGTCCAGACCAACTCAGCTTTACCTCACTAACGTTGTCTCCAAAGTTCACAACCAGAGCTGTTGCTCTGATACACTCATTTCTATTCCTGTCCTAACCCTAACCCACTCTCAACAAAAATCTACCAGCTCCATCTTTAACTGTTACAAAATAACACTTTTTAAAAAATAAAACTACATGCTTTGGAAGAAAAAAAAAAAGAGCTGATTGTATGGGAAAACATGTATCCTTCTAATATGAATAAAGTTCAGCATCTACCTTGATAGTGAATTAAATTTGCAATGGACATGTAAAGGAAATTTAACATGCTTGAATGTGGCATTAAAAGTTTTCTTGTGGAGTCTGGAGAAGGTTTTCAACCAGACTGACTCCCTCCTTCACCCTTCAGGCCATCCTTAGAGCAAAATCTACAGCTGCTTTTCTTGCAGTGGTGTTGGTATGTATGTATTCATGGGAATCATGAACTCTGACATTTACACAAGATTTTTTAATGCAAACCTAAGCAACTTAGTCAACAAATTATACACCGGAAATGGAACTGTTAGAAGTATAATGGCTCGAAGCTCACCATCCACCTGCTAACAGAATATTTTACAAAGGAGAAAATGACAGTTTTGAAACAGCTCTCCCAGTGCTTGGACCAAAATCACATAAAGTCTGTTTTTGTGACCTTGAAAAAAAAAAAAAATCTAAGCTGGTCATTGCTTTCAATGGTAAATGCCTTTTGGAAGCAAAAATAAAACGAGTGAGAATATTCAGAGGAATACAGACAGTAAGTCACAGTGCATGTATTCCTAGTGGTTCCCATTTCTCACCAGATAATGAAGATGCTCTGCACAGTACAAAACCAATTAACCCACTATAGAGCACTGTGGCTTCTGTCTGCTGTGTCAAGATCTGTGCTGCTAAGCGCGAGGCTTGTTAGCTGTTATGTGGCTGCTGTACATGATTGTTGCTGCTGCACACCTGAGGCACAAAAACTGGGGCAGCAGGTGCGCACACAAACACAAGAGTACGTCAGATTTCTTGTGAAGAACTTCACCAACTAGATCCGATCTTTAACCCCCAACTTTCCACTCAACACCTGACCCCAAATGATGCAGCACTAAATCAAACACTGAAGCGCATCATTCTCATCTTTCTATCCCCCAAACGAGATGCGGTCCACTTCACTGCAGAAATATCACAGCACACACACTCGCAGGTACACGCAGGTTGTCATAGCTACAAGCTTTTCATCAGGTGGAAATCGGAGGTGAGTGAGCCAGCAGGTAGTCTGCTCTTGCCAAAGTCGTCCCTGAGGAGGATCAATTAAAGGCAAACAGTGCAGCTACTGTACTGTCAGCAGTGAGAAACACTGTAGGGCTTCTCACGCCTCGTGAGCAGTGAGCACAGATATGAGTCCCTTGGTGATAACAGCCAGGTTTCTGCAGTTTTCCCTTTTCAAGGGTGAAAATAATTAAATGAATGAATAAGCAGTGATTACAGAAATCTCTGTACTCCTCTCCAACACTGTTTAATGTCTTTAACACATCATAATTACTCTGGGCACACTGTGTCGGGTTTGCCTCTAACACCCGTGCAGCTTGTTTACTGTCCTTCATTTTTTAAAATTAAAATAAAAACCATTTGGCGTGATGAAAACATTTATGCTTCCTGTGCCCTCTGTGGGGCACGCTATCTGATGCAACCCTAAATTAGCACTCACAGCTCCACAATGCGCACAAATGATAAACAAATGCCTAAGTGCAGTGTAATAAAATTAACAGATTTTCCAATTTACTTTCTCAATGACAGCAATATTAAATGAAATACTGAAAACTTGGTGGTTTACTCGGTCCATCCTTACTTTGGCCAGCACATCAAGGTCACTTGATGCTTCCTATAGAACACTGGTATGCCTCTTGGGTCTCTAAATTTGCCTTTTATTGTTTTAATCACATAAACCTATCAGCATAAGAATACTTTGCTTGGAAACTGTCCCTGCACACTCACTTTTTTGCAGTAAATGACCGGTCCTGGGACATTTGTTGTCTATTGCAATGCTGTCAACCCTCTCTTGTCATGTTAGCTCAGGCCAAAACAATCAACTAGATTTTTAAATTGCTGTTTTGTCATGTTTTGCTTTGTCAGAGGTTTCTTCCTATTAAATGGGTGTTTGTCCTCCCCGTGTTCACCAAGTGTTTAAGGCCAGGTGGGCCAATGTGTTTGAGGAGCGGCTCCAAAAGCAGACGTATGGAAGACAAAACTAAAGGGTAACAAAAGGTGAGCCGTTTATTTAGGCTGGTAGTATAACCTAGAAATCAAAAGGACAATGGCAAACTTAGGCAAAGACCAAAAGCTAAACTAAACTGGAAAAACCTAGAGCTAAACATGAAAACTATGGCAAATACATAAACATAAACCTGAACAGGGGCATACCAAGAGCACAAACATGAACTTGAGCAGGAGCATGAAGACACAAGAAAGCCATAGACATGTGAACAGTTAAACAGACAACCTGACACTGAACAGAGGGAGACAGGGGCCTTAAATACACAGGAGGGTAATGAGGGAAGTGAAAACACCCGGGGACAAATGAGCCTGAATGCCACAGATGAAGTACGACTAAACGCACTAAACATGGAACACCAGACTCTTCACAATAAAACAGGAACAAGAAAAGGACGTAGACAAGACAAGACGAGCTTGACAACACGGAACACGCAGACATGAGACACATGACAGACTGCACGGAAAACAGAAGACACATAAACAAGGAGACAGAGAAGAAACATAACTACACCAAAACTTAACTAAACCCTAAATAGAATAATAATGCAAGAACTTCACAATGTAACCATCAAAAATACAAAATAAACTCAAAATGCTGAGTCGCGGACCCAGCCTCCTCACACTAAGTGTTTGGTCAAGCAGAAATTGTTTGGATTCTCTCTGCATTACTTTATATTTGACCTTTAAACAGCCTCGAGTCTCACAGATTTGCATATCATGATTTATCATATCACAGATGATTGATGATACTTTTTTAGCCCAATACACACTGACTATATTAGAGGGATTAATAAAAAAGGTGTTTTACATAGTTATTTACACATTGTTTTACGCCTACATCAATCAAGATTTAAGACATTCTGTTTGATCTGACAGAGCAAGAAGGAAAAAAAACCTCAAATTACACATCACTGCCTGAAAAAGTGTTGCTCCAAACAACTGGTCTAAATCTACATCAATGTAAATATGAGCACAGTCAGTGTGGAACACTGTGGGGGTAAGGACTTAATTACAGCTGAGACAAAGTGAAGCAAAGGAGCTGAGACGGAGTTGCCAGTCTAATTTAAGCTTCTGTCTTAATTAAGAAAGCTCGTCTTGCGGTAAAAAACTTCAGCACTTTGTCGTGTCACAATTATCCTCAGAAATTATATTATTGTTCATTGTGCCAGGAGAAAGTCTGATTTTGCCCTTTACTTTCATACTTTCTTGTCCATAAGCTACACGTCTTTCTTCTATCTCACACTGTCACATTTGGACACATGGCAACATTCAGCAGAGGAAACCAGTGGATTTTTTTTATGCTTCAGTCATAAAAGCAGAATTACCAAAAAGCTGCTGTATGCCAACCAGTCAAATTGCATTTTACTTGCAAGTCAGTGCATGTGTGTAACATGTTATATTTAACATCTAAAACGGTATTTTGTGAGGTCACAATGACCTTGACTTTTTGACATTTAAGCACAGTTATTCTAATAGTTATTAGTTATGCTTCTAGTTATTCTAATCACTTCATTCTTGCATCCAAGTGAAACTTTGAGCCAAACTTGCAGAAGCTCCCTCGAGGACTTCGTGAGAAGGGGACAGACAAGTCGAAAACATAAAACCTCAAGCCTCAGAAATTGTTTCCTGTTGTTGTTAAAGTGTCCCAAACCTACAAAACACAGATTATACATATTCATAAGGGAAAAACATCACAAATGGGCATCTGGCACCTGTCTCTAGATGTTCTCACTTGTGAAGTGCTGTTTTATAGCAGTGTGATCGTACATAAGAGAACCACTAAGCATACGGTTCAGTTCATCTGTTGCTATAATCCGTATAGTTAGATGAGCACTGCAGTGCACCAGTGAAGTGGCTTCTTGGGAGGGTTTGACTTGCAGTGCAGCATCTGATGTATGAGAGCACGGATTTTGGGAGCAGAAATGTAAAAGACAAAAATGTCTGTATATCACTACTAAATACAGAAGGGAAAAAATGTTGTCAATATTTAAAGAGAGCCAATCGGATAAATGATGGATGGATGAATATGAAGATGTTTTTTCACCTCTCATCTGAAAGATTTTAGTTCTACAAGCTGATGGAGGTTCTCAGGCATCATAGCTCTATCTACTTAACATTCAAACCTCTATTTTCGCTCCAGGTTGCCTTCAGATTAAGTGCTTAGAACTACAATGACTGGATGACTGAGAACCCCACACAGACACCTCAAGCATATAAAATACATAAAAAGACTGCGTTAGGCCACCTCTGGAGGCGGAGAGACTGTTCATCAGCATGGCTTAATACACGACCAGTTTTAGTTAAAGGAAAAAAAAAAAAAGTGGAATCAATTTACATTCTACAGTGTTAAAAATGTATACAAAATTATACAAATGTTTTTCACTACAAAAATGAATGTGTTCATAGTTAGGGGTAGTTTGCATTACAGAACTTTGATGTAATTTGTGTTACTTTCATATTCTGCATAAACTGGCTTATCTGATAAACTTAGCCTTGTGCTAAGCTAGCATAATTTAGCAAAGAGCTAGTAGGCCAAAGTATTCCTTGTTAAAAATATTTTACTGTAATCAATACTTATGTTCAAGCAGACAAAAAAAATAAGAGCTGATCTCTACTTTAAGAAACATCCAATATATATACCTGATTCTGCAATTCTTTTTAAAAATCCCAACAGTAACATTACTGGAGTAGGAGTAAATGCATCATAAGTAACTGTTTGAACTACAGTATTTTAAAAATGAAAATTATAAACAAAGCAAACAAAAGTCATCTTCTTAATGGAAGTATCAACATCCTTATCAATATAGTAAAATAGTATCAATTTGGACATGGGAGACATCCTGCTAAAAGTATTATCATTTCTATAAAGACATTCACTCCCCATATCATGTCTACTTTCTGTCTAGGCAGCCCACTGAATGTGTGATCCTGGCAACTCACTTACACCACAGTAGGGAGAAAATAAGCCTCACAAACCAACATCATCTTTACTCACAAGACAAAGTACGACATACGCCGTTATTAGAAAGAGACTTTCAACAGCTCAGCCTGGATAACGAGAAGATTATGCTCAATAAAAGCATTTTAGAGGAGTGGACTTCAATTATCATTCATCATTTAGGTCATTTAAATAAAATCCTTCAAAATCTTAACGCATATTTAAATGAAATAGGTATGCTGTGGATGGAAAGCTTTAAATCACTGATTAGATTTTAAGTGCACTACTTTTAAACTTGCGTTACTCACTCAAAGGGTTCACTGGGGTCATCCCTCTGCATCTCTGGAGGGATTGGAATCCGTTTGTAGTACATTTCCCAGTCAAACGCCCCTCGCATGGCGTCCCCTGCCTGCGTGTCATAGCCAAAGTTGTCGTGGTCGATGACATCAATCATTGGACATACAATAGCCTTCCTGTTCTGGGCAATTCGGTCTGTGAGATACACAGAGAGAGACTTTTGAATAATGTTGAGTTAAATAAAAAAATAAATAAGACAAGTTACGTGTTTGTTTGCTGTATGTGTGTACTTTATGTATGTGCTTGTTGGCTTGTGTACAATGCCCCTTTTCTACTGTGCTTTTGACACGCGTCAGACTCAGATCGACAGTCACTAAATGAGAGATGTCTGTTTGTTGATGGAGGTCACTCAGTGGCAATGGATTCACAATTGATGAAATGCTGTCTCCTGTCCTATCCACTGCGTGCTTAAGATAAATTCCTTTTTTACATTTTTATTCAGGCTTACAAATTTAATTTAAAGCTGATGCGCCAGTTTCTGCTCTAATAGTATATTTACAGTAAAGTTTTAACACAATAAGTGAATAAGAGTAACACCTCTTGAAGTTGAAGTTCTGTGTAGCATGCTGGCAAACCGCAAGGAACAGCAGAAAAGTTGTAATGTGGACAATAATAAATGACACTCAGTCTTGGTTAACCCTTGTTTTGTTTGGTCCTCTGTTTATGTTATCATATTTAGTTTTTGTTTAGTGATTCATCCTTTGGTCATAACCTCTCTATCCCCCTTTTTCTCTCCTTTGTTTGTATCTAAACTCACCGGCTACTTTACTGGCTTGGACCTCCTTTTGCTTTCATAACCATCTTAATTCTTCATAGCATAGTAGTAGAGTGAATTTTGAACACTGTTATGCTCAAGAAACCAATCTGAGATGATTTGAGCTTTGTGACATGGTGTGTTATCTTGCTGGAAGGAGCCAGCAGAAGATGAGTACAATGTGGTCATAAAGGGATAGACAATAATAAGCAACAATATTCAGGTAAGGTGCAATCACTTATCAGAGTAGGTGACATTTTTCCAGTCTTCTGATATCTAGTTTGGGTGAGCCCATGTGGACTGTAGCCTCTGTTTCCTGTTCTTGGCTGAGAGGAAGGGCGCCTGGTGCAGTCTTCTGCTGCTGTAGCCCATTTCAAGGTTTGACACGTCGCACATTCAGAGATGCATGTATTATTGTAGAGTCTACCTTACAATATAAAGCGCCTTAAGGTGACTGTTGTTGTGATTTGGCGCTGCATAAATAAAACTGAATTGAACAGAATAGAATAGAGATACTCTTCTGCATACCCTGGTATGTTCTCTATAGACAATACTGAATCCTCAGCTTGTCTGACATCAACAACCACGCCAAGTCACTTAGATTAACTTTCTTTTCCATTCTGATGCTTGGTTTGAACTTCAGCAGGTCTTCTTGTCCATGTCTACATGCCTAATGCACTGAGTTGCTGCCATATGACTGTGAGTGTATGTTTTCTTCCTTTTACTGACTTCCACAGAACATTTACATTTGGATACAGCTCTGAACTGATTCTTGGCAACAGCACTCCATAAGTTAAGGTCTTCGATGATCCAGAAGGGGATAGGAAAATTGTCCACCATAGATGTAGTTTTTAAAAATGCAGCTTTATACCTGAGTTTGAATTTTTTACAGCAAACAATACAACTTTATATTTGGATTCAACAATTATTAAAATACAAAAAATATTTCCGCTCCTCTTTCAGATGAAAAATCATGTATCATATCAATATGTGTATTCATTATTGCCAATTCAAAGTAATGATACTGCTGCACCTAATGCAAACCTGCAGTGCAACTACAGTATGTTCACTTTTCCACAGCCTCCAGTCCTAACTCTTTCACTCCTGACAACAATCAAAGTGCCACAGTGGGCTGTAATGAACATGGCTGCTTGTTTATGTTACGCACTGGCAGACACACGTCCTATTCCCGCTTGATGTGTAAACAGCTTGACAGAGAGGTAACATGGGTCATAAGGTTTGCTGTGAAATGGTTCCAACTGGGAATGGCGCCATGCTGGGAAACCGAGTTGAACATGGGTCCTTAATGGAAAGAGGTAATTGATAAAGTGAGAATGAGGTAGTGAGCAAGTCCATCAGCCAGAAGAGGAAGCACTCAGTCTCACAGCGGGGATAGTGTGTGTGTGTGTGTGTGTGTGTGTGTGTGTGTGTGTGTGTGTGTGTGTGTGTGTGTGCGTGCATATATTTTCTGTGTTTGAGAATGATTGGCTCTCTCTTAGTGAAAGCAATTTGGCAGCAGTAACAGGACTTTGTACATTCCTGTGCTCCGTGACCTTGGGAGTGATCACATTTTCAAAAAGTGATGAAATCTGGAAATTGACATTTGTCAGATTTTGACATTTTTTGATTTGTCTTTTTTGTTGCAAAAGTGAGGCACTTTTAAAACGTTCAAAGTTATTTGTTAAGAAAATTTTAATATTTGTAAAAGTAAAGTAATTTGAAAATATTTGAAAATTAAACTGTCAAAATGGTTGAAATGATCTTTTGGAAATTAAGTGATATTTTGGGGCAATTTCTTAAAGTGAAAAGTTTTGAAAAACAGAAATTTCAGGACATTTTTGGTTTTTTTTGTCACAATTGGCAGTAATTTAACAGGAAAATCACAGTGCTACATTTAAACATTCAGCCAATATTCAAATGCTGAATGACATCTAATATGTTGCCTGGACTGGCTTTCTGTTGGACATCTTTCTACTAAAAGAAAAGTTGTTTGCCAGAACGTCTGTAAACATGTTCTTTTTGTTTACTTCAGTAAATGTTATTATTGTGGCCAAAAGAATTTATAATAATAAATCTCTGTAGAAAATGTGGAAATTCATCCTTAGATTTTTGATATTTTAATGGTTCAAGAGGGCAATGTGAACTGGGAGTGTGCAAGAAGCTGGTGGATACAACTGACATATGAAGTAAACACTATTACCATAATGATATATGCTGTACTTAGCTTGTACACAAAATATCATTAGGCTACAAACTGTGGACACAGCTCTGAGTCACGGTGAGGACCCAGTAGTGCAGTTTAACAGTGAATCATGAGACAGCAAGATCGGACAAAAACTTGGTGATTAAACCATGAATTTATTTCTCAGTTATCTCCAATTCATCATTTAACAACAGTCCAACTGCACCTGTGTGGTGTCTCAGTTTTCAGTGGCACTGCTGTGGGAGATGAGTCTCAGTATGTTGAAAAAAAATGTGCCAACAGAAAAGTGAATCCCCTCATTGGTAGTCACCTTACTTTAGTCAACCATAAAGAAAGTAGCTGAGGCAGCAGAATATTAGTTACTGGAAATGTGAAAGGGAACAAACCTGGATAAACTATTAAGTGAGTCTGAAACTCTACATAGGCACTGCAGTGTTTATGATTTCTGCATTTAAAATGGCAAAATCCCACAGGCAGAAAACTGAAGCACAGAACAGATTTTTTTTCTTCTTTTTGAAGGTTTGTGTATACATGTGTATACATTTTATGTATACATGAACTCATTTTTAAACGTAATGTTTATCCTTAGAACCCTATATCATGGCAGCTCTATCATAACTATGTGATCACAATCACATGCATTTCCTATTTTTATTACAACAATGTGGTGTGAAGTCGTACTTTGAAGGAAGCCGTCAGACTGAATTGCTATTGGCTGTGGAAATAACACCCTATCTGGCTTGCAAATTTTGGTATAAGACCACGTACCGATTTTTGGATGGGAGATATGTCATCGGCACCTCAGTGATTGCTGGATGGATGTGTGTAAGCATGTTTCTCACCCAGCAGTGGAGGCAGCCAGTTGACATTAGCTTCGCAGTGTGAGTCCAGGAAGGTGATGACTTCCCCCTTGGCAGCAGCGGCACCAAGAAGACGAGTTCTGATCAGCCCCTCCCTCTTCTTCGTCCTCAAGATGCGAACCTTGGGCATTCGTTTCATGTACTCCTCCAGTGCCACCTTTAGGTGCTCTGCAAAGAGAGGAAGGTAGGGATGATTTGAGGTAAAGGACCACTGTGCTTCAGTAAATTCTTTATCACTTTTAGTGTCTTTTAAAACCAATCAACTACTTTTTGCTATCAATACGTCGTAATTTTTTTGATCAGTACCAAGAAAGGAAAGACTCTCATATTTTCAGTTGTCTAAATACAATATTTTAGTGCCATTTGAAGACTGTAACAAACCGTACATGCTGTAATTATTTTCATTCTTTTCATACTTTACCTTCAGATCGATCAAGCTCAACAACAAAATCATTCGTCACCATGCATTGTGTAAGAAGCTAATGCATATGCTTGAGCATTTAGTTTTCAGCACAACACTGTCCTTTGTTTTGTATTGCAAGTGTTCTTTCAGCACTAAAATAAATACTATAGTAGCATTGATCATTTTGTTAGGAGTAGAAATTTAAATAGGGACACATGTCCACAATGCAGACACAAAGAAATCTCTCTCTGCATTTCTTTAGTGTGAAAGAGTTGGGCTGTGTGTATTACCAGTAACAACATTTCAGTGTTTTTAGTTTTTCCTTGGTCCATCCGTTGGTGTTACATCTTCTCTGTATTTGCGTGAATAAATGTGTGAATGTGTGTGTACCAGTCTTGTGATTTTTCTTTTTCTGTCACTTCTCACTTTTTCACCTCATTGTGCATCTTTGCTGTCTTTGTTTTCCAGCTCCTGCGGTTGTGTGCTCAGTCCTAATTGATTCGACCTGTCCTTCCTCACCCACTCAGACAGTAAGATCCTGTCACTCCCTTCTGTCCTTTGTCAGTTCAACTGCTGACCTTCCTGCATGTCCTCTTTTATTTTTATCTGAATTACTCTGGTAGAATCAGCAGCCATGGATTTGCCTCTGCTACCTTTCACCAGCTCCAGTTAGTTTCCCTTTTTTGTTTGTTTAACCTGTCTGTGCAGTTCTGTCTCTGCATTTTGGTTCTCCTTGAATCAAGAACTGGTACGTAACACAAAGACTGGCGACCTACTGAGTTTACCTTCCCTCCTGCCCATGCTCCATGCCGGTAACCGGGATACACTCCAACCCAGTGCTATTCTGCACACAATAAGCAGTTTATACAACAGCTGTTTTTTTGCAGAGGTACCAAAAGAAAGTTTTGGGACAGGAAAGTTTTACTGTTCACTCACTGTGTCTACTTCACAAACCTTCAAAAAGAAGAAAAAAAATCTGTTCTGTGCTTCAGTTTTCTGCCTGTGAGATTTTGCCATTTTAAATGCAGAAATTACAGACAGAACATTTAACCACAGGAGCAATGAATCAGACTGACGAGCTGCAGGGCTGTGATGTTTTACTTATGTAGGACAAATGTCTGCAAATATGAGTGAAGGTAATCTCAGTTCAGGAAATAGATAAAACAACAACTCTAGGAATCCATTTAATGAGCAAGATCAGACGGCGTTCAAAACCGGCTGCCAGGAGATGCACAAACAATGAAATGTGAAAATCTCCTTGTTAAGATCTCATTTGGACAATTGCTTGCACATATTGCTATAAATATATGAATATAAAGAGGTATTCTTTCCATTTGTTACAAATATTTGCTCATTCTCGCAACAATGTTTCTCAAAGAATAGTTCTTTATAGCTAAAATGTAACAAGCGAATGAAAGCTCTAGCACATTATACCCTGACATTTGGTTAGATTAAGATGTGTCACACATTTTTTGCAGAACAATCTGCAATTTGCTAAAAAGACTGCTGAAAATTTCTGACTGTGAAAATTCAGTCTATCATTGTAATCAAGTCAAAGATCTGTAAATGCATAGTTAGGTGTGAGTACCATTATTCATTGAAATGAGCTGGTATAATGGTCTCCCTAAAGAGAGAAGTCTTTTTTTTATATTTTTCCTTGTTACATTTTAATGCTTTTCATATAAAATTTAAAGGCCTTTAACAAATCTAACCTAAAATGTGAGACATTTTATATTATTAGTTTGACTGTCTGTGTAGGTGGCATGGGCTCTTTTGTTTGCATAACAAGCACAATAAATGGCAACATTTTGACAATCCAGAGCATGAAATAATGTATGTAATAATGTTTTTTGTTTTTTTATACACAGCATTTCCTTCATCACAGGGCAAAATATGTGAACAGATTAGAATGCTCTATTTTACCCAACTGATATCATGGATTAATTTATGGAAACACTTCATTCTTTGTGATTTGGTATTTTTGTGATTATTTAGAGCGTTTCTCTTACTTATGTTAATATTTTGAGTTTTTGAATTTCCATTTCTTTAGTGTAAAGCTGCTGTGTGTAGTTGTATATCTAACCTTTGCATAAGCTATTTCCTGTTTTTCCTTTGGTACTAATTTGGCTTGTGTGCTTTGTATTCAGTTTTACTTTCTCCTCTTGGATTGTGTCTGTTGTGTGTTCCCATGTCTCATTTCCCTGATTGGCCCTCGGTGTGTCTGTGTGAGTGTCCTTTGTAGTTTTCACTTTCCTGAATAACTAGGAAGTTGGAATTTCCGAGTTCCAAGATTTCCCACTCAACCAAGAGTTAACAATCCAATCAGAATCAGAATCAGAATACTTTATTAATCCTTAAGGAAATTATGTAGAACAAAAACTCTCTCAATCCACATGATTGAAAGGAAAGCTATTAAACAGACGAACACTAAGAACAAAGTAAAGGGCAAGAAATGAGTAAGGAAAAGTTAAAGTGAAGAGAAAAGCAGGAGCAACTGTAACAGGCTGCATGCATGGTTGATACATGCACACTCATGATAGCACAGATCCAAGATGGCGGCCCTGAATGCAAATAATTTGTGAAACCTTTAATCTGTACTGTTGTGTATTTGCACTGACCACGCTCTATCCAGTGATGTTTTCAAGTGCGAAAAACGTTTTCCTCACTTTATCTGGAAGGATCTAACTTGGGCTCGAGAAGCAACACTCTTAAATTCTGACATCTGAGTTTTGAGTTATCCGGAGCATGGAATATATTCCTGCCTGGAAATTTTTTGCTGATTTTGTTTGGATTTTTTATACAGACTTGTTGTGAGCATTCTGCCAATAAAGCTGCCTTTTTGTTTAACAAATCTGAATTTAGGTTCTTTTCATGCAATTTTATGACATAAAGAATCACAGTTCATTTCCAATTGGCTGGACATCAAATACCTATGCTCTGTCAGATTCTGTTGGTAAAAGATGAGCATAAAATGCGTAGGAAAGAGCCAGCCTCACTGAAGACTGGAATTTGAAGCTTCAGAGACAGCAGTTGTGTTAGCCACACATCGTCAGCTAGAAGAAGATGACGCTTTGAGGCCTATTTGTTAATTTCCTTTGTCTTCGGTTTAGGCACTAAAACTGTTTTGTTAGGTTGAAGCACCGTAAACTCGTCTGTTAGGTTTGGGATGAGAGTGTAGTTTGGGTTAAAATACACCCTTTCATAGCATTAAACACTGCAGATATGGCATCAACTCTTCACAAGGTTTCTGTCGGTCCCATGATGCACTAGATTTATGCCATTACTAATACTAAAAAGCAGTATTTGATACCCTGAAAGAGGCTGGCATTTCACACCATGAGATGCCCTGACCATGACCTTATCCCCAATCCTAACCTTTTCACATTCAAAAAGCCTAAAACACATAGACATTAAACACAAACTATGCTATTTATACACACTCCCTTAACGTCAGGTTTTAATGCTAGGTGATCATTCTTGAGGATAAGAGCAGAAGCCCAGTGGTTTGAATAGAAAACCTTCTTGAAGTACTGAAAACATGACATATAATTTTGACAGCTTCTTTACAAACAGTCACAATACTGCCTGTCTAAAGAAGAAGGAAGATAGACTAAGAGTAGCTGAAACGTTGACCTTTTAACGTCATCCTTTAGAAACTCTTTGCTTTCATGCCAAATACAGAAATCCTACTGAGCTGACTTTGATGGAGAGGAAGAGAAATATAAAATTGCTCTGCCTGCTGCCTTTTTTAAATACATGAAGATGACCTGCAGTGGAAGGAAGAATGACTGCAGATGGTTTTATATTTTCAATATGAAGAAAGGTTAAGAAAGAAGAGTTAAACTTTGATCAGAAATTAAGAAGACTATAAATTGGTAAATAAAAACATCTCTACCCAATCCTCATTCTCCCAACTTATATTCCAGGATTTTATTTATTTATCTTTGTTTTGTTTTATTTCCAGAAGATGAAGTACTTTGGAACAGCAGCAGGGAAAGTTGAGCGGGAGGTTGACAGATGAATTGGTGTTTCCATCAGCACTGATGCAGACACTGTACTGGTCATTTGTGGCAAAGAGAGAGCTGAGTGTCAAAGTGAGGCTGTTGATTTACTAGATCTACGTTCCTACCCTCACCTATCATCACAAGCTCTGGGTAGTGACCAAAAGAATGAGATTGTGGTGGTAACGTGACAGTGGCTGTGGCGTGTCCAGCGGGGTGGCCTGGGAACAGGCCACCCCCCCAACCAGACTGGCCACCCCAGGTGCCACCCCGAAGCCAAAACAATAAAATCCAATGAAATATCAAATGTACGATTATGTTTTCACAGTGAAGCTCAGATATCCGAGTGTACGTGAATGCAGCATCGGCTTCTGCGCTATGAGCATCATGTTAGCAAAGGTAGGAGAGCCAAGCACGAAAGACGGCACCGCAGAAAACAGTTTTTCGGCGAAAGATTAACAGTTTAACATAGCTGGACTGGCCATCGAGCATGGCGGAGCTTCCACGGCGGCTAGCAGGTGGATGAGGGAAGGGTAGGCAGGAGGAGGAGAGACCCGAGGCGGCTGCTGGTCCGAGTGTCAGGTGAACTGAACTTCAGGTAAGAAGTTATGACCTGCAGTCTATCTGGGTCAGATATAAACCAAGTTTAGGTGGAGTTTATTTTCGTTATGCTGACTTTTTACAGTCAGTTACAAAAACTCGTACTGCGTGCTAGCTAGCATGATGGAGTTTCTATACAGCTGGGTGGGTGCTGTGATGTTACTGATGGTGAACTTTATTTTATTCATAAGGTTAGTTAGTAGAGTTTCCAACGGCTCCTTAAAAAATGGAATGGTCCCTCATTCAGAGAAAATATTACAGGTTTCGTATTGAGCTGAGAAGAGACGCAGTTTGTCCCGTACTTAAGCTAGAATGAAAAAGACACAAAGCTGGAGTTATTCTGTGTTTACGCTGCACAGCTGCCTCTTCTCTCATTCTCTCCCCTCCCTCTCCTGTTGCTACTTCAATCATGAAACTGATCAATGATCAGCTGATCGGCTTTTCTCTTTTGTTTGTTTATCGCCCACTTTGGGCCAGAAAGAGGAAACCAGCAGATGTCGCGCTAAACAACAGCATGTTTAATATTAATTTCTAGTATCAGCTGATGTTTGCTGGAGCCACAGCTGTAAAGCTGCTGGTCATGATGTTGGTTTGGATATGTGGTGAGAGGGAAACATGCAGAAGAAACCAGGAGATGTCCTTACTGAATCATCAGAGCTGAACAGGTGATGGAGAAACAGGTTTACCTTTTAGGTGACATGAATGAGTTGAAGGGAAGTTATGAACTGTTTCTGAGAGACAAATAACACCAGGATCCTTTTCTAAGTAGCTGACAGCTGGTAACTGTGCGGGGCGGGTCTAGCAAAGTTTTGCCAGGGGCCAGGTAGGGCATTAACAGGAAAGGGGGCACAAAGAAATACTTTTCTTACTTATTCTCATTTAAAATATCTAGCTTTTAATAAATAATTATCTGAATCTTGCGAACAAAGTTTTTATCTGACGTAAAATTGATAGAAATCATACATATACCAAAGGACAGTGTACATCACTGTCACAACAGCGTTTGTTTTCATTCAAAGGCTTTATGGCTTTAATACCTGGTGGGCCGGTCTGTAGTCAAAATGCCCGATTTTTTGTCCCAGTCCAGCCCTGCATGTTAATACTGGCAGTGTCACCATGCCAGCTGACTGTATTTCATCATCGGCCAGTGTTGTTCTTTATACATCAATATTACCAAAGTTTATCATAAGGCAGCATAGAAAGTATTTACTTGCTTTCAGGTTTCATTCAAATGTTAGTCTTTTCATTTGTTTCCCCACTTTTTTCCTGTTTCAAAATCAAACACCAGTTTCTGAGAAGATTATCTGCCTATTAAAAAAAGAAGATAAAGTTTTGCATTGGCTAATTTGCCAATTGTATGTTAAAAATGTTTGTATTTTAATATTCCAAAATGTTTTTGCCCAAAACATATGTGCACTATATGTCAGTAAAAATACTATGCAAATATTGCTGTCCTTGAATGCTGAGTAAACACTGACAAAGCACTGATTGTATCTCTTGTACTTCATCAATGCAGTATCTAAAAACTTTGCACCGTAGTGGTTAAAACCTCATTCTAATAAGAGTCAAAACCAAATTCAGTTATTAGGTTTATAGGGTTATTGAATGATGGTTAACTGTTGGTAGAATTTTTTTAGCATTATCTGCCAATTACATCTGCCACCCTTCTCCAAATCTGTGCCCCTACCTGGCCCCCCCAACAAAAATTTTCTAGACACGCCACTGGACAGTGGTGGAAATGAGCCTAATCCAAATGGTGGTTGGTCATCTGGATAAGTGAGGTAAAGAGCTCAGAGGAGAACATTTGAGTCAGGTGGTTCGGGCATCTAATTAGGATATCACCTGGGTACCTCTTAGGCCCTGGGCACACCTCGATGTCACCCCCGCCCACCAGTGGTGGTGGCCAAGGAGAGAGCAGCTAAAAATGGATGGACGGATGGAAAAGCAGCAAATCACAGCAATAAACACAGATAGGATTTTCTTCTCACTTACAGAAACTGTATTTCTTCTCAGACGGTCATAGGGTTTTTAAAAAAATATAAAACGGTGAAAATATATGAGATGCAGGATTTCTTTCCATTCATGCCAGTCTTTGCACTGATCTATATAGCCACTGTTTACTACATGAATGATGAATGATGAGTACTGTGATACTTATTTAAACAGCTAAATGCTATTAGCAAATGAAAAACTGCAGCCCTCACTTGAGGTTGGCTCCAAAAGTAAGTCAAGTCTAGTAAAGTCACATTCAGAGAATGGTCACTTCTGAGTGATAAAAAAACCAACATTTAGGTCCAACATTAAGGCTTCACTGGAGAGTTTCACAAGCTAATGGGTAACTATGGCTGTATAAAGTCAATGCCTTTATGTTCTACATCAGCAAATCCTCCTTGCACTGTAACCAATGACAGCTAGAGATTATGCAGTCAACTATTGACTGGACAACTGATTAAATACATTTATTCCATCTTTAATACAAATGGATCAAAGTAATCTGATGCATACATGCTCGGGTATTTTGTACATTTACTTCATATGTTTTGCTCACATTGATGTTGCTATTTGAAGACTTACTTTTTTATCATTCCATCAAAAACTAATCCGAAATTAGTTCTCTTGCCCTTCCTTGAATTTCATTTCGAGACTTTCCATATTTTTTTTCCCCTTCCTGCCTTCCATTGGACTGCAGCGAAGATCATTACTTTCAGCCCATGTTACACAGCAGCTGACCTACACTCTGTAAAATGTGACATTGCAACAAGGGCGGAAGGTCTCTGTAAGGTCAGCATCAAACTGAGAGGAAAAAGCAGAGTCTCCTCACTTTATGCTCATGCAATAAATCAACCCATTAACTACTGACAATTAAAAGGGTGACTCTTGCTCTTTATGAACACTCACCCCGCTCAAAGTAACGTTTACATCATCCTTCCAATGACAGGAACCGAGGCAAAATTAATCAAAGAACACTCACCCCGTGTGTGAAGAGAGCTTGTATAGGGAGAGGTGAGGAAGACAGATCAGAGCATTTAATTATGATTGGTTAATTTTCCCTCAATAAATTGTGATACAGCTCGTACTGTTTACCATAACCAAGGAGGCAATTAATCACTCTAATGAGAGTGAGCTGATGTCGGCAAACACATTAGTCTTTATTAGAATGTGAAGCAGAGGAAACTGGAAGGCTGAGGCGTTGGGGCCATTTCACAGTGTATACAGCAGAGGCATGAATCACTCATCATACAGCAGGCTGGTGATAGGAGTCCAGCCTATTTATTTGGCACAGAGTGGATTCCACCTGAACTCCCGTGATATCATCCATCCATTTCTGTTAGTTTACCTCCCTGGAGTCTGTCACTCACATTTTACATGAACAGTCCTGGAGTTTTCCCGCCATCTTTTATCATCTCACATGGGGCCAAACTCAGAGACATGACAGCAGCCCTCAGGCTTTTGTATGGTGGCCCTGAGAGGTCAAACGCACTGCACCTTAAGAAAACACCAGCATATGAAAAAATGCTGGAAACGCACAAAAAAAGCAGAGTTTTTCGGGGAGACAATAACGTGACGAAACAACTGTGGAAGTGCCAAAACATGTCACTTCAAAGAAGCCGAGGATTTACCGGTGAAAAGATAAAGGTAATGTGTGTTTTATTTCCATGATTTATATAATATGGTAGACGCATGTTTGCTAACAGCCGTTTACGATTAGCTTATCACTTCTGCAGCTGCTCTGTCACATTATTTTCTCCTATAGAAGACTTCTCTTGTGTTTTGTGAGCTTTCTCTTTATTTTGTATTTATTTAATTTTGTTGTGAACTTTTTTTTTAAATTTTGTTTTTGTTTTGTGTGCTTTTCTAGAATCTGCTGGCATTTTTTTACCCTGAGGTACATTTGACCTCTCAGAGCCACCGTACCTTTGTCTCAGTGATGACACACAATTAAAATGTCATGTGTGTCAAAATAAATTTGTGGATTATTTTTGTCTTACTTTGGTTCATGAACTAAAACTACACTGACCAAGTGGAGCCTCTTCATAAGACTAGTGAGTCATTGCATTATCCTTTGAATATATTAGCTGTAATGTTATTATTAAAATGTCTTACATTAAATAAAATCATAGCCCATAAATCTGTCGCTTTGCTGAATTCTTGTATAACGTCTGTAAATTCACTAATCTTTAAAATTACTAAACTGACATCCCAGAAATTACAATTACTCACTAGTGTTGTCTGATCTATAGATATGGGTTAGTTTAAATTCCAGAAGGCTGCATTCATTGTTTTTAAAGGATATTAACACGAAATGAAACATAAGAAGTTACCAGAAAAACAACGTTCTTGGTTACATAATGTTTTATGCAAATACATATTTAAAAAAACAAACAAACAAACAAAAAAAACATACACCAAAGAGAGATCAGGCTTTAAGTCGTAGGGCCTATGAGCTCAAAGTCAAACACACAACACTGCAGTCCACACACAAGCAACATCCTCTCTAATGGATTTTTAAAAAAAATCAATTAATGCTGAAACACAGCAGGTCCAACATGGCACACTGAGCTGTTTTCAGGGTGGTGGATTAATCCCTAGAAGCGCTGGCACACCACCAAAGACTGGAGCTGCTTGTTTATTCCCCCAGCAAAATATTCCAGTGCCCTTGTGAACTCCATCACACTCTGTCAATTTTCTTTCCATGATTTCTGGAATTTCTGCAGCTCTCATGAAATAAATTATTCTCAAGGGAGTGGCTGCGCATATTGTAGGTCAGTGTTTGCCACTCTGTTAGGGACAGGAAGCACGAGGAGGTGCACAGCAAACAAATGATGTCAAGTTTGCTGCCAGTGTTTTGCTGATCTGCATGTAATTTCACATTCTGTTTTACTCCGAGGAAAGCCTGATGAATTTCCTTAAGTAATTTCACTTGAGTCAGCATTGGCTGGGGCTGAAGTGAGAAAAGTAAGTCAGGAAAATGCACTGAATGAATAAAACAACACCTCTTGTTCTGCTGCAGGAAGTTTGAAAGACTTAAACTGTCTACTGGGATTTCAACCTTTGCTGCAATGCTAAATTGGTGGTGTATGCCTTTAAGAAATTTGAAGAAGCCTCTGTTACCAGTAACAACGAGCAAAGAAATTCTAACTGAAAACCAGCTGTTGGCAGCAATCATTGCTTTCAAAGAAAGTAGATCAATGTAGACAAACTAATCGGAATACAATTATTAATTTATTTATTTTATAAAGGAGCTTGGTCTGGCCTGATGACATGAGACACATCTGCACAAGCTGTCCTCTTTTCATTGAGGTCCTGACACACTGGCTGCAGAAAAAGCTAGCAGTCGATATTCAAATGGATGATGACAGATGGATGGATGGATAGTCCTTATTAGATGGCAGAAGTTTGGTTGCAAGTAAAAGATTTCACAGGCAGGGGAGCACAGATTTTGTCTCATTTGCGAGCTTTGTACTTTTGCACTTTGTTTTCAGTCATATTTTAGTTTCACATTTTGCTGCTTGGCACCAACAGCTTGCCGACATTAAGTTTTTTCACAGTGTAAACTTTGCACATTGAAAATTATTTTCAGAGGTATTCAGTGCCCTTATATGTGATGCCAAAGGGCCCTGATCAAGAAACCACATGTTTTACGTCAGTGGCATAACCCTTTAACAAGTCAGAATAGGACAGTGCATCGGGAACAAGTTATAGATGTAAGTGTGTTTTTTTTTTAAAGTTCTTTTTTCTACCAAATACAATTTCAATCTTCATTAAAATCAGTGATCTTAGAGCATAATCACACCATCCCACTGTCACACTATCCTGATCACTATCACACTGCAATCAGGAAAGAAACAGATTAAATCAGCACAGAGTCAGGAAAGAATAAAATAACGTAATAGAGGTTCACACAGACAATAACCGAGCTTTTAAACGGTACCTGGGACTGTGAGATAATAACAATGTATTTTGAGAACATTTTTTATTTCTTTAGGAATTCATAGTTTAGATGCCACAGCGGCAAGAAATCACAAAGGAGCTCAGAACCAGCCTGTTTTCCATTGCAGAACAGTGTCCTTCAAGTCCTTACAAAAACAGTTTACTCATGCCACAGGTATGCCATCGAAGTGCACGAACGGCTGTAAAGTACATTGACAACACCGTAAATGTCAGAAATCAGTACGAAAAAAAGTATACAAGTTACTCACTGTGATGTGTAGTTTTTTAAAATTTTTTTTATCTAAGATCAAAACTAAAACAGAGAAACACAACAAATTCAGTTTTTTCTTTTTCCTTTTTTTCTTTTCAAAGCACAACCTAACTGAAAGATTGAAAAGACTGAGAGATTTGTCAGTAAGAAAAATTATGGATGATAACGTACTGAAAAAAAAATCATGCAAAAGTAATAAAAGAGATCCTTGTGTACCTGAAAGTAAACACAATAGCATCTTACTAACAGAAGGTTACATACTACTACTACTACTACTAATAATAATAATAACAATAATACTTTGTGTATTAAAGCCTGTTAGGCTTATGTAGTTTTTCCACCTACACAGATCTTCTAACATCTGCTCAACAATTGTCAAACAACAATCTTGCATAATTTACTGACCCTAGCAATCTCAGAATTGAGAGTTTGTTTTTACGACTCTTCAGAATTATCTTTAATCTGAACCTTAAATTGTGCAAGAGTTGGAAGTCTGCTGGTTTCAGAAGCTCCGTCTAAATGTGCTACTTCATTAAGTAGATATGAAAAAACAGTGGGAATGAAAAATGAAAATGAAACTTGTTTCGAATGAGTATCACTCATCTGGAGATTACCAAATATAACAAAAGAAATGTGGGTTTGTGTGAGGAATGGCTTTATTTATACAAAAAAGAAATAATGCAAAATTTAAGGAACCCTTGTGTCTTGCCACAAGACTCTTGTGTGCATTCATCATAATGTTTTTAAACTCCCCATCAACCTTTTTACTTCATGGCTTTTTGATCGTGTCTTACTTAGGTATAAGAAATACACTTTAACAATTTTTTAATGTCCATATTATGAAAATACTACTTTGAAAAAGAGAGAACAAACAAAAAAATTTATCATGAAGGCAAATATCCCTCACCATTGCTTTGTAATGATGGAAATTATGTTTCTGTACTTGTGTCAAATGCCTAGAGTTATGGAGTTTTTAGAAGAGCTCAATTTAGTTATAGGAAGAACATATCACTTACTCAATCAGCAGCAAAGAAAGGAAGGCACTAAAGGTTGGCTTAAAAAGAAGTGAATATGGTATGCTGCTTTAAAAGACAGGCCAGAATTTTACAGGTTTATAACTTAATGCAGAGGCCACTGTATACAATAGCAGCGCTACAGTATAATTCGTTTAGTTTGTCTTCACACAGTAAGTGTGACTCATCTGGTTATCTCCTCTTCAGAAAGACGTTTGAATCGATCAGCTCCCAGTGATGGCTCCACATCTCTAAATGGCAACACTCAATTAGCTGCTTTTGTCCTCTGTCGTCTGTCTCCCTCTCAACCTCCCTCTTCATATCACTCTCTCCCGCGTCTCTCCGTCACACTTCACTGAGCGCCATTACCTCATTATCTCCCTTCACCCTCATTCACACACACACACACACACACACACACACACACACACACACACACACGCACACACACAAACTGACTTGAATGAATAAACATGGCAAAATTTGTTCTGTGTTTCTGCAATGCCTCCTCTTTCTCCCCTTTCAGTCACCCCCCATCGCTGCCTGTCCCACAAATCATCTCCTATCTCTTCATCACCATTGCTTCCTCTTCCCACTGCTCCATCATGATGGTGAGGCTGCTAGTGTTGATAAGACTGTAGCTCGACACTGCTGACAGTAGCTTTCTCAGGCAGCCAAAACAACAAATCTAACTAACCTGTTCCAAATTGTAACTGATTGTGTATTCACTAATGTTTATATAATATCTATAGCTAAATCTATATACTGTATCGGTCTCTCTTTATATAGCCAAAAAATGTCAGTGGGTCAGAAGGTGCATGAGTCAGTGTGTCTGTCAACAATAAGCACCTCAAATGTCTTAAAAACTCCAGGACATATTGCTTTGGAATCTAGTGCAAATAATCAAGACCCAAGAAAATAATCACAATTACAATTTTTGACCTCGAGAAAATAGAAATAAGGTCCACAGGAAAAAAGGAAAGTTTAAAACTTTTGATTGGGTGGACTTTTTACAGCCTACCATCTGTAGGATCATCTGTAACGTGCCCAAGTGAAAGTCAAATAGATAGATGGATAATAGATCCAAATAGATGGATTACCATTAAACTGACTGAGCAGAATGACCACTTTCAAACATTATATAATCAAAGTAAGTGCTGATTTATCTTGTAATCTAATAGCCATACCATAATGAGACTGACTTATTGCACAGAGGATAACTTACTTTCACTACACTTTCCTCCCCTCACCCCTAACCAGTCGTGGCAGATGGACGCCCCTCCCTGAGCCTGCTTCTGACTCATGTTGCTTCCTGTTAAAAGGGAGTTTTTCCTTTCCACTTTCGCCAAAGCATTTGTTCAAAGGGAGTCATTTGTTTGTTGGGGTTTTTTCTGTATTACAGTAGGATTGTTACCTTACATTATGAAGCACCTTGAGGCACCTGTTGTTATGATTTGGCGCTATATAAATAACTGACCTGAATTGAACTACAATTAGCAAAATGCTAATCTGGGCTATAAAAACTTTGAAGAGCAGCTACATGTTATTATTTTTCTGATTTTAAGTCGACTTGCTGAAAAGAAACAATGTTAGAAATTCTGTATGTTTTTGAAAATGGTCCCGTTCATTTTAGCCTGAGTTGGTTCTTGTTTGTTGTTCTGCGCCATGTTTAATAGCTTGCAATATTAATAACCAACCATGTCAACAAAATATCCAAATACACACAAAAAAACCCAAAACACAAGTATTGAGGGAACCCATCCACCACCAGAACGTTCTTAAAAAGCAAGAAAAAAAATGAAATCCACATAAATAAATCAAATCACAAGAAAACACATTTGAAAGGCTGTTGAATTTTATAACGAAAACAAATAAAGATAGAGGAAAAACTGAGACATGGCGTAAATCTGACAAACAGATTTCAGCACTCAGACTCTATTAGTGTCACATTTTTCTTTGGCTGGACTCACAGTATTAAAAAAACCAACATGAAACGGCATCAGATTCTATCTTGTTGTGATCATTCCAGCCGGCAGAAAAATGGGCCTTCTTTTATTTACTGCTTTATCTTGACAACAAGAGCAACTGGGCAGGTGCAAAAATGTTTCTGGTTTCATTCAACAAGCAGCTGAGACTGGCAGGACTGTGAAACCACACTGGCAAATTTTGGAATCATTTTCCATCGCAACACAATCAAAATCTGTCAGTGACATATTTCTGCAAAATTAGCAGCAGGCTTCTTGTGGTCAGCTCAACAGTTGCTGCAGGTTGGAGGCTGTACTGTTGCCTGCTGTGGGAGCCGTGCTGTGTGACTGCCAGACTGCCTCAACATCTGACTGGAGATGGATCAAAAGTCACTCTGCATAGTTACAGAGTACAGGCCACTCCTTATTTGAAATGAAGTATTGCAGTGATTTGCTCAATTGATCCCATCAAGGAGTAGAAAGTGGGGAAGTAATTGGACGATCAATCTGCCAATGGCAGGTCTCCATCACAGAGTAGCTGATGTGCAGTGTGATTGTGATACCACTGAATAGAACTCGGGGTTTGTTTCTGGCTGTAATTCTGAGACACAAGTCCTTTTCATTTGGAATAAAAATCAATGTCACTGACAAAAGCAACAGAGTATTAATAAGAGAGCTGAAGAAATTACAGAACAGACTCCTGATGACAACAAACAAGCATTTCATCAGTCAAAATTTTCTAACTTCATTTTCATTGTCACACAAAAAAAACCTGCATGTGTTGAATCGTCAGTCAAACCTGATAAAGCAGCAAAAAAATTTAAAAAGTGACTCTACCAAAAATTAAAGTGTACTTGCACTGGGATTTCAGTTCTTCACTTTTATGCATATTCATCTGCTGCTTCATGTTCTCTTTTTTAATCATGCGTCCTGTATTCCTCTGTTAATCTGCGGTCTTCATGTGCATCTGTCACTTCGTGCATGGTCTTTGTCTTCTTGCCTTGTCAGTCCCCAAACTGTTCACCTGTGCCAGATCAACAATCAGGCCTTTCTGTATATCTAGTCTTGTCTGCCCCACTATATTTTGACACATACCTGACGTAAGGCTTAAAAACTCTTTTTGTTTGCCCCCAAGTTTAGACTTTAAATATACATTAAGTCACACAACATTAAAGTCAATGGGACCAACAGGATGGCAGGCATGACATGGGATATTTACTTTATTTATTTCTGTGCTAAATCTATGCCATAGGTACATGTTAGTGTATACCACTCTTTTTCAGGTTTCCTGTTTTCCTCTAATGACAAACTTCTCTGAAACCCTATGATGCAATCTACACCACGAGCTAATGTGTGCCAAAAGAAATGTAATTACATATGTCGAGATGTCAGCACAGCCCACAATGACCTGTTCTGTTGAGTACTGTATATTCCTATGTATTTCCAGCAGCTTCTCCACAGCGAGATCAGTGAGAGAGTAGTAATCATTGCCTCAAAATAAGGACTCAGAGATGTCAGCAAATTCCTGGAGGGAGACTGAAAAGTATTGGAATGGGCATGAGGGAATGTATAAAGAAAAGGAAAAGCTTTAGGGTCAAATATGTTTGCTGCTAAAAGGAAATAAAAAATGACCACAACAAAGACGGGGATCTATGTCCCAGCATTGTATCTCTTCCTTTCAAGGCTGACACCATATATTTAATACTGGGGACATAACGACAAGGTAATTAACACATAATGTTTCATACACAAGCATAAATGCTGGCAACGACATTGGTCGCTTTAGTTAGATTAAAAAGATTTTTATAAAGTTTCACTGCAGAAGTCTATATCAGTCCTGAAGCAGCAGGGAGCTTGGATGAGATGGACGAATGCAATAGAATGTGAAAAGATATCTGGTGAGCAGAGTCCCAGTGCATTAAATTCTTAATCCAAGCTGTAGATGACATCTTACCTTGCCCTACAAACCTTGACTGAAACACTTTCCTGTCCACTCAAGCACATCCTGACCAGCTGCCAAGAGGCCCTAGGGGAGGGTCACTACCGGTTGCACCATCACCAGATGCTAAAGGAAATTGCTGAGACTCTCCTCAGCCATAATAATATGGCTGTCTCCCTATAAAGTAGGTAATATTAGTCAAGGCAGGAGAAACTGGAACTCCAATCTTGAGCTGCCACTGGTTTTCTTTCCACTACAAAGGAATTGCAGAAAGTGACAGAGACCAAAATACTTGTGTTTCTCCCACATATCGCATCAACATCACTGCAACCAGACATTGTAACTTTGTTAGTGGCTTCAAACAGCATGCCCTGATAAAAGTGACTGTGTCCAAGGAAGATTGTATAGCTGAGGTTTTTGAGAGGAAGCTGGACAAGTACCAGAGGCTTTTTGCCAAGACAATGTTGGCAAAGATATTGCCATCCAGTGGAAGTAGACTGCAGAGGCTTTGCAGGCCGCTCTCTCTACAGTCTAAAGCTTGCAGGACATGAGCGGACTGCTCAAAAGGTCAGTTATTAGGATTTCAACAGAGCATCAGAAAGAGCTTCCAGGTAGCCATGGATCAAGAGGGTAGAGCGATGACGCAGTTTTGCTGAAAGGCAATTCAAGGCTAGGTTGTATCTTCTGTATTTTTCACTCATAATCACGCTTAGAAAGTTTTCAGATAGGTTTTTATTCAGGTTTCTTTGACAGCCATTACTCTCTCTTATAATAATTTCATTTAATAATTCGAAGCTGCTTTTTCTCTTTGACCATAGAGATTATTTTTCCACCAACAGTGGGAGACCTATCAAAACATGCCAAGATTCTCTTGAAGTAGTTTACCCAAGGTAGTTGCTAGAATGACATGAAAAGTTTTCTACTACATCTGTTTTTTCCAGTCAGTAGTCATCGAAAAATAGGAGAACAAGCAGATGACTAAACTCTAAAAGCAATTCTTTCAAGGTTGTAACAGTTGTTGCTTTCAAAAAAAAAAAAAAAAAAAAAAAAAAAGGTTGTACATTAGGGATTTTTATTGTGACAGTTCTTTTATCGTATTATTGGAGGTACTGTTAGATAAAGGAAAACACTCTGGAAGTTAAATACTGAGACTTTTTTTTTTCCATCATGAATATTCTACAATATGGCAATCAAAGAAAAGTTGCAACCATATTCAACACAATAGCAAAACAACTCCTGGAAACTTAGCTCCTTTGAAACCGCACTGTGACATGACCAAAGGAGATGAATGCATAATACTTTACAATGCGTCAACAAATTCAGTCAGCATCCTGAAAAGTTCCGCTTCAACTTTGTCTACGTAGGTGGAGTTGGGTTGAGGTTTTAGTACAAGGACACACTCCTCTGCTACAAATGAACATTCAAAGTTTATTAACCCATTATAACCGATTGGTTGGTTGGTTTTAGGTCAAAATAGCGTAACTCATGAACCAGTGGCGCCATTGAAAATTACCAAAAGTTCCTCAACTCTGTTTTTTCAATGATATTATGGACATTACGGTACTCTGTAACTAAAAACTGAAAAGCTATAAACTGAAACTAGAACCACTGACAAACAATGGCATGTGAGATCAGTTTCTTACACATTAATATGTAAACTGTCATGACCATTGATGGGCAAACTCAGTTACATGGAATGTAGTAATTCAGGTAGTTTTTTTACACAAATGCAAGAAGAAGGAGTTGTTTTCTCATATTCCATCTTCATTCCTCTTGGAGATGTGAGTTACATTTGTGGATACATTGTTATTGTTATTCCCAATTTCCATGCTATCAAGTCTAGTCATTCAACATTGTATGTCACCTCTCCTTGTGAGCCAATTAGCCCTTTCCTTACAGGTTGTCTGTCATACAACCCTCCTCATCTCCAACTAAACATCACACAGGCTGTCAGGGGTGTCCCATCCAATTTCCCTTTGGTCACACCTCCTGCCTTCAAACGGGATTCTGTTCTAAAATGTCACATCACATCAGATTCCAGTCACCTACTGAAATGTTATATTGACGGATATTTTGAATAAAATTTGCTATTTACTTTCAAATAGTCTCTCCTATTGAAATGCTGTCAGATAATAACTTGCATTGATGCACATCCTCTTAATCAGAACAGCGTGGGATGTGTAAAGGTGATCGATATAGTCTGCATTTATATTTATCAAACATCTATGTGTATCTGAAGATAGATGTCTCCTGTATATCTGATGAACTCTCCACAAAAGTGTCATTTCACCTCTCTAATGATTTGAAACGTCTTGGGCCTGTTATTTCTGACTGAAGTAATTATGCTCTCAAAAATGACTATGCAAATTATAAAGAGATATAATTTTTGCTTCACTTACAAAAAACAAACATAAAAACAGAACCTAGCCTTAACAAATGGAATCTGTCGTTTTAGAAAGCCAAACGATGAGTCCAAGGATGAAAAGCAGAGGTGGGGTTTAACCCTTAGGCTGTAATGGCGACTACAGTTGGATATAAAGACAGATTTAGGAGCTTTGTTGATTTGATCTAACAGCTCTACATTGTAATGCTTACATACAGCAGACATACTGTACATGCATTTCCCCTCTTTGTCTCCCATAGATTCTCTTCCTTGATCCGAGGAGAACGGAGGCAACTCTCTGTTCTTCTCTGCTTGTGTGTGTGTGTGTGTGTGTGTGTGTGTGTGTGTGTGTGTGTGTGTGTGAGAGAAAGAGAGAGAGAGACAAGTTACAGCTACTTTCCCTGCCATGTCTGGCCATAAATCCGTGAAATGACTTGGGCTCCACCAGCAGCATTCATCGCTCATGCTCAACCGCAAATGCTAAGCTGCAAGCGACATATTCAACCTTTTGCTGAGTGAAACCATCTTTACACAGAGGGGAAACTGTTGAACTTTTCAATGTTGAAATAATCATGTCAGAATCCCTCTGACTCAGTACTTCTAATGATAATTTAACTATATGGACTTTTTTTGTTGATTAGCTTTTTTCCTTAGCCACCACCCTTTGGTTACTTGGGTGTGGTTACTTAATCCCAGACACGAGCCACATGTGGACCTATTCTAGGCGAGTTTTTGTGTTCTGTTGTAATCTGGTATTTCTGTGGATTAGCATTGTCCTGATGCAATAAGCAAAGCTTATACTAAAGACAAACAAAAATACCCCAAAAATCAGTGCCGACTGAGGGCCTGAATATTTATGTGCTTTGCAAATTACTGGATGTTTTTAAATTTTAGTCACATTTTATACAACTACAACTATAAATTGGGATTTAACTTCCTACCAGAATAATCCACAGTAAAATCATATCAGTAAAGTTTCATATTTCTTTAAATCTTCATACTGTACAACGTAGAAAGACGAAGAAATAAGGTGAAGGCAAGAGTGAAAATAAGGAGATGAAAAAGTGGCCTTGTCAGCCCTCATCACAAAACACATTCACCGGCTGTAGGTCAGCATAATGGTTGAGCTGCTTTCCTAAAATCTGACTGCTGGACTTATGCTGGACTGGTAACACTGCGAGGTTGACAGAGGCAGATGCTGATTTGCGGGGGGGGGGGGGGTCATTTTTGCCCTGTCTTCAACTGAAATCTGAAGAACTATAAAAAGAATAGATATATAAAAAACTCAAACTAAAGAAATTCAAGAGAGGAGAGACTGGAGGTTGGCTCCCTCACAATGGGTAAGGCCATATACAAGGAAGGGAACATATGCTTTAGCGCAAAATCTGCTTCAGGGTGGAAATTAAATGAATAAAAAGAAAATGAAGGTGCTGCCTCTTGATGTTTTCACTGCTATTTGATAGCAGGGGGTTATTTCATGGAAATTTACCATTTCCTTGGAAGCCAGTTAAGTTTTGGCAGTTTCAAAAAAGTGAAATGGTGCTTTTCTTCACCCTCACACCCAATTTCTAACCATACCACTGGAGCTCTTGTTGCTATGATACCTCTCCAACATAAATGCCACCTGACAAAAAGAAGTTATTGTGCCATGAAACAGATGGCAGCTAATGCTGGCGTTAGTGCACAACTCATGAGAGTTGCTTGGAGGTCTTCTTTTATTCTTTATAATTCTAAATGGAAAAAATTCACAAACTGATTTTAACAGTGTTAATAGTCCATAAGCTATTTTGATGTCAGATGCTGTTTAGTGATTAGAGTAGGGTGGACTATTGCAGTTTATCAGTTTTCCCAAAAATGCTGGAATGAGAATACTGAGCCTGGAATGAGATTATATTTGTTCTATGTTAGCCTCTATCTACTATAAAAGACAGAATTAAAAATGAAACTGGTGAATGATGAGGCCCTGTCATATCTTGTAGTGCCTCATAGCAAAATGTTGTCCCAATATCATTACTTAAAAAAGTAATTATTACATATATTACTCAGAACACTTGTTTTAAAAGTAATACATTTGGTTATTTAATTACTCTCAGGAGAAACTAATTCATACTATTCACTAAATTACTTACTCTGTAAAAATGACCTCAACCAACTGTCTTATATTTACCATTTAACAATATAAACCTATAGGCTATAGTCCTACACAGCAGTAAAAATCCTTATCCTAATGAGGACACATATATGATTTTTCTCAGTTTCTGTATTACACAAAACCGACAGCACAAAGCAAAGATGAAAACCAGCATAAAGAGACTTCAAAGCGATCACCACAGTGATTGTACTATAGAAACATGAACAGGTAGAAATGGAGCCTGCAGCCTGACTGCTCATCAGTTTGTTACTTGGTGAAGTTCAGGGTCTGGCTGTTGGGCTTCTCTCAGCATTCACTCAACTTTGTCACTCTGGGTTCCTGGCTAGCTTAGCATTAGCATGCTTTCTAGCTACCTTAGCATGCGGTTTGTGATGGTGCTTACAGGGAACTCTAACTCTTGTGCTACTGTTTCTGTCCTGGATGCACTTTGCATTCTGTTCTTTTTGTGCAATAAAAATAAAAGTAATGTGGATCTCCACGCTGTCCGCCACTTAAGTCTAACTTCATTTCTGGGTCCAAACTCCTCTTCAATTCCCAAACTCAAACACTACGGCATCCCTGAGAGAGAGAAAAAACCCTCTAAATTCTTTCATCTTTAATATATTGATCACTGTGGTTGCTCTACCAAATGTAACAATAAAATTTTAACATCCAGGCATCCATGAAAATTTATGAAGTTTAACAACTTAGCTCATTAGTTTCCATCTAAAGATGATATACAACTTCTGACTGAGGGATTTGTGAAAACTAAAACGTACAGCTCTGCTATCACTTTGGACATGAATGAAGATAGAAAACTAAGCAGCAGTGATGTTTGTAGGGTTACTGAAGTTAGGCTGGTCAGTATATAATGGTCTGTGGTGGCTAGCTACAGAGTTAGGATAATATAATAAACAAATTAGCATAGTGAAGCTGGAGGATGATCGCTAACTTTTTTGCGCTGTGATTAAATGCAATTGCATGGATCACATGGGAGAAAAAAGATGCTGAAAACGCACCAAACTTCAGTCAGAAGAACAACTGAAATAGTCCATCCACAACACAAGGTTAGTCATTAATATACTGCTGCATGGTTTGAATTACATGCTATGAAAAACTCCTGATCCTCAGCTTCATGCATCCATTCAAATCATTGCTAGCCTCAGAGTGATTCCTTTCTGACCCGTTCAAATATTTGGTGTCTGGCAAACCATGAGCAGATGGGCTGTAGTTACATTGTAGTTACAGTAAGGTTTTAAAAACTGGGCTTTAAAATGTCCTCCAAATGAATAGTGATAATAAAAACCCAGTGAGGCCAACAGTGACCACTGACTACTTTTAGGGGCTTGTTCAGATTAAATAGAACAAAATACAAGCGTTAAAACACGTTAAAAAGACAACATCCTTAATCCTTAATGAATGAAGTGTAGTTTGGCCCCAGAAGCAGGGATTTTAGGTCTTCATTTAACAACTGGATTTTCCTCCCCTGATACACAAACTGAAATCAGCTGATTGTAGCCCAAGTGCAAGAACCAATAAGTGAGATTGATAGGCAAGCAGGCTCACAATTCCAAGGAACTGCACTACTGGGAACTACTTGTTCTTGATTCCCATCCCTGGTCAAAAGTGAAAATAGAACCTTCAACTACCCAGCTTTATTCCTATGGAACCAGCTCTAAGAAATGGCTATTCTGACTAGATTGAAAGTCAAGATTTGTTGTGTGAAACTTTGGTTATTGACACAGCCTGAACTCTCTTAGGCAAACCTTTTTTGGTGTAGGTAGTCTTCAGGAATAGTTCTCCATGCTTTGAAAGACATTCCAAAGCTCTTCTTTGGATATTGGCGGCCTTTTGTTTTAATGATCCCACATTGCTTCAATAATGTTAAATTCTGGGCTCTGGGGAGGCCAATCCATGAATGACAGTGTGTATTTTTGTGCTGAAAAAAATGGTGTTACCAATCAGATGCCAATCAAATGCAAAAGCAAACAATACTTTTCTGCATTCATAGTTCCATTTTGATCCCCAAAAACAACTGGTCTAAATGCAGCCACAAATCATATTACAACCTGTGCTGTGGACGCGGTTGTACCTCTCTCCTAGCAAAATTCAATTTCAAATTTGGATTCATTATTCCATAAACCCTGTTGCCACTGATTTTCAGTCTAATTCTTGTGTAATATGGCATACCTCAGCCTTTCATTGAGACCATTTCTGATGAGGCTTCTGCAAACAGTAGATGGGTCATCTGAAGGGCCAGATGCATCTCTCAGGTCCTGTATCAGGTCTTTGCTGGATTTCTTTCTATATGACCATGTATTCTTTTACCTTTTACTTCTAGTTTCTTTAAATTATATACATATATAAAATATGAGCTTACCACTCATATTTGAAAACTGGTCAATGCAAAAGGGACTTGGAAGACTGTAAACAACTACAAACATCTGCAGCAGACTGATAAGACAGCAATAATCTCATGTGGAAAATAAGGCTGAGGGAGATCCTTTAATGATTGCGTTAATACAAACTGGGGGTCATTTCTATAATTACAACATGTGTAATCTTACACACCTTGCAGGCAAACTTCAAAGTGTTAAAAATAACTGCCTCCTCATGTTTTAATTTGCCTCAGGATAACTGTTGCAAGAAATTCTGGTACAGACTGAAGTAACCACATTAGTATGACTGTAGGCTCTGTAGCTGCCGTTAATCATAGAGAGGTAACTCGGCATCAACAGAACTCACCTGGAGGGTTTCATACCATCTGTTTGTGAGTGTGTATTTTATACCTTCATGCAGACTGATTGGCTACTATTTGGTGAATGAGAATTAGGTCCCATTGTATTTCCTATCAATTTTCAAAACAGGAAGCCCTCATAAAGCCAAAAAAAAAAGTTATAAGGATGAGTTAAGGTTGCCTTTCTACGTGTCTTAAAGTCATACTTGTGCTACATATGACCCCAGTAAACTGGCTAAAAACCCTTAAAGTAGCTCAACCTAATTTTCACGAACTGCTACCAAAAATAGTTTCAGTTTTTAGAGAATTGTTATGATTATTTTTAAATGTGTATTATTACTAAAATTATCATTGTTAACCAACAAGTGGACAGAGCTGAACTGTTTTATTCCTTCATTTAGATAAAAATTGGTGACTGGAGTTCCACATCCTTTCGTCCCACTCAACAAAATCAGAAATTATGCATGTGTGTGTTGTTGTAGCCTATGACCCAAACGTGATGAGAAGGATTTGAACATCATTTTAACCTTGTTCAATAATTGCTTTTTTAATTTTACCACACTTAAGTTGGTGAATAAAAAAAGCATAAAAAAAGTGACAGATACTGAATCTAGAAAATAAAGATAAAGCCACAGAGGGTTTGCTTTATAGTTGCCTCCAGGTGCTTTTCATCTAAATCTATCTTATTAGTACAGTACACATGTCTAAGATCTGGATCTCACAATTAAACCAATGTAATCAGTATTACACTAACTGCACACATTGATTTTAATTTTTTGGGGGGACAAATACAGTTTAATTTTTGTTGAGGTTAAAAATGAGCAAACCTTGCCTGGGGAGTTTGATGTGAACGGGCATCACACCCCGGATTTTGATTTTGCTCACACTTTTCATTTTTTATATATTTATTTTGTTTGTGCCTTCTTTAGGAACACGTCCTCTTATTTTTAAGTGCCATGATAAGATAAGATATGATAACCTTTATTAGTCCCACACGTGGGAAATTTGTTTTGTCACAGCAGGAAGTGGACAGTGCAAAAAGTTGTAAAGGAAAAATTAGAATAAAATAAAATAAGAATAAATACAGTACACAACTGTACAGAATAGAATAAAATAAAAGACTATATACAGTAGAATAAAATAGAATAAAATATACAATAAGATAAAAATAGAATACAAATGCTTTATACAACTGAGTAAAAATACAACGATGCCAGAAAGGATTATTGCACATTAGTGTTATTGCACATGTGTGGATGTGTGTGTTTGATCAGTTAAAGTCTTTGTTGTGGAGTCTGACAGCAGTGGGGAGGAAAGACCTGCGAAATCTCTCCGTCCCACACCGTGGGTGCCATGAGTCTCCCACTGAAGGAGCTGCTCAGTGCTGTCACAGTCTCATGCATGGGGTGGGAGATGTTGTCCAACAGGGATGACAGCTTAGCCACCATTCTCCTGTCACTCACCACCTCCACTGGGTCCAGAGGGCATCCTAGAACAGAGCTGGCCCTTCGGATCAGCCTGTTCAGTCTCTTCCTGTCCCCAGCAGAGATGCTGCCGCCCCAGCAGACCGCACCATAAAAGATGGCTGAGGCCACCACAGAGTCATAGAAGGTCTTCAGGAGTGGGCCCTCCACTCCAAACGACCTGAGTCTCCGCAGCAGGTACAGCCTGCTCTGTTTACCACATGTTTACCACCATGTTTACCACACAAATCCTCAAACCTACTTGATACTCACTTCAACAATAATCAATTGACATTCATGCGATTAAAAAACACCTGACGTGGGTATAATTGATTTATCCTCCATTTTCTCTATTCTTAGAGTTATTTTTCAGCTTCATAAAATTAATGTGTGAACCAGAAATTAATAACTACCTTATAGGTCTGAACCACACTTCACACTAAATGACTTTTCCTCTTCCTCCTCTCCATATTTTTTTTTTTTTTATATGAGGGTTCAAAGCTTGGCACCGTTTTGTGTGTGCACAGAATCTGTCCAGGACTACTCTCTTTGACATTGTAACACTACTCAACCAGAAACCTGAAGCAACTGAAGTTCACTTTGGCCTCATGCCTCTTAAGCCTTAATTGCTGCCAAACTCATTTCTTATCAAATGACAGTAGTGGTTAGAAGGAACGTCAGAGCAGACGGTCTGCAGAGGTTAAAACCCTTCCCTGTGGCTGTGTAATGTTTTCCCATCAATCCTGATGACATGAGCGCTCACACCCATCCCATTTTTTTTTTCCCCTTCACAAAACTAAATTTTTTTGCTTCCCACCTGTCAGGTTGTGTGAGGGGAATGATATAGAACGCATTTAAGGTCTTAGCTATACTATTTTTTGTATATATCTATTATTTCTTTTACTTCAAAGTTTACTTCACTGGATTGTTATAAGTCAATTTTAAATTAAAAACCAATTTAGAAGGGCTTCTAAGAGACAGTCTTTTAATGTCCTGCTTCACCAATTCAAAAAAAAAAAAAAATCTTATCATATCTTTTTTTTCCCGAATAGCGGTACCACAACGAAACACCAGTATGGTTTTTATTGTTTAGCCATATATGTTTTGGAACACAACTTCAACATTTATCAAAACAAATGGATACTGATCCATCTATCCATCATTTAAAAAAAACAAAAACAAAAAAAACACGGGGCCTTGACAGAGGACCTCGTGGAGGGTCTTGTGGGTAGCTTGAACCTGAACATGGAGCGATTCCATTTTCTGTTTGCTTTTTGGATGTTCAGCTGCTCTGGCTTCTTAGGTTACAAGGAAACAGCAGAATTATGCAATCACAAATATGAGTGTTGCATTATTTATAAGGACATCTTGATTTTGTTTGAAAAAACATGTTCCTGCCAAACTGAAATTAGGACTACTGATGATTTTGAATGGTTCTAATTATGTGTCATCTTTTAGAAAACTCGAAGGCTTGAAATCCACTCAACATTTAATTTACCTATACAAATATTTGAGCACAACAACACCTTTGATTGAAATGACTTAAGTGTCCAGAAACGTGAACATTGAAATTGTTATTGTTTCCACACCACTTGGCAGCACCAGGAAGAGGGTTTAGTCTCGGAGCTCTGATGGGTGGTAACCTTTAAATGAGCCTGAGGCAGCAGAACATCTCATTACCGTGGAGACGAGAGGTAAACACATCCTTCGACGAAGGACCGTGACAAAGAGCGCTAATTAACAAGGAGTTAAACACTTTAAAAGGCCTGATGAAAGAGTGAGAGGAAAGTAACACACAGAAATACGCACACATACACACACACAGACACCTTAATCTATGCGATGATAAGCGGAACACATTTACCGCAAATAGCTGTTGAAGAAACATTCAAAGCCAAATGTATACTGCTAATCCTATGCCAATTATAATTTTAAATGAAGACATTCTATAAGAATGTAATCACAATCATGTGTTAACCTTATGTTGTACGGGTGAACCTATTTTCATTAGGAACAGGCACTATTCGGTGATTGCTGGGAACTATATCAAGGCACAACTGAGGTAGAGTTATGACGGTAGAACAAATACCAAAACACTGTTGGGTTGACCTTTAAGATGGAGTGTCTTGCTCAAGGAAGCTGCTTTGCAGCCTTAAAATTTTCAGGTTATTACCTGAGAAAGATGTGAGAACATAAAATTTCAGACAGTTGCAAAGTTTGTACGATATCGTGATCTCTAACCTTCTCATCTAACCAGCATATTTATCATCTGCTTTATCATCTTTATCATGTGGCCTTTCAAAGAAGGCCAGTTGGTGTGCACACTCTGACCGAGAATACAGAATAGTTATAAGAAAGTATCTGAAAAGGACGGCTTGTTTTGTGTTACACATAGTCTAGAAAAGGGAACTGGGGACAACATCTCGACTCGATCCTCCCATTCATGTGTTAAAAAGGTGAAAGATTGTATGTAAACTCCCAAGTTCCATGTTTCATTCCCATGCAGGCAAGTAAGATTGAGGGTAGGCTTTTTACCAGATTAGCAACTTTTACAGACATCTTTTCATAGACAGATTTTTCTCTTCAGTTCTAGAAATATTGCCAGGTTTTCTATTATTTTTTCCATGTGGCACCAGGCAGGTTTCTAGAGCTTTTTTCCCTAAAAAAAAAAAAAAAATGAAATCTTCATTAAAATACTGCATTTATATATATTTACTCATATTATCGTTCCACAGGTGTCCAATCTGTCGCAGGGCAAGTTATCTTTGTGTATCTTTGTGTAGTATTACATTTGATTGATGATCTGAAACATTTAAGTGTGACAAATATGTAAGAAACCAGGTCAGAAAAAGAACAAATCCTTTTCCACAGCACTGTATATCTGGCTTTTACAGTTTAGTGTTCTTTGTAACCTTTCAGAGTTTAGAGAAGCTCTCACTGTACCTTTGTCACTGAAATCATCCACCAGTATGACCTCTGTGATGAGCCGCGAAGGAGAGCGGTTGAGCACACTGTGAACAGTCCTTAGCAGAGATGACCAGCCCTCATTGTGGAAAGGGATGATGATACTGGTGTTGGGAAGCTTTTCTGCATACAGCTTCTGTCTACAGCTAGACACACGCACGTACACAGACAAAATAGAAATACATGTAGCACATTTGCAAATAGATATATAAACACAGCATATTCAAGAAAGGACAATAGCATCTTATTCATATCCCGCATACAGCCTGGAATCATTCTGGGTTTTTTTTTCTTTTTCTTGCACACTTGTCTCTTCAGTACATCTCAGGTCACAAAGAACATGTATACATCAGCACTCAAATGAATGTGTATGGGCATGGTGAGCAGATGGCAGCTCTACTCATTTCACTGAAATACAGGTGCAATTTTCTCTGAAAGCTCAATTCAATTCCCTTTCTATCATCTGCTATTACAGAGACAATTGCATTTGTTCACCTCTTAGTAAAAAGGAAAACAAAGAACAACAGAAAACAATTTCAAGGACTGCTTTCCAATACACTAGTAGACATAGTAGTGGTGGACAAGCAGACGAAGATAGCCACAGTGATAGACGTAGCAATACTGAATGACAGCAACATTAGGAAGAAGGAACACGAAAAGCTAGAGAAGTACCAAGGGCTCAGAGAAGAGCTCGAGCAGATGTGGAGGGTGAAGGTAACCGTGGTCCCAGTGGTAATCAAAGCACTTGATGCAGTGACCGCAAAGCTAGGCGAGTGGCTCCAGCAGATCCCAGGAACAATATCCGAGACCTCTTTTATGGTTGAATGTCCCGTAGTAAGCAAGCAAGTTTTGTCCAAAACCAGACATTTTTGCTATCCATCAACAAGCTGGCATAATTCTGTCTGAATATTTGGCGACTCTTCTTTTCAGAATTGGTAGAGATCATTTAAATTTGTTAGTTTGCTGGAACCTACCCAACTTTTAATTGCGATCCACAAATTTTCAATAAGATTGAGGTTGGAGCTTTGAGAAGACCATTCTAGAAGCATAATGTTAGCCTGCTTTGATGTGTGTAAGGGCTCTGTTAACTGGAGGTCAAGCTGAAGAATTTGCACTCAATGGAATAATGAAGGACTACCTTCAATGCACCTTCAGCACTACTGGCAGCTAAAAAGAGCCCCTTAGCATCATGCTATCACCACCATGCTTGACAGCTGTTACAGTGCTCTTAGGTTTGCCTCACATTTACTCCTCCAAACAGCTTCTCACTGGGGCTAAATAGCTTAATCTTTATCTCATCTCATGACTGTAAACCTCTTCTTCAGGAGGCATTTGGCTTGTTAATGTGGGAAGCTGGACATTTCAGTCAAGCTTGAAGGTGTTGAGTTTACTGTCTGTCTTCCTTTCCTGTTAAAAGGGAGTTTTTCCTTCTCACTGTCGCCAAAGTTCTTGCTCATAGATGGTCATATGATTGTTGGGTTTTTCTGTGTATGTACTATTGTAAGGTAGGGTCTACCTTGAGGTGACTGATGTTGTGTTTTGGCGAAGTATAAATAAAAGTGAAATTGAAAATTTTCTTTCTTGGTCTGCACTCTCTCAGTCCATGGTGGTCTAAAACTTGCTTAATTGTGGATATTGTTTCAGCGGCTTCCAGCTTAGCATAGGCTCGAGCTTTGGTGGTTCCTGGGTTGTTCTTGAACATCCTAACCAATTTGCTTTTATCTGAGGGTGACAGTTTGCTGAGTTCTGGAAGACTTCCCAGACTCAAAGTAGTGACACATCCAAATAACCTGTAACCTGTACTCATCAGTTGTTTGAACTGATGAGCTTGGAATCAGCAGTTGTTTAAAAGACTCAAAAAGACCTTCCAACCGCGTGTAAATTCATAATTCTCCTTCTTAGATCTTATCTGAGTTCCTTAGGCTTTCTCATTGTTTGAAGTATTAGTCAATCCAGTGAGAACTATCAAACAAGTCCTTCTCATGCTTTCAAAGACAAATTAGTTGTTATGGTCATGATCATGATCACTAATGGGATGTTAATAGGCTTTGGCCTTATCAAACACACTGTAGAACTTTCAGCACTATTTAATCAAAGATTGAAGTGAAATAAAAGTGTCTAAATTCTTTTACATTTAACAGAAAAATGAGACATCAGTCTATATTGTTACAAAACTAATCTTAATTGGGATTTTTTTTCCCTTTGGAATACTTTAACTGCTGAGTTTAACAGGTTTTAGTCTGTGAAAGAAAAGGGAAACAAAAGACCTAATGTCATATCGTGTGGAACACAGTATGAATAGGGAAAAACAAGGCTGTCTTCCACTCCCTGTTAGTTATTTTTACCAGCCTTGTTTAGTCAATGAAACAGAAGCATTAAGAACTAGAGACCTTTCCTTCAACATACCAAGTAGTGACTGTGCAAGTACAACAGTTAGGCACTGTGACAGGAACTCTTTAAGTTAGAGTTGAAACATCTAATTGATTGTGATGAAGCCGGAGCCTCACAAAAGTGACTGGCTGAGCAAATCTGACTATACTGAAAATGATTCACATGTTCATTTTGTGTTCCACTTCTTTTTTTTGACAAAGAAACTTCAAAGTAAATATCATGTCTCTACTGTTAAACTTCATCCATCCAATAAGAGCTTCTTTCATCTGCTCAAATTTACAAACATAGAAATGTTGGTCTGCCGTTGGTCTTCAGGGAGGTATTGTGGACTTTACAGATTGTAGTGTTATATTCATTTATTCACATTTATTATCATGATACGTAGCTTGCCATCACCAGTGTGTGAATGTGTGCGTGAATGGGTGGATGACTGGATATGTAAAGCGCTTTGGGGTCCTTAGGGACTAGTAAAGCGCTATATAAATACAGGCCATTTACCATTTACCATATGTTTTAAAATTGCATTTTAAATCAACTGTTTTTGAAGCTTTATACTTAAAGCAACTGATCTTATGCTTAATTGAGAGTTGCATAAAAAAGGTTACAAATTTGTTCTCATCATGTATGTTTACATGGTTGTCATGTGTTCCAAGGTAGTTATGTGATCAAAGAGAATAAACTGGGGCTAGGACGACAGCTTTGTGACATTTTCTAAATCAAAGACCTTCAGATATGCTGCTAAATACAGACTTAATTACTCGTGTCAGGAATGTCACCGACACGTTCCTCCTGTATCAGGGACAGTTGAACTTAGAGCAGTTATCAGCCGGCAACATGTGCTCTGATGATGGGCTGCAGCTACCATCTTGTGCATTAGCATCGCAGCAAGAGGCAGGACCCCTGCAGAGGTGTTAATCATAAGAGGACAGTTATATTCCTGCTCTGACAGAGAGAAAGTGTAAGTGTGTAGTGAACTGTGTCAGTCGATCAATGTCTGTGTTGAACATCAGCCTGCGTGTTATTCATTCAAATAAGAACACTGGGAGACAGGCAGGCTGACTGATCGACAGGCAGCTGGCCGATGAATCTTAACAAACCTTGTCCAATTCTACAAGGGGATGGAGCAAGTGTGTGCTTCAATTAAATCTTTTCAGTGTGCAGAAATCGAATGTGTCAGTCTCAGGTCTCCAACTGGGTGACTCTGGGGCAGTGACAACATGCCAATCACTAAGAGGCAGATGGGGCCTATAGGGCAGACCAGGTGGAGGGGTTGGGTACAGGTGTGTCTGTCTGATTGGTCACACAGGAGTGATGAATGATGGCAGCCAGGTGGAGCAACACTAGTCATCAACGACACTCCTTCATTTAAGATATTACCATGCTAATAATTCAATTACAGCCTCACTAAACAAGGATGACTGCAGCAGCTGTCATGTAAACACCTGAAGTTTTTATGACCTTCCTAAATCTAAACACACTTCAAACATAGTGATTTCAAATAGGAAAAGAGTGTTCATAGGTATGAAAGTAAGTGTGAATAGCATCAGACTAAATGTGGTCGCTCAGACTACAGAATAAGTACCTGTGTAAGGTGTACCTTGACTCATTCTCTTTGAATGTAGATCCACACCAGTTGGATTTGGAAATAAAGTGCATACTTGCATAAGAAATGAGCTTACTATGCAGGGATGTTTTGTGATGTTAGATTCACATTTAGTATAAGCAGGCAAACACAGGTCATCACAAGAGATGTGGAAGGTCAAGGAAAGAACGGCTTCTACAAACACTAAAAGAAAGAAACAGTCCTTGTGGAAAGCAGCTTTGAAAGCTTCCTTTCAAAGCTGCTTTCCACATGAAGGAGGAGGAAGGGTCAAGAGTCAGTGGAAAGTTCTCGTCAGGCAAAAGCAAAGCTGTGATTAAAGGTCTTTCACAATGCCAGTCTGTGCTTGAAGGAAGCACACAGTTCACAGGAGTCTGGGACAGGTTCTTGTTTCTTTCTCTCTTTTTTTAATTCCACTTTTTTCCTGGTGTACCAAAGCCCCAGAAGTAATCCCTGACAAACACTAAACCAAACATGCTCCCTGTGACCTGCTGTTCCTGAGAAGATGAATTGATTCTTTGGGCTTTATTAAATAGGTCAAAATGTTGGCTTCTTATAAACACTTCTGGTGAGACACCAGTTGAAATAATCCATGCAGTGGCATCTGTCATAACTAATTGTAGACATGCATGTCAGTAACACACAATCATTTTCAGGCTACTCTTGGACTTGAAGGCATTATAAAAGTGGAGGAAAACCATATTACGTTCAAAATTGGTCTTCATTTTCAAAAGTTTCATTGTAGATTTGATACAAGAGGCCCACAAGGTGAGTAATGAGGGCACACATGCTGATTTAACTCTGAACAATTTAGCCTTCAATTCTAAAATAAAATATCGCTTGTTTTTTCTTATTTTCAGAACCCGGTCTAAAAGAAATGGACATTCATGGAAAAACAACATTTGAATGGAGAGGATGACTACATCAGAAATCCAAAGTATTCAATAAAAACTCAGAAGATTAGATTTCTGGCTTTGGAGTGCATCCATTTACCTGAAGTGCACACAGACACACAACTCACTTTTCATGGCGGATGTCGGGGAGAGAGCGGTTGAGAGAGATTCGGTCACTGACATAAATGTTGAAGCCATTTTCCCTGTAGGCTTGGTCGACTCGATCATTTTCTGTCAGAGGGAACGGCTTCCCCTGCTCACCATTACCTATCAAACACACATGTATAGGTCAAAAAATAAAGACAAGAAAAAAAAAAAACGCATTAAAGACAGAAACGGCACAAACGCAGAAGAGAACATGAAACCTCTCAAACAGTTAGCAACCAATTCACCACATACCTGTCACTCGAAGTGTCCATGTCCAAGTCATAACTTTTCATTTTAAAGGATAAGTTATTTTTAAAATATCCTGCACAGTTGACATAAAAAGGGGAGATTTTTCTAACAATCAAATCCACCTTTTTTTTTAAGTTCTAACTAGGCTGTAAACATGTTTATTTCTGCTTTCAAGTTCAGCATTTTAATATATGGTTCTCTAAGATCAGACTTGCTTTTAAAGCTAGCCTAAAGTGGTCATTTAAGCACTTCCACAATTTAAGTTGTTATAGTTTATGTTTAAAGAATATACATCACTATAGGATTAAGATCTATAAGTGTATATGAATATAGGTACGCAACTCTGGAAAATATTCTTAATAGATAACCAGAACTGGGTTATGATTACTTTGGCTTTAAAGGAGTTTCTTTCCCTGTTTCTTAAGTATTCAAATCATTTGAATAACATAAAAATATACCACACTTGTATTTTTTTCAACACTCGATTTTCCACCTTGTAACAATAATGTCTGTCTATGTCAGTGTTATCATTTAGGCCAGCGGTCCCCAACCCCCGTGCCTCGGACCGGTACCGGTCCGTGAGTCGTTTGGTACCGGTCCGCGAGAGTTGAGGCTCAGGTGTGAAATGTATGGTTTTCAGGGTTTTTATCGGTTTTCAGCGTTATTTTGTTATCGTTTTTATCGTTAACTCAGTTTTCCTGGGTCTTTTCACGTGTGTTATGAATAAATCTTGTTTTTTTCGGTACCGGTACTAGTTTTATTTTGTTGTATTTATCCGCGACACCTTAAAGGCCGGTCCGTGAAAATATTGTTGGGCATAAACCGGTCCGTGGCGCAAAAAAGGTTGGGGACCGCTGATTTAGGCTGTTGGACAACTGGGACAAACAAGTATATTTTTGTGTATTAAAGAAAGTAGATTACTTTTACCTTCATGTCTGATATTACAGTGTTTTTAACACTTTGTGAAGTATTAAAACTTGAACTACATTTTTAAAATTGATGGGAATCAGTTTTAAAAGACAGCAAGATGTGCTAAAGCTTAAGTCCACACAAAGAACCTAGCAGCTACATTAAAAAAAAATGAATTCAGAATTACGGTCGTCAAAATATAAATAAATGGTAAGCATAATCATTGTATTCATCTTGGCCTGAAATATGCTGAAACCAGGCTCAGCAATCCTGCATAATTAAAAAAAACCCCAAAAACAAACCAAAAACACACACATGAGAAATATTCTGCAGAGTTTATTTGTGTCTTTCTGCAGAAAAGACTTTCTTGCATGTTGGGGACTAAAGTGGCAGGACTACCTAAATAAAACTGTAGAAATGATCTGCCATACAAACATAAAGAGGTGTACAGTATAACTGAATGTCATCTGCATAGCAGTGATAAGGTTTACCATATCATATTCGCCATATTATATGCCCAAGGTATAAAGTTTGCAAAGTAAACAAGAGAAGGAAGAGAACATCGGCACGAAAGTCAAACAGGAAAAAATAATAATACAGATTCAGCCTGAGAAAGCATCATATTCAGCAGAAATCTACTGAGATCCAACTGTATCTACAGTCAGATTGCATTAGGCTTTCCATCTACTCCTCGTCAAGTTTGAGAAAATACTTTTAGCTAAAGTTGTTTGGAGAGCAAGGAGTTTGGAATGCTTCAATTCAATGTAAATTCATTTAAATTCAATTAAATGGTAGAAATGGGGATGCCATTTGTTCTGTTTTACTTTTCCTTAATATTGAGTGGCTAATTATTCATATTGATGATGTTAGCAACTTGAGTGAAGTGAGTGAAGAAGCATGTAGCAGACATTTAGTCAGCATTAACTTGGGTCTGCAAGGAAAATGCCACTCTAACTTGCTGAATCATTTCCAGACTTGGACACTCTCCTCATATTTCATTGTTTATAATTTAAAGAATTTTTCCAAAGTATGAGAAAAAAAGTATTTCATATTTTGGTAACACTTTATAATAAGAACACACTATTAAGCATTACGCAATCATCTGTTAAGCATTAGTTAATGATTACTTAATTATCTACCAATATTTTCGCTTTCTGCGTACTTTTCTCACAGTATAGTCTTCAATTTGAATATATTTAGTTCATAGCTATTGTGTTAACAAGGTGGAACAAGCTGGAAAAAATATCACCTATCAGCTAATCAGCTAATTTTTTAGAGTATGACACATCAAGTCAGTGTTTGTACAGTAACTATATAATACATACATACAGCACAAAGTTCAGATGTTTGACATGAACACATACGTGTGTGCCTAATCGTGTTCTGTAATCCTTATCAATGCACAAACATTGTGAAGCTTAAGCTCATTTCAAAAGTGCATCAAATTACACTGTGCTGCTTGTTTCATTAGCCACTTATCAATGCTCTCACCAAAAATATACACACAGGCGCATGGAGGCTCTACAGTCAGAGAAGAGCAACAAATTAAACTGAACTGCCTTGTTCCATTAGGCAGAAATGATCTGTCTATATTCCTGAAGGTAACAACTGTGGAAAATAACTCCTCACTTTAATGGCTCATTTCAGCGATAAACTCTCTTCTACCTAATTCTGTACTTTTGCCGGTTATTAGAAAGATCTTTAAAATTGGGATTTCTAGCCTTCCTCAGGCAAATACAAACCACACAGAAACTAATTATTTTTTAATATTTTGGGGGGGTTTGTTTTGTGTGGTTTTTCTGGCTTCAGATTTATCGTTTTCATTATTTTCATTGTGTTAGCAAATACAGTCACTCAGCTGATCATGGGTCTGCGCTAAGGAGAAGCAAAAAGAAGAAAGAAATGGAAAAAAATAGAAGTGCATTATTCTCTGTTTTAATATTGGTCTTTATTTATTGAGAATTTACATATGAGCAGCCAAGTTACATACAAGGAAGAGGTGACTCACCTAGTCCCCGTTGTTATTTTTTTGTAGGTTTTTTTTATGTGTTTCAAATGAATTTATCTAATCAACTAATTATGCTCACAACATGAGACATCCTGGGTTGAATCTGAAATATTCTGTGCCGTTTCTGTACATTTTTTGCGAAAAAAAAAAAAAAAAAAAAAAGCACGTGAATGAGTGACTTGAATAAAATAACGTCAAGCATTGATTGCAAACACTCTGAAGGGTTTCCGTTGTATAAGAAGCTTTAATGTGTCCTCCTAAATTGCGCACTTATAAAAGAAGTGGACATTCATGGGTTTCATTGATGTTGCTTGCCGAACAAGGCGCATGAAAGGTTTGAAAATCAACTGTTGGATCTCTTCATAGGGTACAGTAAATCCGAGGACTTTAAGATCTTTTGGTCTTGTTCAAGAGTCATGGGAAGGTGGAGCATGAGATGCAGTTCCAGCAATGATGTAGGCACTGTAGTGGATCATTAAGATTAAGGGAGAGTTGAGCTGAAAAGCAAAGCTTTTGTTTTGCAAATCTACCTTTTAACCATCTGTAGTCATGAGCTATGGTTAGTGGCCAAAACAATGATATCCAGGATCTCAAGATTCCTCTTTAGGACATCTGGGCTAAGCCTTAGAAATAGTGTGAAGAGTTCAGGCACCAAGAGAGAGTAAAGATGGTTCAGCCTGAAACAACTGAGATCTAATCTAATCACGGTGCCTCCCGAGCACCTTCCTGTGAAGTTTTTCAGGGGATACCTAGCTGAGAGAAATTCTAAGGTAGACCCAGAACTCACCGAGGGGATTATTTATCTCATCTAGCCTGAGAGCATCTCAGCATCCTCCAGGAGGGACTGAAAAGCCCTTATGGGAAGAAGGATGTCAGCTAACCTTTCTTAGCCTGCCATCCGCTCATTTCATTTTTGCATAAACTGAAGAAAAAAAAGCTGATATAATTCATCTTTTCTTGATCAAAATGTAAGTTGAAGCACCATATGTCTGTAGGCCAACCAGCTCGAATAAATCACACACACTTGATAATAGGGATGCTGTGCTTTTCTGAAGGACGAACTTAACTGATCTAACGCCCACGTTTTTCTTTTCATGCCCATATTATACATCAAATTGGACCTTTATGTCATTCTTTCCTTAAAAACAAGAACGTGCAAGGATTTTCTATTCATTAAAGCTGCAGAATGTATAGGCATTTTCCTCAGCGTTAGAACCTTTGGCTTATCAACAATGGCATGCATGAATTTTAAGTAGACTAGATGTTTGAAGGTTAACCAGATGCATCCGAGACGTTAGGATCTTAGCTTACATTTGTCTTTATTATCAATCCTGTTTTCTCCAAACTGCTGAAGAGCATCACTGTCTATTGAGAAAATTAATGACTCATTAAATCTTTAACCAAGGGTACCTGAAAAAGCTGAACTCACTTTGCATGTTTCTAATTTCTCTATGTGCCTTTCGCGTGGTAGTTCAAACAAGGCTCAAACAACTGATTTTCTTCCATAATAACTACAATGTAATTCTATAAAAAGGTTTCAAAAGGGATGATAACCTATGTTTCCCACTCAAGGTGTTGTTGTACAAGATTAACTGTGTTTAATAATGAACTCAGAACAGCACTTAGAGCATTGATTCGCACTGGTTCTGAGAATAAGTGAGAAATCCAGTTAGATCGAATTAAGAGAAAAGCAGCACAACTGTAGTGCTTTAGTGTACGTGTGTGTGGCTTTCTGCTAAAACAGAGCAGATGTTCTGAAAAACAGCAGCATCAGCAAAACGTTTGTACCTACCCATGCGTGCAGCATCTCTCCTTATTGCCTCGTAGTCGTGCCAGTCGATCCGCCGCACACCGTCAAGTCCCACCTGAGTGACCTTACGCAGCTGGTTCAACCACTGCAGTGGCACAGAAAACATAAAAGCCTTTAAAGGACTTGCGTCACAACTTTTCAGCTAAACTTACTATGTGGATGTCAAGTTTTTATCACATACAAATGGCTCCAATGTTGGATCTTTCCTCAAAATCATTACACAAGTATTCCAAATGAACGTCATTCAAGAAAGCCTGCTGAAATATATTGTTTTTGTCATTATCTTGATATGTTTCCATAGAAAACCGAGTGCTTTCTTAAATACAGATGCAGTGTAACTGAGATTAGAGGAAGAGTGGAAAGGATGTTCACTGTATTGGATGTTAAACAGTAATATTGGTATCAAAAACTGCTTAAATACAATATATGATTAATTCATGGTTTTTATATCTCTCCAGTCTTCCTGTTGTCTTTCCTTCCTAAAGCGTGCTGCTGACAGCTGGGGCTTTATAAAAACAGGGGGGGTTGCTTTTATTTGTATGACACAGAGAAAATGACATTCAGTTTTCCCGTCATCACACACACACACACACACACACACACACACACACACACACACACACACACACACACACACACACACACACACACACTCTTATCACCATAAGCCATTATTCTCTACACAGAATTAAAATGCAAAAACAGCCATTTACAAAATTCTTCCCGCTTTAGAAATGACTTCTCAGTGTCTCGAGATATTACGGGATCACAGCACAATGGTTAATCAATTAGCTCCGTGGGAGGATGCAATTAGTGAATTGTTGTTAATACAAATGATAAGTCTGACTGCATGGAGTATTATTAACCAGGCTGTTAGCTGATACCACAGCAGAGTCAGACAAACAACGATGATGAATGTACAGCTGTTCTTTTTTTTCCCCAATCAGCCAATATCCTCTGTCTTTCAGTAAGTATACTTAAATAATTTATCCCAAAATGTAATATAGTATGTAATTTTACAACATCATTTTAATCATCATTTTAAAGTATATAATCACAGTGGATGGACCAATTTAGGCAAAAGCTCAGATGATTTCAAAGGTCATGACTAAATATGACTCTCTGACTCCAAATACATTTTTGATCATCCTTAATGCCAGAGTCAAATTGCTAAGAAAAAAATTACAGTTACACTCAAAAAAATGAAATTGGGGTGTTGTTACATGTACAATATTCAAACCTGTAATTTGAACTAAATAATTTCATGTTTCTATGGTGAATGTAATTAAATCATGTAGCATCTGCATGAAATTCAGCAACTTAATTTGTTCTTGTTGAGACGACATGATACAATCTAGTAAGAGTGGTTAGTCGCCTGGACTCACGAAATTCACAAGATCACATTAGATGTCAAACTGCAGGAAAATCACTGGAGTTTTAAGAGGCAGACAACTACACCCACACCACATGTATGCTATCGCTATTTATTGTGGTTTAACCTGTCAAGGACAAAAACGTACAGAATATTCTGCATCAAGCCTTGTAATCATAGCTGTCCTAGTTTTGTTGAGCCTGGATTGACAGCTTGGTGGTGTGATGGTTAGTGCTGTTGCCTCACAGCAAGAAGGCCCTGGGTTCAAATCCCTAAGCTGGCTGGTTTGCAGTGTGTAATTAGAGTTATGGGTAATTTAGAATCACCAATTAACCTAAGTGCAAATGGTTGTTTGTCTCTATGAAATCATCAACCCCCATATTGGTTCATTAAGCAAGACTAGCAGTAATTGCCTTGATTAACAAAGTAGTTATTCAAACAACAAGATTTCATTGTGTTTTCCTAAAGTTTTTAACTTGTGTAGAATGAATTAAAACAAATTTCACTCTACATGCTTCAATAAATCACTTCAAGTCAATGTAAGTATACTACGTTGATCCAACGTAATCTGATTACATTAAACCACCAAATGTCAAATGTGTTGGTTTGACATGGTCAAAAATGAGTTATTGTATTTGGTTAAATCACGTGGAAATAGGTGCATGATTAAATTGTGTTCATCCAACAACAGATTTTTTTGAGTGTACCAAAATCATTATGATTCATGCTCTTGGCCCTGGGAACCTGATTAGGAGTTGAACTTGGCCGGCTGTGACACAGGGGAAAAATTGGGTCGTTTACTAATTGAAAGGCCAGTGGTTTGAGTCCTGGCTTCTACAGCTTGCATATCAAAGTGTCCTTGGCCAAGGTACTGAAAGCTAAAGACTGCCCTCAATGCAATATTGTATGAATTGAGTGTATGAATTTCCATCTAAATATGGCTTGTAGTGTTATGCACATTGAGTGGACGATTAGACTAGAAAAGCACTGCATAAAAGCTGTTTATTTATCATTGACTGTCACTGAAGTTCTCCAACTTGTGGTGATGACAGGTGGAAAAACCTCAGGGAAGGTTTTCAAGTTAACTGTTTTCAACTGTTCTCTTTCCTCGGGCATCAATTAGGGCTGTTTTCTCAAAGCTGGTCGCATGAGTCATTCACCCACAAGGTGTCCGTTGGCAGCTGAGCTAGTCGCATAAGGTTATGGCATTAGTGAGAGGTGTCTGTCTCTTCCAACTCGTCATTTTATCAGAGTTTATACACTAATGACGAGTGACTAATCTCAACTTTTTCTCAAGAAATTAAAGGAATTATGAGTGGGAGTGAAAATACTGTGAAATACACAAGAAGGGGTCTTATACATTAGATCCACGAGACTAAATATCGACTGCAAGGTTACCAATTCCTTTATTTGTGTACAGACTTGACAGCCGAACTTTTCAATTATAAAATTAAATGAGTGAAAAGCTTCAATTTAATGCAACAGCTCAGCCATTTCATATGCTTTTACAATGATAATAAACTATGGTTTTTAGTGACACTGTCAGAGAGGTATTCATTTTTTATTAATATCCATTAATAACTGTTTCCTTAGTCTTTTTTATTGAGGGTGTGGTTTGCAGCAATGTTATATCAGACTGCACATTATGAGATGTGACCAACCCATCTGCAATTCCTAATTAAGCATTCAGTGAATGTATAGCTGAGATTTAAGTGTGAATGCAAATAGAACTGCAAGTTGCAGGCAAAGTGCAACATGCTGCTAAAGCCAGAATCCGGCAAACCACCAATAATACGGACAAATTGAAGAATTATGAGCTAAAGAGAAACATGCAAAACCAAAGAAAACTACTGGAGCTACTGTTAAACACTGCAATATAAAGCTGGCATCTTAAAAGTCTACCACAACGTCCTTCAAGCATTATTTGAGGCAGAGTAAATATTTGAAGCACGATAGTTCCCAGTGAACTGTATTCTCTCTTAAATTTTATACTTGTGATGAAAATATAGGTCCAAATCATGACGCTAATGAAGATGCTCTTAGCCATAGCTGAATCTGGCAGAGTCTGGTGGATTCACTGTTGAAAAACCAGCAACCTGATTGTTTGTGCAATGAGATTATTGAATTAAAGACACCATTAAAGACACCATCGCCACCTTCCAGCTGAAGTTAATGTTGGAGCACACTTTAAAACCTCACTTTAACTTTTCTAATTGTCTCAAATTCCATCCTCATTCCTCCTTTTTGGTTCATATTTCCTCCTGGTGTGTCGTGCCAGGACCTGACATGCAGTTAGAGTCCATCTGTGTGTTTCCCACTGAAAGGAAGCGACACTGCGCTGCCCCATTTCCTTTTGATTAAAATTTCAGCACACGTCGGCGTGATATTCCACTGGGGCTTTCTGCTCTAACAAGACCTTGAAAAACAAGACAAGGAGAATGAGAAACTTTTGTAATCTGAGTCTCTGCGAGAATCTTGGTGTGACTTTGCTTAGGTGTTATGCTGTTTTTCTCAGCCTCAGCCCAGGCACACCACATAAACACATACAAAATAAGAGACAAGATGTGGGTGAGAAGCTGATTGAGATAAGCAAAAAGACAGAAAGGAATTTAAAAAGGAAAAAAAAAAAAAGAAAATCTATTTCTTCTAGTTCCATCCCTTCGCATATCTACCGTTTTCTCACACCTGCACTCGCACACTCCAGAAGCAGATGCAGAGGACCACGCAAAGAACAAACAGCCGAGGGAATTTAAATCCCAGAAAAGCTGTCGTAATCACTCAACACCATTATGCAGGAAATGGAACTGGACACCACATTAACCCAGCTTTCTAGTGGAATATCCACTGCCTTCCCACAATAAAGGTGCATACATTTCAATTTATTTCATTTCAATTGAATATGGTTCAGTTGGAAATCACCATCATTCTGTAAATGATGATGATGATGATGATGATGATGATGATGATGATGATGCACCCACCCAGCTGCAAATAGCAGACTGCAATGAGTACCGAATATTCTTGGTTGAGTTGCTGGAGACGAGCCAGAAAGTGAAAATAATGTACCTTTAGAAGTCAACTGCATTAAAATAAATTTCCCCTGATAGTTTGTAGGGATTTTTTTTTTCCTCTGGCCTGTGGTAATATGCATGTAACCTGCTAATGACAAGGTCACAATCATATTTTGGAACTGTCTATTAATAAGTTTTGATCTCTAATTGGTTTTACTGTTGATTTCATGTTTCAGTTTTGATGTTTGTTAAGTTCCTGCTTTCCTGCATTCATTTTAATCCTAGTATATTAAGCTTCAGTTCTTGTTATACCGGTTCACTTCTAATTCTTGTTTTATATTAGTGAGTTTTTATTCTTGTTTAAATATTTTTAGTGTTAGAGTTTTGAATTCTGTTGTCTTGAGTTTATTTCTGTCAGTGTCTGTGACTGTGACGTCTTCTTTTTCTGTGTTGTGCATTTTTTATTTTTTTTGGTTTTTGCAGCTTTACTTTAAATACCATTTGATTGATTGATTGATTGATAGATATACCTTTATTAGTCCCACAAGGGGAAATTTCATGTCAGTTTTACTTCCTGTCTGTCCTTGATTTCTTGATTGTTTTCACCTGTTTAATTACTTCCACCTGCATCTTATTCCTCGCCTGTTAGCCATCCTTAATCAGTTCTCATAGTGTTTGCAGTCTTTGCTTTGTCACAATCTGTTAATATATCCTCATTTTAACTTTCTGTATTAACCTAAATAAAGTCCTCTGTTGTTTCTGCATCTTGCTTTTGGGTTCTCTCGGCACCACGCATCGTGACAGCTTAGTCCACTCTTTTTCTTCCTACTGTCTGCTGTATATCTGGCAAAGGGACCATGCAGCTACTGAACATTACAGGTCAGAGAAAAGGGGAACCATTACTGTTTAGATTCTGTCATGCCATCAAGAGGCGATATATGTAGTGATACAGTTGGTGGGTGTATACTGGTAGAAAGAAATCATGTGCTTTCATGAAACCTCTTTTAGTAAGGTTTAAAGCTACTATACAAAGCATATTCATGATGGATAAATTCTAACACTTCAGAGAAAAGGACCCAAATGCAGGAACCAAAATAAGAAAAGGCAGGCAGCAGTAGAGTATAAAGCCACCTATTAAATCTGAATTTTCTGAGTTGGTGTTTCAAAAAGTAAGTCATTCAAGGGTCCCAATTTGCTTGAGCCAGAGGGTACCGTGTTGCTTTCATGGATTCTTCTATCCTTTGTCGGTAACACTGGACTGCTGCTATCCCATTCAGTCTGGGGCATCCAATGTCATCCAAGCCTGAGTGCCGAGAGCCTCCGACCAAGCTGCCTTAAGATCTCCAACTTTATCATCATCGGCCTATCTGCTTTGTCACTTTGGCTGTTAAACATCCGTAGGGTCCTTGCCACTGCCACTGACCTATGCCAGTGCAGCCTCCTGAGAAATTCTGTCGCCCTACTTTGCCCCCAGGTCGACCCCTTGAACTGTCCCTCTACTCTGCCCTTCATATAGGTCGATCCCCTCCTCTTCCTGTCCCCCTGGTTGACACCTTGAACTGCTCGTCTGCACTGTCCCGTGGCTGAGTCAACTCTCTGAATCTGCTACTTCAACTTTCCTCCTTCCTGTTTTGGTTTTGACTACTGTTGGAGATTCATTGTTGTTATTTTTACATTCTGAGTTCTGTTGTTTAGGGTTTTTTTCAGTTCACTCATGTTCTGGTATTTATTACGTTAGCCTCCTTAGAGTCTTCTTGTTTCTTGTTGTCAAGTGTCCATCTCTGTGTTAGATGTGTCCCTGTTGAGTTACTTGCTGATTTATTTTCTAGCTTTCCATCTCCAGTGTTGTGCATTTAGTTTTACTTTTTCTTCATCCTTAATTAGTGTCACGTGTATCTTGTTTTCCCAGCATTTCCCTGATTCCTATGATTAGCCTTCAGTATGTGTGTAAGCCCCGATTTTCTCCGTTGGTTTTTGGATTTTATTGCCTTTTTTCTGAAATCAGCCTTAATAAAAGTCATTTGTTTTATGCTACCAGCGAGACTCACATTTGGATCCTCTTTGCCAAACAATTACAGCTGAAGGTTGTACAACAAATGCAACATGCTACAATTATATATGTTGTATCATTCTACAATAGCAAAGTAAGTACATTAATCTTTACAATTAAAATTCAATTAAAAACAATTAAGTCACAATTTATAATTGTGTGGATGCTGATTAAGCATCCACACTATTGAGTTCCTGTTTCTCTTTATTCTTTATTGTGTGGATGCTGGAGGCATCCACACTATTGAGTTCCTGTTTCTCTTTATTCTTTATTATTGTGTGGATGCTGGAGGCATCCACACTATTGAGTTCCTGTTTCTCTTTATTCTTTATTATTATTCTACTTTATTATTATTCTTCAAGTTGCTTCGTCGCGTTTTTGCTGTTTAACTACTTCCACAATTTTCAGCCGATTTTCACCGTTCAAATTTTAAACTATTCTGCTATTTCTGCTAATTCGGCAATGACTTTTGGTACTTTTTGCTCTTATACTTTTTAAAATATTAAGCTTTTTTCCTTTAATTTGTCCCATTGAAATGAATGGGAAACTTCCATAATTCTGCTAAAACTTGCTTGTTTTTGAAACTTAACTACTTTTTCCTACTTTCACGTAGAACAACCATTCAAACTTTAAAATGTTCACAAATTATTGGGCTATTCATTAATGATTCAGCTTTTTCATATCTGTTACCATTTTCATCTTATCCCTCTTTAAGTTTTGAGTTGCAAAATTGTGATTTTTCAGAAAATACATGTGTTGTTATGGTTGCTATGCACTTGGCTTCCAGTGTGCCACTGTAGGTTTCGCAGTCTTCTCTTCATGTCCGAACAACTTCTTGCTACTTGCTCAATTTTCACTCAACTTCCACAAATTATACATCAAAACGTAGGTATTTTTGCTGGCTTTCAGAAAATGTCACAATCATTGTTGTGAGATTTATAGAATTTTGTCAAATCTCCTCAGACCAACACAAAGTCTCAAAACTCCCCATAGAAAGTCAATGGAGAGTTCGTTTAAAATCACCGCTTGATTTCTGTAATGAGAGGCATTTTCGAATCGTCATATCTCCCCAACGAAACAAAGTTATGACATGAGGCTTGTGCCAATATATCTTCAGACACTCCTGACGCTCACAATTCAAGAATTTCTTTCTCACCTATTACCATTTGGCCATGAATTGGGTTTGTTTGAGGGTAGGAAATTTGTCCTCGCTCAGATTTCTTCAGATTTCAAACTCTGAAATGAACCACTTTTTCTCTCGTCATATCTTTTTAATGGATTTCCACAGAGACCTGAAAATTTCCAAGATTGTTCACCAAAGCCTGCTGTCTCTTACGGTGAAAAAATGATATTGATACTCCAAATAGATTTAGAGTTAGAAAGCGTTGTTTGAGGGCAAGTCAAGGCAGTTTTGCTTTGCTCTACTCAGTTATGGTGCATTAGAAGTCGAATATCTTTAATAATTCATATTTTAATGATAAATTGTCAACACTTTAAGATTCCCCATCTCTTCTGAACAAACGGTGTAAGAATGACCGTTCTAGCCCCTACGGTTAGGAAATTATGGTCATTTGTTTGAGAGGAATCCTCACTATGAGAAATTCACTGCAGAAATCCTGTCTCTGTGCTCTGTGTGTGTAAAAACGGCTGCACCTGTTTTGGCGGGAAAAAGTACACAGCCTCTCTGATTGGTGGATTCAAATTTAGCAGCTCCCAGGCTGCTTGACTGAGCTAGAAACTTGATTTTCTCTCCCTGTGTGTGTGTGTGTGTGTGTGTGTGTGTGTGTGTGTGTGTGTGTGTGTGTGTGTGTGAGAGAGAGAGAGAGAGAGAGAGAGAGGAGAGAGAGAGTTTTATGGGAGCATCTTATTGTATGATTTAAATTCAATATATTTAGACTGTGTGTTGGCCCTGCGACAGACTGGCGGCCTGTCCAGGGTGTACCCCGCCTCTCGCCCTATGACAGCTGGGATAGGCTCCAGCGCCCCCCGCGACCCTGAAAAGGATAAGCGGAAGCGAATGGATGGATGGATGGATATTTAGACTGGTTGACTGAATTTGATCCTGTGTGTGTCTCTCTGTGCTTGTGGGACTTTTTGCAGCTGTCCATTTTGCTTTTCCAATTTTTCTATTTAAGTTATTACTATTGTGCTAAGTCATAGCATTTGTGCTGCTTTTCAGTATTTGTGCTAAATACAGCATTTGTGCTAAATCATACTATTTCTGCTATTTTATAAGATTTGTGCTAAATACAGCATTTGTGCTAAATCATACTATTTCTGCTATTTTATAGGATTTGTACTTAATATAATATTTCTGCTTAATTATAGTATTTGTGCTAAAACATAGTATTTCTACTAAACGCAGTATTTCTGGGTAATCATAGTATTTCTATGTATTCCTGCCAGCTCCTCAGGAAGCCAATCCTCTGTGAGGACTGTAATTTTCAAATTGACATATCAAGTCATGCATGGCTTCCCAGCCAGCCAATCATATCTGAGTCCTGGCACATTCAAATTTGCATATTGGGGCATTCATGGCTTCCCAGCCAGCCAATCATATCTGAGTCCTGGCACATTCAAATTTGCATATTGGGACCTTCATGGCTTCCCAGCCAGCCAATCATATCTGAGTCCTGGAACATTTAAATTTGCATATTGTTGCCTTCATGGCTTCCCAGCCAGCCAATCATATCTGAGTCCTGGCACATTTAAATTTGCATATTGGGACATTCATGGCTTCTAAGCCCACCAATCATCTATGTCATATATCTCTAATATTTCATATTTTTATTTTAAATGGTCAGCATTTCAAGATTCCCCTATGTCTTCTGAATAAAATGGTCTAAGAATGACTGTTTTAGCCCCTACGGTTAGAAATTTATGGCTGTTTGTTTGAGGGGAATTCTCACTATGAGAAATAGACTGCAAAAATCCTGTCTCTCTCTGTGCTGCATGTGTAAAGGCCTGAACTTAGTGCACCAGTTTTGGCGGGAAAAAGTACACAGCCTCTCTGATTGGTGGATTCAAATTTAGCAGCTCCCAGGCTGCTTGACTGACCTAGAAACTTGATTTTCTCTCCTGTGTGTGTGTGTGTGTGTGTGTGTGTGTGTGTGTGTGTGTGTGTGTGTGTGACAGTGAGAGAGAGAGAGAGAGAGAGGCGAGAGAGAGTTTTATGGGAGCATCTTATTGTATGATTTAAATTCAATATATTTAGACTGGTTGACTGAATTTGATCCTGTGTGTGTCTCTCTGTGCTTGTGGGACTTTTGCAGCTGTCCATTTTGCTTTTCCAATTTTTCTATTTAAGTTATTACTATTGTGCTAAGTCATAGCATTTGTGCTGCTTTTCAGTATTTGTGCTAAATACAGCATTTGTGCTAAATCATACTATTTCTGCTATTTTATAAGATTTGTGCTAAATACAGCATTTGTGCTAAATCATACTATTTCTGCTATTTTATAGGATTTGTAGTTAATATAATATTTCTGCTTAATTATAGTATTTGTGCTAAAACATAGTATTTCTACTAAACGCAGTATTTCTGGGTAATCATAGTATTTCTATGTATTCCTGCCAGCTCCTCAGGAAGCCAATCCTCTGTGAGGACTGTAATTTTCAAATTGACATATCAAGTCATGCACGGCTTCCCAGCCAGCCAATCATATCTGAGTCCTGGCACATTCAAATTTGCATATTGGGACCTTCATGGCTTCCCAGCCAGCTAATCATATCTGGGTCCTGGCACATTCAAATTTGCATATTGTTGCCTTCATGGCTTCCCAGCCAGCCAATCATATCTGAGTCCTGGCACATTTAAATTTGCATATTGGGACCTTCGTGGCTTCTAAGCCCACCAATCATCTATGTCATATATCTCTAATATTTCATATTTGTATTTCAAATGGTCAACATTTCAAGATTCCCCATGTCGTCTGAACACAACGGTCTAAGAATGACCGTTTTAGCCCCTACGGTTAGGAATTTATGGCTGTTTGTTTGAGGGAGTCCTCACTATGAGAAATAGACTGCAAAAATCCTGTCTCTCTCTGTGCTGCATGTGTAAAGGCCTGCACTTGGTGCACCAGTTTTGGCGGGAAAAAGCACACAACCTCTCTGATTGGTGGATTCAAATTGAGAAGCTCACAGCTGTTTGACTGACCTAGAAACATGCTGTTAACAGCCCCTGTTCTTGCTGCTGCTGCTGTGTGTGTGTGTGTGTGTGTGTGTGTGTGTGTGTGTGTGTGTGTGTGTTTGAGAGAGAGAGAGAGAGACAGAGAGAGAGAAAGAAAGACACACACAAAGACCTTTTTAGGGCAGCATCTCATTGGTCGATAAAAATATAATATATTCAGACTGGTTGACTGGCATAGACCCTGTTTGTGTGTGTCTCTCACTGTACATTTGTGTATCCATATTTGATTTTCTGTGTATTTGGTGATTTGTGTATCCATATTTGATTTTTGTATCTGTTGGCTTTTCTTTTTTTTTTTCTAAATGAATTTTTATTTATTTTTTCACAGGTGAATAAAAATTAGTTTTGAGCGAACTTAACCATGTTCCTTTTATTCAGCTTATCATTTTACCTTTCCAATATTTTCACTTAAGTTATTACTATTCTGCTCAATCATATTATCTGTTCTAAATCATTGTTATTAAGCTATATTGTAGGATTTCAGCTAAATCACAGTATTTCTACTATATTATATTTTTCTTTCTAAATATAGCATTTCTGCTATAGAATAGTGTTTCTGCTATATTATAATATTTGTGCTAAACTGGAGTATTTTTGCTAAAACATAGTATTTATATAAAATTACAATATTCATAGTATATTACAGTGTCTCTGGGAAATCACAGCATTTCTGCTATGTTGTACTGTTTTTCTAAATCATAGTATTTCTGTAATGTTTAAGAATGTTTGGCTAAATATATTCTTTCTGTTATCTTATACTATTTCTCCTAAATTCTTGTATTTTTGAGAAGTTATCGTGTTTCTGGTAAGTTACAATATTTCTGCTAAGTTCTGCTATGCTATTGTATTTCTGCCAAGTATTATGTTTCCTCTAAGATATTGCAGTTCTGCTAAGTTACTACATTTTAGCAAAGTTCCTTTGCTTCTGCAAAGCTTTTACAATTTCTGCAACTTCTCAGCTTTTTCAGCTAGTTTCAGCAGAAAGCTTCAGCTTTAAAGCATCCACACTGCATTTTCGCAGGAAATGCAAATTTTTTTCTAGTTGTGTGGATGCTGGAGGCATCCACACTATTGAGTTCCTGTTTCTCTCTATTATTCTTTATTATTATTCTTAGGACTTCCGTACACTTTTCGCCGTGGATCTACTTCCACAATTTTCAGCCGATTTTCACCGTTCAAATTTTAAACTATTCTGCTATTTCTGCTAATGATGGCTATATCTTTTGGTATTTTATACTGTTATACTTTTAAAATATTAAGCTTTTTTCCTTTAATTTGTCCCATTGAAATGAATGGGAAACTTCCGCAATTCTGCTAAAACTTGCTTGTTTTTGAAACTTAACTACTTTGTCATATTTTCACGTAGAACAACCATTCAAACTTTAAAATGTTCTCAAATTATTGGGCTATTCAGGAATAAATCAGCTTTTTCAAATCTTTTACCGTTTTATTTTTATCCTCTTAAAGTTTTGAGTTGCAAAATTGTGATTTTCAGAAAATACATGCGTTGTTATGGTTGCTATGCACTTGGCTTCCAGTGTGCCACTGAAGGTTTTGCAGTCTTCTCTTCATGTCCGAACAACTTTCTTGCTACTTGCTCAATTTTCACTCAACTTCCACAAATTATACATCAAAACGTAGGTATTTTTGCTGGCTTTCAGAAAATGTCACCATCATTGTTGTGAGATTTATAGAATTTTGGCAAATCTCCTCATACCAACACAAAGTCTCAAAAATCCCCATAGAAAGTCAATGGAGAGCTTGTTCAAAATCACAGCTTGATTTCTGTAATGAGAGGCATATTCGAATCGTCATATCTCCTTAACGAAGCGAAGTTAAAACATGAGGCTTGTCCCAGTATATCTTCAGACACTCCTGACACTCACAATTCAAGAATTTCTTTCTCACCTATTACCGTTCTGAAATGAGTTAGACTTGTTTGAGGGTAGGAAATTCGTCCTTCGCTCAGATTTCTTCAGATTTCAAACTCTGGAAATGATCCACTTTTTTTCTCTCGTCATATCTTTTTAATGGATATCAACAGAGACCTGAAAATTTCAAGGTTGTTCACCAAAGCCTGCTGTCTCTTACGGTGAAAAAATGATATTGATACTCCAAATAGATTTAGAGTTAGAAAGCGTTGTTTGAGGGCAAGTCAAGGCAGTTTTGCTTTGCTCTACTCAGTTATGGTGCATTAGAAGTCAAATATCTTTAATAATTCATATTTTAATGATAAATTGTCAACACTTTAAGATTCCCTGATCTCTTCTGAACAAAACGGTGTAAGAATGACCGTTCTAGCCCCTACGGTTAGGAAATTATGGCCATTTGTTTGAGAGGAATCCTCACTATGAGAAATTCACTGCAGAAATCCTGTCTCTGTGCTCTGTGTGTAAAACGGCTGCACCTGTTTTGGCGGGAAAAAGTATACAGCCTCTCTGATTGGTGGATTCAAATTCAGCAGCTCCCAGGCTGCTTGACTGAGCTAGAAACTTACTCTCTCTCTGTGTGTGTGTGTGTGTGTGTGTGTGTGTGTGTGTGTGTGTGTGTGTGTGTGAGAGAGAGAGAGAGAGAGAGAGAAAGGCTTGTTATGGGATGATCTCATTGTAAGATTTAAATTCAATATATTTAGACTGGTTGACTGAATTGAATGTGTGTGTGTGTGTGTGTGTGTGTGTGTGTGTGTGTGTGTGTGTGTGTGTGTGAGAGAGAGAGAGAGAGAGAGAAAGGCTTGTTATGGGATGATCTCATTGTAAGATTTAAATTCAATATATTTAGACTGGTTGACTGAATTGGATCTTGTGTGTGTGTGTGTGTGTGTGTGTGTGTGTGTGTGTGTGTGAGAGAGAGAGAGAGAGAGAGAGAGAGAAAAGCTTTTTATGGGATGATCTCATTGTAAGATTTAAATTCAATATATTTAGACTGGTTGACTGAATTGGATCTTGTGTGTGTGTGTGTGTGTGTGACAGAGAGAGAGAGAGAGAGAGAGAGAGAAAGCCTTTTATGGGATGATCTCATTGTAAGATTCAAAATCAATATATTTAGACTGGTTGACTGAAATGGATCTTGTGTGTGTGTGTGTGTGTGTGTGTGTGTGTGTGAGAGAGAGAGAGAGAGAGAGAGAGAGAGAGAGAGAGAGAGAAAGCTTTTTATGGGATGATCTCATTGTAAGATTTAAATTCAATATATTTAGACTGGTTGACTGAATTGGATCTTGTGTGTGTGTGTGTGTGTGTGACAGAGAGAGAGAGAGAGAGAGAGAAAGCCTTTTTATGGGATGATCTCATTGTAAGATTCAAAATCAATGTATTTAGACTGGTTGACTGAATTGGATCTGTGTGTGTGTGTGTGTGTGTGTGTGTGTGTGTGTGTGTGTGTGTGTGTGTGTGTGTGTGTGTGTGTGTGTGAGAGAGAGAGAGGAGAGAGAGAGAGAGAGAGAGAGAGAGAGAAAGCCTTTTATGGGATGATCTCATTGTAAGATTCAAAATCAATATATTTAGACTGGTTGACTGAATTGGATCTTGTGTGTGTGTGTGTGTGTGTGTGTGTGTGTGTGTGTGTGTGTGTGTGTGTGTGTGTGTGAGAGAGAGAGAGAGAGAGAGAGAGACAGAGAAAGCCTTTTTATGGGATGATCTCATTGTAAGATTTAAATTCAATATATTTAGACTGGTTGACTGAATTGGATCTTGTGTGTGTGTGTGTGTGAGAGAGAGAGAGAGAGAGAGAGAGAGAGAGAAAGGCTTGTTATGGGATGATCTCATTGTAAGATTCAAAATCAATATATTTAGACTGGTTGACTGAATTGGATCTTGTGTGTGTGTGTGTGTGTGTGTGTGTGTGTGTGTGTGTGTGTGTGACAGAGAGAGAGAGAGAGAGAGAGAGGAGAGAAAGCCTTTTTATGGGATGATCTCATTGTAAGATTCAAAATCAATATATTTAGACTGGTTGACTGAATTGGATCTTGTGTGTGTGTGTGTGTGTGTGTGTGTGTGTGTGTGTGTGTGTGTGTGTGACAGACAGAGAGAGAGAGAGAGAGAGAGAGAAAGGCTTGTTATGGGATGATCTCATTGTAAGATTTAAATTCAATATATTTAGACTGGTTGACTGAATTGGATCTTGTGTGTGTGTGTGTGTGTGTGTGTGTGTGTGTGTGTGTGTGTGTGTGTGTGTGTGTGTGTGTGTGTGAGAGAGAGAGAGAGAGAGAGACAGAGAAAGCCTTTTTATGGGATGATCTCATTGTAAGATTTAAATTCAATATAGTTAGACTGGTTGACTGAATTTGATCCTGTGTGTGTCTGTCTGTGCATGTGTGTTACCATATGTGTACATATTTGTGGTTGTGTGACTGTTATACTTTTTTTTGCTGTTTTTTTTTTCATTTAACAATTACATTTGAGGGACCCTTAGCATGTTCAGGATTTTTTCAGCTGTCCATTTTGCTTTTCCAATTTTTCTATTTAGGTTATTACTATTCTGCTAAATCATAGTATCTGTTCTAAATCATTGTTATTGAGCTATATTGCAGGATTTCTGCTAAATCATAGTATTTCTACTATATTATATTTTTCTTTCTAAATATATCATTTCTGCTATAGAGTAGTATTTCTGTAATGTTTAAGAATGTTTGGCTAAATATATTCTTTCTGTTATCTTATACTATTTCTCCGAAATTCTTGTATTTTTGGGAAGTTATCGTGTTTCTGGTAAGTTACAATATTTCTGCTAAGTTCTGCTATGCTATTGTATTTCTGCCAAGTATTATGTTTCCTCTAAGATATTGCAGTTCTGCTAAGTTACTACATTTTAGCAACGTTCCTTTGCTTCTGCAAAGTTTTTACAAATTCTGCAACTTTTCAGCTTTTTCAGCTAGTTTCAGCTGACAGCTTCAGCGTTCCAGCATCCACACTGCATTTTCGCAGGAAATGCAAATTTTTCTAGTTATTCTTCAAGTTGCTTCCGTACGTTTTTCGCCGTGGATCTACTTCCACAATTTTCAGCCGATTTTCACCGTTCAAATTTTAAACTATTCTGCTATTTCTGCTAATTCCGGCAATGACTTTTGGTATTTTATGCTATTATACTTTTTAAAATATTAAGCTTTTTATGCAATTTTTTGTCCCATTGAAATGAATGGAAAACTTCCAAAATTCTGCTAAAACATGCTTGTTTTTGAAACTTAACTACTTTTTCATACTTTCACATAGAAACTCCATTTAAACTTTAAAATGTTCACAAATTATTGGGCTATTCATGAATGATTCAGCTTTTTCATATCTGTTACCGTTTTCATCTTATCCCTCTTCAAGTTTTGAGTTTCATTTTTGTGATTTTTCACAAAATACATGCGTTGTTATGGTTGCTATGCAGTTGGTTCTAAGTGAGCCACTGTACCTTTGGCAATTTTCTCTTCATGTCCGAACAACTTCTTGCTACTCGATCAATTTTCACTCAACCCACACAAATTATACATCAAAACGTAGGTATTTTTGCTGGCTTTCAGAAAATATCACTATCATGGTTGTGGGATTTATAGAACTTTGGCAAATCTCCTCAGACCAACACAAAGTCTCAAAATCCCCATAGAAAGTCAATGGAGAGTTCGTTTAAAGTCACCGCTTGATTTCTCTAATGAGAGGCATATTCGAATCGTCATATCTCCTTAACGAAGCGAAGTTACGACATGAGGCTTGTCCCCGTATATCTTCAGACACTCCTGACGCTCACAATTCAAGAATTTTTTCTCACCTATTACCGTTCTGAAATGAGTTAGACTTGTTTGAGGGTAGGAAATTCGTCCTTCTCTCAGATTTCTTCAGATTTCAAACTCTGGAAATGAACCACTTTTTTCTCTCGTCATAACTTTTTAATGGATTTCCACAGAGACCTGAAAATTTCCATGATTGTTCACCAAAGCCTGCTGTCTCTTACGGTGAAAGAATGATATTGATACTCCAAATAGATTTAGAGTTAGAAAGCGTTGTTTGAGGGCAAGTCAAGGCAGTTTTGCTTTGCTCTACTCAGTTATGGTGCATTAGAAGTCAAATATCTTTAATAATTCATATTTTAATGATAAATTGTCAACACTTTAAGATTCCCCATCTCTTCTGAACAAAACGGTGTAAGAATGACTGTTCTAGCCCCTACGGTTAGGAAATTATGGCCATTTGTTTGAGAGGAATCCTCACTATGAGAAATTCACTGCAGAAATCCTGTCTCTGTGCTCTGTGTGTGTAAAACGGCTGCACCAGTTTTGGCGGGAAAAAGTACACAGCCTCTCTGATTGGTGGATTCAAATTTAGCAGCTCCCAGGCTGCTTGACTGACCTAGAAACTTGATTTTCTCTCCTGTGTGTGTGTGTGTGTGTGTGTGTGTGTGTGTGTGAGAGAGAGAGAGAGAGAGAGAGAGGGCGAGAGAGTTTTATGGGAGCATCTTATTGTATGATTTAAATTAAATATATTTAGACTGGTTGACTGAATTTGATCCTGTGTGTGTCTCTCTGTGCTTGTGGGACTTTTGCAGCTGTCCATTTTGCTTTTCCAATTTTTCTATTTAAGTTATTACTATTGTGCTAAGTCATAGCATTTGTGCTGCTTTTCAGTATTTGTGCTAAATACAGCATTTCTGCTAAATCATACTATTTCTGCTATTTTATAAGATTTGTGCTAAATACAGCATTTGTGCTAAATCATACTATTTCTGCTATTTTATAGGATTTGTACTTAATATAATATTTCTGCTTAATTATAGTATTTCTGCCATTTTATAGTATTTGTGCTAAAACATAGTATTTCTACTAAATGCAGTATTTCTGGGTAATCATTGTATTTCTATATATTTCTGCCAGCTCCCCAGGGAGTCAGTCCTAATATTCAAATTTACATATCAGGACCTGGACGGCTTCCCAGCCAGCCAATCATATCTGAGTCCTGGCACATTCAAATTTGCATATTGGGACCTTCATGGCTTCTCAGCCAGCCAATCATATCTGAGTCCTGGCACATTTAAATTTGCATATTGGGGCATTCATGGCTTCCCAGCCAGCCAATCATATCTGAGTCCTGGCACATTTAAATTTGCATATTGGGGCATTCATGGCTTCCCAGCCAGCCAATCATATCTGAGTCCTGGCACATTCAAATTTGCATATTGTTGCCTTCATGGCTTCCCAGCCAGCCAATCATATCTGAGTCCTGGCACATTCAAATTTGCATATTGGGACCTTCATGGCTTCTCAGCCAGCCAATCATATCTGAGTCCTGGCACATTCAAATTTGCATGTTGGGACCTTCGTGGCTTCTAAGCCCACCAATCATCTATGTCATATATCTCTAATATTTCATATTTTTATTTTAAATGGTCAGCATTTCAAGATTCCCCTATGTCTTCTGAATACAACGGTCTAAGAGTGACTGTTCTAGCCCCTACGGTTAGAAATTTATGGCTGTTTGTTTGAGGTGAATTCTCACTATGAGAAATAGACTGCAAAATCCTGTCTCTCTCTGTGTTGCATGTGTAAAAGCCTGCACTTGGTGCACCAGTTTTGGCGGGAAAAAAGCACACAGCCTCTCTGAATGGTGGATTCAAATTTAGCAGCTCCCAGGCTTGCAAGACTGACCTAGAAACATGCTGTTAACAGCCCCTGTTCACTTTCTGCTGCTGCTGCTGCTGCTGCTGCTGCTGTGTGTGTGTGTGTGTGTGTGTGTGTGTGTGTGTGTGTGTGTGTGAGACAGAGAAAGAGAGAAAGAGAGGGCGAGAGAGAGTTTTTATGGGAGCATCTTATTGTATGATTTAAATTCAATATATTTAGACTGGTTGACTGAATTTGATCCTGTGTGTGTCTCTCTGTGCTTGTGGGACTTTTTGCAGCTGTCCATTTTGCTTTTCCAATTTTTCTATTTAAGTTATTACTATTGTGCTAAGTCATAGCATTTGTGCTGCTTTTCAGTATTTGTGCTAAATACAGCATTTCTGCTAAATCATACTATTTCTGCTATTTTATAGGATTTGTACTTAATATAATATTTCTGCTTAATTATAGTATTTCTGCCATTTTATAGTATTTGTGCTAAAACATAGTATTTCTACTAAATGCAGTATTTCTGGGTAATCATTGTATTTCTATATATTTCTGCCAGCTCCCCAGGGAGTCAGTCCTAATATTCAAATTTACATATCAGGACCTGGACGGCTTCCCAGCCAGCCAATCATATCTGAGTCCTGGCACATTCAAATTTGCATATTGGGACCTTCATGGCTTCTCAGCCAGCCAATCATATCTGAGTCCTGGCACATTTAAATTTGCATATTGTTGCCTTCATGGCTTCCCAGCCAGCCAATCATATCTGAGTCCTGGCACATTCAAATTGGTGCGAGAGAAGTAAGTTTCTAGCTCAGTCAAGCAGCCTGGGAGCTGCTAAATTTGAATCCACCAATCAGAGAGCCTGTGCACTTTTTCCGCCAAAACAGGTGCACGCAGCACAGAGAGACACAGGATTTTTCCAGTCTATTTCTCATAATGACGACTCCCCTCAAACAAATGACCATAATTTCCTAACCGTAGGGGCTAGAACGGTCATTCTTACACCGTTTTGTTCAGAAGAGATGGGGGAATCTTAAAGTGTTGACAATTTATCATTAAAATATGAATTATTAAAGATATTTGACTTCTAATGCACCATTTTTGGCGGGAAAAAGCACACAGCCCCTCTGATTGGTGGATTCAAATTGAGAATCTCACAGCTGTTTGACTGACCTAGAAACATGCTGTTAACAGCCCCTGTTCACTTGCTGATGCTATGTGTGTGTGTGTGTGTGTGTGTGTGAGCCTGAGTGTGTGTGTGAGTGTTTGTGTGTGTGTGTGTGTGTGTGTGTGTGTGTGTGTGAGAGAGAGAGAGAGAGAGACACACACAAAGCCCTTTTAGGGCAGCATCTCATTGTTGGATAAAAATATAATATATTCAGACTGGTTGACTGGCATTGACCCTGTGTGTGTGTCTCTCTCTGTACATTTGTGTATCCATATTTAATTTTGTGTGTATCTGTTGGCTGTTCTTATTTGTATTTCTAAATGTATTTTTATTTTATTTTTTCACAGGTGAACAAAAATTAGTTTTGAGCAAAATTAACCATGTTCCTTTTATTCAGCTTGTCATTTTACCTTTCCAATATTTTCACTTAAGTTATTACTACTCTACTCAATCATAGTATCTGTTCTAAATCATTGTTATTGAGCTATATTGTAAGATTTCTGGTAAATCATAGTATTTCTACTATATTATATTTTTCTTTCTAAATATATCATTTCTGCTATAGAGTAGTATTTCTGTAATGTTTAAGAATGTTTGGCTAAATATATTCTTTCTGTTATCTTATACTATTTCTCCGAAATTCTTGTATTTTTGGGAAGTTATCGTGTTTCTGGTAAGTTACAATATTTCTGCTAAGTTCTGCTATGCTATTGTATTTCTGCCAAGTATTATGTTTCCTCTAAGATATTGCAGTTCTGCTAAGTTACTACATTTTAGCAAAGTTCCTTTGCTTCTGCAAAGTTTTTACAATTTCTGCAACTTTTCAGCTTTTTCTGCTAGTTTCAGCAGACAGCTTCAGCATTACAGCATCCACACTGCATTTTCGCAGGAAATGCAAATTTTTCTAGTTGTGTGGATGCTTTAAGCATCCACACTATTGAGTTCCTGTTTCTCTTTATTCTTTATTATTATTATTATTCTTCAAGTTGCTTCCGTGACGTTTTTAGCAGTAGAACTACTTCCACAATTTTTGTGCTATTTTCACCGTTCAAATTTTAAACTATTCTGCTATTTTTGCTCTTTCCGCAATGACTTTTGGTATTTTTGCTCTTATACTTTTTAAAATATTACTTTTTTTTTTCCTTTAATTTGTCCCATTGAAATGAATGGGAAACTTCCATAATTCTGCTAAAACTTACTCTTTTTTGAAACTTAACTACGTTCTCATACTTTCGCCTAGAACAACCATTCAAATTTTAAAATGTTCACAAATTATTGGGCTATTCATGAATGATTCAGCTTTTTCATATCTGTTACCGTTTTCATCTTATCCTCTTTAAGTTTTGAGTTTCATCTTTGTGATTTTCACAAAATACATGCGTTGTTATGGTTGCTATGCAGTTGGTTCTAAGTGAGCCACTGTACCTTTGGCAATTTTCTCTTCATGTCCGAACAACTTCTTGCTACTCGCTCAATTTTCACTTAACCCACACAAATTATACATCAAAACGTAGGTATTTTTGCTGGCTTTCAGAAAATGTTACTATCATGGTTGTGAGATTTATAGAATTTTGGCAAATCCTCAGACCAACACAAAGTCATAAAACTCTCCATAGAAAGTCAATGGAGAGTTTGTTCAAAATCATCGCTTGATTTCTCTAATGAGAGGCATATTCGAATCGTCATATCTCCTTAACGAAGCGAAGTTAAAACATGAGGCTTGTCCCCGTGATATCTTCAGACACTCCTGACGCTCACAATTCAAGAATTTCTTTCTCACCTATTACCGTTCTGAAATGAGTTAGACTTGTTTGAGGGTAGGAAATTCGTCCTTCGCTCAGATTTCTTCAGATTTCAAACTCTGAAATGAACCACTTTTTTCTCTCGTCATATCTTTTTAATGGATTTCCACAGAGACCTGAAAATTTCCATGACTGTTCACCAAAGCCTGCTGTCTCTTACGGTGAAAGAATGATATTGATACTCCAAATAGATTTAGAGTTAGAAAGCGTTGTTTGAGGGCAAGTCAAGGCAGTTTTGCTTTGCTCTACTCAGTTATGGTGCATTAGAAGTCAAATATCTTCAATAATTCATATTGTAATGATAAATTGTCAACACTGTAAGATTCCCCATCTCTTCTGAACAAAACGGTGTAAGAATGACTGTTCTAGCCCCTACGGTTAGGAAATTATGGCCATTTGTTTGAGAGGAATCCTCACTATGAGAAATTCACTGCAGAAATCCTGTCTCTGTGCTCTGTGTGTGTAAAAACGGCTGCACCTGTTTTGGCGGGAAAAAGTACACAGCCTCTCTGATTGGTGGATTCAAATTTAGCAGCTCCCAGGCTGCTTGACTGACCTAGAAACTTGCTTGTCTCTCCCTATGTGTGTGTGTGTGTGTGTGTGTGTGTGTGTGTGTGTGTGTGAGAGAGAGAGAGAGAGAGAGAGAGGAGAGAGAGTTTTATGGGAGCATCTTATTGTATGATTTAAATTCAATATATTTAGACTGGTTGACTGAATTTGATCCTGTGTGTGTCTCTCTGTGCTTGTGGGACTTTTGCAGCTGTCCATTTTGCTTTCCCAATTTTTCTATTTAAGTTATTACTATTGTGCTAAGTCATAGCATTTGTGCTGCTTTTCAGTATTTGTGCTAAATACAGCATTTCTGCTAAATCATACTATTTCTGCTATTTTATAAGATTTGTGCTAAATACAGCATTTGTGCTAAATCATACTATTTCTGCTATTTTATAGGATTTGTACTTAATATAATATTTCTGCTTAATTATAGTATTTCTGCCATTTTATAGTATTTGTGCTAAAACATAGTATTTCTACTAAATGCAGTATTTCTGGGTAATCATTGTATTTCTATATATTTCTGCCAGGTCCCCAGGAGTCAGTCCTCTGTAAGGACTGTAATATTGACGGCTTCCCAGCCAGCCAATCATATGTGAGGCCTGGCACATTCAAATTTGCATATTGGGGCATTCATGGCTTCCCAGCCAGCCAATCATATCTGAGTCCTGGCACATTCAAATTTGCATATTGTTGCCTTCATGGCTTCCCAGCCAGCCAATCATATCTGAGTCCTGGCACATTCAAATTTGCATATTGGGACCTTCATGGCTTCTCAGCCAGCCAATCATATCTGAGTCCTGGCACATTTAAATTTGCATATTGTTGCCTTCATGGCTTCCCAGCCAGCCAATCATATCTGAGTCCTGGCACATTTAAATTTGCATATTGGGACCTTCGTGGCTTCTAAGCCCACCAATCATCTATGTCATATATCTCTAATATTTCATATTTTTATTTTAAATGGTCAGTATTTCAAGATTCCCCTATGTCTTCTGAATAAAATGGTCTAAGAATGACTGTTTTAGCCCCCTACGGTTAGAAATTTATGGCTGTTTGTTTGAGGGGAATTCTCACTATGAGAAATAGACTGCAAAATCCTGTCTCTCTCTGTGCTGCATGTGTAAAAGCCTGCACTTGGTGCACCAGTTTTGGCGGGAAAAAGCACACAGCCTCTCTGATTGGTGGATTCAAATTGAGAAGGTCACAGCTGTTTGACTGACCTAGAAACATGCTGTTAACAGCCCCTGTTCACTTTCTGCTGCTGCTGCTGCTGCTGCTGTGTGTGTGTGTGTGTGTGTGTGTGTGTGTGTGTGTGTGTGTGTGTGTGTGTGTGTGTGTGAGAGAGAGAGAGAGAGAAAGGGAGGCGAGAGAGAGTTTTATGGGAGCATCTTATTGTATGATTTTAATTCAATATATTTAGACTGGTTGACTGAATTTGGTCCTGTGTGTGTCTCTCTGTGCATGTGTGTTTCAATATGTGTCCATATTTGTGATTGTGTGACTGTTATATTTTTTGCTGATTTTCTTTTTATTTAACAATTACATTTGAGGGACCCTTAGCATGTTCAGGATTTTTTCAGCTGTCCATTTTGCTTTTCCAATTTTTCTATTTAAGATATTACTATTATTGCGCTATGTCATAGCATTTCTGCTGCTTTTCAGTATTTGTGCTAAATACAGCATTTCTGCTATTTTATAAGATTTGTGCTAAATATAGTATTTCTGCCAAATATAGTATTTCTGTCAAATTACAGTATTTCTGCTATGTTGTACTGTTTCTCTAAATCATAGTATTTCTGTAATGTTTAAGAATGTTTGGCTAAATATATTCTTTCTGTTATCTTATACTATTTCTCCTAAATTCTTGTATTTTTGAGAAGTTATCGTGTTTCTGGTAAGTTACAATATTTCTGCTAAGTTCTGCTATGCTATTGTATTTCTGCCAAGTATTATGTTTCCTCTAAGATATTGCAGTTCTGCTAAGTCATTACATTTTAGCAAAGTTCCTTTGCTTCTGCAAAGTTTTTACAATTTCTGCAATTTTTCAGCTTTTTCAGCTAGTTTCAGCAGAAAGCTTCAGCTTTAAAGCATCCACACTGCATTTTCGCAGGAAATGCAAATTTTTCTAGTTGTGTGGATGCTTTAAGCATCCACACTATTGAGTTCCTGTTTCTCTTTATTCTTTATTGTGTGGATGCTTTATGCATCCACACTATTGAGTTCCTGTTTCTCTTTATTCTTTATTATTATTATTATTATTCTTCAAGTTGCTTCCCAGACGTTTTTTAGCGTAGAACTACTTCCACAATTTTTGTGCTATTTTCACCGTTCAAATTTTAAACTATTCTGCTATTTTTGCTCTTTCCGGCAATGACTTTTGGTATTTTCTGCTGTTATACTTTTTAAAATATTAAGCTTTTTTCCTTTAATTTGTCCCATTGAAATGAATGGGAAACTTCCGCAATTCTGCTAAATTTTGCTTGTTTTTGAAACTTAACTACTTTTTACTACTTTCACGTAGAACAACCATTCAAACTTCAAAATGTTCTCAAATTATTGGGCTATTCATGGATGATTCAGCTTTTTCATACCTGTTACCATTTTCATCTTATCCCTCTTCAAGTTTTGAGTTTCATCTTTGTGATTTTTCACAAAATACATGCGTTGTTATGGTTGCTATGCAGTTGGTTCTAAGTGAGCCACTGTACCTTTGGCAATTTTCTCTTCATGTCCGAACAACTTCTTGCTACTCGCTCAATTTCCACTCAACTTCCACAAATTATACATCAAAACGTAGGTATTTTTGCTGGCTTTCAGAAAATGTCACTATCATTGTTGTGGGATTTATAGAATTTTGGCAAATCTCCTCAGACCAACACAAAGTCTCAAAATCCCCATAGAAAGTCAATGGAGAGTTCGTTTAAAATCACCGCTTGATTTCTGTAATGAGAGGCATTTTCGAATCGTCATATCTCCCCAACGAAGCGAAGTTAAGACATGAGGCTTGTGCCAATATATCTTCAGACACTCCTGATGCTCACAATTCAAGAATTGTTTTCTCATCTATTACCATTTGGCCATGAATTGGGTTTGTTTGAGGGTAGGAAATTCGTCCCTCGCTCAGATTTCTTCAGATTTCAAACTCTGGAAATGGGACACTTTTTTTCTCTCGTCATATCTTTTGATAGATTTCCACAGAGACCTGAAAATTTCCATGACTGTTCACCAAAGCCTGCTGTCTCTTACGGTGAAAGAATGATATCGATACTCCAAATAGATTTAGAGTTAGAAAGCGTTGTTTGAGGGCAAGTCAAGGCAGATTTTGCTTGCCTCTACTCAGTTATGGTGCATTAGAAGTCAAATATTGTCAATAATTCATATTTTAATGATAAATCGTTAACACTGGAAGATTCCCCATCTCTTCTGAACAAAACGGTGTAAGAATGACTGTTCTAGCCCCTACGGTTAGGAAATTATAGCCATTTGTTTGAGAGGAATCCTCACTATGAGAAATTCACTGCAGAAATCCTGTCTCTGTGCTCTGTGTGTGTAAAACGGCTGCACCTGTTTTGGGGAAAAACTACACAGCCTCTCTGATTGGTGGATTCAAATTTAGCAGCTCCCAGGCTGCTTGACTGACCTAGAAACTTGATTTTCTCTCCTGTGTGTGTGTGTGTGTGTGTATATGTGTGTGTGTGTGTGTGTGTGTGTGTGAGACAGAGAGAGAGAGAGAGAGAGGAGAGAGAGTTTTATGGGAGCATCTTATTGTATGATTTAAATTCAATATATTTGGACTGGTTGACTGAATTTGATCCTGTGTGTGTCCCTCTGTGCTTGTGGGACTTTTTGCAGCTGTCCATTTTGCTTTTCCAATTTTTCTATTTAAGTTATTACTATTGTGCTAAGTCATAGCATTTGTGCTGCTTTTCAGTACTTGTGCTAAATACAGCATTTCTGCTAAATCATACTATTTCTGCTATTTTATAAGATTTGTGCTAAATACAGCATTTGTGCTAAATCATACTATTTCTGCTATTTTATAGGATTTGTACTTAATATAATATTTCTGCTTAATTATAGTATTTGTGCTAAAACATAGTATTTCTACTAAACGCAGTATTTCTGGGTAATCATAGTATTTCTATGTATTCCTGCCAGCTCCTCAGGAAGCCAATCCTCTGTGAGGACTGTAATTTTCAAATTGACATATCAAGTCATGCACGGCTTCCCAGCCAGCCAATCATATCTGAGTCCTGGCACATTCAAATTTGCATATTGGGACCTTCATGGCTTCCCAGCCAGCCAATCATATCTGAGTCCTGGCACATTTAAATTTGCATATTGTTGCCTTCATGGCTTCCCAGCCAGCCAATCATATCTGAGTCCTGGCACATTTAAATTTGCATATTGGGACCTTCATGGCTTCTAAGCCCACCAATCATCTATGTCATATATCTCTAATATTTCATATTTTTATTTTAAATGGTCAGCATTTCAAGATTCCCCTATGTCTTCTGAATAAAATGGTCTAAGAATGACTGTTTTAGCCCCTACGGTTAGAAATTTATGGCTGTTTGTTTGAGGGGAATTCTCACTATGAGAAATAGACTGCAAAAATCCTGTCTCTCTCTGTGCTGCATGTGTAAAGGCCTGCACTTAGTGCACCAGTTTTGGCGGGAAAAAGTACACAGCCTCTCTGATTGGTGGATTCAAATTTAGCAGCTCCCAGGCTGCTTGACTGACCTAGAAACTTGATTTTCTCTCCCTGTGTGTGTGTGTGTGTGTGTGTGTGTGTGTGTGTGTGTGAGACAGAGAGAGAGAGAGGGCGAGAGAGAGTTTGTATGGGAGCATCTTATTGTATGATTTAAATTCAATATATTTAGACTGGTTGACTGAATTTGATCCTGTGTGTGTCTCTCTGTGCTTGTGGGACTTTTTTCAGCTGTCCATTCTGCTTTTCCAATTTTTCTATTTAAGTTATTACTATTGTGCTAAGTCATAGCATTTGTGCTGCTTTTCAATATTTGTGCTAAATACAGCATTTCTGCTAAATCATACTATTTCTGCTATTTTATAGGATTTGTACTTAATATAATATTTCTGCTTAATTATAGTATTTCTGCCATTTTATAGTATTTGTGCTAAAACATAGTATTTCTACTAAATGCAGTATTTCTGGGTAATCATTGTATTTCTATATATTTCTGCCAGGTCCCCAGGGAGTCAGTCCTCTGTAAGGAGTGTAATATTCAAATTTACCTATCAGGACCTGGACGGCTTCCCAGCCAGCCAATCATATCTGAGTCCTGGCACATTCAAATTTGCATATTGGGACCTTCATGGCTTCCCAGCCAGCCAATCATATCTGGGTCCTGGCACATTTAAATTTGCATATTGGGACCTTCATTGCTTCTTAGCCCACCAATCATCTATGTCATATATCTCTAATATTTCATATTTTTATTTTAAATGGTCAACATTTCAAGATTCCCCCATGTCTTCTGAACAAAACGGTCTCAGAATGACTGTTTTAGCCCCTATGGTTAGGTATTTATGGCTGTTTGTTTGAGGGGAGTCCTGACTATGAGAAATAGACTGCAAAAATCCTGTCTCTCTCTGTGCTGCATGTGTAAAAGCCTGCACTTGGTGCACCAGTTTTGGTGGGAAAAAGCACACAACCTCTCTGATTGGTGGATTCAAATTGAGAAGCTCACAGCTGTTTGACTGACCTAGAAACATGCTGTTAACAGCCCCTGTTCACTTGCTGCTGCTGCTGCTGCTGCTGTGTGTGTGTGTGTGTGTGTGTGTGTGTGTGTGTGTGTGTGAGAGAGAGAGAGAGAGAGAGAGAGAGAAAGAAAGACACACACAAAGACCTTTTTAGGGCAGCATCTCATTGGTGGATAAAAATATAATATATTCAGACTGGTTGACTGGCATAGACCCTGTTTGTGTGTGTCTCTCACTGTACATTTGTGTATCCATATTTGATTTTCTGTGTATTTGGTGATTTGTGTATCCATATTTGATTTTGTGTATCTGTTGGCTTTTCTTATTTTTTTTTTTTTTTCTAAATGAATTTTTATTTTATTTTTTCACAGGTGAACAAAAATTAGTTTTGAGCGAACTTAACCATGTTTCTTTTTATTCAGCTTATCATTTTACCTTTCCAATATTTTCACTTAAGTTATTACTATTCTGCTCAATCATATTATCTGTTCTAAATCATTGTTATTAAGCTATATTGTAGGATTTCAGCTAAATCATAGTATTTCTACTATATTATATTTTTCTTTCTAAATATAGCATTTCTGCTATAGAATAGTGTTTCTGCTATATTATAATATTTGTGCTAAACTGGAGTATTTTTGCTAAAACATAGTATTTATATAAAATTACAATATTCATAGTATATTACAGTGTCTCTGGTAAATCACAGCATTTCTGCTATGTTGTACTGTTTTTCTAAATCATAGTATTTCTGTAATGTTTAAGAATGTTTGGCTAAATATATTCTTTCTGTTATCTTATACTATTTCTCCGAAATTCTTGTATTTTTGAGAAGTTATCGTGTTTCTGGTAAGTTACAATATTTCTGCTAAGTTCTGCTATGCTATTGTATTTCTGCCAAGTATTATGTTTCCTCTAAGATATTGCAGTTCTGCTAAGTTACTACATTTTAGCAAAGTTCCTTTGCTTCTGCAAAGTTTTTACAATTTCTGCAACTTTTCAGCTTTTCAGCTAGTTTCAGCAGAAAGCTTCAGCTTTAAAGCATCCACACTGCATTTTCGCAGGAAATGCAAATTTTTCTAGTTATTATTATTATTATTATTCTTCAAGTTGCTTCCGTACGTTTTTCGCCGTGGATCTACTTCCACAATTTTCAGCCGATTTTCACCGTTCAAATTTTAAACTATTCTGCTATTTTTGCTCTTTCCGGCAATGACTTTTGGTATTTTCTGCTATTATACTTTTTAAAATATTAAGTTTTTCCTTCCTTTAATTTGTCCCATTGAAATGAATGGGAAACTTCCATAATTCTGCTAAAACTTGCTTGTTTTTGAAACTTAACTACTTTCTCATACTTTCGCCTAGAACAACCATTCAAACTTTAAAATGTTCACAAATTATTGGGCTATTCATGAATGATTCAGCTTTTTCATATTTGTTACCGTTTTCATCTTATCCCTCTTTAAGTTTTGAGTTGCAAAATTATGATTTTCACAAAATACATGCGTTGTTATGGTTGCTATGCACTTGGCTTCCAGTGTGCCACTGAAGGTTTCGCAGTCTTCTCTTCATGTCCGAACAACTTCTTGCTACTTGCTCAATTGTCACTCAACTTCCACAAATTATACATCAAAACGTAGGTATTTTTGCTGGCTTTCCGAAAATGTCACTATCATTGTTGTGGGATTTATAGAATTTTGGCAAATCTCCTCAGACCAACACAAAGTCGCAAAACTCTCCATAGAAAGTCAATGGAGAGCTTGTTCAAAATCACCGCTTGATTTCTGTAATGAGAGGCATATTCGAATCGTCATATCTCCTTAACGAAGCAAAGTTAAGACATAAGGCTTGTCCCAGTATATCTTCAGACACTCCTGACGCTCACAATTCAAGAATTATTTTCTCACCTATTACCGTTCTGAAATGAGTTAGACTTGTTTGAGGGTAGGAAATTCGTCCTTCGCTCAGATTTCTTCAGATTTCAAACTCTGGAAATGAACCACTTTTTTTCTCTCGTCATATCTTTTAATGGATTTCCACAGAGACCTGAAAATTTCCATGACTGTTCACCAAAGCCTGCTGTCTCTTACGGTGAAAGAATGATATCGATACTCCAAATAGATTTAGAGTTAGAAAGCGTTGTTTGAGGGCAAGTCAAGGCAGATTTTGCTTGCCTCTACTCAGTTATGGTGCATTAGAAGTCAAATATCGTCAATAATTCATATTTTAATGATAAATCGTTAACACTGGAAGATTCCCCATCTCTTCTGAACAAAACGGTGTAAGAATGACTGTTCTAGCCCCTACGGTTAGGAAATTATAGCCATTTGTTTGAGAGGAATCCTCACTATGAGAAATTCACTGCAGAAATCCTGTCTCTGTGCTCTGTGTGTGTAAAAACGGCTGCACCTGTTTTGGCGGGAAAAACTACACAGCCTCTCTGATTGGTGGATTCAAATTTAGCAGCTCCCAGGCTGCTTGACTGACCTAGAAACTTGATTTTCTCTCCTGTGTGTGTGTGTGTGTGTGTGTGTGTGTGTGTGTGTGTGTGTAAGACAGAGAGAGAGAGAGAGAGGGCGAGAGAGAGGTTTTATGGGAGCATCTTATTGTATGATTTAAATTCAATATATTTGGACTGGTTGACTGAATTTGATCCTGTGTGTTTCTCTCTGTGCTTGTGGGACTTTTGCAGCTGTCCATTTTGCTTTTCCAATTTTTCTATTTAAGTTATTACTATTGTGCTAAGTCATAGCATTTGTGCTGCTTTTCAGTATTTGTGCTAAATACAGCATTTCTGCTAAATCATACTATTTCTGCTATTTTATAAGATTTGTGCTAAATACAGCATTTGTGCTAAATCATACTATTTCTGCTATTTTATAGGATTTGTACTTAATATAATATTTCTGCTTAATTATAGTATTTGTGCTAAAACATAGTATTTCTACTAAACGCAGTATTTCTGGGTAATCATAGTATTTCTATGTATTCCTGCCAGCTCCTCAGGAAGCCAATCCTCTGTGAGGACTGTAATTTTCAAATTGACATATCAAGTCATGCACGGCTTCCCAGCCAGCCAATCATATCTGAGTCCTGGCACATTCAAATTTGAATATTGGGACCTTCATGGCTTCTCAGCCAGCCAATCATATCTGAGTCCTGGCACATTTAAATTTGAATATTGGGACCTTCATGGCTTCTCAGCCAGCCAATCATATCTGAGTCCTGGCACATTTAAATTTGCATATTGTTGCCTTCATGGCTTCCCAGCCAGCCAATCATATCTGAGTCCTGGCACATTTAAATTTGCATATTGGGACCTTCGTGGCTTCTAAGCCCACCAGTTATCTATGTCATATATCTCTAATATTTCATATTTTTATTTTAAATGGTCAGCATTTCAAGATTCCCCTATGTCTTCTGAATAAAATGGTCTAAGAATGACTGTTTTAGCCCCTACGGTTAGAAATTTATGGCTGTTTGTTTGGGGAATTCTCACTATGAGAAATAGACTGCAAAATCCTGTCTCTCTCTGTGCTGCCTGTGTAAAAGCCTGCACTTAGTGCACCAGTTTTGGCGGAAAAAGCACACAGCTCTCTGATTGGTGGATTCAAATTGAGAAGCTCACAGCTGTTTGACTGACCTAGAAACATGCTGTTAACAGCCCCTGTTCCTTGCTGCTGCTGCTGCTGCTGTGTGTGTGTGTGTGTGTGTGTGTGTGTGTGTGTGTGTGTGTGTGTGTGTGTGTGTGTGAGAGAGAGAGAGAGAGAGAGAGAGAGAGAAAGAAAGACACACACAAAGACCTTTTTAGGGCAGCATCTCATTGGTGGATAAAAATATAATATATTCAGACTGGTTGACTGGCATAGACCGTTTGTGTGTTTCTCTCACTGTACATTTGTGTATCCATATTTGATTTTCTGTGTATTTGGTGAATAGTGTATCCATATTTGATTTTGTGTATCTGTTGGCTGTTCTTTTTTTTTTCTAAATGTATTTTTATTTTATTTTTCACAGGTGAACAAAAATTAGTTTTGAGCGAACTTAACCATGTTCCTTTTTATTCAGCTTATCATTTTACCTTTCCAATATTTTCACTTAAGTTATTACTATTCTGCTCAATCATATTATCTGTTCTAAATCATTGTTATTAAGCTATATTGTAGGATTTCAGCTAAATCATAGTATTTCTACTATATTATATTTTTCTTTCTAAATATAGCATTTCTGCTATAGAATAGTGTTTCTGCTATATTATAATATTTGTGCTAAACTGGAGTATTTTTGCTAAAACATAGTATTTATATAAAATTACAATATTCATAGTATATTACAGTGTCTCTGGTAAATCACAGCATTTCTGCTATGTTGTACTATTTTTCTAAATCATAGTATTTCTGTAATGTTTAAGAATGTTTGGCTAAATATATTCTTTCTGTTATCTTATACTATTTCTCCTAAATTCTTGTATTTTGAGAAGTTATCATGTTTCTGGAAAGTTACAATATTTCTGCTAAGTTCTGCTATGCTATTGTATTTCTGCCAAGTATTATGTTTCCTCTAAGATATTACAGTTCTGCTAAGTTACTACATTTTAGCAAAGTTCCTTTGCTTCTGCAAAGTTTTTACAATTTCTGCAATTTTTCAGCTTTTTCAGCTATTTTCAGCAGATAGCTTCAGCTTTAAGCATCCACACTGCATTTTCGCAGGAAATGCAAATTTTCTAGTTATTATTATTATTCTTCAAGTTGCTTCCGACGTTTTTTTCATTGTGGATCTACTTCCACAATTTTCAGCCGATTTTCACCGTTCAAATTTTAAACTATTCTGCTATTTCTGCTAATTCGGCAATGACTTTTGGTATTTTCTGCTATTATACTTTTTAAAATATTAAGCTTTTTATGCAATTTTTGTCCCATTGAAATGAATGGAAATCTTCCGCAATTCTGCTAAAACTTGCCTGTTTTTGAAACCTAACTACTTTGTCATACTTTCACCTAGAACAACCATTCAAACTTTAAAATGTTCACAAATTATTGGGCTATTCATTAATGATTCAGCTTTTTCATATCTGTTACCGTTTTCATCTTATCCCTCTTTTAGTTTTGAGTTGCAAAATTATGATTTTTCAGAAAATACATGCGTTGTTATGGTTGCTATGCACTTGGCTTCCAGTGTGCCACTGAAGGTTTTGCAGTCTTCTCTTCATGTCCGAACAACTTCTTGCTACTTGCTCAATTTTCACTCAACTTCCACAAATTATACATCAAAACGTAGGTATTTTTGCTGGCTTTCCGAAAATGTCACTATCATGGTTGTGAGATTTATAGAATTTTGGCAAATCTCCTCAGACCAACACAAAGTCGCAAAACTCTCCATAGAAAGTCAATGGAGAGCTTGTTCAAAATCACAGCTTGATTTCTGTAATGAGAGGCATTTTCGAATCGCCATATCTCCTTAACGAAGCAAAGTTAAGACATAAGGCTTGTCCCAGTATATCTTCAGACACTCCTGACGCTCACAATTCAGGAATTTTTTCTCACCTATTACCGTTCTGAAATGAGTTAGACTTGTTTGAGGGTAGGAAATTCGTCCTTCGCTCAGATTTCTTCAGATTTCAAACTCTGGAAATGAACGACTTTTTCTCTCGTCATAACTTTTGTTGGATTTCCACAGAGACCTGAAAATTTCCATGACTGTTCACCAAAGCCTGCTGTCTCTTACGGTGAAAGAATGATATCTATACTCCAAATAGATTTAGAGTTAGAAAGCGTTGTTTGAGGGCAAGTCAAGGCAGATTTCGCTTGCCTCTACTCAGTTATGGTGCATTAGAAGTCAAATATCTTCAATAATTCATATTTTAATGATAAATTGTCAACACTTTAAGATTCCCCATCTCTTCTGAACAAAACGGTGTAAGAATGACTGTTCTAGCCCCTACGGTTAGGAAATTATGGCCATTTGTTTGAGAGGAATCCTCACTATGAGAAATTCACTGCAGAAATCCTGTCTCTGTGCTCTGTGTGTGTAAAACGGCTGCACCTGTTTTGGCGGGAAAAAGTACACAGCCTCTCTGATTGGTGGATTCAAATTTAGCAGCTCCCAGGCTGCTGGACTGACCTAGAAACTTGATTTTCTCTCCTGTGTGTGTGTGTGTGTGTGTGTGTGTGTGTGTGTGTGTGTGTGTGTGAGAGAGAGAGAGAGAGAGAGAGAGAGGCGAGAGAGAGAGTTTTATGGGAGCATCTTATTGTATGATTTAAATTCAATATATTTAGACTGGTTGACTGAATTTGATCCTGTGTGTCTCTCTGTGCTTGTGGGACTTTTTGCAGCTGTCCATTTTGCTTTTCCAATTTTTCTATTTAAGTTATTACTATTGTGCTAAGTCATAGCATTTCTGCTGCTTTTCAGTATTTGTGCTAAATACAGCATTTCTGCTAAATCATACTATTTCTGCTATTTTATAAGATTTGTGCTAAATACAGCATTTGTGCTAAATCATACTATTTCTGCTATTTTATAGGATTTGTACTTAATATAATATTTCTGCTTAATTATAGTATTTCTGCCATTTTATAGTATTTGTGCTAAAACATAGTATTTCTACTAAATGCAGTATTTCTGGGTAATCATTGTATTTCTATATATTTCTGCCAGGTCCCCAGGGAGTCAGTCCTAATATTCAAATTTACATATCAGGACCTGGACGGCTTCCCAGCCAGCCAATCATATCTGAGTCCTGGCACATTCAAATTTGCATATTGGGACCTTCATGGCTTCTCAGCCAGCCAATCATATCTGAGTCCTGGCACATTTAAATTTGCATATTGGGACCTCCATGGCTTCTAAGCCAACCAATTCTCTATGTCATATATCTCTAATATTTCATATTTTTATTTTCAGTGGTCAGCATTTCAAGATTCCCCTATGTCTTCTGAATAAAATGGTCTAAGAATGACTGTTTTAGCCCCTACAGTTAGAAATTCATGGCTGTTTGTTTGAGGGGAATTCTCACTATGAGAAATAGACTGCAAAAATCCTGTCTCTCTCTGTGCTGCATGTGTAAAAGCCTGCACTTGGTGCACCAGTTTTGGCGGGAAAAAGCACACAGCCTCTCTGATTGGTGGATTCAAATTGAGAAGCTCCCAGGCTTGCAAGACTGACCTAGAAACATGCTGTTAACAGCCCCTGTTCACTTTCTGCTGCTGCTGCTGCTGTGTGTGTGTGTGTGTGTGTGTGTGTGTGTGTGTGTGTGTGTGTGTGTGTGTGTGTGAGAGAGAGAGAGAGAGAGAGAGAGATACACAGAAAGACCCTTTTAGGGTAGCATCTCATTGTTGGATAAAAAGGTAATATATTCAGACTGGTTGACTGGCATAGACCCTGCCTGTGTGTCTCTCTCTGTACATTTGTGTATCTATATTTGATTTCTTATGTATCTGTTGACTGTTCTTATTTGTTTTTCTTCTAAATGTATTTTTGTTTTATTTTTTTCACAGGTGAATAACAAATAGTTTTCAGCGAACTTAACCATGTTCCTTTTATTCAGCTTGTCATTTTACCTTTCCAACATTTTCACTCAAGTTATTACTATTCTGCTCAATCATAGTATCTCTTCTAAATCATTGTTATTAAGCTATATTGTAGGATTTCTGCTAAATCATAGTATTTCTACTATATTATATTTTTCTTTCTAAATATAGCATTTCTGCTATAGAATAGTATTTCTGCTATGTTATAATATTTGTGCTAAACTGGAGTATTTTTGTTAAAACAGTATTCATATAAAATAAAAATATTCATAGTATATTACAGTGTCTCTGGTAAATCACAGCATTTCTGCTATGTTGTACTGTTTTTCTAAATCATAGTATTTCTGTAATGTTTAAGAATGTTTGGCTAAATATATTCTTTCTGTTATCTTATACAATTTCTCCTAAATTCTTGTATTTTGAGAAGTTATCGTGTTTCTGGTAAGTTACAATATTTCTGCTAAGTTCTGCTATGCTATTGTATTTCTGCCAAGCATTATGTTTCCTCTAAGATATTGCAGTTCTGCTAAGTCACTACATTTTAGCAAAGTTCCTTTGCTTCTGCAAAGTTTTTACAATTTCTGCAACTTTTCAGCTTTTTCAGCTAGTTTCAGCTGACAGCTTCAGCGTTCCAGCATCCACACTGCATTTTCGCAGGAAATGCAAATTTTTCTAGTTATTCTTCATCTTCAAGTTGCTTCCGACGCTTTTTTTTGGCCTTTAACTAGTTCCACAATTTTGTGCTATTTTCACCGTTCAAATTTCACAATATTTTGCTATTTCTGCTCTTTCCGGCTATGACTTTTGGTATTTATTACTGTTATACTTTTTGAAATATTAAGTTTTTTTCCTTTAATTTGTCCCATTGAAATGAATGGGAAACTTCCACAATTCTGCTAAAACTTGCTTGTTTTTGAAACTTAACTACTTTCTCATACTTTCGCCTAGAACAACCATTCAAATTTTAAAATGTTCACAAATTATTGGGCTATTCATGAATGATTCAGCTTTTTCATATCTGTTACCGTTTTCATCTTATCCCTCTTTAAGTTTTGAGTTTCATTTTGTGATTTTTCACAAAATACATGCGTTGTTATGGTTGCTATGCAGTTGGTTCTAAGTGAGCCACTGTACCTTTGGCAATTTTCTCTTCATGTCCGAACAACTTCTTGCTACTTGCTCAATTTTCACTCCACTTCCACAATTTATACATCAAAACGTAGGTATTTTTGCTGGCTTTCAGAAAATGTTACTATCATTGTTGTGGGATTTATAGAATTTTGGCAAATCTCCTCAGACCAACACAAAGTCTGGAAACTCTCCATAGAAAGTCAATGGAGAGTTTGTTCAAAATCACCGCTGGATTTCTGTAATGAGAGGCATATTCGAATCGTCATATCTCCCTAACAAAGCGACGTTAAGACATGAGGCTTGTGCCAATATATCTTCAGACACTCCTGACGCTCACAATTCAAGAATTATTTTCTCATCTATTACCATTTGGCCATGAATTTGGTTTGTTTGAGGGTAGGAAATTTGTCCCTCGCTCAGATTTCTTCAGATTTCAAACTCTGGAAATGAGGCACTTTTTTTCTCTCGTCATATCTTTTGATGGATTTCACACAGACCTGAAAATTTCCATGACTGTTCACCAAAGCCTGCTGTCTCTTACGGTGAAAGAATGATATCGATACTCCAAACAGATTTAGAGTTAGAAAGCGTTGTTCGAGGGCAAGTCAAGGCAAATTTCACTTTGCCTCTACTCAGTTATGGTGCATTAGAAGTCAAATATCTTCAATAATTCATATTTTAATGATAAATTGTCAACACTGTAAGATTCCCCCATGTCTTCTGAACAAAATGGTGTAAGAATGACCGTTCTAGCCCCTACGGTTAGGAAATTACAGCCATTTGTTTGAGGGGTGTCTTCACTATGAGAAATAGACTGCAGAAATCCAGTCCCTCTCTCTGTGCTGCGTGTGTGTAAAAACAGGTGCACCTGTTTTGGCGGGAAAAAGTACACAGCCTCTCTGATTGGTGGATTCAAATTCGGCAGCTCCCAGGCTGCTTGACTGACCTAGAAACTTGATTTTCTCTCCCTGTGTGTGTGTGTGTGTGTGTGTGTGTGTGTGTGTGAGTGACAGAGAGAGAGAGAAAGAGAGGGCGAGAGAGAGTTTTTATTGGAGCATCTTATTGTATGATTTAAATTCAATATATTTAGACTGGTTGACTGAATTTGATCCTGTGTGTCTCTCTGTGCTTGTGTGTTTCCGTATGTGTCCATATTTGTGATTGTGGGACTTTTTTCAGCTGTTCATTTTGCTTTTCCAATTTTTCTATTTAAGTTATTACTATTGTGCTAAGTCATAGCATTTCTGCTGCTTTTCAGTATTTGTGCTAAATACAGGATTTCTGCTAAATCATACTATTTCTGCTATTTTATAAGATTTGTGCTAAATACAGCATTTGTGCTAAATCATACTATTTCTGCTGTTTTATAGGATTTGTACTTAATATAATATTTCTGCTAAATCATAGTATTTCTACTATATTATATTTTTCTTTCTAAATATAGCATTTCTGCTATAGAGTAGTATTTCTGCTATGTTATAATATTTGTGCTAAACTGGAGTATATTTATTTAAATTTACAATATTCATAATATATTACAGTGTCTCTGGTAAATCACAGCATTTCTGCTATGTTGTACTGTTTTTCTAAATCATAGTATTTCTGTAATGTTTAAGAATGTTTGGCTCAATATATTCTTTCTGTTATCTTATACTATTTCTCCTAAATTCTTGTATTTTTGAGAAGTTATCGTGTTTCTGGTGAGTTACAATATTTCTGCTAGGTTCTGCTGTGCTATTGTATTTCTGCCAAGTATTATGTTTCCTCTAAGATATTGCCGTTCTGCTAAGTTACTACATTTTAGCAAAGTTCCTTTGCTTCTGCAAAGTTTTTACAATTTCTGCAACTTTTTAGCTTTTTCAGCTATTTTTAGCAGACAGCTTCAGCATTACAGCATCCACACTGCATTTTCGCAGGAAATGCAAATTTTTCTAGTTATATATAATATTCTGATAGAATAGGGTAAAAATACTTGTTGTATCATGAATATTTTTATTGACAATTACACAATTAAACCCTTCTTCACCAAAACCAACCAGTTTCTGAGCTCTACTCAACCCTAAATTACATTTTTTTATCCTGATATTTATTACAACACAACATCCAGTCACAATCCACCGAAATCAGACATGTAGCTGTTTTCTAAAGATTCAAGTAAACCCAACCAACAACTCTCTTGTGTCTCACAGCGCCTCACCTGCTGCTAAGTAACTAAACACAACCCACAGGGATTTCTGACCTTTGCTTGCCCACGCCAACAGTTGAAAAAGATTCAGTTCAACTGACAAGGCGGGTGGGGTTGAATTTGAAATAACAGAGTGATTCAACACTGCTGGGCACCTGTATTTTGTAGTATCAAACGCATCGACTGTAGCCATCTCATACAAGCAGCTATAAGTAGCTCTGTTCAAAAAGAAAAACAGTAAACACAGCTGTCTTTATTCTTCTCCGAGTTTTCGCTGCCTCCCTGCTGTGTGTGCTGCTGCTACTGTTTCTGATGGCTATTATCACAGAGATGAGGTCTCACACTGGCACAAATGCTTTTCTGCACTTTCTACCACATAATTATTCAAGGTGCAGGATTGACCATTGGATTAACCATAGCACTAACACATAGCTAAGTAAAAAGAACTGTTCTTTTTAGACTAAAATTCGCATTTTAGTCAAGAGAGGGGAAGAAAGAAAGCCATTTCACCTACTGCAATGCTCGGTTCATCATTTATCGCTTACATACAGCACTATGCCGTATGCTTCCTAAACACAGTTAAGTCATTTCCACACATGCAGTGCAGCCTTGCACTTATTTAGACATTACCCAGTGGGGGTGCATGTCAGAACACAACAGTTCAACTCAAACCAGAAAGGAAACTGCCTTTAACCTGCCAGCTCCTTAGAACAAAGTCCATTTGATGGATGCAGCAGAACAACTTTAGACATGTCCCAACCTTTTCTCATCACTGGTTGCTTTATTTAAAAAAATTAAAAAAAAACTCTCATAGTCCTGCACTGGTTTGTTGTCATTGTGCAGTTTCTGCCTGAGTCCAGGAGGAGCTGAGCTTTATATTTCTCTGTGAACGTTCTAACTGCCTGCGTTAACGCCTGTGTCTTCCTCTATTTCTCATGTGAGCTCCTGTGGCTGAAACATGGATTATGCTGACCCTCTAATGCACTCTGAACAACTACTGCTGTTATAACCTGCGCATTACTTTTCTTAGTTTATATATACTAACTTATTTGAAGTTACATGTCTACTTTTAATGCCCAGGTAAGATGCACAATCTGTACTTTTCAAGCTATTCTAAATATTCTTACTATTTAAACATCTCGCCTCTGTCAGTGCGCCCCAGGGTGGCTGTGGCTACAACGTAGTTTGCCATCACCAGTGTGTGAATGTGTGTGTGAATGGGTGAATGACTGGATATGTAAAGCGCTTTGGGGTCCTTAGGGACTAGAAAAGCGCTATATAAATACAGGCCATTTACCATTTACCATCTTTCAGTATCCTCCTCTGTTTGGACACTACAACCTGGGTTTGCTACTTATCTCTACTTTAATTTTAATAACTGTACAGTACTGTTTTGGTAACTATTGTCCATGATGTAAATATGTAAACATTTTGTGTGCTTCTGTTCTATATCCTATGTCCTGTTCTGTTTGTATATGTCTTTTTGCTGCCGTTATAAGCAAATTTCCCCTTGTGGGACAATTAAAGGGTTATTGTATTCTATTCTATTCTATTCTATTCTACTCTAACGTGTGGAAAAACAAGCCAGTGGCTTCTCGCTCAGGTAATCTCCTTTGGTACAAACTCTCACTCACCAACTGGACTTTCCTTGTAGAATCTCCCTGTTTGGACTTCTTGGACTAATAGCTCTCTCCTTTCTTCCAGAGTCAGACCAGCTACCAGAGTGACCTCAGAATCCTCTTTTTAAACTGATAATCCAGTCTCTTTGAGTCTCATGTTTGAGTTCACCATTACTAATGGGCTGATGTGCCCTATGACATAAATATACATAAATGTATGTGGATTTTTCTTTTTTTTTTCTCCCAAATGACCAACATGACACCCAACAGAAGCAAATTTCCACTCAAGGAGAGAGAAACTAAATTGAAACAGTCATAGTATACATACTTTTTATATGTTTTTAATCAGGATTTATTTAAACTAACCATCACGCGTACAACACAAGACTCCGTACAGTCAAGCCGTTCTGGTTTTCTTGACAGCGTTCTGGTGAGAGAGCCAATATCACATTATAACGTAAACAACAGGGTGCTTTGTATTTGCCCTTTAAAAAATGAAAATGCAAAATTGGTATAATGTTTTGATTTCATGTCCATTTTTGCCAAGAAACAGTGCTGACATTAGTTTTACTCTCTCCTCTGCAGTCATACAACATAACAGCCCAGAATACATACTGATATAGAAACTGGCATACTGACAGTAATACAAACAATACCAGTGAGATTTATTCAGATGAGACCTACCCGGGTGCTCTCGAGGAAGACAGCATTCAGAGCAACAACCATTATAGCTGATAAAAAAATAATAAAATGAACCTTGACATTCAAATCTCTTGTGCCAGACCTTTTGATTCGCAAAGTTTTTCACTGTGTTTTAATAGAAAGTTTAGTAAGTACATGCGACCTCACTTCAGAGCATCAGTGGGATTTTGTTCTGTCACGTATTTCTCTGGAGAAATGTTCCGGCCCTGTGCAGCACAACTTCACCAGAAGAATATAAAGCACCTTCACAAAGCATGCTTAAGGTGAGTCTTTGCAAAACATGTGACATCTTGACAGTGACAGTCCAGATGCGTTACTAGAGTCTCTCTTTGTGGAGTTTCCATGTTCTCCCTGTGTCTGCGTGGGTTCTCTGGCTTCCTGACACAGTCCAAAGACATACATAGGGGCCGGAATTACTAGTGATTCTAAACTCACCATAGGTTTGAACACAAACACAGGTTTGCTGTCTGTGTCTATGTGTTAGCCAAAAGACTGGTGAACTGTCCAGGAAGTATAACACCCCCCCCCACAACTGGGTTATACTCCTACCCTTAAGAGTAATAAAAAAAAAAAAATCCAGTATCAACACCACTATCTTAAAACCACTGTTTCTGTTGTCTTTTTAAGAGCTTAGCAGTTAGACCTTGTTAAGAATTGGCAATATCTCCCTGAACTCCAGATAAATAATTTCCAACAGATTATATCGGACAGCTTTTCAGAACAAACAACACATTTTGAAATCATAGCTGCAGCTGGCAGATTTTATTACCCATTTAAGTTAATTTCATTCCCTAATTTGATTGAAAACTGCTTCTCTGGCTGTTAACTGTTTCTCTCATCTTTCCAAGTTTGCTTTAAATATTAATTTGTGGTGAAAATAAATGGACCTAAAGTTGGATGTCCAGGGCAGAAGCTCACCATCATCACCACTGTTATCCTTGGAATCACTACTGCTGGCCAGTGTTGTAGGATGATAACTAATCATTGTGTTAGTCAGACAGACACACTACATCACTACAGAGATCTGTGTAAGAACATAAAGAACCTGTCTACTCAAACCGAATCTGCAGGAAAGGGTAAGATTTTTGGTATTGAAAGCTGTGAGCTTGGTTAAATATTGGAAGGTCAGCCTGAGCGGGAATAAATGAATAAAAGTGTTGAGATGCAAACTCAAAACTAATCCATATAATCTGATAATGATTTTACTTTTTTTAATTTAAGTTATATATTAGTCAACAATGATCAGCACATAGAACATGAAGACTTAGCCCAGATATATGGTGACAGTACCAGAAGTTAACAGATGATAGGCATTCAGTCAAGAGAAACATGCTGGAGGTAAGTCTTCCAAAGCCTAACAGCTACCTATTTTAAATTATTTACCCTTAAATATTCACAGTCTGGTTCCCATAGTGGATGTATTAGTCCTGAACAAGCATTCTGAAATATATTTCATACTTCATGATAGCATTCCTTAGTTTTGGAGATATGTGTTGTGCTTTATTGTTTAAATTGGTTAGCAAGGCAAACATACATATAATACATCTAAGTTGTAAAAGACAACATAATGACTTCTATGTTTAGGAGAAACCAGTATCAAAAAGTATAGCTTTAGGGTCTTACTGCAGCTGGTTATTTTGTTATTACATAAAACAAGAACATAACCAAGCAGTTCCTGAGCGAGACCTCAGTCTCACCTTCCTACCTCTGGCTAGACACTGGAGAGCTCTGTGATCAAACCCAGCTGCACAAAAAGCACAGGAAGGAGGCAAATCAATATACAACTCCAAGCGGATATGTCCAGCCCCGCTAAACATAGAAATGGAAGGGAAGTGAGTTTTTGTCTGACTTCACCATCAGAGACATTTAACTCTGTGGCTGTGTGTTTGAATGACTCAGAACCAGCTTCCTCCATCTTTGTTCTCTGTCACAAATGCATACAGTTTTGTGGAATATTAAGAAATTATAAACTTGAATAATGTCTAGCCACAAACATGGGAAAAATACTTTGTAAGCAGCAAATATTAGGTGCAAAATGAATGTTTTGATGCTATAGTTGCTATTTATCCAAAAAATATAACCGACTTCTTCCCAGAGGGCAATTCATATTGTTCATATTGTTACCATTTTCAGTTTTGGTGGAAAAGTTAAAAAAAGAAGGAAAGAAAAATACGAGTCAGAAAGACTTTAGTACAATCGTGTGAACACTTCTATGTTTAACTGGGGTTAAACCTTTGAGTTCGGGGAAAAATAGCCTCCTCCAGTGACACAAACTTCAGGCTATATTCAGACTTTCAGATATTTTCATGTCCCTCTAGTAATAAAGATTATAAATATCAAAAGTGGTTCCTAGTTTTATTATAAGCTTTATGCTTCCTTTTTCACAAGATGATGGCTCAAGATCACCATCAGTACCAGAGACTGTTGGACTTGCTCAAAAAATTTTCTCTTCCCCAACTTGAAAACAGATGGTTTGCTGATTTTCTACCACTTTCTGATCTGTTCTAAACAAAGAGTCAGCGGGAACAATGAAAAACAGATAAATGCTATTGGACTGCTTTTGTCTGGCATGAAGAAAAAGAAAGTATTACCAGCTGAGCAGTGCATCTGATAAGAACAGTGCTGGCAATTCATTCTGCGAGGTCAATACTCCCCTCATGTGATACAATTACCTGCTTTTCCTGTTTTGCTTTACCCTCTTCTTCTCCTCCACCATATTTAGCCACTTGACAGACAAGTTGATCTGAGCTAGAGGGTCAAAATCCCTTTTTCCATCTTCTAAGAAAGCGCAACTTCTCTGTTCACTTAAAAATCCAACCTAACAATCGTACAATTGTACAATCAGAAGTACCAAAAGTAATTAATGGGTCATGATTCTGTGTATAAAGTATTTTTGTGCTTTTTTTTTCTTTGCCAGCTAACACACTCTACAAAACTCACAGCCTTTAAACAACACTTTTAGCAATACTTCAGGTATCCACTGAGTAATACTGTTATGTTACTTGAGTCATGAGAGCCATAGTTACAAAATCATACTCTGCTATTTCAGGTAAGTTGCAAAAGATCTAGACTATGCTTCTGGCTGATTAACCTCATTGTGACTCACATACAAATCCCTCTAGGCTTCTGCTCTCTGTCTCATCTGAGCTAGACATGAGCTTGAGGCAGAGGACCTCCCAACAGTGGTCCCTGCAGCGAGGCACTCCAAACTCCCCTTGCAGAGGAGCTCAGCAAGGCCACTGCACAGTCCATTATCTCCCAAAAGGAGTCATTATCCAAAGTCCTGCTGAGATGGAGAGAGCAGGCAGAGGACCACAGAGAGGCCAGGACTCATGGAGTTCTCTGCTTCCTGTGGTTTCAGACTTTCTGCTCAGATATTGATGGATTACGGCACAAACACTGGTCTTACAGAATTTTTTTGGACCGCCTGCTGCTCCCACAAAGCAACATGAAGACCAGATAAAGGCTCTTGCTCCCTTCTTTGGTCAAATCAGAGAGAAATCAAAGATGAAGATATGTGGAATGTAGACAAAGGTTTGTTTTTCCCAAAAGTAACATGGAAAAATTGGCAGGGACTTACTTTACTCTTTCAAAAAGTGCTTCAGTCAGTGGTTTTGTTTGCAAAGAACAGTTAGCCTGATCTCACAAATATTATCGTGGCTAAATGGACATACTGTAGGCTGTTAGAATGCCTTAAACCAACAGACTCCTTGTAGAATTAAATTTTCAACCACCACAGGGGTCTTCCTGTATTGTCTACTACTTGTCTTATTTCAGTGTGTAGAGTTTGTATCGGCTCATGTTTCATATTACAATGCAACAAAGAAGAGAAAAAAGGACACACTAGGAGATTCAAACTAAGATACAAAGTCAGCTGGATATTTGTACACAGAAAAAGAACTTCCATAGTCATCATTAAGAAACAGTTTAAAACAGTTCTGATAACACCAAAGAGTTGAATGCAGTGTTTTCCCCACACAGCTTAAAGGATGTTAATGTAAGATGCTGGCAGATCCAGCTGGTAAACATTTGGGATATCTGATTTTAAACTGCTCTTAATACTACTGAACAAGGTAATATATTTTATGCATACACTACTGCTAAAAGGCATTTGCTTGTTCCAGTGTTTGCTTCCACTCTGCTGTAAGCACATGGAACTCTGGGCCAAATCAACGCTGCAGGGTTTTTTTGGCTCTTTGACTTCAGAATCAGTAAAAATCTAAACAAACCAAGATGCATTACAGCAGCTGCCATCCACTGAACTGAGCTAGACAAGTCACTCTAACTGAGCTTCTATTGTATTAAAGGGACTTCAGTCTGGTGGTTTGCATTCTTGTCATTTTTTCTTAGTCGTTTGGCCCTTTCAGGGCTGCAGGGTAGCAGTGCTGAAACCAACGCTAACACATAGAAACATACAGTCATTCACACTCACATTTATACCTACAACCAATTTAAAACCACTAGTTAACCTATGAACCTGGTAAACACCAGACGCCAGGGAAAAATTAATATTCCACAACTGGTTATGAGGGGGCGCTAGAGTTTATGAACAGTGGCTGTGAAATCAATTGCTAAAGATCCAGTCACACAAGTCAGTTACTCACTGGTAACCAACTGTTGGTGAAAAAAATGTTCTCATTGCCTAACTGGCTGGCGAGTTGTCGTGGGAGGTTCCTTGCTGTCACTAGATGAAACTGACTGCAAAGAGGTAATATGGTAATGCACCAAAATGTCGCTTGTTATTGATTTGGTTACTATCAGATTGCGTCAGTTGATACAAGTTTGTATGGACAATAACTTCACTGCAACCAATCACCAACTACTTGCTAAATGCTAGTGAAACTGAAGAGTGCAACTCAAATGGAGTCTGTTCACCTTCAAAGTAAAAGTGGTGGCTTACTACTAGAACCAAAAAGGTACCACTATTACTCTGAAGGTAAATGTTCTCTTCCCAGTTTGCATCACACTTTTTCAAGTTTCACCAAATTCAATGCAAACCACAGGTGACTTTGACAATCTGCTAGCGACAACGTCACAACAACATTTTTGATCTAGCACCCTTTTTGTAACCAGTTCCACCCAGGGACTAGAGATGGCACGATACCACTTTTTTATGTCCGATACCGATACCGATATCATAAATTTGGATATCTGCCGATACCGATATGAATCCGATATAGTGAGTGTTTTAATCAATAAAACTGTTTTTTTTAATATCTTGCTGCATTTTGTATAAGTTCATACTCAAATTTAAATAAACAACAACACTAAAGCTATTCTGTTATACCTGTATGTAAAAAAATACACTGCACCCAAAATATTTCATAGTTCAGCAACACTGATCAATCTAATAAACTTAAACCTACTTCATCCTCCCTATTCTGGTATTTTAAAGAGTACTTAGCAGAAATATTAAGCAACCTAACTAATAGGGTTGCAAACTCCCAGCAAAAAAAAAAAAAAAAAATAGAGAACCACCCCCCACCCTCCACCTCATGATGCTTAATCGATGTAATCAACTTTAATTTGATGCAGTGTGAAAAAAAATGCACAGAAATAAATTATTTTTCAAGAATAATTAAATAGATTCAACATCTTTCTTCAACAGAATTGCAGACTGCACAGATGGTACCTTCCCAAAGGAAAAAGTACTATAGCTTACTAGGGTATATTAGACTTAACAGTTACTATATACAGTAATGGACTTCTATACATTTTACATCAGATTAAAACTTTGGGTGTAAGATTCACACAAATTGTTTATTAAAAGCGAGACATTTTAAATGAGAATAAGAAAGAAAAGTATGTCTTTGTGCCCCCTTTTCCCTGTTAATGCCCTATCGGCCCCCCTGGCTAAACTCTGCTAGATCCGCCCCTGCACAGTTACCAGCCGTCAGCTACGTAGAAAAGGATCCTGGTGTAGAAAGTAATATTAAATAAATTCTAACAACAGCTTATCAAGCTTAAACGTGCTGCTGTTGTTCAGCCGCTGGTTTCCTCTTTCTGGTGCAAAGTGGACCAAAAACAAAGAAGAGAGATGGACTCGCGATAGAAAAAACGATCAGCTGATCATTAAGCAGTTTTACGATTGAAGTAGGAGCAGGAAGGTGAGGGAGAGAGAGAGGCAGTCGCTCCATATATCGGTTGTTAAGCTTAACATGGGAATGCTTTACAAACATTCAGAGATGAACTTACACAATTGCTTTACTTCTCTCTGGGATAACTTCCTCGGAGATGAAATGCTGGTTTTGTAGCGAGGCTACAAATACACACAGCCGCTCAATCACGTGATGCATACTGCTCCGACGTGCTACGGTTATGAGCCGAGTTACGCCGTGTCGCAAGTTTTGTGAGGTGTTTTTTTTAATATTTAATGGATCGGATTACATTTTTTAGTTCTCGCCGATATCCAATCCAGTAATTTAGGTCAGTATCGGACCGATACCGATACGTAATATCGGATCGGTCCATCTCTACCAGGGACAGCCACCAATCACTCACCAAGGATTAGACACATGTTTCCCTAGCAACCAGAGATTACCAGCAGGCCATCTAGGCCTGTGTAACTGAGGCCTAACATGAGGCCTAACATTGCAACCAATCACCAACTACTTGCTAAATGCTAGTGAAACTGAAGAGTGCAACTCAAATGGAGTCTGTTCACCTTCAAAGTAAAAGTGGTGGCTTACTACTAGAACCAAAAAGGTACCACTATTACTCTGAAGGTAAATGTTCTCTTCCCAGTTTGCATCACACTTTTTCAAGTTTCACCAAATTCAATGCAAACCACAGGTGACTTTGACAATCTGCTAGCGACAACGTCACAACAACATTTTTGATCTAGCACCCTTTTTGTAACCAGTTCCACCCAGGGACAGCCACCAATCACTCACCAAGGATTAGACACATTTTTCCCTAGCAACCAGAGATTACCTGCAGGCCATCTAGGCCTGTGTAACTGAGGCCTAACATGAGACATAACTATACAGGACTCTCTATATCATATAGCCCGACGGGCGGGGCTGAGATAGATTTTGGTCGCCCGACCGGAGATATCGCTAGCCCCGGGATGTCGGGCTAGCGATTTTGCGAGCCCTGCTATAGAGAACCCATACAGGCACAGAAAGAATGTATAAACTGTACACAAAAAGGAATCCACTAGCCCGCTCTGGATTCAAACCCTCGACCTTGTTTTTGTGGGATGGCAATGCTAACGCCTACTTTAAAAAACAGTGGTTGAAAGTAATTCAATGAGTAATCAATTCAGTTTTATTTATAGAAATCCAAATCACAACAAACATCATCTCAGGGTGATATAAGGTAAAGAGAATAAAAGATAATTTAATGTTGTTTGTTATTTTTAACAGGATGAACTAAACTGTATTTATTTCCATTGGCTTGGGTTATTTCAAAACTCTTTAGTTTTTCAAAATATACAAGAAAAATACCCCAACAACACACCCTGCATAATATGCTGGGATATGGCAATGCTGGGATGGCAGCCTTCACTGGTTGTTGTGTAAATTCACATCAGCTGTTCATATAAGCTCCTTATTAAAATGCCTGAGGGAGAGGAAAGCAGCAGAGAAGCAGTACTTAATGGTCACCGCACAGGATTTCTGGTGCTGCAAGCTCAAAGAGCAGCTTCCTGTCGCGTCTATAGCCAGAGGCAAAGCTGGCAGAAAGGCCCAATATCAGCCCCCGAGCACAGACCAGTGCTAAGCTTTAGAAGTCCACTAAAATGGAGAGCAGGTTTACCTCCAGGTGAGAAAACAAATGAATGTTCAACTACAACTGAAGGATTTTCACTACACTAAAGCTTAAATAATCACTGAGGTGAGACCGTAACTCCCTGTTCTCACTACAAACTGGAAACTGTGATGTTTCACGTAACAGAGGAAACAAGCAATAATTCAGCAATAAATAAGGAATGACACATGCATCAACTTTCCTGAAATATGTAAAGTGTTGAACTGAAAAGAAATGTTTTCATGGATGCACAGCACATCTGCAGTAATGACTGAGCTCAGGTTCAGTTATAAAGGCCACAACAAACTCAACTTCTTTGTCTTTGGTAATGAAGTTCAATGTTAGATAACCATCAGCTGCAGTGGCAGCCCTGCAGTCCTCCTTTCCACCCCATCCTATATATCCCTCTGTCAGCAGAACACGGACTACAGATGAGTAACTTTGCTTTGCTTGTTGCCTTTCAGCTTTGCTGCCTCTAACTAAAGAAACAGATGTGACTTGCACTGGCTTCCCTAATCCCACATGCTCTCTATCTGCCCCATCGAAAGCATCGACTTAGCCTGATTTGCAGGGCCACAGTCATGCTGGGTTCTCTTTTTTGAGCAGAGAACACAGAGACAGGTTGTTCCTTCCTTTACTACAGCGATCAATGCTCGGTATGGTTAAGAGGAGCAAATCAATTGGTTTAATAGAAAGAGCTGTCACTGTGCTGCTGAAAGGCATTTAGCCACACTGGTGAGTACAGTTATGTCAAGGCCATTTTGTTTTTAAATCAAACAGTGGATTTTTTGTTTCTTTTCAGAATAAAACTTTTTCAGTATAGTAATAAAATGGAAATTCAACACTAAGCAACAAACCATAGACAAAGTGCTGAAGTGCGGAACAACAGGTGCAGCCAAAGCTTTCAGTCGCGTTAAGTGATTAGTTTCATTCAGCGCTCGGTGAAAGTAGGGCTGACGGTTCAGAGCATTCATTCACACAGCATTCATATTGCATTTAAACATATTGCTTACATCCCAGTTTGGAGAGTTTGCCTCATTCTCCTTGAAAACCACTCAGGTTCTCAGGTGTCAGTTTAGGTCACTGGTCAAGCAGGTGACCACATGTTACATGGCTGAACTGTAGCAGGCCTTTGCTACACGCCCTCTCCCGCTCTCTCTTCCCCTCTTTCCTGCCCACTTTTCACTACTGAACTAGTAAATAAAGATAATAAAAAAAGACCCTTGTTCTGGGTACAGACCGTGATTGGTATGAATACACCTCTGTGACAAGCGGCAAAGCATGTCAAGTACGAAGCATGGCAAATTGCCCGAACAGGCTACATATTACTGCAATGAGAACCAAATCTAGAGGGAATAAAAAACAACATATCGCAAAAAAAATGTTTTCAGAGTCACAGTGTTGAGAATTTTTAGGTTAAATCACATCAGTGTGCCTTGGCTTGCCCAAGTGTCTTTCAGCAACAGAGCCCAAGGTTGTCCATTTTTGACCTTACATTTTTACTTTCAGTTGTTATTGACAAAATTCTGGGATATTTTCAAGTGGAAATTTCGAATAATAAGCTAGGGTTTGAGAGGTTAAAAACTGACTAAGAGATAAAAATATGGGAAGAAGGAAGCCACAACAGGACCCAATTTTATCACACAGAGTAAGCATGTCAGTAATTTTCTGTTCAGTGTAAATCAAATGTGACTGAATCTACACATAAATTGTGGAGATGAGTCTGAGGTCCTGGGAGTGGTTTGAGAATTCCCAAATGATATTTTGTTACTCTTTATGGTTTCATGACTGAGGGTCAAGCAGAAATGCAAAGTTTAAATTGCCCATGCTGAAGTGCCCAAGGGCTAATCGCAGTGATGTGGATATGAAAAAGTGCAAATGAATGCAAATGAGGACATAGCAGCAGAAAAGCCTTCTTGTCCTGCTCCCTGGGTAAATCCATCTAAAAAAAACAATAAATGTGAATGTTGTTCATTTATATTCTGTTATATCTAATACATCAGTAGGACAGATTGGTTATGAATGAGACTGTGGCTCACCCTGTTTGTATTGAATACACTCTGATCTCATTCTGATGGTTTAAGCGATGTGTTGTCTACAAGTGAAGCAGACAGAAACCAACAAGGGGAAGAAAATATCAGCTACAAACGTCTCTAACAAGACTTATGTGGGAAAAGCCTGAATGGGATTAGAGTATTGATTTTTATCTACTTCAGTGAAGCCATAACAGCCCACAGGGAGCACTCAGACGCCGAGCACGGACACACATATTGTTCCTTCCTTTTGCCCTTATTTGTTTTTCGTTCCATTTGTCTTTAGCTATTAAAAGTTTACAAGAAACAAACAGAAGACAAGATGAATGTCTGCAGCGGGTTTCCAACAGTGTAAAGGAGTTTCTGTGCCATTAGAGGTTAAAATAAGATAAATGTTAGCATTGGCTAATGATGTGCTGGCAGCCTAACCTGTTTGTCTCCCTCCTTTTCACTCAGTGCATGCCTTTCAGTACACATGATACTGAAATAATGGCACTTTATGTCAAGTGGGAGTAAACTGGCTTCCTAATTCACAACAGCGAGCGTGTTCGATGACTCAGATTTTTCTGCTAGCTCCAATATATCAAATGCATAAAAAGAAAAACAATTAGACACCTCACATTAACTAAAATCCCTGATCAAGGGAATTAAATGCAAAATTAAAACTTTATGTGGCTCTCTGCGTACTCAGAGTGTTGTTTAACATTCACACTACCAAATCCACAACTGCACAAGCCTCTTAAGTTTCCTGATGTTGTAAACTCATCTTAGTGGCAAATGACAAGCTTTTCCATCTCTAACTTCAATCCCACATGACATGAACACAGCACAAGTGAGTAAATCAGAAAGCATTAGTGTTCTGATGTTAGATGTTCTCTCAGCATGATATGAAATGAAATTTGTTTTGCATCAAGAAAACTTACTTCAGCTTTTTTACAAAGGAAATACATTTTGCCAAACACCACCACAAAGAGATTCATATATCTAAATTACATAAAAATTGGAAACACACTATATTAATGCACAAATATTCCCCATTAACTTGTTGCTTACTTAGTTGCATATGTTTTCATTAGATGTCCTAAGTTTTACCTCGAGCATTTGTTTGATTTCTACTTAACACATTTTTTTAACCATTTTTTCTCCTTTTTTTTATGCAAAACATGATTAAGAAAGTACAGTATTGATATTTGTGTACCGAAAGTGTGATCTTAATAGGTTTCATTTTGTATTGCCATTATGTGTAGAAGCACGAAAGGTTCTTTCCTCTCCCCTTGTAGCTATCACCTGTTTGCTTTCCTGTGCTCTCTGCTATTTTCCTTGTGTTCCCATTCTGTTTTTTAGGGTTTGTTAGTATCCTGATTACCTTCATTCTGGATATCCTGCCATTGTCCTGTAGTGCTTTTTGTTGTCTTTGATAATTTCAGTGAATTATTATTATCCACCTCCATGGTATCCTGCATTCAGGGCTGCTTTCACTCTTCCAACATGGGTCATTGGAGTCTAATCGCCAAATACATTAATTCCTCTATCTCGATAAATAATGTTCAATTCTTCCAAGTGATCTCTCCTTATTGAATTAGAGGTCTGGCACTTAGTAAAAACAGCTTTTACTCAGTAACCTCCCAGTGACCGCTTAATGAGTTCAGTGTGTGGATCCTTGGATGAAAAATATAAAAACTCAATTTTTCTTTCTTAAGTAATTCTTTTCATAAATGTACAACTTTAATGTCTAAAATTCAGAGTTATAAATTGTATCATTATTATTATTTTAATCTTCACTGTCACTAATATTACCCTACTGTTTAGCTGTTAAATTGAAAAATAGATGGGAAGCCTTTTTTGTCATAGACACTACTGTATATAAAATGGACGGAGCCACTGTGACATCACCCCCTAGTTTTGAATCAGCATTTTTGCCCCTGAAATGTTAGCTTTGTGAAGACAAAAGTCATGCTGCATCTACTAAGACTAAATTTTCACTGAGTAAGACTTAAGCTCAGATTTCTTTGACTATAATATTAGACAGATAAGTCCATTAAAAGGCTTCAACAGGTACCAACAGCACAGACGTGGCAGTAATATCCAGTTTATTCACTAATGTGTATAATTTATTTAATTTATTTGGGACAGTGCATACATGTAAAAAAAGAAATTGCATGAATGTAAACATACCAGATTATAGCCGAAGGCTAATTTCCATCTGTTTCCAAAAAACATATTAAAAATGGACAAATAATTCATAAAAAAAAGTTCATAATTCATACATAATAAGAACTCCATCACCAAACTCACACATACACACCATTCTATTGTATCGGGACGGCTGTCGGTAAAATGAGCCACAGCCCGCACTGCAGCATCCAGGTGGATGAGTTAAAAATTTGCACCAGTCAGAGTTGTTATGAAGGGGAAAATATTCAGACAGGCCAAATCATTTTTAGAGCCAGACAGTAAACAAGTGGTTTTAATGTGAAAGGGAACTTGCTCAGTTTTAAAGCCACTATATGAACTTCAAATTTTTATAATTGGCACCGGCTACAGCCAAAGAGGTAGATTTCTCTGTTCAGTAAAAGGGAACTGAATACGTCAGGCAGTTGATGATCAATTCTAATCACTGGCTCTCATCTACTCCGCTGCAACAGTGGGAATGGAACAGAGAAATCAATGCAAGCATCAATAACAGGAGAGCCGAGATTGGGAACCTTACACTGATGACTGAATGCAAAAACATAAAAAACATTAACGCAGGCTGGCAATCCACAAATCTACACATAAAGCATGCTTATGTGGTAATGTTTACTTCATGGTTTTGAGTGCCGTTTAATCCCTTAGAGAAACTGAGCTGCCATATCTTCATCACTCAGGGGATTTTGAAATCAGTGTGAATTTGATGCTGAACATGTGGCTTTTCTTCTCACACATGCAGAAGGAATGAATGGTTTTGTGAACGTATTATGTAGAGAGATGCTGGATATGTTGAGTCCAAATACAATGAAAAAGTTTTAAACGAATTTGCAACATTGAAGCTTTTTTTTAATGACAGTCACTTCTTCTCACTTAAAGGACTACCAACCAAGAGAAAAGCCAAAATTTCAATGGACTGATTTTAAATTCCAAAAGCCTGTCAGCAGTATGAGCATTAGCAGCCTTCCTCTGTTGTCATTTTATAATTCACAGGAAAGAAAAAGAGAACCTCCTTGACACTACTGGAAGCTTGCTGCATAAACATTCGTCTTGTCTCTCTTATTAGAGGTGAGGCGCATCGAAGCATTTGCCAATGACTGACGGGCAGGAAGCCAGTGTTGCTGTGCTCTTCACTCAATACATGCCTTCTACATACGATTCTCAAATAAAGGCACCTCAATGCCAAGTAGGAGTGAAAAACAGTTTTTAAATTTACAACATCTTCCATGTTTATAACTTTACAACAATGCTGAATTGTAATGGAAGTGCCTGAAAGGGCAAGCAGATGCCTCACGCCAGCCACACACCCCTATTATTTTATTTTATTTTTTGTACACAGCCTCTCAGGTGTCGAAGCCTTAAAATAATAATAATGCATGCCATGTTGTTTTCTTTTAAATAGAGTACAGTACAGACACTACACCAACCAGGATCATCATGGTTTTAAAAGACAAAGCACTTTCATACTGCCACTCAAAAAGAATAGTCATAAATATAATTTTACGATCTGGTAGATGCTCCTTATTGTTCTTCATATGACATTCCAACAAATCAGTTCCTCTTAATATTAATCAGTGATGAGGGATTCAAATCTGACTGCCAGGAAGCTCATGCTGAAGCACGTATAATCCCACAATGAAAGCATCTACATTTGTTCATCATAAAGAAAACTCTGTTCCACTACACTAAACCAAGCTAAGCACAGAAGAAATCAATAACCACACAGTGAAGATGATTAACTTTGAATGCCAGGCTGTTGCACATCTCATTGTTTTACGTGTTGAAATAAAGCAATAGTGCTGAAATCGTCCTGTCACCCAACAAACTTTGTCTTGCGATCTTTTAGGTGCCTTGGCTCTGTCCATGGTGCTGAACCTGAGCAACGCTTGTACGCTCTCCATGGTGCTGAACCTGGGAACACCTGGGATTCTTTATTCTATGTTTTTTTTTTTTAGATAGTGGTAAAAGAATGTGTCTTATGGATATTCTCAATAGTTTTCTAGTAGTTTTTTTTTCATATTGCCCACTTTTAAAGTCGCCTATATGAACATTTTCTCTGTTCCATATTTCCCGTTCTCAACCAGTCCACTGAAGTTACACTCTGTCCACACTTTACAAGGCTTTAAAGTAAGGATATGGTTGCTTTGTAATCTCACTCTTCTTCAAATTCTACCGCACGTCTTACTATTTTGAGTAAATGACGGCTACCTTAAGCAACACTGTGCTACACTGTGTTGGGCAATTTCACGTCTCACTTCATTATCCTGAATCTGATCCTGATTTTTCAACATATATGGAAGATTGTATTACAGATTTTCCTTACTTGAAGTGAATTCGTATGTGTTTTCTGTAGTTTAAAAGTCTCCTGTATGAGAGTGTGGTCTTTGTTTCAGATGTCCAAGTCTCAACGAGAATGAACCGAAGCTATACCGTCTCTCTGCTTGTCTTTTAAACCGAGAACTAGCGGACACAGTGTGAGGAAACACATATGCATGTATGTTTTTTAAGACTGCTTTTAAAGTCCCAGCACCCCTGCGTGACACGGGGAGCGTTAAAGCCGAGCTTCTCTTACCTGTATCGGTGCATCCACTGTGTTAAGAGAGTTGTCAAACACTCGGTCCCTGTACAAAGACCACAACCCGACGTTAGGGAGGAATAACAAAGCCGCTATGAGCAGCCCAGCGAACTGCAGCAGCCTCTTCTCCTTCCGCCTCATCTCTGCGGGAGAAAGCGCGCGAGGTAACGGCAGTGCGAACAGCAGGGTCCCGTCTAACCACTTTTCCAAGCGGAGACAACTTTCGCTCTGACTCGAGGAGCGAGCTGCTTTTAAGCTAACTCTAATACCCCACCAGCCGGGACATCCGGGTAAGAGTTTCAAAATAAAAGCCCACGACTTACGAAACGCTTTCACTTTGGTCGAACGACAAAAGCTAACTTTCAAAGAGCGACGAATGGTGGTATTTGAAGCCTGTATTAAATGAATCCCTTCTCTTTTATTATACTCTGTCTTGAAAGTCAAACCACTTTCAAGAGTTCAGCGTCAGAATTCTATATTTCTCTTTCCAGTTCATTCCATCTCTCAGAGATGCACTCACAACACTACATTAAAGGTCACATTCTGGGATCTGAAAACGGTTATGTAGACGGCTTCTTGTGCTTTTGTAGTTTCCTGTGTGAAACGTGGACACAGGCATTTTATATCTGACATCGAAGCCAAATCACATCTTTAGTTTGTAAGCAGTAGATGTGAATATGACCTGACATTTAATGAATATTTATGTCAGGAGTCATTCAAGCTTGAGCACAAATGTTATTTTTCTCTACAAAAGTCATACTTTTTAGTGGAAAAACATAGATGCTAGAGCAGCTCGAGGAAACGTTTACTGCCTCAAAAGTTTCATCTTTTTATTTATTTTTTGGACTTTTTTTTTTTCTTCTTTTGGACAATTGTTCCTGCAAGCTGAAAAATAGGGGCTTGACTGGTGTTGAAAAAAAAATCCACCAAATTGCACAGTGTGAACACTCTCTGTGTGCGGTGTAGAATTACACAGCAGGAAGTCACACAGAAAATGTTCCACCTTGCATTTCTGAATGCCCCAATCGACTAAGCTTTCTTCTGACATTTCGTCCAGACTCTGCAATCTTTATGAATCGCTGCATTTTTAATGAGATATGTAGAAATATTTTCTTTGTATTTCATTTTTAAGTTTATGAGTATTATATTTAATTGGTCATCAAGGTTAACAGAAGTACAGCAATCGGAGTCAGTAGGTATTTTCCATACAGTAGATCTGAATGTAGCAGAGCAGTAAACAATTAGCTTAATTCTTATTGACTGGATTGATGCTTTTGTTTTGAAAGTCTAATTAGCGATTTTCCAGTGGTTTCCTGCTCATCTCTAAAACATGCTACACTTTATTAACCACGGCTTGGTGAGAAACCCCAGTTGCTCATGTTTGACTGTGTTTTAATAATTAGGTATGCAATAAAACATAAAACAAAAAATAAAACATTAACAGCCATTTCAATTCTTCTTTTTGATAAACGCAGCAGCTTCTTTTTCTCACAGTGACCCTCTTATGTCCAGCCTGCTGAATTCACCCAGCAAATACACTGGAAAGTCGCACTAAAAGGGGAGCACAGCCTTTAAGACTCATGTTAGGATGTTCTTCAAAGAAAATGGAAACTAAAGACCGGTACTGACAGTAGTGAAGGATTTTTTTTTTATTCTATATCACTGGAGTGGCTATAAATAGAAAGTCACTTCAGGCATATTTCATGTTCACATGTCATGTATTACATAGAAAATGACTAAAGCCTGGGGCAGGGTTCAGGTCATGTTCATGGTTTCGTAAAAGTGTGAAATGGCAGATGAAAAGGAAAAAGAAATGCATAGTGTTAACCAGAGCTGGACTGGCCATCGGGCATACCGGGCATTTGCCCGGTGGGCCGCTGGCGATTTTTTGTTTTTATGGGCCGATGGACTTTTTTTTTTTTTTTTTTTTTTTTGGGAAGGGTATATATAATGAAAGGTGTTGGATTGGCCAATTGGTCATGATCGACTCTGGGCTGGACCAATTACAGCCGAGGAGGCCGGATGCACCCTCCCCCTTGTTTAGCAATCTTATAGACGAACTAAAGAAAATGGAGAACAAAAAAAGGAAAGGAGGTGTTTATGAAAATATCACTAAATCTGTCATTTATTAATTTTAATATTAATTAATGATCATGTCTCACCTCTAGTGTTCTTGGTCTTAATTTAAGGTTTTTCCTATAGCGATTGACAGATCACGTGACTTTCGCGCATTGCATGCCGGGAACTCGAGGCAAAACAATCCAAGTACCGCATCAAATGCAAGCATTTGCAGCACCGCAAAACGTTCATTCTCCGGTTCGAATACCTTCTTGGTTTTTCTTTGCCGCACAAAAAAGGAATGTACAAAACTAAGGAGAACAATGCCGGACCGTACAAAGACAGACTCCACGAAAAGGCAAAGAAAAGATACGAGGAAAAAATCAAAGGAGTGAAAGGGTCAGACCGTTATGAGCACACAGAGTGGACAAAAGATGTTAGCGTGCTGCCCAACTTTCACCACGCTCAGATTTATAATTATACGGTTCTTGGAGTGAGTGCATACACTCATGAAGTTTAGTAACTTCAGGTCACTGCAACAAGCCCAGGTACAGTTTACCGACAGATGGGTACAGGACCTTGAAATGCACCGTGTAGAACGAAAGACCATCATACAAACAAAGGTAAGTTTACCAGTCTCACAAATCGTTGTCATAAATACACATTCGTTAACCGTTTATTAATATAACCTTTGAGCTCAACGGTATATTAGTAGTGGAAATAATTTCTGGTACGCATTACAGAAATGTAGCAGTGACAATAATATTGTATGCTGTAATCGTACTGGGCAATTAGTGATACAAAACAACTGTTTTATCCTGTGAATAAAAGTATATGTTTTTGTCAATGTACCATGGTAATAACAGAAGCGAAACGCAATATTGTGTCAGGACAATTCACTATTAATGCACAATAAATAAAGAAGCATAGCGCGACAATTTCTGTTCAGCGCCAGACTTGCTTGTAACCTATATCACCAATTATGTTAAGAAAAGTGACTTATTAACTACTACAAAACACTGACCTTTGTGGGAATGCTTGGAGCAGACTAACATGTGAGCTGGAGTGTTCTGGGACGTTATATTTGGTATATCCAGACCATCCGTCGGCTCTTACTTCGGAAACATGGCTTAAAAAATTTCTCTTCAACGACATAATCCGATAAAAAAAAAACGATCTCTTTACCCGTCGGCTTCCCGTGGCTGTCATGCGACCGGCTATTGCAGTTAATAATACAACAGCTTCTTGCCATTTTTTGGGTTTCTTTTTATCCCTGTGTAACTGAGTTCAATTGAAAGCCTGCGTGAGCTAGTACCTCTTGCCTCAAGTTCCCAGAATCCTTTGCGGTTTTACCCCTGAATGACGTCACATTTTCAATCTCTATCCTGGTGGGCCGGTCTCTAGTCAAAATGCCCGGGCCGATTTTTTGTCCCAGTCCAGCCCTGGTGTTAACACGTAGGGTGACTTCATGTGTACCATACTGTTACACTATTTCATGGTATCATTTTTACTTGCTTCTGCTTTCCAACATGTACTGTGTTTTTGTCATTTTAAAGTCATGTTAATTCTATCAATCAAACAATAGAAACACAGGGCTGCTGCTATTTCAGTAATTTCCTTTGCATCTCTTCTCTTATTCTTTCTTCCATTTATCCTTTTTTCTTAGTGCTGCATTTGCAGACAGAGGAAGTCAATGTACATAATTAATGCACTATGAACAATGTCACTCCCTCATCAATTTTCATTAATTAACACAAATGATCATCAAGCCTGGCATGGTAATGAGACATTCCACCAGGCTATTCTAGTTGAAGTCATGCAGAAGGTGCAGCAGGACTTTTTTTTTTTTTTTTTTTACCAATTACAGCAACCACAACCACAATCAAGAAACATGATCCCAGATCACTTTATGAAGCCGCATGAGATGAAATTAGATGAGATGTGATGAGATCTTGACACTCTGTATTTATCAAATATCCTGTATGATCCCATATTTAACTGTTTTGGTCTAATCAAACTAAAATGAGAGCACATTGCCTGTATTTTACAATCTTCTTTAGCCCTTTGAAACCTGAACCATAAAATAACTGCCAGAAATCCTGAATTTCTTGATAATGGAGTTTTTGTTGAACCTTTAGACAAAATATATAATAATACATCAAATTTTAATCTGCATATATGAGTTTTAATTTGTATCACAATTGCTACATAAGCCATATTTTTGCAATTTAGTCATTAAAAAGGTGTCATGCAATCTACATAATTTTTTAAAGGGTAAAAAGCAATGCAGAAGTCACAAAAACTCACAAAAAACACATGTATCAAATACGATACGCTGGGCTTTAAAGGGCTAGACACTTTTAGCCATTAGAGTATTACAAAAGTAATAGAACAGTGACTGAGCCAAAAGCAATCATTATTAAAAATGTAGAAGCATTTGTAGAAAATTGTTTTTGTTTTTTCAGTTAAGGGTTACCTTTTCATGTTCATACACTGTGGACATATTACTTCAGTAACCATCTATGACCATAAACTTCACTGTGTAGATAGCAAATTAGGGGGTCTTAATGTAACTATTTGGCCAGTGTAGCTCCACATTGTGCTTGCAATTAGAAGCTACATGTCTGCTCTTTTTATATGTTTCATGGTATCTGCTTTGACTTTTTTTTCTCCCTCTTCACAACATTTCTGTTGGTCAGCATTTTATTGTTAAGCTGATTTTTTTCTGTTTCCACTTAAGTCAGATCCTATTCAATCAACAACTTCCACTGCATATAGTATACAATAAATGCATAAGTAATTAAATGTACTGATTTTTAAGTAATTTTTAAAAACACTCAAGCATCATTTTTGGGTGGCTGTAGCTCAGGAGGTCCTCTACTAATTGGAAAGCTGGTGTTTTGATCCCTGGCTGCTCCAGTGTGCATGCTAAATATCCTTGGGCAAGATACTAATCCCATCCATCGGAGTGTGAATTGAGCATTGAAAAATGTGCTTGTGTGTGAATGAGGCATGGTGTAGGCTATAGAGTCCTTTGAGTGCTCAGCTAGATTAGAAGGGCACTATATAAGAACCAGTCTGTTTTATACATTTTAGTTCACGTGACCATAGACTGTATGTAAAAGATGCATACAGTAGCCATCACAGATTGATTTCTCACACCTTGACTTGAGATGGCAAATGCTTCATGTGAGATTTGGACTGATAAAATAGAATTTGATGTCCTTAAGCAGTCAGATGAGTCGCCAGCTGCTAGCCATTAGAAAGAATGCACTTTGTTGACAGTCCCTTACTGTCATGTTTATTTATTTATGCATTATTTATTTCAAATGCATACAATGGTGACCGATCAGAGCAAGGAATGAAAAAAAGACTTCTGCATATGTGCCCCCCCATGTTTGTCCTGGTTTGTTTTCTAACCACGTACAATTGTACAATAGTTAGTGAACTAAAGCCTCTCGACCCAACTCAGCTGAACAGTGAAAGAAATTGGTCAGTACAGAAGTGAGAGTGGTTTGTTTTTCAGTTGATAAACACTCAAGTTTGTGACTGAAATTTTGATCACCTCTTCTTGACCTTAAACTGATCTCTTCTTATTTCAAACATCAGCTGATGCTCCCTTTTTTAACCTCTGACACACACGATGAACAAATCCTCGTTTCTAAGCCACTGTAATCTCCTATAACCCCCAAATTTGACAGGCATAGGCAGAGCATACACAGACTGGAAAGAGCGAATTTAAGTTAAATGAAGATTAGCTACATTGTTTAACAGAGTGGACTTGAACCCAAGAGTTCAACCCTCTCCGCCCGCTAATCCCGTCCTTTGTATTCCTGATCTGGACGCTGAAAAAAAGGAGAACAGCTCATTCCTCTCTCGTTCTCTCCATCTGTACTGGCCGGAGTTGTGACAATTCAATCTGTTCTCCGTCTTCCTGCATGAATTATGGATGAACCTTGCAACCTCTCAATGTGGTGGGGATTTAGGCTTAATAACCCCTCCTGCTCATGTCACTCTCTCAGTGTGGATTTGAAAGAGGTTGGGGGAAAAAATCAAGGTAATTTGGAGAGCATCAAAGCAGAGGAAATGGGGGTATTATTATCCTCTAATGGCACACCACTGATTGACTCTTCCTTGCTGAAAGCCATTAACAAGGCCCATTCAGAAAGGGCTGGGCCATGACTTCCTTGATAAGCAATTACCGATGCATCATTCTTTTCCAAGGAACTGAGCCATGAAATCCGAACCCATGGGTCAAATAAACAGAACATTTTCAGCTAGATTTTTTTTTTCCCCATTGCAACAACAAACAAAAGTCTCAATTACAAAATGCCACTACACTCTTCCACCTTGCTGTCAAAGTATAGGAAATTCTCCCCACAATTCCTCACTAATAGTATTGTTAAAGTGAGTTAAAATATTATCACAGCAGTGTAGTAAACAAGATAAAAGAAACTGTTGGTGTAGTTTTCAGAAGCTACACATAAGATTATATGTTTTTATTGACAAATAGAGCTGGCAGTCATTTACTGTAACCAAATAAAGCCAAACCGAAATTGCTAAAAAACAAAAGTGCAGTTCGTCAAATGGCCACTTAAGGCTGGCTTTAAAGGTGCATTGTTTGCTGTCGACTCCCATGATAAACCTTTAGAAGAAAAACAAATATTTATTGCCTGGGATTTAAAAAAAGTCTCTATGACAAATATATTTTATAAAACTATTTCTTTGAAATTTTACACATGATTAAAGGGGCGCGTTATCAGGTGCATCATCATCGCTTGTGGCATTGGCGTTTTTTGGCAGTTTGCTTTTCAATTGCCTGACAAATAATAATGTGGCTCAGTCTCTGCTGAATTTTACTACAGACTGCCCAAGAAGTACATTTCAAAGCACACATCTCTTGGACAATCTTGTTGGATAGTCACATACTTCTGGTATTTTAATCATCATCATATTCTAAGCTAATTAGAAGTATCTGGTCTGTGCAATGCAGCTTTAAAGATTAACTAATCTTGGTAACCACAGCCCCACTCACTCCAGTGTGCATTTCCTGACCAGCTGATGAGTGTTTTCTGGAGTAGGTGAAGTTGGTGACAAACATGTATTTAATGTTGTCGCAACAACCTACATTGCAAATGCTTTAATTGCTTTCAGGTTGTCAGGGTCACCAGTAGTTTGCATGGAAGACTGTAAATTTATAACTACTGACTGATTAGTGGTGAAAGTGTGAAAAGTGCAAATTATTTATGATTGGTTGCTGTGTTATGACACAGTTTTTACTTTGGAAGGTAAATATTCTCCAATTCCAGTTTGCATTACATGTTTTCCACTAGAGCCACTAGTTTGCGACTGTTTGCAGACAAATGAGTGTCTTCCATGCAATATACAGGCAAGCAAAATCTGCTATTGACCAAAGCAATCGCAGGGAGGTTTTTGGTGCAGCATCCTGTTTGTGACTGATTTTAAGTGGCAACAAACAGGAACCTCACCCTTGTCAGGTGTTGGGGAATACACATTTCCCTCTAGAAACCCAACGGAAAGGGTCCCTGACTGATCTGAAGGCCTAATTTTGTGCCTAAGCTGGATTGCATTAACTGACAGCCAATTAAACTAAAAAAATAAATAAATAACAATAATGATAGTAATAAAGATGTCAAGGACCTAAATGCTAAAGTTGAGGTTTCCAAACAACGTTTCGAAAACAAATGAGTTGCATCCCATTGGGATCTTTTGTATACAGTCTTTGTATACTGTAGTTTTTTTTTTTCAGTCACTGTAGTTCATTAAAATAGCAACTATGTTTCATGAAAGACTACATTTACAGCACATAAAGTGAAGTCTTCCTCAGCTGCTCAGTTTTGGGTGACATTTGAGTCTTAAGCTCCATTTGAATCCAGTTAACCTCTAGTGGGATTTTGTGGTAGCTGATGATTTAACTCATTGATCTGTATGTGATCTTGGTCTTGCCAAAATTACAGGATTTGGTCTGTGACAGAATTTCCACAGGAAAGTTGTGTAACCTTTCACGGTTGTCATTTCTAATTTGATTGAGTAGTGAGTCTCATCCAGCATGAAGGAGAAGACTATAAAGACACTGGAGGGAAGATGAAAGTGAATGTCTCTACACTGTTTCCTCTGTTTAACCCCACGTTTCTCTCTTTTTTTTCTCAAAAGAAAAATCTGTTCTATATACTTTTTTCACCTATCGTCACGAGCTGTGAGTAGTAACCAAAAGAATGAGATCGCGGAAACAAGTGGCGGAAATGAGCTTCCTCTGATGGGTGGCTGGCCTAATGAAAAGCGGGCATACACTGTGTGATTTTTTTCAGTTGCGTTATTCAGCTCCTGCTCAAACTGTACAACTAAATTTCAGGGGTTAGACGTTCGTAGGTCATGATGCATGCTCTCACACTATACGTCCCAATGCTCTGATGTGACCTGAGTGCTCACCATGTCCATGACATGAAGTGATAACATGAAGCTTGTAGCACAAAATCTGTCTCCCCCTCTCCCCCTCTCTCCCTCTCTGTCTTCCACTCACTCACTCACACACACACACACACACACACACACCACCACCACCATCAACTTTGCTAAATTGGTAATGAAAATCATTGACCAGGCACCTGAAATTGAGCAGCAATTTCCATCCAACTCTTTTCACAGTTGTTGAGGTCGTGATAATTTTATGAGGCCACGTCAAGAAGCCTCAGATGAGCTTGCCAAAGTTCTACAAGTTGGGCCTCCATCACTTGTGTCCAGTTTACATGCTGCACTGCTAGTTGTGAGGTGTTGATCACTTTTCATTGCCCCATGTATACTACACGATGCACAACTAGGGATGGGTACCGGTATTCTGACATAAACAGTAGTAACCAGACCGAAAAGTAGCGCACATTTCGGTGCTTTATTTCGGTGCTTTTTTTTACTGAGATGTCATACACTTTGGGTTCTAGCCAATCATTTTACCTTTGCAAGCGTAGTAGGCGGGGCCAGGTACGTACGTTCTTTTAGAGCAGAGCTACAGATTAAAAATGCTTGTGCAAAGGAGGTAACTCCTCAAATCTGATGAAACACCTGGCGACACATAGCGTTTTTTTAAAAGCCGAGAAATGTACCGTATTTGATAGCTTGCTCCGAGACCTCACATCGAGCACATCTACTGCGGGTGTGGTGCCTGTTATCGGACCCGGAGTTAGCAACATCCCCCAAGAACCCGAAGAGGAGAGTCCTGGCCCCCTAGCCCTGTCAGCGTAGCAGAAATGATGACGGATGATGATGGCAGCAGCAGCCGTTCTCCTCTGCGTGAGTAGCTTCATGTTGTCCGTGTGTAATTTACGTTGAGTACGCTAACCACATTATTAAATTAATGCATGTAAGGTGAACTAGCAAACCCCGTCGTAGTTACATGCGGCTGTCTTCTTGTTTGATGGCAGATACTCCCTTCACCCAGGCCAAAAAGGCTAAAATGATCAAAGAAAAAGTGGAAAACAGCTAAACATGAGAGGTTTTTGGACAAAGTTGGTGTTTTTTTTCCATTGATTAAGCACTGCTTCCAGCCAAGAGTGATACCATAAATCCCCTATAGCTGCAGAAAAGGCTAACATTGTTATCTTTTTACAAAAAAACAGCTGAACATGAGAGGTTTTTGGACAAAGTGTGTGTTCTTCATTCTTTAAGCACTGGTTCGAGCACCGCTTAAGCACCGGCACCGTTTCAAAAGTACCGGTTTGGTACTGGTATCGGATAAAACCTAAACGATACCCATCCCTATGCACGACACACAATTAAGGCGAAACTCGGGCTGATCCCCAAAATGGTCGCACAAGTGAAAAATGGTCTCAAAATGGGCCAAAAATGGCACAGTTTATGCCCAGCTTTAGAGATAGGGTGAGAAGTAAGCGGAAGAAGATATTGAACCACCAACCTTCCATTTAGTAGATGACCTGTTCTACCTCCTGAGGTTGTATCTGACAAGGATAGGCAAAGGAAGGAAGGAAGGAAGGAAGGAAGGAAGGTAGGATGGATGGATGGATGGATGGATACTTTTGTTTTCACAAGCCATATCTGACCCACAGTTGGTAAAATGAAGGAGGACAGAAAACATTTTTACCAGTAAAAAAAAACCAAAAACCAAAAAAACCACAGAGGCTGTGTTTGTTAAAATACACCTTCCTCTTATGAGATTTAAAGTACTTGTAGTAGTAGTCATGTAGTAGTCATGGACAGTAAGATCCATCAACAGCATCTGGTTTGAACTCCATTATCACGATCCATACACATGAACCAAGGACAGTTTGTCTTTTCATATTTAATGATTACAAAAACAGAATGCAAGACGTTAAAAAAACATTACATTATAATGCGGCTTGGCAGCGTGTGTTTTTAATTCTATTTCATGCACATTGCATCCATCAGCTTATATTTTTATAGTTTATACATCCTATTAGATTAGTGTATCTTTGTGAAATTGTGGGATTCCAATGATGCAGAGTGTTTGACCTTCAGAGCTACAAACATTTCACACACACATTATGGCTTTTTACATAGATTTCATACCTATACTATTGCTTTGTTTCATTCTATTCAGTTAGAGTGTAAAGAACCTTGTTTCATGACCTGCAAAACAAATGAATAGGTGGTTACTTTTGACAAAGTCGTAGCACAAATATAAAACATAAGGGCACACACTGTTGACAAAACAAACTCCCCCGGACATCTTTTCTATAGTAGCTGTGTGTATGCATGTGTGTTAGGTCATTAATACAGCTATCGAACCACATTGTTTCAAATGATGAATGCTGCTTCTTGTGCCATGTGCGTACTGTTTTTGTTTTGGAATTGACAGTGCTGTTTTTACTCGAGCCCAACAGTGATTAGCCGAGCATTACTGCTGGCGCTGTTCTCCGGGAGACAAAAACAGATAAATGTAGGCAATTATTTCTGCTTCAGCAGCTTTAGCTAAAGTACCATCTCACCTTTCTGTAAGCGAGAAACTGAAATCCTACCTGGGGAAAATTAAAGATGATCCATTCACTCGCTCCCTCTCTTTCCCTCCCCGGCTTGTAAAATATAACAACTGCAATGCACACTATCTGCAGGGATTCGATAAGGTTGTTGAGTGATACAAGTGATTCAAAAACTGCTTTTTTTGGGTAATGAGTCATCAGCTTTACTACCTCACTGTCTCCAGTCTGCAAAGTGCATCCTATTGTCAGCTGTTTACAATGTCTGCAGGCAAGCCAGTCTCACATTAAGATGTGTAATAGCTACATTAGTCCACAGGGTAAAACATATTAGTTCTATAATTGTTGCATCCCTGCAGTTTTTAATTGTCATTGTTACTTGACTACATCAACTTTTTAGTGACTGCCAAGATTATTTTGCTTTATAGATGGAAAGCGTCACAACCTTCAGTTTAAGAGTTGATGATGAGCCATCGGTCAAATCAGAACCGTGGGACCACATACTGTACCACCACCAAGTCTTAAAACCCTGAAGTGCTCAGGAAATTTAATGTTTGAATTTAAATTTTAATGCCTAGATGTTAAAGGACACTGTGGTAGACTGGTTAGAGAGGCTCCAGTGTTCCCCACTGTGATCGCATCATTTATCCAACCCTGAATTGGACAAGCAGTCAAGAAAATAGTTCTCATTTATAATGTAACGGTTCTAATATAGAACTATTATTTATTTATTTATTTTCACTGTTCATTTTAAAACCTGCTCTTTTGTTAGATTTAAGCACCAAAAAGTAAGATAGCTTACATAATAATAATAGTAAATAAAAGCTATTGAAAATTAAGCTATTACAAATTTAGGTGCGACTGCAGCTCATCTGCCAGCTCAGCTTGAAATCGATGGAATCAAAACTTTCAGCAAACCTCCTTAAAAACAGACAAATGTACAAAGACAGTAGCACGTATCGGCAGCAGGTATTACATTTGTTATATTTATCTACATTTTTATTGCCATCTGGTTAGCTAATGTTTGCCTTCCTGTAACAGTCAGTCACAGTGCCATTCCTTTTCTACCCCTTTATGCATCATAGTTGTTAGCCTAGTTGTGTGTTTATAGCGTCAAACTTTAAATCACTGTTAAAGTGCACATCATGAATGTCAATACTGCATTTCACTGCATTTTGCATTCTGCTAATCAGCATTTCACTGCAATGACATGGATTTGAATCAAATCTAGCTTTCATATCAGAAGCAAAATCCATTGTATTTTATACATATACAGTGTAGAAAATGTCAAAGGCAAAGCTATTCAGTTTCTTGTGTGAGTGTATGTAAATGGGCAGAGGAATTTATTTCTCTTGCAGTGGGGGCACCTTAAATCTTGCCTAGGGCACCAAAGTGGTTAGAGGCAGGACTGATGTAGGATATAGATGTAGGAGGACATCAAGCACCCATGAGTGCCATGAAAACTGCCACTATTCCATTCCATTCCGTCCATTCAATCAAACTCTATTGGTCTATTAACCATGTACTAACTCTGTTGCCATTTCAGACCTGCCACTCCCACCTCTCTGCTTTCCCCCCAGTATGATCACCTTTGGGCTTTTAAACCATCTCCAAATCCTGGAGTTTGATTTTGTCTCATCCTTCGGCCCAATTTCCTGAATCATCAGAAAAAAAAGGTATCCCCTGAGCTTTGCTCCTTAAAAAACATAGAACAGCACATATAAATATACAAAAGGCAATAAAAAATAAGAGACACAAATAGTGAGACTGTCCATTAATCAGCAGCTGCTATAATGCTCCATTGACTGTTAGCTTATTTTCAAGCAAAGGTGCAAAGCAATAATTATCAAGTAAGGTGCCTGGCTCCTTGAACCAGGGTTATCAGTTATGGGAATGTTTGGGGTTTTTCTCATATTTCTTTTTTTTTTTTTTTTTTTTTACCTTTATATATACACAAGCAGTCCCATTGAGAGTCTATGTCTCATTTACAAGAGGGACTATTTACAAGGGAGACCTGAGAGAGTGTATTATTTATATTTGTGCTTCATGTTTTCTTGTTTGATTGTGTTTGATTCTTTTATTTCCTGTCCGTGTTACTCATTAGGTCATGCAATCTTTATTTGTCATCTTATGTGTTCTCATCTGTCTGCCCAGTCAGTCATGTCTCAATATTTGTTTATTTCCTGACATGTGTCAAGTTCACATTTTTTTTTAGTTCCGGTCTTCATGTTTGTCACTTCCTGTTTCATTTTGATAGTCCCTCATCTCATATGTACCATGTTTACTCTTGCCTCCCCTCTTGTTGTTAGTCTGATTCTGTTCAGCTGTGTTCCCTGGTGTGTCCTCTCGCCCTAATTACCTGGTGTGTATATTTTGTCTGAGTTTCCCTTTATCCTCTGTCACATTGCCCCTCATGGTTGTGTTCGCCCTTGCAGTATGGTTTAACTGAAGAGTCATAGATTTGGTTTTTCCAAGTTTTCTGGTTCACATTAGTTTACCAGTTTAAGTTAAATAAAACCACTTTTAGTTTACCCCTTGTGTTTCCGAGTCTTGTGGCTCCAACTCGGTCAGTCAGACTGTTAGTTAACCGTTAACACAATGTCATTTCTACACAAGTCAAACCCAAAGAAACATTATAAGTTGGCTAAAATTTGAGCAGCATAGGAGTTTTGATTATTTAAAATAATTAATAATATATAGCACCTGAGTCAGCAGGATTTGAAGAACTGATAACATTTCCTTTAAACAAAATGTATTTCATCCATGTAAACACAACTAATGAATGTCAGTGGTGCTATTGTAAATATTGTATTGCCATTTGTTGTAACCACATTAAAGGGAAAAAAAAGAAAGATTGGATTTAATCATTAATATTGCCTACATGACCAGAGCAAAATTCTCAGACTAAAACTGTCTTGCTGCCTTTGCTTTTTTTCTATCAGTGATAAAGAGGCTGGATGGAATACTCCATACACAATTTATGAAAGTGCCCTTTCTTAATGCCGTGAAAGGTCAAGAAGTGGTAATTCACTAGAGAAATTACCGTTGCACATGGCAAGACTGGTGAAATAATATCAGGCACTACTGGTATGCTGAGCGGAAGAGTAGAACTGAAGCAGAATTGTTTTATGGTTCCACTTTACTATTCTCATCTGATGCTTTCTATATAATTGCACAGCTTCCCCAGCGAAATCTGCACAGTGCAGCAATCTGTCATGTGGGGAAGCTCAGAAGACATTAGGAAGAAGAATCTCTCCACAGAGGAAGCCATAAAACCTATACATACTTTAAAATATACTATTTAGTTTGAAACTATCTGTCCTTTACACCAGAACAAGGAGGGAAGGGACAAAGTCATCCACAAGATCTTAAACTGAAACAAGTGCAAAGAAATATACTGTGTATATAGTGTGTAACAAAGTCTATAACCATTTGCAAATCAGATTTCCCAAACTGCCTTGATGCTGTGCAACAATGAAATACTGCCAGAATAATTGGCAAATTATTTAAACAGATTTAATAGAAAATTGTAAAAAGACAACATGTCAGATTTTGAAGCATGAATTGTATTTATATTATTTTACAACTGTGATTTTGAACTTGATCCAAAGCTTTCAAAAAAGTTGGGGCAGGTGTATGATTTCAACGGGATTGCATCACCACTTTTTTCACTCTGTGAGAGTTGAAGGCCAAATGTTTTCCTATTCTGGCCTGATATAAGGCAGGCCAGTTTATCACTTGGTACCATGCTGCTGGTATACATGGAGAATGTAATGAAGTACTGTTGTCATGCTGTAACAAGCAAAAGGTATTTCTGTAAAAACCTTCTACAGAGTTCTAGTGTTGTTGTTCACTCCAGTCAATATTGCATTTTTCTACATGTTTTGCTTTTTAATTCTATTTTGCATTGCTATCTTTAAAAAGTGATTTCTAATTTCAGGTTCATGATATTTAAAACTCCATCATCTGTATAAGCTTCCCATATGAGTCGCTAAGTACAGTATCAACACTTAGTTTGAAAAATGCAGGAACGTGGAACTACCAAACTGCAATAAAAAGGTAAAATTGCAGTTCTCAGTGTGTGAGCTGTTAATTTTCTGGCCCAGTACCTGCCCCATTATTTGGCGTGGATGTGCATGTAATGTAATGGCGTGTAATGTGCTTTTTTTTCTCACTCATATGTGCCTCTTTGGAGTCAGAGCAGATGGATCAAGTTCTCCATGTTATGTAATGTGACATAGACCTCTAATACCCTCATAGATGCTAGTTTCTGAACTGTGAGTTGGTACCAAGTCAGAGGATTGGGCAGACCACAGATCAGTTTTCTACTTCGTTTTAGTTCATCTTCAAGGTGTTTGCACTTTGTTTTTCCTTAAATGCATCGCCAAGCTTTAACTTATATTTGTGGATCCTCTGCCACTGGTTTTTAAAAGCAACTTCTGCCAGTTATTTTCAAAAGCAGTTTTGAAAACCATGCTGTGATTTCGTGGAGGTTGTGGGGTCCCAAAGATTGCAGCTGTTTGATATCAGGTTTCAGCCTCATGTTCTGTGTATAGAGATTTCCCCAGATTTTCTTAATCTTAATGAAACCCCACAGGCCTGCTGTGCCAGGGAAGAGGATCTTAAGCTATTGCTCAAAAAGCAGTAGAAGAGTTTTGTTATTGGTGGTGCCACTACCAGGTGCTGAGAGTTATTGCAAATGCAGCAATGCTGCTTTAATCAAGGCTGGGGAGAAGATGCAACGAGACACAAACCCTACAGAGGCTTCTGGGAACAGCACAGGACTGACAGCTGAAGGTCGATCTGAGGACACCATAGCAAGGCTACCCTCAGGCCTGACATGGTTCTAGTGTCAAACTTCCAGGCAGGTGGTCCTGGTGGAAGTGAGTGCACCCTGGGAAAACTGGATGGGAGAAGCACTTGAGGAGATACTGGCCATTAACAAGATGGAAGACCAATTGTTACCCCACTGATTTTGGTTGCTGAGGTTTTTCCAACCTGTCACTCTACCAGACCCTCAGGTTACGGAGGATTAGAGGAATATATTGCAAGAGATCCATCAGGTACATCACTGATATAGCTGGGGAGGCATCAAGATGAACATGACTAGGACTAAAAAGCACAACTGGTGGACCACACAAACAAGCTATCTAGAAACAATCTAGTGACTAATCACCCCAAGCTGGCTTACCTGACCAGGTGTGTGATGTTGAAAAGACCCAAAACACCTGATAACCCATAGGGTATGTCACTGATGACGTGCGTAAAATCAATTTCACTGACATGCGTTCATGAATGAATATGACCACTGTACAGAAGCAGATTGATGGGAAGTGCAATAAAATGTCCTACACCATTAAATTATGCCACAACTCTTTGATTGCATTGAATTCTATAAAAAACAAATTTGTTGCTTTAACTGATTCATTTAGGCACTAAAAATCTTCCAGCTGGACTTTTTGTTTTATTAAAACATTATCACTTTTGTTCAGCGGCATGTGGCAGCCAAATTAAACATTTTCCATGCAGGGATCCTTCTGTGTTGACAATAATGGAGTCTGCTCTCTTTGTGTTAAAATAATTATCTGCTATGTGTGTTTCCTCAGGCTCATGGTGTAACTAGCAGACAAAAAAAAGATGAGGTTGTTTCCTTCCTAGAGCTGCTCCTGAACCGGTGCCCTCTATATTCTCTGGTCTCTCATCACTTACATCCCTTACATCACATTAACTCTCTGTGTTTGTTTATATACCCTTATTTATAGCTCTGACTGTAGTTCTCCTACCTTCTTTGGAAATATCACAGATTCTGCCAGGCAGTCATATATCTGTCTCTCCCAGTAGCTTCTGTTCAATGCCAGCTGTGGGATCAGAGGAGAGATCATCAACTGCAGCTTCTCTTGTTCCCATTCTCACACTTCTGTTGCCTGTAGTTTTTTGGGGGGGCTTGAGGGGTCTGACAAAATGCTTTTGCCATTATGTAATCTGTAACTTCCACATAGTATGCTGATCAGTGTAATTTTCAATGATTAAACTGTAGTAGAGACGAGCAAACAGATTGGCAGATCTGAGAAGAGAGAACCTTTGTTATGAAAATGATTTTAATCTTTTATACATGATTGCATTTGAGCTTATTGAAGAGCTGTGGCTCCTGGTCAACTGAGGGTCAGAAACTCTTGGCAGACGTTAATGATCAGCCAATACACGGTGAGGAGGACAGGAGCTCTGAAAGGAATGGCAACACACCTGCTTACATGACAAACGCCTAGAGTGATTTTTATCTTTTATTACTTATATCCTTTAGAGCTAAGATTTAAGTTTGTATCATTTATCACTTATATCCTTTGAAGTAAGTTTCCTTCATGGTTTGAGTAGCATCATTTGAGTGTGACATTTAGTCTAGAAGTCACACATAGTTCAGCTGTGTATGAGCACAGGCCTTATGTCTGGCTAGGACGAGAGGTGTGAGGTGAGACGGGGTGCAGGAGAGGTCATGACACATACATAGCATACACAGCAGACACCCACACACTCACACACACACGTACACACCATAGTAGATTCATTTTTGTAGGTAAGAAGTTAAGATGTGTTTTTGCTGCAAGTGCAAATTGTGCCGGCGTACTGTCAGATGGTTACAGGAAGTGCACCTGATGTTCTGGGAGATAAGAAGGCGCTCGTGGTGCGACACCGGGATGGAGATGAGACGTAATGTTCTTTAAAACTACGGTAAAAGTTAACGGAACATTTTGTGGTTTAGGTTGACGTAAGCTGTATTGTGTCTGTTTTTGCAAAAGAGGGGGCTTTGTTGTCTTACCCATATAAAACCTTTGTCTAATTATTGTAAGTTTAGTTCGATCGCTGACTTTGCCCAGCGTCGGACTCCGCGCGTGTAATCAATAAATCTTTGCCTTGATCACATCTTCTGGACCAGAGTTGTTATTTGCTTGTGAGCCCTCCGTACTCCTTTTCTCCAATTTTTGAACCTTAACAGGCTCTCCTGTGTGTCACATCTGGACTCCAACCCAGTCATAAAGTGGTTCTCTCACCATGCAGTATTGTCCAATGTTTATGTATTTCTATATTAATGTATTCCAGTATTTGCAGCTTCTTTTTTGCCAAATAGTTGGTTTTTTTTGGTTTGTCTGTTTGCTGTTTTACATCATTGTGTGTTTGAATCTTCTCTTTTCCAGCTTTTTTATGTTGTTTCACCGATTCATTAAAAAAAAATTGCAATCACTTATTATCAGAACGTGTGACCTTTTTATTCCAAATCATTATTTCTAAGGACTGAGTACGGCGAGTACTTTTGCAAAGACGCTCCTGCCTCCTGCTGCCAGTTATTCCCACATTTATAAACCTGCGTAAAAGGAGACAATCTCCTGTCACTTGGCCTGCCCAGCTCTTATTTCCCTCTCAGCATGCATTCATGTACCTGTCATTTGTTTGTCTTAGAAATAATCTTTTCTTGTTTTCACACTTCCACCTTTGTCATCTACAGCAAAGTACACTTTGTTCTTGTAGATAGGTGAGAGCCTGCTGTGTCTTTAGACCCTATCCTAAAAGCGAATGTAAATGGTAGGATAGGTGATGGGAGAAAAACAGAAATGTGTGAAGCACGAAGAATCTTCGATAAGTCCCAGGAATCCAGTGATTTAGTCCTTCGCACTGGCGCTATGTTTTCTGGTCTAGGTGCAGGCCCACTGAGGGGATGATGATATTTTTTGTGCTAGTGGGTATTTGATTTAACTAAATCTGCTTTCTGGTGTCATGGCTGATCACTGAAATGATAGTGTGCATTGTTTTTGGCTCAGTGTACATATATTAATCACAGCTTCAGAAGCTCAAAATCAGAAGCTGAATTCTCAGCTAAAGACACTAAAGCTAGCCCCCTTAGGCAGTGACAGGTGGAACCTCTGACATTGAGGATCAGGGCTGGTTCCTGTCTACTATAGTCAACCAGAAAAAAAAATAGGTGGGCAGGGCTCACACTGATTCTTTAAAAGAATAACATGGTTAATATACACACTGAGAGGCAGTCTCTTTAAACCTTCAGAACAAAACCTTTTCAGCCTTTTCTGTCAAAATTCTTGCAAATACTGCTTTCATCAAGCTATACAGCTGCAGCAAAAGCAAGGTGATAGTCAATGTTTAAATTTTATATTCACCCTCCAGTTCACATAGAAACATAAGCATCTCTCCATGAGGGAAAATCAAGGCTCTCGTTAGAAAAGCTCATTTTCATATTGTTACAGAAAAAACATTGCTTACATAAAAGTACACGAGAATGTAATGAATAACAGTTCAGCACCATAATGCACATTTAATTGACACAAAAGGTTTCCTCTCAGTGGCTTCAGCACAGTCAGAAAAATGTAAATGAGGAAAAATCTCTGACTGATTTTTAAAGAACTTGTTTGTTTTTCTGACCACAACAATAATGATCTACTGTGTCATGAGAAGTGTTAACCCAGGGAGAGAGAGCATTGCAACACATCTTACAGCAACACAACTGCTACAACAGGTAGACTGGTTCACACAGACTGCACAGAGGAGAGTGAAAAATTAACAGTCTGACTCAGCTGCTGGAGTTACAGCAGGTTAGATGTTTAAGTGTGTGATTTTTTTTTTTTAATGCATTTATTTATTTTTTTACAAGCCATATGTCTGTGCTTTTCTGGTCTTGCTCTGAGCTGATAGCAGAACACCTCCACACGCTCAGACACACAACAGTCTGTTTTGGACCTCTTTGTGTTTGTACCTCTGATCACGTAAGAGGGTGGGCGGCGGGATACTCCAGAGGAGGGAGTAGGCTGGCTGCCCAGCCGGGAGATTTTTTTATGTTTAGTTTTCTCAATTGGGTGGACACGACACCCTGTTTGGGTGGGCTGAAATAACTGTGTTCTCCTAAAACCTCCCTTGTCTGGTATTCTCTTTGCTACCAGAGTGCCTGTTGTCTTCATTCCTGAACCTTAAGAAAAGAAACAAACAAAAAACAGATGCGGTGGGGAAGTGATTTAAAAAATATGTCCAAATAATTATTATTATTGTTATTATTATTCTTGCAAATGTTGTTATCAAAAAGGGAAAAACTCATTTCTCATTGACTATATCTGCAAACATTAGACCTTGCAGAATAATACCTTATTCTGTGGTTATGCTAATCAAAGAGTTGCCACGGTTACAGGAGGAACATTTGGCAAAGACCAAAGTGAAGAACTTCAGGAGCGTCTCTGCCTCAGGCACTGGGCAGCTTGAACATACTAACTGAACTATTATTTTATTTTTTTAAAAATCCAAAATTTTATTTCAATATTTTTGCGGAGGTCTCAGAATGCTAGATGCCACATTCATCCATTCACACTTCACAGCATTGCTCTCTCTCTCTCACACACACACACACAACCGTGTTTTCATATCTTTGTGGGGACATCTAATTGACATAATGCTTTCTCTAGCCACTTACCCTAACCCTAAACATCAAAATTGAAGGCCTAACCCTAACTCTTAGCCTAAACCTAACCTTAAACTAAGTGTAACCCTGAAACTAAAACCACATTTTGAGTCTGAAAAATGTTTTCAAACTCGTGGGGACCGGGATTTTGTCCTCATAAGGGCTGTTGGCCCCACAAGCATAATAAACTTCCAATGTTTGGTCCCCACAAAGTAATGTAAACACAGTCACACACACACACACATACGCACACACACGCTGATTACACAACACTGGTACTTTTTTGGGCTCTGTATCTTTACCAAGGACACTTCAACACGTGGGCAGGAATCATAGTGAACCCTCTCGCTCTCCCAAGCCACAGCTGCACCCTTGGCCTCATCAAGAAGGAGAAAAAAAAATGGAATCCTATTGAAAAGTTCTGAAGGGGTTTAAAAAAAGGGCAGTACTTGCAAAGTAGCCTTCAAAGATGCTCCAAATGAAAGAACGTTGTGGTGATCCCAGCGATTGGTGAATAACTGTGCAAGAAGTTGTTTCTCTCGAAGTGAGCATTGTTACTTTTGGTTTAGCGTTTGAATGTTGAATGTTGTAGAAAGCATCATTGATTGTAGTGCTTGAATTGAACTATGTGCTTCATAGCTCATAGTAATGCATGGGCTGTGAAATAAGAGTATCAGTGCAACCATCAAACAGATGCTTCTTTTACTATTGTCTCTTGGAGCTTTTCAGTGAAACAGCCTCACAATTACACTGAGAGCTTTTCCTGCTTTTTACTCCATAATACAGGCACCACTGAAAGTGATGCTCCCATTATGGGGGCTTGAGTTTCACCTTTGACAATAGAGGACCTAGAGTTTGATGTGAACGATTTCATCTTCCTCCATTAGGAACAAAAGTGAGAGTGCCTGCATTCAGCAACGTGGTTCTTCACTGACTTTTTGCAGCTCTTTTTCTCTGTGCTGTAAATTCTCACAATGCACTTCAGCCACGCATCCCCATTTTCAAAATTATAACCACAGGAAAAAAAAAAGTGCAATTTCAACCGTGCAGCTCTAATACTTTGATCTCACTGTGTTTGGAAGGCTGTCTCTCTCCCTCTGTTTGTTCATCTCTGTCTCCTTTGTTTGTCTCCTTCTAATTCTTCATGAACCACATTGAGTGTTGATCATACAGCCAAACAAATATGTCTACTTTGCTGCACTCCAAACACCCTTGAAAAGCCTCCCATTCTTCTGTCGATCATCCGCTTTGTCTTTCATTTCCTAAGTTTTTTTCTTCCCAGTGCTACCTTAATACTTTAATCATCTGAAGAAACCCGTGCCTGGGACTGGCATATAGTGCCAGAACTGTGAATTTCTATAAGATGGAAATTCGCTAAGATGGAAAGATGCACACAGTTCTAACGCTTTAGATTAAGTCGACCTTCAAACACAATGGATGCACAGATATGAACCATTGCATGGTTCTTTATTTGCACATTTATTGCTGTTGAAGGATGATTGATTGGCTGTTTATGATATTACCTCACCATATACATAAAAGAACATTTATATTTGTGGGCACCAAATTTTGAACAGGCCTGACATCAGCAGTCTGGGGGGAAACATTGTGCACTGCCCCTGGGGCAGGAGGAAATTTGAATTTTACCAAGCTGAAGATGTCAGGTTAATTTAAGTTATAGTGTGTGTGTGTGTGTGTGTGTGTGTGTGTGTGTGTGTGAGTGAGTGAATGATGAGATGAGCCGTATGGCATTTAGATGAAATTAATACTTAATTGAAACTCTGACTGAAAAGATACCGAGGCTAAAAAGTGCAAGAAGTTTTGGTGGAGGTGGTATTGCTTGACTCAAAGATGACCTGGAACCTTCTAGGTGGAGGTTCCAGGTCATCTTTGAGTTCCGCCAAATTAAAAATGGTGCACCTTGATAAAACCCTGCTTTGGTTTTCGAAATAAATGAACACATTGTGAAAATCCACTGACTCCCTGTTCTCTGTGATACATCCTCCTGACAGCAACTATTAACGCCATGTCAACTTAATTAAGACATTTTCCACGCCAAATAAGGTGGTTATAATCAATAAACTGACATCCACATACAGTACTGTTCAAAGTACCCATAATTTTTTTATATCATTCATCTTTTGTGCTATGAAAATTGGAAACAGTTGAAGTGATTTATTGAAACATGTGCAAGCATACACTGAAATCAGTAAATAAGGCACAAAAGGAGATTTCACATTTCTAATGAGGATGAAAATCAATATTTGATATGGCCATCTTTATTCTTCAACATAGCCTGAATTTTCTCAGGAAAGGCTTAGTACTTTTTTTTTTTTAAGTTTTAGCCTTCGGGGATAGTTCTCCCATCCCAATCTTCGATGTTAGCAGACTTTTCTTCTGTTCTCTGTCCTGATGGTGTGATACTGCATGTGTTGTTGTTCATCTGAGGCTGTATTTGGCTAGTTTTAACACCAGTTAGTGATCTGATCTGTTTTTGTAAAATATATTTATTACATCCTGATAGTCCCTTCTCCTCCCATTCTAAGGGTTTAACTTTCTCTTGCTGAAACTGCATACAGCACATTTAAACATCCCAGACATCGCCCTGTGCTGCACAGCAAACAAATAACATAGAACTAAAATATCTATGAAATAGGTTTAAAGATAAGACTTCACAGGTTATGTGTAAACTGATGTGTAAAATCAGCCAAATGCCCTTTAAATAGATGGAGGAGCCAGTGTACCTGCCTACAGCGAAATGAGGTAAATGAAGTGTTGGACATTTAATTATCAAACCAAAAATTGACTTTTCAGTCATGAATAACACCGTATTACTCACTTTAGACAGTGTGCACACCTCATGCGCTTCACTAACAGATCATGAAGAGCTCTTTGCGAATGAATAAAAGAGCATTATCAAACCTTTATTCATCACCACTTGCAGGTGAGAAAATCTGGGTTTAAAAAATAATAGACTCAATAGATTTCTTTTTTATCCCACAGTAAATTCTACAACACATAATTGATTATTCAGTGTGTAAGAGATGGTGCTGCTTCTTGTATTGTTATACTTTCATAAGCTCGACAAGTTACCAGCTTCATTTTAAAGCCCAGAGTGACTGTGATTTGCAGTGCAGCTCTCTGGCATGTGGCTGTGTTCGCTCTCCGGCTGTCAACATATTTTAAAAAACAGCTGCGGTATAGGGCAACAGATCTTTCATTGATTCATTGACAGGTGGAGGTACACATAATGCGAACCCTCACTGGGCATGTGACACAAGCACTGACAGGCTCGCACGCTCAGGGAGAGAGACAAGCCAATTAAATGACATGTTTAAAAGCTATAACTCATGCGAGATTCAGCAATGGCATCGTGACTGTTTCTCATCGATTTCACATGCTTTTAACCACCGCCTGGCTGTTACTAACCATTTTCAATCCCATACATATCAACAGTTGGTGGCCTCCTCCACCTACTAGAAGTACGTTATATAATGATTAAATGGACTCTGTGTCACCCTGCTGAGTGGAAATAGTACTGTACAATGTATTCTCGTGTTTAAAGCATTACTGGTTAGGTGAAGTACTTTGTTGAGTTTAGGAAAATAAATGAAAACAAAATACACCTGTTACCTCTTGTTTTTAAATGCTTTCACAATCTTGCCCTGCCTTACTTCTCTGAGCTTCTTCATCCCTAAACACTCTGTCGGTCTGTTAGGTCAGCTGACCAGCTGCTCCTGGAAGTATACTGAGATCCAGGAGGAAGCTCAGAGGGGACACGGCATTTTCTACTGTGGCTCCTAAATAGTGGAATAACTTGCCCTTGCACGTTAGAGAGGCCCCTTCATTGTCCACTTTTAAAACATGCCGTAAAACCCATTTTTATTCTTAGGCTTTTAGCCTCAGTGAGACTTGGCTTTTCTTGTAATTAACTTAATTATTAATGAATTAATTATTTTACTTTTATTTTATTTGGCTTTTATTTATATCTTATGTAATTTTATCATTTAGTTCCAATATACACTAGTTTGCATCAGGTGTGGTTGTTTTAAAGTGCTTTATAAATAAAGATGATGGTGATGATGACGATAACAGTGGATGATAATTCAATTCAGTTCAATTTTATTTATACCGCGCCAAATCACAACATCAGTCGCCTCATGGTGCTTTATATTTTAAGGTAGACCCTGCAATAATGCACACAGAGAAAAACAACAACAACAATCATATGACCCCCTTTGAGCAAGCACTTTGGCAACAGTGGGAATGAAAAACTCCCTTTTAACAGGAAGAAACCTCCGGCAGAACCAGGCTCAGGGAGGGGCGGCCATTTTCTGTGACTGGTTGGGGTGAGACGGGATAGCAATAATGGCTTACTGAGTGAGCAAGAAGGTATAGAAGAGCGACCCGGCGATACTATGTATGTCACTGATAACAACCAATAACAGCCGTTCAGCTCATAACATCTGTGCTATCTTTTAAATGTAAATCATATTTAGCTAATATATTTATTTTTGTATTATTTACATTTGTATTTATTGACTGCTTGTTTGTAAAATTTCTACTAACAGTGCATTTACCCACTTACTGTCTCTGTGTTTTCGGGGCACTAAATAGTGATATACATAGGCAAACATATATTCCATTCCATCTGGCAAAATTCTCATCATATCTTCTTTTTTACTTGAATTGACGTCTTTACAGGCGCTCCTAATTCCTCCTCTTCTTTTGATTGAGCATGAGAATGAAACTCATACTATCTTTTTTCTCTCGTGGAGCTTCTTTTGCATTTAACAGCTTTAGATCCCCATCTGCATGAAACCACATTAGGGCAGAGATATGAAGTGCTCAAGCGAGGGAAGATATGGTCAGAATGAGTTCATGAATAAGGGAATTCTCCCATTCCGCCTTCTTCTCTCTGCCTCTATTTCCTTTGTGACTTTTTCTCATGAAAAATGAGCAAAGTGATCGTTTCCATATTGATTAGCAAGGAACGATTTAGCTTCTTATTCCAGTGGCTTTCATGTGCATGTGGAGAAGGGGCTGAAAATTACTTTCTGGAATTCGTGCCACAGACACAAGAATCCCTGCTGCTCTATCAGAAGTATTTTCACAATGTCTTTTCCATGTGTGTTCCTCTGTATTTTTCAGTGATGTGATTTCAAACATGACTAGATGTGTTTGTAAAGTAAAACATATATGCATGTGTGCCTCCGTCTATGCATTTACATTTTTGCATACATAGTAAAGTGAGTTTCTTGCTTCAGTGCTGCAGTCAGTGGAATGACATTTCAAAGAACAACTGCATTGACCAATGTTGATCATTTTTAAAATGCTGCCTTTATTTTCCTGAGTTAAAAAACAAACAAACCTTTTTCAAGGTTGATTTAAATTCAATAAGATGTGAGTCTAATTAAAATCCTACAGTATACAACTATTCGTCAAAACTTTGGGTTACGCAGGCTAAAATTTTGTTTTCTGTTCTTCCCTGAAGGTTTTCACTTGTCTTATTTTCCATTTACCCAAGCCTGTGTGTATATAGTTTTCTTCTCCCTTTGTATTTGTCAGATTGTCTTGGTCTTACGTAACTCATGTCTGATTTTCTGTTTGGGATTCCTCTTTATGACCATTGCATTACCTTGGTTTTCTTGTAGGTTTTCAGCAGCACTGATTAAAGTTAGCTTTTTTATTTTGTTTAGACCCACCTCATGTGTTCTGCCCTAGGTAATATAAGCTATAACTTATCAGACACAATAGCTAATAGTGTCTAATACCATACAACAACAGAATGGTAGAAAAAAGGATATGCACTTGACTGTGAAATAGGAAATTAGTCGTTCATTATGGCAACTCAGCATGTTGTTATTTCCAGGTTGTCAAATATTGCTTGCTATTATCTCGGAGAAATGAAAAGCTATAAGAAATATCACAAGTTGGCATTTTGGCATCAGTGTTATTGTTTCCTCACATATCAATGTTTCTTAAATGCTGCTTGGCATCTCAGTTGGTAATTGTAGGCGGGTGCAGCATTCATTTCATGAAGTAGCATATTTTAACCCAATTATGATCATTTGTCCCAGAGACAAATGTAAATTTAATAGTTTTGGTGAATGAAAGCAAAATTTAAATTCAAGTGAAAACCAATCATCAGGTGAAACAAAGTGAAAAACACTGAGAGGAAAGAGGTCCAGGTATCAAATCCCAGACAGGCCCCCATTCATCACAGCAGGCTTAAAGACTGCTACAAGGAGTGGGAGATGTGACAAGGTGGTAACTTGATAGATGAATGTATTTACTATTTACCTTTTAGATTAAAAAACAAACAAACAAACAGACAAATGCTGAACAAGAGTCAACACTGTGAAGTATGTGGATGACTGGCAGTGTCTGCATGTGATAAAACACAACCAAAGAGCTTACTGTACCTAAGCCAGTCTGAGAGCTGTTCTTCAAGAGGAAGGGAGTGTTTATAGCCCAGCTCACCGGGGCCATGTGCAGCTCATGCAGCCAGTTACCCTCCAATTATCTCCTGTGGCACAAAACAAAACCCCTTGTGCTAGGATGTGCACCCCTCACATCGATGATGGTCTCCTGCCTGACAAACTCTGGACTTCTGCCTGCCTCCTAATATGGACTTTGTCACACTTCAAAACAGCACTGTTATCGCTCTGTTTACAATACTTCTGCTTCAAGCCACCACTGGCAAGGGCTCTTCTTTTTGTTTTCTGCAACACCAGCATTAAATGCCAGAATAGCAGTATTACATGACGCAGGCTTCAGAGTAAGGGATACCCAATTTAAAAAATGTCCCTTCACTTTCAAGCCTGCCTCAGCTCTACTGTTTTAGCGCCTCCCAGCCAACTCTTTTGGTTGTTTGAGAATCAACTGCTTGAACCTTTCATCATCTTCATTTACAGCAGTGGCAGGCAATTATTTTTTTATTGCAAAGCTATGAAACCTCCACCAAACTGACCAGCGGGAAAAAAAATGACTTGTTAGGATTAGAAATAATAAATTATGTCAGGGTTGTGTTGACATCTTGTGCCAAAACGGCCAAAAACATTGAAATCAGCTTATACGGGAAAACCACCTTGTGTTAAGGTGGAAATTACAGTCATTTTTTGCCCTTCCCCTTTACTCTGAATTTATTCATTGCACAGTACAGAAAAAAAATGTCTCATGCCAATCACCAGTCAACTTATTGATAATACAGTAGATTATTGGACCTAATTGATGGGCTACCCTTATAGTGTGTGTCTTCAGTCCCATCTTGTTCCATTTTAGCCTTTAAGCTGTATTGACTCCTTGAACAGATTTGCTTTCACTGTCTGATGTAACGTTACCAATGAATCTGAACAGGACCAGACAGATTCAAGTAATTGATAACAAATTAGACTGCAGGATGATTCAATTCTGGCCCTTATAGGTTATACAAAGCAACACAATGTGACAAGCCCAGACCAGGTTGGATTCATGGCAAATGTGGGTTAATGCTTTGAAGTAAATATTTTACATAAAGCTGTGGACATGAAAACAGTTAACAGCTTTGACGACATTTATTGAAGACATTTAATAGTCGTGTTCAAACTAATAAAGTTCGGCTTGTTTGCAAAAAATAAATATATATGGTGTATATATGGTTTATAAACCCATTGTAATTGTTTCATAAACTATAATTATTTCTCCCCTTTCTTGAAAATGTGGAGCTTTTAGTTTCTTTTCTGTTGATGTATTGGGTCAAGCACATATAGTGACTAAAAGAAGCATTGCATCCCCAGTTAAACATTTTGATATTCTGGGAAATAAGCTGGTTGGCTCTCTGTCAGAGTCCTAGATAACTATATTGACTCCATTCATCATATTTAATTATGATGAATGGAGTCATATTTGTCCCATATAGTCTAGATAAAAGATGGATGTAGCTCCCAACATGCCACCCATTGGCTTTTGGACTCAAAATAAGCATTTTGGTTCTTGCCGCTTTTTAAAAATTAGACACGATAGGCAAAGAATTTTGCTAAAGCATATGTTTTATGATCTATTTTACACTACATCATTCACAAAATAAACATTATGTTGCAATAAATGAGACATCAGACCATGTCTCTCAGGAAAGTGTTTGAGGTCATAAATCATGACAGAAGTAGGTCTCTGTGTCGTAGAGTCAGTCCATTCATCCGTCCATCCACTTCAGAAACATCACAACTCTCAGTGAGAAACATGCAGATACACTCTGATAGGTTGCTAGTCTATTACAGACAATATAAATGGTCTTCTTTTCTAAACCCAGGACTCACAGGCAGAGTCACATCCTGCCAGCCATTAAAAGGAATGAATTTCCAAGGCACTTGGTATTGGCTGAACTTTTCAGACCTGTAGAGGTTCTATCTTTTATATATAGTCAATAATTTGTCCATTAAATAAAAGGCTACATCTTGACTCAGCACAAACACTAGAAAATTGGGAGCCAACCAGTCTTTACCTGTCTAAAGTCTGCATCTGACGGTTGCCAGCCAATCTTTGGTGACCTTTAGAAGTGCTTAGACAGGTTTTATTACCTTGTGACTGACGATGAGAGCGCACTGTCATTATTCACGGTGCCAGCTGTGTTTTTAAATTTGTGTCCCCTTGCAGAATTTCCAACACATTTTGAAGGAACAAGAGAAAAACAACTTCAAACCCGACATGAAGAGCACTGCATCACTTTGAATGAACAATGTGGAGCCGTTCAGCATGACAGATGGAGCAACCATAGAAGACACTTTACTTCCACAGCTGTACCCTCTTCAATAAAATGCAAAAATAAACCTTTGATGGAAGAGAGTGACGGAGTTGTGGAAAAAAACTATGATGGCAGATTTCAAATTGTGGATAAATTCAGGCTTTTGTGGTCAGAATGTGCCCAGGTGTCTCTTTAGAGCCTTTCCTGTTGACTCAGATCTTAATTGCAGCAACATTTACTTAAGTTATTGACAAATCTGTGAAGGCAGCACAGACTGTAACTAGACTGTGTTTATAGCTTATTCCTTTTGTGTGCATTATGCACACATCTACCTTCTGCCAAATTTCTGACAATCCATTTTAGTTCAGCTTCCATGCACATATTAGATTGTGTTTGTCACACAACATGTAAACTGCTTGCAGAAATTTAGGTGCTGCTGCTGTTTGTACTGTAGTTTCATGTATATTTGAGTGTTTCCTGTTGTGTGGTAGTGTATAGCCTGTCTGATACTAGCACGGTCCTGTGCTGTGATGAAGGGCCAGCTGCCACCTCAGCTCTCTGCCATATGGAGGCAGACCAAGGTGCTCCTGGATGGAGAGATTAGAGAATAAATGACAAGGGCCAGAGGAGCTCTGAAAGAAAAGATGTGAATCGCAGCCGACAACCACTAGGGGAAGAAATAAGTAAAAGTGTGGAGGTAATTGACAGATAGTGATGGGGTTGGTGTTGCATCAGCAAAAACTGCATTGTGAATTTGTAATTATGCATTGATATGGAGGCTGTAAGCAACAAGGTTGTCTCCATAGACCTGGATTGATGCAAATGTTTATTTGATACATTTAAGTCTGCAACATGCTGAGCAGTCACTGCTGTATTGTCTAATTAATTGTGATAACGTAGTATACAGAAGACTACATCAGCAAGAAAATTAGTTCTGTGTATATCTTCACTGGTTGCTAGCTGCGGATGATGACGGGAGAATGATCAAGACTGCTGAAAGGTCTCAAATGCCTCACTCTTACCTCACATGTTCCACATATTTTTACCAATAAAGACCAGCTGGCACAAGAACAGCACCTAAAAAATTACTTGGCCTCACGCTGGAACCAGCACAACAGTTGTTATGCAAGGTGGTCACCATAAGAAAAATGTAAAAGGATTCTCACATGTAGCCTGCAGACTCTTTCAGCCATGACCAAAGCTTTTGTTTATTGCTTGACAAACTAGCTTTCTAGCTTTATGGTCATTTTAATTGACAGGACTATGGCTATGTATACAAATGTCTCCAATTCCTAAATAATTATTACAATTTTTTTTGTTACATTTATGCTGAAAGTGTGCAAAAAAGTGCGCAAAAAACATTTGGACATTTGTTAACTGTGGTATTTATAGGGACTGATATTAATTTTTAAATTTATCTTAACATTTATTTTTATTTGTCATAGTTGGTGCTTGGTTCATTGTTCAGCTTCGGTGGTTGCTACTGATGACAATAAAGAAAAGAGTGAGCTGTGAGAAACGTTTTAGTTCAAATAAAACCACGAGCCTGTGAGGTAGTAATATTATTGCATGTCTTAGGTTTGTATTTAGTCAACAGCATAGTTTCTACACTGAGTCAGGAAGTACAAGGGCATGCATTCCACGCAGACAGCAATATAACAGTCCCTGCTCCATTCACGCTTGCCACTTCTCTCTGCTTCTGTGGTATAGAAGGAGAGAGAGCTGGCAAACTGCAATTTCTATTCTATTTGTTTTTAATGTCCTCAGATTTATCTTGTATTAGTTAAGGGACTTTGTTAGCCTGTTTCTTCTGACCGACAACATGTAGATCAGCTCTTGTTGATTTTTAATCGCTGTAATTGCAGAAGAAGAAATCCAGGACATAATGAGGCATCAAAAAACTAAACGAAATTTAAATCAATTATTAGTTTTATTAAAAGGGAGTTTTTCATTCCCACTGTCATCAACTGCTTGCTTAAACGTGGTCGTTTGATTGTTGTTGACTATTTTCTGAGTTACAGGCCACTGAATTACATAGGAGTGGGATAAAATTCTTAATTTTCCTTGTTTTTTTCCCAGCATTTGTCAGAGTTGGAAAACACATTTAAATGCCATATAAAACCAGTATGACCAGTATACTGGTTCCAAACATCAGAATTTAATGTTGAGGAACAGAAACAGTTCAAACTTTAAAAACTACATTTCAGGTAAACTTTAAAAGGTGTCTAAACATTGCTACTGTTTCTAAATATCCCCCAAATGTTAAACGTGAGATTCTTTTTGCTAAGGCATCTGATTAAGGTCCCTCTGATGCTTCAACCAAGGTTCAGCAGCCTGTCTGCGGGCTGCGACAGGCGAAGTCAACATTTGTCCAATAATTTATTGTCCATTAAGTTTTTTTGGAGCTGAAAAGCTAGCCTGTAAATGTTACAAGCCAGTGGATTTGTTTTTTCAAGTTCTTTATATTTTACATTGGCCTTCAAGCTTCACATTCACATCCAGTCAACAAGTACTTGGCTGAGCACTGACTATTTAGAGCCAAGCAAAGATTTGTTTGTAGGACACAGAAAAACGTTATTTTTCTTTTATTGTTTCATTTTCCAATCTAGCAATGGCAGCACATTACGCCAAAAAGCATTACTTTAATTGGACCATCATAGAGAGATGTATGAGTGGGTGTGTATGTCAGCTGGTCATTGCTATAATGGAATGGAGATATCTTTTTAGAGCCATCAGATTGCAGTGTTTAAGTGGCTGCTATTTTCAGGCTGATGTTTGCTGCCATGTAAAAAGCTTCATTTAACTGATGGACACAAAAGCAATGTACTGCTGAGTATTCAGTTTCCTCATTTAATCCTGTGCTTCGCCTGTGATTGGTAGATCCATAGTAAGCTGCCAGCATCAGCTTGTTGTAGTTTACTGTGTCTTTTTATTTTTTAAAGAAATGAAACCCCCAGTTTTGCTTCCAGCATTGAACTGCAATTTTTAAAATCTGCTCTGTAATGGAGAGGTGACCTCGGTTCAAGGCTCAGTTTTCATCCATCTATTCAATTATCCTTTTTAGAATGTTTGTGGGACTATTAGAGTAGCTTTGCATGATTCTCTGTCCAAAACTCTCCTTATTTATAAAGGACCTTATTTTAACTGGTTCCCAGTTCATCCACTATGTGGATGTAACCAATATGACATCATTTCTTGAGTCCTCATTTTAAAGATTTAGTGTTAGCCTTTTGGCCATCATCATGCTGTTTTTATTTTAATTGCAGAAGCTGTCTCAGTAAAACTGAAGGACAAACCCCTTGGATAGTCTGCGCCTCACAGCCATAACATTGGTCATTTAATTGAACAAAACACTCAACTAAAATATCCATTTCTATGAGTCACATAGTTGTTTAGGTGGCGACCATCGATAGAGACAGTTAAGGGTCCGATATTGAGGACGAGAGAAAAACAACGATGGTCCAGAAGAGCTTGATCAAAACAATTGATTTTAATGAATACACGCAGCGTGGGGAGATGTAAACTGCAAAAAATCAGTTGTAAGTCTCTGCCCAAAAATACACTTCAGATTGCTTTTATAACATCAGGGTATTATAACGCCCCCTCTTGCGTTTACAAGCACATAATTTGCATCTTAAGAACATTATTTGCCTCTTTTACAGACAATGATCAATCTTAAGAGATAAATGCAGACACAGAAGTTCCCCTTTCTGGCATCCTCTTCCAAATATGGTGATGATCTCAGGCCTTTGAGGTCCCCATGGACTTGTCCTCCTTCTGTCACCTGTTGTCTAGTAAACTCTAGTGCAACATGTTGCTGAATACACTCAGGCCTTTGCTCAGCTACTATTTTACTGTAACAATATACTCAGCATATAAGCTTTTAAGATTATAGATTTAACTCAACGATTTAAAGTGGTTATAACTGCACCTGTAATAAACATGTTAATATGTGATTATGATAACCCCTGTAATACAAATTATAACATAATGCCAACAGCTTCAATAAATGCTTTGATGAAATGATAATTAATGCAACGATAAAGATGATGGTTATGAACAGTAGCAGTAAAATAATTTCTTTAATCCTACAAGACTCAATCCGGTATTTAAACTAAGTTAAAAATATGATTTTAATGCTGTAAAGTTAGCCATTTTAACATGAGCGTCTATGTGGAGACTTTTGGGATAGATTTAAATTTGCAGACAGCCTCAAGTGGCATCCAGAGGAACTGCAGTTTTTGCCACTTCTACATTGACTTTATTCTTAAGCTCTACAACAGGGGTGGGGGAACTCCAGGCCTCAAGGGCCGGTGTCTGCAGGTTTTAGATGTGTCCTTGATCCAACACAGCTGATTTAAATGGTTAAATTATGTCCTCAACATGTCTTGAAGTTCTCCAGAGGCCTGGTAATGAACTAATCATTTGATTCAGGTGCGTTGACCCAGGGTGAGATCTAAAACTTGCAGGACGCTGGACCTTGAGGCCTGGAGTTCCCAACCCCTGCTCTAGGTGCTCCTTATATCATAGGCTAAAGTCTGACCAAGTCTTTGTCCAGCTCCACAACCAATGTTGAAGCAAGAAGTCTTTATCTATGGAAGTCCATCTACCCAAACACATTTTCATGTTTCATTCAGAGCAAACTCACAGTAGGCTGTTGTAACCATGCCAGAATGTGTTTGATCTCCGAGGTTTATCTATCCATTTATCTATCTATCCCACTTGTAAAGTCAGGCAAAGGTATAGATGACTTGTCCTTGGGCACACTCCATATGTGGCATCAGCACGATGTGAGCACGGCTCTCTGCTTCCTCAAACACAGTTGCCTCTGTCCTGTAATATATTTGTTAATGTCTTAACAACATGCTTTCCACAATGTGTCACCGATTCTCCAATTAAGCCACAAAATGCACAAAATAAAGACCAAGTTCGCACTTGACAGAGGAGTGAAACTGAAGTGTAGCTGGCCCAGATCATTAATTGCAGTGTGAATTCAGTCCAGCAAGGCAGTGGGGAAAGTCGTGCTTGTGTGCTATTTGTTAATACTGCCTTAAATGGTATTAACCAAATCATGTAGAAGCTAATTCAGATTTTTTTTTCATACATTTCTAAGTATCGGGCTACACAAACAAAGTATTCGTTTTGAGCCCCCATTATGTAACTCTACATGCCTGCCTAAGCTAATGATGACAGTGAGTGACTGTCATCAAAAAAAATCAATACTCTACAGCAATTTGCCAGGCAGACAGAAAAAAATCACACAATTATGAGAGTTTTAAAATCTCCTTTGAATCCTGTTGAAAAAGCTGAGCTGCTTTATAATGAGATTAGAAATTACATTCACAGCCTGCTTTGTGCCACAGAAGAAATCAGCCACTGAATCAAACCAAAGCTTCGTCACGAACTTGTCCACTTGACTAATTAACATGTAGGATTTCAGTGATACATTTTTTACATGCCGATACCCATTCCTCAAGATTTCATTGTAAATCAATGCTGACATTAGCAGAGTAATATGCACACACGATAAAAAAGTGAATGGCACATTTTAGAACATTTCTATTTAAAATAAATAAATAATCTGGGTCCTTGAGAAAAGTGTTCAATTCATTTTAACATTACAGCACATTATTATGGACCCCCAGGGTGACCTTAATTCCACAGTCATTCCCATTTGCAATTCAGAGATAAAATTCCATGCTTTTCACAGAGAAGATACAGAATGACCTTCATTACTCAGCAAACCTATTTAGAAACCACAAAATAACCTCTATTCTACAGCAAAACCCATCTGAGTTGTACTGATAGATCTTAATTCTTTTAAAACAGCACAAGGCTCAGCTCTGGACCGACAGAACGACCTTCACTTCACATTAAAACTCTGCGGCCCTGCAGACAGAAATCTGGTAAATAACTAACGCATCTGAAGAAAAAAAAAAGACGGAAAGTCGTTTCAGTCTTTGGTCTAACAGCCGGTTCTCAGGGTGTAAAATAAAAAATGCTGTGTTTGTCAAAACCAGCAACATCTAAAAGATACACAAAAGGTGTCCTTTAGAGTTTATGACTCTCTGGTTTCACATTTAAATGTTCTGAGCACCCTTAAGCATAATTCTTTAACATATAGGGTTAATAAAAGAGGGATGTTTTAAACCAAACAACCTTTGCTAACTAGCCTAGCCTATCCTAACCTTTGTAGTGCTTTCATCTAACCAAGCTCCTGCCTTAGAGCCCTGTCGCTGCCCTCTTTCATCCTCTTATTTGACTTTTGTTACAGTTTCAAACAGCCTGAAAATTAAGACAAAAAGTGCAGACAAGTGGAGCTTCTCAGAGAGTCACTAGTGGCAGGCTCTGAATGATATACAATTTAAAAGATTGAAGTAGCTGTGGAGTCTGAAAATTTAGGCTTTTGTGAAAGTGGATGTTTTTTAATGGCTACCAGGGGACCCTCTTGTGGCTGCATGATAACTTCCAATTATATAGAATATGGAAAAAAAATCTTTCATCAGTTACTTTTGTCTGTGACCTTAGGAAACACTTTGAGTTTATGGGCACAATTGCTTGTAGGGGATTTTTATAATAAATTAAGAATTTTGTTTTGTCGCACAGGGGAATTATTTAGAGTTATATTAGCCAGTTCACCCTCAGATCCAACCCATCCAGTTGCAAAACACCAAGATAATGAGAGCAAGAAGTGAGGATCCATCAGCTGACATCATTGAACAGTGTGTGTTATCTGAGCAACTGTGTCCATCTTTTATTTAGTCTATGCCTCAAAAGTGGATTAGTCCCTACTCAGTTTTGTAGAATTAAATTCTATTTTGTATGTTAGCTTACAAATAAGCAGTCTGTTAACCTAGTTCTTCATGCCACTTTCACACTTCTCGCTCCAAACAAAAACCCCAAAATGGTAGTAACTAAAACACAGAGGCCTCAAATCTGGAATCCGAAAAATATTGGATGATGTCAAGTTGTCCTTCTTTTATGTACAAGTTGTCCTTCTTTTAGTCTGTGGTATTGAGGCTTACTTGAAGGACCAAAATGCAGTAAAACATCAAAAAGATTAGCAGTTTTAATTAGTCTTGAGAGAATGTATATATTCAGCTAATCAGGTGGGCGAGAGTGGGTGAGGCCCAGGTGGGTAAGTACACAGCAGGCTTTCCAACAGGCAAATAATTACAAGGTCAACAATGAGACAAAGTAGAGGCACAGTAAGAGGACTGTCACTACACTGCCTTAAAACTAACAAAACAATCTGGCAACGATTGGAGTTGGAAGCCAGTTTTAAATGCTGTTGATTGTAGATGATAATCACTAAACAGTGCCTGCTTAGGGTTTCCTGAGACCACACCCATCGCTCAAAGCTATTGGTCAGCTTCCATGCGCACCACCCACAACACTCACACAGACAGAGAAGAGAAAGAAAGAACAACCAGATAGATAGATACATAGAGTTATAGATATATATAATTCAGACATATACAATAGAGGGATTTATTTACTCCTTTTAAAGATGATTACATTTATATTTTCAGCTCGAACATGATGTTTGGTACCAGCATTTATTATCATTATTATTATTATTGATTACATTTTCTTCTGTTTGCCTTTGCTGACACAATTAGGAATGGATTTAATGAGCTTCTGAAAACAATCCAACTGCCTGTTATACATATCTAGTCGGGGGGATATCATTGTTATGGTTAATTGAAAACATTGTCACCAGCTGACACAGACTACCCTAATTCTGGTGCAGCCTAATAGGAAATTTTTTGTGAAATGGAATCCAATTCAGTACTATAAGAATTAAACTGGAGGGCTGTGACACTGCCTTGTCCTTGTGATTAAGAGGTCCTTGGTGGATAATCATACAGCCAGCTAATTAAATAGAGCGGCATTGTTTCTTACAGTCATACAGTTTTATAAGTTGGAATAGAGTTGCTGAAAACCTGTGCACATTTTTTTGGGTTGTATTGTCAAGTTTGCTGCTGTTACTTGATGAGTCAAACACATACTGTTAAACACCCTTTCAGTGAGTAAATGTCATTAGAGAGAAATCAGTTTTTTTCCCTTCCTTCCAGAGGAGATATTCTTGGCTCAGTTCCATTGAGAAGGTGAAGATGGGGGCTTTTTGTAGGCCAGGTCTATTTTGGATTATGGAAATGGTGAGAACAATGTTTCTCCAATTTTTCATCTGACTAACAGATGGAGAGGGGAGACATGGGGGCAGAGAGAGAGGGAGTGAAACAGGAGGGCTGGGAGTGGAAATAAGAAATAGAGGGCACTGGAGCATATCCAGTATGTATCATACTCAGCAGCAAAGGGTTGGTTACAGAGTGGGAGGGAAGAGGGTTTTAGGATCACTGCTATGGGCGTTTCTTCTCAGCTCAGCACTGTGTGGATGTACGTTTGCTGAGGTGAAAATACAGAGCTGACAGGAGAAAGAATCAGTTCATAGAATCCTCAATGTGTCCTCTCCCCTTTCCAGCTGTGCATATATGGCTTTTTAAAAGACAGAATGAGGTGGCGAGGAGATGTGAGCAAATCCCTCATCTACTGTGGAAATGCAGAGTGGCCTTCACAGTCACCTTTGAGTCTGCATGCATATTGAAATAATGGAGTTGGGGGATTTTTCAGAGTCCCAGAAAAATCATTCTTAAAAGTCATTATCTTCATGCATGAAAGTATATTCAAAGTTTTGAGAATCACACAGATTTTTTTCTTTTTCAATCTTTAAAGAATCACTGATGTGATGCATGACTTTTTAGCTTCTTTTGCAATCTGAAAAATGGAAAAAAAAATCTCCACAGGAGACACAGCCACAAAAATAGTCTAAAAGTGCAAAATGGATGGCTCCCTCCGAGTCATAAATATTTCAGTGCTGTGATATATTATACTGAGAGCTCGATATGCTAGTATGTGCATAAGATATAACCAGTGCTCTCGTTACATTTGATTTAAGAAACAAATTGTTCCCATGTTTTCTAGCGCATGTTCTACGCTTGGTTGAGTTCATTCATGACTCTTTTTCACTCTACACTTGCTTTGTCTGGATACTGATAAAGAAACACAGTCTGAGTTGAATGAAGAAGTTATTTAAAGTCAGATCATTTGCTATCAGTCAAATGCACCAGAGGATTTAGGTAATGCTACTCAGACCTCCTTTTAATTTAGAACAAACGACAACGGTGAGTCAGCAGGTGTTTACTTCACAGCAATACTTCACGGTGTTATCATATCTGTAGATATAAAATACAGAACTGTAAAGCCAGAATAACATAGAAAATAACATATAACATGTTTGTAGATAATAAAGTCTGTCAAAGGATCCACATTCTAGTCTACAAACCAATGACTATTTTTATGGTAGCTATGCCCATCTCTTGTATACACAGAAAAATAACATGTTTCATCACATTTGTCTTTCACTTCGTAAAAAAGGCCAAAATGTCTATATTGCTAATGGTAGTCTTCATAGCCAAAACTATGTGATCATCCTCAGAAAGTGGGGGAGAAATGCACCGACAACACACAGTGCCATTATGTTCTCCAACATCACCATTTTGGCCCCCATATGTGCCTTAGCAACATGTTGCTACCAATGTCAGCCAAGCCTTAGGCCTGGGCAATTAAGGTTTTGCAGACACGTGACCAGTAACCATGTGATGTTAGCTTGTCCACTATTATGGGCATGTGGCAGTCATGGTGACAATATAGGGTCGAGTGAATGCTGCCCCAGTCACATCGGCCATGGTGTGTGTGACCATCTGGCAGCCACCGGTCACAAGGGAAAAATGAGTATTCACCAACCATTTGTGAGTATTTGCTGGAGGATGATTGCAGGCACTGGAAAAATGACTCCAGTCACCCAGGTCTACAGTTAAGAAAAATTTCCTTGTGGTTATTTTGGTAGCTAGCATATTGCTATGGTTGTAGTTTGAATGACTGACTTGTCTTTAAAAATTGTGGAAACCAATTTACCATCTTCCTTCAAAGTAAAAGCTTACTACTTTTACTACTACTGCTCAGCTAGTACTTTGGAGTACTTTCAGAAAATATGACGATTTGTAAATCTGCAAGCAACCGAAGCAAGCGCCTTCTTTGCATCCAATTTCACCCAGCAGGAGCCAGAAACCTCCACCACCCACAGCCAACCAGAGGAAGAATCCACATTTTTACCTAATAACTGGTAGCGGTATCATGTGCTGAATGGTGGACAGCTCTTGAGCAACACGTGCATGACATCACATGAAAACTCACTTGCAACCACTTCCTGATTTTTTCCACTGGAAAAAGCAACTGATTGTTTTTAAAGCTTCAAATTTGTTGAATTGTTTACATTTGCATAAAAATTTGAAGAATTATTCTATTTTTAATTTAAAATATTTGCTGCACTCTACAACCTGTCAGTGTTTTCTTACTAAACTGAAGAGTCTGACCTTATTCTTATGGGCTTTGCAGCTTCTGTCCAGTCAGTCACAAGATTATGTTCCACAGCAGGACATTTCATGACTGGACAACATTTTTTGTGTATTTAGGCTCTCTATAATAAGCTTTAATAATGAGCAGATTTCAACAGATCCTTTTCTACTGTCAGCACTCTCAAAGCATTTCTTACACTTAACTGTCAAGAAAACACCACAATTTTTCTCAAAATGTACACAAAAACAAAAACCCCAAACCCTTATACGTACACATAAAAAATGCAATAAAAACGAAGGAGACTAAAAGTGCAAAATGATGGCAAAAGCAAATGTAGTGAGCCAGGAAAAGATGGAGAAAAAAGATGAAGATGACAGAAGAAGGAAATGGGTGGTAACTAATTCAGGAGATAGGTTGTGAGACAAACATCTGCTCAGCCGCAGCAGAGAACATTTCATTTTGATCATATGGATGCTTGTGTATCTTGTGAGTCTTGTCTTACTGTATGGCCATGTGTGTCAATCACGTTCTGTTTTTAGCTCCTGCGCTGTTTTGAATTAAATCACTTGTCTTGAACTCTTGTCTTTTCACAGCTAAAAAAACAAAATATCAGAGGATAATGGCATGCTTTCAGGCTGTGTTTACTGGCACTGTGGTGTTATTTTCCTGATGGATGTTACAGATGCAATCTGTCAGATGCTCTTATTTGTGTGCAGTTAACAGGTTGGATGCAACTGTATATGGTTGTTGTTATTTTTCTCACTGCAGGGTTAACTCTGCCTTCAACTGTCTGCAGTCAAACTAAACTTTAATACTGCTAAAGTCCTGTAGATAGTAGATAGTAGATAGTAGATAGTCGGTGTACGTACATGTTTTCAGTTTAGTTTTAAATTATTGAAATTATTAGAAAAACCACGATATGATTCAAGATAATGACATACTGAAACGCTACACTGAAATTCATTATAACTGTACCTAACATTAAGATTTCATTATGTGTTGCTCCTATTACAACAGCAATACGCCTTCAAAGATGACTCACACTGTATCGGCATTATGCTGTTCTGATTGGTTGTATTCAGGATTCGGCACTGTATCTTCAAACTCTTCTAACAGTCAGCTGTACCAACATTCTGCCAGGCACATTCATCAACTACTGCAGGACTACTGCACTGGCATTCAAAAACAAAGAAATGTACAAATAAAGCTATTTACATTTTCTTTGCATTACTAAGTAAATGCAATACAAAAATGTATATATCCTAGAATCAGCTAGCAGCTAGATGCCAAGGTTTCTCAGTGTTTTTGTGCATTTACCCAAAGGGGAAAAAAATGAAATTAAAGTTTTAATATATCAGTGAAAGAAAGAAGCAGGCAATAATAATTACTACTGGCAGACAAAAACCAGAAGGGAAAAATCTTCCACGAACCTATGAAACTGTGCTGTGAGAAGAAATTTAAAGCAAGTCACTGATTCTGTGAGCTTGATGACCTCAGGCAACTTGTTCTAAAGTTGAGGGCCCTGATGGCAAAAGTGCGGCCACCTTCAGATTTAGGTCTCAACTTTGAAACAGTCACAAGGGCCTCAGCTGAGGATCTAAGGATGAAGCCGGCTCAATGAATAGAATAGAATAAAATAGAATAGAATAGAATAGAATAGCCTTTATTGTCATTGTACAGGGTACAACGAAATTGGAGTGCCACTCCCTTGGTGCAAAAATACAATAATAAATATAAATGTAGAATATAAAAGGTACATTAAAACAAACAATAGTAAGTACAATATATACAGGATAGCACAATATATACAGGATAGCAGCATTAATATAATGACAGTAAGAATAGCAGCATAATAATAATTGACGGTGACAGTATGGTGTAGCTAAGCAGTTTCAATTGTTTTTATGCTTATTTACTACGGTGATAGCTCTGGGAAAGAAGCTATCCCTGAATCTGTTTGTTCTGGTTTTATGTGACCTGTACCGTCGGCCTGATGGTAATAGTTCAAACACTTGATTGCTGGGGTGAGAATGGTCCTTGATGATATTGCCAGCTCTGCTGAGGTACCGAGAGTTTGCAATGACCTCCAGGCTGGGCAGAGAGCAGTCAGTGATCTTCTGGGCTGTGTTGATGACCCTCTGCAGTGCTTCCTGTCTGCAACTGAGCACCCTGCATACCATGTTGTTATGCCGTACGTTAGGATGCTCTCTATGGTGGCTCTGTAGAATGTCACCAGCAGCCTCTCCTCCAGGTTGTTCCTCCTGAGCACTCTCAGAAAGTGGAGACGCTGCTGGGCCTTTTTTACCACCGCAGTGGTATTTGCAGTCCAGGAGAGATCATCAGAGATCTGCACGCCCAGAAACCTCATGGAGTGCACCCTCTCCACACAGCTCCCATGAATGTACAGTGGGGCCGGGTCTGCTCTGCCCTTCCTGAAGTCGAAGATAAGTTCTTTAGTTTTCGTGGTGTTCAGTTGGAGGTTATTAACTGAACACCACTCAGTCAGTCTGTTGACCTCATCTCTGTAGTCCGACTCATCCCCCCTTGAGATGAGTCCAACCACGGTGGTGTCATCCGCAAACTTTAAGATGGTGTTTGAGAGATGGGTAGGGGAGCAGTCGGATGTGTAGAGCGTAAACAGGAGGGGACTCAGAACACATCCCTGTGGAGACCCGGTGCTGAGTGTGATGGTGCTGGACAGGTGGGGGCCGAGTCTGACAGACTGTGGTCTATTTGTCAGGAAGTCCTTAATCCAGAGGCAGATGGGGGTGGAGAGTCCCAGGTGAGACAGTTTCTGGACCAGGATCTCCGGGATGATGTGATTGAATGCTGAGCTGAAGTCCAGGAAGAGCATTCTCACATAGCTTCCTCGGTGCTCCAGGTGACTCAGCGCAGTGTGGAGCGCTATGGTGATAGCGTCCTCAGTGGATCGATTTGTCCTGTAGGCAAATTGGTGGGGGTCCAAAGTGGGAGGCAGACTGGCCCTGATGTGCTGACAGACCAGTCTCTCAAAGCACTTCATCACTACAGGTGTAAGTGCAACAGGCCTGTAATCATTTGGGCTGACCACAGCTGTCTTTTGGCGATGGGGATGATGGTGGAGGTTTTGAGGCAGGGCGGGGACGGTGTTTAATGACAAGGAAAGGTTGAAGATTTTAGTGAAGACTCCGGTCAGTTCGTCAGCACATGCTCTGAGAACCTTTCCATGTATTCCATCAGGACCTGCCGCCTTCCTGGGATTCACTGACCTTAGAGCATACCTCACTTGATGCTCCCTAAGTGTTAGTGTGCCGGTGCTGGGGGCGGGTGGAAGTGGTGTGACAGCTGAGGGTCTGGTCGTCTCAAAGCGGGCGAAGAAACGATTTAGATCCTCAGCCAGCGAGGCATCAATCCTAGATGTCGCCTGGTTATTGCTTCTGTATTCTGGATTCAGTCTTTGTGCTATGTAGCTTGGGGCTAGATCCAGGAAAGCTTTAAAACTGATCAGTAAAATCTTAAAATCAATACTAAATTGTACAGGAACCCGTCGGCGTCAAACTAGGACTGAGGTGATGTGATGTTATTTGCTAACACATCATACCAGCCGCAACCTCAGTGAGTAACTACACATTTTTTCTTTCCTTTCCATCATTCAAAACTCAAACTGCTGAGATTTTTTAAGGCTTAAACAAAAACAAACAAAAAGGAAAAGGAAAAAAAAATCTGATTTAAGTTTTGCTAATTTACAATGCAGGCTGGTTACAGAGTAGCTGTATAAAGAAGGACCTTTTCATGACTTTAAAATCGTTTTATGACAGGATTGTCAAAAATCTCTGTGCTCAATTGTTCAGTTCTTTTAAGAAGCAGACGTGTTGTTTTGGCTAATAATTTGTTATTAATATTTTTTAAAAAAAACACACTTTTCTTCAACAAGTGAGTCCCATCCTGTAACGTTGGTGCTATTTACTCTCTAACGTTTATTGTATATAAAGCTGTCTGAAGTTCCAGGGTGAAATATTCACCCAATGTACATCTTTGAGCTTATAAGGCACCATATGGAAAAGTAAAAAAAAAAATATTTTAATTGGCACAATATAAGAAAAAAATCCAATAAATTAGCTGCAAGCTCTGATTTTGTTGCAGAAGCGCTTGGCATTGATTGACAGGTTGGGTTTTTCCCCATATGAAAAGAAATATATACTCCATTAGGATTAGTTTCCTTTTTATTTCTTTTTTCTTCAAGGAACTTTTGAGTTTTCTTGCACTGGGCTAAAGCAAGTTCTTCACCGTAAATGAAAACCCCGAGACACCGCGTGTCTCTCAGGGGTTTAAGTCTAGCGCAGAGATTCTAATTGGTCCCCGTCTAGCTCTTTCTGCCAACATTAGTGTGTGTGGGATGCTCCTTCACAATGGGTTTAGAGGAAGTCAGCACTCATGATGACGCTGCTTTCAGGTAGACAGACAGACAGTTCATGTGGGGGAGGAAAGTGAAAAGAGAAGTAGTGAAAATTGGCAGAGATGTGAGCTGTGATTGCAGTGGAGTGTGACTCTCACTGTAAGAGTGCAGGTGCTAAAAGTGGGCCTTTATGTGCATTTTTTTTTAAAGTAAGTAAAGATCATTCTAAAGCAGCAGAGACACAATGTTCGTAACATTTGACTGAAGTCAAATTGAAGCTGCCAATGTAAATAACTGTTTTCTGTCAGACATTAATATAATTTATAGTGTTGTGTGTGTATTCAAGGTCACTTTGAGATGAAGTGTAGAGTTGGGTTTTTTCCCATTTTATGTAAGTATTTTACTGCATCTTTCAACACTCATACGTGAAGCCAACCACAGTTAATTTTGCAATGCCCTTTCTTTAGAAAGTAATTCCTCTACTGCTGGATTCTGCTCCATACGGCATTCTTTTACATATATACATATATATATGTATCAAAAGAATCATCTGATTTTAATTCTGCAGCTGGTCATCAGTGACCGTTGAAACACATACTGTTAGAAAGAGGGATTCGTGAGTTTCACATTGTTGCTGGTAGGTAGCTTAACAACAGTGACTGTCATATGGTCCTTTGTCTTGTACACACACAACGGGCACTTGTACACATTCTAAGTTTTGTATGTAAAACTTAATGTTCCGCCATGGATTGTAAAATTTGCAACAAGCTTTTATGTCCATTACACTAACAAATATAGCTGTTTGAAATAACATTATTCTTTTTTGATACACCCTGGGGTTGGTCCTCAAAAGTCTGAACTATGAATCACCTTGAAGCTGATGCACAGACATTATCTTCACCCAAATGTCTTTGGGAGATTTTTTGCACATAAAGCTAAACTTGAAAAAAATAGTTTTTCCTCATTTGTGTGACAATGTTGGTCTGAGCTGTGTTTTATGTGCTGAACTGAACTGAATTGACATGAGATACAGGAAACAGTTTTATTTACATAGCACCGCCAAATCAACAGTAGTAGGTGCTTTATATTGGAAGGTAAAGACAATACAATAATACAGAGAAAAGCAACAATTAGATGACCACCTATGAGCAAGTACTTGGTGACAGTGAGAAGGAAAAACTCCCTTTTAACAGGAACAAACCTGGCACAGCCATCTGCTGTGACTGGTAATACTACTGATTCCCAGTGTAGAGGAACCCCAGACTCTGGCTCAGTTCACATGACTTCCACAACCACTCTCAGTGTCTTTATACTGGTACTTTTGCCTTTGTTCTTGATCTCTGATGGTGTGCTGTTGGGTACGTTATGGTTTTGATATTTGGTTGCTGTTTTGGTCTGAGGGTTTTTGTCTTGTTTATTTTTGTACCTTTTCTCCTTCCATGTTTCCTAGTGACCGACCATTTCCAAGTAGCTAGTGTGTTTCTTTGTCTCCTCGTGCGCTCTTCTTGTGTCTGCTTAAGTCTTCACATTGTTATTTTGTTGGTCACTTTCTTTGTGTGTTTTGGTTACTTTTGCTTTTTGCCTTTGTATGCATCCCTTCATTCTCAATGCCTTGGTTCCTGTTTGTTTTTTAAGTGCAATGAAATGTGAAAACATAACTCAAATCAGTATTTGGTGTGACCAACCTTTGCTTTTGACCTTCTGGATAAATAATCTTGGTGATATTTTTGTTGGTTTTACGTTGCGATAAAGGGGAGTTCCAAAGTTGGCCATTGTAACAGCCTTAAGACAACTGAAAATAGCTCAGAAATATAGTGTCAGAAATATAGGTTGTGATTTCTGCTGAGGACTTAATTTGCTAATCAACCAACAAAAGAAAAAGCAAAAGTGTAGCAGCAGAAACTTGTATGTGTGACGTGTCCACTGGCTGTTATCTCGACTGAGGAAAGACAGACAGTTTGTGGAAAGAAATGCCACCACAATTCCATGAGAATTAATCTCCAAATCCACGAGAGCAGTATGTTACACATTGGGTCATGCAAGAGAGTTCTAAAACGGCACCAGTTCTCCCAAGTCGTCTGAAGCATTTTGGAGAGCTTTACACATTCACATGTTCTGTGGACTGTCTCAATGTCTTCTGTCTCATCACATACAAAATAAGTGATGCTGAGATCAGATGCAGTCTGCTGCAGAACTAGCTGTTTGGTGTGTTGTGGATCAGATAACAGATCAGATAGCCCTTAATGGTATTGAATGATGGATAACTATATAAACATCTTAAGTTCTTTAAACCTTTCCACCGCATTCTACTGGGCCTCAAGTAATGTAGTTTACACTCCTGTATAGGCTATAACACGACAACACAGACCGCATTTGGCCTTGACTCATGGTTTTGACCAGAGGTGTAGTGCTATTTGTTTAAGTATGCACACACACATATGTTTAAGTCATTATTTGTTTCTAAGGCAGTTTCACCTCTGGGGTAATTTTACATACATTATCCAACTATAACTGAGGAAAGGTGTCAAATGTTAGATTTAACAACATAAGAAGTCATCTCTGACCAGCTCTCTCTCTAACTTTGAGACCATCTCTCACCCTCACAATTCTCTAGTGAAGTCTCTCGCTTTAATGTCAGAGTTACAGAAATGCCTGTCAGGTGGAGTGCAGGATTCATCCAGAGCAGAGTTGCTTATTACAAACTATTCCACTGAGTAAACCGGATATGTGTATTACAGTTGTCCTAAAGGATGCACATAAGAACACAAAATGTCATTTACCGTCAGACCATGACCCATCCATGTACTGAAGTTACATAATAACTGCATCATGTGCATAAATGTCCACATTGCAGATGCTTTTTTGTCTGTATGCCAGTTAATGAAATACTCTTTTTGAGTCCCAATAATTGTACCGTTTTGTATTAATTATGGAGCAATTGCTATAATCCAACAAAAAAATCCATCAGCTCACTTTGAAAAAATATCTTAATTGCCTGCGTGTGGCTTGTATTGTGTGGAATTTTTTGTGGTCTCCATAGCTGTGGATGTGAGTCTGTGTCCCTGAATTATACAGTGATGGGCTGGCAACCTGTCCAGAGTGCACCCTGCTTTTTGTCCTCTCCAGCTCCTACAACCCCAACTTGGATGAGAGATTAAGAAAATGGATAGATGGTCTGCACTTACAGTATTTCAACTGAAGCATAAATGTCCAAAGTACCCCAAACTAGCCCCAAATATATGTCATTGTTCTGAGGTAAAGCCAATCCTTGTGCAGTGTGTAGATCATGTAAGAGCATTAGCTTCCAGCTCAATTTGTATCTATTATATTTGTTTCTCTTTGAAATGTAGTTTAATAATCTCTATATTTTAAATGTAACTAGGTTTGTGTCATTGCTGGAGTTCGTCAGATCAAAGTGTATCTGTATGTATATCACTGACTGATGTTAGAAGGCAGAGTGGGTCCCCAAAGCAACTGGTAGCTTTGTTTCAGCAACATGCTGCAAGGCAAATCCAATCAATTTCCACGCCACACTGAACAAGAGGCGCTGTGAAAATAGCTGCTTTCTATTCTACACGTCACATGACCATGTGTTGATTTAACTCTCTTTCATCTTTTCACATATTGCAATCAAAGCAGTTTCATAGAGCCTAATGAAACACAGATGGTAATCTTGGTTGATAATTTAGATGAAAAAAACCCAACAAAATCAGCATATGTCGCACAAGTTATTGATTTATATAAAACGGAAGCCATTTGTTATTGGAAAAGGCTTTAATCTCAGCAAATTCCCCACATGCGAGAAATGATAGTGTTGATTCAAGCTGCGTATTTGCTGTGTTATATTACAATATCCATCCATAAGCAAATTGTGTAAACAGTCTCCTCAGCCATGCAGACACTGAAGATCCATTTAGGTGCTTTAAAACAGCTTCTACGCCATAACAACATTCCCAACGTGTTCTCCACCATTTTTTCTACTCCCTCCATCATTGCCTTATCTTGCTTTTATTTCTCTATCTTGTGATTGTGCTTGAAAATTGTATGCTACAGATGCTCAAGTCAACAGTCTTCTTTCTTTTTCTGATTTTGTTGGTGATTCTCAAAGTTTTTATAAACTTACTGTCAGTGTTATGCACACTATTTTACAGTGAAAGATGTCACGTGGCTACTGAAAGTGCTTGGGTACAGAGCACAATTACATTTGTAACTGTAGAGTGCAGTTTCAGTTTGATTATAGGTATTAAAACACCTGTTGCTGAGTTTTCAGAATTGCCAATCATCAAGCCCCACATGTGCTGCCATTATCAGTCCCTAAAAGTTGACAAACTGGAGTATTTTACCACCTGGCTGTCAATTTAAGCAGAAAGTAAAACTCTGTCTATATTTGTTTTGTTTTTTTTCTTCAATAAAATGCGCATTTATGTGGCAATGGCTTTGAAAGTTGTTCTTATTTGTACTGACAGTTCAGCTTAATGTGAGGATTACCAATGCTGATTAAATTGTGCTCTTGTCCTTTTCAAATATGCCACTATTTCACTATTTGGGCCACAGCCATCATCCATCTGGCTTGTAGCCTACACCCCCAGGCTATGTCTCTAGCATCTTATACGCCCCCTCAGTATGTTCAACATGTGCATTTGTCTCGCCTTCTAAAAAAAGAAGCAAATGTCTTTCTTTTTTTAAAAACCCCTTTAATGCATCCAACAAGTGTGGGTCTTTTTTTCTTGTGTTTGCCTCCACTATTTAAATTATGTGTTGATGTTTATTGAGGTCAGAATTGTTTGCTCAACTGCTCATGTTAGGATAATGATGCATGCTCTTTTTGGTTTTACTCCATTAAAATGAGCATGATTCCTGAAAATCAACCCAAAGCAGACATCGTATGCATCGCTGCACATTGGTTGTGCAGAGGTATGTTTTGAAAACCATCTGAGATATTAGAGTGAATTAATAAATCATTAAAATGAAAAGGTCATGCATACATATTTGAAGAGGTTTCTTCCCCAAGCAAGGCACAGCCGAAGACAAAGTACATCATGTGTACATCATGGCTCAGGAGAATAAATATTCTACTGTAGTTGAATGTTAATTCCTTTCTTTATCTTGTGAATATCCCACCCCCTCACCACACTTCAGGCGCAGAAATGTTTCTTGCTTAAATCCATCTTTGCTTCATTGATGCATCAAATTATTCAAAAAGACAGCTTGATAGCAATTTACAGCCTTGTTTTCAGGATGTGTGCAAAAGTATTTTCAAATAAACTAAATGCAGCTCCGTCTGGAGGCATCTGAGCAGAGCAAAGGTCAGATCTACATCTACACAGGTACCTTCATCTGAAGTTCATGTGTGACTAATGTGGCTTTTAGAACAAAAAAAAAAAAGAAGAGGTAATTTGCTGAAAGAGGTCTATTTTAATGTTTCATTCTCTCTGGTCCGTTTTTTTCTTTTGCCTCTTTATTCAAATTGTAGCTAAATGACTTCTCTCATGACTTCCAAATGTATTATGAGATGCCGGCACTAATCAGTGTTGATGATAAATTGTAATGTCAACCACTTAATATGCTGATATATTCCCAAAATGCCCTGGGATAATAGACTGAGCCTTGTGTGTTCTTAGCAAAGATTGCTAGAAAAGTCGCATTAATTAACAGCAATAAATCTGGCTCTTAACTTTGATAATGACCTTGCTCTTTCTCTTTGTCTCAGAAGCATCATTGATTTCAACATGTTATCTGATTGCGTACCAGTTCAGGTATAAGGGTATTATTAATTCAGTTATGAAGCATCAAGCAGAGGTGATGAAAAACATACATCACAAGAGTGTGGACAGTAGCTTTGGATAATCGTGCATTTCTTTTATAAAATCAGAGCATTCAGCTAGGTTGGCAGTTCAACCTTTCAAAATGCAAATGTTTATCTTCTTGGAATTATTGTGTTTGGTAAATTTCTCAGAAATGTGTTAATGGGTCTGATGCTTCTGTGCAAGCAGGTCTGATGGTGATGCTGGAGGAAACATACGTGTGATTAAGCAAAATCAGCAGACTCTTTGTTCGTTCACTGAATCATAATGCAAAATGCTGTCCTAAATTTCCAGGGGACTGTAGTAATGCTTTCATGTTGCCAGAAAACACAGACCGAGTGAATCAGAATGTCGTTATTAGTCATGATTTACTGACATTTTTTTTCATTATTTTTTTCAGCTTTATTAGGTGAGCTTTTGCACCTCAGCCAAATGTAAACCTGCGATTTTATTAGGCTTATTTCTCATTTTATTTGATCTAAATACCAAACAAATGAAGTGCACAGAAATGTACTTGATGCCATTTGAAGTGAATGCCCTGGAAATACTTCAATCTCAAAAGAGCGAATGCATTTAAAATCTTAAGAATAAGATCGAGTAACAATCAACAGTAAGTCACAGTAAAGTAATATTTGACATCAATTTATTAACTGGTTAGGACTTGAAGAGGCCCAGAGACCAGTCATCAACCCCAAGGCAAACTCTGACTGCTCAGAAAAAAAGCGTGTTGCCAGACCAGTTGGGAAGTGTTTGCTTGAGGTTTCTGGCTGCCATTGAGTGAAATCAGTTCAAAGATAGAGCTCCACCAAAGACCTCCCTATGTTCGCCTCGGTCGCTAGAAGATTGCCAAGGTTTTCACTGAGGATGTTGACTTGTCTGCAAATACTTGCCAACTAACCATAGAGCAGTAATGAAATTTTAAAAAAGCAACAATGTGAAAGTAAAGTAAAAGTGGCACCACTGACACCAAAGTGGTTGAGGAATACAAACTTTTCCCTAGCGACGAGTGGTTACTATGCAGTCACATATTGGTCTTTAAGCCTAGCTGAGTGAGATTTAAGTAGTTGGTTTCAGCGTCTGCAGCAGCCACTTCCAGCTGGTCAAGGAATATTTATTTTTAGACATTTATAAATTAGGGAGTGATGACCATATAGGTGGATGCTGGGGTTGTGAAGGGGTCAAAACAGCAGGCAGCAATGCTTGGTCGCAGTGGGTCTTGCAGGCATAAAGAGGTGAAGTTTTGCACCTTAAAAAAATATATTAAAGACAGCATCGTGGCTAAAAACCTATCATCTCTTTGTAGTCCCATCCAGATTGACATTAAATTCATACGGTATATTGTAAAAATTTGCTACAGTGACTACTGGCTGACTTCTCCAGTCAGTTAACAAGGAGTACTCACTCACAGTGCTATTAATTACATTCAGTAAGAGAGAAAGACAGAGAATGAGAGATTTTGTCTTTTCCTAATCAGACAGCAGATGAGCCACGGTTTCAAACACCGTGTTAAGCTCTCACCCGGCACTGTTGCATCAGAATTTCTGCTCGGAGGATTTTATCCATCTGCCTGCGCAGAAGCCAGAGAAAAGAGGACAAATTATTTTGTCCTTTACATTTAGGAATGTGTTATGATGCAAAAAATGTTGTTGACAGCCCATGCAATGCAATGACCAATGTGATGCTTCAACAATAAATCCCACAACTGTGCACTGCGCCTAAGAGAACAGAGCTTTTATGTCACGGTACCCTCAGGGTTTTGTGTTTTATCTTGCGTCACATTTGGATCAGATAAGATTATAGTAATCTCCTTCAAGCGTGCAGATTTAACCCACAAATACCTGACATTAGGAGATACTTAATTAAGGATAATTAATGCAAAATCCTGTCATAAATCTCATAAATTGTGTTACATTAAAGATAAAAGGTAATGTTGCGTAACATACTATAAGTAGGAATGATATATTCCATGGCTAAAATACTTAAGTAGGAAGCATATTTCAGCAAGCGAAGACGTATGAAAACAACATGAGAATTGATTTGGAGTATTCATAAACAGACAATGCTTCTCTATGAAATTATGTTTATTTTGACATTCACTATTCTTTTGTCTTGATGGAAGGACCATTAGAATACAGGTGTTGTGTTGTTTACAGAACAAGCTGATTGCCAAGGGCCTCCACAAGAGAACATTAAATCACTGTGCCATTCATCACTAATACATAGCTGAGCCGGTTGAGATGCCCAGAATCAATCATCTAAATGGGGCCATGAAAGCACAGAGTGTGCTATTAAATGAGTTGTATCGGCAGCAAGGCTCATGGCTCTCCTCTGCATAATCAGTGCCACTGCTGGAAGGAAGAAAAACACTTTAACATTACAACATCTGTCTAATCACTGAACTTGAAACTAGTTTTCAAACTACAAGGGGTGGTGATCGATCTTGAAGTGTTTTTTTTTTCCAAACTGGTTAGCTCATGGTTAGTGAATAATGTGTCAAACAGAAGTACTTCAAGGAGCCATTCATCCTATTAGCAATCATCAATACATTAAAGGTCAGAACAATAGTCAAATCTAAGTAACAATGATTCATGAGTTGGTCTTTGTGAGAGCACATTTGTGCATTAATTACAGTCATTTTGTGAACTTCCAGTGTGACTCGTAGCTGAGCCACAAATCATTGGTAACCTGTTGATGACTGTAAGTGTTCTAAGGATGAGCGTGTATGTTGAGTGCATGAGTTCATGGCAACTCCATATATAACAGATAGGGGCAAAGAAATCTGTCATGGTCCGTGGGAGTGTCTGGGGTTTTTCCTCCCCTTTGGGGTGAGCTTCCTGCGTCTCACCTAGGCCTCATCTACAAGCAATCAGCAGGAGGGCTTGTTAAACCAGGGCAACCTCCCACTCCTTGCCAGTTCGTTGTGTGCTCTCCGGCGAGGGCATCGCTTCCCGCAGATTGGACTCACCTGGAGTTGAGCTCTCATTCCTCCTCTCTGGAAATATCTGTCTCTCATCCTTACCTGCTTGCCTGCCAGTTGTTATAAAAGCTGAATTTATGTATAGTGAAAAATATATATATTTTAATATATATTTTTACTTTACACCAGTAAAATGGTGTAAAGTAAGGATTCACTGTGAATCCTGCAGGTAGTTCCTTCCCCTCCTTTTAATCTTGTTAACAGTGGCTTGGACTGGTGGTGGCAGTGGTGGATAGTGTCTCTGACTCTCAGTGTATTCACAAGGTGAGTGCGCAGTCAAGACACAAGGATTGTGTGTGTGTGTGTGTGTGTGTGTGTGTGTGTGTGTGTGTGTGTGTGTGTGTGTGTGTGTGTGTGTGTGAGTCATCAATCAAAACCTTTCAAGTAATAGTGATAAGTGTCCCTGGTTGCAGTGAAGCTGAGGTGATTGACTCTGGCATGTTTTATTATAAGTCAGAGCACTTTGCTCTCCACTTCACTACCAATTAGGACCACTCACCTTTTGAGTCCTGACCTCTGCAGGACAAAATATATTTCTGCCTTTGCACACTGATGAGACCTGAAACTGGCCTAAACTGACTTGAATCCTAATACTCTGCCCTCACTGCTGACACATTATATTCCTGACATCAGGTTATTATTTCACCTTGACCTTAGCCTCCAGTTTGTGTGTTTTCAATCTCTGGACACACTCGGATGTAACATCCTGTAGTCTGGCTGTGGACTGTTAACTGAAGTTGAACTTTTTAACAAATAATTGGTCATAGCTATTTATTAGTTCACTGATGAATCGTAATGATAAAGATATGATATAAACAAAGTTAAGTTCAGAGAAACATGGTGTTTTCTTGAAATTGTCAGACTCCATGATCGTAGACTCTGGGTCAAGCCAAGGTAAGGTCCTGTAGTTGGTTGTGAGTCTGGTTTAACACGCGCAGTAACCGCAGGGGCTGAAAAAATTTAGTGCTTTGACAGATGAGCTGACACGGGCAGCTGTAGGCGATAGCTGTCTGCTGGGCCTCACTTCCAATAATTCAAGTCACTGAACTGGACCTCTTGACTGTGTTTGTGCTCCGGGTGTCTACTGGAGCATTTTTACCGGGATTATCTGACAAATAATTTGGTCTGCTCTGTTGTACAGATGTCCTCTGTGAAATCACAGAGTTGTGGTATTTGCTGGTAAGGAGGATTCAGTGTTTTAAAACAATGTCAAGTAGGAAAGACATCAACAAAGGTTGCTGCCCATCAATTTGGAAAATGTTGTTTTTTCAGTCAATTTGAAGTTCATAATTCTACAGTGAGAGATTAATAACATTTGGAAAACAAAGCAAGCACAGTTAGCAATCTTCACAGGAGCAAATTCACAACAACTCAGTGCTCAAACTGCAAAAAAAGCAAGTTAGTGTCAGCATCGGTTAGAGTGTTTAATGTTAAAGATCACGACAGCACAATTAGAAAAAGACTAAAAATCTATGGTTTGTTCAGAAAGGTTGTGAGGAAAAATCCTCTTTTCCCGTAAAAAGAACATCGCTGCACAAATTATGTTTGCACAGTTGCCTCTGAACAAACCGCAAGACTTCTAGAACAATGTCCTTTGGACAGACATGACCAAACTGGATTGCACTAAGTGGGAAATAAAGCAAATATGATGTCAACAGCTAAACAGCAGAAAAAGAAAAGAATCAGGGTGTTGCCCAAAAGTCCAGCCATCAGCAGAGCAGGACCTGTGGGAGAGCTGTGCATAAACAAATGTCCACAAACCTCAATGAATAAAAGCAATTTTGCAAAGAATGAACGATGTGTGAGACTGATAAAAATCATTCAGAAACTGATTACTTTAGGTTATGGTTGGTAAAACTGGGGTGTCCTTGGTTCTTCACAGGATTATATCCAGAAATATTTCTGGCTCCAAAACAGCCAACATGGCAGCAACCCGAACACTAATGTTGAGCCCAGAGACCTATGGTTAGCATACAGGTGATCTCTGGTCTCATAAACTGGTTTATATACAGTCTACTGTCTGTTGGTTGCAGTTTCAACCAGTCATCCACAACATTAAAACCCCTGGCAGAGTAAGCATGTCATAACAAGACAATATATTGCTGAGAATCCTTGAATCCTGGTTCTTATTCTTTACCTTTACATATACCACCCACACTGCAAGTATTTCTCAGTAACAGTACTAGGAATATGAAAAAGATTCCAAGGTGATGACTCCCCCCACCCCACCCAACTCCCCAGATATGTCCAATCAAACATTCATGGAACAAGCCCCTCACAGGCACTTTGTAACCCACAGATGCTAACGTCCAAGAGCCAGATGCTTTCTCTAATTTCAAGTCCTTGATTGTTGCAGTTAATATTTAGTTCATTTGCTTTGTAATGTATCCTTTATATTTGCTGTCATTCAATCCTACCTTTAATGAAGTGTGTTTGCAATTAACACATGCGGTTCTTAGAGTAACTAAAGGGAGCGTTTCAACAACAGTCTTAAATCTAAGTCTTATAATTATAATGAAAAGTTTTCAGGTGTCAACTTCACTTCTGTGAACTTGTAATAGTCAGGTCCTCCCATTTTTGTTCTTTCAACACTGTTGATTGTCGAATGTAAAAATAAAAATAGCTTATTATAACTGCAGTACAGTTGTTATTCCGTCTTCAGTAGCTCCAATCGCCAGCCTTCAGAATATGATAGAGCTCCAGGTCCAACTTAACAAGCTCATCAGGTCCAGGTCAAATCCATGCGGCCGCTAAAATGATGAGCAGCTCCAGCAATAAATGTCTTTAACTGCCAGAAGTCATTTCAGTGGGTATTTTTAACCACATCCGTCTGTATTCCATCATGGTGAATTTATATTCTCTTTGCTACCTCATTAAGGAAAAATTGATAAAGGGATGAATTCCTAAAGGACATTTGTACTTTTCTTCACTTACTGATCTTATTTTGTGTTGCAGGGGAAATATAAAGTGCATACATTTAGCATGTAGAACGCCCTGTTTGAACATTAAAATGTTAGTAAAAGTGCAGCTAAGTAATAAGAAGCCTGTGTGATTGTAACTAATGTTTATGATGCTATTAAGACTGGGACTGTGCCTTTAATTTAGATATTCAAATCAAAAGAGTTTGGTTTTGTTAATCATAACTTAGAATTTCTTGATGCATTCTCAATCTGCAGGTTTCCCCAAACCTTATAAACGTTTGGGGAAACCTGCAGTCAGCTGAGACTGAAGAAGTCACTTGGATGAGTGACGAAACGTTTCTCCCACAAAACGCTACGTCCAGATGAACAGATTCAACTTTTGGAGATAACTTAGAATTGTTATGTGTTTGTTTTGGTTTTACACAGGTCATGTAAACGCTGAAGATCAAACACAGACAACACCCATAGACATTGTGTGCGCGTTCACTATCAGAGAAATGCTGAAATGCACAAGAAATGTTTTTTCATTTCTTTTGTGGTTGCTTTTGGTAAGAGCTTTTCATCCCCTTCATTTTTCATATCATAAAAATCTGTTGTTGCTCAAACAAAGAGAGTTGCTCTCATGAACCTCGGTTATGTTTGGCTATTTTTATGCTGACTGATTCAATACCATAATGCAGCAATTAGACTTAAAAGCTCCCAAGGTTTAGCTAAGAAAGTAGCCATTACTTTTGCATTCTGTGAATAGCTCTGGGTACATATTCCTTCAATTCTCCTCGATTTCTTTTCACTTCCTTTGTCATGCTTTCCTTTACTTCTGCTTTTATCTTCTGACACTAAGCAGAAGTCTTCCACATTAATGTATTAAATTGATATGTTTTCCTATGGTGCCATACGGGGCCAGGATAAAAGCAGCATCGTGCGCACAATAAAAAAAAAAGGGCAACTCGGGCCGTGGTGTGATTGATCATTGGCATTCTGAGAAGCTTTGATAGCCTTCATGTTGTGGTCTACAGTTGCAGGCAACACGTTTTGATCTTTAATGCCTTTAGTGAGATGAAAAGAAACTTTGAATCACTGAAACTAGCTCCTTCTCTTTTTTCTTTTTTTGCAAAGAAGAGGAATCTTACTTATATGTGAATTTTTTCCTGTTGCTCTCTATTCAAAATGTGATCTCACAGACATCCAAATTTTCTCCTTGCGTTCTTACAGTTCGCCACCTGGTTCACTCTCCTCTGGTGACATCTGAGCACAGTGGCACATCACAAACATCTGCCGTAAAAAAAGAACCTTCCAAGACTTACTCTCTTATGTTCGGGGGCTGAGGTGGATAATGTTTAATTAATGATGAAAGGCATTTCTGTAAAAGGAAGGGGCTGTCTGTCATGCAGCATCTGGAGGAAAACAAACAGTGAGGGAAAAACCTGCAGCCTTGTCATCGTGATCTCTGGAGTCTCTTTGCTTCTGTATTGCACTCCACTCTCTGCCATCCATCACTGCTCTTAGCACCATGTGTTCATCTGGCTTTGTTTTCCTCTCCTGTGGATTTGGGTGCTGATGATGAAAACATAACTGTCCTCCTTTGCTTTATAAGGAATGCGCGCAGATGCACGGTGAATGTATTTACTGTGTGTGCATATGCATCAGGGAGAGGTGATTGTGTGCCTGTCTAAATGCGAATGCTTAAAGCTACATGTATTTCTCGGCATATGGCCCTGAAGTAAACAAAAGCTAGCAGGCCGTGTGACTTGGTGCAGGTGCTGCTGGGAGCTGAAGTGCCTGAAATCCTCCAGATGTCATTTCACTGCTGTTGATATTTGTTCTAAAGTTGCTGTGACAGCACCTAGGATGGAGTACTTAAACTTAACACTGGAATGCTGTTTCTCTGAAGGTACACATAAATGTCTTGACGAATCAACAGAGAGACGGGGTGTTACTGCAGGTTAAAGATGCTTCAAGGAGTGTTGGGCAGCAGACCAGACAAATCACGGCAACCTGTCATGCAGACTTGCATCTCAAGCAATCCGGTAAGTCGAGGTCGAGTCCCTGTTGAAAATAACCAGCGTACATACAAGTGCTAAAGAGGCTAAAGAGTTTTTCATCAAACTAGCTGCAAGGCTTTGGAACAAGTTTAGTCAACCTGCTCACCCTCCACTTCCCCAAAAGGCTGGTTGGTTCTTTTTGCTTGTCTGCTTGTTTGTTGGTTTTGTCTAAAGTTTTCAACATATCATTTTCAAAAGTTGTGTAACAATAGATATCTTTTACTGGATTCAGATGAAATTATCCATATTTATGACTGGATTTGTCATGATCTGGGTGGGTACCTGCAGGCCTCCAACAGCGGCTCCTCCTCCTTTAGGCGGAGATCGGTTGCTCCTCCCTGGCTGACCACCTGTGGGCAATTATTCCGGCAGCATATTAGACCTGCGCTCTCAACCGTTCATCGCCTGAGTATCTGCTATCCCATAGGTAGCTTCTGGAGTGGAGGTCTCGCCTCCTTCATTCCCGCTTTCCTGGACCTGGGCCACCAGCTGCTGATACGACGTTGCCAACTGGTCCACTACTCGCTTGCCTGCCTCCCCACGTCACGACCGCATCCGGGCCTTCCGCCCTATCTGACCCCTCCACCTGTAACCAATGCCCCGGCCACTTCCAAGTCCAGTTTCCACCTCCCCACTGCCTCTGTAATTCAGCTACATCCTAGAGTTGTCTAGGTCACTCTTAGATACCTTAGGTTTTTCCTGCGCGCCACTAGTGTGGTGGCGTCGTTTTGCTTTCGCTTATGTTTACTTGTGGGTGGAAATAAATCCTTTGTTCACTTACCGTCTCGCTTCCGGTTTGGTTTCTGCACTTGTGTCCATCTCAGTTACTTAGTGCCGCTGGGCCGTGACAGGATTAGCCTTCACTTCTCTCTCAGGTCAGGTCTTTCCACAGGATCATGTGGTTCTTCTACCTAAACCAATCTCTCCATAAACATGGATACCGTGTTCCAAGATTAAGATTTCCACATTCCGAAATCATCACCAATGACTCCAGACACAACCAACAAACATACTATTTTAAGAACATAACACTATTGTAGTATTATTTCTGGGGAGGTCAGACTTATCATGTATGTGGTCCAAACATGAAGGTTTGGGCCACTTCTTGCACTGTTCCAAATACTAAATTGGGGGCTTCGGAGCTTGTCTCTCCCAGAGGTTTTCAAACTTTTTGTGCCCAATGGACAAAGGACAAGCCAAATTTCACAGCTCATCTCTACCCATGTCTACATTTCTTTGTCATCTGAAATAATTTCAGGTCTTTTTAATGTAATGTCAGATGAAGGCACTTTTGAGCATGACCCCTTTACTTTGCAATAAGCACCTTAAGCATATAACTTGCATCCATCACCTTGTTAGACACAATCTTGCTGCTTCTGGTTAGATCCTGTGCTCTAGTTTCACTTGGAAGTAATGTTTCACTTCTATGCGAATCTATTGTTCATTGGTTAGGACAAGTTAACCAATCAGGCTGAGAGTCATTGACATCTCTGGTCCATCTGACTTTAAGACAGCTAGCTTTTGTTTGACCGCTTTCTTCAGGTGGATTTATGTAGTTGTCTTTAGGAAACACTGCTCTTATCCAACTCTAAACCATAAACATCACAACTAGCTATTTTCTGCAATTTTTGGATGTAAAGTTGGTCAGAGTAAGAACTGAATGTCCTGTCTTCTTTTATCTCTTACAGTGTTCAGCCGGTGTGCTGTTTCCTGTTTAATTACAAAGTGTGAGATTTGTGTCCACAGCAATCGAGCAAGACTCCACAGAATTTCTGTCAGACCATCCATCCATTGGATTGGAGGCTATCCCAGGTACTCAAGGGGGAGAGGTGGGGTACACCCTGGACAGGTCGCCAATCTGACACAAGGCTAACACTGTCGTTACCACACCCTTTTTCACAAATCAGTTTGTGTTGGGAATGCAAAGCTGCAGTCTGGCAGCAAAGTCGCAACAGTGAGGGATATTAGTCATTCGACCTGACAGGTATATGTTTCTGAATTATGTATATTTACAAAAAAGGATATACCTGCTCAAACTGTCTGATTTCTTGAATACCCAAGTACTCAATTTTTCATTTAAAGAACTGAACATTGGACTTTGTAATACTTTTCTGTTTTGTTCTGTTTTGCCATTGTAAACCATGGTGCAGTAACTGATGTGAATACAGTCCGCTTACACATGCAATCACTGACAAACTCTTTATTTTTATCTTTTGTGCAGTTACAGTTCTGTTTTGTTGTTGTTTTTAATCATTGGAAGCTAGTGGTGCACTGTAGCGCATGCATAATTAAACATTTGTAGGGGGATAATGGCTGCACCGAGCACTTGCCTCACCTTTTAAAGAATAGGTAGTCTTGTCTAGAGATGGACCGATCCGATATTACGTATCGGTATCGGTCCGATACTGACCTAAATTACTGGATCGGATATCGGCGAGAAATAAAAAATGTAATCCGATCCATTAAATATCAAAAAAGCGCCTCACAAAACTTGCGACATGGTGTAACTCGGCTCATAACCGTAGCACGTCGGAGCAGTATGCGTCAGGTGATAGAGCGGCTGTGTGTATTTGGAGCCTCCCTACCAAACCAGCATTTCATCTCCGAGGAAGTTATCCCAGAGAGAAGTAAAGCAAGTGTGTAAGTTCATCTCTGAATGTTTGTAAAGCACTCCCATGTTAAGCTTAACAACCGATATATGGAGCGACTGCCTCTCTCTCCCTCTCCTGCTGCTACTTCAGTGAAACTGCTTAATGATCAGCTGATCAGCTTTTCTGTCGCGAGTCCGTCTCTCTTCTTTGTTTTTGGTCCACTTTGCACCAGAAAGAGGAAACCAGCGGCTGAACAACAGCAGCACATTTAAGCTTGATAAGCTGTTGTTAGAATGTATTTAATATTACTTTCTACACCAGGATCCAGCAGCTTCAAGTTCCTTGGAGTCAACATCACTGAGGACTTCTCCTGGACCCTTCACACAGACACTGCTATCAGGAAAGCTCGCCAGCGGCTTTACTTCCTGAGGAGGCTGAGGAGGTTTGGCATGAACGCCAGCATCATCTCAAATTTCTACAGGTGTGCAATTGAGAGCTTGCTGACGAGCTGCATCACAGTTTGGTACGGAAGCTGCTCTGCCAGCAGCCGTAAATCACTACAGAGGGTGGTGAAGGCAGCAGAGCACATCACTGGCACGAGGCTTCCTGCCATTCAGGACATTTATCACCAGCGATGCCTCCGTAAAGCACACAGCATCATCAAGGACCACAGCCACCCAGCACATCAGCTGTTCTCCTTGTTACCATCTGGCAGACGTTACAGGAGTCTGCCTGCTCGGACTACAAGACTTAAAAACAGTTTCTACCATCAAGCCATACGACACCTCAACCACAACACTTAAACACACACAACACAGCACTCAGAAGCTACCCTGCAGCTTCACAAGTACTCTGATTAATCTGCACTGGTCACTTCACTTTATTGTTATTGTAATTTATATTTAAAAAGTGCAATACTGTAAATTTCTGCTGCTCATTCCTGTGCAATATCCCATCTGCCCTCCCGTCATATTTCTTTTCAAGATTTTCTTATTTAATCACTAGTGTACATATATTTATATTTATAGATACATATATATTTAGTCATCTTTTCTCTTTTACCATGTCTCTCTAATATTTTGTTCTTTACTATTTTTCTATTTGTTATTTTATTTTATTATATTACATTTTATTATATTTTTTCCTACTGTATCATGCTGCTGAGAGACCGCTGCTCGTCAAACACATTTCATTGCGATGTTGACCCTGTGCTAACTTGCATATGACAAATAAAACTGAAAACTGAAACTGAGGATCCTTTTCTACGTAGCTGACGGCTGGTAACTGTGCAGGGGCGGATCTAGCAAAGTTTAGCCAGGGGGGCCGATAGGGCATGAACAGGGAAAAGGGGGCACAAAGACATACTTTTCTTTCTTATTCTTATTTAAAATGTCTAGCTTTTAATAAATAATTATCTGAATCTTACACCCAAAGTTTTAATCTGATGTAAAATGTATAGAAGTCCATTAGTGTATATAGTAACTGTTAAGTCTAATATACCCTAGTAAGCTATAGTACTTTTTCCTTTGGGAAAGTACCATCTGTGCAGTTTGCAATTCTGTTGAAGAAAGATGTTGAATCTATTTAATTATTCTTTAAAAATAATTTATTTCTGTGCATTTTTTTTCACCCTGCATCAAATTAAAGTTGATGCATCATCAGGTGGAGGGTGGGGGGTTCCCTATTTTCTTTTGCTGGGAGTTTGCAACCCTATTAGTTAGGTTGCTTAATATTTCTGCTAAGTACTCTTTAAAATACCAGAATAGGGAGGATGAAGTAGGTTTAAGTTTATTAGATTGATCAGTGTTGCTGAACTATGAAATATTTTGGGTGTAGTGTATTTTTTACATACAGGTATAACAGAATAGCTTTAGTGTTGTTGTTTATTTAAACTTGAGTATGAACTTATACAAAATGCAGCAAGATATTAAAAAAACAGTTTTATTGATTAAAAAACACACTATATCGGATTCATATCGGTATCGGCAGATATCCAAATTTATGATATCGGTATCGGACATAAAAAAGTGGTATCGTGCCATCTCTAGTCTTGTCACAGGCCCTGTCAGCTGGAATTTTCCACATGCAAAAGCTTGTCATGACCACGACTATGAAAAAAGCAAATTGTAAGATCAAAAGATTTTGTCTTTGTTCACAGTGCGCTTTTGTTCCTCACAGCTGTATCGCTGTTTAAACTGACACATCTGATGTGGATCTAAAAAGAAATGCCACATGGCCCGATCAAAGCAAGGTTCACCCATTCTGATTAAGTCAGAGCCACGCAAAGACGGACCTGCAGTCCCTTAATCCGCAGGTAACCTACAGCCTTTTTAAACACAAGCTCTACTCAGGACTTTACCCTAAATCTATTTAGGGCACCGAGCCTCATTAGTGCCATTTTTAATCCAGCTGACATGTACGTAACACTGGAAAGGGTAAAGGCTCCTTGAGGAACAATTTAATTCCAACATAGTGATGAACAGATTCACTTTCCTAGAGAGAGAAGTAATACAGAGCAAAAACTGATGTGGCAGAATAGATTTGCAGTCCTCTGTAGTCCTGTCTCTGGTTGTTTTCCATCAGTTTGTTTTTTCCTTATGCGTTCAAGTTCTGAGCATACATACATAGCTGGAGTGTAGTAGTTCACCGTAACTTCTCGTATCTGCTAGTTTTGAAGGCCCATCCAAAGTAAAGAGGGATTACACCACACAGTAGTAAGATTCATTCAGCCTTCAAACAGAAATAATGATATTGTATATCTGACTTTGGAACAGATGCACACTGTGCATCTGGTTAATGTTTCCAGGTCACAGCAATCCTGTGGCTCCTGTGTAACAATAACATTTGTGTTTTCTGCATTTTAATTTCACACTGAGACGTACACAGCTGAAGTTTTTCAGTAAACTTTGGAGCTAACGCATTTTTCTTCTTATTTCTTTTTTATGCGTATTCCATTGGAAGACAGGGATTGTTGCAATGTACTAATGAGCTGTCATAGACTACGTAAACAAACTTCTTTCAAATACTCAAGTGAGCTCAACATTAAGTTGAGGGACAGTTTCTCTGTCAAAAGATGCTATATTTTGAAAGGGGTGAGGTTTGAAATCATTATTAGAAAAAAGCTGTTTTCAGACTGTAAGGCAGTTTTTTTTTTCTACTCTTTGATCTGTATGATGTCAGTGAGGGGGATATCCTTCTTGTGGTCATTTCAAGCACTTAGGTGTGACCACATTAACCCCACCCACCTCCTTCTATGTGTTTATGAGGGACAACCAAGAAAACTGAAAAAGGAGTGGCGCTAAAACAGCTTGTTTTGGGCAATGGATCAGGGCTCAGTATCAGATAAATAAGGATTATTTTGGACTGTGAGTCAAGCAAAGCTGCTCTGGTAGAGTCCAAGAATGGATGTGGTTGGCTGGTATCACCATAGGCTATTGAAAAACTGTTGAAAAACTATTGAAAAATTGTTACACTAACTTCACTAAATTGTATTTTGATATTTCAACAGTATTGTTTTTAGGGAATATCATGTCAGTAAAGCACATTGGAATTTAAATTCACTAAACAGTTATTTGAGGTCAGTTTCCGTTTACTTTCATGGACTTCACAGATGCAACTAGTGGAACACATCTTCTTATCTGGTTGCAAATCACATCAGCTCAATGGTTTTAGCAAAGAAAGAACGAAAAAAAAAGAAAATGATAGTTGCTATAAAACATTCAAAAATGTAGCTTTGGTCATTTACTGGCTGACTCCAAATACTGAAAAACCAACTTTTGGACAAAGAAAATCAGCTTCATCAGAAATTTGTGATGTTCATAGTGTTTAATTTTCTCCCTTAGATATTTTACAGTCAGAAGCTGTAAAAATATCATGTTCTTGCACAGCATTATGGTAACAGTTGCTAAAATTGCAGAATTTCTGCCTTAACTAAATCTGGGAACCCACCAGCTACAGTCTGCAGACTACGGCCTATATTTTAGTGCTTCTGGTGTAGCCAGCGGATATCTGGATAGTGGAGAACAGATATTCCGGCCTGTTCTCTTTATGAAAGCAGAGAATTGCTATGTTTATGGGATGGCATACTGGCAAATGCGTTGCCTCCTTTGCCCTCAGCACAGACTGTTTCCCTGCGTGCAACCAGAGCCTGCTCAAACATGATTAGTTAACACTACTTGGAGCTACAAACAGAGTACAAACAAAAACCAAAAAGCTTCCAGTACTAAAAATCTTGCATATTCATTTACAGGAGTACAGGAGCTCTGTAAAAATTAGACTAACCCTACTTTGTTGCTTTTTGATGCTTTATAGAGTGCAAAGTTAACCTTCATATAATTCAGAGTCCCTTTACTGTTAACCTTTTTTTAAATAATCAGCACACAGTGGAGGTTTTTTTCGTGGGGATGCTTGTTTTAATTGGAGAGGTTTTTTTTTTTACTTCTGTACTCCTGAGGTCAACTTTTTAGAAAAATATTATAACTTGTACCTCACTAGCAGCTGTCAGTAGGAAATTTTATGGACGTGTTTTAATCCATATCAAAACTACAGCTAAAAGGAGGAGGAAGAAAACGTGATAAACGGATAAAAATGCGACATCTGAACGTCATATTGTTATTCAGAGCACGGGCCTCCCTCGGGCCGCATTCATAAATATGTTATGAGCAGGCCTGCCGCTACTATACAGTCCAGCAGTGATGGATATTCAGGGTGAAGGGGTTCTTGTGAGAGCAGCATGTAAAGGATGACTGGGCCGGAGTTAGTAACGCACCATTAACTGACTCACAGGATGCTCACAGACTGAGAAGAGAAGGAAACCCGGTTAGTCAGGAAATCAATATAAAACACATCAGTATGGAAGTCAGTGAGAAGCGAAGAAGAGGTCTTTGGCATATTAGGATCAGTTTAAACACAGTGTGCAACAAATACACTGGAACATACTTGTAGGTGGTTGTACTAAAACAAGTTTGACTACATGTCGGCGCAAGGTGCAAAGACAACAGAGGCTTCAGTGCTGTAGGTGAGCAGACAAGCTGCTTCTGTGCTTCTCCTTGACAAAGACCTCAAAGATACAAGTGGAGCTAATTTAAAGTTTTTTTCCTTGTGTTTTGAATCTTGCAGTCAACAGTTGTAGTATAAATACAGGACATGACAGATGTAGTACTCTATACTAAATGATGAGACTAACTTATTATTTTTCATTAAGATTCCTACAAGAGAGCACAATGAGTTGGGGCAAATTAACAAACCCCTATAGGAAAAAGACTTTTCCTACTGTGTCTTTTGTTTAGGCTGTATCTGTATTGTATTTGTACCTGTACTGTTTTGCCCTGCTGGTTCCTTTTCGGAGTTATTTGAAAAATAATTATATCTGCTGTGTGTGACTATGCAAGACAATTGTTCTTTATTTGTTGGTGAATCATTTTAAAATGTCTGTTTTTAGCACTGTTTTAGTACTAATTAATAAGCATCTTTGGGGTTTTTTGCATTGCATCTGTACGTTTTATGGACAAGTTGCTGACATGCTGCTTGCTAAACAAGCTAGCTAGCTTTAGCTGATAGCTTAGCTGATAGCTTGGCAAAAGATGGCCATTTTCGACAAGCAACCAGCATGGTTATCAGAATTGAAAATGTGGTGTGGTGGTTATGTCCATCTTTCTTATACAGTCTATAGTTTTCCCTGAATTTCTCTGATCTGAAGCTTGTGAAGAAATAAGGTAAACAAACTAAACTGCTTGTTATTGTCTATGATATATATGGTTAAAACGGAGGCCACCAGAGAGCAGTCTGATTTAAAAACATTAATCCAACTTCAACTGTGTGTTAACACCACTCTCATGCCTGCTTATTAAACACAGAGAAGGTCAGAAGAGGTTTTAGTCCATGAATATGATATGACTCAGTCTTTTCAGAAAGTTTTGCTTTAGAGCCCATGGACACATGAATGACGCAGGAGCCGAGAACTCTGCAGGCGAGCGTCTGAGCCTGCCTCGGCGAGGAGTTGCATGCTGTGATTGGATGAATGGAAGTGTGGCAGAAGCACAGAGGACAGGCTGACACAGAGAAAACAATGAACCTGGATCAGTTTCACTGTTTAAACTTTTGACCACCAAACCAATCTTTTCAGCATGTGTTATACAGACAAAAGTGTCTTCCTGTGAGAGCAGGTGCTGCATTCAGTTGAAACAAAGCTTTTTCAGTGGAAAATATACTAAAATATCATAGAGGATATTAAAAAGATGGATCTAGCCACTGCAATGACATTCTTTTGAGGACTGCTGTCGTAAAGCGTTTACCTGGTGTCAGAAGTGACCATATTCAGAGGGCAGCCAAGTTATCAGCTGATCCAGCAGAGACAGATACTTAACAATCAGTGCCAAGTAACATACAAATAAAATGCAAGAGTGTCAGTAATCAAAGATAGACCTTTTTTTTAGGAACAGCTGGCAGTTTTAAACACCTGGCACACCCTAAAAATTACTTTAAGTCTTAATACAAATTTAAATATGCTGGTTATTAAAGAAAAAAATCAACCTTGAACAGTTTTCACAAATAAAGAAAATGACTAAAGTGACAATGACAGCTTTTTGTTTGTAGTTGGACAGTTTAACAACTCATCTGTAGGGATGAATTCATTTTTAAGGGCAGCCTCACACGCCCATCAGCCGCCTTTTTATCAGCTTGTAAAATACCTACCATTTACACTTAAAGTGCAGCTTTTATGTCGTTTTTCAAGTGTCAAATCTTCCTCAACTAACTACACAAAGTTGTCTTGGATGTCTACAGCATTAGGATACGTCAGTATCTCTGTGCACATTTTATGGTGGCAGATTTCTCTAGGTGTTACTGTTGAAATTACTCCACTCTACTATCACCAGGCTTTCACAGCTTGAAGTAACTTGTCTTGTCTCTCCATTACACTGGCATATCCAGACTCCTAATTGGTTTTACTGTCTCAGCAGCTTAGTCGTCTGTTAATGATATCGAAACCTGTGGTGTGAAGATGCAAGAGACCTCCTGTAGGAGGTTTTTTTTAAGAAAGTGCTTTTCTTGTGAAGCGCCGTGGGAGGTGGAGGGCAAAGGAGATGTGTTTGTGTTGGGAATATGCATGGGTTTGTGTGTGTGTGTGTGTGTGTGTGTGTGAGTTTGAGGCTGTCTGTTGTTTACGGGTGGGTAGTTTTGCTTAAGATTTTGTTTACACAAGCTGTTGCTCCCATGTGGCGTTTCTTCTTGTATAAAAGCTTCCTGAAAAACTCAGTGTGTTAAAAGTGCTGCCAAATGAACAAACACACACTGACAGCATTTGTCTGCGGCACCATTCAGCTGCGAGACGCAAAACGATAAAATAAAGCCATTACGGCAGATGAGATGGTCGTTCCATCCTTGCCAAGATCCATTTGAGTTTTGAGGGTATGATTTTTCCTCATTCAGGGAGTCACTGGAGCTCTGAGTCACACAAAAACCTCGAGAAAAAAAATGACGTCCTAACTGCTAGAAATCCGACACGCCGTGTGAAAGAAAAATGGGCTGATATTTTTCTGCACAAGCGAGCGGTTCTGGTCTTTTCAGCACGATTCATGTGAATCAGTTCTGACTTCTGCCACATAAATTAATTGACACTAACAGACAGTGGCCTCCTAGGTTTGCAGATGGACATGAAATAAGACGTTACATAAATTGTCAGTGTCATACAAGAGCAGCCACTCAGGGGAGCTTAACAAGAACATCAGAGAAATGAGCACGAGGCTGTGGATGGTGGAGAAATGGGCCATTAAAGCGATAGGATTTCTCGTGGGTATGACGAGGACAAGACGGCTTTCTTTGTGCTCGCTGAATGACACAAGGGCACGCTCCTTTAATCCTAAAATCTCAACCTTCGTTTCCTCCTCATCTGCAGCCATCTTCACTGCATGAATCCACTCTAACAGTCCTGCAACTCTACAGAAAGCCTTTCCTTTATAAAGAAAGAGATTTCTTTGAGAGATTTCTGCAGCGCAAAGTTTGGGGAGAAATGGCATATTCCAACTTTTATGTTTAATGAAAATGGACTAGAGTAGTGCCGGTCCCTTAGATCCAGTGTTTAGATACAATGAAATTGATCAGATACCCCTCTCTTTGCATTTTTTTACAAAACAAAAGACAGGGCTGTTTCTCATCGTCAAAGTACAAAACACAAGGTGGCCTTAGTATCAGCAGTCTTTCTCTTGTGCATCTCATTGTCGTGGTACAGAGAGGAAAGGGACAAAACTGCTATATCCAGGAGAAATCAACCACTTTCATTATCAACCTGACCGGTCAGTCAGTGAAGCCTGGCTTTTCAGACAGGAAGTAAACTCTCCATGTTTCTGTTTGCTGTCTGTCTGAAAATCCAAGGCCAAATAAACAACAAAGAAGGAAACTGGAGAAAAAAGGATTTATAAAAAGAAAGCATAAAGACTACAAACGTCAGAAATGGCTTAAACCCTTCAGAGCAAAGATTTCAAAGATTGATGAGCCAGGAAGCAAAAGCTAAGGATAGAAGTACATGATGGACTGATTCGACTTTAGATGTTAAAAGCTTCACAAAATTAGGTTTTTTTGCCATAACTCAAGATTTCTTAACCTAAGTATGATTTAATTTCACACATGTGGTAGTAATTATAGCAGTAATTTTTTTTTGACATTTTTGTCTCATTTCAGCCCCCACAGCCCTTCAGATTACAACAAAATGAAACTAATTATGTGTTGACCATTAGCTGTAATTTATTTGTTTATGTTCAGCTGAGATGTACCCAAGCATATCTGACCTGAGTAGAAATGTAGTAAACAACCACAGGGGACCAAAGCATAAGGGACAAAGAAAAAACAGTTGCCGATGAAGTTTTAAATTCAAACCTTCAGTGTGAGATCTTTTGTAGGCAACATGTGACACTCACATATCAGCAGACACAGAATATCTTCCCTGCTGTTGCTCCATCAGGCTTGTTGTAACAGCCATATTCATGTGTTGTACTTGTTTCAGTGGCTCCGCCTTCAGTTTGGTCTGTTGCCATGAAACACGCGATGTGATTACAATCATGTGACTCATTTGGCCAGGAAACTAAGTCCCACTATTTGCCTAGTCGTTATGTTTAGGATATTTTTTATACACTGTGTGTAAGTCTGTAAGCTCCACACAGTTTATCTAAATCAAAGCAAATCAAAACATGAAAATCACTCCCTTTAATCCCAAAACTATTGTTTATTTTCAACTGCAATATGCTGCAGTACTGTGGAGCACTGAAAGTACAAGAAAAAAATACAATTTATTTATTTATTTATTTTAAAAAGGGAGAAATAAATTAATTCAAATCATTTTGTCTTTGTCTTTATCTACAATAATTTGACCCTGACACACTGTGAATGACAGACTGCATAAAATAGAGATGCATAAAAAAAAGTTTAATGAAAGATCACAGGGGGGAAATGCAAAGGGACTAAATTAAAAAAGAATAGAAGGAGAAAGTAACTAAAGAGAGTAAAAGAGAAAGAGTAACTATAATATGTAATGTAACTAAAATAAAGGCAAATAAAGAGCATAAATGCATTTGTTTTTTCATTATTTTGGTCAGTTTAAATGGTGTAATAATATATAATAGACTTCTCTATTTAATCATTCACTTGTGTTTTTGGCAGCTTCGGTCCTCCGTACATTACAGAAATGAAACAAAACACGTTCAAAAACTTTACTGACTTTACTTCTCCATCACTCCCTTAAAGCCTTCTTAAATCGTGAAACATCACACCGTATAGTGTGATAGTAATGTGTGATGTCTTTGAAGACTGAGCACAGGCTGTATAATTGACTTGCCATTTATTATGACCTAAATATGACAGAATGATATTGCCATGCAGCTCATATGGAGCCCATGTTGGCAAGCCCTGAATGAACACTCTGCAGCCTGAGACTGCCTCTGAAGGCTTGGTTTAGGCTGATTTATGCTAATATAACCCAAGCTAAAACCCTCCATTTGAACAGTGGCTTGAATAGTAACTCGCAGTCATTACAGTAATGTTATCCAGTAGATTCCAGAGTCTTATTTCACAGAGGAGCATATCCCACCTGTCTGACAAAAAGATGGTCAATAAATATTTCATAAGTTTCATTATTGCATATTTATAGGGTGTGTGCCACTCAGTAAATCTGCCTGAGTCTGTGCCGAGGAACGATCTTTAGCCCAACAGCCACATAGTCGAGACGTGCGGACCGAGGAAGGCCGAGTCATCTAATTTACCTGCCCTGCCAAGTGAAGCCCAGAGAGTCGTCACTGCAGGCCTGATAACTACAAGGCCAGAATGTTGTTAGCTGAGCTCGTGTGGTGTGAAGTTTGTATGTGAGAGCACAATATGTGCAAAAGCAACAACAAAAGCTGCAACATAAAACCGACTGTCTAAATTCCAAATTACACGCCAGAGGAGGTTTGCTAAATGAAACTAAAATAAAAAACTAGCCATTAACATCACAGCTGTCACTTGAAGGACAATGGTTTGTCTCAGTTCGTTACACATGTATCAGTACAAAGTTGTTCAAAAACTAAAATTCAATTACTACTAAAGAATTTTAAAAAGGCTATGTAACATCTGTGTGAAAATGTCAAAATGCCCTGTTAAATTCAGGTCATATATCAGACATCGTTCAAACATATATATATTTGTGTGTGTGATGAGAAAAGATTGAAAACAACATAGAAGCCCATTTGGTGGGTGATTTTCCAGGAAATGAAGGAGTGGTCCGTGACAGACTAAACCTAATCCAGGTCATTTTTGTTTTGGGTCAAAAGTACTCAAAAAGAAAAAAATATATAACAAACATGTATTTTCCAACAGTGACAGCTCACTGAGGGCTTTAGTGTAACTCTACAATCACTTTACTACAATAAAATGTATTTGTGCTGAAGCAACGTCTTTGCATTTCTAAACAATCTGGAATTTTATTGGGATATTTTTTTCATTCAAAAAAGAAAAATAATGGCAACATGAATGGAAGCAAAGATCGAATAAGTGTGAAATATGAATACACTTAAAACTGAATCTTTGTGGACATGAAGCCTGTTGATTTTTGCTGCTGGATGAATGCAAAAATAGCCATAACCCATAAAGTAACGCTGTTGGCTGCTTTTAAATTGTAGGCTTGAACAGACGTCACAAAAATTACTAAAATTACCTTTGCTGATTTGAAGAATGATAATGGAAAGCAACGGGCCTCTGTGGTGATTTCTACACCACCCAGAGCTGTGATTTAATGCTGTTAAGTATTGACTTGGTAAGACTCACATAATGCAAGAAATTATAGCCTGCAAGCAGCCATGTTTGCTACTTTTGGGAATCAAATTGCTCTCGGTGCAAAAGGAGGGGAAAAAAACAAGCAAATATCTTGGCTTTTGTTCTGTTTTGTTTTTGCATTGCTCTATTTCATGTTACAGTATGTGTCATTAATAATACCTAAAAAGCATGAGTGAGGTCAGAATATATGTTTGGTTTTCTTTTTGCATGGTTTCCTTATGCACCAACCATTTGATAAAGTTTTGTACTTCATGCAGAGAAAATGGATAAAATATTTAGCAAGTATACTTATGTGGAACCCCTCATTACAAAACTGGGTGATTGTATTTGTTTCTTTCATTCTTTTTGCAAGTTTCTAGAAAATGCTTTGGAAATTATAGATCAAATAAAGGTACGCTACTTTCTATCCATCCCTTGGGACATTTAGTTTTGTATCAAGGAAGGAAAAATGTCAGAGAAATGACCTCTCGGACAAACCCAGAAGTTTGTACTGTGACAGTCTTATGGCACAGTGGTGCATAGCCCGACAGGAGACTGACCTACAACTCCCTAAAAGTTTCATGGGCACACAATCATTCCCACTGACTTCTCTCAGCGCGACCTTCATTTGGCCAACGTCATCACTTGCCACTTTCATATGTTCCCTCGAGATGTTTTCACTCTGTGCAGATTGTATCTGTCAAAGAATACAAGGAGACATTGGAAGACGTGACCCCAATACCTTCACCCCAGTCCCCAGTGAGCTGCTATGATGTTGCTTCGGCCATTATTTCCCATTAGTCCTTGACAGCTGTGTGGTTTGTCGCAGCGAGACCCTGCAGAGATTCGGGTCAGATATCGGTCCCCCTTCCCTTTGTTACCACATTTGCTGGGCTCCATTGCCAGGCTTTGACACGCTGGCTTTTTTTTTTTTTTTTTTTTTATTATGTGAAAATAAGGATGTCTGACCTGCATTCGGGATGCTTTGTGTAAATGCATAAACAAGAATACAGTTTAAAAGTAGCCTAAGTATAAAAGCTTCCTTTATGCAGCCCTTTGTTAAAATAAATAAATAAAAAAGCAGGACTGACAGGAAGTACAAGAAGTTGCTTTCTCCATGGTGCAAAACAGTCTGAGTGTGGAGTGATGCACACTTCTCACCCTCATTGGTCGTGGGAGGTGCCACCAAAGCAGTGGTAGGAGGTAAATGGACTGGGATTGGAATAGTGCTTGAATAATACTCTCATACCATGTTTGGTTATTTGGAAACTCACCAAATTACCAAACTTAAATGTCTTTCTCCCTAAAACATCATGATTTCAAATACCAATGTTAGTTAGCTAGCTGACAGTGTTGTTTGTTTGATTGATTTCGGCATTGACATGATATGTTGGGGTATTATATAGTTTTGTTGCCATTCATGTCTGTTGAATTATCTTGAATCGTTGTGGTCAGAAATTCAATAAACTGCAAATGTTCATTAATTGGCATCAAAATTTACACAGTAAAACTTTATACACGTAGTTGCACCTGTTCAAATATTTAATCAGCCAATCACGTGGCAGGGTGCTTGTTGGATTTAGGCACTTAGAGAAGGTCAGGATGACCTGCTGAAATTCAAGCCAAGCATCAGAAAGGAGAATAAAGGTGATTTTAGTCACTTTTAACATGGTATGTTTTTTTTAGCAGTAGGCTATTCTGAGTATTTTAAACTGCTGGTCTACTGGGACTTTCCCACACATCTCTAGGGTTTACAAAGGATGGGCCAAAAAAGTAAAAGAAAAACATCCAATGAGCAGCTGTTCTCTGGGAGAAAAGGCTTTGTTGATGCCAGAGGTCAGAAGAGAATAGCCAGACTTCTTCGAGCTGATAGGAATTCAACTGTAACTGAAATAACCACTCAATACAACCAAGATATGCACAAGAGCATCTCTAAACACACAACATGTCAAGGCTTGAAGCAGATAGGCTACAGCAGCAGAATACTACACATGGTGCCACTCCAGGCAGCTAAAATTGGAAAACAGAAGACTAGAAAAACGTTGCCTAGGACTTGGTGTAAACAACATGAAAACATGGATCCGTCCTGCCTTGTGTCGATAGTTGGTGGGGGTGTGATCATGTAGGGGATGTTTCTTGGCACACTTTGGGCTCCTTTAGTACCAACTGGGCATCGTTCAAACACCACAGCCTACTCTAGTACTGTTGTCCATCTCTTAATGAGCACAGTGCAGAATGCTGGAGAACGCACCATGTCTCAAAGCTCAAAGCATCTCAAAGTTGGTTTCTTCAACATGGCAAGGAGTTCACTTTTGGGATGTGATAGAACATGTGAGTTACATCATGGATGTGCAGCCAGTAAATCTCCAACTATGTGATGCTGTCATGTCAATATGCACCAAAAACTGTGAGGAATGTTTCAAGCACCTTGTTGAATCTCTGCCACAAGAATTAATTACACCGTGGTAGCGTCACCTTAGTAACAATAGGGAAGCCACATTTATTTCCACAAATGTGCAGTATTTACCAAATGTGCAAACTGGAGAGAGACTCCAACAGTGTTCCTGGCTGACATTTCTCTGTCTTTCCAGCCCAGCATCCTGCTGTGTTCATTATCCATCCATCCATCCATCCATCCATCCATCCATCCATCCATCCATCCATCCGAAAAACTGTTTCTGTCTTACATTCAGAACACTCTGAAGCCCGGTCTTTGGTACACAAGGATCACTTTTTCATATGTTTACCTCATAATTTAAAGATAATTTTAAATTTTAGAATTAATTTTAGAAAATCCCAACAGTGTACCATTATACTGTAGATCATCTACAAAGATCATCTGCTGATGACGTTTTAAAAAATGTAACAAACAAAATCTCTGGATTTTTCTTTACACTCTCATTTTCAGGTCAATGAGGTGAAATCTTTCTAAAATAATATACAGATATGTAATAGATCATTTATATTAGCTACTATAAACTGGCACCACATGACCAAAAAAGATGATAGACCACACAAATTTGGTTATTATTTTGCTTTTAATGCTCTGTTCTAGTCCATTTAATCTGCTGAACAACACTAATGCAAAAGCACACGGTGACATTTTAGTGAACAGAGCTTTTAAACACGGCGATGTCCTCACAGCACGAAGCATTACAAATATTTTTTCTCCATGTTGGTAACAATTAACTTGACTGGCATGCACAGAACCCTTATCTCACCATCCATTAGCATTAACGAGTGTAATGCAGGTAAATGTAGAGTGAAGCTTTGATTGAGGCAGATTTGGAATGGCAGATATCCTCAACATGCTGTTATAAAAGTACAGCAGAGCGGAAAATAAGTTTTGAGTATCCTTTGTCCTTCAGTGTTCAAGCAGCTCAAATCTGAGAGGATGCAAGATGAAGGGAAAGCACACATACACAGAGCAAATAGTAGAGATAATCATGCCTGCTGCATCTAATGAACAGCTATAACAAGCACTTCTCTCATTGTGTCATCTAATTTATCAGCTATTGTCCTGCGCTCCTTTTTTCTGTCAAGCTCCTTCAGGCTGATTGCAAATAAAATAGAATTAGCAATCATTTTCTTCTAACACCTTTTAATGAGCAATTTAATTTCAAGAGACCCAAATTTACTGCATGCACCGGCTTCATTCATTTAAGTATGTATACATAATCAAACACACATGTTCAAGTATGTGGAGGAATGGGTTTTTTTTTTTCTTTTGTCTTTCCCTCACACACGCGCGCGCACACGCAGAATGTGCCATCTGTTTTGGTCCAATCGATTCATTTAGTTTACCTCAATGACACCGGAGCCTGCTGGAAATATCCTATCCTTAAAATCTTCCTTCCCCCCTCCTTAAACGTCTGCTTTGGCTCGACATGATGAATGATCGCTCGGGCCAATCAATTCTATTTAGATAAGCTCGCCTCCAGAGAGGACAGGAAAAGGAAGAAGGATGGATTTTTTTGAGTTATTCAACACGGAGGCCCAAGGTTATTGTTATTTGGGATGTCCGCCAAACTGATATTTCACAGGTAGGGCGGACTTGGTAACTGTACGAGCTTGAGGAGTCTCACAAAGATGATCGAGGTGCAGAAAAATGGCGTTCGCTTTTCTGTGATTTTTTTTGTCGTCTTTGTCTTAATAATCTGTAATTTTCACAACTGTCCACTCTGGTGATGGCTTTCCCAAACCTTTAACCACTTTTCCGAAGTTACTGCAAAAAGTTAGAAGGTTTTCCTGCAAATTTTTTTCCTGAGCCATTCATTGCTGGATATGCTTCATCATCATCATCATTTTACTATTGAAAACACAAATCTATGGTTCAAATGCAACCTTTGGACAGATGGCCTCACATTTCCTTCAATCAGGGTTTTGATATGAGACAGAATTCATAGCTGAATCAGTGACTGCAAGCTGCCCAGTCCCTCAGGCAGCATTTCCCCTGTCATGCTTCATGGCTGGTGTGAGGTTCATTTTCCAAAAAGCTGTCTTTGGTAGGTGCCAAATATGCCCGCTGTTATTGTGGTCAAACAACTCTGTCACAAAATTGGCAAACCTTAGTTTTCTTTAAATGTTCTCTCTGGAATTCTAAAGCTTTTTCCTGGACCTGCAGCTCATGCAGGTCAAATGTACGTGAAATCTCTTTGTACCTGAAGAACCTGCAGATCCTCTGATGGCTTTTTTGTTTTCAGGCCACTCTCTGAATTCAGTGACCCATCTGTCCTGGAAAAATTGTCATTACCAGACCCATTCTAATTCTGTGTTTGTGAAGATTTGAGTAACATAGGGGTGTCATTATGTTTTTTATGTGACCTGAGAACACCTACACCTTTATCTGTATGCACATTTGTTCTTAAAAGAATAAAGAGTTTATTTAAATAATTTTCAATAATACTTTCTATGATGAAAAACTTATTTCTTCACTTCACCTTTACCCACACATATATTAATCTTTTATATAAGCTGTGATAATTGCTTTAAAACTGTACTTGACTGTGCACCTCCACAAAATATAGGGTTCAATGCAAAAGTTTTGAGCCATCCTTTATTTCTTTATATGTTGCTAGGAACATGAAACATGGAAATACAGTATATGAAGCAAAAAACAGAGTTTGTGTAGTTCTAGTGAGCTTGAAAGTCAGTATTTGGTGTGACTATCTTTATTTTTCAACACAGTCCGAATTCTCTTTGACAAGCTTTCTTTTCATTTCTTTCAGTAGTCTTCAGGAATAATTCTCTGGGCTTCTTGAAGGACATTTAAAGCTCTTCTTTGGATCTTTGCTGCCTTTTCTTCCGTTCTCTGTAACAATAATCCCACATCGCCTCACTAATGTTGAGGTGTGGGCTCTGGAGAGGCCAGTCCATGGCTGATAGCACGTCCATTCAGGTATCATTTTACTGCATTGAGAGTGTGTTTGGGATCATTTTGATGCTGAAAAATGAAGCTGTTGCCAATCAGATGCTTTCCAGATGGTTCATAAAAAAATGATGGTACTTTTTCTGTATTCAGAATTATTATAATTTTGACAAGATCCCCAACACCACTGGCTGAAATGCAGCTGATGACAGGGCCTCCACTGTGTTTTACAGATCCACGAATCTGTCCATTATGTATCTGGGTGGATTTGGTTCCTTAAAAGTGGTGATATCACAAAAACAAGCATGGATAAATGTTTATACGTCTTCCCTTGTTAACCTGCACACCCCTGTACAGCCTCATTTATTTTAAAGTCTGAGGATATCCCAGTTATTATGAATATTTTAAAATAGTGAGATTAAAGTAGGCATCACTGCCTGGGGAACATTTGAATTCAAGGCCTTAAGTCAAACTAAAACACCAGATCAGCTCCATTTAAATAAAAATGGATAACAATCCAGCCTTATTAATTTACATGTGTCAGGATGATTTCACCAAATCTTCCAGCTTCACCCAGATGTAAAGACTTTCACCTAAAGTTCCTGCAAAATGGCCATGTCTGCAACAAGAACAACAGCTTTCTAAACTGGATCCAGTGTTTAATCCAAGCAAGACGCTGACATATGAGCCTCAAATCAACACTTTGCCCCTGAGATGTGACAGTTCAGCTACCAGCACTAAATCCCTCCCTGCTGGTATCAAGTCTTCATTGACATCTGTTAGCGTGCACAAGTCGCCTTCGGGAGTGTTACAGCTTGTGAAAGTAGCAGCGTTGGAGATGCTTAACCCAACAGCTCCACTGTGTGGCTCATTTGGAGCATTGCTCATATGGACATAAATAACTACCAAATATTTACATATTTTAATTGTGAATTACAGGCTTTTGCTTTCCCTTTATGAACTGCAGTAGTATGCTCAAATACAATTCAGGTTCTGCACTGACTCACTGCTGATTCATACTATATAATAGAGGTTTTTGTTTTTGTTAAACATATGCAGTAAAGAAGCCTGCAAAGCTGTAAATATTTTCACAGATTCCATGGAAACAAATACTCTGGTGTTGGAGGCACACTGCCAAACACATTTATGTGCTGTGAATAAAGCTTTAATGAAAACAATGAATTGTGCCAGGAGTCATTATTTACCTTTCGCACTTCATTAATCTGTCAATCTCACATGTCACACTCCTTAAAATAAGTATGGGTGCCATTAACTGCCACTATGACTCACTAATTACTCACACTATACAGACGTGTTACAGACATGTAAGAAGCTCTATCTGAAGGGTTTTCAACATTTTCTTAACAGCTGATTTAGTTTCAGGGTGTGAAACCTCAGAACTATAAAGGTCTTTACAGATTCTATGGAAAAGACACTTTTGCAGATATACATATTTACACCTACATGGGCTGTGTTTAAAACGTCAGTGAATGTCTCGTACCAGACGTATCAGTACTTCCCTCCCATACTTGATTAATCTGAAGTTTCACAATGAAATAAATGACTCTGCAGATGCTGAATGTCACTGTGCCACAGCATGTTATGATAAATATAAAGTGACTTCATAATAAAAAGGTTTTTGCTGGCATAGAGAGATTGGGAAATGATATATATATTTGACCATTAAACAATCAGGAATTTTTCATCACAGCCAAGGTGATTGCATCCTAGATTTGCATCTTATTGTACAAAAAAATAAAGAATAATTTATGCTACTTCCCCTTTAATGCTTTATATTACTTATTCAATTTTGGAAAAAAAACAGCAACCTATAATTAGCCGCTATCCTTACTCACAAATAACTACACATATGTGACACAGGAATCAAGTCTTGGGATGATTATTTCTCCGGCTTTTACATCTGCCTTCGAGTTTCAAGTGAGTGACAGGAAGCGCTGACATGAAAACAATCGACACGGCGATATGAGAACATTTCATTGCAGCATTTTGCTCTGTGGAAGCTCACTGACTGTCAAAGTGAACGCAAGTGAAGAGCAGCAAATGATATCTGAAAGAGGATAATGAGCACTTGCTGCTTCATCGGCTGTGTGCAGAAAAACTCAAAGGCAAAGTTAAAGGTGAGCCAACACCCAGGGTTGAAAAAAAATAAGAATACAATATATTCAGGAGGGTAAAGGAGATAAAAATTACTTTTCTGTGCTGTATCAAACTGAGGCAAAATGAGACTGAGGAACTGTTAGGAAACAGCTTTTGATTCTTGACAACAAAGCTGGACCTTTTGCACTTTCCTCATCATCACTAATTAAACAAACGTTAGTGTGTGTGTGTGTGTGTGTTGCATTATGTGCAAAAAGGGAGATTACTGCAAGCATAACGTAGGAATAGATGTGCAAACTGAAGGAAATTCAGTTTTAAGCAGGAAGGAAAACAGTATTTTAATGTCCACAGATGAATTCATAACTTATCACGAACAAGATGTTTCAACACAAGACTTGGTGACACAATTAAATAAGAAAGGGAGGAGATAAGAATGTTATCTAATAATCAGCTGCACAATTTAACAATTTCTTGATCACTAATTTGCAATCAGAAATGAGTTTTTGATGGGATTCACATTACTTGTCATATGTTACTCTCATAACACACAGCTGTTCATGTGCCTGGTGGGAGCACATCAGCGGGTCCTCTATCCTCACTGACGGTCTTCTCAGAAGCTGTATGGACAGATACTTTGACGTAGTCACCACCTCCATCATTTCTTTGCCCTTTGCTTGAAAGCAGTGCCTGCTCCTCTCCATCCTTGTTGGGGCTGGGGGGGGCAGTAATCTGTCTGTTCCCTTTCGCCACACTCCCCACTGAATCTACGTGTTCTGATGCAGGGCTCCCAGTCTCCCCCGTCTCCTCTACCACCACCCGGCAGTTTAGGATGAGTGGCGGCAAAGGCACACTGCGGGCCAGCTCCTCAATGTGACGGGCAAACTCCATAGTTTTGAACTGCGTGACCTTGGCAAGCTCCACCGTCTTGGCTGAAGTGACAATGGGGATGCTCTTGGCGACCTCGAACGCCTTCTGCAGCTTCTCTGCGCCCTCTGTCCGGAAGAACTCATTTATGACCCTCTCCATCTCCTTGAGGTGGCTGTTGACCATGCACAGGCGGGCCACATTGAGGATCATGGTGATGGTGAAGGCCACCAGGCACACGATAACGAAATGCAGCCCCAAGCCGCTGTCAGAGTAGGCAACGCGAAGAGTCACTGTGTAGTTTTGGGTGCCACCGCTGGCGCTCGAGGCAACGCAGGTGTAGCTGCCACGGTCCTCAAACAAGACCTCTGTGATGTTCAGGATGCCTTCCTCTTGAATCTGCCACCTTCCACCTGCAGCAATAATGCACAACACATTTTTACTTTTACCACAAAGTTTCTCATTAAAACTTTCAAATCTCCTGCATCTCCTTAATCAGCAGCATCTGAATGATTTAGTTGATGGTAGTTATGAAATTTCAATACTTCGTTTCTAAAAACTCTCTGGGAGTCAAAAAAAAAAAGAGAGAGAATCAGCAGCATTTCTGATACTTGTAACCTGAAAAAAACTCAAAACCAGATTAAAATTAGTCAATCGTGTCAAAATGTTTTAAAAAAGGAAAAATCTGCTCAGTATTTAGCTGCAAGTATTTACTGAATGCTAGCATTACCTAAGGCAATTTGTCAAAGACAAGAAAGAGAAGGCAGCCATTCTTCTTCTCCAAACTCTAATCAGTACACATCTCTGTCACCTGCTGACAAACAGTTCAGCAGGTCAACCAGAATAACAATTTCTGGATTTCTTTAGTATTTTCAAATTAAAATACTTACAGAGACCTTTTGGTGACATGGTAACAAGTGTACAAATACAGAAGGTGGTTTTATTCAATATCAGTGTCCTGGTTCTACAATTATTTAAAGAGAACATCATGTAACACATTACAGCACATCGTGATTTATTAAACAAAGATTTAGCCAAAATGCAGAAGTAGTGTGAGACAAATCCAACCTTAAGTCTCAGACTCTCCAGGCCTCAGATTATTATGTTAAAATTCATGGAAGTCCAATTATTAAAATGGCAGCATGGGTTAGGTTTGCAAAGTTACACGTGAACAGACTGAAAGACTTCGGGAACAATGTCCTTTAGACAGACAAGGCCAACGTGGAGGTGTTTGGCAATAATACCCAGCATCATGTTTGTGCTGATAAGCTGTATTTGATTTTTGTTAAACACCTCACACTAACTGTTTGCTAAAGGCCATCTGTTTGACAGCTATAACTAGGTTAAAACTGACTCATGCAACAGGACAATGATCCTAAGCACAGCAGCAAATCCACAAGTTGCAACGGCCCAGCCAAAGTCTGGACCTCAACCGGACTGAACTGCTATGAACGGACCTTCAATTTATTTCTGCTAAAGGTGGTTCAGCAAACTACTGAATCGTGAGATGTACTTAATTCATCACACACTGCTTCTGCAGTTTGTGTTAAATAAATAATGATACAGTGTGTCACATGGTGAGGGCCAGCGGGGGGTTTTCTATGTCTGAACGCACAAAATGTTATATATGAAATGAAGCATACTTCTTTTTTCCACATACTGTTTGTGACTAAAGTATTATTCAGTGTAAAAACAGTAACAATGATTGACTAAGTGATTGATATGCTGGTTGAAAGGCAGTGCTTATGTGTCTTTATTAAAGTTTTACGTTACATAAAACCTTTTTTTTCACTTTCAGAATTAAATGCCACTGAAATATCAGCACAAACACTAACTCTGAAAGTATGTTTTTCAATTCATTTGATTGCTTTCAGATAAAAAAGCCATGCAGGACGAAAAGAACTCGAAGTTGATCAAAATCTCGGCGCTTCATTTCCTCGTCATACCTGCTTCGTCCCCCAGCAGGGGGCCTTTAGAGTTGTACCAGCTGATGTTATCATGGGCCCCGGTAACGTTACACGTAATCAGCATGCTCGACCCCTCCTTCACCACGATGGAGGGAATGCTGGCCCGCTGCATTGAGGTCACCATGTCTGACCCATTGTGAGCTCCACCTGCTTTCCAGCAAGTGAGCAGTAAGAATGTGGCGAGCCAGTGAGACAGGTGAGGATTATGAGGCGATAACATGTTGAAAAGAGCCACAGGTACAGCTCACATGTGGACGAGACAAACCTGCAAAACAGGAAAAGTCAACGGTCAAACCTGATCACGTCACATGACGTGTCTTTATAATATGTATGTCTGCATTTCATAAATTTGAATGTTTAGTATATTAGTATTTTATGCAGTAATCATCAGGACATAAAACCTTTACAGAACAATTTTAATTAAAAGAAAATCATTTGAGTTTAAATGTTGTGTTTAAGCTCTTCTTCCAGTGAGGTTTTTTTTGCTTGTTTGTTTTTAATCTTTTTGTCAGAGCACTTTGTTGAATTCTTGATCTCATTTTTCTCCATGTCCTAACATTTAAATTACAAAATCATCACCCTTTTATCTGAATAACATTCTTATTTTGTTCTGACGTCACTGATTTTTAGCTAATTTTTAATTTATCTTTTCGAAACCCTGTGTAAGTGTACTGAAAAAAATCTCGGTTATTACATTAAGTATAGGGCGAACGGGATAGGCGTGAGGCACATTTACAGTGATGCTTAATGAATGCGCTAAACTAACAATTCAGAACAAATTGTCAGAAAAGTGTGCAATTTCTTAATTCGTTTACAGATTGAAAGTATCTGTAGTAATAAAAGGTACTGTGGTGATATAATACACTGAGTTTTAAACAGAAATATAACACAAGAAATATAGGTCAGACACAGCTTGATTAAATAACAAACTGGCTCTTTATATAATTACCGCACCAGCGTCCCCGTCACGATAATGGTTTTCGAAGTAGTCCATACATTACCATTCAAATTCCCACCTGTTGCCCACAGAAACCAAGGCAACCAAATCCACCATCAGCAAGTGGCAAAAATAAGAGAAGTTTTAAAATTATTTTAGTAATTTACCTTGAAGTGTGCCAGCCAAGCAAGCACAATCCACCCGACCCATTCACTTCCTAGTACAGGTATGAGTGAATGGGCGTGGTTTGCTGTCAACTCTTCCATGCAGGTAGGTGACTTCACGTCAATGTCGCCTAATTATTTATTATTTTTTTTACATTTTACACGATTTATAAGAAAGAAAAGTCAAACAGTTTATGTACTGAACGTTGTGTTATTTATTCAACGACTCATTAGCAGTTTTTATCTTTAATTGTGTTTCTATATTTTTTTCAATAAGTAATAACAAGTGATATAATAGTCATTTGTATTTGTATATTGTTGTTATAATTGAACATCATTATTATTTTATTATCATTATAATTATTATTATTATAGTAGCAATACATTAACTAAGCGCATTTTATTTTGACGTTTCCGGAAGTCTTGTTTTCTTTTTTTAATCCAGGACGACAGACTCCCCTAATGGCACTGGTACCTTTCAACATAAAATTGCAAAAACTGAACCCTAAACTATTAACCTAACTTTTCGGGAGTTTGTACTTTTTGTAAATTAAACTTAGAGCACAATTGTTTTTTTCCCTTCTATAAAGATTAATACGTGAACTTATTCTCGATTTTACAGTAAATTTGTGAGCATTAATGAGCCACATACTTTTATTTTGAAGAGAATAACAGGAATTCGTGTTTCTCATTATGGCTAACAGCTAGACTTTGAAAACAAAATATGACGTGGCTAATCCTGGAGGAAAAAACCACAGCACGAAAACCTGAGCCATTAAAGTGTTTGTTAGAAAATTAGAAGTTGCTAAAAGTGTAGATGCTGAAGTGCAAACCGAAACAATAAAAGGCGGTTCTTATTTTTAATTTGGAAGCGGAAACTACTAGAATTATTAGCTGATTGAGCTAACGTCACCTGCTAACATCACGACTTTGACAGCTGAGCAGGAGAAAAGGTGAGTCAATAGCAAGGAACTTAAGTTTAGCTTGTTTTTTCTCATTAAATTATTAGTTTATTATAGTTGAACCAGCAGTCGATGCTAAAAAAACAGCTGACGCTCTTGTAAACGATACTTACAAGACACGAACTAGATGCTCTCCTAAACTGTTAGCAAGCGTTTTGAAAGGGTGAACTTAACAGTGAATCCAGTAAACATCCAGTACGTATTGATATCCCAGCGCTAAAATATTACCACGGACTACTAGAAAACGTCACATACACATTTTATGGATTATCTTCATATTTGTACAAACTCCTACTTTTTCTTCTGTGTGATGATTGTTTTCTTTGCCACTTTGGACTTTTTATGTACTTGTGTATGATTCAGCATCACTACCTCTAGCTCCCGTGGATAGCTAAAAGCAATGCAAACTCGGATTAAAGCATTAATCTCATATTGTAAGAATACTTAGATTTGTCCTGACAGGTATACTTCTGGCATCACAAACTGGCTTTGGCTTTGCTCCACGATTTAACGTTTGGAGATGTGAAATGCTTCTGCTTCAAACCCATAAGAAAATACACCTCTTTAAACTTGGTTAAAGCCTTAGGTTAAGGGCCTAGCTAAAGAAACATTTAGTGCACCTCGTTTTTATGAGTAGAACAGCATATGAACAGAACAGTATGTAGTGTTTCTTCCTCTTGTGATGCCCTGGTGCAAATATTTCTGTTTTTATGAAAAGACACAGACTATATATAGATTCCCTCACAAGTTTGATTTATTGGAGTCACTGTTTTAAGAGTAAGTCTTTTGGAAATTAGTGATTATCTTCCTGACATTAGAATCTGTCATTATTTTTTTCTCTAATATTTCGTTAAGTGCAGTAGGCATTCATGTGACATTTCCAGGCTTAAAAACACATTTAAGACGTGTTTGAAAACTGCAACCAGATCAATTTTAAAGATAAAATCAAAAATATTGTCTTTGTTCATCATGATTTTGGGCACTAATATCATGATATATATCATAGTCACAGTACCAAATCTAATTTATTGTCTGTGACATAGAGAAATTGAAATGTTATTGGCATCCTGGACGTTTGAAATGTTTTCTCATTATCTTATCATTTGGGTAAAAGTTAGTAGAACTGCATTTTGGGTGAAATGATCAGAGTTGTATAACTATGTGGGATAGATGGTTGCTTAAAACAGTTTATTTCATATGAAAGGTCTCTTTTTTTCCTACCTTTCTTTTCTTTTTCATTTCTTTGTACATACATTTTGATAAAATCCTGATTTTGAAGCTGTGATTTTGTTGAAATGTTTCAATTGCAGATCTTATCCGAGTTTAAGTGTCGTTAGGTTTTTTATTTTGTTTTTTCTTTTTAACTTTTAAAAAATAATGTACTTATGAAGTTATGAAGGTTTGAAAATTCTGGAAAAAAGTAACACAAATTGAAATCCCAGCTCATGTACATCAACAGACTTTTAATTTGAAATATTCATAATATGAAGGTAAAATTGTCAGTACTTTTTTAATGTACTTAAGTTAGTGTGCAAAAAAAAAGGAACCTGGACTCCTCTTAGTGGTACTCAGCAAATGAAACAGTGGGAAGTGAACAAAATTTACTCATGATTGAAACTGAACAATAATAATAATGATAATGATTATAATAATAATAATAATGATAATAATAATAATAATAATAATAATAATAATAATAATAATAGTACTTAAACAAAAAAATTAAACTGACACGTGAAGTTGACTGACTTTCAGTTGAAAGGTTGACTGACACGTGAGAAGTGCACAAGAGAGTTAACTACAAACCAGTACCTGGCATTTCCGCTACTATCCAAAGCAACAAGCAAATCATTTTGTTTATTGCCAGAGTTTATGCAATGGCTTTTTTCCTCCTCTTTCTTTCCAGGTATGCACTGAGACATTTGATAACATGTCAGACAGTGAAGCTTCTTGTGCAGCAGCCGAGGGTTCAGAGGCAGCGCCGGGAAAGCAGAATCCCTCTCCTGCTGGAACCCCTGACAGGTCCTCTCCATCCACACCTGACTTCTCCATTGATGTAGCTCCGACGAGAAAAGCCAGGAGGAGGCCAGAAACCCAGCCTGCAGCCAAAGTTCAGGATACTCCAAAAGAGGATGAGCAGCCAGCAAAGGTAGTAGAATTAGAAGTACTGTTCATACTCGAAGAACTAAAGATGATTGCAAAAAGAGAAGAGCTGAAGCCATAATTTCCATCATGACTTTTTTTTCTCCTGCATGTCAATAGCCTGACATTTGTGATAAGATTTTGTGCAGACATCAACAAATCTCACCTTACTCATTAACGTGCACTTAAAAAAACACAAACACACTGAAATTTCCGACTTTAATAAAAGTATCTTTCTGCCTCCCAGAACATATCATGTCACATAAACATCTTCAAAAAGCTTGTGTTTTATGTGTGTTTGGTCGTTGACACTGTAAAGCTATCTCACAGGGAAGTGTGATACCTGATGAGAGTGGGTGCAATTACACTTTCACATGAGAGATTCTTAATGACCCTGCTGATGTGCAATGTCATCAAATTATCTATTGGATCATTTAACAACCTAATGGGCTTAGACTAAATGGTCTGATGTGTTGGATAGTTATTCTTGTGTGAAAAGTGAGTTTTAAACAAGCTGCGTTTGTCATAATCTTTAATGTGTCAGTGGATTTTTCTGCTAAACCACTAAAAGGCACTTGTTGAAGTCGTCTTTCTGTTTAACTCATTCACAACATCTGTTTCGTGTCTTTTCTTCTTTCTCCTTCTGTCCTCATTCTCAGACATCCAATCAGTCGACCGTGTCTCAGGGTGGCTGGGGTTACTGGGGCAGCTGGGGCAAATCCATCTTATCCACAGCAACAGCTACTGTGGCCACTGTGGGTGAGTATCCAACACATCACTCAGTCTTTACAAGTACACAGTTGGCTCCTCTGAAAAATAGTACAACACCAAGTCATTTGTTGTTTAAACGTAGTCTTGCTTTGGCCTTTTTCAGTCTGTTACTGTTAAAGCTTCTCTGCTATATGTACTGATGTCTTCTGTCTGTTCAGGCCAAGGTCTCACTCAGGTGATCGAGAAGGCTGAGACATCACTGGGAATCCCCAGTCCAACCGAACTGTCAGCTCAGGTGGAGGAAGAAGAGAAACAGAAGGGTAAGGCCACATAACTGGGAATATAAAAAAATGTTTGCTATAACCTGGAGGATCAATAGAGCCAGGCTCTCCAGTCAAGATGATCAAGATGTATCAAAACACTTTAATGGGCACATTTGATTTGACTTTTCATCTGCAGCTAATGAACCAATCAGATGTTGATCCCTTCAGGCAGCGAGGAGTGGCTGATGGAGATCTGCCAAGAATGCAAAATTAATATAAAAACAAAATGCAACACCGGTACTTCAGATAAGACGAGAGCTGGCAGAGTGTGGCAGAAAATTGTTGGTCCTGTGGATTGTTTGCTTTAGTACTCCGTTTCTGATGTTACAGCAGTAAATTAATAGAGTTTTACTTTCATTTCGATTTAAACATCTTTAGGCTACTGAGTTCCTTCAAGTCCCATAGCTTTGTGAAGGAAAGATTTGTCCAAATGAAAATGAAATTAATTGAATTGACCCATTTTAAGTATCTTTTTTCTCTCTCATGTAATCCTTGTACAATGATTTTTATTTCGTTAGTGTCTTCTCCTGTAGATGGCGCCAGCACGGAGCCCGACAAAGCAGTAGATGAATCGTCAGCAGTGGGAAGTGCAATGGGAATGTTGTCATCACTCAGTAGCGTCGTCCAGAACACGGTAAGCTGATGCTTAAAACCAGAGAGCACCTGTGTGTTGGTGTGACTGTTCACACTTGACAAAAGTTAGTAAATTATTTTAGCTCACATTTTAAAGAAAAGTTTAAATTGGGCTTCCTCACAGGGTAAGACCGTGATAACAGGAGGTCTAGATGCTCTTGAGTTCATTGGGAAGAAGACGATGGATGTGATAGCAGAAGGTGATCCCGGCTTTAAAAAGACCAAAGGACTGATGAGACGGAACGCCACTCTCTCTCAGGTAGGTAGTAAATACAAAAACAAGCTAAAATCCTAAAATCTCACTCAAACTTAATGGACGAGAGGGAACAACATGTATATGAAGACTTTAAAGGTTAGTGGCTGACCTAGATTTCTGGAGCCGTGTCCCTTTCATGTGCCACTCTCTCTCAACTCTGTCACTCTTTGTCTCTCAGGTGCTGAGGGAGGCGAAGGAGCGAGAGGAGCTGCAGTCAGCAGACAAAGACTCTGCAAATTCAGACAAGAAGGTGGTCGCTCACTACGGGATGCTGTTTGATGAATTTCAGGGTCTGTCACACCTTGAAGCTCTGGAGATTCTGTCTCGAGAGAGTGAGTCAAAGGTACAATGAAAGTCTCTGCCAAAAATATCACTTCTGCTGTAGCTAAAAACACATACAAAGACACTGTTTCTATGCTTTACGTTTCTGGGGAATCTGGTAAAGGCGTCATTGTGTGTATTTTGTCTCTTGTGTGTGCTGTAGGTGAAGTCGGTGCTCTTGACTCTATCAGGAGACGAGCTGGTTCAGCTCAGAGATGAGCTTGACCAAATCAAAGGCTCCTTCTCCCTGGTGGAGTTCGATGATGAGGAAGTTGATGAGAATAAAGGTAATGTCTTTTAAATCAGCTACAAATGTTTCGCAGCTGCAAGAAGAACCTGAAATAAACGATGGTGCATTTCTAATTGCAGATGAAGATGGATCAGAGTTTGAGAGGGAGTTAAAGGAGGCCATGGAGGGCCTCAGTGTTTCTGCAACTGCAGACAAACTCAGCAAGGTACAGCTCAAACAATTCACTGCTCAGAATCACATTCCTGCCAGTTTCTGAGTTATTATTCGAAATGTTACAAGGATCTTAACTTGTCTCCCTTGTTGTTAATTTGATGGGAAAAGTAACAGAAAAATGTCAGATACAGTCACAGCTTTTAAATCTGTTAGACTGGGCACTTCCTGCTTTACAGTAACTGCTAATTCTCAACTCACCAATTTCCTGTTAAAGTATGATCGCTAACATCCAACAGGCCTGTAAGAGCTCCTCCAGCCTGATTAATGAGCTGACCAAACAACATGTGGAAACAGATGTAAATGAGGAGGATGTGAAGAAGCATAGTGTGGAGGTAGGTCTTACTGGCATCATCAAAATATATTTTTTCAGTGTCCGACATTGCAAGTATTGGATGTTTGAGGGTAATACTTGACTGCAGGATTTGACCAAGTAGCAATCGTGTGTGTGTGTTGAATTTTGTCAGGAGGTTCACGCTGCAGCTATCAGGAGTCTGGCTGAGCTGACGGCCAGATCCATCGAGCTTTTCCACAAACTGGCTGAGATGATCCTTTTCTCCAATGGCAGTGCAGAGGCCAGCGTCCTGTCACAGTAAGACGGCATAAGCAAGGGACTCAGGGGTGGGGATATTTACCATTCTCTGTGCACATTAATTAAATGTATACCTTTGTCATCCTGTCTGTTCTCAGGTTAACTGTTGTCCTGTGTAAAGAAATCTCACTGCTGTCCAAGAAGTTTACTTCCTGCCTGACAGCAGCAGGGGTAAGTTTCAAGATCCTATCCATCTGTTTTAACGTCAGTGCATCACTGATATCTGATGCTTGTAAAGCATTTGCCCCACCACACTTAGATTTTCATATTTACTATGTAAATTTAAAGTCTTAAAAGTAACAGATGTTTTATTTTTGACTGATGTCATTTATTGTTAATCTGACCTCCACGTGTTTATTATTTCTTCATATTATCACACTGTTGATAAGGAATCATAGTAAGCAGTTCAGCTGATAATGTCTCATGGTTATTATATTATAAATATCATTTTAGAAGGAGATCTGCATTAGCCACAAACTTCATCATTTTGTTTCTGTAATTTATGCTTCTCTTTGCCGTGTTTTCTTTACCAAATCACTTTGTCTTCCAAACCACTAATTCTTTGTTCCACAGAGAGATCATTTTAATTAAATTTTTTTCTGTTTTACAGTCAAACGAGAAGGGAGAAGTCCTCAACCCCTTGATAACAGGAGTATTTTTAGAGGTTTGTTATATTACTGCAGCCCCACTGACATACATGGATTAATGAATTGTCCAAGATGTTTTTGTTTTTCAAATACATACAACAGGCCAGGGGTTCTGGCACTGTCTACTTTATAGAAATCCTCATCTTTTGGGATTCTTCGCAGGTCAGTATGTCAGTTAAAGGTCCATTCATGTAAAACAAGAAGTGTTCTCGTCTTTCCTTTTAAATTTAATACGGTGTCCCACAGGGGTCAGTTCTTGAAACCTCTCAATTTAGTCTGTATTTCCTTAGTTGTATTGTCTGTAAAATTCCTGATGACTTATTTTAGATGGACAGCAGGGTTATGAAGAAACCTCAATATAATCATTTGCTGTCATGTAAAACTAAGAAGTCGTATCAGCTCATTGCTTCAGCAAAAGAACAGAACAGAATCAGTTATCTGACTGTCGTTGTTACTTAATTGTAAGAAAAGTATATCAAAAATATTTACTCTAGCTAAAATAAAATAATTTATGTATCTGCTGCTCAGAGCACTTTAAACTTTGGTTGTCTTGACAAGGACTGTACTACAATGATATTAGAGTAAATTAAGACTTTTGTCCAAGAAAAGTTATTTCAGCTCATGACTGAAACATGACTAGATGTCAGGAGAAGACTGACAGCTATTCAACACGAAAGCTACGTTCTAATAGTCAGAGAAAACTGTGATGAGACTTGATTTTTATGGTGTTTTATACAAAGTGTGACCAAGTTCTGCATATAAAAAGCAAAAGCTGATTTAAAACTGGTTGGCTAGTTCCTCCACACCACTTCATCCTGCTTCATCAGGATCTCTGCTTGTAGAAGAGTTCTTTTTTTGAGTTCTAAAACTTTATGATTGCAACCCGTATAGATTAACAGACATTAGTATGGACATTTGGAGATTGATATTTCATACTAACGTGTTTTTTTTGTTTGTTTTTTTCAAATCCCACACAGGCATCCAACAGTGCATCTTACATCCAGGATGCCTTCCAGCTCCTTATGCCGATACTGGAGATATCTCACATCGAAAGGAGAGTTCAGCTTACGGAGCAGTGACCCGCTGACCTGACCTCTGACCTCTGCCCTCCACTACAGCCACTAAGCTGGGGCTCAGAGTCTCAGCAGAGAACTGACATATCTTTAAAATGTTTAAGTTGTCTGGTTTTTCTGCTCAAGACAAAATCTACTTTGAGCTTGGGAGAGAAAATGTTTTCTTGTCAAACAGTGTTACCTTTCTGCGCATTGCTGGTTTATTTGGACTGTATGTTATATGAAGTCATTGGCGTACAGAAGAAGAAGAACAATGTGGATTTATAATGAACTCAGAACAATTTTTAGTTTCATTGCACAAACTACACTACCTTTTTTTCTTGGGTGTTATTCATTCACTTAGTTCAGGCATCTCATACAGGATACCAAACACCAGTGATAACTTGTTTCCAAAGGAATATCTTAACAAAATAAATGGTAAGATGTAGACACGAGGCTTCACTCTTACTGCAAAGCAAATCATTGCTGGTGCTGGAGCAGCTGGACTCTAAGTGTGTTTGCTAAAATCTTCAAGACACACAATAATTTTAGTTTTTGGCAACTTGTCCTTAAATCAGGGGGAGACAGACTGTGATAAGCCTACAGTTCTGTTGCTCTGTGGCCAACTGAAGGATGATAATTGGAGTTTTGTTTCCCTTTGTTTTAAACCCACATCCTTCTAGATTTACATCCAATATCAATTTTAAATTGTGCATCATCGCATGTCAGCACTCGTTCTAGCCAACGTCTCCTTTTCTCTATAGACGGCCTCAGATTTAAAGAAGACTTTGAGCCAGCGTTTCTTTTACGACTGCACCACTTTTACTAGATTTGATATAAAAATCGTGGAGCATTTAAAAAAAAAAAAAAAAAAAAAAAGACCAGCAAGCTGGTCAAATAGCTTGAATATTTTACATTAATGCCCCTGCATTCTGTAAGAGCATTTTAAATAAACCTTTAAGAAATCGTCTAAATGTTTAAGCAACACTGAGTTGAGATTCAGAGTTGCAGTTTGTTTAGGAGAAATGGAATAATTGATCTTGAAAGAGACGTATTATTTTCATTTCCTGCTCTATATTTTTGGTCTCTTTTTAAGCAGCTTTGTTCACAAATTCAAAATGAACCTCATTTATCTTATACTGTACAGTTTATCATTTAACTTGAAACTCCCTTTCAACCAACTTTATATTGATTGGTTACCTCTTGTACAAAAATGTACAAGCTCAAATGTTGACGATCAAAAAAGTTTGAACATCCTGTCCTGCCACAGCTTATAATTTACTCCATGTTTGCTTTGTCTTTACTGTCCATCCCCAAAGCCTGTTGGTACCATGTAGAAAACCATTGTTTCATCCATTTTTCAATCAATGAAATAAAAAGCAGTGCACAGCAGAATAAAACTCACTAGTGAGGTATACAAACAACATGATTGTAAGTGTCAGTGTTATAAGCCTGCTTTCCCCTTTTGTCATCTATCCAACATGAAAGCTTCTGTCTGCCAAGAACATAGAGGACTGCTAACAGTTGAGTGTTGTGGGCATGTAAATTTATGGTTTCGGAGTAATATGGAGCAATATACTGTACGCTATGGTATATTACTGAGATGAGATTCAAATAAATGTGCTTCCTTCAAGCTTTTTGTGTTTAAATTGCAGGTTTACTTGTTGTCAGTGGTGTTTGACTTTTTGTGTGTACATACTTTCTTTAGCTTCTCGTGACTAAATTACCACAATCCTGGGTCTGGTGAGTAACCAGACATGTTTTTTGTTAATCCTTTATAGAAATTATAATTTCAGTTTTTCACTGTGGTTGTTTCTTTGGTAGAAAATAGTTCCTATGATGCAGGGATTATCCAGATCCTTGTAAAAGCAGCTCTTTCACAGTTTACAACATTACAATTGGATTACTAATGAAATGTATTATTGTATATGTTATAGGAAGTAGATATATGAATATCTTAAGTTAAAGCACAACAAAAATTAAAAAAGGTAATCATGAAGTGTCTGAAGTGAAACCATCTAGACTTTAGGAAATTCAAAGTAAAAATATATTTGAAAGCAAAAAATAAAGATGAAAATATCCAAAAATGGAAACAAATGTACCCAGGCATGTCATTTTATCACTTTATATTCTCCGGTTCGATGGGTGGCGCTGTGCCCACTTGAAGGTTCTCACCTAATAAACGCAAAGAGGAAGGAGCAGCAACAGCAGAAAGAAAGCGAAGAAGAAGATAGGGGCGCTATCACCTAGCTTGGAAGGGTACGTTGAAGAAATTCTCAGGTAAATGATTGTCTTTATTCTTTATTCAGCAGCGCTGTGGTGTATTTGAAGTGTGTGCAACTATAGTGAGACTATGAAATGTAGAAAAGCAGAGCTGCTTTTATGTAATCTCCGTTTCCTTGATGGTAGCTTTCCCGACAACTCGAGGCTTAGCTCGTAAACGTTAGCCATTCGTGCTAAACGCCGTGCTAGCTTCCTTTTTTTCTTTTGCAGCGTCGTCAGTTTTATTTAAAAAAAAAAAATTAAACTGCACGTTATTAAAAGCTCTCGAACTTTTAGCGATAATTTCCAAAAAAAAAAGACCCTTATGCTTTTTTTCATATTCATTCCTCTTTTTAGCATTTGGGTTAGCTAGTCTAGTATGGTAAACAAAAGCCAATGTGAGTTCTTCATGATGTCATGGTAACACAAAGGTGCTTTACACCTGTCACTATAACAGCAGGCATCACTATAACGGGACACCTTTCAGTAACAGGTTAAAGTTCTGGAAGAAGAAAGTGTCGCCGCTCGGTGGTCAGCACAGGGTACTTATTTGGGTAGTTATTTTGGAGCATTGTCTAAGTTTATGAGCTCTATACTTCTAAAAACTGCATGTGTAGAATGACCTACACTTAAAACGGGTAGAAGGCTGAAAGAGCCTTTACTTAAAATATCTTTGATTTGTTCTTAGTGCTGCATGTTTAAACGGCACATTCCTCGGTTGATTTTTCGTGTTTCACACCCATATGACTTCAGTATTATTGTTTTTAGTGGTTATATTTAAATTTTTACGGTACGTTATATATCGTAGCCTTTGTAGTAAAGTTCAGGATTATATTTACTTATTTATCTGTGTATGTATTTATTTATTCTCTTTGGGTCCACCACTGAGATTTTGACCAGGAATTTGCTAAAAAAAAACAAAAAAACCCACTGATTTTAAACATTTAAAAAAAAAAAAAGTGGGTATAATTTACTAACATCTTACATATTTATGGAAAGGCATAAGATTTGTGGCACATAAAATCACACAGATGTTTTTTTGTTTTTGTTTTTTTTTTGCCTTAACTAAATGCAGACCAGTCATGATTGTGCGTGCAATCACACCTGTGTGCATAGGTGTTGGACACTTCGCACATATATATCTAGATTGCCTCAAAATGAAGCTTGTGATGACATATGACTAGCCGAAGCCCTGTTTATAGTCTTTATTTTACTATTAAAATTGTAAGAGGAAGTATAACTGCTCAACACTTAAGTTTTTACAACTAAAGTAACCATATTTCTTCAGGAGTTGCACAATGTTTTTAGAGATCCACCTGCAACTTGAAAAATAGAGGAATACGTGCTCCTCTGTCACCATGTAACCGCATCACTAATTTCCATCCACTGTTTGCTCTTCCTGTCATATGGATTGTTACTATGGACAGCTCAAGCTATGCTTGATGAAGAAGTCATTTGTTTATTTTTGGGTCACACATTTCCAGCTGCTAGTTTCTCTCATGTGCCTTCATAGCCTGATTGTATACAACAGCGTATGTGCACTAAACGCATGGGATCATCCTATGCTTGATGTCACAATGTTTTTATCACACAAAAATTTATACTGGCTTCATCGGATATGATATGATATGGTATAACCCTTGTACCCAGTTTATTTCTGTTGTCTAGATTAATTTATCTAATATAAGCAGTCTTGTTTACATAAAAAAGCTGTTGGAGACAGCATATAACCAATCATACTGATGAATAAGCAGAACTAATTTTCCAATGGAGGTCATAACTATACTATTAGAAAATGTGAACACCGTAAAAACTTACAACAAGCTGAAAGCGACAGTTTCATTGTTTCACTTCTGGTTTTTAAAGGTAAATGATAATTATGAAAGCAGAGTTCAGATGTAGACTTAAACCTATGGGCGAATTTGTAATGTGCAATAAAGTTGTGTCAAATTTTGCATAGCTGTCAAGGAAAAATCAAGAGAACCTAAATTTCTCATCACGGAAAGACAAAAACTTTACTCTTCATACACTTACGTGTGGTGGATCTTTACAACCTTTTTTTTTTTTTCTTTTTGTTTATTTTGGGTTTTCCCAAAGATTTTCCCAGAGAACTGATTGAATTGATTGAACTGTCAGTAGGCATGGATTTCATATCTCAAACATACCCTGTTGAACAGATTAGGTCTGCATTAGCTGTGGGTTCTTTAGCACTGGACTAGCTTCAGAACACTGAAAGGAGTTAACCCTGAAGTTGTGTTAATAAGCCCCAGTCCTGCTTTATAAGACCAACCTCAGGTGTCTGACTGTCTGGCAACCTTACGATCATGAACTGATGTAGAAATTGATGAATAAAATTTACCAGAATACAGATAATTAAGTGACTTGACTACAAACCTCTCTATTCATGTGAAAATGAAAAGTATTCCCATATGTGTGCATTCTTTTCTTGTGTTACAAGCATTAATTTGCCTTCTCTTCTGATACCAGTTTTCTTTTCATCTTCCCCCAGAGTTGTGTTTTTTTTTTTTCTTTTTTCTTTTTTTTCCTTTTTCGGTGTACTGCCGCCCGCCGCCTCGGTAACGAGTGCTTTTGTTGGGCTTTTTTCACCTGACCTGCCAACATGCCAGCCGCACTTACAGATTCCAGTCAGATAATCTGTGAGGTCTGGGCGAGCAATGTTGAGGACGAAATGAGGAAGATTCGGCAGATTATTCAAAGCTACAATTACATTGCAATGGTGAGTCTCTGGAGGCCTATGTTCTTTGTCCAATCTTTTTACACAGTTGAATTTGAGGTGAATTTTGTGATATAGTCTTTTGTAATGTCGTAGATGTGGTTTTACAAACGACATTTATGTCTCTGAGCTTGAAACCTTCCCTGTTGGTATATTTTTTCCTGCTTCCATTTATTTATTTTCAAAATCTCTGTTTATTGATGTTCTCTGTGGGGGGGCAGTTTATCTCAAATATTATTTTCATATTTAATCGTAAAATTTACCTAAATGTCCTTAAAGGACTCATGACTACTGATTTCCTAAGCTTTCACTGCTCCCAGACTCTTATTTCAACGAGTAATGACAGATTTCTGAGTGAAGAAAAACTGTAAACAAACACTTGTTGATATTCTTCATCAGGACACAGAGTTCCCCGGAGTTGTTGTTAGACCAATCGGAGAGTTTCGGAGCACAGTGGATTACCAGTACCAGCTGCTGAGGTGCAATGTCGACCTCCTGAAGATCATCCAGCTCGGGCTCACGTTCATGAATGAGGAAGGGGATTATCCCCCTGGCACAACAACGTGGCAGTTTAACTTCAAGTTTAACCTCACGTGAGTGGACTCTCTTTAAATCCTCGTTGTTTTCATTGTGCTGCAGCCATCTGAACGTTTTAGTGTACTGACTGTGACTGAATGTAGAGAAGAAAGGCTGACTTAATCACCTGCTGCATTATATAATTTGATCTCCACCATATGTCTACATATGTCTTTGGAACTAAGTTGAAATCATGTTAGAGCAATTGTAAATTGATTGTTGCACTCATAGACTGTATGTAAAAGATGGACATAGCTGGCTTTTACAGCACCTTCTGGTTAAGAAAGTCCTGTAGTTAAGGGTCAAACTGCAGGCTGACCGTTTCAGACGTACCCTGCTTCGCTGCCCTCTTTGACGTTACAAAATGAGCATTATGTCATATTTAGTAAGTTTTGAAATAGTAACTGACACTTGCTCTGTGACTTCCTGATGAGATCAAAAAAGCCAAAGGGTTGTTTTTCCATACATGTCTATACAACTGGAGGTCTTTTTGCAGCTGCGGGATTCGCCCCCTGCTGGCCATTAGAAAGGCACTTTTCAAAACCTCAAGCTTTTTTAAACAGTGTGGATTTACTGTCTAAATGTGTGGTTTTTTTTGTTTTTTGTTTTTTTCCGGTTCTCCTTCCAGAGAAGACATGTACTCGCAAGACTCCATAGACCTGCTTCAGAACTCTGGCCTCCAGTTTAAAAAACACGAAGAGGAGGGGATCGACACGCTCTACTTTGCTGAGCTCCTCATGACGTCCGGCCTGGTGCTGTGTGAAAACGTCAAGTGGCTCTCCTTCCACAGGTCAGCCGTGTGTTTGGACTCTACACCACCTTTTAGTTGTATACAATAAAAAAATTGATTTTAGCAATAAATAAATGGTGTAACGTTACTCTCTGCAGACCTTTCTAAAACCATGAATGAAGATCAGCATGTGTAGTGTTAAAGCAAACTGAACTGTTTTCTTAGAGGTATTTCTGTGATAGTTCAGCATCTGTGAGGTCTTCAACAAGTTTCTGAATCTCTGTTTCTTTTAGCGTTATTTCTATCCCAGGAACTTTAACCAAAGAGCAGGAGGGCTGAAGGAAATGGGTTCCATGGCCACCGGGATCTAAATTAAACTCTAAAACATTTTAGTGTTCCAAAGAAGCAATAAGCTGAAAGAAGGGAACATTAGACTTCCTTTAAAGAAAGGTCCTGGGACTAAAAGTTGTGGATACTGGTAGAAATGAAAAGGCTGAACCTGATAAAGTTGAGACATCTGTTACATTCTCCAAGACACAGTCCACCTAATTTCTCAATTTCATTTCGGGAAATAATTTTAAAGAACAGTCTCGTTCCTGCAGAGAACACTGTAACGGATTCTTTGGACTTCATCAGTGTAACCCAGCTCTCCTCTTGTCCTTTGTTCCTCAGTGGGTATGACTTTGGCTACCTGGTGAAGCTCCTGACGGATGCACGGCTTCCCGAGGAGGAGCACGACTTCTTTCAGATCCTCAACTTGTTTTTCCCAGCGATCTATGACGTCAAGTACTTGATGAAAAGCTGCAAGAACCTGAAGGTAAAGCCTGGATAATTGAGTCGCTGCATCTGAGTTGGTGCTTCGGCTAGACTTGAAGCTGTTAATGGCTTCGCTTTTAAATAGAAGACATCTGTCAGATCAGATCAGGATGAGTTTTGACAGACATCTGACCGTGGTGTGTCTGCAGGGAGGGCTACAGGAAGTGGCAGACCAACTGGAGCTGAAGAGGATTGGACGGCAACATCAGGCTGGGTCTGACTCACTGCTCACAGGCATGGCGTTCTTCAGGATGAAGGAGGTATGCTCTCACAGATTGATCTCTGGTAGAACTCACTATGGCATCTGCAGCATTATTAAATGCTGTTTGCTTTTTATCCGAACTTTGGGTTACTTTGGAGACCTAACCTGAGTCAAAAGATCAGATATTACAGTAGTTTAATGTAATTTACCACTTTAAATATTTAATATGTTATTCACTACACTGGACTTACTTAGTATGTTTGTGAATCCAAACATCCTTTCTTTGAAAATAAATATAAATTTAAACTAATGGAAATTGGATACAAATTAAGCAAGTGTAAAGTTTTGATGAAACAACATTCCTGTTTGCACACCTGATACAGTGTTTGAGTCATGTCAGTGAAACTTTATATTTTGTCTGCAGCTTTTCTTCGAAGACAACATCGACGACGCAAAGTATTGTGGGAGATTGTACGGCCTGGGCTCGGGCTCCACCCAACCCCAGAACGCCATCTCCAGCTCGGGCCAGGAGGAGACCAACAACAAGCACTGACCGAGCGCTCGACCCTCCAAGTGGAACATGCACTTGTTTTAAAACCCAACCAGCAGACCCCCACCACATGCTCTCAGACGTCCCTCGACAAGACTTTACTAAATGCATATTTGTTTGAGCGTCCCCCTCCCGAGTGACTCGGTGACAGTGGCTCCTTCACTGCTTTCTTTTTAGTCACTTTTGAGTATATGGCCATATATTCATAAGACTTTTTTAAAAAAAAAAAGCTTTTTTTTTTCTTTTCTTATCTCTCACAGCATCAGTGACATCTTTCTTTACAGCATGGGACCAGCTACTCGATCATACTGTGATTTTTAGACCAAACATTGACACGAAAGGTCGGGTCTTTTTCATCAGCCGGACTCTTCTCTTGTTGCAGGGATTTTTTTTTTTCTTTCCTTCTTTCTTTTTAAGTTAATGCTGGAAGGGCCTGTAAATTAAAATGTATAATTTTGATGCAAATAAATGTTTTAGCTCTTTTCCACTTTGAGAAACTTTTAACAGTGGGAGTTGGAGTGTATAATTGTGCTTGGGTACTCACATGCTTCACTGGCCAAACTGCTGTCGTTCTGTACATTCACCCTCAAATCAAACTGTCCACGGTCACTTGTGCAGGTGTTGTGGTCACTTTTCTTTTTTACATTCTTCATTGTTTTAAACAGTTGTACATTAAATTGTTTTGTATTTTCAATGCAAGCAGAAAGCATTTGCTCTTTTCTTTATTAAGTAGATGTACAGAAACAGTGTGTGTCTGCGTGCAGAAGGGTTAATGATATATATAGATAGACGGCAACTCCATCACCGTTTGTGCTCATAGAGAAAATTCTGATGATTTTGGAGAGAGAAGATGAGGATTTAGCACAAAGGTACAGCTTTCTGAACACAGGAAAATTATCTCCTCCTAGATTTTACTATCGTTGCTTCAACTCCTAAACCATCTGGTGCTACAGAGAAAATTCTGGTGGTTCTTGAAAGGTGAACTTTAATTTTACAGGCAAAATTACAAAAGTCCAAGCGGCCTGTACAATACAAAGACTTCTATGATCATGTTTTTTGAAGATGTTCATTGAAAAAGAAATTTGACACGTCAGTGTGTATATCAAAGCTGTGCTAAGGCGACCATTAGTATTTTGAGTTTTTCCAAGGGAAGCTGCGTAGTGAGAGACCACCTTCACGACCTTCTGATGCACACTCAGTTCTATAAGATTACTTCCTAGAAGGCTTTCCATGTGAAAAGTGTTTTTTAAAAATCCATCTATAATCATTTTAAATACTTTTAAGACTTCAGTCTCTAGAAGCAGCAGATATTTTATGCGTTGGTTTTTACAGTTAGGACTAAATATGTAGAAACGCCAGTGAAACTGAAAACGCTCTGAGTATTTGGTCATTTTGCTCAAACTTTCCCCACACAGTCACTTCTGCCTTCATTTCTTTTGGTGAATTCTCCATTGGGTTTAAACTCGGGGCTCTCGTTCAGTCCGGCTGGACATTTATGTTCTTATGCTTTCAAAGATAATATTACTCCATCCAGCCCAGTTCTTATCAATATACAGTAGATCCATCAGTCTGTGATTGTAACTATTTTAGAAATAATTTGACCTTGTTTGGCTTAAGACCCTTCACCTTGTCCGGCTCCAGAATCCGTGAGACTCCTTCAGGCACTTTTAAATGCGGAATCAAGCTGACTCAGGACTTTTTATTAAGTTTGTTTTTATTGTAGAAAAAAAATGCAGAAATGCTGCTTTGAGTGTATCAGAAAACAACTCAAAGAAACATATCTGAGTGTGTAAAGTCCACAGTTTGGAACCACGTGCTTTTTGAGGTCTCTGACCGAACACATCTGAGCATGCTTCGTGTGGATGGAGGTAAACAGTCAGTGTAGCAGCGGAGACATGAAGTCAGACCATCAGGCGGGTCCCAAACTGCCAGCAAATGAATCAGATGAGGAATCGCTGCGAGGCTTTCAGGACAGAGGGACTTGTTCCATATTTACGAAGCAGATCTTTAGCTTCTTGTAGGAGCGAGTCCGAGAAAGACATTGAAGATTTGCTGAGATGCAGAAGAACCAGACAGCATTCCACAACATCTGGGTGAGGGTACACCTGAAAGACAAAAACATTCATTCTGTAGCCCTGGGGATCTGGGGTGGACATCCACTTCAGTGTTTCATCCTAATAATGTATTAAATTACAAATATAATAAAACATATCTAAAAACTGAAGAGCATCTTACATCACAATTAGGGGTGGGTTTTGATTATCGATTTATCAGTTAAAATCGATTCTGGCTTGGATAACGTGATATCGATTCATTAAAATCCTGAATCGATTTTTTAATATAAATTTATTTTGCCCGAAATGCCAGAATCTCAGGTGAAACCTCACAAAATTTCAACAACCACCAAACAGCTAAAACAGTAAATGAGAGCAGGTACACGGATTCTGCACAAAGACGAAAACACAAAGCACGGGCCCACCAACGGATCAGAATCAGTAAGATGTCGCCTTTCTCACCCGACGGCACGGACACGGTCAGGGCTGAAAGGCGACAGCTCGCTGATTCTGATGTTTCAGCAGGTCTGTGCTTTGTGTTTACGCCCTTTTTGCGCTAGATTCTGAAGCTGCAGGTTTTTCTCTCTCTTTTTATCTCTCTCAGTATACTTCAAGAACAGTTTCCCATCTAAAAATCTGTTTTCTGCATTATTCGCTTGCTTGTTACGCACAAGTCTACCGTTGTTTACAGCGCTGTCGGCCGCTGTTTTTTCCCTTTTAATCACCTCCGAAAAGAAAGCCTCATTTCTGCTGTTCAATAGGCTACAGAACAAATTTAAACTTTTTAAAATTATGCAAAATTGCAAAACGCTTAGCTGTGTCTGTAATAAAACCTCTGTAACTTTGCTCTGCTTCACTTCAGCAGCAGCATGTTCATATGTTGATGGTTTTCTTTCGTTTTTGATCTACTGCAGAATATTTTTATAAAACCCCAGGCCAGGAAAATCACCTTCATGTTTTTCTGTTTTATCCTCACTTACTTTGACACAAAGGCATCTGCTGTGATGCTTACACCTTTGATAAAGTCTTGCAAGTGTCAGCTTTCTTTTTATAGATATGAAAAGATGGAAATGTACTGATGCATGATCTGAATTATAATATTTCTGACTGTCTGAGGCAAAATTTCCCAGATTCAAATCGAATGGAATGGAATGGAATCATGGATAGAATCAGTTCACTATGTTGCAGATTTCTCTTCACATGTCACAGGAACTCTTTATTGTGATTAGGGCTGGGTATCGTCACTGATTTCTAGAATCTATTTGATTCCGATTCACAAGGTCCCGAATTATTTGTGCAACTTAAACTCTTCATACTAAGCACTTCTTTGCTGTCAAGATGTCAAACTGTCTGGTTGTGCTAATCGGAAATGCTTTACAAGGAGCATGATGGGATAGCCAGCAGGTACCCTGAGGGTAGAGCTGTGAGCAGAGAAACAGGTCAAAACTGACACATGAAACTGCTCCCCTCTCCCTCTGTGATCTCCCCCTGTAGGTGGGAGATCATAGAGGGAGCACAAACGTCCTTGGTTGTACCTTGAGTGTGTTGGGCAGCTCAGCCAGCTCTTTCTGATGCTTGGACATCTTGGAGGACAATGACAGCAGAGTCTCCGGGTCCTCAAAACTGGGGAGAAGAAACAGCCGCCTGATTCAGCAATCAAAGTTAATCGCAAAGAAAATAAGACCACAAGATGGTTGAGACTGATGGGAATGAGGTTAGTTTTAGACATGGCCCTGCCAGATTTCAAAGAAAAAGTGATGCACAGTAAAAGTAGTTTTATAATCATGGCTATAGTGCTATGATCATGGGTCTGATAATCACATACAAACAATAAAAACATAAGAAGCTGGCACAAAGCTCTCACCCCTGCTCAGCCTCAGCAGAGTCCCGACTGTCTGAGGATTCCCTGGTAGTGGAAATCGCTGCAGGGCCGTCATCCTGTTTCTCCCCAGAGTCGAGCTGCCCTCCCTGGATCTGGCTGTGCTGCTGCACCACGGCGGCGAGCTGCTGCTGGATCTCTCTCACAGCTCTCTGGGTGGCCTGGCAGGCAGCGTGAGGCTCACACAGAAGGAGTGACGGATCTAAGCCCAGTTTATGAAAACTCCCATTCACAGGACGGTGGCTTTCTGCCGACTCCAACAGCCCTCCGTTTGACATCTCATCCTTCACCTCATCTTCAGGAGACGAGTCAGCCACCGACAGGGAGAGCCCGTTCTGGATCTCCCAGCTGCCTTCCGAAGTCCTCCACCAGCATTCATAAAGGCGATGGTAAAGGACAAAAGCCTGCAGACTGCTGGCAGCAGCTTTGGCTGCTTCTTCCGTGTGATGAAGCGCTTTGGGATGTTTCCGAGAACTAACACTGACATCGCCTGACCATCAGAGAGAAAAGCAATTTTCAGAAAATGTATTCATTTATTAATGCAGATTAACCTGTTTATTCCTTTTATTTATTTATTTAAAAGCAGAAAAGAGTAAAACATACACACTGCTCACAGGGGCTCGTCTGATTGTTGGGGTTTTCACTGTATTCTTTCAGGGTCTTTTAACATTACAATATTTAAGTGCCCTGAGGTGACTGCTATGATTTAGTGCTATATAAATAAAATTGAACTGAGTGTTTCCCTCCAGCTTTATTTTTGACCCATGGATCCATTCTCTTTCAACCCTTCCCATGTTGTGTTTCCCTACAGGATGGCTGGCCTCTTGTTTGGACTCCAACTGGTGAAGGTAGTTTTGGTTCTACTCTGCAAATCCACTGCTATCTCCATGATCACTTTAACCAGTATCTGCAACAGCTACAGAGCAAGGCAAAAGGCTACCACTGCTACATGCCCAGAAAGGCCGCTGAGCTCAGTGTGGTCACCCTGTTCACATATATACAGACATGCCGCTCCTGCCTCTGCTACCACCACAAATACAGTCTACTCCTGTGAGAGACACTGCAAGGTAAAGCTGCTAATGTCTGTCAAACACATTTATTTTACACTGTCCTAACATTTAAATTCATGCATAAAAGACTCAAGAATCTAAGCTCAGATGTTACAACACTTATCACCACCAGGTGTCGCCAAAATGACTGCAACAAAACTTAAGAAATGCTCATCTTCTGGCTAAAATGTCTGTTTGCCCTTATTCTGTCTCAGTAGTGCAGCCACCACATTTAGGATTGATATGATGTGCCCTGATGGACAGATGACTTCACTGTTCTGTTAATAGGACGTACCATCTGGGAACAGCAGCCTGCAGAGCTCTGCAGAGACACAGAAGTGTCCGGCCTCTCTCGGCCAAGCCACTGCGTGCCACAGCTCCTTCACCAGCTGATCATCATCAGCCAGTAACCAGCTGAGCACAGCACGGGTCAGGTGGAGGGATGAATAGAGCAGGACCTGCAGATGGAGAGGCACATGGACAAGATTTTAGTCTAAATTCATTAAAGACTGCCTTTAGTTTTCTTTCAGTTCTCTGCTTCAAATATGCTTCTACGTCATATTTAAGCTGGTTTTTTATATCTTCTGTTGTGCATGCTTCAGTTCTTCTATACATAATACATTTGTTTCCAGCCGTATCATCAATTATGTACCTAGTTTGTGTCTGTACCTGTCTGAGGGGACTGTTAGCTGTGGGTGTTGGGCTCTCTGCAGACTTGAGCTCCTGCAGAAGAGCCCCGACGCTCTGATGTGAAACAGCAAACTGCTCCTCCCACACATCTCTCACTCGATCCATGATACTAATGTGACGCTCACCCGGTGACGCCCACGGGTGACTGGAGACGCAGGATGCTGCAGGGCTAACTTCAGAGTCTCCCAGCATCTCAGAGAGCAGCTCAGCCACACAGAGATGCAGCCTGTGGACCTGCAGAAGGTTGGAACAGGTTTTATTTCAGTGATGACTTCACAGACATTCAGTTCGTCTTCTAAACCCAAATTCACACTCGGACTACTAACCAGGAGGCTGTCTTGCAAACTCAGGACCTCCTGTGCTCCGACCCAGTCTCTAGCGGCTGCCAGGTCTTTGGCACATCTCATGGACAGAGACTGAGCCAGAGAGGCCTCCCCTGAGATTCTTGCTAGACTGGCCGCGGTCCTCAGTGACAAGATGTCATTCTTCCTGGCGATGACCTTGGCTGCGTCAAAGCTGGCATCGGCAGCGAGGTAGCTGGGAGATGATGTCAAACGAATGAGAGAGGACCCATTGAACAATGTTTGCAAAGCAATTTAAATAATCATTAAGAGCAACTTTAAACTTTCCAGTTCTCACCACTTAGCTGCTGCAGAAAAATGCCCATCTTTCTCCAACACTGCAGCCCAACAAGTGTACAGCTCCTTCAGGAGAGGTTCGTCTGCTGGCAGCCGGGCTTTAACCAGCGCTATGGCCTCCCTGACAATAACAGATGAACAAAACATCACCAGAATATGGCCGGAAAACTTTTACTTTTGCTGTATTTTTGTAGCAAACAAACCTGGAACAGAATTTTTTATTTAGAGGAACAAAACAAAGCAACAGAAGGCAAACCTGTAAAGCTTGTGGGAGCGCAGCAAGTCGACTGCCTCGTAGAGTTTGTTGATGGACAGCAGGTGGGACGCCGCTTTCAGGTACTGCTCCTGCAGACACAGCTGCTTGACGAAGGCCTCCACTGTCCGGCTCCACACCACAAACCCAGCTGGAGGAGCAAATAAAACACTTCCCATTAAACCAAAAGCAGAGACCAGAGGAAAGTGGATCGAGAGCTGAGTAAAGAAACAGAGCCGTTTATATTTTTAGCAAATATCGACCCCATTTGTTGACATGGGCATAAGATGACATTTACCCTGTCAGCGGCTGATATTTATCCCTTGGCTCACATAAAGTTTGCACTGGCTAAATGTTCAAAAATGAACCCTTCAGTTGATACAGAACGCCGCAGCAGGTGCGTTAACAGGGACAACAAAGAGAGAGCATATTTCCCCCACACTGGCTTCTCTTCCTCCCTCTGAACGTCACAATCAAATTTAAAATGCTTGTCCTCACATACAAAATCTTATAATCAAACCGTGTCATATATGAAAGACCTCATAGTACCGTACTATCCTAACAGAACACTTCACTCTCAGACTGCAGGTTTACTTGTGGTTCCCAGAGTATTTCAAAGTAGAATGGGAGGCAGAGCCTTCAGCTTTCAGGCCCCTTGTCTGTGAAACCAGCTCCCAGCTGGGACTCAGGAGACAGACACCATCCCTACTTTTAAAATTAGGCTTAAAACTTTCCCTTTTAATATAGTATATAGTTAAGGTTGGATCAGGTGACCCAGAATCCTCCTTTGTTACGCCGCAATAGGTCTAGGCTGCTGGGGGCATCCCATAATGCACTGTTTATTCTGCACTCACCCTTTTCACTCACTCTGTGTTTATACCCCGCTCTGCTTTTAATCTTTAGTTATTATTCACGTTTCTCTCCTGCTAAAAGGGAGTTTTTCCTTCCTATTGCCACCAAGTTCTTGCTCATAAAGGGTTATTGGATTGTTGGGTTTGCTCTGTATTATTGTATTATACTGTATCGCCTTGATGTGAACTGGCGCTATATAAATAAAACAGACTTGAAATGAATTTTTTTTCTTAGTTTCTTCAGAAAAATAAAAACAAAAGAAAAATAAGACTGAAATAAATATTAGTGTCAGTTTTGGCTGTTGTATAACAGACTAAATATGAGTCACTGAGCCTTCAGTGGGAAGGAGGAACCAGGGAACAACTACCAGAGTCAAGAAAGCAAACAAACGATGGTGTGAATGAAGACATCTGCCTTTCCTCAGAGTCTAAAATAAGAAAATTAAAAAAACAAACAAAAAAAACACAGCAGAGAGAGGGCCCAGCTGCAGGTGGCACGAAGAGGACACTCTCCATTTTTAACATTTGTCTTTTAGTGGGCTTCTGTTGATCAAAGTCACTGACACTGTGGAAGAGGTCACAGTTGATATAGAGAAGAGAAGGTAAAAAAATATAAAAGAATAAACATAAAATAATAAAATATGTTAGTCCTTTTGTTACGACGTTATGGGTGCCAGATATAATATAAACACTTTGATGATACACCTGAGGACCAATACATTTTCTTTCTCTGCCTACACCTGTGCCAGTGTCATGCACTCTGCAAAGGCTCAGTCTCAGGTTAAGTCATTATTCTTGCATTTACCCATAGGAGCGATGGAGAGCAGGTGGTCGTTCAGCTCTCCTTTCTCCGTGGCAAGCTGCAGCGCCCCCTCCAGGTCCCCGCTCCACAGCCGCAGGTACACTACGGAGTCGAAGTGACCCGCCTCCACGTGGCCCTCTTCTGAAGGGCAACATCAACGTCAGAACGGATGAGTCATCCAACACATCATGTAAAAGAACTCCTCTCCATTTAAAGCTTGTTCCGAGGGCTGAACACGCATTCACCACTTTAACTTTAATGACTCAGATGAAAAGCTAAAAGCGTACCTTCTGCATCAAACATGCGGTACAAAGCCTGTCTGTCAGCAAACAGGCCCAGATGGATATGATCTCCTTGGCCTGGGACACAGCCTGTGGGAGGTGCTGGAATATAAATGCACATGCTCATTGAACAGTCCAGATGATATTTGCTTATCAGCCTCATTTTGCTTTCATATAAGCAGAAAAAAAGGTTAAATGGGTTACATTTTTAAATAAAACTGTATTAAAAGTATGGTCTTTACAGTAATCACTGTCTAAAACAATAAGCAGCATGGTGGTCTTACTGTTGTCATGTCTGACAGAAGCCAGAGTGATGCAGTCCTGCAGCAGCTCGTCTTTGGGCCGATGGTCCATGGATGTACTGAGAGGCAACATGGAGCGAGGCTTTTTCTTCTTCAGCCCAGTTAAGTCTTAAGATAGACACACACACAGTTACATAGAGAAATGTGCCAAACACCAGTTTCAGAAGGACATCTGTGCATACCTGGCTTGTCTTTACTCTTTACAGCAGCCGAGGATTTTCTCTGCATCTCAAACGTGGCTGAAAGACAAAAAATATTTTGAGCTTCAATGCAAAAGTAGCAGAAAATCTTCAAATGGCAACTGCGGTTTTCTGAACTGCTACCTGGTGAAGGTGCTGGGCTGCTTGTTGAGCTGGCTTCATCTTCATCATCTTCACCTGACACCCCCTGTCCCATCACCGCCCTCTCTCCGATTGTCACCGGCGGTCCGTTGACCTCCGGCTGTGCAGCTCCCTCGGCCCCCGATGGCCCAGCCTTCTTGTTCTTCTTCTTCTGCTTCGTATTGGCCTTCATCTTCTCTTTCAGGTCGACCATCTTTTTCCCTGAAAGCATACGCGTGTCACAGCCTGCTGGTCAGACAGAAAGGCCGTTTTGTGCTGGTTACGGTTCTGGCGTTACCTTTAGGCGGCTTTGTGAACTGTTGTTTGGAGACGTTCCACTCCTGCAAGGTGAAGTCCTTCCCTCCAGTCCAGATCACGTCTGGATCCACAGGGGACCAGTCCACACACAGCAGATAACCAACGTGTCCTCTGTAGTTAGAGACAGCTGCTTCCTCCAGAACATCCCACACCTAAAGAACAAGAATATTCAACAATAAAAAGGATGTGTCAACATGCTGAGAGCAACATAAAAACACGTCTACCAACTGAATAGCCAACGTTTTGAGGTAAAGATTCTTATGCATCTACCACCATCTTTTAGAGGTTTACACCCATGCACTGACCTGCGCTGTGCCATCATATGAGACAGTGACGAGCTGAGCGTTGTGGTGCGGACTCCAGGCCATACCGGTGATTTTAGCCGTATGGCCACACAACCTCCGATAGGGCTCTGTCAGCACCATGGGGCTTTCTGGAGGATTTTCTAAAAAACAAAACACTGATGTAAATACAAACACAGCCATTAAAGCCTTAAATATGTCATTTACCTTTTTACTAGCTATTTACTGACAGTTTAGCTTGGCATTCTTCCAAACTGACATAATGAGGATTGCAGTACAGTTCGTTTGACATACTACATGTTAAAGAGGACCCTGCCCACCTATAACAGAGCGGAGATCATGCACGTAGACGATGGCGTTGCTGGAGCCCGAGGCCAGGAGGCAGTGCAGCTCGGGTGCAGAGCTGTGGTCGTGATGCCACCGTAACGTGTTAATGATCTTGTGGTGCTGCTGGATGCTGCACAGCAACTTCAGACTGGGAGCCTGATATACGTCGATACACCTGCAGCACAGAGCAGCTGGTCAGACGAGCGCAAGAGCACAAAAACACTTCAAGCACAAATGAAAAGTAACTGTAGTCCCGAGACGACAAGCAAACAAAGAAGGCAGAATGGGATGCAACATATGAGATTACAGAAGAAATATCTGACTTTGTTCACCAACCAGCTACCAGCTGTGCTTTTCATCTATTGGCAGGTTGGGTTTACCAGCTGTTGATATGCTTTTTTAGATATCAGCTACCTCAATGTAGCTAAGATATCTGCGAAAAATTAAATTTTTACAGTTGAATATTGACCATTATTAGTCACATTACAGCTAATGAAAAGATGCTAAAGTGCATCTCTTTACTTCAGGAGAACCTGAAGTTTTATTATCTTAAACACACCATCCATACATTCTAACACCTACAGAGAACACATTTTATGACCTCATCCTTGGGACTTTTTAATGACCTGTGAGAACTTTGTGCAGAGTTGTGTAATAACTCTGTAGGTTCATGAATCCAGTTGCTTGTGAAGACGTATGACGATCCACAAAGTGAAACAAACAAGCTGCGAGCCATTTTCTATTGCATCTAATAAATCAGATATGGTTTGCTTTGAACCTGGCTGGTTCAGGAAGTGTAGACATTTACATCTGTCAGTGTGGCACCCAATCATAATCCCTGAAAGCGACCTAGATAAGAGGGGGCAACAGTTCAAACAGAACAAAATTCATTATTCTGTAGCCTCGAGTCCAGACACTGTCAGCAGACAGTTGGTCCCTCAGAGGACTCCCGCAGGCTGCTGATGGTGTGTTACAAGATGGGTCACGCCCGACCGTTCACTCACCCATCCTCGTTGCCGATGGCAACAACTTTCCCATCTGGCTTCCAGCTGAGGTCGGTGTGTGGAGACAGCTTGTGCTGTTGGGAAGCAAATTTTACCTTTGTAACTTATTCAAATCTCCTTTATTTACATTCAGCAGCAGACATGAAACAAACTGTTGCAGGCACGAAGGACCTGAAGACTGAACTTGTACTGTCAGCTTTCTTAGTGTGTCAGGTCTTATTTTGTCTGACATGTTGCTGGTTCACTGAGGGCTTAATGAAATCTCTGCACAGATAAAAGTCCTGCTACCAGACTACAAAGCTGCAAAAACATGTCTCTATACATGTGACTGCTTTACTGTCCATCTTACCAGCTGCACACAAAGCTCTCTTTGCTTGGTGCTGGAAGTGAGATGATGGTGAGGAGGGTGTCAGGCTGGGTTATTTGTGCCTTTATCTGCAATACAGCTTATAACAGAGGCTTTTATTTCTACAGTCCTGTTTGATAACTGATCTTATTTCAGTACAAAGTTAGGCTGTTGGGAATGACATCAGGAATCAATGACCACCAAAGTGATTAGCAATAGATTGCTGAAGATTTGCTTTATTATATTTTAATCTCAGCAGCGCTTATCCACCATCCTCTCGAAACATGACCAAAAAAAAAAAGAAAAAAAAAAAAAGAAAGAGGGAAATTCTAGTTTTAAATCGTCTTGATTTAGAACTAGAGGTTAACGTCTTGATGCATTCTCAATCATCCAGGAAAGTTCAAAAGTTGAATCTGTTCACCTGGACGTAGCGTTAGGGTTAGGGGTTAGGTTTAGGGGTTAGGGTTAGGGTAGTAACGCTACGTCCAGATGAACGGATTCAACTTTTGGAGAACTAGAGGTTAAATTAACGGCGCTAGTTTTTGTTTCACAGGGCGTGCACGTTTGTCAGTGAAGGATTTCATCGTATTGGGAGCACACGACACAGAGTGGAGAAGAGAGAGGTGAGCAATGTTGTGCATATAAAAACAGATTACACAAGTTTGTAGAACCAGGAATGTGCTATGATCCTGCAATTAGCTCTAAGTGTGTCCAGTGTTAACCAATGTTATAAGCTAACGTTATCTCAGGGAGGTGGTGAATGAGATGAGCCCTCATGTTCGTAATATTTCCAGAGTATTTTATTTAATTAATAAAATATTGGTATTTGGCAATCCTGGATCCATACAATATCACCACATAATCCTATATCGATTTTTTTTACCCCACTCCTAAAAAAATATGACCTGTTCATGTGCGTGACAGTGGTTTTCACCACTGCATTATGGGTAACTACGTGTTAAAGAAAGAATCATTAGGATCAAAAAGGATCAGTGAGTAATACTTCCAAATCTGAGTTATTTATCTGAGGATAAAGGGCCTGAATAATTACATCATCATCATCATCATCATCATCATATCGAAGCCCCTCCCACCTTGATGTCGTTAGTATCTCTGATGAGCTTGTCGATGTCCGACGCCTCTCCGTTCAGCTTGTATGGATCGTGCTGGAGTATGACGCCCTCGCCGGCACAGCTGTACAGACTAAAGGAAGGCTTTCCTCCTGCTGTCCCTGAACGCCACACAGAACATAAAACTCAGTGTCTTCATGACGGAGGGTCTACTGTGGACAAACTGTGGGTTTCAAGTGTTTTTTGATAGCGTTTACCGCTACATAACAGTGTGTTAAAGCCAATAAAGACATTTTACTGCATTACAGTAAATACTTTTAGTGTTTAACTAGAACTTAAATGATTAGTTAATTGGACACCTCATTAATTCGAGCAAATCGTAAACTTGTATTGGCATCTTTAACTTGAAATGACTTCAAGGCTGAAATCTTCACACAGGAGAGCCAAACTTAAACATTTTAAGGACCAAAACTCTCAAATATATAAATGAATTAAAGACTTGGTTACTATAACTACCCATTCAATATATACACAGCCATTATTATAGGTAATATAGATAAGATAGACTAATCTGTGAACACCAGGTATGTAGAAGCCTTAATGTAAAGAGCAAAAGAAGCCTGGCGGCTGACAGCCCTGAGAAGCAGCTGGTCCTGATTTACTCTGCACACCTATTGTAAGTCATCCTGACAATCTGAACCAATCACAAGTCCATGAATGGAGCTGAACAGGTGCCAATGCTGCGGGTAAACTAATTAGCAGCTACTTTTGTTTGTTTAGGAGCCATCAGCAGAATTTTTGGCAGTGCAACAATTACATTTATGGCTTTGAAGCCGAGTGACTGATACGCTAATCAAAATGTCATCTGCCGACAGCTGGTAAAATTAACTTCCTACGTCTTGATTTCCCCACGAGCGGCTCAAAAGGAAGGAGGTGAGGAGTAAGTGTTTTCTCAGCTCACTCAATTACAGGGTCGATTACGAAAAGGCGTGCAGAGATGGTTGGGCTTTTTCGCTGACTCTCTGCTTTTTTGGTGTCCCACTGCCAGGCTTTTTGCTGGGTCAGAGCATTCAGAGCAAACAACAGCAGTTGCTAAGAGTTCATTAAGAACTTACCAAATGACATTGGGGGGACTGGGGGCCCCCAGGCCAACGTATACACCGTTTTTCTGTGATAGGAGCTCGAGATCTGAGGAGGCCTGGGAGGAGATGAAGCAGAACAAACGCTCGGTTAGGGACATGTGATGTGTATAGCTGCAGGAAAACAGGCCTCAAGGGAGTATAAGAAGAAACCACAAGACTCGCACCAGAAAACAAGCAAAAGATGGACTTTGTGACTTTCAGAAAACTTTTCAAAGTCAAACTCCAACTGAAATCACAACAGTTATGACGTTTTGCATAAAAATTAATAAGAAAGCAATTTTCTTACAAATTATTTAAAGTTCTGTTTGTTTTTTCAGTTGATTTATTCTGAGCTTCCCTATTTTTCTGTCAAATGCTGTTATAAAACTGGTGAATGAAAGTTAGCAAGATCAGTGCATGAAAAAAGTCATTTTAAAGCAAATCGACTTGCATGTATACAGTGATTTTTTTAGTTTTTTTAAATCAGTTTGAGCACTCAAAGCACTTTCTTACCACCAGCCTCATTCAAACTCATTTTCACAGGTGCTTTTTTCTATGCCTGAGCACTTAAACTAACATTCACGCGCTTGCTCTCGGACAGATGCATCAGAAGAAGCGTTTGGAGTTCAGCTTTTTGCTCACAGACACTCTGACATGCAGGTTGGAGGAGCCACGCCGACCTTCGGATCAGCAGACAACACTGTACCTCCTGAGCTACAGCTGCCACATTTTAAATGGGGGGTTTCCTTATGCTTTGGGTGCTTTGGTTGATGGGATTTCACTATATGGTCATTTCAGACACTGGCAAAGCACTGTAATCCACTCACTGATGCCCCAAAGATTGGTACCAGTGCCAAAATCAAAACACTTCTGAAATTACTTCTTAGGAGTATTCCAAAGCATTAGTATTTAGCAAATACTAATGCCTGCAAGCTCTTTCATATGTGCAAATTTAATTAACAATTAGGCAAGTCTAACAGCCTAATGCAGTTTGTTTTGTTTTGCTTTCAAAGGAAAGGCTTGAAGTTTGTTTTGGGAATCTCGGGAAAAGAAAGGGGAGGTGGTGTTCCATACAAGCCCACAGTTCCGGTTGTGGAAGCCAGATGAGGGGCAGCCAATTAAAGAAAGTGAGACACATAATGATGTTTTGAAAAGGGAATCAAGCAAAGATCATCTTTTACAAATGAACATAAATGATCCTCTGTGGAAAAACACAGCATGTATCACCGAAGTTTAATACATATGCTTCTTCATAAACAATGAAAGTGTTTTGAATACCACCGACAAACACTGATTTATGCCTCTGTATGTGCTGTCACCAATCGTCTATCAAGGCAACAGCATGAAACAAGCAATAAACACGATAAGCATGGGGGCGGGGTCAGACAGCTAATCTTAGAGAAATGAACCTTACTTGTTGGAGAAGACGTCATAGATACCAACTTTCCCATCATCTGTTCCAAAAGACAAAGATCCCTCTTTTGTCGGATGCCACGCCAGCTACAACAAATGAAACACTTTTTTTATGCACTTCATCTTTTGTGTCAGCGAACAGCAACAAGCCTGTAATAATTTAGCCACTATCATCAACCTCAGACATGATGGAAGCTTGAAGAGCAAAGTAAAATTTAAAGGATGCTTACAGCTGATAACATAAGTCTGACTTTAATGTCCTCTCAAAGTCTCATCAGCAGCTCCGCTGGATCATTTTTAAAGCAGACACTTGGACAGCCGACAAATTGTTTTCTCAGCCGAGAAGTTGTTTCTTCACTAATCTGAGATCTCATCCTTTAACGTCTTTCAGAAAACTTCCTCACACACACACACAGACTTTAAAGTGACGTAAACCATTTATATTCCTTCTGGGTATAAACTGATCATGTCCCTTGTTGTCACTAATGGTTAACCATAAATCAGCTGTGCTTTGCAAAAAGAAACTCCTTACCGCTGTGACTTTGGACTTGATCCCCTGCCAGAAGGACCTGACATCGTACTTGTTCTGAGTGGTCAGCGTGTTCCACACCCGGATCATGTTGTCACCGACACCGAGCGCCAGACATCCAGTACCCACGGGTGAGAAGGTCAGGGCGTAGACGAAACCGCCCAGGGTGGGCAGAGTCCAGCAGCACTCCAGAGAGGCCAGGTCCCAGCACTTAACCTGGAAGAATGAACCAGCTTTCAATGAACTTTCCTCTTTAAAGGCAGATTAATAATAAATGTCAGAAATCCTTATTTGCTTTTATGCAAAATTCCCGCTTTGAAAAACAGGCAAGATGAACGCGGGAACACAGCAGTGCACTCATGGCTGAAAATGCTACTTCGAGTGAATCTTAACTAGTGCTGGGAGATTAATCAGACTGCGGTGTCAGACGCTTGTTGCCTTTGGCTTTCGTTCTCCCTCTGGCCAACAAGGAGGTCTCCTGAGTCGTGTGAGCCCACTGCCAATTGTGTTTTGTTGCTCAATTACTTTCCACAGAGAAGGATACGGGCTGGCAGCAGCAGCTGTCCTCGCAAGAGCTTTACAGTTAAAAAACACCCACTGGCCTGTACCAAATGCCATACCGGCATGGGCCATGTGCTGTCAAGTTCAAAGGTCACTCACCTCTCTGTCCATGGAGGTGCTGATGAGCAGCTCTCTGCCATCCTGCAGGTGAACTGAACTCATGTTAAAGATGATCCTGCTGTGGTTCTGACCCTCTGAGGATGTGCCGAACAGGGTCCACCTCTGCTTCCCTGACTTGGTTAAGTCCCACATGACCAACTCGCCACTGGGGAGACACCAAAATAAGCCTATCAACCCAATTATCAGCCAAGCTCTTGGATTCAGCAAATGAAGAAGCCCAAAAAAGAAACCTACGCGAGTACTAAATCCGGCATTGACAAAGCACTTCACCGTTTTACATTTTAATGGGTCTGTTTTATGTTCTATTTTGCTCAATTTGTTCCTGACATTTTGCCAAGAGACTTTCGACAAACACACCTCCAGACAATATCCTGAAAATTAGAGGCCAAATAAAAAGGTCTAAAAAGCAATTACAAGTGATTTTGCTCCCATTTGTTACAACCCTGAAATAACAATCTTCAATTTCTGCTGCTTGCAGCTACATCACAGTTTCAGTGTAATGACACTGAGGGAAAAACAGTCACTTTTAAATTCTCCAAAATGTGTTTTTTATACTGAAGGGAAAAATATTAAAGCAGGCAAGTTATGTAAATGTTAAAGTGATCAAAACGGGCCACAGTTTTACAATCATTTCTTGTCGTGATCATTTTGTTACTCAATCAACAACCAAAAAACCCTCTTTAAACCGTTTGACTGATAGCACGCACACTGTACCTGAAGCAACTGGACACGAGCTGCGTCGGCCGTCCCTTCGGCCAATGAACGCTGAGCCAGAGCCGCTCTTTCACCCCAGGGTCGACTGCGGTGCCTCTCCTCTTCAGGTAGGGCAGCTTCAGAGTCATGACACCTACAAGGCAAAGGAGAAGATGCTAAAAGGATCATATCTTACATCAGGTCTAAGCCATTCACCTGCAGTAAACCTTTGTCATATCATGGAGTTATCAAAAAAAAAAAAAAAAAAAAAAGCTGAATGTGAATAAATCTGTATTAAGCTTTTTATGCTGCGTGTGGGGAGGGAAATAAAATCTAACACGAGCTTCAGAGGTGTTCAGAATTTGTATATATTGTGCTTTTTTTCCCTAAACTTTAACCCTCATGTTTAAGTGAAATATTTAACGCTCAAAGTGAATGAAACACTTTCTTCTTCAAGGCCAATGTTACTGATTTCTGCACCATCAATTGAGGAAAAAAAACAACATAAAAATGAACATAAATCCACCTTTTCCCTTGGCTGTACTCCAGAGCCTTACAGTCTGGTCTTTGCTCCCAGATGCAAGATAGCAGCCCTCTCCTCCAGACACTCCATTGGTTGCTATTACATGGGAGGAAAAAAAAAAGTCTCATATACTTGTGTTGAATTGGCTTCTTACTGCAAAACGAACATATTTTAAAAAGAAAAATAAAAGAGGATAAACTAAGGACTGCCCAGATCACAACAGCAGTTGCCTCAAGGTGCTTTATATTGTAAGCTAAAGACCCGACAATAAAACAAAGAAACACAACGTTACCTTCACCGTCTTCAGGTCTGGTGTAGAGGGCATCTTCACGGGCCACAGGTGACCACGCCAGCGCGTGGATCTCATCATCGTGTCCACGGAGGCGGTGAATCACCTCGCCTTTCTTACTCACATCAATCAGCACAATCATCCCATCTTTGTACCTACGACAGCATTGTCACAGTTACCGAAATCCTAGATGCTCGACGGGTTAAAAATGTTTCTTCAGACATTTTTTTCCTCAAACAAACCTGAGCTCAGAAAGTTGCCCTTCACACGAGTAAGATTTAAAGCGAGTTCTCTCTTTTATGGATAAAAACTACTTTGAAACACTTAGTAGCAGACCCACTTCACCCACTTTATAATGTTAATATAACCTTTGACAGTCAGTTTGGTAAAATGCAGAAAAACTACCCTCGTTCATGCAAAGTGCTTTAATGTTTATGATCCAGCAGACTAATCTGTCCAGTGGTCATCTTTCTTGGTATCCTTACCCAACAGCCACATAGTTCCAGGTATGAGGAGAGCAGGTGAGGCAGAAGATGGTTCTGGGCTCAGGGAAGAAGCTGGTCGTGTCACCCGTGTGGTACCAGTGACAGACCACCACGCCTTTCTCATCCCCGGACACCACCAGGTTTTTATCCACAGGGGACCAGTGCAGCGCTGATACGGAGCTCTGTGCACACAAAGACAAGGAGTGAGTGCGTGTCACAACTTCTTCTTAGCCAGGTGGGTGCTGACGGGCAGTGAGCTGTTTCCAAAGACATTAATAGCAAATACTAAACACCAGATATTATTATCTAAATGTAAAACCCTTTGTTAACATTTTGGCATGATGAATCAATATACTAATGTTTTTTTATGCGTTTCAAGATTTTTCAAATAAATATCCTTTCTTGGTTTAAACATCTTCCCAATGATATTTAACCAACATGTCATTACATGCCGTTTATTATTCAGATTAATCCACAGACAAAATACTGCTTTAAGGCATCTGCTCAAGCAAATAATGGAAAATAAATATGCAATGCCCTCAGTAACCTTGACAACTGTTTTAAAAATGCCCTCGAGAGAGAATCACAGAGCTGCTGCAGACGATGTTTTTGCTGCGCATCCCACTGAGTCCTGTCGAGCTCTGATGCTTAACTTTCTATCTCCAGACCTGGTCAGGGGTCCAGTCTCATCAAGGAGACTGGACCATTTCAAATAAATGTGAAAAAAAAAAACAATGTGAGACAGCACAACGCACATACAAGCTGCTTCCAAGTTCCCTCTGCTGCTGGTGTAGAGCACACAACATCCTGTAGGGGGCGCAAGCACAACACAAAACCCCTTTCTGTGTTAGTGGACCGGCAGAACAGGACACTCACCTGATGAGCTGCGTGATCCCTAATAAGAGTCTTGCTGCTCGAGTCCCAGAAACGGATACTGCCATCGCTAGAGGAGCTGACACAGATGTGACTCTGCCCTGCATGCTGGCAAAACGAAAAGCCGGACACCAAGTCCTTATGGCCCACGAGCTCACCTGAAAAACACACAGAAAAGGACACTGATTTCACTCCGACTGGAGGATTAATCTGTTTAATTTCAATCATGATTTTAGCTTCCAACAGTTATAAACCCAAGATAAACTGGAGAAAATATAATAATAATAATAATGACTTTTTTTTGCTTTCAGCTTCTAACTTAATCTATAATAGTAAATCACGAGGTTTTAGTAGATACAAACTTTTCATTATAAATTTATAAAATACTGTAAACAGCTACTAAAGCTCTGAACTTAATGCCCTCTGTGCCCCCTTTAGACTCACCCCTGCATGCTAAAAGTATCACTGCTAGAAAGAGAGCACAGATTTGTGCCAGATTTAAAGTGCCAATCTAAATAAACAGTCCATCTGCATACACATGCCTTTATTTTTGGCTTCTTCTTAATTTAGTTGTGCTGGCACTTTCTTAAATCAGTGGTGAGTGGGGAAAGTGGAAAAGATTTATTTTTTTCACATTTAAGTAATCCAAACAGATGGTTTGATGAAGGACTTTTATTGGTATTTCAATAAGAAAATAAAATCTACAATATGTCTATTTTACCCTCTTTAGTGAGGGCTTTGTGGTGAAAAACAGCCACTATTCTGAGCCTGCCTGACCACCCTGTGTCCTTCAACATCCTGCACACCCTCATTTAACGACAACAAAAGGTGAGGAAACAATGAGACAAACCCAAAACAGGAGTGGTTTTACAAGTCGAGGCCAATTATATTTTTCCCCGCTTCATCTTTTTTGACTGTTTTTTTTTTTTACTAGCATTGCATTTGGCTAGGGTCAGTGTCAGTACCAGTAGAAAATAGTGGACCCTATAGAACATGGACAAGTAGTCCAACTTCTCCAGGATGGCACATCACTAAGTTTCACTGCCAAGAAGGTTTGTAGTGTCTCTCAGCACAGTCTCAAGAACATGGAGGAGATTCTAGGACACACAAAGATACTGTAGGAGAGCTGGACACTGCCAATGTCCTCTACAGGGCCTTCTACTTAATGGACCCTGACTGGCATTTGCCAGAGAATCGCAGAATCAGGAAATCCACCACTGGTGCTCTATGGTCTTCACAGATGAGCACATGTGACAGACATAAAAGGGTCTGGAGAAGCTGTGGAGAACGTTATGCTGCCAGTAACATCATTCAGCATGACGAATGTGGTGGTGGGCCAGTGATGGTCTCGGGAGGCCTATCCCTGTAGGCACGCACAGACCTCTCCAGGTTAGGTAACGGCATGACAACGCTCGGCCTCTTGTGATAAGAGTATGCAGGCAGTTCCTGGAGAATGAAGAAACGACACTGACTGGCCCGCACCTAAATCTAATAAAACACATCTGGGACATTATGTTTTCTTCAACCTGATGCTACCTGGGTGTACAGACTATCACCAGGACAAGCTCTTGGTACAGATCATGGAAAAGATCCCAAAGGATATCCATCGTCTCATTAGGAGCATGCCCTGACATTCTCAGAAATTAATACAAGCACATGAGGGCCATACAAACTACCACAATGAATTAGCCTGCCACTGCATTTTTTCACATTGACTTTTGGGGTGTTTTTGGTAAGTTCATCATTTTTATTTCCATCGAATGTTGTAAAATCCTTTCACTGGTCACTGCAGCCCATCACAGCCCGAGATCCTCTAATCTCTCCGATTTGGTCAGGCAGATAAGTTGTACCTGAGTTTAACGCGCTGTTTCTGGCTGCAGGGAATTAAACATGAATGGCACGGTCAAGCCTGTGCTATGTGTGGTGTCCAGCGGTGACCGCTCACTTACCTGCCACTCTGCACGAAGATGCAGACACATCTATCAAGTAGATGATGTTTTTGGCCCCGACGCCCAGCAAACCGCTGCTGCTGACATCACTGCAGCGCGAGCAGTACCAGTTGGGAGAGGCGGGAAGCGACCGTTCCCGCATGACGACCTGGATACTTTAAAAATAGTTTTTTTTTTTTCTTTAATAAAGTCCTAGAAACCTAATCCAAACTTCTCACATGTTAACTGCACTATCGTAGCTACAACACTTATGGCCGTACACACAGCATGGTGTCGTAAATTCTACGGGTGCCTGGTACGGAAGCCTAGCTGGGACAATCTAAAATCCGAGGTTGTTGGGTTAAAAGCAATAATTTCCGACATTTATTTCGAACAAAAACAAAAGCTATATATTAATTTCCCTTTTAATACGATGTTTAAATGACGATAAATAACTAAAGTAAAGGAATTACATGCGTTGTGAAAACGCAATAGACTAATATTGACACTGCCATAAAGCGAAGGTATAAATGTCGTAAAAAACCAACATGGCGGCTGCAATGACAGGACGTGGTGAGAGAAATGCAGATATATTAGCCAATAGTTAACAGTTTCGTTGTATTTATAATAAACCTCGTCTACAGTTTAAGTAAAGCGATCTCTTCTTCTTTTCAGGTGTCTCTTTTATTAGGAGTGTACCTTCGGTGTTACTCTCACGGTAAGTGCATCAATACTAGTGGCAGGTTAGCTTTACCGCTAACGCTCTCTGCAGAAGGACAAATCCAGCTCAGATCGGTTGTTTATGTTACCTACTCCTGCATTATTAGAGTGGGAATTCCGGGTATCATTTGAAGACAGTGTAGGAGGTTATCTTAATTTTACAGCCGCTATTTCTTCAAGTTTAGGTTTAGGTAACCAAGAAACTCAGCATAGTTAGTCTTGGGGGAAAAAGAAGGCTACTGGACTTCTTTAGGTTTGTAAAGACGTTTCACCTCTCATCCAAGATGTTGCTTCAGTTTATTAAAAAAAGAAAAAAATGGTGATGTATAGTCCCGCTTATTTAATTTTCTAGTTGGGGTTATATCCTTTGAAGGTAGTCCTGAGGGTCGTTGATCCACTTTTGATCACCCATCATGAGACCATGACTATCATGTGAACACTGCCATCACTGAAAAAGTGACCTTTATGCTTTTGGTGCACATGTACAGTTGAGTTTTGTCCTGTTGTGAACCGACTGTTGGGTTTCTCCTGTGTGCAGATCTGAGCACTCCTTGCTGCACTGCATGCACTATGTGGCTTAGCTTGTGTGACAGTTTTGTCCTTGAGATAAACTAGTTTTTGTCTCAGAGAAAGTCACGGATATTTTCTACAAATAGGACATCCCAGTGCACTTCAGAACCAATAACACCCTTACCCAGTCAACTGTAACTGCATTTTATTGCAAGCTAATGTGTAACAGGGTCATTAAACTGAAATGTCTGATTTATAGGATATGGAAAACAAAAATCTTAATAACCTTTAAACCTTTATTTAGCTTATAGAATTTATGTGTTCACAAAAATGTCAGCTTAATGATTTGTAAAACATTTTTTGTACATTTGCTTACAGACTGCATGTGCTGACTTTCTGTCACAGGTGTTACCTTACTCCTTTGGTATTTTATTAAATATTTTATTTCCTTAATTGCTATAGCACATATAGTGATCACATTATTATTATTGTTATTATTAAACACTTTTTACTTTTTCTTCATATGTTGTTTGTTTAATTTAAGACTAAAAGAAAATTAAATACATGAGAGGTAAAACTTGAGGGGGTAGGGACAAATAAGTAGATACTTCTGCCTACTCCTTTTCAAACAAATAATGGAATGATATTTTGTAATGATTGTGAAGGCACATGTTTGAAATAAAATGAACTGAACTGAACTAGTAGTATTATTAGTGTTACTTCTCAGCCATAAAGGCAGCGTGGACACACAAGTTTGTGAATGCAATAAGTTGAGAACAAAGTCACGTAGGATTCTAAAATTGATACGATAAGTGTAACTATTCAAAATCTCAAAAGTTATAATGTCAGTGACCTTGGTCTCAAGGTCAGGTTTTCTGAAAATCGCATGAATGTGATATATCAAGAGCAAGGTGATGTAGGATTTTGAAATTCATACCATACCATACTATTATTATTATCAGTAATAATAATAATAATAATAATAATAATGCAACAAATAAGGATCTTTTATTATGACTCATTATGATGTATTATTTTCAGTCAGGTTTGGTGTAATTGTGATTGTATGATATTTGTGCAACAATTTATTTGCTTAACAGTTAAAATATTTGTTGGAAATTTGATGGATATAAAATTATTAACAAGCTGAATATGGCAAACACACACACAACAACACCATCGAGTTCAGATAAAACCTTCATATGAAGTTATGAAAGAACAGAGAAGAATTCCGATGAATGAAGAGACTCTGGTCTTCCCACGAGCAATTGCTTATAGAATTTAAGGAAATTCTTACACTGTAACACCAGTGACACAACTCCAGGGGAACGTTACTTTCTTTTGATATTTTCTAATATTTTATATTTCGTGTTGTTATGTTTATTGTATATTTGATAGTCATAGATAAATTATTGCATTTTTTGGATTGCATAGTGGTAAAAAACCCCAACATGGTTCAGCTTCAGGGTTATAGCACCTCCTCAATTTCTTCTGTCCTGGCAGCAGCATCTCATCAATGGAAGTTTGGAGGACAGACTTTTAGGGTGGCTGGGATCTGGTGAGATCCTATTGGCTCAGATCTGCAGCATTTGATGTATATGTCCCGTCGGGTGCACCTCCCTATCTGGGGAATGATGCACTCTGTTGAGGTTTTTCCTGGGTGGAAGTTTGAAGTTCTTTAATCATCTGAGTTGGTAGAAGCATTGATGGGCTTTCTTTACCAGTGGGGTGTCTAGGATGATGTAAGGATCAAGGTATTTGAAGTTATCCCAGTTATCCACCAGGGCTCCTTTAATGCTTAGAGGGTGGAAACTTTTCTGCTGTTTCATGTTAATGTCCACTATCATCTCATTGGTCTTACAGGCATTAATCTTGAGGTTGTTCTCCTTACAGCAGTCAACAGGTGGTTAATCTCATCCTGGCAGTCAGATTTGTCATTCTTTGACATCAGATCTGCGCATATTTTAGAGGGTCCAGAGTGGCAGCCAGGGAGGAAGCGATGAAAGTTATGATCAGTTTCTCAGCACCTTTCATGACCACAGACGTCAGTGCTATGGGGCGAAAGTCATTTAAGCAGCTGGGCTGGGGTTTCTTAGGAACAGGGACTATTATTGTCTTTCTGAAGCATGTCGGAATAATGCACTTAGACGGGGAGAGGTTAAAAAATTACTGTGAAGGCTAATAAACTGCAGGCTATTTTAAAAAAACAAACAAAAAACCCCAACATTCTTAAGCCTCCCATGACTGTCTGACTGGGATTTGATCTGAGTGAAGTTGAGTGCAGTTACCAAAGGGAAGGAGGGGGGGGGGGGGGGAGTAAATAGCATACATAAGTTTAATAAAAGAAAACCCCAAAGCACCAAAGACAGGATCCATCTTTTACTGGCTCAATAGTGGAAACAATATTAACAACACCAGAAACTCTTTATTACAAAGCATCACTCTCTAGTTCCTCCAGGGGGAGTAACTGATAAGTGGAGTGTTCCTTCCCCCTCTCCTATCCTCCTCATCTCTCTTCCTGGGGAGAACGATGTCAGGACTACCCTGCTTGGCCTGCTGCCACAATGACTTGACTTTAAATAAGTGGAAAATAACAGATGGACAGATGTGGTGTACACCTGCCTCACACTACTGGACTGAAACCACCTCAGAAACATTTTCTCCATGTTCCCAGGTTACAGATTCTAGGTGGTGGCTCCCAGCAGCTCTCATGTCTCCACACCAGTGCATCCCTGGAATCTAAAACTTGGGAGAGGAGGAACCTGAAAGTGTATCCGCCTCAGCTGCCTGATGAGCCTCGCAGACCAGCAGTGAGTCTTCCTGCCAGTGTATGATGCTGAGTGAAAAGATGTCCTGAACAGGAGCTGATAGAAGTGTTTTCTTCCCACAGGAGATTCACCACAGTAGGAGGCAGATTAAGTACAGCAAAGACAAAATGTGGTATTTGGCCAAAATGGTAAGACGTACTATATATTCAAATCATTCAACAGCTCCATCCTGCTCTGTAGTGTACAGGCATAAGTAATGAAGTGAACTGAGAGTTAGCATCACATTTTAAAAAGTTGTCATCTGATCAGAAATGCTCAAGGAACTATTTCAGCTTCTTTATTTAAAACACTGTAATTTTAAAAAAAAATCACTTTTGTGTAATGATCATCATATATACAGTATGTTCTTCATACTTCACATTAGTCCTAGACAATCAGATTCTTTTAAATATGTTCCTATCTCAAAACGCTAGACTGTGTATGTGCACACATTCCACTGTGTTTGTGGCACGTCTGCTCATAGACTCGCTTTGGTTTGTAGGCTTAAGCTCAGTGCCGGAGTTAAAAAGCAGTCCAGCATCCTGCTGTCCTAACAGCTGTGCAGAAACTTTTATTTGATTATTTGGTCCACATGTTTTTTAATTTTTTTCCAGATCAGAGGGATGAGCATCGATGAGGCCATTGCACAGCTGGAGTTTAATGACAAGAAAGGAGCAAAAATCATGAAAGAGGTTTGGAGCTGCCTGTTAACCCTTTTAACTGGTTGTTACCATTTGTTTGTGTGCGCACAATCCCAGAGTGAAGATTAATCTAACAGGAATTTGATTTAAGTGTTCCTGGTTTCATTGCTTATGCTACAGATGTTAGAGCTGTGTTCACACATCATTCTAAGATCATCCTTTATGAGCTTGAAGTTTATGAATACATGTTTGCCTGTGTGTTTCAGGTCCTTCTTGAAGCTCAGGAGATGGCAGTGAAGAATCACAATGTAGAGTACAAATCCAACCTGTATGTAGGTGCGTGTGAACGTCTGCACGTTAGTACCAGAGCAAAGCCTCAAGGTAGATGGTCTGCTGTGTAAATGCAGTGTGCTGACCTCTATGAGGCTCTTGTGTCTTAACATAAAGTAGTCGAGAATAAAAACATTACTTTTAAAATGATATCTGTCTAAATATGCATGCTTTTAAGCTGAGGATGCAATATTGTTTAAATATTTAAACTTTTTGGAACATTTTTCAAAGATTGTTTTTTAGTTTTTTATCTGAAACTACTTGAAAATGTCAAATCAATTCACACACTCTCACTAAAGGCAAGAAGATGCCTTTAAAAGTGAGCAAATGTCCTTTAGTAATGGAAAGCAGGTAGTTCATTGCCTTGTTTAAGATGAGATGCTGTGCAGAGTAATTCATGTGGAGTTGCAAACATTATTACAGATAAGCCTGAAGTCCACCGGCACAGCCTTCATTACTTTGGCCTGTTTTCGTCGCTGGGCACTCTTCCAAATTAAAACTTATCCCTTTTCTTTCTCTTCCTCTTAATCTTTCGCCCTCTTTCAACTTCACGCTGTTCCGGTCCTTTCTTCGCTCCTGCAGCTGAGTCGTATTCGGGCAAAGGGAAGTACCTGAAACGGATCCGTTACCACGGCAGGGGGATGTTTGGCATAATGGACAAAGTTTATTGTCACTACTTTGTCAAGCTGATGGAGGGCGCACCACCCAAAATTGAGAAGAAGACCAACTTTGACCAGGCCAAAGAGTACGTCCAGTCCCTGAAGAACCGAACCATCATCCACAGTCTGTAGAGCAGACATCTGACACCATTTCAGTCTCACTGTAACCATTTTTATGTGTATGTATCATTTTTTTCTGTAAATAAATACATGAGAATTTCTGAGCCTTATTTTTACAACAATATTTTTATGAAAAATACAGTTATCATGCAGAAATAAGAAAAGACTTGATTACTTCAGGCAGATTATGAACCACAATAAAAAATAAATCAAGTGTATTTTCAGAAAAACAAGCTTTTATTTTATAGAAAGAAAGGGTTGAATTTATAGAAGTGAGATGTGTATTATTGAGTAAATATCTGATTAATATAACTGAAGGAGAGTAAATTTCAATTCCTGCTATTATACATTAAGAATTCCCAAATCTCCAACATCTGCTTATAAAGTCAAAGAGTTCAGTCAGAAGTTTCAAAATAACATCAAACATATTGATGATATATTCCAGTAGGGTTTGAATAACTAAAACACCTGATTAACCCCAAATATTTTATATAAATAAAAATATTTTTGTGTCTCGTTCTGACTGACAAATATGCATCCCAAATAATATATTTTAATGTATATCCTGTATTAAAATGCTAATTCAGATCAACATCAGTTTTGTAGGCTAGTACCAACTCCAGTGCTCGTATTGGTTTGTAATTCAGCTGTGCTGAGCTGAACGCACATTTCAAACTAAGTTTGTGCGTTTTTGACTGAACTTCTTTTTGTCCACACCTACAACCTTATAAATATTCTGTTTTACAATTAAAAGTTTGCTGCTGGGAGACTTACACTTTTTGCACGCAGCATCCAAGATGTCACAATAACATTTAAAAACAAAATATCACAAGCTTGTCAGCGATGGACATATGATCATTTTTATAGAATTATTTTCTATTATTTTATAGAAATTGCCTTTCAGTTTGGGGTTTGCATGTCCTCTCTGTGCCTGAATGGGTTCTCTTTGTGGGTTCCTCCCACAGCCCAAAGACATGCATGTTACATTAACTGCTGACTCTAAACTTATCTTTAGGTGTAAATGTGTGTGTGTGTGTTAACCCTGGGCTGGTCACCTGATCAGAGCGTACTTAGGTCTCACCAGCCCCACAACCCTGAACAGGATAAATTAAATATTCCAATAATAAAGTTATAATGAAGCAGTTAGCTCTACATCAAATATATTGCTTTAGATTTCAGAGTGTTTGTTGGGGGTAGTGTTGTGCCACAGCATCTGTTAGAAAGTAATCTGTTGGTGTTGTAGCCATCTAGAGATGAAAACCAGCTGCGCAGCCAATTTAAAAGCTCTTGCACATTCCTGGAAGTTTGCGAGTAGATGTAAGAAAAAAAAAGATTTTTCACTTTTAACAGCTTTGCACACACCACAGCAAAGTCTGACATGAACACTGCAATTTGCCTCTGATTTAGCAGTGACACTCCCTCAGCTGTGCCTTTCATCCCACTGCTGCGCACAGTGAGCCACGAAATAGCTGCATGTGTGGAAAAAGCATCCTACAGCACCTCAAGAAAATCTCATAGTCCCTGCAGTGCATGCCCAGGTGAAAACAGACCCCAAGTGTCACCCTGTCACAGCCTTCCTCTTCTGTATCTGGTAAGCATGTTAGGGCGACAGCAGTTGCTACAGCTCCTCACCTGAAGCAATTTTGCCAGCATCGCTGGTCTTCATCCCTTCACTTCGATCCCAGCTCTGTGAGAGTCTGACTCACAGACACTCTCAGAGCTGCAGGAATCCATAAGCTGAAAGTGAGTGGCTTGGCTGGGAAGCCTCGTCTGAAGAACGGAGGAAAAATATTCAGTGTTTACAATGAGATTTCACAGGTAGCGACAGGCGTCTTTATAAAGCTCGGCCTTGTTGTTAACTGTTCAACCTCAATTTGCTACTTGATTCCACTTCTCCGCTGCCGTTGCTTTCTTATCTAAAGCTCCTGAGAAATGCAATTATGTTTGCTTAATGCGCTGTCTTTCATGTGTTCATCTGTTTATTGCTTGCATTTTTCTTTTGGATTTCTTAGCCGCACGCTCGTCATTAATGACTGTTATTCTCCGAAATAAATTGAATTGAATGCGTAGGAAATGACGCTCAGGAGGAGACATCAAAGTGTTTCCTCATTGGGAATTTGTACTTTCGAAAGGTCGCAGTGTTTTGTTGAAGCCCAGAGCCTTGGTCTCTGCTGTTCCTAATTGGCTTTTATGTTCCTGTCCGTGATGTGAGTTTGTGTATTTGCCTGTCACCGTCCCTCCAAAGCCCACATCAGGTCTGAGCAGCTCTGAGTGCATTTTCAAATAAAATGCCATTTGCTGGCCCCAATTTTAGCAGACAAGTGCCCTCAATCTCAGGTTGGAGGCCGACTTGGTCCCACAGCACACACACACACACACACACACACACACACACACACACACACACACACACACACACAAAAAAACACTGACTTCAGAAAGCAGCAACAGGCTTCATCTCCTCTTTTTTTCTCTTCATTCTCTCTCAGCTGAGGTTACAACCTGAATGTTCTTTTTTTACAGTGTACCAACACACACACACACACACACACACACACACACACACACACACACACACACACACACACACACACACACACACACACACACACACACACACACACACACGTTTGGATTTTATTTACAGTTTAGAATAAGTAGGCATCTAGTTTAAGTCTATCAATAAAGTCAAACTGAGTTTTTGTGATGGAAACAAACATTCATCTTTGATTTTTACAATATCTGCTAATTTTGCACCAGACAATATTCATTTTTGACACTAATCAATGACGTTATCCATCCATCAATAAAGCTAACTGCTGATGCATCTTATGAAAGGTTACAGGAGCCTATTCCAGGTGGTGACATACACCCAGACAGCATCAATGCATCTAAACATGTTATAATCAAATTAGCATTTCTTAGATAAGCTGATAAATACATTGTTTATCATTTACTGCCCCACAGAGACCTTTCAGCACCTCCCAGTATCAGCAGCTCTCATTCACCTGTCCATTTGCAAGTAGGAGGCCAGCGAGGTGTTCTACATCCCAGGTCAGCGATACATAAAAGAGGCTAAGCTGTTTCATTTGAGGAAGAGACGTGAGGGCTTTAATGACCCAGAAGGATGATGCAGAGCGTGGAGATCACAGTCTCTGGAGAAGCTGCTCCTAGAAACAGTGCATGGATGTAAAGAGTCAATACAGAAGTACCATCTAAGCAAGGAGTTGTTTTAATGATTATTTATGTTTTAAATACACTGAGGAAAGTTCGGTTATTGAATTTATCCACACAGTCAGTTAATTAAGCAGCGATCCATTAGTGTCGCTTCAGGAGTAAAAAATATTTGATAAGATTTTGACTGGTGACCCGGAGAAGATCATCTGGTTCTTCTGAGCTCTCTAAGACTTTTGGTAAGCTGTGCTGGTTAGACTGCAGTCCTGCTGATTAATAGATGTTTGATTATAAGTGTAATTAGTGTGTGGGTGAGAGAGACCGTGAACAGCATTGAGGTCCTGGTGTGGTAGCGCCTTGGCCAGATCTGCATACTGTAGCTGTTTGCTGTCACAGGGGGCTGTGGAGATTTGTTGAATTCCCACAATTCCTCTGTTTGCTTAGTTAAACAGACACAAACAGGAGACCATAAATCCCTCATTAGAGGTAAGTTTCTAGAATAGTTCTTACTTTGGGATTTTACAGGTAGCACTCGGTGACTTTCATTTGTATGACAAACAAGTGGATTTAGCAATATCATCACTTATAATAATTATATGAGTATGAACCTTTGTCTCTGTGTGTTGGCCTTGCAGCAGACTGGCGACCTGTCTGGGGTCCCTGTGAACCTGAATTGAATCAGCCGATCCTGTTTCTGTTACTGTTAAACATTCTCGAAATGGATGCTGGGGACGATACTTCTTCCACTATGCCAAAGTCATAGTATATAAATGTAGATCCGTTTATAAACCCTTATAAAAAGCTAAATCTTTGCAGGGGTGGAGCTAAAAGTGCAGCTGGGGTGGCACCGCACCCCTCTCATGTACCTCACAGTGGTTTGGTCCACTGCCGTGGACTTCTTTAAGGATTTGTGAGGCACTGCTATTTGCTTCTACCAGTAAAACAAAACACATTTAATGCTCTAACCAGACCATTTTTTATCTGCTCATTACCTCACTGTTAAATCTTGAGCTTCAATGTGGCCCCTGCATTGCTGGGGTGGATTTTAAAACACATGATCCACACATACAGTCTTACATTCATTCCAACATACACACTTCCATACATACATTTGATTTAGACTATGGGTAAATAAACCAACAGACAAAGACTTGTAATCCCACACTGGGGAAATGCACATGTTACTGCGAGGGCCATCAAAAATTACAAATAAAAAGTAAAAAATAAATAAATACAGTCAATCATCATCTGCTTCATCTTACTGATGTCGATGTGCAAGTAGGATTAAGATTAAGGAAATGCTAAGATACAAAAATGATTTTTTTATTGAACCAGGAAGTTTGTCTTAGTTTGTCTTTCTTGTTTATCTTTCTTTTGGGGGGTTTTTTCATTCCTGATAGAGTTTTCTGATTTCCCACGAGCATGACAGAATTTCTTCCCCAAGCTCCCAGAAATAAACTTCTAATAAGTATTTATGATCGTGAAGACTAACGTGTGGAAAGGTGATGGTGCAGGATTACGTAGCATACCAGGCTCATCAGTAACAGCACAGACAGAGAAATCCACTTCTCACAGTGAGTGGGCTCTGCTTGGTTTGATGATTTAAATAATGTTTAAACTAAACTGCGTGTGAATTAGTTCAGACTAGTCTCCAATAACCACCACAGCACGCAGGGTAAGTCAGTGCAAAAGTTATGCACGGTTTCCAGAATCCTAATACCTTTTGTCCAAAGTGACTGATGTGGTGAAATATTTATGTTTTTTTTGTGTGTGCTGTGGTTTTCACACGTCACATAAATAAATGATCAAAAATGAGGAACTATGATTCTATACAGCAACACCCCTCCCGTCGCCCCTCCACAGGGATGCCATGTTGGAGTTCGGTGGTTACATGGAGTGAATTATGTATCATCTCTTTCCAAGCATGAACTCATCCTGCAACAAGACAAGCAAACGTGCTGCCAGCACTGGGAATTAAGTTGAGGAGAGATTTAAGTTGTCTGGAGTTTATTATTCATGACGGGTGAAATTGTGCATTGAAAACACTTCTGTACACAGGCGTGTGCGCCACACAACCCGACCACCTCACAGACACACACACCTTGATGAAAGAATGGGATGCCATGATGCTTTCTTTCATTTGTTTTTAATGTCTGTTGTCGGTCAGTGTGCTGGGCGGCTCAGCAGAGGCTCAGATTGAGAAACAAATAGAAATCAGAAGCCAGTTGTGTGGGGAGTGCCTGAGGGTGTTATTCATTTCCTTTTAACTTTTCCATTTTATGTTTTTTTTCTCCCAGCCTCTCTGCGGTGGCAGTGTGCAGAGAACGACAGCCGCAAAATAGTGTTAGCTCCCAAATGAAATCTTCGGCATAAAAGCGGCAGAGCAGGCTGCCTGCTGGCCGGCGCTGGATGCTTTGCCCTTGAGAAACAAATCCAGACATGGAACACTTTGTTAGCTCTCTGGACAGCCTCCAATGAAACGGCATTCACCTCTTTTCCCCTAGAAGAAGAAGAAAAAAACAGCAACAACATCCTTACCTTATAGTCTTTATCTCTGAGATTCTGTGACAGGGACGCATCTGTTCTTAGAGTAAAGAGAGGAAGCAGAAAGTGAAGTACTTAAGTCCTCATCTGTTCTGTTGTTACAGCTTATTTGTTTTTGGAATGAATAGGAAGCCTCCTCCACAGTCTCCTCACTCTTCAACATGAGGGATACTCCACTTACAATCTTATGATCTTTTGAACATTAAATATTCCCCGCAGGCTCGGGACGGGCTGAAAAACTGCACAGTGAGTGTGGTCACCTTGAATTTTTGTCAGCTAGAGCACACTCCGGTGTTTTCCACCGTTGAAAAATGGAGGCTCTCACACTTTTATAGGACCGTAATCCACTTCCCCTGTCCATCTATACATTCATCCATCGTCTTTTCCCCTCTTATTTGGTCTGCTGTAAAGACCATTTAAAGATTTCTGTTCTGCTGCGACTGGAAAAAAAATCTAATGAGTTGCTCAAATTGAAATAGCAGCACAGATTTTTGGGCAATCCCTCCTCAGAGGCATTTGTGGTGTTGTCACTAAAATGAGAATGAATAGGAAATGAATGCGAAATGCTTTATTTGTCCCATGTTTGTAAAAATTTGTTACAGCAGTATAAAAACAGCATAACAATAAGAATAATTTCTGGCAGATGATTCTCTGTCAGGCGGCTGCTTTGTCTCGTCATTTAAAACTGTTTCTGTTCATGAAATAATAATTGTCAGACACAGATGTATAATAGATTCCCAGTCGTTGTTGGGTACTCCAAACTTTAAGAGTAAAGTGCTGCCAGCTAAATATCTCAACTTTTAGATTTATAGTGTATCTGCTGTCTTTTAAATATATACTGTAAAGAATATATACTTTACAGTATACTGCCATCATTTTTTTCTACTTGTAGTTTTTTTTAATGTTCCTGTAGACTTTTTTACTCTAAAACACATTAAATACAATAAATCTGCATCCACAAAAATAATATTGGTGATGCCTCTGACTTTGTCATTTTACAGCCATGTGGGAGATAAACGGTGAGTAGGTTGACTTAATAAGTACCATAGACTGTATGTAAATGATGGCAGTGAGAGAGATCACAGCCACATGGCAGATGTGAAATAGTGAAAGGCTAGCATGCACAGTCAAAAGCTAGCGACTTGTCAGAGCATATCCTGGTTTTGTACATTTCAAATGTACCATGATTTACAAAATAAATGTGTTATGTTCAATGTTACTTGAAACTAGCAAATAAGCTCATAATGTCAGCAGGAAAATTGCTAATGGCAATTAGCACAGAGCAGGGAAGGCATTTTAGATATCTGTACAATCAGCAGTCCTGTTGCTGGTTATACAGATATCTGCGTCTCGTCCCACTGACCATCAGAGAGAATACAAGTTTAGCGCACACAGCCCAAACCGTATAAAACCATATCACACACCCACAGCAATCATGGTCTAAAGGCACCATAACCAAAATAACCAGCATAACATTTCTCATCTTACACATTTATATTCAGTCTTTGCACTCGTCAGGGAAAATGTGCCTCACCTGAGTTCACAGCTTTTTTACAAAGTACTAAATAAATTGATTTTGTGCTGATGAGTTATGAGGTCATTGCAATACTTCAATACTTGTTGCTTTGAAGAACTGAAATATTAACAGTTTTGCAGTATATAATGTAGATGTGGTAGTACAGTGTGTTCCTGAGTCAGGGACAGTCAAAAACTTCATTCCCGTTCTATTCTATGTCACTATTTCCTCCTTTATTCTTCCAGTGAGCCAGCATGTGCATTTGGATTATTATGAGCCTGATCCCAGTTTAAATCATATTATATCTGCCTTCAGCATAAGCACTCTGGCTATTCAAAGGTATTTGTTTTTACACATGATGCAAAGGAACAGCAAATGAGAGCTATATTGCAGTCTTCTCTTTTCTTTAAGTGTTTTAGGAGTGATCACATCGATTTCTAACTTTGTCCACAGTGTCAGTGATCTACTGTTTGAATATCATTAAAAACCTAGTCAGGCCAACATAAGCAACCCCTCTGCTTGCCGGTCCTTTAAAATAACCCTACAATGATTCATTATGGTGATTAAAGGTATGACCCACTTTTTATTTTCATTATAAAATCTACTCACCCCCCTCATGCTTAAAGTGCTCAGGCATTGGATGTTTAAATTACTGTATGATTTAAAACATGAGATAACTTTAACATTATCAATAATTTCCATAATCCACAATGACCAGTAAATACTTGATGTGTTTCCTCCAGTATTTTCCTTGCACTGGGTGTCACTGTTGCATCATGACTGACTTCACCTGCATATTGCTTCATCAACTCAAGGCCTGAGAGTCACGCTTCACATGGGGCAGAGGACAGCTTCCCTTCGTGTGTTTTCAGGCTTCTTCAAGCGATCGCATCCCACATGACACACCCACAGAGCGACACGCAGAAACCAATCTGACAGAATCCTACTGGGTGTGTGCACCGCATGTCTTTCAATTCATCAAGATGAATTTCAATATTTCAATTTGTCACGCGTGCTGCAGCTCTCAGCTCAAAGTGGTATAATGCAGAGACGATGAGCATCAGGCAGAGAGAGAGAAACGTACTATTAAAGACTGTTACAGTAAAATTGACTTTGAGGTAATTCAAATAGTGTGCATGTGCACTGGAAGATTTCATTACAGCTGCACAATACTTAATCAAATGTCCACACAGATGCTCTACAGTTCATTCTTTTCTCCTTTACTGAACAGAAACTCACATGTATTTCCACATGCAACAACTTGGCATGCACGCACAGTGTTGTTGATTCATTTAATGCACAACAGTCAGTTTTTGTATCTTTTTCTATTGTACTTGTGAAATGTGTTAATTATCTGTCAAATGTTGGTATAAAAATGTGATGACAAGTTGTTGTGCTGTTTTTATAACGTTTGACTTTCTCTACAGGAGAACAGTCAAAGTGTGCATCTGCTGTGTTTTCTGTCTTTCTGTTCTTTGATAGCTGATGGAAGGGAATGAAAACAAGTCATTTGCAGGAGGTCCCTGGGCGACAGCAGGAATGCAGTGGTTTGATTTTTACAGACCCCCAGAACATGACAGTATTTATTTGAAATCTTGGTGATAGAGCTTTTGGAAACACGTCTCAGAAACTATAATTAATGCTTGTGGAAAATAATAACGCTATAAACGCAAGTGGTGGTGAGTCATAATGTGTTTACTTTTTCTTCCAACCTTCCCTTGTCTAAGACGGTATTTCCACAGCAACAAGCAATTCATCAACACTGTCACAAACAGAAGGAGAAATTTACACGTCTGCTACTGTTTCCCATTTCTATACTACAGTTTTTCCTCTTATGGGATAGATCCTGGTCTGGGAATACTGCACTGATTCTTTACCCTCTCAAGGAGACTTCATGATGTGTGGGAGTTTTCCCAACCTGTCTACATGATGTGTTTTATGTTTTGGAATATTCATATCAACCCATGCAGTGTCCAATGAAGATGCTTTCAGGGTATGGGGTATTTGGCATTGAGCCTTTTGTTAAATGCTATTCAGACCATGTACTATTCAGACTGTACTCAGAGCATCTGGTAATAAGTCAGACTTGTTTTTGAACTTCACCAAAGCTGCACTTTGTCACTAGTTCTGCTCATAATTTTTATGAGGACAGAATTTGGAGGCACAGCCAAAGATCAGAGGATGGTGCAAGGAAGTTGTCTGCACATTTCTGGCTTGACTGAGTGATATCCTCCAACTCATACCTTAATAGTGTGCAGCACCAGCTGAAGCGGCAGGAATGAGAATTAGCACCTTCAAGTCTGAGGCCATGGTTCTCAGCTGAAAAAGGGTGGAGTGCCCACTCTGGGCTATGGATGAGTTGCTGTCCCTCCAAAGTGGAGAAGGTGAAGTATCTGTGGGTCTTGGGAACAAGAATAACAAGAGTAATTCAGGAATTTGAAAGATGAACTGGTGCAGTAATGTGGACGCTGTGCTGATCTGCTCTGGCAAAGACAAAGCTGAGCATCAAGGCAGAACTGTGGATTTACAAGTCCATCTATGTTCTTATTCTCTCACCTAAGCTTTAAACTGTTTCTAGTGAACAAACAATTAACACAGCAGATACAAGCAGTGAGATTCAGCTTCATCCAAAGTGGTAATTTGTGGTTATCGTGAAAGATAGGCTGAGGAGCTCAGGTATTTGGGAGGGGCTCAGAGCAAAGCAGCTGCTCCTCCACACTGAAAGAAGCCAGTTGAAGTGGTTCGTTATTAGGATGCCTCATGGAACCTGCCAGAGTATGAGGTCTCGGGAAGATAAAATTTGGAAGAGACCCCAGGGCAGACACAGGACACGCTGGAGAGATTATGACTCTCAGCTGACTTGGGAACACCTCTGTATTTGGAACACCAACAGAGCTGAAGGAAATGGCAGATGGAGCCAGAGACCCAGCCCTGACATTAGGCCTGATAAGAAGATGGGTGGATGGATCGTTCAGCAGACATACATGGTGGAGGATCAAGCATATCATCATATGAGCTTAAACCAGGGGTGGGCAATCTCAGTCCACGAGGGCCGGTGTCCCTGCAGGTTTTAGATCTCACCCTGGGTCAACACACCTGAATCACATGATTAGTTCATTACCAGGCCTCTGGAGAACTTCAGGACATGTTGAGGAGCTAATTTAGCCATTTAAATCAGCTGTGTTGGTTCGAGGACACATCTAAAACCTGCAGGGACACCGGCCCTCGTGGACTGAGATTGCCCACCTCTGCCTTAAACACACCTCAGTAACATTTTTAAAAGCATAAAATTAAAGACAGAACCTGCGGTCAAATAGTTCATAAAGAAGCCAGGTTAAATGGGATTAACTTGCCAACTCGTACAGTTTCATTAAGTCCACAGTCAAATCATCAGGCACATTCTCCCTGTGCCTGCTTAGGTTTTCCCTGCATATTAGGTTAAACTGGTGAGTCTAAATTGTCAGTAGGTGTGGGTGTTGGCATGAACTGTGGCCTGTCTCTCTGTGTTATCCTGGTAATGGACTTGCAGCCTGTGCTGGGTGTTTCTCGCCTCTCACCCACTGTCAGCTGGGACAGGCTCCAGCCCCACTGCAGCCCTGTTGATGGTGGTTAAGAAAATGGATAGAAGGATGAATCTGAATGCCGATGTAGCTATCACAGCTGTGTGTTTATGCGATGCAGCCTCTCTTACCATTTAGAGATGATTATTATCTGTGATCATAAATCTGACTAATTTTACCAAAATTCTAAGTAAGCTAGTGTAGTGCAATAAATGCAGTGTCTTCCTGTAAGCCAATGCCGTTCTAAACGTCACCCTGTATCTACAGTGTTGCATTTTGACAAGTAAAAAGCTCTTATTTGTTTTCTGACTTGCCACCAGGAAAGTCACCGGATGCCTGGCGATGCTGGACATCAGACACCAGTCATAAAAAGGCCCATAAGAGCAGAAACCATAAGAGGGAGGATGAGGCATGTGTGAGACTGTGTACTGGAGGGGTAGCAAATATACTGAAAGTGGGAGGCCAGGTGAAACATCATAAGCTACAGTGCCTCCTTCCTAAAATTCACTAAAGCTAAACATTAACTCTGTGCTGAGCCAAACCTTCTTTATTAACAAGGAACATTGCACCTCTATCCAGTTAATGAAATATTGATTTGGAAATTGTATTGTAAGACGACGGAAAGCTTTTAAAGGGCTTAGTGCCTTTGCTCTGAGCCAACTTCATCAATTATTATTTTTTAATGGTATTATTTGAAAAACGCTCCTAAAGACGAGAGCAGTTTTCCCCAGGCTTTGCGTGCACCGTGTCCATGATTAGCGTCATATTTCCATACAGAGGGAACACGGGACCCTGAAAGGCTGCATGTTTTTTTAATGAAAGATGTTGGCATCAAACTGAGTTTCATAACGATGACAGTGGGACATTGCTGATTTAATGATGTGTTTGTTCCTATTCCAGTCAAGCTGTTAAAAGAAAAAAAAGAAAAAAGATGGGAATTAGTCACATTTCCAAATGGTTTCCACAATCAGCGACTCAGCTTAATGGGATTGTGTGTCCCCGGTGTCCGAGCTGGGCCAATTTTACGAACCTCGCGAATCAAAAAAATGGCAAAAATGTTGAATCCATCTGTACATTACAGATAACAAAATAATCCAAACCAAATGGAATCTACTCGGTGCCAGAATTTAGTGATTTTGGTATCTGTGTTGAGCAGCTGACTTTGGTGAACCTTACAATTCAAACTGTGAGATAAAAGCATCAGAGCATTGATTTTTTTATTTTTAAAGCTGAAAATACATAAAAATGTGCACATGAATACCAAACAACTCAAAACAAATGCTGGTTCAGTTTAGTCAGTAAAAACGTTCAGAGTGAGTACAAAATTGAGCATAATGGCAGTTGAGGCAAAAGTCCTGGCAGAGCAGGGACGTCAAACTCATTTTACACCGAGGGCCACATACAGCCCACTTTGACCTTGAGTGGGCCGGATGAGTGAAACTCCACTTTATATCAGTGAAAGGACATTTAATGACACATTTAATACTTGAGATGTGTTAATATAAGATAAAGAAGCTGAAATTTCAACAATACATCTGAATTCTTTTACATGATAAAAGTGTAAAATTACAGAGTTCTGGTAGCTCTGATAAACTTGTCCTGCTTTTGACTGAACGCAGATGATAATATCAAACAAATCTCTTCCGAAAAAATGACCTAAACCAGAATATAATAGATGGAAATATATGCCAGATATCTCTGAATAGAAGTGAAAAAATACTAATGTTACATTGGGAAAAACAAATCATTTGTATTTATGTTTGTGACGTTAGTGACCACAACATATAAAATAACATTAACATAATTAATAAGTGCACACAGTCAGTTTCTGATATGCTGATTATAAATTTTTGAGAAAACCTGAACTTAAATTTAGTTTGGCTGACTGTTACAGTCAGGCTTTGCACTTTAAGCCTGACTAGAGGCCTGCAGCTGACAGCCTGGTCACTAGGCAACAATGTTTAGTCCCCCAACTGGCTGGCATGTGGTTGCACGTCACTTAAATAGAAGAAGTACAGATAAAAAAGTATTCTGGTAAAAACAGAAATACCGAGTCAACTTCTTTAAGTGGGAAAGTGCAGACTCTGAAGTGTGCACTATGTACCAAAAGTAAAAGCAGCTTTTTGGAGGATTTTTACTACCAGTTATCTTTGTGCAAAGCTAACTGAACTGCATGCCATATTAATATAAGAAAAAAAAAAACAATATTAAGGCTCCCAGCCTCTCTTTAATGCTTTATTTCCTCTCTCTGGGAGCAACTGCAGCTTTAACTTGCAGACACATAGTTGGTTTGCTGATATCTGTTAAGCAGTTTTCTTTGTTTCTTTTGAAATTACCTGCCACTTAAAAAAAAAAAAAAACCCCAGAAGAAATAAAATAAAAATAAAGAAAAACATTACTGTGTTAAGGTCATGGTTCCTGAACCTGGACCCATGGTTTTGAGTTTTGGGATGTTTACATTTTCTCTAACTTGGTAATTTTTATTTTGACTTCTGTATTATGGTTCTGCATTCTGTATTCTTGATATTTGTCTTTGTGTTATTTCTTAGGGTTTACATGTCTTGTTTTTTTCCTTATCTTATACAAGTTCCCTCCGGTGTAATTTAATGCTGCTCTGTGCTCCTGCTCTGAAGTTCTTTAGGTTTATTCTGGTTTTGGTTTTCCGATGTCTGGTGTAATGGTTCTGTCCCTGTTATCTGTGCCTTTAGTTGCATGGATGCTTTAATTGCTAGTTTTATTTTTCTCTTTTGTATTTCTATTCTGTCCCCCAACCTTGTCTCTGTGTTTGTTTATCTTCTGTCTCTGTGTCATGTGCATATGTCCTCATCCTGGTCTCAGTATTAGTAATTTCCTGTTTTATTTTGATAGTCTCCTGTCTCTCGCGCTTTGTATTAAATTCCACTTCCTCTGTCTCATTATCTGTGATTGGTTTCAACTGTCCTCCCACCTGTTGCCTGTTCGCTCGTTGTCTTGTGTGTGTGTGTATATTGTTGCATTCTCCCTCATGGCTGTGTCCATCCTCATAGTATGTTTTCCTAGAAGATTCTCAGTTGTTCAATTATTTGCTCTTAACCTTCTTTTCTTTGTATATTTTGTAAGAGCTCAGCAATAAAGCTGCTTTTAATTTTTGTTTCTCATCTTTCTAGTTTTGCATTTTGGGGCCACACAGCCAACCCTAACAATGTACACTCTTCAGCAGTGCTAGCTGGATGCTTGACCTTGACCACAACCTACTGACGTCTGGTCTTTGAATGAGGCACTGCACTGAAAACCTCCTTAGTATAGTTTTGTTTTCTAGCAGACTGTATTTTGCATAGAACGTGCAAGTTTGCCTGCAAGCATTGACCAGCTTCTATACAACCTACAAACTACTAACTGAACTGTGGCAATCTGCTATTTATCAAAGTAATCACAAGGAGATTTTTTTGCAGCAGCCTGTTTGGTGGATTGATTTCACCCAGCGACACTTGTCAACCAGTTGGGGAATACACAGTTTGACTTTGCACCTGGTTGTTGCCTCAGGGCTCACTGACCAGTCTCTAGACCCATGTGACTAAAGATTCAGTTAACAAGACAATACATGTGTTTAACCTAGAGGGGTTAGAAGAGGATCTATCTAAGTTTTCGAATCTTTCCTATCATAGACAGTGAACATGGCTAGGAAAAGCTGAGCTCCAGTAACAGGATCACTTCCACTGTTTTGCGTACCCATCCATCCAGCCTGAGCTCCTCACTAGCTAACTTTCATAACATCATCTGAATTCCACTTTTGTCCTTCTCTATCATGTTAATAAAAAATTAATTTGGACGTTTTATCATAAGGCAGAAGCTTTTAAAGTGCTTGGTGCATTTGCACAGAGCCAATTTCATCAATTATTATTTTTTAATGGTATGTTATTATTTAAAAACACTCCTAAAGCAAAAAGCAGATTTCCCTGGGCTGACTGTGCATCGTGTCTGTGATTAGTGTCATACTTTTGTACCAAGGGAATGCAGGGCCACAAATGACTGCATGTTTTTTTTAATGAAAGCTCTTGTCATCAAACAGAGTTTTATAATGACGATGACATTTTTACACTGCTCATTTAATGATGTATTTGTTCCTGTTCCAGTTGAGAATAAGTTAAAAGAGAAATTTTAAAAGCATAAAGAATTAGTCACATTTCCAAATGTAGTTCACAATCAGTGATTCAGTATAATGAGATGGTGTGCCCCTGGTGTCAAAGCCAGTTCTGAAGCGTGAATCAAAGATTGGCACAAAATTGAATGTGTCTACACAGTTGAACCCAGCTGTACAGTACAGATAACCTAATCCCAACCAAATGGAATCCACTAGGTGTTTAAATATGGTTACTTTGGTATCTGTGCTGAGCAGCAAATTTTGGTGAATTTCAAACACTCAAAGTATCAGATAAAACTAACAACTACCAGTATGAATAAAAGCTGAAAATATTTACTGTATGTTCTGTTCATGAATAAGAAACAGCCCAAAGCAAACACTGAAGGATTTTATTGAACCAAACTACAGAATATCTATATGACTAAAATGCTTAAAAAATATATAAATGTGTAATTGGGTGATGATAAACCATTAAACTGACCTAACTGGTTTTTTACTTCACATTTCTGTACTTCATGTTTGCAAAGCAAACAGTGATATATCACACAAACAGTGCACAACTGGCACTAAGCAGTCTTATAGCTACCTTGATGAGCACCTGCAAGCATGGATTAAGTATTTATGTTTTAATCCACCCAGATATTTGGTAGATTAAAACTGCCTTGTGGCCTGGATTGATTTAAGAACCAGTGATGAACTCTATCCCTCTCCTGCCTGGTACACAGCTGAGAATATATGCCTGCTTCTACCGACTACTCCGAGTGATCAAACTCTGTGCAAAAGCTTAAAAAAATATGTTGATATGTACACCACAATACAGCAGAACTTTTTACTGAGCTTACCTGAATATTTGCTTTTGACTGCACTTCAGCAGTATAAAACACTGCAACACAAGTGACCCAAGTCACAAGAAGACGGGTTAATCACTGTTGGGTTTATTTTATTTGGTTTTTGAAATACTGCCTGATGCAAATAAATTTGCATTACAAACGTTAACGAGCAAAATACCTTTTTGGCTGAACAGATTTCAGTGGACAATTTTTTTGTAGGGCAATTAAATGGTATAAGTTGAAACTCATCTCATTTATAGCAAAACTCAGTCGAATTATATTAGAATAAAAGGGCACTAAGAAAGTGTGTGCTTCATCAAGGCCAAAGACCTCCTGTATGTAACAGTTTTAAAGAAAATGATTTGGATCACCTCCAAATTTTAATGGATTCACACTGAGCTCGTGCTCACTAAGTTTAATGAAATCTTCCATACAGGCAAGTGAAACAAGTAAGTGAAAATACAAACTGGCAGACTCTGGAAATGGCTGTATTGATAAATTAGTGCATTGGTCACATCTATACTGTATGTAAAACACTATGGGGGTGGGGGGTGAGGTTTCATGCTGTTTAACACTTTAACCCAGCGGCCCCCAACCCCCGGGCCATGGACTGGTACCGGTCCGTGAGTCGTTTGGTACCGGGCAGTGAGAGTTGAAGCTCGGGTGTGAAATTTATGGTTTTCAGGGTTTTTATCATTTTTATCGTTAACTCAGTTTCCCTGGGTCTTTTCCCCTGTGTTATGAATATATCTTCTTTTTTTTGTACCGGTACTGGTTTTATTTTGTTGTATTTATCCGCGACAGCTTAAAGGCCGGTTGGAATATTGTCGGACATAAACCGGTCTGTGGCGCAAAAAAGGTTAGGGACCGCTGCTTTAGCCAACCATTGTCCAACCTTAATAATGATTCTGGTGCTTAGAGTAGATTGTGTAAAGTCAAGATCAAGGTTTGCTTACTAAGAAATAGATTTTTACTACAAACCAGTTCTCTTAGAAAACAGTTTCACCATTCCTGGAAGTCTTGTCCTGGAACCTCGTTGCAAAGTGGGCAAGGCAACAGTTAGATGACCATGTTATATGAAGTTATACACTCACTGGCTACATTGCTAGCTACATCTGTTGAAATACTTGCTAATAGATGTCTAATCAGCCGATCATATCAATGACATGGCAGCAACTCAGTGCATTTAAACATGTTTACATGATGAAGAAAATCGGTTCAAATTAAACATCAGAATCAGAAAGACGGGTGAAGTGAAAATGGAAAATTGAACAACAGCAGATGACCAGACTGCTTTGAGCTGTCAGGAAGGCAACAATAACTCAAATAACCAGTTATTACAACCAAGGTATGCAGAAGAGCATCTCTGAATACATAACATGATAAACCTTGAAGCAGATGGGCTACAGCAGCAGAAGATCACACTTGGTACCAATCCTGTCAGCTAAGAACACAAACTGAGGCTACAGTTCTCATGGAGTCACCAAAACTGGACAGTGGGGGATTAGAGAAATGTGTCTGGTCTGAAGAGTCTCAATTTCTGCTGTGACATTTAGATGGTAGGGTAAGCATTTACTGTAAACACCACGCAATGGTGTGCACTTTGCACCCCTTAGCTCTAATTGAACATAATTTAAATGACGCAGCCTACTTGAGTGTTGAACCATGTTCATCCCTCTATGACCACAGTGCACCCACCTTCTCATGGCTGCTTCCAGCATATCACAAAGCTCAAATCATCTCAGACTGGATTAGAAGAACCTGTCTTGAACATGACAGTTTGTTTGCTTTACTCCAGTGGCCTCCACAGTTACTAGATCTCAATCCAGTTGATCACCTTTGGGATGTTGTGGAGCTGTGTTATACTATCATGTCAATATGGACCGAAATCTGTGAGGAATGTTTCCAGCACCTTGTTGAATCAATACCATGAGAAATTAAAGCAGCTCTGAAGGTAAAAGGGAGTCCAACCCTGAATTAGCCAGCTGTAACTAATAAAGTGTGTATATTGTGTATGAAGTGTGCATATTCCCTCTACAGGGAACTGCAATCCTAGATCTTTAAATATAATATAGGAATATATTACTAAAACAGAGAATGATTAATGTACTAAAACCTTTTATTTGTTGAGCTCATATGATTTGCAAGTGAACCACCGACTGAATTAAACAATGTTTTTAAAATATCTGTTGTGTCCTTGCTCCCAAGACCATTTAATAACAATAGAGTTGCAGCTGTGTACAGCATAATTAAATTAAATACAGAACTGCAGGCTAATTACAGCCAAATTTACTTACATAATTATTAACTCTGTCAATATTCATATTCACACAGTGGACACCTTTGTACCATTATGTCTTAGAATTGGTTGACAATGAGTTTTTTTTTTTTGTTCTTGTGAGAAATATGGGCTATAAACCTGTTTAACATTGCACATGGATGTTTTAGCATTTAAGATTGTTGCAGTAGTTAAGATTTAGCAAAAATGAGGAATTTGACTCATAGTATACCCTGAAGGTGCGTTTAAACTGCATTTAAACCCAATTTCTACTTTGTTCTGAATAAAAACAGCTCAAAATTTTAATTTTATCTCCAAAAATATGACTTCTATAAAAATAAGGATCTGTGTAATTTAAAAATTTACAACTTTAAATCATTCCATTACCTATGACAAGAGGATTAACTGTCAAATGCACTGCAATAATGTGGGTGAGTGACTTTGACACAAACTGATTTTCATTGTTCAACCATTAGAAAAATCTTGAACTTCACATGTTCAAAGTAGGCAGAGAGCAGCTGCTGGACAGGATTTCATCTATTTCATTGGTGCTTTAGCGGGTCTGTGCTGCAGTGTGAATTAGCAGGAGGTCATCATGGTTTATTACACCGAGTCCATCAGAGCCATTTCCACTCAGCCGACTTGTAACACGCGTCCAGACTAATCAGCAGTGCGGACAGCACCTCTTACACTTTACTCTGCTGAACCGCCACTTCACACCATTAAAATGCACAGCCGCATTCACACTCCCGTGCTCTCAGCTCTGCCTTTGTTTTCACTCTGTGCTGCAGCAGCCATCCACCATTTATTAACCATTGCAATATGAGCTTTAATCAGATTCGTACCACATAGACAAATTTTTTTCTTTGCTGTCTTTGACCCTGAGAAATGCTGCGTGTCACTGCAGTCAGAAAACATTCACAGGTGGACTGCTGACGGTTTTCAACAATGCCATGTTTTAAGTATCAAAGAGAAGTCTTTACACACCCTGAGGTCAGTGACTGTAGATCCTATCATCATTGTGAAATCTGCGCTGCTTATGTAAGAGTTTCTTTTATTATATTTAAACTTTCTATATTAAATGTCATGTTTAACTTTACACATGACTTCCAATAATCCATTAGATGACATTTCAGGGTATATAGATCACTCCACTGCAGGATTAGCATTTTTTCAGTTGTGTTTTTTTTTTCTCTTGAAAGATTTCTACATGTTCGTATGAACAGTATAAGTTTAACATGTGAGTATTTTCTACAGCTCTGAACAGCAGCAGAAGCAGATTTACTTACATAATGTTATTATTAACCCAATTTTAATATTCAAATTCACACAGTGGACACTTTCTTTAGAGCTTTTTCTTCTAGATTGGGTTAAAGATGATGTTTTTTGTTCCTTTGAAAAATTTGGACTATAAACCAGATTTTACTTGCAAGTGGCGATCTGCTGCAAACAACCCATTTTCAGATAAATACACTCATATCTACATTCAGAAAAACTAAATACTAAATACATTAAATATTATTCATTCTTTTTAAAACACATTATGGAGAAAGTAATTTGTTACTCCACTCATTACATTACTTTTTCTCAATATACTGACCTGAAATGAAGGGTAATAATTGCAATTGTAATGTAATGCTACATTTAGTACAATAGTGGGTTACATTACAGCATTACCAAAAATGTAATATGATTTCTGTAATACATTACTTTGAAAAGTAATGTTACAAAGTAACACTTTACACCAAACTCTTTTTAGCACTATGCTTAATTTAGGAAGCCAAGATGTCCAGAACAAGAGCTGTTACAAGCACTTCTATGAATAAAAAAAATATGGCAATAAGTTAGTGGATTAAAGGATCGAGTGGTTCTGCTAAGCAACTAGTTAGAAAAACAACATCACTGAGTGAGCAACTGTTTATAATTTAACACTTAGAGAGAGAATTTGACAGAGAGGGAGCTGTTGACTAGGTAAACTGGGGGATGAATGGTTAACTGAGCCAGTGAAGGTTGGTCAAGAAGGGATAATTGTGCTTAACACAGCACATCTTTACTGAACACAGCCCATGACCACCACAATGCCAGGTGCCACCATAAACCACAGTCCTGAGTGTGGACTAGCACATTTTCTTAAGACATAAGATCATCTCCCTAGATAGACAACCAATATTAGAAAAAAATAAAATTCAAGTGGAAAGTAATTGGCACTTAAGTGGCAATGAACCATTAAACTCAAACATAACATAATCTAGAATGATTAAATCTTTATCTTGTTCATACTCAATAAATTTTACAAACCCAGCAGTTGCAGGTTTGTGTCTGAGGAAATGTTCTGTTACTAGTCTATTCAAGAAAAATTCAACAGTAAAAACTGAAGTATAAATGAAGCACTGGCTGATCTACTAAATCGTATAACATACCTCTGGGGTAAACATCAAGCCCCGGGCTATCAGCTAATGAGCTATACCAACTCATTTAGCCTGGAAGAAATACTGTTTGGTTTAGCATTCATATAAAACACCAGGACCTACTGTAGCTAGTGCCAAAGAACAATCTGGAATGATTAAAGCTCAGAATATGGCTCACTAATGGTACATTTACTGCAAGCATGTTCCTTGGTGGCCTCAGTCTTGGTGGGTCTCTTGGGTAGGCCAGACAAAGAAGCCTCCTACATCTAATGCATGACTAGTGCGCAAACTGTTCCCCTCTACTGCCTTAAAAGTCCCAGACACAAGAAAAAGTTTCCGTTTTATAGAAGGAGGATACGATTCATTGTCTATTATGTGCGTTAGGCAGCTTTAGAGTGATTGTCTCTCTTTTGTTTGTTTAATTCTGGTATAAAATCATCTCTCACACAGAGCCGTGTCGGAGTGTTGCATTTAGCGCTGATGCATTTGAGTGTGCTGATCATCTAAAACTGCAGAGTCATTTGCTAAACAGAAAACCCTTTTTTTCCTAAGAAATGATCGAGTATTTTCCCCACTCCCTTCTTACGGGACCACCACTGAGCCCAGAAGTACACGAGGTCTTGATACAAGACCACATGTTGTTGTGTTGCCTCTGCTGCAGAGTGACTAACATTTTCATTAATCACTATCTCAACACCTCCCCTCCTCTTAAACAATTGAACATATGGGCTGCCTTGTCTGCCACAGAGGCCACAAAAAAAGCGGCACCCGCCCTGTGGTGCATCAAGGTCCCACATGATGAAGAAACACGAGCTGCTGATCTCCCTCTAATTTAATGATAACTATCACCTGTTCTCCTAGCGAGGCACCATACTCTCTCTGATTTCTGAGTAATTGGTCTGTGCCTTTTGCTTGATTAATTTGATTGCTACATTTTTCACTGTCCCCTCTCTTGTGATTGTCGTGGCACTGCAGGTGCTGGGTTTCATTAATTATGCCCGTAATTGGTTTGGAAATGTTGCATGCAAGTTTGTTTTGGGGGAAGGTTGCGGTTTGTTGTGAGCAGCGAAACCTCACAGAGCAATTTGTGTGTCTCTGCTACTTAAGATAAATGAACCTCATCTTTCAGCAGATTGCGGTGAAGATTCCAGGAGGATCGAAACTCAAGGACGACAAGTTGTTGGTGTGGCTGGAGAAGCAGTGGAAACAGCCTTCAGTAAAAGGAAAGGAAATAAGAGCGTGTACTAAGTATAAGCAAGAGCTGACAGGTAAGGCTTGTGGTATTTTGCTTGCTGAGTGTAAACATACCAAAAGATGACTGCCTGTGATTTATGAGACTTAATGTACAATTAGCACCTGAACATGTTTTCCAGATGTAGGCTCTACTCCATCAAATTTGCAATGAAATTGTCGTGTTTTGTTTGAATGGCCTACCGTAATATGTTTGGAGCATGAACTGTATGTAAAAATGGACATAGCCATGTCAGATGACCCACTGAAGTATAAAGTCTTGTTCTTGATTCTAGCACTTGAATATTTTTGCCATCTTAGCTTTTTAAAAACCTGAGAAGAGGGTAGATCTGACTGCTTTATCATCCTTTTTGAGGGCAACAATTTACAAAACAAATGTGCTATTTAACTCTGTAATGTTTCACACTACTGACTGAGACCATATCCTTAGTAGTATGTTTGGAAAAAGTATGGATCACAGGAAAGGAAGGAACATTTCTGTACAATCAGGATTAAAAAAAATCCAGAATTGGCATCCACTGGCCATTACAAAGAAAGCATGTTTATGTCATTTCTGCTCCAGTTTCCCTTTTAAATGTCGTGGTCTTCACTGGTTTGCTCTTGTGTTTTGTGTTTTGCTCTCTCACTGAGGTCAAGGCTTGGTTGGGCAGGCATGGTTCCACCTCTGGTTGGAGCTGTGATCTCCCACTCTTTAGCCTGTACCTGTTGCCCATCCACTTCATCCCTCAGCTGTATTTAAGACCCAGCTCCTGCATCCAGTCTCTTTCAGATTGTCTGCACACCTTGCATCATAATCAGGCTCCATGCTTTTCCTGCATCCCCTTGAGTTTGCTAGTTTAACATCTTTATGTTGATGTATTCGAGTGTTGTCCGCATGGCCGAGGAGCGTCCCCCTTTCACGGATCGTATCACCTGCCAAAACCAAGGTGTAATTCACTGCCGAAAACTTTCAACGGTACACTCTCTGCCTTCACTACCTGCCTAGCCTCCCTCCTGTGATCTCCAGCACCCACTGTGAGCAAACCAGTGCCCCTCCCTGCAGTCACTCTGTCTGTGAACACAAGGCAGCTCTCCCACCTCCTGAGCAATATTCTGAACTCTCCCCCAAATGTATCACCTGGACTAATCGCTCTCCCCCTCTTTCAGTGAACGCCTGTTAAAATCTCTGTGCGAGTAATTCCTTTGTGAACAATAAAGACTGAACTGTGAAAACTGTCTCAGTCCACTCCCTTTGCAGCATTCCTACCTGTTGGCATTCACACAAAGAAGCTACATCCATTTTACTGTCTGTCCATAGTTTGAGGCCTAGATGGCAACTACCCCAGAGATCTCCTAAAATACATATGTATTAGCAAAATAGTGCAAAAATATATAAATTTAGTGAACTTTTTTATTATTGTATATAGAAGATTACATCACAAGTGCCCACTGGTGCATCTGTAGATGAATTGCAGGCAGTTTCTGTAGGCTGTAGAGTGGGACTGATGGGAATAGCTCTCCTAGATCTGCTCTGAGGAAACTCTACGCTATACAGCAGCACAGAGAGGCATGACCAAGGGTGGGAAGTGGGATTGTTCCAGTGCTTCTCTGTAAAAAAAAAAAAAAAAACTATGCTTGTACTGTTAAGTAATTGATATTCAAATTACATCAGCATTAAAAAGCTAAACATGAAACTTGTTGCTTTGCCAAATGCCAAAATGTAAAGTTCCAGTGCAGAAACTTGCCACCACTAGTGCCAAGTCTGTGATAGTGCGAAACACTGAAGATACTGAACAAAATTAGGAAAATTTAAATATTCTTCTCAGCATATTTGTGTTTGGTACTGTTAGCCGTTTAGCTTTTATTCATCAAGATCTTGTGAATATAATTTGCAATAAAATCCTTTGAACACTTTCGGTCTTTCAGTTACTAAAGGTGTTAAGAGAGCTCGTAGTGAAACAAACAAAGGGAGAAAAACAAGAAAATAAGGCCACACAATAATTAGGGTAAATTCAAAAAGAGAAAAGTAGAACAACTAGAAGAAACACAGATAAAATTAAAGCTGCAAGCAGCGATATGAGGGCCCTCGCACCCCCGGCGCGTCGAGCCAAGCCCAACACCTAAAACCAGCACTTCCGATCTGATGTCACATTGATGGAATTCATGCATTTAACCACCAGCTAAAATTTCATCTCATTCAACCATTATTATAGTCGTCCCACTAGGTGGCGCTCTAACCATTACTGACAAATGGCATAACAAACATTTCCGAGCTCGAGTCTCATCACGCCTGCGACCTTTGGGAGAGATTGGACATTGTGTTTTTGAGTGACAGCAGGTTACTGCTTTTTGGCGAGTGATTGAAACTCCACGTGCCGCCATGACCACCCGTTTCCCTGAACGTAAAAGCTTCGCAATTTAACATCACAAAGGTCTTTAGATTCCACACACAGGAGATCGCGTAAATCTAATGAAATCCCTTGGAGGAGTTCGTCAAAGTATGAGGCCTGAAAAGAAGGAAAATGTCGCCAAATTTACACATTAATTTTAAAATGGCTGACTTCCTGTTGGATTTGGGATATTGCTCCAAGAGACTTTTTGTACATCTTGATATCTCCAATAAGCTTGCCAGGTTTCAAACTCATACATAAAACACAGAGCAGGGGCTGATGTTTTGAAATTTTGTAGGGGCGCTGTGGAGCCATTTTGCGCTGTTCAAGGAAAATGAACATATAAAAGAAATCCCTCATCACATTGGAGGTGTGCGCCAAATTTCAAGACTTTTTAAACTTTTCAAGCCCCTCAAAAGCCACTTCATCTTTCATGGTGAACTGCGTTGCCACCAGGGTGCGCCGTTCAGTTTATAGTCACAATTTTCTCACTGAAGCATCAACAGGGACTGATGGTGATATTCACCGCTTTTGAGGTGGCCACGATGAACCTGTGAAAATCAGTACAACAAAATGAAAGACATGACATTTCCTGGTGCCACTAGGTGGCGCTCTACGTATTCTTGACAATGGGCATATCAATCTGTTCAGGGCGGGTCTGACATCACCCCTGTAAAATCTGGTACTGATTAGATTGGATTTCATTGAGTTACACTAATTTGTTTCTTCATGGCGAGACCTCAATGTTCGCCATGCTGCTGGGGTCACACCCTTCAGCGAAAACTCACAGTTTTCTCTGTAACCCAAGACCAACTCCTTAAGGCTTTCCTGGAGAAATTTGAGGCTGCAGATGTCACCCATTACAATACTGTACCCCAAAGTGTAAAACATGACATTTCCTGTTCCCACTAGGTGGCGCTGTCCCTGATGTCAAATATGGCAGTTGAAATATGTTCAGGGGTGGAGCCTTATCATATGTGTCCACTTTGGTCAAGGTCGGACAATGTATGACAGAACGAGAGGCAATAAGATTTTCATGGCGAGTCATCGAAATTCGCCGTGGCGCCACGGCCTCACAGTAACCCGAAAACTCAAAAGCTCCGCAATTTAACATGGCCCAGGTGTGTAGTTGACACTGACCAAATATGAAGCTTGTACAATGAAATTCCAATGAGGAGTTCGCAAAAGTTCGAGGCATGGAAATGGCAAAATTAGAGCCAAAATGTCACCTTCACTTCCAAATGGCGGACTTCCTGTTGGGTTTGCGTCAATGGTCCCCAAGACTTTTTTGTTCGGCTTGGCATGATACACATGTGTGCCAAATTTCATACATGTAGCTAAAACGATGTGTTCGTAGGGCTGCATTTAACAAGGCATAGGTGGCGCTACAGAGCCATTTCCCAGTGCTCATATGTAAAACCATTAAAATACAAAATTTTTCACCAGACCTGGCATGTGTGCAAAATTCCAAGAGTTTTCAAGCATGTTAAAGCCCTCAAAAAGGCCCTTCTTTTGCCTGAATAATAATAATAATAATAATAATAATTAAAGCTGCAAGCAGCGATATGAGGGCCCTCGCACCCCCGGCGCGTCGAGCCAAGCCCAACACCTAAAACCAGCGCTTCCGATCTGATGTCACATTGATGGAATTCATGCATTTAACCACCAGCTAAAATTTCATCTCATTCAACCATTATATAGTCGTCCCACTAGGTGGCGCTCTAACCATTACTGACAAATGGCATAACAAACATTTCCGAGCTCGAGTCCCATCACGCCTGCGACCTTTGGGAGAGATTGGACATTGTGTTTTTGAGCGACAGCAGGTTACTGCTTTTGGCGAGTGATTGAAACTCCACGTGCCGCCATGACCACCCCGCTTCCCTGAACGTAAAAAGCTTCGCAATTTAACATCACAAAGGTCTTTAGATTCCACACACAGGAGATCGCGTAAATCTAATGAAATCCCTTGGAGGAGTTCGTCAAAGTATGAGGCCTGAAAAGAGGGGAAAATGTCGCCAAATTTACACATTAATTTTAAAATGGCTGACTTCCTGTTGGATTTGGGATATTGCTCCAAGAGACTTTTTGTACATCTTGATATCTCCAATAAGCTTGCCAGGTTTCAAACTCATACATAAAACACAGAGCAGGGGCTGTTGTTTTGAAATTTTGTAGGGGCGCTGTGGAGCCATTTTGCGCTGTTCAAGGAAAATGAACATATAAAAAGAAATCCCTCATCACATTAGAGGTGTGCGCCAAATTTCAAGACTTTTAAACTTTTCAAGCCCCTCAAAAGCCACTTCATCTTTCATGGTGAACTGCGTTGCCACCAGGGTGCGCCGTTCAGTTTAAAGTCACAATTTTCTCACTGAAGCATCAAGAGGGACTGATGGTGATATTCACCGCTTTTGAGGTGGCCACGATGAATCTGTGAAAATCAGTACAACAAAATGAAAGACATGACATTTCCTGGTGCCACTAGGTGGCGCTCTATGTATTCCTGACAATGGGCATATCAATCTGTTCAGGGTGGGTCTGACATCATCCCTGTAAAATCTGGTACTGATCAGATTGGATTTCATTGAGTTACACTAATTTGTTTCTTCATGGCGAGACCTCAATGTTCGCCATGCTGCTGGGGTCACACCCTTCAGCGAAAACTCACAGTTTTCTCTGTAACCCAAGACCAACTCCTTAAGGCTTTCCTGGAGAAATTTGAGGCTGCAGATGTCACCCATTACAATACTGTACCCCAAAGTGTAAAACATGACATTTCCTGTTCCCACTAGGTGGCGCTGTCCCTGATGTCAAATATGGCAGTTGAAATATGTTCAGGGGTGGAGCCTTATCATATGTGTCCACTTTGGTCAAGGTCGGACAATGTATGACAGAACGAGAGGCAATAAGATTTTCATGGCGAGTCATCGAAATTCGCCGTGGCGCCACGGCCTCACCGTATCCCGAAAACTCAAAAGCTCCGCAATTTAACATGGCCCAGGTGTGTAGTTGACACTGACCAAATATGAAGCTTGTACAATGAAATTCCAATGAGGAGTTCGAAAAAGTTCGAGGCATGGAAATGGCAAAATTAGAGCCAAAATGTCACCTTCACTTCCAAATGGCGGACTTCCTGTTGGGTTTAGGACATGGCCATAATAGACTTTTTGTGCGTCTCCGAACGTTAGATATGTGTTCCGAGTTTTATACATGTAGGTCATACCCATCTCGGGGCTCGCGTTTCTCATTTTTCTAGGTGGCGCTACTGAGCCAATTTTCCCTGGACATGTCTACGGACATTAAAATACGTAAATTTTCACCAGACCTGACGCGTGTGCAAAATTTCATGAGTTTTTGAGCATGTTTAGGCCCTCAAAAGGCCGATTCATTTGCCGAAATAATAATAATAATAATAATAATAATTAAAGCTGCAAGCAGCGATATGAGGGCCCCTCGCACCCCGCGCGTCGAGCCAAGCCCAACACCTAAAACCAGCGCTTCCGATCTGATGTCACATTGATGGAATTCATGCATTTAACCACCAGCTAAAATTTCATCTCATTCAACCATTATTATAGTCGTCCCACTAGGTGGCGCTCTAACCATTACTGACAAATGGCATAACAAACATTTCCGAGCTCGAGTCTCATCACGCCTGCGACCTTTGGGAGAGATTGGACATTGTGTTTTTGAGTGACAGCAGATTACTGCTTTTGGCGAGGATTGAAACTCCACGTGCCGCCATGACCACCCCGTTTCCCTGAACGTAAAAAGCTTCGCAATTTAACATCACAAAGGTCTTTAGATTCCACACACAGGAGATCGCGTAAATCGAATGAAATCCCTTGGAGGAGTTCGTCAAAGTATGAGGCCTGAAAAGAGGGAAAATGTCGCCAAATTTACACATTAATTTTAAAATGGCTGACTTCCTGTTGGATTTGGGATATTGCTCCAAGAGACTTTTTGTACATCTTGATATCTCCAATAAGCTTGCCAGGTTTCAAACTCATACATAAAACACAGAGCAGGGGCTGTTGTTTTGAAATTTTGTAGGGGGCGCTGTGGAGCCATTTTGCGCTCTTCAAGGAAAATGAACATATAAAAAGAAATCCCTCATCACATTAGAGGTGTGCGCCAAATTTCAAGACTTTTAAACTTTTCAAGCCCCTCAAAAGCCACTTCATCTTTCATGGTGAACTGCGCTGCCACCAGGGTGTGCCGTTCAGTTTATAGTCACAATTTTCTCACTGAAGCATCAAGAGGGACTGATGGTGATATTCACCGCTTTTGAGGTGGCCACGATGAACCTGTGAAAATCAGTACAACAAAATGAAAGACATGACATTTCCTGGTGCCACTAGGTGGCGCTCTACGTATTCCTGACAATGGGCATATCAATCTGTTCAGGGCGGGTCTGACATCATCCCTGTAAAATCTGGTACTGATCAGATTGGATTTCATTGAGTTACACTAATTTGTTTCTTCATGGCGAGACCTCAATGTTCGCCATGCTGCTGGGGTCACACCCTTCAGCGAAAACTCACAGTTTTCTCTGTAACCCAAGACCAACTCCTTAAGGCTTTCCTGGAGAAATTTGAGGCTGCAGATGTCACCCATTACAATACTGTACCCCAAAGTGTAAAACATGACATTTCCTGTTCCCACTAGGTGGCGCTGTCCCTGGTGTCAAATATGGCAGTTGAAATATGTTCAGGGGTGGAGCCTTATCATATGTGTCCACTTTGGTCAAGGTCGGACAATGTATGACAGAACGAGAGGCAATAAGATTTTCATGGCGAGTCATCGAAATTCGCCGTGGCGCCACGGCCTCACAGTAACCCGAAAACTCAAAAGCTCCGCAATTTAACATGGCCCAGGTGTGTAGTTGACACTGACCAAATATGAAGCTTGTACGATGAAATTCCAATGAGGAGTTCGCAAAAGTTCGAGGCATGGAAATGGCAAAATTAGAGCCAAAATGTCACCGTCACTTCCAAATGGCGGACTTCCTGTTGGGTTTAGGACATGGCCATAATAGACTTTTATGTGCGTCTCCGAACGTTAGATATGTGTTCGAGTTTTATACATGTAGGTCATACCCATCTCGGGGCTCGCGTTTCTCATTTTTTCTAGGTGGCGCTACTGAGCCAATTTTATCTGGACATGTCTCACGGACATTAAAATACGTAAATTTTCACCAGACCTGACGCGTGTGCAAAATTTCATGAGTTTTCGAGCATGTTTAGGCCCTCAAAAGGCCGATTCATTTGCCGAAATAATAATAATAATAATAATAATAATAATAATAATAATAATAATAATAATAATAATAATAATAAGAAACAGAGCAGATACAATAGGGCCTTCGCACTTTTGTGCTCGGGCCCTAATAATAATTAAAGCTGCAAGCAGCGATAGGAGGGCCCTCGCACCCCCGGCACGTCGAGCCAAGCCCAACACCTAAAACCAGCGCTTCCGATCTGATGTCACATTGATGGAATTCATGCATTTAACCACCAGCTAAAATTTCATCTCATTCAACCATTATTATAGTCGTCCCACTAGGTGGCGCTCTAACCATTACTGACAAATGGCATAACAAACATTTCCGAACTCGAGTCTCATCACGCCTGCGACCTTTGGGAGAGATTGGACATTGTGTTTTTGAGCGACAGCAGGTTACTGCTTTGTGGCGAGTGATTGAAACTCCACGTGCCGCCATGACCACCCCGTTTCCCTGAACGTAAAAGCTTCGCAATTTAACATCACAAAGGTCTTTAGATTCCACACACAGGAGATCGCGTAAATCTAATGAAATCCCTTGGAGGAGTTCGTCAAAGTATGAGGCCTGAAAAGAGGGGAAAATGTCGCCAAATTTACACATTAATTTTAAAATGGCTGACTTCCTGTTGGATTTGGGATATTGCTCCAAGAGACTTTTTGTACATCTTGATATCTCCAATAAGCTTGCCAGGTTTCAAACTCATACATAAAACACAGAGCAGGGGCTGTTGTTTTGAAATTTTGTAGGGGGCGCTGTGGAGCCATTTTGCGCTCTTCAAGGAAAATGAACATATAAAAAGAAATCCCTCATCACATTAGAGGTGTGCGCCAAATTTCAAGACTTTTAAACTTTTCAAGCCCCTCAAAAGCCACTTCATCTTTCATGGTGAACTGCGCTGCCACCAGGGTGCGCCGTTCAGTTTATAGTCACAATTTTCTCACTGAAGCATCAAGAGGGACTGATGGTGATATTCACCACTTTTGAGGTGGCCACGATGAACCTGTGAAAATCAGTACAACAAAATGAAAGACATGACATTTCCTGGTGCCACTAGGTGGCGCTCTACGTATTCCTGACAATGGGCATACCAATCTGTTCAGGGCGGGTCTGACATCATCCCTGTAAAATCTGGTACTGATCACATTGGATTTCATTGAGTTACACTAATTTGTTTCTTCATGGCGAGACCTCAATGTTCGCCATGCTGCTGGGGTCACACCCTTCAGCGAAAACTCACAGTTTTCTCTGTTACCCAAGACCAACTCCTTAAGGCTTTCCTGGAGAAATTTGAGGCTGCAGATGTCACCCATTACAATACTGTACCCCAAAGTGTAAAACATGACATTTCCTGTTCCCACTAGGTGGCGCTGTCCCTGGTGTCAAATATGGCAGTTGAAATATGTTCAGGGGTGGAGCCTTATCATATGTGTCCACTTTGGTCAAGGTCGGACAATGTATGACAGAACGAGAGGCAATAAGATTTTCATGGCGAGTCATCGAAATTCGCCGTGGCGCCACGGCCTCACAGTAACCCGAAAACTCAAAAGCTCCGCAATTTAACATGGCCCAGGTGTGTAGTTGACACTGACCAAATATGAAGCTTGTACGATGAAATTCCAATGAGGAGTTCGCAAAAGTTCGAGGCATGGAAATGGCAAAATTAGAGCCAAAATGTCACCTTCACTTCCAAATGGCGGACTTCCTGTTGGGTTTAGGACATGGCCATAATAGACTTTTATGTGCGTCTCGAACGTTAGATATGTGTTCGAGTTTTATACATGTAGGTCATACCCATCTCGGGGCTCGCGTTTCTCATTTTTCTAGGTGGCGCTACTGAGCCAATTTTCCCTGGACATGTCTACGGACATTAAAATACGTAAATTTTCACCAGACCTGACGCGCCTGCAAAATTTCATGAGTTTTCGAGCATGTTTAGGCCCTCAAAAGGCCGATTCATTTGCGAAATAATAATAATAATAATAATAATAATAATAATAATAATAATAATAATAATAATAATAATAATAATAATAATAAGAAACAGAGCAGATACAATAGGGCCTTCGCACTTTTGTGCTCGGGCCCTAATAATAATAATAATAATAATAATAAGAAACAGAGCAGATACAATAGGGCCTTCGCACTTTTGTGCTCGGGCCCTAATTAAAGCTGCAAGCAGCGATATGAGGGCCCTCGCACCCCTCTCGGCGTCGAGCCAAGCCCAACACCTAAAACCAGCGCTTCCGATCTGATGTCACTTTGATGGAATTCATGCATTTAACCACCAGCTAAAATTTCATCTCATTCAACCATTATTATAGTCGTCCCACTAGGTGGCGCTCTAACCATTACTGACAAATGGCATAACAAACATTTCCGAGCTCGAGTCTCATCACGCCTGCGACCTTTGGGAGAGATTGGACATTGTGTTTTTGAGCGACAGCAGGTTACTGCTTTTGGCGAGTGATTGAAACTCCACGTGCCGCCATGACCACCCCGTTACCCTGAACGTAAAAGCTTCGCAATTTAACATCACAAAGGTCTTTAGATTCCACACACAGGAGATCGCGTAAATCTAATGAAATCCCTTGGAGGAGTTCGTCAAAGTATGAGGCCTGAAAAGAGGGAAAATGTCGCCAAATTTACACATTAATTTTAAAATGGCTGACTTCCTGTTGGATTTGGGATATTGCTCCAAGAGACTTTTTGTACATCTTGATATCTCCAATAAGCTTGCCAGGTTTCAAACTCATACATAAAACACAGAACAGGGGCTGTTGTTTTGAAATTTTGTAGGGGCGCTGTGGAGCCATTTTGCGCTGTTCAAGGAAAATGAACATATAAAAAGAAATCCTCATCACATTAGAGGTGTGCGCCAAATTTCAAGACTTTTTAAACTTCTCAAGCCCCTCAAAAGCCACTTCATCTTTCATGGTGAACTGCGTTGCCACCAGGGTGCGCTGTTCAGTTTATAGTCACAATTTTCTCACTGAAGCATCAACAGGGACTGATGGTGATATTCACCGCTTTTGAGGTGGCCACGATGAACCTGTGAAAATCAGTACAACAAAATGAAAGACATGACATTTCCTGGTGCCACTAGGTGGCGCTCTACGTATTCCTGACAATGGGCATATCAATCTGTTCAGGGCGGGTCTGACATCATCCCTGTAAAATCTGGTACTGATCAGATTGGATTTCATTGAGTTACACTAATTTGTTTCTTCATGGCGAGACCTCAATGTTCGCCATGCTGCTGGGGTCACACCCTTCAGCGAAAACTCACAGTTTTCTCTGTAACCCAAGACCAACTCCTTAAGGCTTTCCTGGAGAAATTTGAGGCTGCAGATGTCACCCATTACAATACTGTACCCCAAAGTGTAAAACATGACATTTCCTGTTCCCACTAGGTGGCGCTGTCCCTGATGTCAAATATGGCAGTTGAAATATGTTCAGGGTGGAGCCTTATCATATGTGTCCACTTTGGTCAAGGTCGGACAATGTATGACAGAACGAGAGGCAATAAGATTTTCATGGCGAGTCATCGAAATTCGCTGTGGCGCCACGGCCTCACCGTATCCCGAAAACTCAAAAGCTCCGCAATTTAACATGGCCCAGGTGTGTAGTTGACAATGACCAAATATGAAGCTTGTACGATGAAATTCCAATGAGGAGTTCGAAAAAGTTCGAGGCATGGAAATGGCAAAATTAGAGCCAAAATGTCACCTTCACTTCCAAATGGCGGACTTCCTGTTGGGTTTAGGACATGGCCATAATAGACTTTTTGTGCGTCTCCGAACGTTAGATATGTGTTCGAGTTTTATACATGTAGGTCATACCCATCTCGGGGCTCGCGTTTCTCATTTTTCTAGGTGGCGCTACTGAGCCAATTTTCCCTGGACATGTCTACGGACATTAAAATACGTAAATTTTCACCAGACCTGACGCGTGTGCAAATTTTCATGAGTTTTTGAGCATGTTTAGGCCCTCAAAAGGCCGATTCATTTGCCGAAATAATAATAATAATAATAATAATAATAATAATAATAATAATAATAATAATAATAATAATAAGAAACAGAGCAGATACAATAGGGCCTTCGCACTTTTGTGCTCGGGCCCTAATAATAATAATAAGAAACAGAGCAGATACAATAGGGCCTTCGCACAGTCAGTGCTCGGGCCCTAATTAGCAAATGCAGAGCAAACACTGACCCATTACCAACATCCACACTCAGAGACTCACAGATGCTGAGGTGTGCTTCTGCTAATCAGCCCTTTGAGCCCTTTCTGCACAGTTTCCATTGACTTTGCCTGACAGAATTACTCAGAGCACAGTGACAGTGATTTTGATGTGGTCAGATCTTTAATCTACTGATTCATGTTGCTGGACTTGAGTTGAGTTCCTGAACAGAACATTTATTTTGTACTTTTCATCAGTCCATCCTCATATGTAATCATTAAAAGGCCAGCAAAAGATAGCATTTGAACATTGGATGAGTGCTACAGTAGAGAGCTACTTTACCTTTCATGCCCAAGTTGACTCAGTTCTTCTTCTGAATTTTAAATATGTTATTATTCACAAATATGTTGCTTGTTTAAGGTTAGAAATTGAAAAAAAAAAAAGGTTTTGGTTTTAAAAATAAACCCAACATGGTTTGAGTTAAAATATCACAGTTGCCAACTTTATTAAACTTTAACTCCCTGTGCTTTTGAACATGAAAAAAAGAGAACGATTTCTGTCCATGTTCCCTGTCTCACAGCAGTTTGTGAAATAATCACGAAACTATTTCAAAAACAGCCGTGAGACCGGGCTGGACGTTGGGTGGGGACTAGAAGAAGCATTATAAAAAAACCAAAGTCAAACAAACTAGCAAGTGAGGTGATGAAACCTGAAATTTCACAAAGTCTACATGAGTCGTACATACAAGGATAAACAGGATCACAGCCCTTACCTATTTCTTATTATGGTAAAAATCATGTTAAGCTGTGTTGTTAGCATAATTTCATCTTTGATGTTAAAGCAAACATCCTGGAGTCAAACCAATGATCACAAGGATACGTGAGGGCACCTTCGTGTTGTAACTGGTAATTACATGACTGGTGTTCTTACTGGTGTTTTATTTTCCCTGCTGTGTTCTTTAGTAAATCTGAAGAAAGTCATTCCCAAAGGAGTGTTGTCCAAGGGTTATGAGATTAAAGGCCGATTTTGTTTTCTATATCCCCAAAAGTCTAAACACTGTTAGGGGAATTTATTTTTTTAGTGGTTCGGCTGAAGGGACTCTTTCAGAAATCATTCTGTCTGGTGGGATAAACTACAAGTTGCTGCAATAACAGCAGCAGTGCTTAAATGTGACCTGGCAGAGTTCACACCATTCCTTCCTGCAGTTAGTCTAGTGGAACAAAAATCATCAGACAGACGATGGTCACTCAGGCTTGTTGTCATACACGCAATAAACCCACAGATGGACGTGATCGATGGTCCAGACCTTTTGCTGGTGAGTGTAAAATGGACCAATGACTTCGAGTAAATTCAGGTGACTTCAGGAGGCTCAGATTGAGATTGATTTTTCAGACACAGTCTTGACAACGATGAGCATGTCAGATGCACGACAACCGACAGGCTCGTAAATGGAGGCTTGCTTATACTGGTTATACTCGTAAACAGAGCTTTGGCTGTATTGGTTATATGAGGGACTGTTTACTCTGCGGTGTTTTTAAATGTCAGAGCTTGAGAGTGATAAAGGTTTATGTGTGATTTCATAGCCAGGGAGAATTTTGATGTGCCATTATTTGTCTAGGCATGTGGAGCATCTCAACAAGGAAGGTTGGGTCATTCAAATCTGTTTACAGGTATCTGTCTGTTCTCCTTTACTTCCCTTTGTCCTTCTGCTTCTCTCCCCTACAAGTTTCCTCTAAATTTCATTGGTTTTACTTCTCTCTTTACGGTTGCATCTCATCTCCTCTTTAACCCATCATCCGAGTTGCCAAACAAGCATGTGACTACATTCTTAAAGTGATTCATTGAGCGAAAACCTAATGTGATATGTATCACATCCAGTAAGTCAAGCATGATCTTGTAATTGCCTGTGGGAGGGACCTTTTGGTGTTTAACAGAACATAAACAAATCCATTTAACTGTTATTGGCCCTGGGACAGTAGCAGAAATCAGCAGACAAAACCATGATTATCTGCACAACTACAAAGCACAATAGTGCAGATTCGTCATTCTCAATTTTTCCAGTTAGTTGCAAAATAAAATGTACAAATAAAAAGATTGCAGCTACACTGGTTCTTGGGCATAAGCAGTGAAATTCAGCCTTCAAGTCTGATAAATGTATGGTATCAAAAGCTGCTGTTCTTCAAATGGCTACTTGAGGTTGACTTGAAAAAGAGAGTCAATCCCTCCTAATTTGTTGTAGCCTGTGTTGGTCTCTAAAGCTAATTTAATTCATAAAAACCTAAGGGTAACAGTGATGTTTTAAAATTATTATAATTTTTAACAAATCGCCTGCTTAAATTTTATTGAGGCTTAAGGTTTGCACTATTGTGCAGGTAGTTGTGAAGGCTTGATTATGCTTTATGCATCCATGAGGCCACTTGGGTCAACTAGTGCCTTAGCACTAGGGTTCATGTAGTGTTTAGATTATCCTCCTAGGACCTGACGTCCACATATGTGGGCATCACATTTTGGGTTGTCTAGACCAAAATACTACATTTTGCTCTACAAGGGCCTGATGTCCACATACGAGGACATTATACTGGCACTGTTCTATCAACATTTAAAACGAATGTGCTCATATGTGGATCCCCTTTTTTCTCAGAAACAAAAATCAGGTTAAAAAAAATCTGGTAAATCTTTGCTATTTGGGCTGATTGGGACCTGATGAATGTAAAAACAAAGAGAAATTAAAATTGCATGGCATGAAAGAGTTCGGGTCTTGGAGGTTAAAATGCTCCAACTATCTGCACTGCACTCGCAGTGGAAAATGCTTCAGGTGTCCAGGATGGAAGATGAAAAGAAATATACAGTTGTGCAGAAGTTTGCATAATCCCATCATGACCATGAATGTCATTAAGTTTGAGCTTTTAATGGTTTCTTTGCACTATTCTTTTTCCTGGGGGTGGAATGATTGTACAACATGCATCCATAATAACTTTAAAAAACAAGAACTAATCCACAAGATTTACTTCATTTCGGACATTCTCTAATGCACGCAGGGTCTAATTATACAGACAGGCTTAAATATACATGTATAAATGTATAAATACTAAAATTTGGTTAACTGTCCCTTAGAAAGTTGGAAAGACAAAGACGCGAGAAGCTAAATGCTAGCCTGCTTTATCTATTCCAAAACCAGTTTTGATGTGTATTTGGGATCACTGTCCTGTTGGAACATCAGCTCTGTCTTAGTTTTAACTATAAAGCTGTTTGAAGTGAAGTTGAAGAATTTGGAAGTACACCTGTTTCATCAATTATTGCATTCACTTTGAAGCTAATCAGATTTCCTAGCATTTGCTGATTATTTAGCATGCTAGCTTCTGGCATCAACAGGCCCAGATCACTAGAGCCAAAATATGAAGTCATATCTTTTAAAACAATGGTTGTTGTCACAGTACTGCATTACTCCTTATGATACACTGGGAGTATATTTTTATTGCTGAAGGTTATCTTCTGCCATCTACCAGCCAAGACTTTTTATAGATATTGCCCTCTACTGGTCTAAACAGGTACAGAGTAATTTCTTAGTCTCCCCAATGCCTCATGAAAATGAGCTGCCTCAGGTTGAAATGAATTTGATTCACTTTAATATAAAAGTACATTTTGTTTGAACTTGCATGGATTAATGTATTAAAATGTTTCATCTTATGTGTAGAAGAGCAAGCAAGCTTCATGTGTGCATGAGAAAGAGTTAAGACAAAACATATATACCTAAGTAAATTGCACTTTGGTGTGCCATTTCCCGACAAATTTCTCTCTCATTTCGTCTTGTCACTGTACATTCCTGCAGTGTAGTCATACAGCCTCAGGAAAAGTATTAATTTTTCACTAGAACTGAAATATTTCCATCTTGCACAGGTGCATCTTTGCAGCAGACTGTGCAGCCTAGAGTCAATTTGTGCTTATTTGCTTCCACTCCTGTTTTTTCCTGGATTTAATAACCATGTAAGATTTTTTTTATATATATATATTTTGCATATGTAAAATATGCTGCAGTAGCTGTTGTCAGTCTTTTTGGAAACTACCTAAATTGGATGACCAGGGATTGGTTCAAAGAGAGCTCTATGCAGCTGGACAAAATTTAACTCCCCATCTTCGCCACACTCGCACAGTACACACAAACAGGTCTGCGCATACACACTCGACCTGCGCGGCAGCTTAACTCCCCTTAATCATGTAATGCACTCTGTGTCTAGACACCTGGATCCTCTACAGGCTGATCTCGATAATGGACTCCAACACTTGACCCTGAGTGTAAGTCTCTGTGTATGTGAAAACGGTCGTTTGCCTGATGTGGCCTGCACTGTCAACTCAGCCATTCTTAGCAGGGGGGAATGCAAGGAGTCCCTGTACAGGTGCAGCCATTGTTAAAGTCTCACACTGAGCTGATTCACCTGCGTATCTGCAGAGTACTAGTTGGAAACACTGAAGCTATTAGTTCATTTGGACATATACTGTCTGAACTGCAAGCTTTTGTCTTTGCTAATGATTCACTGTGTGAGAGGAGTCAGCACAGGCGATGTGTGTTTGCAGCATTAGTGTATGTTTGCTAGGTTGGGGTTATAGCAGGGCCACCCTATTTTCTCTACCTTATAAATTTCAAATTGCTATTTCCTATTTCCATTTCCTACATTTCCTATTTCCACTTCAAAAAATCATCTCTGTAAGTTATGTCTCAGTGCTCCCTTTGGCATTGCAGACAGAATGAAACAGCTATGCTAAATACAGTACACACTTTAGTATCGGCACATTTTTCGTGTTCTTCAGACCTAACATATGTACTCTACATGCTCTTCATTGTGAGCACGTTCAGTTAACTGTAAAGCTGTAAAAACAAGTGGACAGTTAGCACTGATTTTTGGGCAACGGTGTGTTCTTTCAACTTGACAGAAGAGCTCATGAGTGTCTCATACTTTACTGATTTTTACCATGGTTCAAACTGAGGCAGTTAATGTGAGGTGTAAAGAAGTCTTTCATAGTTTCAACGTTGGCTTCACTTTTAAATTGGCAGCATGCATCTTTAATATACTTTTTGTAGATTCTTCCATTGTCCAGCATTCATGTGATAAAAAATGCTAAGAGTCATTAAAAGACAAAGCATTTAATATTTTATTATGTTTTATTATTAAAACGTTTTTTTATGAAACAACAAAACTGGCTCATGTAAAGCTGTCAGCTCAAAACAAGCATCGTGAAGACAGAACAGAAAGGAAAAACTATGACAAGGAACTTTTTTTATTTTAATATTTTTCTTTCATTTAATGTGGCCGAAGAATGTAAAATGTTGTGTGGCTTCACTTGGATATCTATAGGAATAATCAATGTCATTAGAGCCTAAAGAACCCAACAAAAAGGTCAAACAATTAAAGACTTATTGTTAACAGGTCTTTTCTCCCCGATTCTGTGAGGACACCTGGCCTTTCCATCTCTGTATGCCTTTAGCAGCCATTAACTTGTTTTCAGAGGGACTTTGTGTTGTAGCGAGCCATTATGTTCGCTCCATGCTGTGTGTTTACTGTTGCGTGCAGCCGTTTAGGTGGCTGTTTGTGGGTCTGCCATTCAAAAACCCAGATAGCCTCGTCTTCAGTGGTTGAAAAGGACGTTCTGGGGAGCTAGCTTTTATTCTTTCTCATGAATCCACAAGCAACAGTAATCAGATCAGCTCTCAGACTGCAGCAAACCTGCGCCCATTGATTTCTGGGGGTTTTGTTCATCCTTCTGTGAAGCTGCTCCTGTCACACGCAGTCTAAGTAGCGATGGCACCTCCGCCTCGCTGCAGCAGGAGCCTCCGTGGAGCCTGCTGGACTCCAGCCTGTCACAAGCTGTTTAGGAGGCGGCGGATGGCGCCAACCTTTAATCAGCTTCAGGGTCTCCATTGCCTCAGCCGCCAACACGCTGATACAGACAATCCAATCACCCATAATGCCCATCAAAAGACAAAGTGCTGGTGCCATCGTGGGCTTTTCTGGTTTTCTTCTTTAGATGCACCATAAATAAAGTTGTGGTGATGATAGCAGAACCAATGGATGATAACAGTGAAGAAAACTAAAAGGTTTAAAGAGCATCATCCCTTTACATACATCTCTTTCAACTTTCTGTATAGAAATGCTTTTAAAAAAAAAAAAAGAGCTCTGTAATTCATCAAAACTCCCCACAGAAGGTCTCCATGTGGAACCCTCGTGCCGTTACAAGTGAAATCTGGAGCTGAAGGAAATGTTTGACACATTTGTCTACATACATATGTGTTGGGTATGAGTTGGATGTTTGAAGTTCCAACAGTGAGGTTGAAAGTCAGATCCCCCTGACCCAGTTTGACTTTATAGAAGTTACAAAGTCATGATGGCTTTAATGGATGACCCAAAGAGTGCACTGAGAAGTTCAGCAATCAAGAGAAAAAGCTTAAAATCAATGAAAAAAGCAGCTTTAAATACCACATGGTCAAAACCAATTAAACGCAAGCAACGGTTGGAAAAATTGGACAATTAAAGATATGAGAAAAAGTTTCACCAAAAAAGTTTAAAAGTGCAATAAATCTATACAAATCACAGTGCTACTGGAAAAAAGAAAAGCACAAAGAAAAATAGCCTTTTCCTCAAATACCACTTGGTGAAGTCAAGATTGTGAACATCAGGGCTGCATTTCATAACATAATGCTGATGTAATAGAAGTTTTTGTGCACTCAAACAATTAAGCATCTAGAGGACTAGTTTAAAAATGCAGTGATGAGAGTTAACCAAGTATGTTTTCGATGGCAGACAAGAACAGAAATCCACACAAGCACAGAGGGAACCTTAGGGAACTGCCTATAGACCCAGCAGAACCATTAGGTGGCATGTGTTTTTATTTGTACATAACCACATATAACCTGTGCATTGGGAAATACTTTTGAAACCAAATTAGAGGAAATTTACCATCTTATTGATTTTCAAGGAAATCTTGTCTCATTCAAAAGTGATACTAAGACTCAAAACCAGTTTTACCCTTTCTTTGGTTTTCACTGAGCATTTTAAAACTACCAGCTTATCAAAATATATCAAAATTCTGTGCGTGCAGTTACCACCCTTTGTTTTAAACACATTTGGAGGAGAACGAGCCAAGTGCTGATGGGAAAAATGTTCAAATGTGCTTCAGAGAAGGTGTGAGTGGCCAAATGTCAGTATGTGTTGGAGCCAAAGTTTTAATTAAGAGAAAAATATATACAGACGAACTTGCTCCCTGTCTCAAGAAAATGAGGTATAAACAGATTGAGCTGATGAAGTCAGCTACACTTCATCAGCATGCATGGATTCATTTAGAAAACATCATTTTTTTCTATGCAGGGTGTTAACAATTTGTGTGATGCATGAAATACAGAGCATTAAGTGCATCACAGGTCATTGTAACATGTGGAAGAGCAGCAGCAGCAGCCATGGTGCAGTTTATGTTGCTTTTAGTGAGAAAAAACAAAAAACAAAAAACAAACAAGCCTCAACAAAACAAAAAACCTTGAACGTGCTACTTTTTGTGCCACTTTGTCATCCTTATCAAAATGCAAACGCAAGTAATCTTACATTAGCTTGATACGGTATCCCTTAGAGGCTAACACTCCCAGATTTATAGCCCAGAAACCGTAAGGGCTGAGGTGTAGTTGAGTTAAATCTAAACTTATGTGCTGGAGGAAATACTACCAAATACTACAAATATGCAATGACCTAGGCATTAGGGCAACACGGGCATGGGAAGGGGTGTAACTTTATTCTTATTCAAGAGTCTAACTTATTCAATTCTTGAATAAGAATCTCATTTGTTTTTCAGGCCTCCAAAAATTAGCAGATAAAAACCCGCACCAAGACCACACAGAAGGTCCTGACCCTGAATTTAATCTACTGTAAGGTATGAGTTGAAACTGGGAACCTTGCAATTTACAAAAAAGCACAAAGTCCTGCTTTTGGGTAATTTGGCCAATATACAGAAAAAAACCAAACCTTTCATTAAAATTGTTTTGAAAGTCTAAAATATAAAGTCCAAATGGTGAAAGCAAGAAAAAGTCTAAAAAGCCTCTTGAAAAAGGGAAGGAAACATGAAGGAAGCTAAACAAGACACTATGATAAAGACTAAGGGGCAGGCAGGACTATTTATACACATGAGGGTAACCAGAGAAAAACTGAAAGCTAACAAGACACAGCTGAATCCTATCGAGACAGCAAGACAGGTGGAGGAGGTAAATAGACACAGCTCTTAGGAGACAGTGAGAAACAATAACTAAGCAGGGAGACAAGAAACAATGGGGAACAAACTCTAACACAATCATAAACTGGAACTGTGATGAACATCAAACACAGACAATCACCAAGCTAAAACCAAACAAGGAAAAAAAGTCTAATAGAAACAAAAACCCAAGAACAGACTAGAGACCATGACAGAACTACCATGTTGTGCCATGCTTTGATGAATTTATTTAATAATAGCTAGTCTTGTAATGTTTCCAGTTACTTTCAAAAGTATAAAAAATTGCATGCATTTTTTAATTCATTTTAAATAAAGTTAGAGCTGAAAACAAAAGGGCTTGTAAACAATATGTTGTTGTTGGTTTGGGAATGAAATTGTTCTTCAGGTACATATGGGACAAGATCAAAGTGGAGATGTTTGGCTATTATACAAAATGGCATATATGGAGAAAGCACAACTGTCGAGCACAGTGCTGGTGATGGTTTGGGCACCTTACAGTCACTGAGTTGTCCATGTGAGGCCATCTGTCCAGCAGCTAAAGCTTGGCCAAAATTCAGTGCAAGAGGACAATGATCCCATGCACACCAACAAATATCCGATGGAACGGCTGAAAAAGAAAAGAATCAAGACGTTGGGAAGATACAGTCGACATCCAGACCTCAGTGGGACCTTAAGGCAGCTGTGCATTAACAAATACCTGCAAACCTGAACGATATGACGCAGTATCACAATATCGTGATATCACTCCACAGTGATGTATTGCTGCTAAATGCGGTTTAACAAGGTATTTAGTCATAGGACATACTTGCTTACTGGGTTTTAGTTTCTGATATTTTTCTCTGGTATATCCACCTGTTATATCACTCTAGTTGTTTTTCTATGCCCGCTCTTTTAATTTATTTCCAGATTCCTGTCTCTCTCTCACATAATGTAAAAGTACAGGGTGGGCCATTTATATGGATACACCGTAATAAAATGGGAATGGTTGGTGATATTAAAGTCCTGTTTGTGGCACATTAGTATATGTGAGGGGGCAAACTCCTCAAGATGGGTGGTGACCATGGTGGCCATTTAGAAGTCGGCCATCTTGGATAAAACTTTTGTTTTTTCAATAGGAAGAGGGCCATGTGACACATCAAACTTATTGGTAATGTCACAAGAAAAACAATGGTGTGCTTGGTTTCAACGTAACTTTATTCTTTCATGAGTTATTTACAAGTTTCTGACTACTTATAACATGTGTTCAATGTGCTGCCCATTGTGTTGGATTGTCAATGCAACCCTCTTCTCCCACTCTTCACACACTGAGAGCAACACCCCAGGAGAAATGCCAGCACAGGCATCCAGTATCCGTAGTTTCAGGTGCTGCACATCTCGTATCTTCACACCATAGACAAAGTCTAAGGGGGGTCAGATCGGGAGACCTTGGGGGCCATTCAACTGGCCCACGACGACCAATCCACTTTCCAGGAAACTGTTCATCTAGGAATGCTCGGACCTGGCACCCATAATGTGGTGGTGCACCATCTTGCTGGAAAAACTCAGGGAACGTGCCAGCTTCAGTGCACAAAGAGGGAAACACGTCATCATGTAGCAATTTCAAATATCCAGTGGCCTTGAGGTTTCCATTGATGAAGAATGGACCCACTATCGTTGTACCCCATATACCACACCAACTTCACCATTCACATAAAAGTTTGCCTCATCACTAAACAAAATCTTCTGCGTGAACTGAGGGTCCTGTTCCAATTTTTTTTTTGCCCATTCTGCAAATTCTGTGCGCCAATCTGGGTCATCCTCATTGAGATGCTGCAGTAGCTGGAGTTTGTAAGGGTGCCATTTGTGAGTAGCTAATATCCGCTGAAGGGATGTTCGACTAATGCCACTCTTCAGTGACATGCGGCGAGTGCTACGCTGTGGGCTCTTGCTGAATGAAGCTAGGACAGCCACTGATGTTTCTTCATTAGTGACAGTTTTCTTGCGTCCACATTTTGGCAAATCCAACACTGAACCAGTTTCACGAAACTTAGCAAGCAGTTTGCCAACTGTAGCATGGGAGATGGGTGGCCTCGTAGGGTGTCTTGCATTGAAATCTGCTGCAATGACCCGGTTACTGCGTTCACCAGATATCAACACAATTTCGATCCGCTCCTCACGTGTTAACCTCTTCGACATGTCAAAGGCTGTGAACAAAGAGAAACTTGTAAATAACTCATGAAAGAATAAAGTTACGTTGAAACCAAGCACACCATTGTTTTTCCTGTGACATTACCAATAAGTTTGATGTGTCACATGGCCCACTTCCTATTGAAAAAACAAAAGTTTTATCCAAGATGGCCGACTTCTAAATGGCCACCATGGTCACCACCCATCTTGAAGAGCTTGCCCCCTCACATATACTAATGTGCCACAAACAGGACTTTAATATCACCAACCATTCCCATTTTATTACGGTGTATCCATATAAATGGCCCACCCTGTATATCCACATTTGGGTGGCATGGTGGTGAGGTGGTGAACACCGTCGCCTCACAACAACAAGGTTAGCAATGGATGTGAGGCAATTAACATGTTTTAAGTTTATAGAGTTTGTAGAATGTATGAATGAGTGAATGAATGGTAGCTTGTAACCTAAAGCACTTTTAGTAGTTTTTATAGTCAGTAAGACTATAAACGCACTATATTCTAGATCATTTCCATTTTGACCTTAAAGGAATGATTTCAATTGATCAATTTAATTGCGTAGGATACCACTGTTACATTTGGCAAATGCATTCGCTCTTTTGTTTATCAATATACATAACAGTGGCCCTGTGCATATGCTTTCACATCATGCCTGCATAACACCAAACCAAGGACAAGAATTTAAAACAGGACCTTCAAAAACAACACGGAGCCACTGCTAGATTATTAACATAAAATTTCATTAACAATTAATGTTCAACATTTCTTTTATTCTCCTTCTGGAATCCCTTTGGGGAAAAAACTGTTTTATTCAGTGTCTATTCCTCTCAAGGTTATGGTGGCATACAGGCCTGTTGTTTCATAAATCAGGGGATAATGTAATTGGCTGAGATCGAGTCAGGGAGGCGATTAATTCGCCCTGCTCCTCAAGCAGCACTTAAGGTGGCATTACTAACACTCCAAATGTATTATTTCAATCAGAGGACTCTCTCCTAACTGGAAACTGGATGAACTAATAGAAGGGAGCTATTCTTTTTGTTCCTCCTCCCTCATTTTCTCCATTTATTCTTTTACTGGTTTTCATCAAGACTATGATGAAACTCTTGCTTTTCTTTTCCTACGTTTCTTCTTTCTCTTATTTCAGATTTCCATTCGCTGCCTTTATCTACTTATTACATTAACACTCACTTTCACAGGCCTCTTTGTGGCCTGTGAAATGTCATAACTCACTCTGTTTTAAAGCCTGATTATATACTATTGTGCATATAGCGAAACTCAACCCCTTCAACATCTTTTTGTTTCTCCTTCAGTGAGGCTACCTGAATAATAACAATACAGTAAAAGTGCAGATTTTTATTCAAATGCTTGATGAGTTTAGAGAAACATCTAGTCGAGGGGAACAAAAACAACCTCCTTAATGCAACTTTTTTGCTATAAAATACATTAAAGGTTTTTTTCCACTGAATCCCATGTTTATTTCTGAATCAGCGTAGCAGCAAACAAATTCGATAAAATGATTTAATCATATGTAAACCAAGCAGCAACCTCCAGGATTCAGAAAACAATGAAGTGCCAAAACTACATTTTCTTACTTGAGTCTGGCTTCAAATGCGTGTCAGCGCCCACATACCCTCGTGTTAAAAAGTTCAACTTGGGATCCTGGTTTAGTTCACTGAGTTGAGCAGGCGAGACAAATGCCATAAGGTTAAAGTAGAGGCCCAGGTTTGAGTCTGCCCTGGCGTCATATACTGCATGGCTTTCCCCTGCTATGCCTCCCAGCATTCCTGACTTCTCTCCGCTGTATTACCAACATAATGCTAAAAAAAACCCAACCCTTAAAATGTATGTTAAAAAGTTAAACTTGAGAGAAAAAATATATATGTTCACAGTCAAGTAGAAGAAACATATGCAACAGCCAGGTTCCTGTAACATCTGTCAGGAGAGTAGATTATAGAGTGGAGTAGATTACATTAGTGCAAATACATGTAGACTTCTCAACAATGTTTGTGGTGGTACATTTCTGAGAATTTACAATAGTAACAAATAATATGGCTGTTTTTTGTTTTTTGCGAGTGTTCGATTTCCTGAACTATAAGTGTTTTCTGTAGCTCTTTCTGCCACAATCACTTGACCTCATGTAGAAGATGAGGGGAAAATTGAGTGCAATCAGTAACATTTGATATGGACATTAACACTATTTCATTTTGTAAGAAGTAATCAGCAAACTTTGCTCACACCAGGTAGCCTACATTTTTTTTTATCTCAATGGTAAATGGTACTTATACAGAATCTAATTGAGAGCTTAATGTAACTCACATATGATAAATATTTAATGCAAGATTTAAATCCCCCTTCCATATGCTATTCAAGTGCTATTTGGCTAACTGTGCTTCGATTTTTAATATGAAATGTTAAAGATGCCTTCATATCAAACTTAGACAACAGTGATGAGGATGGTTTTTACTGCGTCATTTGCAGCGGGTCACCCTTTTTTGCAAATCCACATCTGCAAATCTCCATATAGTGTGGGAGGCGACTCTGTAATTTCTGTAGGATGTTGCAGTCAGCAGCCTGGTTCATTGCCAGGGGCAAGAAAAATTATTTAGCAGAAGGATGGTCTGATGTTCCCAATGCTGCTAGTTAGCCTATATCTCCTTCTAGCATTAGGTGATATCACAGTCTCTCACAACAATATGGTCACTTTTATTCCTAAAAAAACAAACAAAAATAGCAATATGTGCTAAATGCTAAATTCAAGACTTCACAATGGGAGTTCAAAAGCCAGGAAATTTCGTTTTGTTCTCCTTGTCTTTTCTCTATGTTTCTCCAGGCCATGGTACTCTAAGGAGCTTGGAAAGAAAAGTGACTGGACTTCTTTAAGTTTCTTGAAGACATTTCACCTCTCACCCGAGAAGCTTTAGTTCTAAGACCTTGTTTAGTTCTTCACACATGTAAAGAAAGCTAAACATGTGGTCATCCCTATCAAATCAGCAAAGACGGACAGTAAAGAAGATCAGACATCAACTAGGGAGAATCAGAAGGACAAATGGAACAACATTGTCATCCCCTATGTAGCAGGTATATCAGAGAAACTCAGGAGAGTCTCCTCCAAGCACGACATGCCAGTGTACTTCAGACCCAGCCATACACTCAGACAAACACTGGTTCATCCCAAAGACAAAACTCCCAAACACAAATTAAACAGCATAGCGAGGAGTTTCTTCTTCATTGAAGAAACCAAAGAGCCACTCCATAAGCCCATGAAGACTCAGCTGTACATCTGCATCTAAAGGACAAAGGTCACTCTTTCGAAGATGCCAGTGTTTACATACTGGACAGAGAAGACAAGGAAGAAGAAAGAAGCCATCTATGTGCACTGTGAACAACCATCCTTGAACAGAGGGGGTGGCTTACAACACCAGCTGTCTACCATTTACAATCCAGTTTTGAGATCCCTTCCCAGACACATTAACACTCACTCACATCTTGCGTCAGTTCAACAGGTCACAAAATAGGTTGAGACAAGGACTCACAATGGGTTCACCCAAAACCTCTGCTGATAATGACCCACGCACTTTTTCACACCTTGGCTCATGTCATGAGGCACATGATTAATAGTTAGTCAACGACCCTCTTAGGGACACTCCCAATAGGGTCTAAAGTCTGGGACTCTCCACCAATTGCTCTTAGAACTGAAGAAGCTTGTTGGATGAGAGGTGAAACGTCTTCAAGAAACTGAAAGAAGTCCAGATGCTTTTCTTTCCAAGCTCCTCAGACTGTTGCATACTGCATCATCGACACAGTGCATGCCCAGGTCAGTGGGACTGTTATTTCCTAAAGAACCTATTGCTTTTTAAGCATAAAAACGTACCTTTGTGTTCGTTCAGGAAGCATATTACTGAACGCTTATTAAAATTACTAAAGGTGAGGTGGAAAAAATTAATTGTAATTATAACAGCTGATTTTATGGCAGTTTCATAAGTCACTCTGACACATTGCTCACAATGAAAAACAACATAATATGCAATATTAATTAATTGAATAGATGGATGCAAACAAAGTTAGAAGTGGTTAGGATAAAATAAATAAACCCTTCTCTCTCTCTCTCTCTCTCTCTCTCTCTCTCTCTCTCTCTCTCTCTCGCCCCTTTACCCGTTTCTGCTCCCTCTGCCTGGAAATTGCAGCTCCCCACGGTTCTCCATTTCAATTAAGCAATTTAACTGATTGCAATTACACACTGTCAAGGGCTCTTATATCACTTTGAAGGAATAACAATTTTAATTCAATACCAGCCCTTAACAAATTTCCAACCCCGTTTTATACAGTATGGCAGGAGTCGGTTGCAATTTTCCTAATCCAACTTTTGTGTTACTTATTTTCCCTCCTTTATGCGATTCTCATTTATTTGTCTTCCTGCAGGAAAATGAATCCACGGAAAGAATGCTTCCTCACAGCCACGACAGATCATAATAAAGCTCACATTAATCCGTCATTAAAGGGCAGTGGTCCCTTCCAGGATACAGTGTTATCTGAGTGACATTTGCACCCTGTATGCTCCTGGTTTGCTACCAGTTTCATGCTCTTGCTAACAATGATCTTTATCATCATTTATTTAGACAGAATCGCAGAGGAAAGGAAATTAAATTCGGCCCCTGCTATAGTATGTGCTTCTGTTCCTTACAATGGCAACCAAACCATGTTGACAGTTGAGACTGCCTCACAAATACTCTGTTATATCAGTCTTGGATTAATATTTGAATCAGCTAACAAGGCATTTTTCCATAAAAGTCATAATTTTCATTTCCAAAACGTCCAAAATTGTTAATGAGATAGATATATACACAGTCAGATTCATGGAAGAGATAATTATTTCTAAGCTGGCAAAGAAACACTAACATGTTCTTTGTGAGGAAGTAAACATGGTGCATACACATCTGCACTGCAACTGCATGCAGGACTCGAAGTAAGAAAACAGTAGATTTTACTGTCTCTTTTTCTTCTGTTATTAAGTGACACAGCAGCTCTTATGTATGGAGTGTTACGGCAGTGTTAAGAAAAAAAATAATCTCATGGAATTTTTAAAATATATTTTTGCAAAGAAAAAGTCCCAACTCCTCCCGTTCATCAAATTTAAAAGCTGAACAGTCTTATTAATTATTAAGTTAATTTTTCTTGACATTTATAGACAGGATATCAGTTTGAAATTAATTTAGTGACCAAACACTGGTTGTGGTTTAGTTTAAAGAAGACAAAAATTTAATCAGTGGTTTATTCTAAAGGCCACAATTTTGAAAAGAATCTTTTTTTTGTTGTTGTTATGTAAACAGAACAAATTTGGGGGCTCAAAGTAACTCACATATTTTAAACACATTCAGTTCAATGTGATTAAAAAAATTAAACTGTTTGGCCAAAAAAGAGCTGAAGGACAAACACAGTTTTCTGCATTCATCTTCTTTCCGAGCTCATCCAAACTAAAAAAGCATATAACAGATAAAGGTCAGTCAGCAGAACCACTGTCTCAGCTTACCCCATTTACCCCTCTGTCAGAACCAAATGAACACACTGACTGGAACTTGAGTGCTAGTCCCTGGTTTTGGTCTCTGAAATGTTGGATTCCGGTTTCTAATTCTTAACTAACATATTTGAATCTTAGTTACATTTTGTGTTATTTCCTGTTCTGATGTGAGTCTGTGTAACACCAGCACCTCTGGTTGTCAGATTGATGTGAAGTTGTAGGTTCCCCTGTCTACTTTATTTATACCGGGGGTCTCAAACTCGCAGCCCGGGGGCCACTTGCCACCCAAGTCACCCCTACGTATGTTGTAGTGAAGAAATATAATACAATTTGACCCTTGAAGATACTTTTCTTGTTAGGGAGGATTTGTTTGTTGTTGAGTGCAATGTTAAAATAAGTTCTTTAAAAAGCAAAAAATGATTTAATATGAAGGCAATATGAGCAGAGAGCACAAACATGTTGTTAGAGTGGATTGTTAAATGTTTGTCATTTTTATGCTTGCCAACTCTGATGAAAGGGATTCCACTGTCCTTCCCCCCAGATTCTCGGGGTTCTGGGTAGGGGGCTGTAATGTTTTATTGCAGATACATCCTATCTGGAGGATCTACTTCTTTTGATGTAAGCTTCCTGCGTTTACGGCCCTTTGGTCAGCAGGAGGTCTAACACACACACACGCACGCACGCACGCACGCACGCACGCACGCACGCACGCACGCACACACACACACACACACACACACACACATTCCTACTTACATATAAAGGTTCACACACATATACCATATACATACAATGCCTTAGAACCATGTGGGCGTTGCTTTGCTGTGTTTTGTGTGAACTGTCTCTCAATAAAAGGCAGCGAGAGGAGGCCGGATTTGGGGTCATTGTTGTGCTGGACACAGATGAGAGGCCTCCCTTGCGCAAGTAATCGATCGAACACTGTTGCCTTGTTTTTCTTTCATGGGAATAAGTCCTGGATACAGCGGGGTCTGAGTTTAGACCCAACACATGTTGAGGGATTGGCTGTGTTAGTTCAATGAGATACTCAAAAACTAATGTGTACACTCATGTCTGCATTTTTATCTTGTTAAATATGAACAAAATTGTAGCAGAAGTGCTGCCACGTGTCAGAAGGAGAGGACAAATGTGTTTATTTGGTAGTTCAATGAAAGGCTTCAGTTAGTTAAAAGTGAGAAAAACAAAAACTGCGTTCACGTTTGCAGCTTTGTCTTGTTATACAATATTTGAAATGAAAAAAAAAAACACACACAAAACAAAACATTTTCAGAAATATTTGTGGGTGTTTTCTTGTTGGTTTGGTTGTTTTTTTGTACTACTTGAACGTTAAAGTGGCCCTCACATGAGATGACAGTGCAAGCAGTGGCCCACAGCTCTTATTTATTCATATATTTACTGTTTGTGTTTAATTCATGTCTGTCATTATTGTTGTTGCCATGCCTTTGGTAACTGTTCGTACCTCCCTCTGGCTCACATCCACGTCTGTCTCTTTCTTTTCCTGTTTTACTTTGAAGGTTAGTTTCCTTTTGAGGTCTGTGTTAGTTTCACTTTCTGTCTTTCCTCCCTTGATTTCCTGACTGTTGAAATTTGTTGTGTGAGCCATTATCAAATCCAAAGGCTTTTATAGAAAGATAAAACATGAGCAGGGTCAACGCTGCATGACATTTCCTGCCAAAGTGCAGCGCTGGTGCCAATCAAAATGTGGCACCAGCGCACACTTAACACTGGTTGATTAAATCACTACTACTACTGCCCATCACCCCTCTCAGGGTATGGGCCGCCAGGGAGATCTCCAGAGATTTCTAGTCCCTGTTTTTCTTTTTAGCGTTTCTGTAGCGGTTGAGGTTTTTCCAGGGTGGGGTTGCTTACTCGATGCCCAACCCATGCCCAAACATTTTAAGAAAGTGTTTTTAAGTAGCACTTGATTTAGGTCCTATTAATAATTCTTCCTGTGGGTGGAAATATGAGGAATAAAAATCTGAAAACTGCTGCCCACTGTGCATCTTTAAGAAAAATTAAGGCATGAAGAGATCCAATGAGAGAGAGAGAGAGAGAGAGAGAGAGAGAGAGAGAGAGAGAGACTGCCTCTTAGCAATAAAAATTCACATCACTGCTGATACAAAATTCTGAAGATAAAACAAAATCTTCCATAAATGTTGCACTTTCTGTTTATGATCAGGAAAACAATAAAAATTAATTTTTATGCGTTATGAAATAGATATCAAATCACTATTACTTTAATTCTCTCCTGAAAATGTGGTCAGAAACAGCAATTATGTTTATAAATCAGTTTTAATTTGTCAGTGAACGCAAATAATAAGAATATGAAAAGAAATTTAAAGTAGCTGCTGGTGTGAATCTGTCAGCAGCACAGAGGCGGTGGGAGCTATGCTTCACACATTAGTGAGTATCTATTTTAATCTATTTTAATTTTGTTTTCACAAAAGCAAAAACCAACAACAAAAGAAAAAAAAGAAGCTGCTTGGAAAAAATAGCATGCATCTTTACTAAAGTGAATTAATGATGAATCATCCTCAGGCATGAATCACATACCAATAATAGCCTAATGTTGCACAACATGCTGAATATAAGGAAAACAGAAACGAATGTCAAAAAATAGCATATTGTGAAAATTACAGACGCCTCTGTATTTCACACAAAGCCATGGACGTTGCTTCTGAGCCAGAATCACAGACTTCTCCTTCCCTCAGCTGTCACTGACAAAAGGTCTAAGAACAAAATGTGTCCAGTCCAGGTTTGACAACACTGACCTTTTCCCTGACCATTCCCTGAACTCAAACCTGAATTTCAGATGAGCTCATATATATTCAGCTGAATCTCATCACCCTCCTGGTGCTCTGGAGACTGTGGGCTCATCTGGAGGCTGACCACTGAAATAACACTGCAAGTCTAATCCCTGCCGGTGACCCTTACAGACTGCAGTGTTTGTTATACAACAGTGCGACACTGGTGGATGGAATAAACTATGAATGCTTTTACTGTAAATTCCAGCAGCAGTGTGACAAACCTAAAATCAGTGTACAGAGGATGTGCACTGCATGCATCAATTCAGATCATTATGCATCGTTTCCTGTCTATCTGTTGTCAGGAGGAAACAAAAAAAAGATCCTTGCATTCTTCTAACACATCACACGTGCCAGGGAAACTTTATATTGTAAGGTAAAGGCTTTGGTGACAGTGGGAAGGAAAAACTCTCTTTTAACAGGAAGAAGGTAGAAGCACCAGGTTCAGGGAGGGGTGGCCATCTGCCACGATCCACAGGGGAGGAAGACAGGACAAAGACTGCTGTGGAAGAGAAGCAGGGATGAATAACAACCAATGATTAAATGCAGAGAGCTGTATAAACAGATAGTGAGTGAAAAAGATGACTGAAGGAGAAACACAGTGCATCACGGGAAGCCCTCAGCAGCTAAGACCTATTATAGCGTAACTAAGGAAGGATTCAGGATCACTGGATCCAGCCCTTTAACCCTAATCTTAAGCACAGAGAGGGTCTCTGTCTCCCAAATCCAAACTGGGAGCTGGTTCCACAGAAGAGGATCCTGAAGGCTGAATGCTCTGCAGTCTTAGAGCGAAGACTTCATATTGTGCAATTTTATTGCACATAATTTTTGCATGATGGTTGAAGACAGTAAGATAGTCTGTGCTAATTAAGCTAGCAGAAAACTAGATTATATGTTTAGCTAAGTTGTGCACCATCTTAGTGATGTCAGATGCTTTTTTTCAGTGTACCGTTTTTGTCTGTATATATTACCCATAGATTAATTTCAAGTATTTGTAGTAGTGAGCACAGGATTCCTTTGCACATACTACAGTGACCGTAGGTTAACAGTAATGTTTGTCCACAGCACACTTTACATGTACTATCACCTTATTGACTATATTTCCTTCCTGTTCCATATTTGCCTGTGTTGCAGAAACCAAATCCTATATTCAAGCAAAACAAAATGTTGAACAGCACAGTCTGTGTCCATGTCATCGTTGGAGCCCTCAGGGTGAAAGCAGGTGTGCATTAGAACTGAACCTGATCTCAGCAATTCATTTTACTTTGAAATTTGCCCAACAGGTGGTACTGAATAACATCACTACCACAGTATTACTGCAGGTGTGCTGCAAGTATCCTGAGAGGTCATTCAGATCATTCTTAATGTTACAGGTCCTCTTATGTAACACAGATTAGACCAGTAATGTGGAGGTTGTGGTTACACCAGCATGAAAATACTTAATATTCAATATTTTGTATATCCACACATATTTAATGTACTACGATGAAACTGAACAAAGCTACATTCTCTCTTTCTTCAGGTTTAAGGAAAGTTCAGGGAATCCTCTAATGACATCCACAAGGATTTCACATGAAAACCAATGAGTCAGATGAACTGGTTTAATCCCAGTGGAGACTGGCAGTGAGGAACTGTGACCTCTGGGCCTCTGAGAGTCCACTCTTCATTAATAGTCAGGAAAATATCTACTCATGGCCCAAGGCAGCCACTCACTTCCACCTCAGCTAGAAACTTGGCTTGCCTGTGGCAACAATGATTCCAGCATGTGAAATGTGATCCAGTGCAGCACAATATTGTTTTTGTCGTGATTTTTTGTTTGTTTGTTTGCAGTGATGAAGATTTTGACTCTTTTTTTCAGTCTGAACTTCTTGTCCTGTGGATACTCCTTGACTCATTCAATGTTTCTCCTCAGATTCCAAGCCCATGCCCTTTCTTTGTTCGGCACGTCTGTCTTTCCATCTTTTCTCTTTGTGTTTCTTTTCCCTTTATGCTTTGTTTGCTCCATTTTAGGAGCAGACTGTTGTCATGTAAACTCCTGGCTGTGAAGTTCAATGTGAGAACACATACTAATTCAGTTAATGTCCTCGATTCAGGTCTTTTTCTCCAATTTTAAATTCTTTTAAGTTTCTGCATGTGTCAGCATGTTGCTGCAGTGGGTAGCACTGCACTGTCACTGGAAAAAAAGTTCCTGGGTTGAATCCTGGCTCGAGTGTTTCTATGTAGAGTTCTCCATGTGCCTGTATGGGCCTCCTGACACAGTCTAAATACATACATTGCAAACTGACCGTGGATGTGAGGTAGATGAAATCTAGAGAATAAACTGCTACGTGAATATACACTATAGTTATAGGTCTAAAGTGCTTTTATGACAAGAAAAGTGCCTACATTAGATTTCCTAGTGATGACTTTTTCAGTTTTCTCTATCCTGCCATGCTCAACAGTGTCAGTACTCTTTGTAAGTCCAGATAGGTAGGTCCTGGCATCCTTCATTTGGGTCCAAACCTCTGGGAGTCTGGACCCAAATGGAGTTTTAGGAAGTGTCTTACAATTTAGTTTTTGAGAAAAAAACAAAGCATCCTTTGTTTCCCTCCTGGCTTGTCCACAGCCTCCCTGCCTGCAGGTAAGGAGGAGATGCTGTGATGCTGCTGACCTGAGAACACAACACTGTGTGTGTGTGTGTGTGTGTGTGTGTGTGTGTGTGTGTGTGTGTGTGTGTGTGTGTGTGTGTGTGTGTGTGTGTGTGTGTGTGTGTGTGTGTGTGTGTGTGCTTGTGCAGCGGGATCATTTTAAGGAGGTCTCATAAGTCTACCACAAAAGATTTATGGTGTTATGAAACCATAATTCCTGTTTATATTTTGGGAGTAGGAAAAAAAAAGACCCCACGAAGACGAACTGCTGCCTCGCTAACTAATGTTATAGCTGTGTTATTTATTTATTTATCTAAACAATCACTTTGCTTCTTTAATGTTTGTTATTTGCATGTCCTCTAAATACTGTGTTTGTTTGTCTGTGTGTGCAGTGATGAAGATTGTCTTTTTTGAAATAGACAAACTGTGTTGGGCTCTGTTGAAAAATGGAGACAGAGGTTGGCAACACTTTATAATACAGCCCACAAATAAGGGCATTAGTTCCATGTAATGAAGTGTAATTTCATGTTAAATTACTTTGTAATTATATCTATCTACACATACTTAAAGTAGAGTACACTAGAACAAGTCTGGGTTTTACACAAAACAAAGAAGAAAGCTATAGCTATTTTACATTAAAGGAGACTAATAATACTATAAGTAATATAAAGAATTGAGTAATTTTACTGTAATTTCCTTAATTAAGATACACTGCACATTTTACATCTTTATTTATTCTATTTTATTTATTTTTACTTACATTAAAATTCCATTGAATGACAGGGGCGTTACAGTACGCTCTCAGTCTTGAACTGTACTAACCTGTCCGAGAGCACAAAAAGGAGATTTCTGCAGAACCTTGCATGTGTTGATGATGAATGAACAGAAACAAATCCAACATTATTTAAGGACAACTGAAGAGAACAGCTGTGACATTGCTGGTGGAGATATTGAAGTTGTCCTGCAGTACAGAACCTGGTGAACGTGCTGTTCTCATTGCTCCAGTCTCCAACCTCACATAATTGGCTTGCCCTTCCCGACTGTCACACGACGATCAACGACCTTAATGCTATTTGATGACACGCTAATCCGGATGACAGTACTAAGCTGCTATATAGGCATCATCTCCTCACCGTGAAGCCATCGGACGCTCTCTCTGTTTCCAGTGAGGAAGGAGACAGTCATGAATTTGATGCAGTGCCAACTTCTGACCTATCCTACCAGGGAGACAGCAGAGAACCTGTTTCACACTCTCACTTTTACTTACTTTTGTGTGTGCATGTGTTAGTGATAACAGTGTGATAAGCATTGTGCATGTGTGAGTGATATTGGTTGTGACTGTGTCTGGATCACGAGTGAATCCACTGACTGTATATCATGTTTAGATTCTGAATGCACACTAAGAATCTCACCAGCAAGAGTTCTCTACAGTTTCTGTACAGTTTTACCAAGTAAACAGATGCAGGCACCCAGATAAAGTGGGTAAGCAGGTACCAGGCACCTGAAAAAATTAAAAACAGATGATTCTGAAGATTTTATTGTGACCCAGCCATTGCTGAAATAAAGGGATTTGGTCTTCTGATATTAACAAAATAAAGAAGTTACTGCAACTCACTACAGATTTCAACTAGTTTTAACATTATTATTATTATTATTATTATTTATTAGTAAATATTTTTATGGAAAAAATAAAAACTCAATGGCAAATCTGGTTACTTGGACCCAGAAAGCAATCAATTCTGGGCCAGTTCTGGATTTCATCCACCAGTGTGAGCTGGCAGCTGCCCTGATAATCTGTGTGCGTGTGTGTGCGTGTGTGTGTGTGTTTGTGTGTGCTTGTCAAAGCTGCTCCACATGTGGAAGTTGCATTCTTATTCATTTGACTCTCTATTGGCCATTCTCAGGCTGAGGCTGTATATGCTATGCTATGCTGTGCTTTGTTATTTGGGATCAGTTATATCAGGTTCCTAATGCACTGTGTATAAGCTTGAGCAGTTTCCTAAATTTCAGAAGCTACAGCGTAACTATGGTGTTAATTGTGAGTCATTGTTCAATTACGTCGTCAGGTTTTGTGTTTCCTTTTAGCTCTCTTTGGTTTCTACCAACTTGTGAACGAACCAGACAGTTTTAGAAATATACTATTGTTTATACTTCATATTTTAAAACAATGCCATGTTGTACCTGTAAGAGTACAGCAGTGGCACTCTCTGAAGTACTGCATACCCGTGAAAGGGGACTTGTTTGGACCGTTGTGGTTTGTACCTCATGGACACAGCTCTTCTGACAAATTTGTTCCTCAGTATAATGACACAAATGTGTTAGACTCTTTCTTTTATTATTCATTTACAACACTTACTCAGGACTCAAAGATTTATTTATCTCAAATCTTAATTACAAGACAACGACCAAAACACACGAAAGGTTTAAATCCAGAACCTTCTTATTGTTAAGTGACATTGCGAACCTCTGGAACCTCTGCTAACCTTGTCACAGTTAAATAAATGCTAATTTGTTAGTATGAAGTTAACATTTGATATAATTCCTGAACACAGACTTTCTCCTTTTACTGAACTTAAAATATACAAAAACATCTAATAATTAGTCCTGGGGGTAAATTTGTGTAACCTGTATACAAAAGTGGATTTTTAATATATTTTTGTCTGTAGCTGTAAAACAGTAGTATGTTAGTAGTACGTCAATATCACCACCTTTTCAATAACACGATCAACCTTTTAATCAATGTGTTGTGTTTTCTGCTTCCAATCAACGGATTAAGATTATCAAGGCAGAGCTTTTCACACAAGGTTGCCTCTGTTGTACGAGATCAGTGCCTGAGGACCTGCTCATTACTTCTCATTAAATGTTTGTATGTGTGCGTTTGTGTGAGTGCCTGTTAGTTTGTTACTCCAGAGCCCAAAGGCACATATCTGGCCAGGTGTGTTTTATATAAGTTTATATTATAACCTTAGGTTTCTGTGTGTGTGTGCGTGTGTGTGTGTGTGTGTGTGTGTGTCACCCTCTTCAACTGTACTGGCTGTAAGCAGGTGCTCAGGTGTCCTTGGTTTGTACTTGACACTCGCCTCATGAATCAGTCTCCACTCCAGGGTTATCTGGCAGTAGTGTAGGCAATAGTGTGTGTTTGTGTGTGTCTCTCTGTGTGTGTGTGTCAGAAACAGGGTTAGGACTAGCCAGGAAGGTATTAACTTCTGATTGATTCATTTGGCTCTAATCCACCTTGCAGTGAAAGGTGCAGCTCACCTTTCTCCATTTTGAGACATTATTTACTTGATATTGTCAAACACCTCTGGGGTGGATGTAGAGGTGCTCATAAAAAAATCTCTGCAGTTTTAGTTTTAATTTCAGCCCCATTCTTCACTTCACCTTCTTTACATGTAACACAATTGGTTTGTACGGCCTGTTATTTTGGTTGCCAAACATTTCCCTTCTGCAGTTTTCCAAAGTAATGACTGAAAAGTGAAGTTAAGAGTGTAGGTTTATATTTCCTCCTGACTTGCTCTTACTTTGAGCAATTAGTGAGCAGAAAAGTGAAAGTAATGGGCAGAAAAAGGGAACAGCAATTATGATTAATTATCTGGTGTTCACATGCACACACAACATCTAATAATACTATTTACCGACCTCCTCCTCATAACTGCTTTTGCCCTAATGACTCAGGCTACTGCAGTTTCCAAAGTAAATACAGTATTTTTGTCTTTAGAGATATCAATCTATCCTGATAGGCCCTGCAGTAGCTTCCACCTACAGATTCATCAAGAGTTCCTTCTTGGACGTAAGGAGTTGACTTACTCTTTGATTATCAATGAAAGGGGATCTGTTTGGTCATTTCCACCTCAGTATTTTTATTCTTAGAGCTGAGTAGCTTTGCGTCACAAGTCACAAAATAATCCATATTTATTTTATTGCTGTCCCTTATCTGATGTTCTGCTAGCTCAGCGGTACTATGACTTGGAAAAGTGTGATGCAAATACAACTTTTACTCAAAGTAAAAGCCGCACACAGCATGTTCCAAAAGGCACTTTTTTCACTTTAAACCTTCTTCCAGTTTTTGTGCTGAAACCTTATTAATGTCCAGAATGGTGGACAAATTAGCGTCAAGTTAGTGGTCACGTGTCTGCAAAACCTCAGTGCTGGGCTTTCATTAAGCCACTCAATTCATGTTGTCTAAAGCAAACGTTTGCATTTTTCATCTTTTAGCTTCCAGTTCCGTCCCTTTAACCAACCTTCTTCTGATTGGCTGCCCCTCAGCAGATGAGTGGGGCTTCTTTGCTCACAGCCAGAGTTTTGTGCGAGTCATGTTAAAGATATGCCTTCTCACTCACAGAGTGCTAAGCTTTTGACTCACAGAGATTGGCTTTAGAGGTGCCATCATCAGCTGATACATCATTTAAAATGAGAGTCCAGCTATTGCATAGATTGCATTCTTGATCCAGATATTTCAGTAGCTTTTCTGTTACGGATCACCGTTGTTTCCTTTTAATATAAAATGTAAAGATGTCATGTAGAATATAATAATCTGTAGATATCCTTGTTTTGGCACATTTAAACCATAACAAAGTTTGTAGAAATGCAGAGTAATTTTTTAAGTAATCACAGTATCACAGAGTTTGGTGTAAAGAAGAGAAACTCTGGACAGCCATAAATAGCTGATGTACTGGGGAGCTGTGTTTCTATTTGCAACTACCATATATCTGCTCAATTAATGTTTCTCCCATAAATTTTCCCGTGATTAACCATAATGTGAGTGAAATGGGATCTTTTCTCATTTTTTTTCAAATGAAAGTTTGTAATTACTCATTAACCTCCTGATAAGTGTTCCCGAACGTGCGTCATTAACATTTCTCCCAGTTCTTTTCCCGCAGTTTGACTGGCAGTATTATATGAAACGTACCCCACTCGCTGCTCTCCAGGATGCGAGGCAATTAAAGAACAGTATTTCTCCTTCTCATAAAGTAGGTCGCGGCTAATTGCATTTGACGATGAAGAGCGGGAACATAGTGAGGCAGAAATTACATGCAAGGCTTGTCACAACAGCTGGATTAATAAACATGAAGACAAAAGGCCTGTGGAGTTTGTCTTCCCATGTCTGTTTGGCAGCAAAGATTGCATGAACAAGTTAAAAATTAATAACAAAGTTAATAACACGCTTTTCTGTGTGCACAGTAAAGTATTAGCATATTTTAGTATATTTTTAAATGTTGTATGTTTAAGAAAATACGAGGGAAACTGTAGTATAGCAGCATAGCATCAGTAAAACATTACAGTGCATCAGGTAACTGTCTGACTGACAGGAAAAAAAACTTATTATGGAATATTCTCAACTAAATATCAATGCTTTCCCTCTATTAACTTTTGCTACTTGCTATTACTTTTAATTGTTTATTTTTCTTGCTATGGTTGTCTTTTAATCTTGGTCTTAGTTCCTTTATTTAACTTCCTTATATAAAAGTCTCACTAAGAGAGATCTGATTTTAAAAAAAGCACGAAAAACTTATTAAAGTACTGAGTACAAATAACAAATATATAATACAACTTTAGCATGCTTCAGAAAGCACAAATAATTGTCATTAAAATGCAAATACTGGCTTTGAGTTTGGAAAACAATATCCTTATAAGTAAAAGCAATAAGTTTGAAGCAAAAGCCATGACCAAATGTGTCATTAACAGAAAATATTACACTTGGGGAATTAAATTTTAACAACACTGTGACTTTTACCCATCCTGCTGTATTTTCAAATATTCTATCACAGTATTAGGTGCATGCCTGATTTAAAATTGGCTCATTTCCACTTCAAAATCGTGTTTTTTGTGCAGCTTTCCACTGCCTACATTTTTGTTTCTCATTATGACCCCACACACTTGTAAATTTGAGATTTCATAACAGACTGCAAAGTTGTGCAGAGTGCAGATATTAACTTTTGTGTCAAACTGACCTGATATTTACGGAGCATCGCTGGTTATGAAAGCTGAGTTTTCAGCTACAACACAGACGGTGAAAGCGTCTAAACTGTTCAAGCACAATGGTAGCGATGACTGTGACCATACTTACTATTTTATTTTGATTTTATTTTGGTTCTGTTGTGCATGATGAAGTCGTCCTCAGTGCTAAATGGACAGGTGTCAACACTGAGTTCAAATGTCAAGCAAATGTGAGAACATTCAAGGAAAATGAAGAGCTGAACACAACAGATTTATTGATTCTCACTTAGAGTGTTCGCCAGAACATTTATTATTTATTGTTCTGCTTCCCTGGAACTAAATTCAGGTTAAAGGGTGACTGTTCTGACAGACTGGAGGAGACGCAGTACACGCCACAGCTGCATCGTCTGGTGATGCATAGGAAGATAACCTTGAAGGGGAAATGTTTTGAGTTTGTACTATTATTGATCTTTGATTTTATCATGGTTTATGACTGCCAGTGTTTTGGTTTCTGTTTTATATTTCTAGCTCTTTAGCCCTTCTTTGTTTTGTGATTTCTAGTTCGTAGGTTTGGGTTTCCTGTCGCCCTCATGTTTAGTGTAGGATCAGTTCTGTCATGTTCATTTTCTTGCTCCGCAGTCAGTCATGTCTCATGTTGCAGTTTGTTACTCCTGTCTCTGTGCATAATGTTTCCTCTGTTTCCAGGTCTGTCATGTTTCCACGTCTTAGTGTCTAGTCTGCGTCTTTGTGAACTGTCTCGTGTTTCCTGTTTTACTTTGGTAGTCCTTGTCGTATGTTAATTTTTTCAGTTTTCCTTTCTCTTCATCTCGTCATGTTTGATTACTCCCAGCTGTGCTCTCCTCCTGTGTCTCATACCCTCATTATGCTGTATGTTTCCCTCTGTGTTTCCAGCCAGAGCCAATTTTACAGTTTCTGGTTTGTTTTCTAGTTGAAGTTCCTTGTTTCCTGTTTTTAGTTTAGTTTTGTATTTATTTTTTCCAGCAATAAAAGCTGCCGTTTTGAGTTTATTCCTCCTTCTTGAGTCCTGCGTTTGGGTCCCTCATCCTGCCTGCCACACAGCACACATCATGACAAATTGGTCAAATTAATATCAGGTTTTATGGCTTTGTGGATCTTTATGGTTCCAATAAAGAAATTCAAAAGTATTGGAAGATGGTTAACAGTATACATTTAATGAAAACAATTTGCATGAAAAAAATCATCGATAAGTTAAAAACACACATGACAGCTGTGACAAAAGTTCAAAATAAACATTGCTAAGCCTGATTTTTAATTTTTCTCATTTTTAGATGCATTAAATTGTGCTCTAATAAAGGTTAAATGTAGGTAGTTGTGGTGAGAAACTGAATTTATTTACAGATACCATTTGCAATGTTACTGACATATATAATACTAAGACCAGGCCCTAAATCCCTATTATGGTAGTATCACAAAACCACACTGTAACAGACACTAATCTATCAGCTCCATTTCAAGCAGCTGATATTATAAACTTCAAGGTTTTAAATTGATACTAAAAACTTTCCTGACATTGCATTTAATTAGTATAATGGGAAAACAATAATGGCATCAATCAGTCATGAAAATAAGAATCAGCTGCACTAATTGTTAATGTGTTGTAATGTAATTAACTTAGTTGCTCTTTGTCACGTTAATGCTGTGTGTTGTGTCTGTCACCTCTCAGCCTGTTTACAGACATTTTTTAAGATAAATGGCTCCGTCCTTTCACTGTCCTGCTGTTATTGTACAACGTGATGGACGGAAAGCACCGGCAAGCAGCAGGTGGCTACATGGCTCCATTATTGGCTCTTTGACCCAGAGAACAAAATAATGGCACAAAGACTGTTGGTTTCCAGGCAGCCTCTCTGCAGAGCACCGAACGAGGCAAACACTGAAAGACATCAAAGACTGCCTGTACAGAAAAGCATTGTCAAGGTCCACTTTGAATTGCTTGCTCACCTCTGATGACTCATGACTCATTGTCTCGGTTGGTTGTGAGCTGGAATATCACAGAGAAATCCACAATGGCGCAGCCAGTGCCCAAGAACACCTTTTCATCAACCTAAAACACAAACAACTGTGCCAGTTTTTGGTGTCATTCCCCTAAAACTGAAGAGCAGCCAAGGTTATCCTTTGTAAAAAAAAAATTACTTTAAAGTGATATTCAGCTATTATCTTGGGGAAAAAAAACTCATATTTTGCAGTGGCAGAAAAAAGAGCCAAAAAAAAGAAGCCATGATGAAGTTAGTTTGCTTCTTAAAATACTTTTCCTTCAGGATAAAATCATATTACCACAAAACTTACTTGAGTTAAATGAACAACAAAATGAAACAACTGTCTGATAAGAAGAGCAGTTCAGAGATCACACAATTTTAATTAGTTAACACAAAAAAATCTAATAAGTATTGAAATTGTTTTCTGGGCTGCATCATACATCTAGGAGCATAGATACCAATTTGCAGCCTGATATTATAAAACCAAGTGCTGTTGTTCAATAAATCATAGAATGTTCTTTTTAACGTTATCACTCAAAGCACCACTGGGATGGAAAGATACTGGGAGGTTGGGCCTCAAACCTCTGATGCTACAAGGACAAAACACAGCACGCAGTGAGCACTACGTGGTTACATTGTGTACCACTAACATCATTTTGACCCTGCTGTCAAAGAGCCAAACCGACAGCCAAACAGAGAAACACAGGAGTCAGTGGTGTAGTTGTACGGATGCTTGAGGACAGATGAGGTTCACAAAAATTCTGACTTTGGTTTCAGGCATCCTCATTTTGTACAGGTGAGCATGCCATTTGTTCAGTGTGCTGGTGGAATGAGCCACTCTGGTATGAACTGTTGAATCCAGTCTTTTTGAGTGTTTTTGACTGGTGATCCTATGCATGCAGTCCCAGTGAATACTGAAATCTAGACACAGATCTCTCTCCTTCCCTTAGACAGGAAACTTAAATGTACCTAAATTACTGCTGAGAGGTTTTGCAACAATGGCTGTCAAATGACATGACTTGGCTGAACCACCGACCTTCCACAGGATGAGTGATGCAGTCGACCTCCTGAGCTTCAGCCACTCTGGAAAAAAGACTTTTGTTAAGCGTTGTACATCTCCAATGCACCAATTTACCACATACTCCAGATGTGAGTCAAAGCAGTAATCTTGAGGGCTTTATTCATTAGTCAGAGGGGCTAATAGATAATGAAAGCAGAGAAGCCTTTCTTCTGTTGTTGCAATTCTATATCAGCTTGGATAAATATTTATTACAGTGCACGTCTGGGAATACAGAAAGATAGAAGCCTTTATTTGTTAAGAACAGACTCAAAATTTATTGGATGCTCAAGATGGATTTTTTTTCAACTATTTCACTAAAACCAGGATTATTCTGATACCTCAACCTGAGGTCTTTGTCCAAATCTTGACCTTGGAAGATCTTTAGCTTTGTCCACCTTCCAACCAACCCAAACATCCTGACGAAGCCGGTGTGTAGATTATAAACCCAAGATTTGTTTACTAGAAAATGCTGCAGCTCAACACAGTGTAGAAAAAATGCATTTTTTTGACAGTGCTGAGCTGGACTACAGTAACTGATCCAGTCAACATGTCTCAGAAAAGACTAAGCAGAAGCATCTACTGTTTTCTACATCAGGATACTTTGCTGTATGGCATTAGAAACCTAGCATTGCCATGGAAACAAGGCCACATTTAAACAAGACAAGCATTGTTTAAACTTAATGATGCTGTTTTACCATTCATTGTTTTACGTTTGTACTTTAACAAATAATCTGCTCTTGAAGGATTTAAACATATCACAAAAAAATATTTAGAAACAGTCATTTATTCGTAACCATAGACCCAAAGTCCTTCTTTCAGCTGTTCCCTAGGTTATTTGATCCCAATCTATACCTAAAATTCTTTTACATAAATTTTAGATGATTGCTTGTACTTCAAACTTGAAACAATTGATGCCTGTTGGACTGATATTTAAAGTTTATAGACTCTAAAGGAAGAAAAGACAAAAAAGGACAGATATTTCAAACAGGAACAAAAGAAATCCACCTCAGCCAACCTTCAAGTGTTTTTCTGTGATTTTCAGAATGACTTAAGAAATTACTTTGGTTGTCTGTCTGATCTTCATCACTCTCCCTCATTCACCATGGATGGTCTTGCATGGTCATCTGGGTTGTTCCGACACCCTGTCACTCACTCACTCTATATTTTATTTTTTTCATCATATTATCTGAATGTTTTTCTTAGTTTGTGTTATATTTTCTAAAAGAAAGTTTATGTCATATAGAGAATGTTTCCCTTCAGTATATCAGACAGCAATGCAACAAAACGTTATATCTTTTACAACTATATGCTTTGGTGAAATGTCAGGAATAAAAGTCTTTCCACACAAAACAATAAGAAATAAAAAAAAAGAATTAAACCCACATAAATCAGAATAAAGGACATAACAATTAAATAATAACAAATAAACCACAGCTCTGCTGTGTGCAAAGTACGCACTGTACAGTGATGATAATAGATGATGATGTGTTGAATAATAGCTCAGTAGCGAGAAGACCTGTACAGGAAATTGCAAAATTGTCCAGTGGGGATAAGAAAAAATAAATCTTGTCTGGCAATATGATTTCCCAGGGTAACGGAAGCCTTTAATTGTGACCACAAACATTTGAGTGAGATTAATTACTGCGCTAATGGTTTTGATAAAATGCAACGTTGAACCTTAATAAGGTTGAAGGTCAGTTAAGGTTAAGTAAGGTTTTCTTATTTTTCCTCGGATCTCAGCCTATTATTCTCTTCTTCAGCCCCGGCGGTTCTTCTATTCCGTCTGTCTTCCCTTCAGCCTTTTTGTTCTCCCTTTGTTATTCCTCATTGGCTCGCTCGTCCACTTCAAGTACATCTTTACTTCAAACCCATCTGTTAATTAGCTGACCTAAATAGATCTCCATCGCTCTCTCTAGAAAAATACAACTGCATTTCTCCTGCCTTATCCACCAGACCGCCTCGGCCGCAACATATGACATGACATGTTTAGTTTTCTGATTGATAATAAGTGTCATTTTAGAAGAACTCAGGAAGGACGATTGATTTGAAATCATGAAAATGTAAAAATGTGTCTGAGCTTCAATAATGTTCTGTTTATCACAGCTGTGTCAATCTGCTCTGCATTCATGTAGTGATGAATGTGCTAATTAATTACCCATTATACACATCAAGTTGCTTCATTATTAATTGAAGGAAAACCGTGAGTCATTTAGTAGAGTTCATTACTTGTGTATTGAATAAGCATATCTGCATTTTGATCAGTGTGTTTTAATATAGAAGGGTTTTGTTAAGTAGCTTTAACATGCAGGATTCTTAATCAATCTGCTTCCTGTGTGGAGTTTTCACCAGGAAATTATACTGACTCTTTTAACCCACCCACTAAGGATTAGTTTTGCCTCCAGCACTTTTTACTCAGAGTATCTGGATCAATCCTAACAATTCAGCTTATTTGTGACGAGTTGCATACACAAAGCAACCCTTATGTTGCTTGTAAGTGTGTGTGTGTATTTGCTGCCAGTTGTGGTGGGTCCTACCTATTGCTCCACACAAAGTGCAGGACTCACAGCTTCTCAGTGTTTGCTCTGACTGCTGCCCCTGCTGATTCCTTGTCTCTTCCATTTGACCTTAAGCACAGATCACACCAACCCTGGCAGCATCTCTCAAAGAAACTGCATTTTCCTTCCACCATCGAGTTTTAACATCCTGAAATATATCTTTAAGATTAAGGATGTTAAATCTATTAATGCCCACAATCCTTCCTCAAAATACGACACATCTAGAACTAATGACTGAGTGTTTTTCAACCTCAGCTGTGCATTTATATATGAACTGTGACACAGAAGGCAGCACAGCTTTCACCTCAGCGTGACCCACAGGATAAACTTTATGCTCCACTTGTGGAAAAAAGTTCATAGAAGCTGCTTCTCGATTTAAAAGTTAAAGTCATTTTTTAAGTGTATTTAATAGAAAAACTAAATTGTGCTGTGTTGTGCTCATAAATATACATTAATAAGTGTGTAATTACGTCTTCCAATAACTTGATGCATTCTCATTAACTTAGAATTAATCCAGTAAAAATACATGGGAGCTGGTTTGTGGAAGCTGCCATATTGCCCCGCCATCTTGAATACAGTGGCCGAGATGGACATCACCATTGCTCCTAATTGCATTTCATGTATGTAGCTACAGAGCGACCCACATATGTAGTAGCCAAAGTCGGAGGACAAAGAACATGAGCTCATTCACATGTCATGGAGGTAAATCTCAATTTGTGTCTGCATCTTCAGACTCAAGATATGAAGGATCATACTTCTGTTTTATCATCTGAGAAGGGGTCAGCTCAACAGAGAAGTGAAAACAACACGACCGGCATTAAAATAAAATGTGATACTCTCTCTTCACTGCTACATAACTTTGCACTTTTGCTGTAACAAAACAAATTTCCCACCTGTGGGACTAATAAAGGCCATCTTATCTTATCTTATCTTCACCTTAGCAGCATCATTAAACTGAAGTCTGGCCTCTAATACAGAAAAACATGCATAAAAATGTTTATCTATTACCAATATTGTTGCATGTACTTATTGTTAGCAGATTAGACATGCAACCCTCCCACCTCTAGACAGCTCACAAGAGCTGACTAAACAACTACAGCAGCTGATTATAAGCTAACATTATAGCAGCTAATGTTACGCTCGAATGTTCTACACATCACACTTTTTCTCTTATAAATAGTTTGATTACATTCTCACATCACTGGCTTATGATGTAAGACAATATAATACTGCTGTCTCATTTCATGTCTGTTATCCAACCATCAGGATGTGAAATGTGTGTAGTTGATGACAGACACCCAGAGACTTTTTAGCCTAGATATCATACATGCCTCATATGGTTTGAAAGAAGAATACAGTTACAGCTCATTTATTAGAAGTGTTGATGTTCTATCCTGAGGGCATTAAATGTAAAGATAACAGGGTTTCCAATAGAGAGGGTTATATACGTCTCACTTGGTGACAGTGCAAATAGAAACATTCTGGCTGAACCAGACTAACAATGACCGACCAAATGAGACCAGAGCAGATGATCATTGAGAAACAATAAAATAATTGGCAGGTCGATGTTGCCAGTCACTGTAACAAGCTAAAGGAGAAAGAAAACAAAAAGATAATGACATACTTCTCTGTAACTCCAAAACAAAGAAACAAAACAAAAATCCCATATATATATATACGTAGAGAGAGAGAGGGAGAGAGAAAGAGATAGAGATAAACACTGAAATATTTCCTTCCTTTATCTCATTCCAAACTCTGCTGTAAATCATGGTCTCACTGGTCCTTGCTACTCTCTTCCTTTCTGTCTGTAAGTGCAGAACAGATGAAGGTGGATCAGGCACCAGAGAGCTCAGCAGAAACTAACACTGGGGCTTCTCGCAGACAGACCCCTCATTCGTCCTGACAGACCTGGCAGTCTGAGAGGCAGCGCAGACAGCCTGCTCACATGCCTTCTGTATTCCACCCATCACCAGCACTGCAAACACAATGTATCACACAATGTCAAGGATGCACACACACTTTTTATCAACTTTTGTTTATCCAGGGAATGTCAGCTCCTCTTCCTGCTTCACATCCGTGTTTCCACTATTTCAGATGAGTAAATCCCCAGATGCCAGCGTGCAGCTGCTAAGGAGCTTGACTTAAAGAGTTAGGAGTTAAATGCCTTGTACTTGGATGTTTTTACAGTGGTGAGGAGCTGTACTTAAATTATTTGCAGTGACATTTTCACAGAACACTGAAATTCAAAATGATCCCAGGAGTGTCCCAGGAGAAGAAAAACTCAGAGACCATTTATTTGAGTACAGTCCTTAAAAGGGGCTATTGTTGTTTTTTCTCATCAGATACTCTGCTGGGATAATAAGCTGGGCAAGGGCGCAGACAGAAGCCACTGACATCAAGACAAGAAAACTTCTTACCATGCATGCTGGGTTTCACCCCAAATCTAGAACCCCGAGGCTGTTCTGTGTCAGAACCACTGTCCAGGATGAAACAACAAACATTCATGAGTACATCACAAAACTGACCATGTACTTAGTGACTACCTCATGCAGCAGAAACCCAAGAAAGAAGAGGAACAAGAAGAGGAACCATCATGGAAGGACAGGCATGACATGTACCACCAGCAGGTAGAAGAAGTGCCTTATACTGGACCAGGCAAGACCCCAGGTGCAGGCTGTGCAAAGATCCTGTGGGACTTCCAGATACAAACAGACAAACTGGTGATGGCTAACCAACCAGAGTAGTGATGGACAAGCAGAAGGAAGACGGCTGTAGTGATAAATGTTGCTATACCGAATGACACCAACATCAGGAAGAAGAAACACGGGAAGCTGCAGAAGTACCAAGGGCTCAGAGAACAGCTCGAGAAGATGGAGGGTGAAGGTAACAGTGGTACCAGTGGTAATCAGAGCACTCGGTGACCCCTAAGCTAGGCAAGTGGCTCCAGCAGAGCCGGGAACAACATCGGAGATCTCTGTCCAGAAGAGCGCAGTCCTACGAATTTTATATGAATATATATATGCATACTTTGGCTTGAAGGCAAAGTGAAAGAAGGTAAATGATTTTTTATACTGGTTGCCCAGTAGAAAATTATTAAGGATGTTTTTAAATACAGTGTAATGCAAAGTCATTCTAATAAAGTTCAAGAATAATTATACTGGAACTGAGCATAATTATTTCCCTTCAATTATCCAAAGCCTTCTCTTCTCTTTGGCTTTTCCCTCTAACTTCTTCCATTAAGTGAGTGTGTTTGTGGCTGTGGTGGCCACAGGTTCATGGCAGGTCTTTGGTCTGTGGTAACTTGACTCACTCGTGTTTTTCTGCTTGCCCTCTTGGTCAACACATTTTCAAAAAAGAAAGAGGCTAAAACAAGAGTTAGCCATGCATGAACTGATTCATCTCTAACCTTAACCTAATAGTTTTTGTTGATGCCAGACTGGATAATTGCCTACTTGCTGGTCCCTGATTGGTCATGTATGATGGCTTTTATGTAGTTTACTGTGAAGAAAATACCAGCAATTGATTTCCAGGAAAATGATGACTGATACTGCTGTTTTGTACTTCATCTGGTTAAAAGTGGATTTTTTTTTATTGAGACAAAAGATGCATTTTGAATGGAGCTATATATTTTCTTTTTGCACATGAGGCCATGTTTTTTTTTTTTACAGGTAACACTGATTCAATATTAACTGGCGTGGGGGAACAAATTGTTTTGATGTTGTCTTTATTTTTTAAGTAGTTACATTTGATCGTTGCTGTATGTTTGATTAGCTGGCAAGAAGGAGGTTGAAGTCAGGATTTACAGTAAAGTGAAGGAAAATTTTCTGTGGGAGAAAACACTCACCTGCCAGAGTTAATCAGCCTGCTAAAAATAAACGTGGTCATGTGACTACACATGGCACTTTGGACAATTAGGTTTGCTAAAGGTCAAAACAGATAACTATGAAACTGCACACAGTGAATGTGTCTTTATGCACACACACACACACACACACACACACACACACACACACACACACACACACACACACACACACACACACACACACACACCTGTCAGTTGGCTTCTGAGCCTCGGTTTCATCTGTCTCTTTGCTGGAGGGCCTCTGGAAACCCACTGTGTTGCTGTTCACTGTGTCTAAATTGAATAACTCAGTGACCTTGTGCAGAGGCATTATGGGAAATAGGGGCATTGCCATTGCCAGCTAAAAGCCTTGTAACGTCAAAGTAAAAACAGTCCACGGGCGTATTATACACAATTTGTTCTCTTCACGTATAAGCAAGGACACAGAGAGCTGGCAGTTGTTGGGCGTACCTGGCAAACTTTTTGAGGTTCGATGCTGAGTTTGTCATAAAGTAACAAACGCTGATAGGAATGTGCATTTTGCTCCTTTTAATTTTGAATCCGTGTCACGTAATTCTAAAAGTTAAATGGTCTTATAAACTTTTTGGGGAGAATTGTGAGGGGAAAAAATAATAATTACACACAACACGATGATAATAAAACATTGTTTAAGATAAGGCATTTAAAAGTGCATTAATCCAGCTCTTGTTTATTATAAATAATGGAGAAGCTCTTTGGATTCACTTGTACTCGGTAATTGGCACTGTCAGGTAAACATGAATAATGCATTTCATCGCTGCATTTAAAAGATTCAAAATAATGGTGACTGATCGCCGGGCGGCTGCATAATCTCCGTCATTGTCTGTCTGCAGACAAGAGGGATTTTTTTTCACATTCAGTGTCTTCTAACTGATTCAGATCATTTGTGACAAGTACATCGAGTTCTGTTCTGAAAAAGAAAGAGACGGATTTGGAACCTGAAAAGTTGTTTTCCACTGGGAGCTGTGAAGGATGTTTTTGAGTGGCTCCCTCTATTTGGTAAAACCTTCATTTGGTAAAAAGGCCCGAAAGGGTGAAGTTCAGAGGCGCCCTTTTGGATCATGATGATCTGATCTTCTCTTTACCATCTTCTGTTTTGCCTCTGCAGAGGCCTCAGGGACAGCCTGCCAGCTTGTAAAATTCAGGATGGAGCATAATTTAACTGTGTTCCCTTTTCAGAAGAAAGGAGTAGATTTGGAAGAGTGTATAAAGAAAACTCTGAAAGCATAAAGCCTAGAATAGGGAATGATAAACCGCTGTGTCCTCATCTCTCTTCTCCTTGACATCAACTATTTTCACGATAAATGTATTTTATCTAATACATTTCTCTCACACAATTTCTAAAAGAAAACAAACAAGCAGCACATATTTAAAAGGTCTGAGTGAAGTACCCTATCCTAACTGTCATCTATGTTGGAAAAATATAATTAGGTGTGTGATTGTTAGATTGTATTTTTAACAGATTGCAAAGAACTGGAGGAATAAATTTCATATTGTTACTTCAGTCTGCTGTTAGTGACAAAACTGTAACCAGAACTTAAAGATTTCTGAACTCATCTTTGGAGGTTAATACGTTTAATTTTCTTCGTTTTTTGCACGACTGCTACAAACACACTGTTTACTTGGATCAAAGAGGATTTTACTGGGTGCAAACATAAGGAAGGCAGACGCGGCAAAAGGATCAGACAAAAATCAAACTACAAGATTCAGGAACCTTGAAACCAGGCAAAAAACAAAGACTACAGAATGCTGGAATGCCCGGGAAAGTGCCGGAAAGTTTTGTTCACACAAACATTTTGATTCTTTTTTGTTTGGGGCCTGTTGATCATACGGATGGATAAGGACGGCATGTGAGGGCTGCTCATAAACAATCTGCCATCAGAAATGAATAATGGCAACACGGCAGTGATGGTGTGAAAGCTTTAAAAGAGGCTCTCTTTCTAATGAATTCATTGATATTTTAACAGAAGTTATTTTCATAATCACATGAAAAGCTGATGAAAATCAGTGATTTCCTTCAGTGCTGCTGAATAAAGAAGCAATAATGGTAAATTAAAATTAAATAAAATGAAGGTGAAAGAAAAGACAGACAAAGAAAAATGGAAGGCAGTTCTGACAAAAGATCGCAGAATAAAAAATTGCACAAGTTAAAACAAACAAAAAAAAAATCAAACAAAGATAACGGGAACATTTTATACCAATTTCCGTATTTTTTAAATGTATTTCATGCTGTGCTTTGAAATAGCCTCTCAGCTTAAAAACATAGAAGAAAGCTTGTTTTAGAGAGTAGATGAGCTAACTGACACCTGACTGCCGATCATTTGCAAACAACAGATTTGAACAGATGCACAGAGCTCTGTATGCTCTGTGCATAACATGACCATAAAGGTTTTTCCCCTCTTTGACATCATAATGAGTGTTTATGGCAATGCTAACCTTGAGCTTTTGGCTCACAGGGTTTAGCTGTAGATACATTGTTGCAGGATGCACACACAGCACTTGTAATGCCAAAACACAGATGTGTCATCTCAACTAAGCCATTATGTTTGATGTGTTAATACACAAATGCAGTTACTCCCTTCAGTATCATTACTCTCCTCTTCTATCTCCTCTAACCACTACGTCTGCTACAACTATACAGTTGTGACTCAGTCCTGTTTATGGGGACTTTACAACACTAAACCTTGCTTCCTGTACACTGTAAAAAAGAAAATGTTGAGAAAACTTAAAATTTCAAGGCAACATGATGCAAGAGATTTTTGAGTTTTCTCAACTTTTGCCAACTGTTGTTGACTCAACTAAGATTTACAAGTTCTGCCAACTTGGATCTTCTTGTTCACCTAATTAGGATAATCCTGGAAGTCTAACGAAGAAATTCTGGTTTCAATGCCATGTATTTCTGCCTTCACCAAACACAGATATTCTTGTTGAGTAATCATACAATTCTTACTCCAGTGAGTTGAAAATTTACCTATATAAACAAAGGAAAATGTATGTTGTTATTATACTTGAAAAACACTTAATAAATAGATATAGAATAAAACAAAGCACAATTCAATGTTATCTAAAAGCTTATTTATTTTGTTCAACAGTCTTTTCAGTACATTTCAGAATGTCATGGGTAGTAGGGTGAATTTCTGTTAAAAAAAAAAAAAAGAAAGAAAGAAAAGAAATAACAAACAAACAAAAACGTGTTGCCAGTTTCTTTTGGGTGCTTTGAGCACCCCAGCAGAGACGTTAAAATTCCAGAGTCCAGAACCAAAAAGAAAAGTGTCCAGCAACTTAATAATTCATGCACACACACACACACACACACACCCTGACCGTCTTGTAAAAGCTGAACATAACTATTGCACATTAAATAGGGTAGTGCCACAAACGATTGCCTATGCACCCAGACATTGACATTTTACACAGGCTTACTATGATGAACTATGGAAGTTAAAAGGTATTAGAAATGTTACCATCAATGAAGAGGAAACTAACACTATAACAAATCTTTTAAAATACTACAAGACAAATTTTCACCATATATTCTCAACAATACAGATTCATCTGACTAAAATTTACATTTCGAATAATGATTTATCCACTTCACCTTCATATTGTCCGACCAGGCCAAAATAAGATGGCCTGAATTGCTTCAAAGGTAAAACTCATCTGCTTTGGGTAATCAATGTTGAGGGCATACAGAAGGCCAAAGAGGTGTGCCAGGGCAGTAGAGAGATCTGGAATGTTATGTAGCACAATGTCCCCTTCCAACACAACTGGATGTTCTCGCACAGACGTATCAGCATCGTCATCTTGTAGGATGGTGAGGATGGCAACTGATGCACCGTTCAACACTGGTTCCAAAATGTCAGTGTCCTGAAGAAAAGTAAAATAAGAATTATTGAAAGCTAAGAAAAACTAAAGACAAAACAAATTTCTAAAGATTTTAACTTTAACCTCTATACCATGCTGGTCGTTTGACCCATGGAGGTTTTAAGAAGAAAAAAGCTTTTTTTTTTAATTAATGCCACCTTGTGAGTTTTGTACAAAAATATTTTCTGCTATGGAACAACCACTAACAATGCCCAGCAGCTGCTCAGCAGCAGAAAAAAAGGAGTGAGAGTTATGACAACTGCAATCCCCACTATAAAATTATCTGGACTGCACTGAGAAAGTGTACATTTCCATTTTGGATAAACTCATCCTTTAAAAACATCTCATAGCAATTAGTTTTACTTGCATTAGTTTTTGTACTTACTAAGCACTTCAGGAAAACCTCTGTTGCATCTTGTCTTGAGGAAAATGGGCAGGCCTCTCAGTGCCCGTTGGACACAGTGTTGGATGTCTAAAGAGTGTTCAGTGGAAAACAAAAATTTCAATTAGTGAAGTAACATGGTGTACTATACACAATGCAAAATCAGAACTCTCATAGTAATGAGAGTAAAGCACAGGTCAGACCCAGCAACACATAAAGCGTACAACCCCCCCCGCCCAAAAAAACAACAACACCACCATGTTAACAATTTTACTTTCTTTTACAAATTAAATAAAATACTGCCAAATAAGAACAAAGCAATGACTCATGACATTCATTTTACGGACATATCCACTGATGTGTTTTATTTGAAGCCAACATCTTTTTCAGTTTCTGTTAAGAGAAAAGTATACTCTCTTCTGCAAATGTCAGATAAAGGAGCACTTCACTCACCTGTTCATCAAGTTTATCCAGGAGGTCTTCCATCTCCTCACCAAGAGCTCCCTTCTTAGACCAGTACAGTTTCAGCAGGCCAGGCACAACTTTGTCAAGGGATGCATTGAAGGTCCCCAGGAGGTCTTTGCTTGTGATCCGATGAAATGTTCAGATATCTAAACAATACATTCACCAAAATATTGTCATTTACTCAGCACAGAAAATTCCTGGGTAGCTGTCTTGGACAGTCTGCACCATGTTATATGCCTGACTGTGTCATCAACAGCAAAACCTACCTACTTCAAAAATCTCTCATGAATACGTCTTTTGCACTGGAATAGAAACACCTCCCACAAAACCCAGTATCAATATGAAAATACATATTATGTTCTAAGTTGCACCAAAATCTGTGACCAATCAGATTCTGTGACCTGCCTTAGTATTCTTTCCTAACAATCTCAGACTATAGAAGTCCTATTTCTAGCACAAAAAAAAAAAATACATGCTAAGTCAAAATTATGAGATTGCCTTTCTGTTTCACAATTTCGATTTAGCATGGGGACTCTTGTACTGGCAGAAATGTTCAGGGTAAGGATTTCAATATAACACTGGCAAGGGCCTTGACTGGAGTGGTAGCACAAGATAATAAAGTTGGCCAATGCATTACCCCAGCAAATACCGTACTGCTTCAATATAAGTATAAATCATGCCCAATTTGAATAATAATTAAATTATAAATAAATTAGGACAGTCTTACCTCCTCAGAGGAAAACAGCGCAGGTCATCTCTCCTGGACCTCAGATACCATAGGCTGACACTCCACGACCTCTCTCCGCCTGAGAGAAAATGTTTGCAATAATGAAACATTTCAATATAATGTAGAAAAAAAACGAGAAAAAAAGTTACGGATCGGACTCCACGATCCTTACTGCGCACGTGCAAAGTCGGACCGTACAGATCGCGTCTACCCGTGGAATTGTACATAAAATCAATACTTAACTCCACCAACAAAAGGCTCTCAAAACAATACAATACTTTCCACAGCTTTGAAGGATGGGTCAGGTGTATCCTTCGTGGCCCACCCTATGCCAGAATTCATAGCGCTGCCCAGCCGATTCTAGTTTCAAACAATGGCGGCAGCCACTTAGTTTTAATATTACTCTTATTACTCTTTCTGGGTCACAAAGTAAACTTTTAAGGTATTTTCAGGCGAGAATGTAGCTGTGTAAATTTCAAATATCTGCTCAGTTTATTAAGACAACACATTTTTGCAAAAATGCTTCTACGTTTTCGGAGCGTCTGTTACCACCAGCTTCGATAGCTAGCTGGGATTCAAGGCTCGCTAGAGCAGCGAGAACAGCGAACTCCTGGCATATCATTTTCAACCCCCGCGGTCCTTCGCTAGCTTAAACATGATATATAAGTCCCTTAGATGACTTAAATATGTTATTGTTTGGCTTTTTTTCAGTGCTTTACTCGTTCCACCCTCCTGGGTCCTCAGGAGGATGCAGCCTAGCGCTTGTAGAAAATCCTAATAACAGATGTCGTTAGCTTACCTGCTAGGGCAAATGGCGGCAGCTCCCCGCACCTGTCCAAAAATGGTCAAATAATACACTCCAACTTCAGACCAGGTAAAATCTGTAATGGTCGAAAAATTGTAATTTTCATCCAATTTTGGCCACGTTTGTTCAAAGTTTCTTAGCAGGTTTTCAGTTCAGAACACATCGACAAACCACTATCACACAGTCTGCTCAGACTCGTTTGGTCTAGTTCAAACTTATTCAGACCACGACGTGTGCCAGTCACCTACGGGTTTCCCACGGTTCCCAGCTCGACTCAAAAATCTACTCAAAAGTTGATAATCTTTGTTATGCTCGCTAGAAAATCTTAGTTAGGACAACAATGGAAGAAATTTGTTGGGCAGACAAGCTATTTTAGGTTGTAAATGGAAAGTTTTATTTCTAAGTCAGTTTAATTTGAAAACTTTACTCAAATCAACAATTACTAGTTATCGTTTTTACAGTGTATCACCTTCTCCTTGGCACGCCTATCTTTAGAGATGGTAACATCAGCAAAAGTAGATGTAGATAAAGTAGATAGCAAAATCAGTGCTCAAACTCTGATGTCAGCACAGAGACAAAAATGCCTTCAGTTAGTCGTTAGATTTAACTACTGTCAACACGATTTATTCAGTTAGAAATTTTGAAAGATTTGAATTCTCTGACATATAATAAACTATCATCCACTTTGACATTCTTGGTTACTGTGCGCCACAGGGATCTTATTGTAGGCCAAAAAAACATTGTTCGGGTTCCTTTGACAAAGCTTTCAGATTATAACAGAAAATAAGCTTTAGAAAGTTTGATTGATGCCATTTTGAAGCATAAATACAATCAAAAGAAATAAAAACTCTGCGGCTATGAACCACCACAGTCTCATCATTCTAATACCTCCACCACTCAGCTTCTGGGTTCTGCATGATTATATTGAATATTTCCAACAAATTCTGTAGTGTCACTTAGCCACTGTTTTAGTAAACGCCTGCTCTTAGGCACATAAGAGCTTCAATATACTCAAATGGGCTATCTGTGAAAATGGAAGCTATTAACCTGTATTTAGGCTTGCATTAATTAAAGATGAAGTCCATTATTGTTAACAAAAATGCTGATGACGGTAAAACTCTTGCTCTTTCTTGACCAATAAAAGACATGAAAGTATTGCAAAAAGTGAAAATAATCTTCTGTCCCGTCCTTTGATGAAGATGCTAAACGGCAGGCGCTGGTTTCCTTTGCCTTAAAACTTTCAGTTAAAAATGCTTTCCTTCAAAAGAAAGCCGAGTATCGGCTAGCTGCTAGTTAGCCTGGTTGATATTGCAGCATGTAACGTTGCCTACTAATCCATGAAAGGGCTCAAAGGCAGGGTGTCAGTCTTCTTTTTTTACCTATCTATTATATTATATGGAGACTAACTACACAAGCCCAAGCACACATCCTTATCCTAATAAAGAGCTGCACCTTCTCTCTGGTGGAAATTGACTACACCAGCATTTGTCATGTATGTTATTTTTTTATTGCAGCCTTAGTCGGTTAAAAAGACAGCAAAGCTGAGTCATAAATAATCTATAAAATAAATAAAACATTTATATTGTTTGCATCACCTTCAGGTAAGCAGTGCCTACCTTGCCTATTCTGATACGATCACTCTCCAAGTTGAAGTGAGTGTGATGAACAGTTGTCAAGTACCACACTTGAATTGAATGCAAATATTTGAAATTGAATTTGGCACAATGCATCTCAGTAGCTTCCCTATTTCATTATTCTAGTGAGATCAGTGAAAGCTGATTAAAAATAGATGAAAAACCCCCTGAAAAATACTCAGTCCATGAATGTAAGAAATTACCAGTATTTGGCTTCTGGCACTCCTTCATTTTCCAACCTGGGTTTTAAAAAGTTATTCAGTATTCATGCCTTGGAGATTTGGGAACTATCTTGCATCAGTAGTGAATCTGGTGGCTTTTAATATAAAACCAGTTAGTGCAACATAATTGTGTCATTTTACAGAGTCTATGTGTCCAATTTGCAAACGGTTACTCATATGTTTAATTTTGCCATCTCAACTTTTTGGATTGAGGAGACTGTCCACTTAGATTTCACAACGCTGAACTTTACTGTCAGAATTCTTGAAGAACCAAAAAACAAAAACAAAAGAAAAAAAAAGATAAAAAAAATATTTGAAAATAGAGAGTCCTCCTTTTGCAGGTCTTTCTATCTCATTTGTCTTAGCTAATCACACCATGTTCTGTTTCCTCCTCTCTGGACTTTTTGACTCTTTGCAGACCAGACGTTGGAGACTCGCCTCTCGAGTTATTGCATTCACAAACTTGGCTGTCCACACTGTCCCGTGGGGCGATGACAATACTGCATACTCCAGCTATAATATGAATGTCTTCATGCAGAAACAAACACACAGAAATCTGACATACTGCACATGTTCACTGATGAGGAAAAGTTCTTCAAGTTATTTTTAGTCCCATATATTTAAGTTTCATTATTTTTTTTAGCTAAAGTAACATGTAGCGTTAGACGAGAAGGCTACTCATATAGCTAATCTAACTTACATTATGTGGCAAATACTATCACATCAAAAAAATGAAAAAAAAAAAAAAAAACCTTTCATGAGTGTGTTGAATGTTAGAAGTTTAAAATGACTGCGTGTATTGCCTTGATTGCTAGCAAAACTGAAAACGCACCATTACACTGAATGCAGATTTCTCTGTATCTTCATTTAGTTTCATGAACACATGTAGATCACAGATGGAAAATGACTGAGGAATACATGGAAGAAAGAGCTCAGAAACACACACAATGAGACTGATGGTGAATGAGTTGAAAGACGGGACTATACTGTGAGTACGGATGAAACTACTTTGGATGGAGATGCTAATTATAAAAGGCAAAAGAAGTAAATAGTGCATTATACAACAGCAGTCTGGTTTCATACAGGAATTTTATATAACTAAGGTTATTGCTTAGACTCACTCTGGAAGGCATTACCTTGGAGTAATTTCTACCTAGGATATATCCTGTGCCACTAAACCAAGAATGTCAAAATCATTTTACATCATGGGCCACATGCAGCCCACTCTGGTCTTAAGTGTCCCAGACCGGTGAAACGTCTCTTTCTGTGAGTGTAAAGACGTTTGACTACACATTTGAAATCCCTGAGATACCTTAATATAAGAAAAACAGTTTCAACAGAATGTCTCAGTTTTTCCTGCATGACAGAGAGAAGTTTCTCCAGTAAATAAAAGAAATCTGTCAGCACAAATAAATAAATGTGTATAGTTACACATTGCCCAGACTGTCTTGTAATTCCAAAACTAAACATTTTTGCTAATTCATCAAAAATGTCCCTTTCCATTTCATTTTTTTTTTTAGTGTGGACACAATCTGAAAGCCCAAAACCCAATCATGTAGCAGAAAAACCTTTCTGTCATGTAATTGTTCATCTATTTCTTAGTTACTTTGATTTAATATGAATGGCTGTGAGGGCAGCCTTTATCAACAGGAAACGCTGTAACCCACAAAAACACAATTTAAAGTCCAAAATCTTTGTCCTCCTTCATGTCTCAGTGGCCCGAAATGGAGTCTGCCAGACTGATTCTGGCCTCCTGGCCTCATGTTTGGCATCTATGAACTAAACAAATTGGTAGGACAGCTTTCTTTTATCTCCACAATGTTAACTGTTTCAGAACGATCAAAAAAATCTAGTTCACACATTTATTACTTCTAGGCTGTACTAAAGTTTACTTAGACAATGCTGCATATCATTAAATATTTGGCTTCTCTCTCCCACAGTGTGTTTTGTCACTCTCTTTTCATTTATCTTACCTTTCTCCTAAACTGGCAGAAACAGATGGCTGCCCCTACCTGAGCCTGATTCTACCGAAGGTTTCTACCTGTTAAGAGGAAGTTTTTCCTTCTCACTTTCGCTTAGCGTTTGCTCATAGGAGGTTTACCTGATTGTTGGGGATTTCTCTCTAATACTTTAACCTTACAATATCAAGTGCCTTGATGTGACTGTTGTTATGATATGGCACAACACGTATAAATAAATACATTCAAATAGAATTGAAGTTAACCACAAAAAAGGAAGAAAAGGCTCTTAATTGTTTGTAAAAAAAAAAAAAAAAAAAAAAAACCAATAGGAGAACTTATTTTATGTTATTCTGTAGCCTGATCAGCTGTTTAATAAAACTGTATGGTTTTGGATTTTCAACACGCAGACTATTTCATTAAATCTAATCTTTGAAATGAAAAATGTGCAAAAGAGTAAAGTGAATTATCATCCCTTACTGGAAAACTATTACCATCCATTTACATACATTAATGCACTCATTCACATTTCATATTAAAAAATGAAAAAAAGAGAGTGAATGTTTTGAAACGTTGACAGATACTGTGCATAACTCGATCAAAACCTTGTCTAATGTTTTCCTGGACATGGACAAAGCAGAGAATACCAAACAGAAGTGCAGAATTTATTTGGAGATAAAATTTTATTGCAAGTGGAAGACAAATTGTGTCAAAAAGCAGCTAGTTCCTAAATTTGTGTGGGCAGTTTGCAGCTACAGAGAAACTGTGTATTTGATGCTTGAAGAGAGCAGCAAGAATAAACTGAAAAAGGATGAAAGATGTTAAGTTGGTTTAAAAACATGAGAATTATGCGTGCAATTGTCACAGACAGAATGTTTGCTAAATGTCACAACTGCTTAACCAATTTAAAGGAACACTCAGATACCTGAAGTTTAAATGGCTTGTGTGTTATTCTGTGATGACTGAAACTATTGTTAATCCATTATATGTGCTTTGGTGCAAATGAACGTGAAAACAACAAGATAAATGGGATGGTTTTGCAGGTGGTGGCCATAGACCATTGTACTCTCTCTATCCCTTCTTGGTGTATTTTTCTCTGAATTTGCTTCTTCTTAGTGTCCTTGGTACTGTTAGCATGAGATGGTACTTTGAGCTTATCGAGGTTGCACAGAATAAAGTTACGTTGAAACCAAGCACACCATTGTTTCTCTTGTGACATTACCAATAAGTTTGATGTGTCACATGACCCTCTTCCTATTGAAAAAACAAAAGTTGTATCCAAGATGGCCGACTTCTAAATGGCCACCATGGTCACCACCCATCTTGAGGAGTTTGCCCCCTCACATATACTAATGTGCCACAAACAGGACTTTAATATCACCAACCATTCCCATTTTATTACGGTGTATCCATATAAATGGCCCACCCTGTATCTACTCCTTTGTGAGATGAGGAGCAGTAGGAACACTATTAGAGCCCTAGAAAATGACCTCCAGTGGACTACTCTTGTGCATTCTTCTGACCAAACTGTCAGAAACAAGTTTAGTATTTAGTTTTAGCACAACTGATATATGCCAGAGAACACCAGAAATGGCTAGTCCACCAATGTTGTCCCATTCTCTTCACAGATGAGAGCAGGTTCACACCAAGCAAATGTGGGTGAAATATCATCCACATTGATCGGTTTGGTAATCGGTCAGTGAATGTCTGGGAAGGCTTAACCTTGGAGGGTCACACAGACCCGGGTTTGTCCTGGTAGAGATAAGTTCCAGCATCATGTGGTCAGAGTGTGTAGGCAGTTCCACTGTGACAAATGCATTGATACCACTGACTGGCCTTCACATCCCCCACACCAGAATCCAACTGAGGACCTCTGGCAGGCTATTAATCAGCGCACACAAAGCCACCAAATAGCACCACAGACTAGCCAGGAGCTCACTGATGCCCTGATCCAGGTCTTGGAGGAGATCCTGAGAGGCAAATTGATTTTCATCCCTTCCAACCCCTGGAGTGCAGGCTTTTTTCCCCCATTTCAAGGTATTTCAAGTGTATGTTCATGAGTTCATATGAGACTAGAGAGATGAAAAATCTGTTTCAGATTCACAACAAAGCAAAGAAATTGTCTCCAGGAACACCAATCCATGGATTTGAGGTTGTGACTGTTGCACAAACTGCATTCAACATGTTTCATGTGTATTTTGATTGAATAGTGTTCACCTGTTGAATTATTCTCAGCAAAAGTCATATCCCATCATCATTCAGGCAGCATTTTAGCAGTTCTCCTTTGCTCCACAGCATGAGCACCTTTTTTCACCAATGACACTTTTATAATGACAAGTTCAAGATTACATTTTTATGTCCCCCCACTTTACCTGAATAAATTAGTGTGATCTTTGAGTCTTGGAGGTATTTGACACTTCACTTTATGCATACGTCTCTCATTTAATACCAACAGTCAAACTGTCCACTCAACAGGCTCTGCCATGAACTTTAAAAAAAGAGAGAACACATTCATTTCAGCAGGAGCAAGAGACCAAAGAAGACAGAGTTTAGAGGTGAGAGATAGAGACAGCAAGAGACTCTCAGCGTGTCAAACCCAAATACTATTATACTTGTTATAATTCATTATTATTTCAATGACAGAGGTCTTGGTCTGAAGGTGACTTCATTACATTACAGGTTATTGCCTCATATATCAAACTTGGGTTGCCCCAATTTTTAGGCAGCAGAAGTGTCTGACTGACTGTGAAATTGACTGCTTTCCATCACAGAGTAATTAGATTAGCCTGCTGGTTATGTATAAAACAAGAGCAGACAGTGCTAGCTGCTCTCCTGAGGCTTCTGGCGGGGACGAGGACAGTGCTCCCATGATTAGGACACACAGGTGTACCAAATAGGATGATATTCTATATGTTTGTGGGACTGTGCTATAAACTGGGGACTGAGTTCAGACTTACATCACTTCACAATGAGGTGATTTAAAGCTCTTGGACACTGTCTGTCACGGTTCTGGGTCGTTTCGACCCAGCATTTTGAGTTTATTATGTTTTGGGGTTTTTTTGCAATATGGATTATTTTCTTATTCTCTGGTGCTTCGATTTTTATTATAATCTATATTTCTGTTATTCTTGGTGAGGGATTTGTTCTTCGGTTGTGTCTCATGTTTAGTATAGTTTGAGTTCCATGTGTTATATTCTGTCTGCCTCTCAGTGTCGAGTCTGCGTCTTTGTGTGGTGGTTTCTTGTTTCCTGTTTTATTGTGAAGGTCCGTGTCTTATGTGAGTGTATTCAGTTTGTCTCCCTGGTCTCGTCTTGTCAGTTACTTCCAGCTGTGTTCCCCACCTGTGAATCAACTGTGAATCTACAGTGTTTCATTCCGTGTGTTCTCCCTGCTATCAACCTCCATAAGCCTCTACTGACTCTCCTTAATGTTCATGTTCTTGTTCATGTTTAGTAGTTTAGTTGTTCCCAGTTTAGATTATCTTCAGTTCCGTTCGCCGTTTTCAACTTGTGTTTTATTTTTACAATAAACCTCCTTCGCACCTCCACGAGTGCCTGCAATTGGATCCTCCTTTATTTTTCTCCACACGGCTCATCCCACTCGCCGTGACACTGTCAGTCTCTTCACGTTTTTATTTATTTATTTTAATTAGATTGAATATACCATGGTCGTGTCTGGATATTGCGTCAACTTAACCTTGAGAATAAACATGCACCTGAGCTGAAGTGGCATATCTACAGTAGGTGGCACAAAAAGATGAAAGTTGTCCATGACTTAATGAAAATAAGCAGCTTGAAGCAACTGTGAGCACCTTGGGACAACATTTGTTGTGATTTGGCGCGATATAAATACAATTGAATTCAGCTGAATTGAGTAGAAAAATGTTAATCAGATCAAATCAAATATTGATCAAAATGTGCAAAAGCAACTCTGTGTGTTTATAATTTTCCCGTTCACTGTTTCCAAGTGCTTGCTCATAGAGGTTCATCTGACTGTTGGGGTTTTCTCTCTGTTATTTTAGGGTCTTTGTCTTACGGTGCGTTCACACCGAACGCGATAGATGCGAGCGAAAACGCCCCAAACACCCCTAATTTGACGCGTGCACATTCGCACCTCAACGCGTGTCCAAGAAAAATCCAAAATTGCATATTTTGACGCGCGTGAACCGGAAATGTGGGAAGAATGTGGGAGGAAGTTTTATTATGCTGTGCTTTTTCTCCGTCTGCACGCCACTTTCGTGCGCCTTTTTCTCTCGCGGTGCAGGTGTGTATCTCCGAATGAGGGTCATAGTTATGAGTGTTTTTGTGCTGTTTTTTCTATTGGACGTGATGGTTATCAAAACCAAACATGATAAGTTTGGCAAGCGCAGGAGACACGACATGGAGGAGATTTGTCAATCAGGCTGCAGAGTGCAATGCGCATTGTTGAAAGCTGTACAGTGCAATAACAAAAATCAGCGAAATGTGACGGGTGAACAGCGGGACCACTGTATACTGTTTTATTAATAAACAAAATATATTCCTATATGACAACACGCATAAATTAACTGCCTACATTAATTCACTGTAAACCTTGTCCTTCTGACTGACACTCCCCTGCTGCCTCTCCGGGCTGTCCCTGGTCCTCGGGGGGGAAGTTCTCCACGGTCCGCACCATATTGCCGCTAGTCTCCCGCGGGGTGAGGAAGGGGTCCAGAAACCCCATGACCGCGAAGAACTTCCATCTCTTCCCCGATCCTGCTGCAGACCCACTCCTCTTCTCCTTCTCTGTCCTCTTCTCCTTATTATATGTGTCCCTGAGGCTCTTCCACTTTCTCCTGCAGATGTCCTCTGAATAAACACATTATCTTGTTAGCGGAAAGGTATTTGTACATCAGTGGGAAAATAGCGGGACAGTACGCGTCAGTACCTAGGTCAGAGCCACAACACCAGCCTCCTGATTGGTTGTTGCGGCGCGAATTGACGCCGGAGTTCAGATTTTCCAACTCGAGCGTTGGCGCGATACACACGTGTGCACAAAATGCAACACACAATCTGACACGTGTGGTTTTCTTCGCGAGTCAAACGCGCCCCACGCGCTACACTGACACGCGTTTCAGGCGTTTTGGCGTTTTCACGACGCAAATCTGCTTCCGAATTTTCGCCGGACGCGCAATCGCGTGTCATCGCGCTCTTTCCATTGACTTTACATGTAAACCTGACGCTCTGGCCGCCTCTATCGCGTTCGGTGTGAACGCACCGTTACAATATAAAGCGCCTTGTTTTGATTAACTGCAGCAAAGCCACACTTCATCTAATGTCCACTTGAAGCTGGTTCCAACAGCAAGTCAACCTCATGTTTGCCTTAATTTGCTGGTTGTCCAAAAATAATGTGGGCTTTTAATTGGGAAACTCTGAAGAAAACCGATTCTTATTTGGAGAGATTATAGTATCCAAAACTGCACCAAAGAATAAAAAGGTAAAAAGTGGATTATTAAACATTATGTCTCTCTCAGTGTTATTACTTGAATTAATAAGTGATTAACAAATAGATTTACTCTGCCTTACAGAAGCTTAGCCTTGTCTACCCTAACTGGAAAGCTCAAACACCGTTCTATTTGTTATTATCTATAGTCCACCTGGTCATTACTCCGAGTTTCTATCTGATTTCTCAGACATTTTATCTGATTTAGTGCTAAGCTTAAATAAAATAATTACTGTGGGTGATTTTGATATCCATGTAGATATTGGAAATTACAGCTTTAATGCAGCATTTAATCTGTTATTAGACTCAATTGGCTTCACTGAAAATGTAAAATGTTTCCCCAAAAACCGTCTTTTGTCTGATCATTTCCTGATAATATTTTACGATATTGTAAAACACAGGAGTGGGGAATACTACTTTGGTGACAGTGGGGAAAAAAAACTCCCTTTCAACAGGAAGAAACCTCCTGCAGAATCAGGCGTAGGGAGGGGTGACCGGACAAACACACACTGTGGAAGAGAGCCAGACATTAATAATAAGCAATGAGGGCGTCTGTCTCCCAAGCCCAAACTGGAAGCTTGGGCCATAGAAGAGAGACCTGAAAAGCTGAAGGCTCTGCCTCCCATTCTACTCCTGCAAGTAAGCCCGCAGTCTGAGAGCGAATTCATCAAATGGGGTGATATGGTACTATAAGGTCATTAAGGTGGGGCCTGATTATTCAACACCCTGAAATTTCAAAATCTTATGTAGGATTTAACAGGGAGCCAATAAAGGGAAGGCAATATAAGAGAAATCTGCTCTCTCTTTCTAGTCCCTGTCAGGACTCTTGCTGCAGCATTTTGGATCAACTGAAGGCTTTTCAGGGAGTTTTTAGGACATCCTGATAATAACGAATTACAGTAGTCCAGCCTAGGAGTAATAAATGCAGGACGTTTCTAATTTTAGAAAAATTGTGCAAAGAGAAGAAAGCAGCCCCTCAGTCACCGTGGTTTTGCCAGAGATTCCTTCCTGTTAACAGGAAGAAGTGTTTCCTTCCCAGTGTCGCCAAAGAACTTACACATAGGGGTCATCTGAGTGTTAGGGGTTTCTTTGTTTTTTCTGTATTATTGTAGAGTCTTTACCTTAAAATAAGAAGCACCTTGAGGCTTTTTATTATATAAAAAATATAAATATAATTGAATATAAAGTAAATAAATAATTGAACTCAATAAACTCATGTTAAAATACAACAGAAATAAGCAAGTTTACAAAACTGTATAAAAGAACAGTTTTAATCCGTATAGCTAATTTTTCAGTTCATCCTAACTGTAAGGTTACTTTTGGTGACACAAATATAAAATTCTTGCGATGGTTCCGACTAACAAATAGATCCCACCATAGACAGCAGTTAGTGGATAGCTTTATTTTAGAGACATTCGTGTAGTGTTTGTGCCTTGGGAAGTATTTTTAATGTAATTTACAAAAAATAATATGGTTTACTTTGAACAAGAGACTGTTATCCAAATATGTTGGCCGTCAGCCCTATTCAGTGGGTATCTGTCTGTACAATGCACCCGTACACTCTTGGTAACCTGGCTTGCTAGCATTTGCTGATAATTTTAGCATTTTAACTTCTTACTTTCTCCAAGAACAATAGGAAGCTAAAGTGGTTTGTTGACTTAGATTGAGTGATTGCAGTCATGGCTAGATGCCTCATCTATATACACCCTGTGATCATAACACATCAAAATTCACTACTACTGATCATAGTTTTTTTAAATGTGTGGTGAAAAGTTGATTGAACTGGTGACTGAACGTGATATAAGTGGTCTGTCAAGATTGTGGATAAAAGGAGAGCTTGACAGATGTTACAAACCTGCATGCTGTTTCACATCTGGACAGTAACAGGTTTCACATACTTTCTGCCCCCCCCCCAAACACCTTATTAGAAAGGGCCACTCACACATAAATATCTGCCATTACAGAAACATATTTAGTCGCTTCTGTACAATAGTTTAATATTTAAAACAGGTTATAACAGCATTTAATTCAACTGTCATATACAAACATGCTTAGTCCTGCTGATTGTTGGCTGTAAAAAAAGGAAACCTCACTTTTCACCCTATTTATTTTCAGTTATCTTTTATTGCTTAAACCCTTTCATGTCTTAATTAAGTCTTCTTTGTAAGCCTTACTAATCAGTTTTATTTTGCATTATTTGACTTTGCATTTGCAGATATGATCATTTTATACACACAAAGTTTAAATTACTTTTGCACAGAAACTTTCTTCCACCATATTTCCCCTGAGGAAAGTTATGCCATAGGTTTGCCAGCTTTGTGCATTAAGCACAAATTTGTGTGTCTGTCTGCCCGTGTGTCTATGAAAAGAGTCTTCATGTAACTGCAAGTGTTGTTGTGTGTACTCACAGGGTTTGTTTTCACAAGAAACTCAAATTAGGAGCAACACAAGCTATAACTAGCTCATGGCTTTTGCTGAGATTGCTGCATAATTCAGGCTCACCGCCTTTGTTCAGCACCACCCATAAAAACAAGATCGTTAACCTGCTCTGTTTCTGCTTTCTGCTGATAGAGACATCTTATTTGTAGTGTTTACATGATGTAGATGTCTGTGTTTGGTCATTAATTTTTCAGCAGAGTGTCTTAACTCTCTGGTTCAGCCTTGATCCACCATGCTTCATCGAACTGCCTGTCTTAAAGCTAGAATGTTTGCGTAGTCATAAGCTGCCCTGCAATACTGAAACGGCATCTTTAAAGATGATAAGTTGAATGTGTGCATGTGAGCCTCTGCATGTAGAGATTTGTGTTTGTGTAGCAGGTTGTGAAAATACACAGTGAGCTCGCACATGGGTGAAAGACACGATGAGGCCTAATTTATTCCTGAAGCAAAAAAGACAGAAAATTATTAATTTATGAAGCATTCGGTATTCACTCAGAAAGCCTTGCACCTACACAATATTCACTGGCACCAGTGTTGGGCAAGTTACAAGATTCTAAAAGTAATTAATTACTTGAAAAGTAACTATTGCGTTACTTAAAAAAAAAGGTTTAACCATGGGGTCCAGGGTAGAATTGGCCATTTTTAACTACTTTTGAATTTCCCTCTACATTTGATGACACGGTTTTGTAAACGGACTCAGGCGCAGACCAGGAAACCTTTGCAGAAACTGATAGTGCGTTTATTTACAGTGGTGTCACCGGGTGATTATATATATACAAGGTGCTCGGGGAAGGGGTCCGGGGCTCCAGGGGGGGAAGGGTCCAAAACCACACTCTGCTCTTTCAACCAACAATCCCACTCTTTTCCACTCCAGTTGCTCCTCTCGCTCACTCGGGGGTACAAGGACGGGTCCGGGGGGGGAATCTACGCACACACACAGAAAATCCAATTAGCACTAGATCACAAGGAAACTCACAGGGCGTTTATCAATATGCGTACTTGTGCGTACTTGCGTTCTCATGTACTCGTGAAACGTCATCAGTCGGAGACCAAGTACTGTTCCAATTCGAAGTACGCATCACGCCGAGAACGCGAAAAAGTCCCGGATGTGTTCTCGATCCGCCCATTTTATCGAGCATGCATCGGTGTAGACTTGGGACAGCTAAATATCCCAGAATGCATTTCGTCCAAAACTCAACAGCGGACTCCCGGCACATCTTCCCCCCCGCCCCCGCTCGCGGACTTGAGAATTGAGAAACATCCCACGAGTCCGTGCTCGCGTTCTCGGCAGGTACGTACTCCCGTGCATTCTCGGCGGGTACGTACTCACCGAGAACGCGAGTACGTACTCGCGTACTTGGGCATTGATAAACGGCCACAGACTAGGCAGATTGCTGAAGCACTAACGCGGGTGACTCAACATTCCAGCGACGAGTAGTGTAGGGCTGCCATGTTAAAAAGCCCTTCTGATTGTAGTAACCAGCGCCAGGTGTGATGATGAGCACAGGTGTGTGGGTCAGGGGCGGAGCCCACAGTGAGCACCGCTGTGGCCGGGGAAAGAGGGAGAGAGAGAGAGCACAAGAACAAAACACATGTTGCCTAACACGGAATCAGCCGGTGAGGCACGGGGACCGTGACATTTGACCTTTAAAAACGATTTACTTTGCCTTGTTTGGTATCACCCTTTTCAGCACAACCTCACATGTCTGAATTTATAGTTATGTTTTCATGTTGACATACTGTATTAACACAATTGATCTAAAATCAGACAAAAAACATAAAATCCGAGTTGAAAAAGTTATATTTTTTACTGTATCAACCACAAACATGTTTACTGAATCATATTTCATAACTTTAAATGCAAATATAAATTGTCAATTTTAAAATCCTATGCACAAATTTTGCAAACAACAAAGTTATTTGCAGCCATTTACCTTTTACCCTTTTTTTTTTATAACCATTTCAAACTATTTACATAACAATCAGCTGTTCTGCATTTAATAAGATGCCACACAAATTATTTGTGCCACTGCAAAAAATAATTTCTGTCCACTATAAAGGAGAACATCACAGCCTGATACCTGCAGGTCTGACAGCAGCAGGTGTAACACTCCTCCTGTTTTCATTCAGCAGTCGCCTCATTGTTCTGACACACAAAACTATCCACAACACTACACACTAACTACACAAGACAACACATTAACTACACACTGCAAACACGCTAAACGTCACAAATCTCTCACATCTCAAAACTCTCTCTCTCGCCATCACTCCTAAAACTTCCCCCTCTTCCTAAACAACCAAATGTCATGTTGCCATATCATTTTTTCATTGGTCGACACAACACGAACGGGCTTTTTTTTTTTTTTTTTTTTTTTTTGGTCATAAGCAGAGAGTGCTTGCTAGCGCTGTCCTTAGACAAACGTGACAAAACTATTCAGGAAAAACACGCGTATATATTGTTTATCATGACTCTGGTTTTACGTGGCCTCTCAGCACAATTTACAGTTTTTCTCGATTGCTAAAACACATTTCTTGAAACTACGCCTCATATCCGCACAACAGTAAACACAAATCCATAACATCTCACTCAATTCCCCAAACATCCTATTTCCAGGTCAAAATGAAGCTCTACACCCAAAACTATTCACTCCTGCTGAAAAACCGAACTTTGCCCTCAGACATCAAACACAAGCCCTGAAAAACACACACACTACAACAGAGTTTTGCACACTGGTACAATTAATTCAAAACAATAGTTCCAAAACAATTAGGTTGCTTATGGTTCTCCCCTTCAAAACCCTTGTCACATGATAAACACAAAACGCGCAACCAATGTATGTACAGTGGCACATTGTCATTCATGTACTATACAGTACAACACACACCAGAAACATTATCCCACCACAGCATCTTGTCTTTGGTCTGGGTCAGGCCAGAGAATCTCATCCACATCACAGGCTATATTGGCCCCAGCCAGGCAGGGGGGTAAAATCCTCTTGCATGCCTGATCCACCCCTGGCATGCATCTACTGATATGTCTAGGCAGGCCTCTTCCATGGCCTGAAGGAGGTGAACACGGACATAAGGTTCTCGGTCATACACTTTCCACCGCCATGCCGAAAATAACTCCTCTATCGGGTTTAGAAAGGGGAGTATGCAGGCAGAAAGATATTAGAAAACCTTGGGTTATTGGTAAACCAGTCACGAACCAGAGCAGCGCGATGGAAGCTGACGTTATCCCACACAACAACGTAGTGAGGCTGCTCTGGCTGTGCTGGTTCCCTGTAGTCCAGCTGGAACATATGTTGTCTTAAACCATCAAGAAAAGCAAGGAGGAGCATAGTGTTATAGGGTCCTAGTACGGCATGGCGGTGGAGTACCCTCGTTGGCTGATGGCTGCGCACATAGTGACATTCCCCACGCTGACCAGGGACATTTACAATAGCCCGATGGCCAATTATGTTCCTCCCCTTTTCCTTCTTTTGGTCAGGTTAAAACCTGCCTCATCCACAAAGATCATTTCATGGGGAACAGGCCGTCCTTCAATCTCAAAGATTCTCTGCAAAACACATAACACAGTAGAGTCAATCGGTACCCTGAACCAAAGTTCAAGAGTGCTGAAATGGCAGCATAAACTGCCATGCTGTGATGGTACACAATACCTTATACAGTATCAAAACTCATACCTGAACATATTCCACACGTTGGTTTTTCACTCTGTCAGAGTTTTCGTTCGAAAGGGACTCGGTATGCCTGTTTCATCCGAATTGATTCTTTCGGAGGATGCGGTCAATTGTGGAGAGGCTGATGGCATTTATGCCTCGAAAAAGATGATCATCCTCAATCACTCTCCTTTGAATCTCTTGCAGGCGGATTACATTATTTGCAATTACCATGTTTACAAGTTCCTCTCTTGCTCCTCCGACAAAAGCCTTAACCTGCCTCCACCAGGTGGTCGTCTCTGTGTCCTACAAAAATAGAAGCACTCATTACTGTAACTGTCACACATTCATTTTACAGGAAAATAATGGAAACATACTGAAACTCAAGACACATAAATTCAGTAACTTAAACGTTACTGTACAAAGCAGTCTTACTGCAAGTACACCTACCTGTTTTCCTCCCTGAAGGTTCTGATGATGGAGGCAACAGTGAAGCGACTCAAATTTGGTTGTACTCGTTGCCCAGCCTCCCTCATAGTCATCCCATGGACAAGGACATGGTCAACTAAAGTGGCTCGAATTTCATCCGAGACTGACTGTCTTCGTGCCCTTGCTCTTCCCCTTCCTTGTCGCCGTCCTTCTCCACCTCCACCTCCTTCACCACCTCCTCCTCCTCTTCCACCACGTCCTCCTCTTTCACCATGTCCTCTTTCTCCACCACGTCCTCCTCCTTCACCACGTCCTCTTTCTCCACCACGTCCTCCTCCTTCACCACGTCCTCTTTCTCCACCACGTCCTCCTCCTTCACCACGTCCTCTTTCTCCACCACGTCCTCCTCTTTCACCACGTCCTCTTTCTCCACCACGTCCTCTTTCTCCACCACGTCCTCCTCTTTCACCATGTCCTCTTTCTCCACCACGTCCTCCTCCTTCACCACGTCCTCTTTCTCCACCACGTCCTCCTCCTTCACCACGTCCTCTTTCTCCACCACGTCCTCCTCTTTCACCACGTCCTCTTTCTCCACCACGTCCTCTTTCTCCACCACGTCCTCCTCCTTCACCACGTCCTCTTTCTCCACCACGTCCTCCTCCTTCACCACGCCCTCTTTCTCCACCACGTCCTCTTCCTTTGCATCTCTTTGGATCCATTGTTTCAAACCTGAATGAGCTGACTTTGGCCCTTTTATCTATCCATCGCAGGTTCTGATTGGTGTGTGCTAAATTTTGACTCCTAGTGTTTCCACCTGGTTAATTGTGTGCTAATTGGGCTCAAGCTATGCTGACTTAAGTTAACATTATTGCATGCTAGTGCTTTCTACATGACTACATGGTGTAAGCACTGTAAAATGTAGGGATTTGTGTGTAGAGTTTTGCAGTACCAGTTCACCAAATTTGAGTCATGTGTCAAAGCAGGGAATAGTGTTTATAGTTCAGGGAAATGGGTGAGCTTTTTGACCAATAGCGTTTATGGTTTTGAAATTTTAGTTTAGAGGCCTGGTTATAGTGTTTAAGCAATCGAGAAAAACTGTAAAAACTGGTATATGTCACCTTGTTGTTTTGTCATCTTGAAGTGATCATGTGATTGACTTACCACGACTACTTTAGTGTTCCTCAGTCAAATAGCAGCACTCATGCGATTGTTTTGCCCCCCTAGCTCCAGGTCTTGTGCCAAAAAGTGATTGCCGCCCGCGGGAGCGCGCAGCTGCTAAATGCTGTAGTTCCCAGATTACTTACAGCTACTTCCGTGCAGCTGATCTAAGATGCGGTAAGCTGAACACAGCTTCAACTGTCTGTTTGTTGAAAACTAGTAACACGACTGCACCACATTTTCTTGTTAGTAACAGTAACAGCATTGTAGAAATAGTAATTAGTTAGATAACTCGTTACTGAAAAAAGTAACGCCATTAGTAACGCCGTTACTTGTAACGCCATTATTCCCATCACTGACTGGCACACTGCTTCGGTGCCATTCCCTTATATTCATCGTTATTCATCATTACTGCTTCATCAGGTTTTCAAACCTCTTAAACAAGTGAGATGACCTTTTGTGGTACACAAAGTAGCAGTGCATCATCTCTCCATCTTAAACATGCATGAGGTGCTTGATCAATGTAAGTATGAAAACAAACAAATGTTTCTTGTTGGGCACGACAAATACATTTCAGCTATAGGCTGTCATTAGTGCTGTAACTCCACTGCACAGAAGTAATAAATATTAAGAATAAATAATATTTGATGTTGAAGTCAAATCAGTCATATGTGTTTATACTAACTCTGGGGTAATGTGAGTGTAACATTACTGCCCTGGACAGATACAATGGTGCTTGGCATTAAAAAAGAAGCATTTTTTATTGTTTTTTTCCCAAGACTTTTTTATGTATTTACTGAGGAAAAACTTCTAATACTACACTCACTAACCATGAGGGGAAAACTGTTCGAACCATTTCTTTCAGTATCTGATGTGATTCTGGTGTTTCTGGTAAGTGTAGATCAGCTCTGCTTATGTTGAGTTTCACTTCCTCCCCTGTATCATGGTCTTAATTGTTTTCATCTGTTCCCCGTCACCCTCAAATCCCAAATCCGTTCCCTGTGTATAAACAGTCCTGTCCCTCTCTGTGTCATGTCGTCTGTTTAACCTGCCTGTATTGCACTGCAATATTCCTGTGATATGTATTATGAAGGCACTACCCAGGGTATCATTACGTTATGTCGATTCACAGCCTTCATTACCCTAACAGGTGACTAGGACACAAAAGCTGGTTATGAACCTGCAAATATTCCCCAATTTACATGCAAGCATGTTCATATGAACCTCATATGAACTTTTTTTCCTTTATCTACCCCTTTTGGTTTTATATCTCCTTTTTTTTAATTTTCCCTGCACTTTGGTTCCACTTCCAGTCCAGTCCAAACTGCAGCTTGTGACGGTCAGTACTGGCATTTCTGCATTTGTGTAACCAATAACAACAATGATGACAAGAGTATAACTAATACATTGAAAATGAAAAAAATCTCTAACTAATTTAACCTAAATAATATGAATAACTTTAATCCCTGTAAAACCTATTATGGACAGCACACAGAACCCTCTCACATTTCTCCCACTAAGAAGCGTCTTTGTGGAGTTTGCTTTCTGTTGTGTGACTCACACTGTGTCTCTGTGTTAGCCCTGTGATGGGGCTGCTACAGAGTTAAACTATCTTGGATGTACCTTGGCTCTGACCCACTATCAGCTGGCATATAATCAATAAATTTGCATCTGGACATAAAAATGTAAACTGTGAAATCATCCACATACAACGCCTTAGTTCAACATTCACTGTCAGCATTTCATATAGCATTAGCTGTGCTTTTGGAAAGATTACAATGGTTAGAAATGACTTGAGTAAATATTATTTTCTATGGAATTCCCCATTCCATTCACCTTAGACCACTTCTACCAACTTTTAATGTAGCATTTTCTCCCTGTATGTTTGTAAGCAAACATTACCCTTGAACATTAATTGTAAATTGGTTGCATATGAATTGCAGGAGCTGATGATGTGCAGCAGCGAGAGCATTCAGAAACTACAATGCGTTCTTGTGCACACACTGAATTCATTCATATTTATAAAGTTCAATGTTTCCACAGAATGCACAGTATTCCATTAAAAGCTCAACACTGTTAAAGAATATAGGCAGCTTATCTGCAAACCACATTACTGACACAAATAGGTGTGATATGACACATGTTGTATGTGCCAGTTGTCATTTGCCAGTGTTTATCCTTTGGAGGTCAGACGGCTGTTTGTAGTAATGGAGCTTTTCGTGGATGAGAAGACAGCAGCACGGTGAGGAAAGGTATTGATGAGAAAACCAATGGAACTGTTCTTCCTTCCTGATTCATTGGATCATACATCAAAATTGGGAAGCCTCGCTGCTGATAGGGTCACGGTGCCCTTTTTATGATTTTGGATGCCTCCATCTTTTCTACAAAGCACACGAGCACAAAAAAGTTGAACCCACTTATAAATTCTATTATAAAACTATTCAGTTTGTTATATTAGAGCCTATCACTAAATATCTAAAAAGATGCTTAAATGTATTATACCCTCATTTTTGTACATGTTTAGTAGCTACAAATTGTTGTTCTTTACACTTAAAAATTAAGATTTTAAAAATACTGAAGTGGAACTGCCTCTTTGATTTATATTGATTTGTTTGCTCTTTGGACAGTAGTATTGACTCAAATATCTTTTAAATGACATCTGAAATTGCTTTATTTACATGGGATGGTCATTAATATATCTGGGTTTGGATGTGGGGGTCAGCAGTCCAAGAAGAAAAACAGATCTCCTTTCATGTTTCCCTCTTCTCTCTCTCCTCACCCAAGATTATTTAAACCCCTCCACTTGGGACAGCCACTCAGCAGTTTCAGCTGAGAACAATTGGCCTGGACTTGGAGGTGATAGTCCTCATTCCCAGTGTTCCACACTTGGTTTAGGGATAGGGGTTAGTATGCAAATCATATGATCCATACATTGTCTTTTCTTTTTGTAACCAGTTCTTTTTCTTGTATTTATGATGGTCTACTTTAATTCTAATTTGGCAGATATTGTCATGTTCTGTTTTGAAATCAGTATATATTGACATTTCTCTAGGCTCCCACGCCTGCTATGAGTGCAATCATACCTGGTAGTGTAGAATTCTGCTTTGACTTGAGGTAGAGGGTTGCTCTTGTGAAAACCACAACAACTGGAAAATAATTTTAAAAAACGGTTGTCCTTATCAAAATAACCAATTTGACTCTTCCAAACATAACTTATTTGGACTTTTTGCTTTAACGAAAACACAGAAGAAACCAACCTGAGTCTTGTGCAGTATCTTAGCTGTTTGTAGGACTGCGCTCTTCTGGTCAAAGATCTCAGATGTTGTTCCTGGGATCTGCTGGAGCCACTTGCCTAGCTTGGGCATCAATGCACCAAGGGCTCCGATTATCACTGGGAGCACTGTTACCTTCATCTCCACATCTTCTTGAGTTCTTCTCTCAGTTCTTGGTATTTTTTGAGCTTCTCATGTTCCTTCTTGCTGATGTTGCTGTCCCTCGGTATAGCTACATCTATCACTACGGCCATCTTCCTCTACTTGTCCACGACTACTAAATCTGGTTGTTTAGCCATCACCAGTTTGTCTGTTTGCATCTGGTCCCACAGGACTTTTGGTCTGTCATTCTCGAGCTTGTCCCATTTTGACCTCAGGACTTCCAGGCCATACTAGGCACGGATGTTTCTGTGTATTATACCGGCCACTTTGTTATGGCGTTCCATGTATTCCCTGCTGTTACCTGCTGGATTGTCTCAGGGGCGTCTTCACTGAATATATATGCAGCATCAGTAGACTTAGGATCTGAGCAGCTCATTTAGATCATGCATTTTTCCTGGAGTCTGAGTCATTAGTATGTAATTGCCAGTTGATTGTTCTGTGACCTTTGCTTTTCTTTCTTCTTCATTCCTTCTTTTTACATTTTCTGGATTTATATTATTTAGTTTTCTCCATATGCCTTTCTCTTTCTGCTTTCCTCTGATTTCCCTTGAATTATCTGAAAGAAAAAAACATAAAGAGCTTAAAATATAGGAAAAATGAACAGCTGGTCTGCATCAGGAAGAAGTCATTAGTAAGGTGGTCGTCAAGCCGGAGGAAGCAGAGCATGAATGGAAGGGGATGCTCTGCTTTTATTTTTTCTGTTCACATATCACCTTCTGTCTCAAAGGTCAATGATAATCACCTTGAAGAGAACTAAATATATTCCAGGAGATACTTTTTTCTTCAGCCTCCATGAATAATTGATTGATGTGCAGGCAGATGACCAATTAAGTAAAAATTAATAACATTAAGTGTTTTTAAGGTGTAATAGGAACAGCTTCATTTTGTCTACTAGGGTTAGTGAAAAACATCTTTTTCATCCATACCAAACCATTTATGGGTAGGGGCATTGTCATTTTGAAGAAGATGGTCAGGACCACTCAGGACAACTCAGAAGTGTTTTGCAGTGGCATTTTACTGAACGTGAATCCAAACAATATCGCCAAATGACCCCTACAGAGCCACCTTACTGTACTTCAGGACTGTACTGTTCTCTAGGTCTAAGCTACATGTGTATTTTCGTGCTTGTCAAGAAAATTGTGAGGGATGGCTCTTCTGACCAGTTGATTTAAGTTGCTTAAATCGGCATCTCTGAAGGCCATGTGCCTTTTCTGGTTTTTGCTCCACTCAACTCTCAAATGTGCATTCATCTTTGTAATAATGGGTTATGCACCACAACCCTACTATTATATCCCTCTCGATGCAGTTGGGGACAGATTGTTCTCGATTACAGAGTCAGATCACGTTCTGCAACTGCATATCTCGCTAATGCATGAGCATCATAGTCATCAAATGTGGGCGGTTGACCTTATTTACCAGGGTCTTTCCTACTGTTGAAACTCAAGGCAGTGGAGTAGTCTTTTAGACTGAAGCTGCTAGCTCATTTCAATATCAATTTGATCAGAAACCAAATCCACTGGACCTGTTCAGCATGTTAATACCCACCACAGAGCCTGATTTGGAAGGTAATTGCTTAATTGTAGCATGAAGTCCATTTATGTTGCTATGTTTATGTTTCTCCACTCATTTATTCATGCTTTTTCTTTATTGTCCATCCATATGGATATGATGTATTTAAAAATCACACTAGTTATTAGACTATGAAATTATGAAACAAAACTCTACAAAGCCTGACTTTAAGATCGGGGTGAGACAATTCTGTCAGTTTATTCTTATTGAGAGGAAATCAGAGGGCAGAAAAAAGAGAACAAAAATGGAAAAATGTAAATTAAATATCACATTTCCGTCTAGTTTTTCTTTTCCTCTTGACATTTATGCCACCAGCTGTCGCTTTTGTCTTCGTGCCATCAGAGTGTAGCCGATGTGATATATTTTAAAGGTCTCTGGTCAGTTCATTCCACCTACTCTCTGTCTCAGCAATAAAATTAGTGAGACAGCAGGGGTTTCAGCATGATTTAACCTGAGGCCAGCGAAAGCTCAAGTGGGTCTGACAGCTTTGTAACTTAACGATCTATAAAACCAATTGATGAACTTTTGAAGTAGCGAAAGAGAATTGACAGCTGAAATGACCAGAGGTGTTAACGACTAACTACAGCGCCATTTTCATGATGGCTAAATCCGAGAAAAATATTTTTGATTCATTTATGTTGACACTTTTGTAAATTAATTGCTCATGATGACACCATATTCACAAAACTAACTGTAAAATTAGGTTTAATGATTGAGGCATCTTTCACCATCAACATAACCTTCAGCATTCTAGTTTATGTGAAATGTCTTACAGAGTTCAAGAGATTATTGTAAACACAATTTAAAATGATCAACAGAAGTATGAAGATCAAAGCAAATACAGAAAATTCCATTACATGTTCGACATGTGGAGCTCTGGAGAGCACCAGACCAATGAAAGGGGAGACTCTGATGCTACTGTTACTGTAAGTCACCGGTCACCCAGCACACAAAGAATGTAGTCAGTCAGTATAGTCAGAGGAGTAAGTAACAACACATACTACCATGTCTGCATATATAAGTTATCACTACTAGCTACTCTCTAAACTTTAAAGTGTCCTGCGAGCCATTCCATCCATCATTCAACCCATTTTCTACTGCTTATCCAGGTCTGGATCACAGGGGCGGCCGGATAAGCATGACCTTACATGCACCTTTTTCAGCTTTTCCAGAGGCATGCCGAGGTGTTTTTAAGCAAGCCATCTCTGAGAAAGAGCCAGACACCATTTAGTGGAAGCTTAGTGAACACTGAGCCATTGTTTGTATGAAATGCAGACTTACTTTCCTTTTTTTTCCACATTATAGCTTTTTAGCATTAGAGCTAAATTAGCTATGCCTTCGAATGGCAGCTGTACCTCAAATGTTTCCGTTTTGAATTTGGCTCTAAAGTTTGGTTGCTGCAGTGCATTTAATATCTGCAATTTTTGAATTACACATGTTGTGCAGGGGAGAATTGATCAGAGAAAAACTGCATCTCTTTGTATTTACATTGTTTCCATTTATCAAAAGTGGAAAACGTCTGTCACCAGACATCAGTCTGTTTTCATAAGGATTTCCACCCTCACACTGCCTTCGTTAATGTTGTTCTCCAGCAATCATGATGAATTACAACAATTATCCATAGCCCCAGAAAACTGTGTGTAATTGATGGCGGATGCTTAGAGGGGCAAAAACAAAGGTAGAAAAAAGAGCTCTCCCACTGTATTCATGCTTTATCAGAAAGCAACACACAGATAAAGGCCTTACATTAAAGCCTGGCAAAAGAAAAATTGTTGCTATATTTATATATATACATACATATACCCACAAGGGAGTTAAATAAGCAAAAACCTATATCTAAAGGAACTCCAAAATAGTACCTTAGGTGCTGCAGTTTTAGAGGTGAATGGAAGGTTGTGCGACACAGCTTTTAGTCAGTAATCAAAAGGTCACCGGCTCAATGACATCCAGTGTTTCCATCAGCTTTTACTTGACAATCTGTACAATTTCTTGATGGACTCCAGCTGTTGTAAAAATGACACATCTAAAACTTCAGTTTTGCAATAAATCTTGTCATCATCCTCCACGTATAGCCTCCATCCACCCATGGATTCTCCAGTGTTTATCGTTGAGTTTGTCAAAAGAAGGGAGAACTGATCTGAACATGTACTTACATAAGAGTGGCTGATCTAATAAAAAAGGAAAGCTGAATACAGTACTTATAGCTTATCATAACACTGATGTCAAAGGTCTCATCTCCAAATCATACATGAGGCCCTAATTCACGTCACCTCCTATTATTTGAGGTTTAAGTGGAGTCGTTTTTCCAGAAATGGCCAATGCCCAAAACAACATATAGAAGCTTACCATCAGTGCAGTTCAGGTTTATTTATATAGCAACATCACAACAGCAGTCGCCTCAAGGTTATATCGCGAGGTAAAGACTCAATAGTAATAAAGAAAAGCACACGGTGACAGTGGGAAGGAAAAACTTCCAAGAACTGTCAATTCCAAAAATGCAAAATTGCTCTACTTAAACAGAACTCTCAAAGCAATAACTAAATCCTGACTCTTAGGAACAGAGGGATGTCAGCTAGAGTTTAAAAAGCTGCTATCAGCCAATGATCTAATTCAGAGGCAGCAAACTCTTCAGATTAACCAGCCACTGGGCTCCACCTGTGACAACATCACAGTACAGCCAAACACACACATTCTGAAGGGAGGAGGGAGAGATCCACACACACAGACTATTTGAAGGAGAGATGTCTCCCACAAAATAACAACAAATAACAAACAGCATGCATATGATCATAACATCATCTGTGACTCGTGGTTTTTGCTCTCTCCCCTCGGCTGTATGTGGTCAGGCCTGAAGGAGAATTAATAAACGGGGCAGGAAACAGGTTCTCTCTCTCTCTCCTCTGTCGTTGGTTCTTGTTTTTGATATCTGTTCACATGTGGAACATTGCTTCTGTTAATTTCCCTTCCTTTTTGAATAGTAGTCTGGGCTTTATGGGCATTGCTGTGGTGTTGGTTTAAGTTAAAGGGAGGACCATAGATCATACAGCCCTTTGTGGGTTCGTCCGAGTGGTTTCCTTTTCTTTTCTTAATGCTGGCCTTAATTTTCAATTTGTTGTTGTTTAGTTCTGATCATAGATTTTGGTCAACTTAATTGGTATTTTGTGTGTTAGTAAATGGTAAAAACTGGGGTAAATAGCTGGCCCGTTCCATGTACGCTGGACCTCTTCCAGAGATCCTTTGTGGGGTCATAATAGCAAGAAAAACAAGTGTTAAACAAAAGGACTCATTTGGTGCTTTAATCAATAATGCAGATGGATTATTCCCCAGCACGTCAGTGAAATAGAACAATGAGTATCACAATAAACCTGTTCTAGAAACAATCGAGGTCATGGCACAAAAGTTTAGAAGTAGCAACCTTTTTTTACCTTTTGGGACGTGATATATGAAAAAAGGCTATCCTCTGCAAAGTTCATCTGTTTTGAATATATGTCATAGTCAGTTTCAGTAGTACAGTGCCAAATACATCCTGTTCAAATCCTTATGGACTGTGCTGTGCTGTATAGTATAGCGTGAGGCTCCAAGCCACAGCTGCCAAAACAGGAACTTTGCTGCTGAGCTTTGCGTACGGTTCCAGTACAGCATGTACCATACACCAGCACGGTAATGTTTCATCGCTAGTTTTGTGGCTATGACTCCTGTCTGCAAATACCACTGCCTTTACCTATAACCATACCGCCAACACACCCTTATGTTAGCTCTTGAAAGGCCACATGCAAATTAACTAAACTTTCTCAATGCAGAACTTTTAAACTGAACAGAATAAAGCATGCACAGCACTAGCAGTGCCAACAGGGAATGATTTGATCTTTATTGTCTTGCTTAACGGCACTGTGATCGAAGAACTCATGAGTGACAGCCACTCCATAAAAGTGTAGCCTTTCATTCATGGCTTCAGTAGTTAGCAGGCTACAGAGAAGCTTCAAAATATGCCCACTGCATGTTTGAGCTGTGTGTGTGTTTGACTTTTCAAAAACAGATGAACAAAAATAGCACAGTTTGGATGTTAGGAGGTAGGGCAGGACACACTCATTGAACAAAGGGAACAGAGGTCAGGAGCTTTGTGCAGGTCCCATTTAAATTTGGTTTGGTTTCGTAACCAACATCCATGCAGTGAGTCTGAGGAGCAGCGCTGACACACATGTTGCTGTTTGGAAACAATGATGCCTTTTAAGAATGCGCTCACTGAACAGATGAAAACTCTTTTGAATGTTTAATCGATGACCCTGTTATAACAGGTAATACCTACAGCTAAATCATTCCAGCACCAACATTTTGAAAGCCTAACAGAAAAGCATTAGCCAAAATTTAAAACGATCCAAACGACCTCAAAGTTGAGTCCTCACTTACTGTTCCACAACCATAAGTCTGCCAAGTTTGAATGCCAAGTTTCATACAGTTGCCAAGATCTGCAAATCAGAAAAGAACAATATTCAAAGAAACAACATTCATTTCCCAGACATCAAATATGCCATTTTTTTCAAACTTCCTGGCATCTGAAAATAAATGTACAAGGTGTCTTTTACCCTGGTGCCTTGACGCACTGACTCCAATTTCAATTCTGTTCAATTCAATTCAGTTTTATTTACATGGTGCTAAATCACCACAGCAGTCGCCTCAGGGTGCTCCAGAGAGCAAACAGTTTGAAAGACTGGATCAGAAGACAGGAGCAAAAGTAGCATTAATCAAACAGGTTGTGGGACATTCGTTAAGTGTTAGCGTTCATGTACTTTAGGTGACCATTCACAACATTAAGTCTGCATGCTGAAAAGTGGAGCCAAAGGGGAAGCCAGTGTGTTTTTAACCGGTGCTGACCACAGCCCTCGTTTTATATGAAGGTGGCTGACAAAAGAGATGCAGTCAAAGGTAAACTAAAATTACAGGCCACTCATTATTCTGACAATAAGTGAAAACATAGATTTTAGCGATTAATAGTGATTAAAACATATTTCTTTTAGAATGTAATTGTATATAATAATTATAACTGTTATACAGTACTATGCTAAGGTTCCCTAAAAGCATTTTGCTTTGTTCGACCCACACTGGTGGATCTGAAATCCATCTGTATATTCACAGGTTAAATTTGACCCCAAACATTAATGTACAAAGATGTGTAGCATCTTTACAAGAGCAACAAAATTTGAAATATTTTCATTTTTCTTTACTTTGGGTCACTTCAGGAAACAAATTTCAGGCTATTTCAAACTTGACCCAAACAATATGTAAGGCTTAAACTGAATTTGATACCCTTTTATACTCCTACACCTTTTCCAAGTTTGAATATCCCTGTGTTTGTGCGTGTGCGTATGTAAATATATATAAGCTTAAAAATCAAAGAGCAGCTCAAACAAAAAGATTTTGAATCCAAAAAATGCTCCTACTCAAATACTCTTTTCAAGGAGGTTATTTTTGTTTGTCTCTGTGGTGTTTGCAGACGTGGGTTGTACAAAAGAAAAATCTGAGGAACTTCAGAAATGAATTTTTTTTCAGGTTTACCTTCGATGTCAATTTTTTCTGCCTCTCAGTCACACTAACAGATTCGGTGTATCTCTCTTTTCTGTCAAAAGCCTGAAGCGCTCAGGAATATTTGCATTGTGCACATTATTTACATATTAAATGCTCTGATTAGGTAATCAGTGCCAACTGTCACCGCATCCATTTCCATTTGTTTTCCCTGTTCATTCCTGTTCTTCAGAAACAGACTGCAAAAGCCACTGGCTATGATGACCTGCTTTTCCCACTGTGTCTGAAGTACTTTTACATACATGGGTGCTTTGGTTTAATGAGGGAATCGAAATGAGCTAATTGATTTGTCTCCAGGTTTTCTCTCCCGCACATAAGTTGACATTTGCATAAAGTTGAACCTTTCCCACATTGTGCCACGGGGCTTATTTTTGAGGATGCGATGCTTTCACATCTCTGTTATGTGGAACCTGATGTGTGAGTGGTACATGAGAGAAAGGAGAGGAGATAGTCCTGGTTATTATAACTTTGTTACAACTGTCTCAGCTCCACTGGGAGAGGAAATGCAGTTGAAGCGTTTCTGCATTTTCTCACTGTGACTACACCTGGAAAAAAAAAACTATTTTGCCTGCTTTTGTTCGGTCTCATGTCCTCTCCTTGCATCCTTTCCTGTGCCCTTTCATGTAAAGAGCACAACCAGCACTAAGTGATAAAAGCAGAGAGCAGCATAGAGGAACGAGGGAAAGGAGGGAAAAGCGAGGGATGCAGACACGGAGGGTGGCAGAATGCAAGACGGGAATATATGAGCGGTATAAGGAGGATGTAACTGAGATAATAATACATTTGAGCTGAAGAGCGGTTGGGAGGAAGCTAACAATTTTCTGCCTGAATTGGCTTGGCTCATCATGGCTGTCTGGGGAAATGTGTCAGTAACATTGTGCATGTGCATTTGTGTGTGATATGATAAACATTTGCTGCTCCTGGTGCTGCTTCCAGCCTTTCTCCATCAGCCCACATCACCTCTCCAGACCTCAAACTTCTGGCACCATCTCCTTTAACTCTTACAGTGTAAAATGGACTCGCACACTGTGTATTAGCTCTTACATCAAGCTTCTCCCACAGCGCTGGGCTTCTCTTGAAACACAGAAGAGATTTCATTAATTTGTCAGCTTCTTTTCAGGACATCATCCAGGATTTGCTGGCAGAGGAAAGGACCGTGGGAGGGTGTTTACTCTTCTGTTTGGTTCATTTAACCTCATAAATCAAAGACAATATTAAGCTCTGTATTGCTTCCTTTTCCTGGGCATCAATGACGAGTTATCTTTGACCAGGAAAGTATGGCTGCTGCAGAAGAAACAATAAGAGCACTGGTGCTACAAAACTTTGTATGGTCTTGGAGAGAAGCATCCTCTTTTACTTCTAATCGTAGAAGGTCAACACAAAATAACTATTCTATAGACTTTATGTTGACTGTGTTTCATATTTCTATAAAGGAAGTCATTCTAGTCATCTTTGACAGACAGCATGAAAGGTCAGGGATGCAAATATTGCTAAGCTGAACCAATCAGATGCTTGGAATAGAGCCAGAGCCACACAGGCTGCCACACAGAGGGTAGGACAAGAAGCAGCGAAGGACGTGTGCTAATGTTTGGGCTACTGCAGTCAATAGACAACAGAACGTTTGAGTGAGATAAAATGACAGCAGCAAACTTTAACAAATCCTTACAGCAACAGTGTTACCGAACGTGACACCCCAACAGACGCAGGCCAAGACTCATAAAACGAGGTCACTGTTGCAAATAATTCAGTAGTGTGGAGATCTAAAGTCCGACAAAGAACCAGAGCAGAACACACTGAAAGCTATTTCTGCAAAGGAAAGTCGTGCCACAAATTGTTTTCACCATCTGAAGCAGTGCTAGTGGACAGTTGACCTCAACAGTGAAAAGTATACATAGCACAAGACTTTAGAGAAACTTGTCTCCTGTTCCAGTCGTTATTACAGCAAAATAAGAGAAAACACAATATAACAAATACAACAGAAGATGTGATGTCAGTAAACACAGTGCACAGCTGATTAAAGTGACTGACCCTTGTGACCAATAATTAAACAACCAGCAAATGTTTTAGCTATTTGGCATAAAATTATCATTTTATGTTAACTAATTACTGTTGGCTAAATCAGTCAATGCTGTGTGTCAACATGTAGGCATTTCTTCAAGCTGAAAGTAAAAAAATAAAGTCTGTGCACTTTTTGTACATATTTTGCACTGTGTACTATTAAAGCTTGGTCTTTGGTTGGAATGCCTCACCTACTTCATTCCACACTTCATGATGTGTCCTTGTATAACAGTGAAAGAAAAAATAAAGTAAAAACCAAAGTATATCAGATTTTTCTTTTCCTTTTCAAAAACAGAAATCTAGAATTTTATATAATTTCAGTCAACCTGCAACCGTTTAGTTGTCCTCATCAGACAAGATAAGATAAAATAATCTTAATTGTCACTGTTACCAGATTAAAGAAACACAGTTTATAGTCACATTCTTCGAGTAAGAGAATAAGATAAATAAAGATAAAATAAGTTTAAGAGGTACCTACACAGGGAATGTATGTAATGCACAGTAACATCTGTGCATTACATCTACACAAAAAGATATGCACAAGTTATATACAGAAACAAACTATGTAAATATATCTGCAGCTACAGTGTAACAGGGGAACAGCATTATATAAAATTGTCATATATGTGATACTTTGTGCCCTCATGCATCCATAAAAACCTTGATTACATACATGAACATTAATTGTTGGACCTGTCAAGTGGAACAGTGACTTTGTCTTTATATGTCAAGCTGTGAAAAATTGCACACCGCTCCAGTGGTGTTACATGTTTCTTTGTCAAATTATGGAAAAATTTATGACCGTATAATGGCCTAAAATGACACAGTGATTATTTTGGAAGATAAATATTAAGTAGCCTATTTTGCCATTTTGACACTGAACAACTTTGTCAGTCTTCTCTGACAGAATCTTACAGGCTATGTTCCTTTTTCTTTTCCTATAAAAGATATAATTTAAAGATGAACGGAGAAAATAAACACATCAACATTAGCCCAGCTCAGCACTGCGCCGTCAACGTGTGATTTAAAAATTAACGTTTTTTTAAATGAATATATCTCTTACATACTTCCTGTAGTACCACAAAGAAACTGAGGTTTAAGTTAGCACTGTGTAGAATAACCATGTGTCCATCATCTGTTTGACCTGACAGATGAACTACAAAGAAAGTTTTTTCCATTAGTTGTCTCAACAAAAACCCCAAACCCCAGTCACAGATGATGGAGAACAACAATAACAGGCAGAAGAGGTTTTTGTCAGTTTGTCAGCAAGCTCACATAACAAGAGGTGTTTGATGCATTACGACTCCTAATCTGCACCAAATGAACCAATAAGGAACAGTCTACTTTATTTACAAAGAATCCCGGACAGCCAGGAAGGATATACATTTTTTTCTATAATAAAACAAAACACAGGCAGTGCAAATGAGACAAGGATTGCTACAGAAAACTGATAATCTTGGGAACTACTAAGTGAATATGCTGATTTTTAGTACTAAGTGCATGCTCACTGCTGCTGTTTATTGGTAACATAATGGCAGCATATTGTGTGACACTGGCTTATAATGTCAGGGATTTTGAAAACACTTTAGTTTTTAGGCAAGTCAAAGTGGAATTATTTTTCGTCATTGAATATTCCCTGTGATAAGTACCGACAGGCTAAACAATTTTAATCAATTTTCTGCATGCTAATAATCTGTATTCATTTCCAGCACTGTAAAACTAACTTGGCAGCAAATCAGGACAAACAGAAAAACACTGATTTATTGACTTTTATGTATCACTAACTGAATGTATATGAATTCCTTTGACAGTGAGACACTGTTTACTTTCAAGGCAGTAATTTTTTGAGGTTATCACCATGTTTCCCCTCCATATTTAAATATAGTGGCCAGAGTGGCTGGAAAGAACATCTCCCTAACGACTAATGGCCACTGTCTAGCCTCTCTACGTAGGATGCCAAAGGCAGGTGAAAAGAGTCATTTATATGCCATGGAGGGACAGCAGCACCGGCATCTTAATAAAATGTCATCCTCTTCCTCCTCATCTCAAGACTCATCTCCTGAACTTAGGTCCGGGCTCTAATGCACGAAAAGATGCATATACATGCTAATTTATTCCCGATATTATTCACAGTTTCTTAATTTCAGCTGATTAAAAATGTGACCCTCCTATCTTTGGAAAGCTGCCAAGATCCTGTTAAACAATAGCAGCAGCTGGTTAAAAGCTAATCTTATACAGAGCTAATGCTAGACTGGAGTGTCCTAAAAATCACAATTTCCCTCTGATAAAGAATTTGATAACATTTTCACTTATTCAATAATGGTTAGAGTCCAACTAAGTTATATCCACTTCAAAGACAATTTCTCTAACACTAGCAAAAAGCAGCTACTAGATGCTAACAGCAGCTACCAGAGGCTAACAGTAGCTTACAGAGGGTAACAGTGGCTAACAGAGGTTAATGGTGTCAAAAACAACAGCACTATCGCTTCTCATTGACTCATTGACCCTATCTGACTACTTTGACAAACTTTTATAACTCTTGTTGACAGCCGAGGTAAACCGTGGACTAATAGCCTTCCACAGATAGGGAAAAACTCTAGGGTGGACACAGAATCTACTGACATCTAGCCATGACAAATTTTACAGACTGTAACTTTAAGTTTTCTAAGACAGCGTGGTCTTCATACTTTGTTCATACATGTGGTCTGAGGCAGGTTCACAGAGTACAAATTTGTTAGTAGAGTAGAAACCGATTCAAGTACGAAAATATTGATAAATCACAGATTTATACATGAAACATTTGTACAAACAGTTTATTATGGGGCACCGTTTGTAAAGTGAAACATGCTGAAATTAATGGCAACATTTTTCCACATTTAGCTCAAAACCTTACAAAAACATGTTTTTTTGCGTCCTTTTTTACAACATTTAGTAATATATTTGTAACTTTTTATATTTAAAACATAATTTTAATGTTAAATCTAAATGTTAAATATTAAATCTAAATGTTAAATGTTAAATCTAAATGTTAAATGTTAAATCTAAATATTATATTTAAATCGAAATCTAAATATTATATTTAAATCTAAATGTTAAATGTTAAATCTAAATGTTATATTTAAATCTAAATGTTAAATCTAAATATTACATTTAAATCTAAATCTAAATGTTAAATGTAAATATTATATTTAAATCTAAATCTAAATGTTAAATCTAAATATTATATTTAAATCTAAATCTAAATGTTAAATCTAAATATTATATTTAAATCTAAATGTTAATTGTTGAATCTAAATGTTACGGGAAACTAAATATTTAGCTAACATGCAAATTTATTGTTCGGATCAACAGAAATACCAAAATAAAAGCCTTACGAAAACCTTCTCACCGCCATGAGCTGCTTCACTAAATATTTAGTTTCCTGTAACATTTAAATTTAAATATAAATCTAAATGTTAAATCTAAATATTATATTTAAATATAATATTTAGATTTAACATTTAAATTTAATATTTAACATTTAGATTTAACTCTAAAAATGACTTGAAAAAACATGTTTTTGTAAGGTTTTGAGCTAAATGTGGAAAAATGTTGCCGTTAATTTCAGTATGTTTCACTTTACAAAGTGCCCCATAGTTTATGCTCAGATTTGAGTGTGAAATGTTGGTACACATGGTTTATACTGCCTGTGTATGACCACTGCCTGCAAGGAAGTCCACAGAATGGGTTGTGGTGCTTGAGCAAAAGTTATATATATTTTTTTAACTAATAAGCTGACATTTGTACTGCAGCTGTTTGCCACTGTTTCTTATATTTCTGAAGAATTTACAACTATAAAAACAAAGAGCTGTGTAAATACAGATAGCCACCAAAGGTGGATCTATAACAACCTCAGCACATTACCTCCATTACATTTAGCCAAGGCACATGATTCACTTTCCTTGATCATTTAGAACTACTTTTCTATCACTTGAGCCAGCATCTCTTGTCCTTAAATAGGCCCACACAGGTGAGACAAATCCTTTGCATTTAAGTGTTCTTCACATACAGTTTTTTTAACCTCACCATTTATAAAAATTCTGCCCAGTGTAGCAGCGATAAAATTGGATGTGCTCTATAAGAATAAATAACCATTTGCAGATTTGTTTTCAGTGCACTCAGCAGAATTTCTGACCTGACTATAGCCCCCGAGTGTGCAATTTAAATTACGCAAGAAGGAAATCAGCTTCTTGTGTAATTTACACACACACACACACCCTGACTGTAAAAACTCAGACATACACTGTCTTGACAGGATGAAAACCACCATGGGTGCTTTCACCCATAGAACTACAGACTCCAAAGTATAAACACTCCCATTTAGGCTCAGACGTTAAGTCCAGGCAGTACTAAAGCTACAGACAACAGATAAACAACAGCAAATTAAAAGAAAGAGCCCCTCGCTGATACTAAATACTCCATAAACCTCCCTGTGCAACCTCTAATGTCTTCAATGATTATATGGCAGTCAAACTTAAAACAAGAGGGGGCGAAGGCAGAGCGAGCAGAAGGGGAGACAGGGAGGCAGTGGAAATAAAATTCTGGAGTTTTTGAGAAGATAGAAAAAGAAAACAGTGGGTTTATGCATGCAGCGATAAAATGCAGAAAGAATAACAAGAACAGATGAAAAAAAGTGACAACCAAGGAACACGAGCCACAACCAAAAACTAGCACGAACATCTGAAAGTAAGACTGCCGGTGGAGACGAATATTTTCTCATTCTGTTATGGAGGTGTACTTTGATTATTAGAGATCAATCACATCAGATTACAAAAACTTGAGAAACGCCTTAACTTTGAGCAGTGAACAAAAACAACAGTGAAAGCAAGGCAAGGCTGAACTTAAAGGTTTGCTCAGACTTAACAAGAACAGGTAGGAGTTTCCAGCAGTCGAAATACATCTTTTAGATCCTCCTTACTATTCTACATAGTAAGGAGGATCTTTGAGGATTGTTGAAATACCTACGAAACAGCAGTAAGTGGATTTCTCAAGGTTTCACAGGAATTTTTATTTGAAAAAAACTGGATGCTTAGCTTTTTGACATTGGATGTAAAGGTAATCCATGAGAGCTCGAGCTAATTTAGTGCCCTGTTTGATCTGAACAAAATGATGCACGACATGCAAATTCCAACTCTTTTCACTCAGATTGAATCATTTAACTGTTAAGCAGATGTGTAATTGTGAAAGCAGACGTATAATTGAAACTTTGGGCAGAGGGCAGAATGATAACCCTTGTAATGCCCCCTCCACAACCTCCCCCTGTGGAGTTGTTTCCTTTTTGATGTATCATAATGGAGGTGCACGTAATGGATCATGGGCCTCAAGGAAAGCACGCTAGCTTCTGACGCTACCTTGTCAAAAAAGAGAAACAAGATCAGGTAGGTGGGCTCGTTTGATTCATTATCATCCACCTCCCCACCCACACCAACCTTCTGCCTGACCTATTCATTAACATCCTTGCTGGATACAGATCCATTCTTCCTCTCTTTTGTTGTCTCAACTGTCGCCGATTCTTCTCATTTTTGTCTTATACTCTCAATGCTTCTATATACTCCTCTTCCCTTCCCTTTTCCCTCACATCTTTCTCGTTTTCACTCTAAGCCTGTCTGTCCTTTGCTGCCTCTCTCATCTTCTCATCCTGAGCCATCTTGTTAAGTCATCCCTTCATCATTTCTCTCCCTTTCTACTTTAGTCACCTTTCCCACCTCTCAGCATTTGTCTAACCCTCATCGTTGCTCACTCTCATTTTCCCAGGCCTCCACTGCTTCGCCACCATTATTAACTGTTCCTCAACCGCATCACCTTCTCCTTGGGTTGGTTTTCATGCTTATTACAAGTGACTATGAGTCAGATTTCATAAAGTAAGAAGAATTTAGTTAGTATCAACAATTTACAATTTTCAAAGAGAATTTTTTTTGGGGGGGAGACAATAATGTGATGGAACAGCTGAAGTGACAAGCTAACAGTAAACTACTTATAGCAAACATGTATCTACAGTATTATACGAGTCATGATTAAAACACACATGACCTGCATGTTTTTCTCCCTGACAACAGCGATGAATCCTCTGCTTCTAAGCATGTCTCAGTCCTTCACATAATTTGGTTCCTGTCACTTTCACAGCTGTGTCTCCAAAAATACTTCTGTTTTAGTTTTTTTCTTTGTGTTTTATTCAACTTCCATTGTACGTTTTTTCTCTTTCTCTTGTGTTTTTGTGCATTTGCAATGTTTTTCTGTTTGCTCATGTGTATTTTAGGTGCCCAAAAATTTGAATAAGTAAAAACATGAGACTATTATGAAAAAGACACAATTAGTCAGATCTTTTTGTGGTCATGCATAAGAGGTCATCCAGAGACAAAATTTAAAAAAAAAACAGATAAAAAACATGATATGGACGCACCACATTCACAAATGAATGTGTAAATATTGTCTTCTGCTGTCTTCCAGTCAGTCCTTTTGTGATCAGTTTCTCATTGTACACTGTGATTTCACCACCAAGTCTCTGACAGGGGATTTCTTTAAATCACCCCGTACTTCTTCAGCTGATAACACCTGAGTTAGAAAACACAAACACTGCAGTTGTCTTTCACTCGCGAGGGGCAGTCATGGAACGCAAGATCTGCATCTCATTACTGCCTGCGACTTTTATTTATACAGTTCTGTGTCTGTGTGTGTGTCTGTGTGTGTGTCTGTGTGTGTGTGTGTGTGTACAAAGATAACGTCACTCAGAGCAGCGGGTTTTTCCCTTTTCTACATCTGTATGTTCTTGTAAAAGAGCTGAGGTTTCTCTTCTCTACATCTAAATGTTCTCTGAAAACAGGAAGCGGTTAGTAGCTTAATAAATTCATCACACAAGCTACTAGGTGAAAAGTCACGTAGACATGTGCTGATAGATGAAGGCATACATTTCATGGAGCTGATCACATATATACAATTTTTCTTCTGACAGTCTCAAATCTGAGAGAGAAAACATCAGCTTCTGTTTCAAACTGACCTGAATTTCATGCGAAGCATCACTGCTGTTGTAAAGATCTCGGTCTCCGAGACGCGGTTGTTTCCACCAGTTATAGAGTCCAAATTTTTTCAAGCCCTAAGGCAGTGCAGAGGATGCCAAGCGAGATTTGGAGATGACTTGTGATTTTTTTTCCAGTGTTACTTCATCCATCACTTATTGCTGACTGTAAACTTGCTGCACTGAAACTCTGTAGATCATCATTACATGTTCTAGTGCTATACGTTAGGCATGGCTAAGCCATTGGGTAATACTAACTAGAACTGGTGGATATAACTGAGCCTTTATTGAGCAGAAGATGCCTGAAGGCCTCTGACATGGATTTTGCAAATCAAATCTGAATATCTTTATTTATATCAGTACTTTATCTCGTTGGACCTTCATGCTGTGAAGCAACAGTGCTTACAACAGCACCACAGTGCTGCCCTTCAGCTTTCCTTGCCTGTCATAACTAGCTTGACAGTTTGACTAAAAAGCAATACCTAGTCACAATTTTGAACCACGAAAACATTGTATAAAATGTATTTTTCTTCAGTCGATTCAGTCAAAAGTCATTCATTTGGTATTGATCACAGAATACCACGAAGGCCTCACTCAAATTCAACGCCTGGAGTCATAAAGTGCTGTCTGCAGCCTCGTGAAGCAGAGGGAGATGGTACAACAGATGGTATAGCCCCCACAGAGCTGTGATCTCAGCACTGTCAGTCTGGGATTATGTGAGGAGACAAAATACTGGAACAGGCTAAGCCCTAAAGTGCACCTGCAGGTAAACTGGTGCAGCTCCAGTGACAAAAGGGGGTTTGCAACAAATACTGTTTTGATTCATTTCTGCTTAGTGGACTAATTGGTGCTTTAAGGCTTTTGATGTTTTTGTCAGCTTTAATTTTTAATATAATATCTTTACAGGTATATATACACGGTGCAACTGTAATCATACTCTCATTTTCTTCCACACCACTAATTTGGGTTTGGGACATTGATATCTGTACGTTATATTCTGCCAGCACGATGAAAGGGGTACATTGCATTGCATTACTCATGCAAACCACATGTAGCTCATCCCACCAAGATTCCTGCCTTTTTAGTTGACATCAACATGATAGTATGTACAGCAGTGTACTAACTGAGACAGAGAGCTGCTGATTGTGTCTGCTTTCACTGGAGCTCCTGTGCTACTGCAATTAGCTGTTTGCTGTTGCATTTCCTGTGGGCTTTTATTCTCAATTAGAACTAAAATAACACTTAATCAGATCTGAAATTGTTCTTGACGTCAGCTGAGGCCACTGCACTATTTTAATCCATTTGTGCCATGAATTAAAAAGAACATAAAATTTGGATTTTAATAATGAATACTGAACACTCATTTTGTAAAGATTTGGTATGTTTGAGTGATAATGAAAAGCAGTTTTTGTTTGGCTGAGGGTGACAGAAAGGCCTAATTTACTTTGTTTTACTTTGTTTTAGTGAACAACAGCGTTGACATAGTGTATAGGTTAAACCAGTCTTAACTGTTTGGCATTGTTTTTCTCCTTTTGCAGTGCAAAGATGTAAGTAAAGATAGCTGGTCACTCTGAATGGCCTGTAGGTGAGAATGTGACAGAATAGCTTTGAACCCTCTGACAGGTTTCAGGTCTAACCTATTGTGAGCGTGGCCCAGGACACTGAAGACACAGGTCTGTATGCCTGTGAATTAGAAGCTTACTGAGCAATTCGACTAGTCACAGACTACACTCAATGCCAAATTTATGTGCCAATGCTAAGAGTGTGATTTATTAGGGTAAGTGGACTGTAATGCAGTTTTATATAGAAGACTGAGTTTTGCATCATTAGGCTTACTTCATAGCTGCCATTTGTAGATTACATAAAAGGCGACTTAATCCTGGGTCCAATATGGACCAGTTTTCACTGGAGAGTCGGTTGAATAAACTATAAGTGGATATGGATCGATAAGCATTACAGTCAAATTTCCAAATACGTCCTAATTCGCTTTGCAAGTTGAAACCACATGCACCCTGAATTTATTTTTGCATATTGTCCACAAATTGCTTGACCCTGACAGGACAGAAGTCATGTAAGCCTACAGAGCATACTGTGATCCAGGAACAGAAGAGCAATCCAAAACTGTATTCCTGAGCCAAGCCTGAAAGTTTCCTCCACACCGTGCAAGAATTAGATCCTGATTAATTTTAGATATTTAGTTAAAATGATCCATGTGTCTCCCATTCAATTCAATTCAATTCAATTTTATTTATATAGCGCCAAATCACAACAAAAGTCGCCTCAAGGCACTTTATATTGTACAGTAGATAGCACAATAATAAATACAGAGAAAAACCCAACAATCATATGACCCCCTATGAGCAAGCACTTTGGCGACAGTGGGAAGGAAAAACTCCCTTTTAACAGGAAGAAACCTCCGGCAGAACCAGGCTCAGGGAGGGGCGGGGCCATCTGCTGAGACCAGGTTGGGTGAGAGAAGGAAAACAGGATAAAGACATGCTGTGGAAGAGAGACAGAGATTAATAACAGATATGATTCGATGCAGAGAGGTCTATTAACACATAGTGAGTGAGAAAGGTGACTGGAAGGGAAAAACTCAATGCATCATGGGAATCCCCGGCAGCTCACGTCTATTGCAGCATAACTAAGGGAGGATTCAGGGTCACCTGGTCCAGCCCTAACTATATGCTTTAGCAAAAGGAAAGTTTTAAGCCTAATCTTGAAAGTAGAGATAGTGTCTGTCTCCGAATCCAAACTGGAAGCTGGTTCCACAGAAGAGGGGCCTGAAAACTGAAGGCTCTGCCTCCCATTCTACTTTTAAATACTCTAGGAACAACAAGTAAGCCTGCAGAGCGAGAGCGAAGTGCTCTAATAGGGTGATATGGTACTACAAGGTCATTAAGATAAGATGGGGCCTGATTATTTAAGACCTTGTATGTGAGGAGCAGGATTTTGAATTCAATTCTGGATTTAACAGGAAGCCAATGAAGGGAAGCCAAAACAGGAGAAATATGCTCTCTCTTTCTAGTCCCTGTCAGTACCCTTGCTGCAGCATTTTGGATCAGCTGAAGGCTTTTCAGTGAGTTTTAGGACATCCTGATAATAAAGAATTACAGTAGTCCAGCCTGGAAGTAATAAATGCATGAACTAGTTTTTCAGCATCACTCTGAGACAGGATATTTCTAATTTTAGAGATGTTGCGCAAATGGAAGGAAGCAGTCTTACATATTTGTTTAATATGTGCATTGAAGGACATGTCCTGGTCAAAAATGACTCAAGGTTCCTCACAGCATTACTGGAGGCCAAGGTAATGCCATCCAGAGTAAGAATCTGCTTAGATACCATATTTCTAAGATTTTCAGGGCCGAGTACAATAACCTCAGTTTGATCTGAATTAAGAAGCAGAAAGTTAGCGGCCATCCAGGTCTTTATGTCTTTAAGACATTCCTGCAGTTTAACTAATTGGTGTGTGTTACCTGGCTTCATGGATAGATAGAGCTGCGTGTCATCTGCATAGCAGTGAAAATTTATGCTATGTCTTCTAATGATGCTGCCTAAGGGAAGCATGTATAATGTAAATAGAATTGGTCCTAGCACTGAACCCTGTGGAACACCATAATTGACCTTAGTGTGTGAAGAGGACTCTCCATTTACTTGAACAAATTGGAGTCTATTAGATAGATATGATACAAACCACTGCAGTGCAGTACCTGTAATACCTACAGCATGTTCTAATCGCTCTAATAGGATATTATGGTCAACAGTATCAAACGCAGCACTGAGGTCTAGCAGGACAAGCACAGAGATGAGTCCACTGTCAGAGGCCATAAGAAGATCATTTGTAACCTTCACTAAAGCTGTTTCTGTGCTGTGATGAGCTCTGAAACCTGACTGAAACTCTTCAAATAAGCCATTCCTCTGCAGATGATCTGTTAGCTGTTTGACAACTACTCTTTCAAGGATGTTTGATATGAAAGGAAGGTTGGAGATTGGCCTATAATTAGCTAAGACAGCTGGGTCTAGAGATGGCTTTTAAGTAAAGGTTTAACTACAGCCACCTTGAAGGCCTGTGGTACATAGCCGATTATTAGAGATAGGTTGATCATATTTAAGATCGAAGAATTAATTAATGGCAGGACTTCTTTGAGCAGTTTTGTAGGAATGGGGTCTAAAAGACACGTTGATGGTTTGGAGGAAGTAATTATTGAAGTTAACTCAGAAAGATCAATTGGAGAAAAAGAGTCTAACTTAACATCGATGGTACTAAAAGTAGCTGTAGACGATATTACATCTGTGGGATGATTATTGGTAATTTTTCTCTAATGATAAAAATTTTATTTGTGAAGAAGTTCATGAAGTCATTACTAGTTAACGTTAAAGGGATTGTTGGCTCAGTAGAGCTCTGACTTTTGTCAGCCTGGCTACAGTGCTGAAGAGAAACCTGGGGTTGTTCTTATTTTCTTCAATCAGTGACGAATAGTAAGATGTTCTGGCTTTGCGGAGGGCTTTCTTATAAAGTAGCAAACTATTTCTCCAGGCTAAATGATGATCCTCTAAATTTGTGACACGCCATTTCCTCTCCAGCTTACGGGTTATCTGCTTTATGTGAGGGCACATACTTATAACTTGGGGAAAACTGCCATGTAGGGTCTCTAGCAGCCTGCCTGAATAAGCCAAGGGGAAGTGACGTATTGGGGAGAGTTTGTGCACGCGCGAGAGAGAGCGCGGCGGGTTTGCGGTGGAAGGAAGCAAAGCGTGCCATGTAAGTGGGAGACACCAGGAAAGCCCAGCGGTCAGAACGAACCCGAACGAGGAGCAACCGGGAGGTTAGTGGGGAAACTGACGGAATCGCCGTGAGTTTATGCGGAGTTTCCCTCCGTGAGCGGAATCTGACTCCGGTTACAGCGGACTTCCGGGCGCGGCGCTGGGGTGTAGTGTCGACGGAGTTAGCGTGAGCAGGGGAGCTAAGTGAGAGCTAAGGCTAGCTGCCCTTCCCTTTTAACCCACCTCCGTTTCCCATCGCTATAGGCAGAGTTTGACCGTAGAAACGGATAGAAAGTGAGGCAGCACGGCTGGCTGCCTGGCAAAGGGCTAGCGTGTTTCCGGGAGGGGAGTCGGACGGCTTCGCTTCGCATTGCCCGTGGGCTGCCGAAGCTCCGATACGTTCCGCGGACCCGAAGTTTAGGACCTCAGGAGTCGGCGATGTTTGGACTACCCTGCCACTCAGACGACGTCCCGACCGTTCACCCTGCTCCAGCTGGCTGTATGTGAGAGCATCGCTCTTTTCTAACCCCTTGGTTCTTCACGCCCCGTTTCTCGGGAGGCAAAGGTACAGTTTCTGTGTTTTTTTGTTTTTGTGTGAACCCGAGACTGGATATTCTGCTCCGGCTGTGGAATTTTTGGGCAGCCTAACGGACTGAAACTCTGGTTCACGACAGCGACACCTAGAACTGTTTATTGGTTTCACATACCAGGGACAATTCACTGGATCGGACTTTACTGTAAAGACTGGAACTATTTTTTTGTTTGTTTGGACATTGCAAGTAATGTGATGAAGCTGTGTTAACCATTCTAGATAAGAGAATTTCTGTGTTAACCTTAATTGTTCTGCTGTATTGTGGTCTTTGCGCCCTTTTCCTGTGGCTAGTGTGGTTTGGGAGGGATCGAGGACTCTCAACATTGTGTCACAACAGCCTGTGTGATTTATTTTATTTTATTTCTTTTATTTCTTTGGTCTTGGGGAGTTTCCTTACTGTCGCCCTTAGCTCTCCAGGGCCCTGTTAGAATTGATGATCAGTTTTGGTTCATGAGGGCCATCCGAACGAATAAAAGGGGCCACGTTGTTTAAAAAGTCGTTGTTATATGCTTCTGTCCAACCCAGGTTGCCTTGGAGTAGGGGCACCCGAGTTGTCTGGTTAGGTACAGAAAAAACGGAGGTAAGCGAGGCTGTGTTAATATTCAGCGCGCCAGGCACTGTTTGTTTCGCATGTTTGGGCCCCGGAGCCCTTCTTCTGTGCCTGTAGCAGCCAGATAGCAAAAATCATTCTTACAGAAGTAAGTATCAGGGTCAACTGTACTAGGGGGGGGGGGTTACGGACTCAGATCCCACCACCCTTTAGTCGTTCAGGGCAGCCTGTGTGCCTCTTCACCCCTACATAGCTGGGCTAGTAGCCCCTTACAAGTGGCGTCACGAACAGGATCAACTTATTGGCTTGGGGTTGTTACAGTTGTTGTTGTTGCTGTTGCAGAGCTAAGGTAAACATGTCTGAACTAGAAGATTTGAAAAAGAGCTTTGATGAACTACAGGCGAGGCTTGCAGAGCAGGCAGGTGCCTTACAGCAGGCACGAGAAGAGCAGAGGGAGGCTCTTTCTCTCGCAAAGGCAGTGATTGATCAACAGGCCCAAGCTTTAAAAGCCCCGACAGCAATCTATGTCCACCGAGACCGCAAACTGACAGATTTTAGTGGTTGCCCTGGGAAAAGTGGAGATGATTGTGTTGAAGGTTGGATTGCTGCAATGAGGTCTGCATTCCAAGTCATGAAGGTGCCAGAGGAGGACCGTGTAGAGTTAGTTAAGCAACACTTAAAAGATGAGGCTAGGGCAACCGTTAAGTTCATGCTGGGTGGGGCAGGAGAGTCTGTTGAGGAAATATTTGACGTTCTCCTCCAAACCTATGGAGACAAAATCCCAATAGGTACCAGGCTAAAGGAGTTCTATGAGAGAAGGCAGATGTCTGGTGAGACTGTCAGAACTTATGCCTATGACTTACAGGAGAAGCTGGCTCTGATTAGGAGGCGGGAACCTAACCGCGTCCCTGACTCAGAGACCGTGTTGAAGGAACAGCTAGTATTGGGCTTGCAGGATGACCTTTTGAGACGGGAGATGAAGAGGAGGGTTAAGGAGGAGAAAAGCCTAACCTTTATTGGACTGCTGCAAGCCGCAGTTGACTGGTCAGAAGAAGAAGAAGCCCAGTCCTCTCTCGCCTCCCAAAGTAGGCCCAAGGCTAGAGGCGCAGTCAATGCTGCAGCACCGGCTGAAGATAGACCATCCCCCCTCACCATGGAAATGCTCCATGAGGAGATTAAGAAACTAGCTGCTCGTCAGGAGGAGTTATACGTAGCACTACAGAGTAGGGAAGGGGGGAGCAGTCAGCAGAGTGCACAACGCAGGCGAGTGCCCCTAAAAGACAGCGAAGGGCGATACATCTGTTACAGCTGTGGGGAACCCGGCCATACTAGCCGGCGCTGTGCCAAAAAACTAGACGCAGGGGCTTTGGCTCCTATCCCCATGGACCCGACTCAGGTGGTATTTCCTGGCAATCCAAACTCCAAGGATGGGGCGAAAAAACACCCCACCACACCGGCCATTGGGCGTCAAGCAGCCGAGTGTCTTGTGACCGAGGTGGAGGAGAGCCTCAAAAGGAGTGCTCTTGGGAAATGCCGCACTGTTCACCTTAAGATAGGGGGGGTGAACACTACCTGCCTCTGGGACACAGGGTCGAATGTGACTGCTATTACGGAGTCCCATTTCCGTAGGTGCTTTGGGCCACAGGGGCTGAGGTCTGCAGACTGGATCGAGCTCACAGCAGCAAATGGGCTCGATATTCCTGTTTTGGGCTGCTTGGAGGCCGAGATTGAATGCGCCGGCAGAGTGGTTGGCAAGAAGTGCATTTTTGTACTCACCGACACTCACCCCCAGTTAGGCAAAGCTAATGGGCTCCCAGGCATTGTGGGGATGAATGTTATAGAAGATCTCGAAGCGCTTTTTACCGCGGATGGGGGTTGTGTCCAAATGGATCCTTACGCTCCCGATGAGACAGAGGCCACCGTCCGTAGGTTAATAGCCAGAGCGAGGAAGGAGACCCCCCGTACGGGTCCGGGTGGAAAGATTGGGTTCGTCAAGGTGGCTGGCAGGGAACCCATCATCATTCCCCCGATGAGCGAGAAAGTGGTGGAGGGCCGTTGCAGGGTCCCACCTAGGGTTGAGTGCCAAGTGCTGGCTGAGGCGGCGAGAGAAATAGAGCTGCCAAGGGGACTGTTAGTTGCCAACACCCTCGCAACGACCATTGGTGGAAGAATCCCTCTCAGAGTGATGAACACAAGTGAGAGAGCTGTCAAGTTGATGCCTAGAGCCAGGCTTGCAGTTGTTAGCAAGCCACGAGCAGTACTCCCCAAAGAGGTTGTACAAGTAGAGGAGAGAGAGGGGGCGCTCGTGGTTAAGCCACTGGGCCAGAGTGGGAGCATAGCGACAGGGGGCGAGGTTAGGCAGTTACCTGTCCCTGTGCAGGCTAACACTCAAGATCTCACAGAGCTGCAGCGTCAAAAGCTTTGTCAGCTATTAGCCAAACACAAGGGTGTATTCTCAGCAAGTGAAATTGATTATGGCTATACCACCACTGTGACGCACAGTATCCCTACCGAGGCACCCCCGATCAAACAGAGGCACCGAAGGGTCCCGCCCCATGTCTTTCAGGAATTCAAGAGGCATGTTCAGGAACTCGTTAGCCAGGGGGTCCTCAAAGAGAGCTCAAGTCCATGGGCCTCACCTGCGGTGGTAGTTATTAAGAAAGATGGAAGTGTTCGTTTTTGCTGCGATTACAGGCGGCTGAACGAAGTAACGTGCAAAGATGCATACCCACTTCCTCGCATCGAAGAGTCATTGGACGCGCTCGGTAACGCGCTGTTATTCTCGACCCTGGACCTGACTGCAGGCTACTTCCAAGTGGCCATGAGCGAGGTGGACAGGGGAAAAACAGCGGTTACAACACCATTTGGTCTGTTTGAATGGACTCGGATGCCGTTTGGCTTGTGCAACGCCCCAGCCACTTTCCAGCGGCTGATGGGTATGGTACTGGGGGACCTCAGTTTTGATATACTCCTCGTCTATCTGGACGACATTATAGTCTTCTCCCGGGACTTTGACAGCCACTGCGAGAGGCTTGAGACGGTGTTTGAACGTTTGAAGCAGCATGGGCTGAAGTTGAAGCCGACCAAATGCTTCCTTCTGCGGCCGGAAGTTAAATTCCTTGGCCACGTGATTTCGGCTAAAGGCGTCCAGGTAGACCAAGAAAAGGTCAAGGCCCTGGAGGCGTGGCCGGTCCCAAGGAGTGTGCGAGAGGTGAGGCAGGTGCTTGGATTTATGAGCTACTACAGGCGGTTTGTGCCAAGGTTTGCTCAGTTGGCTAAACCTCTGCATGCCCTGGTTGGGAAGGGGTTGAAAGACACGACGAGGGGCGTCCAGACGTTTGTTTGGACTGGCGAGTGCCAGGAAGCATTGGATGAGCTGAAACGGTGTTTAATGTCCCCACCAATCCTGGCCTACCCCGACTTTAGCCTACCCTTCATATTGACCACAGATGGGAGTCTGCATGGACTCGGGGCTGTGCTGAGTCAAAAGCAAGGGGGCGTCGAGCGTGTGGTAGCCTACGCAAGTCGTGGGCTAAGGGGCTCCGAAAAGAACGACAAGTATTACAGCGCATTTAAACTGGAACTTCTTGCGCTTAAATGGGCTATCACCGAGAAATTCAGGGACTACCTGATGTTCGCCAAGTTCACGGTGGTTACGGACCATAACCCGCTGCGCTACTTGGCGACGGCTAATCTGGGGGCTGTTGAGCAGCGGTGGGTAGCACAACTCGCTGAGTATAACTTTGAGGTGTGTTACAAGCCCGGGCGGCAAAACACAAATGCAGACGCCCTCTCCAGGATTCCTTACCAGGAGGAACCTGAGCAGGAGGACACGGACAAGGACTTTATTAAAGTGGGTCCTGAGGAAGTGCGTGCATGCCTGTGGCCCGCTAGGGCAGACGGGGATGGTAGGACGGACCTGAAGGCCAGGGTGCAAGTGACTGCTGGGAAAGCTCTTGGTGGGCAAAGTTGGGAGGAGGTGGAAGTGGCACAGAAAAACGATCCCGTTGTCGGGCCCGTGTATCGGGTGATTGAGAAGGGCACGGGAATGAGCCATGCCGAACTTTGCATGTTAACACCGGGTACAAGGCGACTTCACCAGCAGTTCGACCGCCTTAGGCTTTATAAAGGTGTGTTGTATAGGCATGTTAGAGACCCCCGTGATGGAGAAGAGATCAGGCAGCTCATTGTCCCAGAGACCTTGCAACGTAAGGTATATGAGAACCAACATGAGCATGGGGGGCATTTCAGTGCAAAGAGTACCCTCGCTGTGATGAGGAGGAGCTATTACTGGCCTACCATGAGTAAAGATGTTCAACCCTGGGTTCAGCAGTGTAAGCGATGTGCATTGGCAAAGGATATCTTTCCTAACCACAGGGCCCCAATGACCTGCAGCAATGTTACAGCACCCCTGGAAGTCCTTGCTATGGATTATACGGTGCTGGAGAGGTCCTGTGGAGGATACGAAAATGTCCTTGTTCTTACGGACATGTTCACCAGGTTCACAGTTGCTGTCCCCACTAGAAACCAGACTGCCGAGACGACGGCAAATGCTTTGCTAAAGCACTGGTTCGCCTACTACGGGTGTCCAGCCCGATTGCATTCAGATCAGGGGAGAAATTTTGAGGCAAGTGTCATAAAAGAGCTGTGTAAGGCTTATGGGATTGCCAAGAGTCGCACCAGTCCTTACCATCCGCAGGGTAACGCGCAGTGTGAGAGGTTTAATAGGACCATGCATGATATGCTCAGAACACTGCCACCAGAGAAAAAAAGGGATTGGAAAACATACTTGCCAGAGTTGGTTATGGCATATAACACTCGTGTGCACTCCTCCACTGGTTATGCACCTTTCTACCTCATGTTCGGGAGGGACGCAAGAATGCCCCTTGACCTCCTGGGAGGAAAGGACATGAGGGAACCTGAGGCAGATAATCTGGATGACTGGGTCAGGGAGCACCATGAGAGGCTTAGGACAGCTGTGGAGGTAGCAAACTCAGCTGCTCAGGAGGCCTCCAGGAAGAGGAAGAGAATCTATGATCGAAAGTCCCGCGGCGCTCTTCTTCAGTCAGGTGACCGGGTGCTGTTGCGCAACCACAAGCCCAGGGGTAGGAATAAGATCCAGGATAAATGGGAACCAAACCCTTATTTGGTGGTGAAGCAGAACCACCCCGACATTCCTGTGTTCACAATCAAACCAGAGAAAGGTGGCTCAGTGAAGGTCGTACATAGGGATCAGCTCAAGTTGTGTACTTTTCAAGTGCCGACACGGCGGTTGAGGCATGTTAATAGGCTACCAGCAGAAGTGGAGTCTGACACAGACTGCATGGAGGTTGTTTGTGTTCCGCCACCCCCGTGTGTGTCAAATCCGAACACTCACATTGCCCCAGGGGTCAGCGAGGTTGGTAACTGTGTTTCCCAGGGGTTGGAGCCAGATTTAGCGGGGGAAGCGCAAGCAGCTTTGACTCCAAGTGAACAGGAGGAGAGTGATGGGGCCTCTGTGGCTAGTGACAAAATGCAGGAGGAGCAGGGTGAAGTCTTGCAGTATGAGCGTCCATTGAGGCGAACCAGAGGGGTACCCCCTGCAAAGTATAAGGATTATGTTATGAGATGAGGTAATGGGCCACTGTTGTGTTCATTTGCAATGTAATGTAAGTTGTATGCGAATGATATAGAGTGTTACTGAACAAGTGAGTTAATATGTGTTATTCTGTGTTTGTTGCAGGGATGCACGGCCGGAGACGTCGCTGGTGTGGCAGGGTTTAGCTGGGGGGAAATGTGAGGGCACATACTTATAACTTGGGGAAAACTGCCATGTAGGGTCTCTAGCAGCCTGCCTGAATAAGCCAAGGGGAAGTGACGTATTGGGGAGAGTTTGTGCACGCGCGAGAGAGAGCGAGCGGGTTGCGGTAGGAAGCGCGCGCGTGCCATGTAAGTGGGAGACACCAGGAAAGCCCAGCGGTCAGAACGAACCCGAACGAGGAGCAACCGGGAGGTTAGTGGGGAAACTGACGGAATCGCCGTGAGTTTATGCGGAGTTTCCCTCCGTGAGCGGAATCTGACTCCGGTTACAGCGGACTTCCGGGCGCGGCGCTGGGGTGTAGTGTCGACGGAGTTAGCGTGAGCAGGGGAGCTAAGTGAGAGCTAAGGCTAGCTGCCCTTCCCTTTTAACCCACCTCCGTTTCCCATCGCTATAGGCAGAGTTTGACCGTAGAAACGGATAGAAAGTGAGGCAGCACGGCTGGCTGCCTGGCAAAGGGCTAGCGTGTTTCCGGGAGGGGAGTCGGACGGCTTCGCTTCGCATTGCCCGTGGGCTGCGAAGCTCGATACGTTCAGCGGACCCCAAGTTTAGGACCTCAGGAGTCGGCGATGTTTGGACTACCCTGCCACTCAGACGACGTCCCGACCGTTCACCCTGCTCCAGCTGGCTGTATGTGAGAGCATCGCTCTTTTCTAACCCCTTGGTTCTTCACGCCCCGTTTCTCGGGAGGCAAAGGTACAGTTTCTGTGTTTTTTTGTTTTTGTGTGAACCCGAGACTGGATATTCTGCTCCGGCTGTGGAATTTTTGGGCAGCCTAACGGACTGAAACTCTGGTTCACGACAGCGACACCTAGAACTGTTTATTGGTTTCACATACCAGGGACAATTCACTGGATCGGACTTTACTGTAAAGACTGGAACTATTTTTTTTGTTTGTTTGGACATTGCAAGTAATGTGATGAAGCTGTGTTAACCATTCTAGATAAGAGAATTTCTGTGTTAACCTTAATTGTTCTGCTGTATTGTGGTCTTTGCGCCCTTTTCCTGTGGCTAGTGTGGTTTGGGAGGGATCGAGGACTCTCAACATTGTGTCACAACAGCCTGTGTGATTTATTTTATTTTATTTCTTTTATTTCTTTGGTCTTGGGGTTTCCTTACTGTCGCCCTTAGCTCTCCAGGGCCCTGTTAGAATTGATGATCAGTTTTGGTTCATGAGGGCCATCCGAGCGAATAAAAGGGGCCACGTTGTTTAAAAAGTCGTTGTTATATGCTTCTGTCCAACCCAGGTTGCCTTGGAGTAGGGGCACCGAGTTGTCTGGTTAGGTACAGAAAAAGCGGAGTAAGCGAGGCTGTGTTAATATTCAGCGCCAGGCACTGTTTGTTTCGCATGTTTGGGCCCGGGCCCTTCTTCTGTGCCTGTAGCAGCCAGATAGCAAAAATCATTCTTACAGAAGTAAGTATCAGGGTCAACTGTACTAGGGGGGGTTACGGACTCAGATCCCACCACCCTTTAGTCGTTCAGGGCAGCCTGTGTGCCTCTTCACCCCTACATAGCTGGGCTAGTAGCCCCTTACATTTAGGCTACGTGTTTGAGAATTATACCACGGAGTCAGGTACTTGGATTTGAGGCCTTAGTTTTCACAGGAGCTACAGTATCCAGAGTCGTCGCACGTAGTGAGGAGGTAAAATTATTAACAAGATAATCGACCTCTGTTGGAGTAGCGTTCAGATAGCTGCTCTGCTCTATGTTGGTACAGGGCATTGAAGATGATAACAGTGGGTGGATTATATTCTTAAACTTAGTTACAGCACTTTCAGAAAGACATCTACTTTGATAAAGTCTACTCTCCACTGCTGTGTAATCAATTATTGTAAATGTAAATGTTATCAGGAAATGATCAGACAGCAGAGGGTTTTCAGGAAACACTGTTAAATGTTCAGTTTCTATGCCATATGTTAAAACAAGATCTAGAGTGTGATTAAAGTGGTGGGTGGGTTCTTTTACATTTTGAGAGAAGCCAATTGAGTCTAATAACAGATTAAATGCGATGTTGAGGCTGTCATTTTAGCATCTACATGGATGTTAAAATCACCCACAATAATTATTTTATCTGAGCTGAGCACTAAATCAGATAAAAGTCTGAGAAATCAGAGAGAAACTCTGTGTAAGGCCCAGGTGGACGATAGATGATAACAAGTAAGACTGGTTTCTGAGTTTTACAGCTGGGGTGGACGAGGCTAAGCATCAGGCTTTCAAATGAATTAAAAGTCTGTCTTGGTCTTTCGTTGATTAATAGACTGGTGTGAAAAATTGCTGCCACACCGCCCCCTCGGCCTGTGCTTCGAGGTTTCTGGTAGTTAGAATGACTCGGGGTGTTGATTCATTTAAACTAACATAATCATCCTGCTGCAACCAGGTTTCTGTAAGGCAGAGTAAATCGATTTGTTGATCAATTATTAAGTCATGTACTAACAGAGACTTGGAGGAGAGAGACCTAATATTTAATAATCCACATTTCACTGTTTTACTCTTTGGTTCAGATGTGGATACTGTATTGTTCTTTCTTTGTGATTTTTATGTTTAAGTTGTTTATTGCTGGTTTTGGTTTGTTTTTGTCTTTTGGGAGCTGACACAGTCTCAATGGAGATGGGTTTTGGGGGTAGCAGCAGGAGGAGAGAAGCTGCAGAGAGGCGTGTAAGACTGCAACTCTGCTTCCTGGTCCCAACTCTGGATAGTCATATTTTGGGGGTTTAATAAATTGGTCCATATTTCTAGAAATGAGAGCTGCTCCATCCAAAGTGGGATGGATGCCGTCTCTCCTAACAAGACCAGGTTTCCTCCAGAAGGTTTGCCAATTATCTATGAAGCCCACATCGTTTCTGGGACACCACTCAGACAGCCAGCAATTTAAGGAGAACATGCGGCTAAACATGTCACTCCTGGTCTGATTGGGGAGGGACCAGAGAAAACTACAGAGTCCGACATTGTTTTGGCAAAGTTACACACCGATTCAATATTGATTTTAGTGACCTCCGATTGGCGTAACGGGTGTCATTACTGCCGGCGTGAATTATGATCTTACTGTATTTACGTTTACCCTTAGCCAGCAGTTTTAAATTTCCTTCAATGTCGCCTGCTCTGGCCCCTGGAAGACAATTGACTATGGTTGCCGGTGTCTCTAGCTTCATATGTCTGAGAACAGAATCACCAATTACCAGAGTTTGACCCCAGCGGTGTGCCGAGTGGGGAAAAACAGTTAGACACATGAACAGGTTGGTGGTGTACCTGGGGCTTCAGTTTAAGACTATGCTTCCTCCTCACAGTCACCCAGCCGCCCTCTTTCCCCAGCTGCTTGGGGTCTGCCGGGGAACAGCTAGCGGGGCCTCACGCTATCTTCGGCTGCATCAGCTACAGGGGCCTGGCTAGCTACGGGTGAATGAAGGGTGCAAGCCGAGTCTCCAATTCAGTAATCCTGGCCTCCAGAGCTGCAAATATGCTACATTTGTTACAGGTATCATTACTGCTAAAGGAGGCCGAGGAGTAACTAAACATCTGACACAATGAGCAGGAAAGTGCAGGAGGGACAGGTGAAGTAGCCATGGTGCTAACGAGTCAGCTACGAGCTAAGCTAGCGAAACAGTAAAGAGACAGTGAGTGAATACTTTGGCTATAAATTAGGTAGTGAGTACACAGAAAGGGTGATTCAGATGAAGCACGTTAAGATTATACTATGAAAAAGGGATGTATCAAAAGATTTAAATTAAATTGCTAAGCAGAAAAGCTACTCAGAAACACCACTGTGTTTGAGCAGGAACAGGAAGTGATACTCTACCACAAAGCGAGCGAACACCAAGTGACAGCGCCACCATCTGTTCCTATTTCAGTTTGATATGTCTAAAATGTCTCACAGCTCCAACAAATGCTCCCAAAAATTCCTGGATCCAGATTGAGATTGAAGTTTATCACTTTCAAGCTCCACTTCTGAGATTTTAATGCTAATCCATCCACACTTGAGCAATCCCACTAAAAACCAGATGTCAAACGACAGTTCAGTAAATGTTTCAATTAAATGTATATGTTAGGTAGACCTTCCTAGTCCTTCCGAACTGTCACCAGCCTGAACTGTTAGATCCACGCTTTCATGTTTACACCAAACTGTGATCCAGAAGTTGCAGCAGAAATTAAGACTCATCAAGACAACATTTTCTCCAACCATCTGTTGTCCAGTTTCAGTGAGATTGTATCTGATAGGAGTTGCATCCAGTGTGGTCTTCTGCTGCTGCTGTAACATATCTGCTTCAGTGTTCAGAGTGTTGAGAGATGCTCTTCTGCATACCTCAGTTGTAATGAGTGTTTATTTGACTTACTGCTGCTTTCCTATCCGCTCAAAGCAGTCTGGCCACTCTCTTCTGACATCAACAGGGCATTTTCTCCTACTGGACATTTTCTCTGTTTCAGGCCATTCTCTGTAAACCCTAGAGATGGTTGTTCTGTCAGTAGGTCAACAGTTTGTAAAACACTCAGACCAGCCCCTGTCCTCTCACAAGTAGAGCCGTGGCTGCCCCAGGATCCACAAGCACGCCTGATTCCCATCTACAATCACCGGCAGCACATAACCCTGGTCCTTCTCTCCTCACTGATGGTGGAGTTCATGCCTCCAAGCAAGCCTCTTTGCTTGCTTGGTTCCTCACCTGCTAATTCATATGTGCTCACCTGTCCAGTTCTTTCTTGTAGTGAACTTCTAGAAAGAATGTAACCTTTTTGCCTTTTAAGCTCATATTAGTGTCTGATTATTTTAGGAATATCAGTAGTGTAATTTAGTATTGTTGCATGTGATATTTTATTACTCTTTCCTACCATCTTTCACTCTCTTTTCTGTAACTACTGTGAGCCACTGATAAACAGCATCTGAGCACACCTTGAAACCTGAAAACGATAAGAGAAGAATAAAGTTTCAAGGAGAGAACTGATACGAAGGTTTGCAAAGAGACAAAGTAACTCGATGCAGACGAGCAGCTCTGCATATAGCTACTGCAAATCATTTTGTTCCCACATCAAGCAGCAGCTATTTCTAAATGATTCCAAAGTCCACATTGCCTGGAAACTGCATTTGAGAGAAATACTATGATATGAGGAAACCAAACCCCTCCAGGAGAGGATAAATCACATGAAGAAGGAAAAAAGAAATACTAATCTCAGACTTGAGACACAATACATGACTGTGCCTTGGAATCCAGCCACCAGGCAGACAGTTTAAAGTTTACTTTTAAGGGTGAAATGTGCATAATATTATGTCAGCACTATTTATTCCCACCGCCAGGAGTCTGCAGAGTGTGTCCTCACAAACAGTGCCTCAGCAGCTAATGTATAAATTAGAGCAAACAGGAGTCAGTGGATGAGCCGTGATAGGCACCCTGCTCGGGGTTATTTTTCTTTCTATTTCAAATGTTGTTTTTTTTCTCTGTCATACTGTTGGTATACTTCTGCAGGCCTCTTTTGCCTCCTTCGCTTCTTCACCTGCTGCGTCCATCTCTTTCATTTCGGTGATGCAAGGCGATTTACATTTTGGCCAGTGATGCAATGCAGTGGCTTTTTCAGCAAGAACGGCTGATATGCTGAATATAGTTTGTTTGTTTTTCTTATAGGGAATATAAAATAAAGCAAAAATGGTAACTCGCAGAAGGTTCACAGTTTCACAGAGTTTGAGGAGGAATTAAGCCTTTGCACAACACAGGCTTAATTGGAAACGTTCACAAAAAGACCCGATATGCAGACAAAAAAAAACGGGAACTTTAATTTGACTTAAGGTTGTACAGACAGACAGAAAAGCCAATAAAATAAAAGCACAAACAGCTTTCCACAAAGAAGGGTCGTAGCAGCTGAATTCAGCAACAGAAGGAAGAATAAAGACTTAGTGAAAAGACACAGACTAAATATACACCAGGGATGGAAGGGCAACAGGTACAGGTGAGCTCAACCACACAATAATGATGATACAGAAAAAGAGCAAAGGGTGGAATTAAAGATAAACAGACCCACAGGAGAAACCTTCAAAATAAAACAAAAGTAAGAAAATACTCACGCAGATACAAAACACAAAGAGGACACAAGCCAAAATGAGCTACAGTACATAAAAGTCAGGCAGAAGCCAAGAACATTACACAGACTATGACGACATGCTTTTCATAGCTATTTCATAGCTATGAATGTCTAAGGCGAAGACAGAAAATGTGCAACTTTATTTCACTGTCACTTTAAAGAGAGACGCAGAGAACTGCTCAAAACAATTTAAATGGTGACTTCATGTGGTGTGTGTCCATTTTATTTTTGATCAATAGATAACACATCAGCACTCTTTAGTGCTACTTTCTGCACTACATTTCAGTAACAAGTATGAACTAAAGGTTTGAGTTGTGTTTTTTGTATTAAATCAATTTTTCTTTTCCAGCTGAAAACAAATTTGTTGTCATCAGAATTCGACACCATTTTGACTTATGCAGAGGGAGGCCTTAAAAGAAATCAGCTTAAACAGCTTATTTCATGAAGATAAATGATTATTAAGACTCAAGTTGGGAAGCTTCAAGAAGGGACAGTATACAAGATATACAGTATGGCTCAAAAAGACTCCATTGGAGTCCTTTTGGGAGAATATTATAGAGATTAAATGAGCAGAAAAAGGTCCTTTAAAGGATCTTTTATCATTAAATTATTGAAGACATGCGGTGCTCACATGAGCAGGAATTGGAGCAATGGTGATAGTTAACCTCTAACCTATGTTGATTCATGTAGCTTATCAAAGACATAAAAGCCACAAATGGCTGTACAACAATTACATTTTAATAATAAAAAATATTAAATAATTAATCTAAAAAACACAAACATTTATTAAATGTTTTTAAAAGCCTAAAAAGAGCTGAAACAGTAAATTCCTGAAAGGCTGTGTGCTCTCTTGACTGACTGACTTTAATGTATTTGTACTTTTGTATGAAAAATTCTACTTCAAATCCACTATGTTTTGAAAATATATGTACTTTTTATTCAATACAATTTATTTTAATTTTACTGATTACTTCGGAGGAAAATATATCCTTAATAACAGTTCTGCTAATAGTAATTAAATTACATTGTTTTAAGTAAAATGATTAAAATGATATATATTAATGACTCATTAATTATAATAATTATATAATTTACACAACTCATTTTACAGTCATGTTCATTTTTATAATGAACATGACTAAATATTTTTTACCATCAGCCTGTTTAAACAGAACGACTTTTACTGAAGCAAAGGGTTTAGCGGCCATCCTCCAGCTGTTTCCTTTTAGCACCACTTGCTTCACATTTCCGTCCTTTTGTTGCCACTGTCAGAACGTGCTCATTTCGTTCTTAAAATGGTCTCAGTCTAAACATTTGATATCTTTTCTGTTTTAAGTTACATTTTAGACAACGCCCCGATCATTTTGTAAAACAGAGTTTGTAATCTGGAGCTGTGCCTCTGAGCTGAGTTCGATGAAGTGGGTAGTTTTCTTTTTTTTTTTTTTTTTTTTTTTTTTTTTTTTTTTGTCTGTCCCATTTGGTTCTTTAGCCGTCAGAATTGTTGTCTGAAGACCAACAAGGATACCAAATGGATTTATTTTGCCAAATGGATCATCATGGCATTGCCGTATTGGTCCATTTGATCAAACTTTGGTGTTATTATTTATTTTATTTTCAGTTGTTACAGATGGGACAGACATGACTGGGGGATAGGAAAGGGAGAAAGAAAGAGAGGAAGGAAAAGAAAAACAGAAGGAAAAGGGACAGTGAGAAAGGGCACTTACAAAGACAAAGAGAAAGAAAAAAAAAAAAAATCTCCTGGATCACCTGTTGAGAGAAAAGAAGAAGACAAGCAAAAAAAACCAAACAAAAACAAAGCAACATACTAAACACAACACCATCACGTTAATCTAGCTAAGTGTGAACAGCAGTAAATACTAAATATTGAAAGTTGTTGTGCAGCACGCAGGACAGACAGCGCACAATGTGCTTTGAAGTAGCAGCTAAGAAAGGTGTAGTTTATGTCTACGAACAGTGAACACCCGTGTGCACACCTGTGTGGATCAGCGCTTGTATACAAAAAGGTTTCCCCATGTAACAGTCTGCTAGAGGGTGTGGAGGCCCATAGCCCCGTCCCCAGGGCATGAAGCAGGCATGGAGGAGATCCAGGCTCCAGACATCCAGAGGCCCCAGAGTGCGAGAGCCCAAGGAGGACCACCGGAGGGGCATCCGTGCCACCCTCCTGGGAAGGGCTGAGGAGATCCCCAGACGAGGGGGTCACCCAGTAGCCACGGAGCAGAAGCCAGAGGGGGCTGCACTGGCAGCGGGTAGTTTTTCTGCAACAGATGCAGAAAACGTCATGTCTCTCATTGGTGAGGGCAAACTCATTTTTGGACGACATCCTGGTCATCCCTGCTAATGACATTCAGAGTCTTAGACACCAACACCAATGGCCTACTTTGTAATAAAAAAATCCACATCTGCACTAAAGTGTAATGGTCTCTCTTAGTTTTATTAATTGGTCCTGCAGTACCTGCATAATGTTGATGACATCGGCACTGAGATCGGTCTAATATCATGTTAATGAAGACTTTATCATGGTGTCTAGAAGCCTGCTGTTGAAGGAAAAAGCGAGTGCGACTATGGAGTCGACTTCATTCCATATTACCCCCCAAAAATGAACAAATTAAGTTCAAAATAGCAGCGTGAAGAAAAATAGCACTGAACCAATATTTGAGGTCACTGTTTTAGTTACAGTCATATTCAGTCCTCTGGCTCTCCAGCCGTGATCTGATGAGTCTGCATAATAAGAAGACAGACGGCAGATGAAACAGCTCAGGGTTATTGTGATGGTGGAATATCAATCTATTTGATCTGATGAGTGCAGAAGCTGTAATATGTTTATCTCTTATCACATTAAAAAAACAGCACAGTGTTATTTAAACAGCTTGATGATGTTTTGGAAACTGATGATGATGATAATAAGACAGCTGAGCTCAAACGCAGGTACAGTATGAATGCTCTGAAATCACAGCACTGCACTCGCTGCTTCTCATTAACAGGATGTGGGGTGAGGTTAGATTCATGAATTGATTTGCATACAAGGAAAACATGCTGGCTGAAAAAAAATCAAATATTCAAAAATGTTTTTTTTACTTCTTTCATTGTGCCAATCTTGATTGAGACCCATCTACTCATAAGCAGGAGTCACATTGACATGACCTTAAATTCTAATGAAACAGAACAACAGCGTGACTTGAGAATTACTGTAGTCATGGGAGAGCCTGAGTATTACTGTGCACCTGACAAAAAACACAACTAATTTACTTGTTTTCCTTTGCTGCTTCGTTAAGTGCATGCATGAAAACTGCTTGATTAAGATCATGATTTAGGTCAGGGTTGAAACACGTTTAGCTCTTGTTGTCTCTCAAACATAAGTGGTTCTGGCAGCAAAGACACTTTTACGCTAGTTTCAAGTAGGGATGGACCGATCCGATATAGAGTATTGGTATCGGTCCTGACCTAAATTACTGGATCGGATATCGGGGAGAAATAAAAAATGTAACCCGATTCATTCATTATCACAAAAGCACCTCACAAAACTTGTGACATGAGGTAACCCAGGTATTGACCTTAGCACTTGGAGCAGTATGTGTCACATGATAGAGCAGCTGTTGTGTGCGAGACCTGTCAGCAGTCTGGAGTTACTTTACACTGAAAGCATCTGGAGCCTCGCCACGTGCTGCCAAGCCGGCATTTCATCTCCAAGCAAGCTATCACAGAGAAGTAAAGCAAATGTGTAAGTTCATCTCCAAATGTTTGTAAAGCATTCCTGCATTTAGCTTAACAACCAATATATGGAGCTCGGACGTCTGTGTGTTGTTATTGCAAAGTCTGAGCGTACAAAGACTAGACTTAAGTTTTCCTTTGAAAAAAGCAGTGTTGCAGGCTAAACAGGTCTGTGGTTAAAAAAAATAAAAACCTATGAAAAACGCTTTTTTTTATACTTGTGTTAAGTTTTGTATATAAATTACACAAAATTCAGTCTCAGGTTAAATGTGATAGAAACAGCGTTGGCACTGACATCCATCTTGATTAAAGACGAGTGTCACTGCTTTCCACTCTGAATGTTTATTTATGTTCAGCTTTAAGTGTAAAAGGGTCCATTCTACAACCTGTTCTTTTTAGTTGTTGAATATAAACATTATTTTGTGCTGATATTGTCCTTCTTTATTTTCAGAACCAAAGAGTTTTGAAATATGCATAAAATTGCATTTTAAATTACAGTGTGCAGTGTATTTTTTGCCTACAAGTGTAATAGAATAGCTTTAGTGTTTCGTTTTTTTAAATTTGAGTATGAACTTATACAAAATGCAGCAAGATATAAAAAAAACAGTTTTATTGATTATAAAATAGACTATATCGGATTTATATTGGTATCGGCAGATATCCAAATTTATGATATCGGACATAAAAAAAAATGGTATCGTGCCATCTCTAGTTTCAAGTCATACTGGTTGCCAAGAAAAGCATAATTTACGTGCCCGTAGAGTCAAACAAAGAGACTGTTTTGGTTCCTGTTTTGCATTATGACAGCTTGAAAATATAGAGTTTTCACAGTTTACATAGATGAAAGAAATACAAACATAAGGAAGAAAATCTCTTCTGAAGACTAATTTATATATACTTGGCTTTTATGTTTCTATAGGTTAATTGATTCAACTTACAGCACTTACATGCAGAGGCCACTGATTTTAATCCAGAGCCTACTGCCCGTAATTCAGTCCACTTGCTGAAACTCCCAGAATTCCAAAATAAGTCCAACAGTTTATTTGTGTAAAAGTAAAAAATGTTGAGAACATTTCTTTGACCTGAAAGACGCCTACATTGCAAGACCAAGATCCTGCAAGCACATTTATATCTTGTAACAGTCAATACTGTGTTTTTTTGTTTTGTGAATTTCAGAAATATCTTATTTACAGAACCTGCAATCTGGCACTGGCTATCATATGATCCAAAACAATCATTACTTAAAAAGTGTTTTTGCTGAATTGTTTTCCATTCTTATAAAATAACTCACTCAGAAAGCCACCGACTGCAGTGATGTGCTTTCCCCCACAGGTTTCACAGAGGCCATTCTGAGTAGGAAATAATGTGCTTCTTTAACTTTTTATAGCTGAACTTTTCTCGGGTGTCTTAGGTCGTGTAAACAAACAGAAGTGCGTCAGCATTTTATTTTTTTCGGTGCACCTTACAATAGATGGCACTGTGTGACAGCACTAATGTTTGAGTCCATATGGACGAGTAGGGGTTGTTTGCTTTGCTCATGTTTGCCATGTGTGCCCTGTACAGACAAAACTGCTGAGAAAGTGACTTTGCCAACCTCCTACCGCCTGTAAATCAAATAAACTTTCCCCAACATCTGGAGTGGCATGCAAATAAAATGATCAATATTCTGCACAGTATGCCACGTGGGCCTGAACAACACCTTGCAGAATAATCAATATCCCATGCTCCACCCACCAAGTCCTAAAAATTCCTCCATGTTTCCTGCAAATAAAAACTTTGCGAGAAGCTGTAGCAATGTGTCTCTGCCACATGACAGATGGGATGCTCAGAAGGGATATCTTGAATGTCTTTGCTTAATTTTGGTCTCATACAGTATATTGCACATATAAAACTCTCAAATCCAGGAGTGTGGCTTATTCCCAGGTAGCTACATAGTGCAGCTATACTCCTTTTTACCATTTGTTATTTCTCTCTGGCTGTTTTGATATATGCAAGGCTGGCTTTTCTTTCTCAGACAATCAGGGGATTCAGCACAGAATTATTGGAAAATCTTTGATAGTTACTTTATGTAAGAATTTAATATATTGTCCTCAGTAGTAGTGATTGATTTATGGTAGACTATGATAATAAACAGTTGTGCTAGAGCTTTCAAAAATAGTTCTTTTTTTATTTTAGTCTCCACCAATTATGCTAGAGTTGGCTGTAATTGTGTCTAACTCCAAAGAAAAGTCTGATTTCTTGGTGATTGCACTGAATTGCTTTGCAATTGCCAATTGCAATTGGAGACCGTTTGCAAGATTTCTTTAGTGACCCAGATCTTGACCGTCTACTGGCGACTACTTTCAATTGCAAGACAATTGAAGTCTCCAATCATTCTCAGATAGACTGGCAAAGGTTTGCAAACAGTTGTCATTTTGTAAAGACAGATTGCAATCAGTCTGAGTTAGTCTGTGCTGATGAGCACAACTATTCTGTGACATATCTCTCTGCAACTGGTGACGCAACTGGTTAGAGGAAAACTGGTTAGAATATTTCTGCATAAAAGTAAGGCTGCTGATTACTTGTGTCATTTTGCACTTAAACCACTGTCCAGAAGCAATTATGCCATTATTTGTGGAGGAATTTTTGAATTTCCCTTGGAAATCTGAGGATCTGACTGGACTCAAAGGCAACAAAGTGGCAAGTTCATTTCACACAGTAGCAATAATTTTGGTCATGGTGCAGTCTCCACTGCTTTCCCTGCTGTAGCTGTTGCATAAAGCAGCTGTTGCTTTGAACCCACAACATGTTGGCAAAGGAGCTCTCACTGCAAGTTAAACAAGCCATCCTCCAAGTCATCCGGTGAAAAACAAACAAATCTATCAGAGAGGATAAGAGAGTGGCTAAATCACAGGTTTTGGTGCTTTCTGTGAAATAAAAAAACCCACTGAAGATCCACGATCTCTGAAGACAGTGATGGATCCTTTTCCCTTTACATAAAAAGCAATGTCAAAGTATCTAAGCATGCACACTGTGTTAACCATGAGGTGCAGACCAGTAAAGAAATGGTGGGAATAAAGTATTAGGAAGATAGCTTGGACCTCATGATCCACACTTATGTTTCATACATGGGCATGGCACTAGGCCACTAATGTCTCACATAAGCAACTGTCTGATGAAAAATCTAAAGCACTGTACTGTCCACTCAGATTCAGCAGTCAGTAATCAGCAGCTGAAGACAGCTGCAGTCGCAGCCTTGTCTAAGCAGCTCAGACTGAACTGTAAATCAGCTAAGTAACAGAAAACCAGAGCTATAGACTCCAGACTTGGACCCAAGTCGCAAAAATGAAGACCCGAGAACCTACTTAGTCACTTGGCTGATGGTTATACTTGCTTGATTACAATCTGCCTGGTTGTTCATATTTTATGACCCTGCGTTCTCATATTTCAACAGTCCCTTTACTACCAGAACCATAACGTGATGGACAAACTAATGCCCATGTTGGCCACTAATAATAAATGTATAATAATCCTAGTCACTGTGTAGCTCATAAATACAAGCATTCTGAAGCAGCTGTTGTTCTTTTAAAATGGCTTCATAGTAACCTCCTCTGCTTCTGCCACAACCAGTGTGTCATAAACTTTTGATTTTAGATTTACAGCCCGCAGCGCCGGGAAGGAGCTGAACAGATGTCTGCAAAAGGTGCCAGTGTGTGCCTGCAAGAGTGTTCTTGCTTGTTTTCATGTGTTTTAGGCATCACGCTGGTGACACCCTGCATGATGTGAACAGAAAAGGTGAGCAGTTGACCGTGAAAAGAGGGATTGATGCTTGCTAATAAAATAATGAGCATGCGTGTCATTTTATGACGGTAATCATTGTTCTAAAAAAGGCACCCAGCAGTAAAAGCCGGATGGGAGGGAAATCAGAGCAGAGGCAGTGACAAGGTAAAAGGTGAGCCAAGGGTGACACCTGTGATGGCTGACAGGACGAGCTGAAGAGCTGCTGTCACTTGAGAGGGCTGAAAGAGCGAGGCAACATATATACTGAGAGAGATAGAGAAGACAGGTGTAGTGACAAAAGGTACAACTACAGTGTCCTCTGTTGTTTGACGATAAGCTGTCAGCACAATGGAGAGGAGAAAGAAAACACAAAAGGGCAAAAGTAAAGGATGGAGGGATGGTGTGATGAGCAGAAGAATAATGGGGAAGAGCAGACAGATTGATGATTAATGAACAGTAGAGGGCTCGGGTGTTTTTGGATGGATGGGGAATATAGACATATATAGTTGAGTGAGATGACACAACAAAGGTGATGGAAAGAAAAAAGGAGAGATGGGGAATGCATGAAAGAAAAGAGAAACTGATGAACAAAGACTTGAGAGACTGGTGATACTGTAGATGTTTTACATGTTAAAAATTGTAAGTGGAGTAAAGTGAAAGTAGTAAGACCCTCAGAGACCAATGCAAATTCATAAGCTTGGGCAACACTATAATACGGCCTCTAAGGCCATAATTGACCTGTAATTAAATGTACCTACAAATACCGAGTGAGCTTTTTACAGGAAACAAAGAAATAACAAGGGCAATACTAAAAAAAGTAAATACTAAAGGGCCATGCTAACACTTCAATGTTTTATAACGTTTTTATTACAAATATGGTGGCGTCATTATGATGTCATAGGTCATCGTATTGAAAAATTAAAAAGCATGTCGTACAGCACTCCACATGCCCTTTTATTGGTTTCTTGAATTTATGCTTTCAAGGCCAACTTTGACCTTGGATGCTAACAATGAAGGTCAATGTCAAATGCTTAGTCAACCTAGGTATTCATGTCCCCCAAGACTGTGTATATTATTGTGAAGTTTGAAGATGACCCATAAAATGTTATGAGTAATATAAAGTATTTAACTGGTTCTAACATTTGGTGTGAGCTTTTTTCACCAAAATTAAATCTGTTTAATCTGAGCTGTTATGTGTTATACCATTGTTATACTTGTTTGATTGTTATACCATCACACAAAATTTGAAAATGATATCTTGAAAACTTTGGATGCTAGACTGCTAACAAACAGACAGACAGACAAACAACCTGAACCCTTCACGTCACTTTGGGGGGAGAATTATACTGTAAGTTTATTTAAGTACTACATGTTAAGCCAAGTTTTGCAAAGCAAGATCATTTCACTCCGTAATATGGCCTGTGCCCTAAAAAGTACAGTCTATTTATGATGTAAAATGAGGCAATACTGTTTGTTTTTCTGCAGAATTATGTAGAAAGTATGCAGTACTTAAAGTTACTTGTGTGACACTTAAAAGTATTTTTCCCTTTCCTCTAAAATACACAGACGTTAGACAGTACTTACAAGTACTTACACAGTACATGAAATTACTAACTGAATAATTTTTGTCTCCTTTCCTGTAAAATACCTGAGGTTATGCAATCCTCAAAATTACCCACTTCAAATGACTTACACACTAAAAATTACTTGTTGATACAGGTAAGTAAATTACTTGTTGATACAGGTAAGTAAATTGCAAGTAAGGTAAGTTCAGGGGCAATGAAAGAGTGCAAGAGAGGAGAGTAATAGTTCATGTTGGACTAACAGAGATGTTGACCAGTATTTATGCACTTTATTAGCAAATCTGAATTCCAAATCTGGAATCCATTCTTGAAATTACAGGTGAGGAAAGCAGGAGGGGGCAAGTTTCAGGTAAGTGGAACCAAGAGATGGCCAGTTTTCCTTGGTAAATGAACGTTGATTTGCAGGATTGCTCTGGGTCTAAACAAGTATCACATCAGGGAGGTGAACTAGGAGAGGAAACGAAAGAATGAAGGTCAGAAAACATGTTGTGTACTGTGGTTTGGTTTAGTCTGATTACCACCGCAGGGGCAACAATAATCTGGCAGAGCTTTTAAGACCAGAGATGTGATAAGCAAATGAGGAACAGGTGTGCTTCCAGACCCAGGAGGCAGGAGCAGCTTCACCTGTAGGCGGGGCAGCGAGCCAGCGCACCTGCCCAACTTCACCTGAGAGAAAAAGAGAAAGAAGGAGAGTGAGAGAGGAGGAGAAATAAATCAGAAGCTGCTCTATAGCTTCTGACTCTAGGAGCTCCAGGATCTATTGATGTTCTTAGAATCCAGATTTGAGGGACTTTTTACCTCCTGCTATAGTTTTTTAGCACAACAGTGACATAACTATATGGTGATCGGTCAAAAGCAAGCTGTAGGTCTATGTGGCCCTGACCTTGAAGTCTTTATTAAACCTGTATGAGACTGATATAATACTAAGCAATTTTTACTTGTCAAGGGGAAAACTTTTGCTCTCCTTTCCTGCCAAGTTGCAGCTTGCTACAATGAGAAATTGAAACAGAATTACAAGACAGTAAAAGACCAGAACAACTGTGTGCACGAAGAGCTGCACTGACACACATTTGCCACACTCAGATTGGCATAATAACATTACAGCGGGTGGATTGCACTGCACATTAAATTGCACGTTCCCTAGAAATAGGAGAACTAGTGGGTGCAGTGAGAGAATGAAGTGAACCAGGTGGAGGGGAAATGCAATGCCAGGTAGAACGATGGGGGTGTGTAGAAATGGAATAATGGAGGCTAAAGGCATAAACTGAAAAAATGGATTAGAAAAGGGAGGATATATAGAATAAAGCAGAAATATTCAGAAATGGGAATAAAGGGAAGGGAAACACTGATGAGAAATTCAACATAAAGAAGAGGAGCCCTGATGGAGATGGATGAGAAAAGAAAGCGTAAAGTGAGGGATGTAAAGATGAAGAACTGGAGAGTGGTAAGGAGATGGAATGATCCTTTCATCCCTCTGGGTCTATCTCCATCTATCTCTTGACACCTCATCCTCCCAATTCTTCAGCTGTCACTGACAAGCTCCACTCCCACTGGACTCAACATCTGTCTAATCACTAAGTGAAACGCCAGCTTAAAGAAAAAAAAATCCTCCTTTCTGTGATGCACCTTCAGATTCATCACAGGCAACAGACCAGTCAGATGTGAAATCATCTGTATTCAGAAGACAAACAGCGCCGTTACCTCCACCTACCGCGTGACTCTAACACGGAGGAGCTGACCGAAAGCAGGATCGCGGTGGGCACAGCGGAGATTTGTCACTCCGGTCGAGGCCTGAAGCTTAATGTCCCAGCTAAAGTGTTACAGAATAGATGTTGACACAAAAGTGGCAGGTTCAGAAAACTGACATGACTGCAGGGATTTGGCAGGAGGATGCTGGAGGACCGCCGTAAGTAAATGTGACACGGTGGCATACATCAGAAACACTGTGACATAACAGAGACGCTGTCTGGGGAAAGAAAGAGGGAAGAATGACATTGCTCTATTTGTCTCTCTATTCTTTTTCTTTTTGCCTACATCTCGCCTTCTGGCTTATTTACACTTCCACCATGTCAGTTTCTGTATTTCACACATTTTCCTTCTTGGGTGATTCAAACTCTTCTCGGGACTTTCCTGTTGGGTTTAGTCTGAATGGTCTACAGCAAGCAGGCTCTGTAACGCACATAGTCCCCCATAGCTATGTAAAGAAATTAGTGACAGTTTAGATAGATACATATAATAGATAATAGATACATAGAGTTTAAAACCAAAGTGAAAACAAATTTTTGGACAAATCACTGATTCCTGCTCATGTTCATGTGAACAGACAATTTGGAAGTTACTCCTGGAGGAAGCTGGAGCAGCCCAAGAGTATCTGGAAGAACAGGGAGAATCAGCCAGTAGACTGAAGCTCAGGGTTAACCACATCACTTCCTGTGAGCAACTGAGTCTCCATGGGCCTAGCCACCAATCTGGAAGATTACAGCTGAAGAACCTATGAGCAGAAAGAATATTCTTTAAAAGAAAAAATGTGTCTCATTCACTAATATTCGCATCAACACCATCTTGGCCTGCACTAAACACGGGTTCATGAAGCTGCACACTGGTCTTACCACCATGCCTACACACAATCTGTGTTATATCTGCATAGTACCATGCACACATGCCCACTGCAAGAAAAGCAGGAAAAAGTCAAATTAAAAGAAATTAAAACAATCGTGTCTAAAGAAGAAGGAGCCCCAAAAGGTGCAGCATTTCTTTCCCCATCACAACCAGAGAGATGATGGGAGAGAATATGAACTGTTTTGTTGTTCCAAAATGTTGGGAAAGGGCAACCGGTCATTCAGCCCAAGATGAGAAACTCGTTACAATGGGGAAAAATTAAATCCATATTCTACAACATCTGTGAAATTATCACAAACAATTAGATTCACAGTGCAGAAATAAAGTCATTTTTAATGAAAGATAAATACTTATTAGTCATCTTAACTAATTAGTATCCAAATATGTTTAAATTAAAAGGTTAAAGGTTACACTTTTTAATTCAGTACTGTCTTCTTTATGTGCATTTTAATTTTCTTGTTATTATTATTATGATTACAGGAGCAGTAGCTGTATTAGCAGTACTGACACTAGTGAGGTCACATTTAAATTAAAAATGAGAGCCGGGTCTTTGTCATTCGTTCATGTATATAGTCTGATTCACTTTGCTCACAGAATCCAAACAAACTTTGTACCACAAATACTGATGAATCACACATTTATTCATGTAATGTTCATTCACTCACAGATTTGTTTGTGGATGAGACCAAGTGAGATCATTAAGTCCAGCTGCTCCCAACCAATCAATCCTTTGCAGACTTCCTCTCTCCTGTTACAGATGATAACTTACCACTCTTGTTGGTGGTGTTCAGTACAGGCACACTAAGGGTCAGAGGTGAAAGTGCTCCAAGATATGCCACCTTGAACATTTATTGTGTTTATTACCAAGAGTTAGTGAACCTGTCGATCAAACAGGCACCAACTGTAAGACAATTCTCAGGAAAATTCATTACAGGCAGCTACACTGACCTACAGTAAACAATGTTATTTTACAGTGTACCTACTGTATTCTACATAATTAAGCTGCATTAATGTATATAGCTTCTAAAATATCATTAACCAGCCTGTGCAGATGTGCTGGAAACATTTAAAGAGAATGACAAAGATGCTGTATCTGTAGAAGACAGTCACTGAGTGATGCAGAATCTTAAGGATATATTTTATTAACTCCATAAAATCTGCAGTATTATCAAAGAAAAGGGCAGTCTTACATCCAAGTTCATAGTCATTGTAGATATACTTTGTTAGATTAAAACTTAGTATAGTCCAAGAAAGAAATACAATTGCATTAATGTGTAATTGTTGTAACTGTTGTGTAGTTGTTGTCTTCTTCAGACTGATGGGAATACACTGGTTTGATTGTATAAGGACAAACCAAGCAAAACAAATTCATGCTGAAGAGGGTATGTTAAAATAATGAAGCAACATAATGAGCAACAAGATGAGACTGGTTTCAAACCTCCGTGATTTGGCTTGAGAGCCAAGGTGAATGGGAGACAGCAGCTAACTAAATGCATCATATCCATTCACTGTGTGCCTGCATGTGTACAATGGTATAATATGGTCCTCCTCTGCAAAAAGGCCAAATAGTAATTGGGTGCTTGTGACTCTTAAGAAAATGTACGTAATAAGAGCAAGGAAAGATCTGTTGAGGTGCACTGGAGAAGAAAAAAAGCGGTTGGAAAGAGGGCGAATTAAGAAAAGGCACATTCGGAGTGAGCACAGCAACGGATGGAGGAAGCTAAAGTCCACAGAATGAGAGCAAGACGTGGGAATAAAAGCAGATTTAATAAGAGAGACAGTGTATGTGTGATTATAGTACGCACTGTGAGTCTTAAAATTCCAGTTAATCTCTATCTTTCTGGATCCCTTCTTTAACTACCCTGCTCTGTTGTTTACGCGCTACGTTTCCATACGTTTTCCATATAATTGCATTTTTTCCCCGCTTTTCTTTTTGTGACAGAAAACTCGCTCACCCTCCCCAGTTTTTGCATTTCTAGCTCCTTGACTAGTGAGCTAATTAGTTTTGCAGTAATTACCTGCTTCAGTGCATTGTAATAGTCTCTTTATTGTTTAGGGGGGGGGGAAAGGAATTACACAGTACAAGCAGAAAAGGTACAATGAATTGAAAGGCTCTCAGATTTTGATTTTGTTGTTCTTTAAACTTGCGACCAGCCTGAATGTCAAGTTTTTGATGTGAAAGGGCAGAAGAATAGAAAACAGAGCTAAGCCTTTTATCTGCCTGCACCTTATTCAGATAGCTGTTACTTTAGAATTGAAAGTAGGGTACTGGAAAGCATATGTGGCTTTGGGAAAAAGCAGCAACACTTCCTGAGCGCTCAACCAGGCAGTGCAACTCCCAAATCAACCAAACCATTAACACAACGCGTCACTTCTCTCAGACGTCCTTGATTTTGTTGTTGACACATCATTTACAAAAGCAACATTAGTTCTCAAAAAAATTAAAATGTTGTAGTATTCTTGTGATTTTTTAATGTACAGTTCAACCCCAAATTAACCTTAACACCTATTTAACTGCTAGTCTGTTTGAGTGTGCTCAGTTTCAATGATACTAGCTGCACAGATGTCTGATGGATTTTACTCTGCTCAAAGGACAGGGCCAAAGGAAAACTTTTAAAGCAGCAATGTATTTTCCTGAAATATAGTTACACATTTATTTAAAAAACAAAAGAATCCACGAAAAATGCATCTATCCTCAGCGTAACAGCACTTCTTCTTGGTTGCTCTTACAAGAGAATCTGGAAAGATTACAGCAAAGAAGACCTACGAGGATAACGTCTTCCTTTTGCTAGCACCATCTAACAAGAGTTTTAATCTTTACAAACAGAATGCAGAAGATGGCAGGGGAAGAGAATTTACAATTTTTGGTTGCATAAAGATCGATTCCAGTTTAACATTTTGTGATGTCATAACTCAGGGTAAACTTTTTCCATGTCCAGCTGTTTTCCAAAGAGTGTGAGCAGATTTATTTTGATGGAAACAATTATCAGCAACTGAGTTTTCTTTTAAAGATTTTCAAGTAAATATTATTTGACATTAGCAATGATAGGAAATTGCATGTGGCTTAGATTATCCACTGTTCTGAATATATTGATGATTTTCCATAGGTGACTAGCAATGGGTTCATAAACAATAGTTACATGGGAACTAAGCCATCGTCATAACTTTAGTCAGATAACTGTGGTTGAAAATATGGGTGTGTTACCATACTAACATAAAACATCCAACAGATAAAAGCCTCTGTTAGACCTTTGTTTTCTCCTCCACACAGCTCCTGAGCCTCGTTTTTCAATGTCTCCTGTGATTGTTTTATAAAACTGATTAAATTCTCAGTGTTCTATTCAAAGGCGTTCTGGCTCCTCATTTGCCGGATTGTCAAAACGCATAGACACAGCTCTGTCACTCGCAAGTGAAGTGAAAGCAGATGTATCGTGTATTCAAGGATACTGCAGTCTGACAGCAAAGAAGTAAATCAAATCTTTTTCCTTTCTTTGCATGCAATAAACACATATACCTCACCAAAAACAATTTCCCTCTATCACTCCATTTTCTCCCAACGACTCCCAGTTTTTTGTATTTTCCTCGCTCGGCGGTGCGGTTGCAGTGAAACAGACGACATGCCTCGTGTGTGTGTGTGACTGCCACTTGAAAAAACACCACTCACACAACTGTGTGTGTGTGTGTGTGTGTGTGTGTGTGTACGTGCTCATAAATTGGCACTTGGGGTGTCAGCAATCTGGCACTGCGATGGGCTCTTCATGAATTCAGAGGCTTACTAGAGCTGCTGTTTATTTATTCAGGGCATCATACGGAATAGAGGGAGAGGTGGGATGAGAATGCCGGGGCAGAGTAACAAACATGAAAGTAAATATGATGTATAATTGACATATCCCTGACATCTCTTAGCTTCACTGGACCTGCTTGGGTTGGACAAGCTGTGCTCCTATTATTCTTACGGAGTCTAGTGACCTCACACAGAGTAAATCACAACAACTCTTCCCACCTGCAGTGTGAGCAGGGGTTAGCCCGAGCAATTGAAAACACCTGTCAGTAGGACAGGGTCTTAAAAGCTTCAAGCTTGATGCTAAAGAATTAATGATAATATTTTTGATGATATTTGTTTTCTTTCGCAGGCACAGTATTAATGGGCGATACACATTTAAGGCCATAAAAAGAAAACATTTAAGCTAAAAAAAAAAAAAAGACCAGAATTATTTTTTCTTAAATTGAAACTACATTATTACAAAATATGCAAAATATATTTAACTGGAAGCACAGTTTGTGTTAATCCACTTCTCCCCTACACCTCTCCCAAGTTCTGCCAGCTACTGATGCTACAGTACTCCTGAGATGAATGAAACAAGGAGAGGAGAGGTTAGCCAATGAAAGACAAATCCAAGAGAAAGAGGAGGGGGAGAATACCCTGGTTCATCACTTTTAAAGGAAACTGACAGCAGACAGTTACTTTGTTCCACTAAATCAGGATGAAAAAGTTACAGTTTACATCAAAGTTCCTGATAAAATGTTCAGCAAGATGGCGTGCATGCTAATGCAGAGGTTAGCTGTAGCATCAAACTGTAGTCGAGTTGCCCTCATGAAAATGCTTTGGCTTCTGCTCAAGATCAAGTACTTTAAAGCTTTTAGTGATTTTTTACTGTGACAGTTGTATTTCACATCATTAAAATATGCTGTATATGTACACTCGGTGTAAATACTGAAGACATATTTAGGCCCAGGGGTCTGGAAGTTGATGATCCAGACATGTATCAGCGAGGGAGCTTCCTGGCAACTGATGTGCGTTAAATTAAATTAGAGAAAAAGATTAGACGAGTCTAGAAGACAGAAAACATTTAAAGCTGAGCAGTCTTTAAAAGGATGAGGTTAAACATTGGCCAAAACAAATATTTTGTGTTTATTTGAAGTTCTATATGAAAATATTAATCTGATTCTTCGTTAAATATCAATAATAATAATCAATAATAATCAATAATCATTAATAAAAACTTTTAACTGTTGCTGAAATGTGGCGCGTGGTGATTTTGATTTTGCTAACCTTAGCAGTGCTAGCCTTGGTCTGTTTCATGCTGGTGTGCTGCTACAGCTTTGGTTGCTTGGTTTGGAGAGGGGGCAGACATCTGTCAGTGCTGCAGCCCCAGGTGGTGCCACTTGTGTAATAATACCTTTGAAATTGTAAATGAAAATAACATAGTTAACTGATTTTTACATTTCAATTCCTCATTGAGTTGCTTTGCACATCCTTTAGCTTGAGCCTTTCCTATGAGTGCCCTTTCCTGCCATCCTTCTGTTTAGCTGTTTCTAATTCCTGTCACATATGGATGCACAAGTTTTGGATTTTTACTAGGTTTTATATAGTCAACACAAAAAGTTCACACATTACAAACAAATTTAACCCAGCTGTCACTGCGAAGGGCAAACCACAACCCTATTCACACTCAGCGGAACAGTTGAATGCTGAATGACGAACAGCAGCTAGCTGCAGATTGTAGGTCTCTTGGTTGAGAAGACACAGTGAAATGTAACACAACGGTTATGGTGAGTTGATACATTTGTGCTGTTTACCAAATACGAATGACAGATAATTGCAGCAGAACTCAAATATATTTTAGCTTCATTTGGGCCGCGTGCAGCTCACCAAATAGCTGCATATCAGTGTCAGGCTCATTAAGAAGCTGCTTTATCAGTGTGGATCCACTGTGTGACTGTTTACTCTCATGACTACAGAAATGCACCACTGCTGATCAAAAAGCAGAGGTTAGGACAAACATCAAAATCAAGAGAAGATGAGTAAACAAATGTAAAACTGAGGTATAATTATCATTTTATATTTCTGTCTTCTGTTGAGTTTATTATTAATAATTTTGCTATTATTATTATGAAGTTATGCTAAATAGGTGTCATTAATATCAGATGAAGTCTACTAACACAGATGGTAAATCACCATGGTGCTGAAAGGCGCCTTTGATGTTACACTTGCTGTTTTTCCCATTTTCTTTCTGCTAAGCTTAGTTCAACAGTGGTAACATTTATGTAAAACAAGTTAATTTCATTCTATTGTTAAAAGAAAACCACATCAAAAAAAATATTCTTCATACCTATGAAGCACAAAAAGGCATTTCTCAGTTTATTTGCCAAAAAGAGAGTAGTTGCTGTAACACTGCCACTGAAAAAAATTGACTTTTTCAAACAACAGACTACATTCCTCTAGTAAAAAGAAAGCTCTGAGGTTTCTGTCTCCACTTTTTAACTGCACATTTTTGTTCGAGTAGTCATTTGAGCCTTTCTTTGCAAAGTTGGAAAAAAATGATAGTTGGATCTCAGACATTACTCTTTAGTGAAGGATCATTGTGTCCTAATTTTTGTAACAGCCAACCCGCTTCCATCCTTCCTCTTTATTCTTTTCCCTTTGCGCACCCCCTCTCCTTCTCCCCATCAAAATAAAGAAAGAGGTCACCATCTGTGGCAGCAGTATGGCCAAGTCAGAAGCCTCATCTATTAATCAAAGCTACATTTACTAGCATACTTAATAAGGCCTGCCAAATTTGCATAGGAACATAATGTGAGTAAATATTTAAAAAGCTTACCGTATGTCAATTTGTGCCAGTATTGCCTCCATTGAACTGTGGATGTGAACAACTTGTAGGTGTCTTGGAAAATCAAATATGCAAACAGCTGAGGGGATAAAAAGCTGTTCCTTCCTCTGGTGGGCGGGAGCAAAGAAGCAAAGGACACTAAAGGGAGTCCAGCCCAATCTAGACTTCTTGGACTGAGTATTAGTACAACTATTTGTCAGAAATATGCACTGCATTGCTCCAAAAGGCCCCCAAACCGCAAACAAGTTGGAAAGGTCACGTTAGCAGACCGCAGGCATCCCTCACATTCAAAACAGTAATTGAATTTAAATGGGGGCTACTATCCATTTAAACTGTACTAGTGACTCACTTTTCAAAAAAGGCTCAAGAGTCTGTTGCAGAAAGTGCAGTTTCTAGCACTTTCAAATTTCATATCCGGTTTTACCCCCAAGTCACCCCAAATACTCTGGCTGGTGTTCATCAGTAATAACTACAGTCCGTAAGTGTCACTGTTTACCTCAGGTGTCAATTTGCAGTCATCCACATTCTCTGGAGGAGGCTGCAAAGCTTTGAGAAAGGAGTCTGATACAAGTTGATGAGTCAGTAAAGCACCGTTCTGTGTGATGATAGTGATATTGAGGTAAGTTGTTCAGGATATCCTGAAGTTTTGTCTTGGTAAGCACTGATGTTAGCTATTAGCTATTACCCAGTGTTACTGAAAGGTAATCTAAGGTTATCAGGCTCAGACATTCAGTGAAAAAAACTCTGATTACATTCTCACATTATATCAGTTTATATATTATATCAGACTCTTTTTCAGAGGGAGAGTGTCAGTGCCTAGCATTAGCAGGTGTAACGCTAGCTTATAAACAGCTTTTGTTGTTTAGCTAGCTGTCTGGAGACGGAGAGTGGCATGTCTGATCTGCTCACAGTAGCGAACTGTGACAATATCACTGATGAGTAAACACGTTTATGTACATTTTCTCATGTTAGAGCTCTCAGTTCAGGAGCTGAGACTTGAGGTGAGGAGGAATAGCATGATGTGGAGATGAAACTAATAACTTTAGCTTGAGAAGTGTCATGGAGTAAAGGATATTATTTTCCAACATTGTATACGTTAACATATAATGGATGAAAGATCTAGATTTTATGCTGCAAAGCATTTGTTAGAATCCAGGTTAATAAAGAAAATGCATTTCAACCCTGTTAGGAAAAACAAACAAACTTGACTTTCATTTGTTAGAATCTCATCTCAGGCTGTAATTGTATTAGACATGTAGGCAGTTCTGTGAATTTGTGATTTAAGATGAATAAAAAAAATGCACACATACGCATACTAAGAAGAAAAATTAATAAAGAACATTATCCACAGCGCTGATCCTAGAGTGTGCTCCAGAGCACTTGCAGAAACATATTCCTAGTATAGATATGGGGCTATAGCTGTGATTAATATTAATTCTGACTTTCATATTCCACGTGGGAACCTAAAAGTCATGTAATTATGAAAATGAAAAATGTATACCGTTTAAAAATTTGACGGGTACATCCATAGAAGAAATGAATTATAAATGGTGCGTGGAGTCACTCTCTCCATCCGTCGCTATCACAGCTTGAGGTCATCCAGTGTCAAACAACCATTCCAATAATGTGTTAAGATTCACAACGATCCTTCTGCTGGGGAAATGTTCCTGTAATCCCTTTGACATGCTAAACATCCAACAAAATGCTGACCTTTTTAAGAATACCTGAGTGGTTGGCATTTGCAGTGACAAGTGAAGTTGTGTTACCGCACAGTTACAAGGTGGGATGTTAAGGAAAATCAATGACACAAGCACAAGGGCAGCAGGCAGCAACCTTGTAGTGCTGCAGTTAAAAGCAGATTCACTTAGACTTTCTGGGCATTGATCAAATGTAAAGAGAGTGAAGAAAGAGTAATAGTATAACAGTAATGTGAGAGTCGTTTCTGACTTGGACGATTTATAAATGAGCACATGGATGGAAATCAATACTCCATGAGTAAAAAAAATGAAAATAAAGACAAAATAAACAACATGATAAACAACTATGTGAAAAATTGAACACAGCATCTCTATATTTATATTTATATGAAAGTAATGGGGCTTTTATCTGGTGTAGCAGAATATGCAGCCTTCATTGCTTTTATTCTTTTATCCCTGTGCAGCCTCAAAAGACTTGCTTTCTATAAACACACAACACAGTTTATCATAATTATTAGTTTGTGGACCATCACACCTTGTCACACCTTAAATTTCATTACTAGTCTTTGCCATTTAGTTTTTTTCTTCTTCTTGAATTGTTTTTTGGTAAGAAATCCAGTTCAGACATTTGACTTGGCTGACATGATGCTTAGTATACAGCTGTGACGCTATCTACATTCAAAATTGCCTCTGTGCAGTTGCTTAGCTATAGAGACTAGAACCAGTCTTCCTTTAAAGATGGGAGTCTATGGGGATAGATTCACTTTTGGAGACATTCAGAAACTGAAAATCAAGTATCTTGGGGTCTTGTTCACGAGTGAGGGGAGATTGACAGATGGATTGGTGCTGCAGCTGCAGTGACGCAGTCGATCGTGGTAAAAAAAGAGAGCTGAGTGTAAAAGCGAAGCTCTCAATTTACTGGTCTACATCCCTACCCTCACCTATGGTCACGAGCTGTGGTTAGTGACTGAAAGAACGAGATTGTGGATACAAGTGGTGGAAATGAGCTTTCTCTGATGGGTGGCTGGCCTCTCCCTTAGAGATGGGGTTAGGAGTTCACGCGTCCGGGAAAGGCTCAGAGTAGAGCCGCTGCTCCTCAACATTGAAAGGAGCCAGTTGAGGTGGTTGGGGCATCTCACTATGATGACTCCTGGGCGAGATGTTCTGGGTATGTCCCACGGGAAGCAGGCCCTGCGGCAGACCCAGGACAGCTGAGAGATAATATATCTCTGCTGGACTGGGAGGAGGTAGCCGGGTAGAGGGAGGTCTAGGTTTCTCTGCTTAGGCTGCTGTCCCTGCAATGTGGCCCCGGCTAAGCAGAAGGAAACGGATGGATGGATGGATGAGCACTGTAGTGGATTTCCTATAAACCAGGGTTTTTATGATGTATTTATAACTGTATTGTGTTTTTGTTACCTCTCTTGTGAAGCACTTTTTGACATCTGTCTGTGAAAAGTGATATATAAATAAACTCAACTTACTTACCTTCCTGGTGTTGATACCCCGAATTTTTCCTACCAACTTCTCTAATATACTTCTCAAAAACCACAAAATCTTTGTCTAAGAATGATCTTAATACATTTTCTTGGTTAGACCAAAGAAACAACATTTGAAGATGTTAAATCGTTGATTGTCCAAAGATTATTATAAGGTCTTGAACAAAAAGTCAGTACTTGGTTTTCTCATTTTCAGTATTGTGAGGTGAAAAGACTTCCTGACAGTTACATCTTGCAAAGTCTTGAATACTTAAAAAGAAAACCCACTCGACTTCATTCCATGAAGTTGTCTTGCCTTTCATCCAAGTATCTTCTTCAGAACTTAAGAAGTCTCTTACATGAGACACAAAATATCATCACAAAGGAAGTTAGTCCAATTGTCTTCTTTTTAAACACTCAAGACCCACATGACCTGGATGATTGAGAGCCTACATGACTATTCCTGTCCTATAAGGTTCACACTCTACAATTGTACACACCACAATGATTTATGGAGGATTTCTCTGTAAAACTGAAACCTTTTCAACAATGCACCCACCTCAAAAGTGCCGCATGTCACTATAGACTCTGATACATCAAAGTGACTCAAAGGGGAGAAGGTATAAAACAAAAAAAGCCCCAAGGAATCCTTTCATCATGGTAAATGACAAGCGTCTCTTCCACAAAGGCATCAACTTTGGTCAGCTACATGTTTGATTGCATTTAAGTAGCCACTGATGGACACTGTGTACAAAGAAAGTAATGACATGTCTGCTGCAAACACAACCATAAAATAGAAAAAGATCAGGTAAAAAAAAAGAAAAGAAAAGTATGATTCAGTGGGTGAAAACACACACAGAGGATATAGACATCAGCATTTAGGGTATAGTTATTGGGAAGGTGTCACTCTAGAGGACTGATGGTGCTTGTGGTTTTCCTCCAGAGGATTTCAAAATCTCCCCCGTCCAAAACCACTCTGTTACGAGATTTCTCAAACACACATGAGGCGCAGTTCCTGCCTAGTGGGAGGCTGCCATCCCCTAGGGTGAAGAAGAAAAGGTTTGCCTCACGTCGGCACATCGCAACAGCTGTTGCAGTTGACCTTTGGGTCTTGATCAAAGAGGCCTGCTTTGTCTGGTGTTAATATCAAATGATGAACATTCAGCTCCCGCGCTGCCCTTTATTTTTGCTGCCAAACAGACAGCAGGAACACATCAGCCAGCCCTGATTGGTATTCACAGACGCTTGTATAAATAATTATGAGGCTGCTGAATGCTGTTGGACAGTAAAGAGAAGACAGGCTGCTCAATTCTCCGTTTCTTTTCTGTCCTTTCTAGTATCTTTTAGAAGCCACTGCTTTGAAATGTGCTCTTTTATAACAAAGTCAAACGTTGTATTATACTCAATGTACTTCATATTTTGAAATGTAATATGAGTGATTAATATTTCTTTTCATTTATTTATTTTTTGTTGAGGTAGAAATTGTTTGCTTTTTCATTATAGGGTGAAAACTAAAAAAAAGAACTACAAAAGATTTCTATCTTGCAAAAACAAAAAATGATTTCATGAAATTTCAAACTGTTTGTTTTGTTAAACATCCCCAGGTGGTAGCGTCTGAAAAAAGAAGCCAAAAACTGTAGTTCATGAATGGGTATTTAATCTGATTTCATATAAGAGTCTGACCTGTCATTGGAGGAGAGATCGAGTACATCCTGGACAAATCACCAATCTGTTGCAAGGCTAACACAGAAAGACATTTTCAACAACCATTTTTGCACCCACATCCAATTATAGAATCACCAATTATCCTAACCTCATGCATGTCTTTGGACTATGGCTTGAAGCTGCAGTGCCTGGAGAGAAACCATACAGACATGGCGAGAAAATGGGACTTGAAAGATCCAACCGAGAAGCCCCCTCAGCCCTGTGAGGTGACAGTGCTATCTGAAAGTCTGATTTGAAAGTGGCTGTTCGGTATGAGGGTGACTATCTACATGTGTGTGGAAATACTGGCACTGAACACAATCAAAGGCTACCAGGACATTATTGTTTTATTATAAATTATATCACTAATGGAGAAAACCGTAATCATTCTTATTCTGACCAGCGACTATTATTTAAGTAAATGTGCTCTTATGGCCATAAACAGATGCATCACATATTGGACACAACATACTTAATCCATAAACATTTAATCTCATTAGTAAAAGGAGGTTATTAGCTGGATGTATATACCCTCACTGAATACAGCCACAGCGAGTTCCATCATCCTCTAAGTGAAGAGTAAGCAGCGCCCTCATATCTCCACAGCGTTAGCAGGAAAGTGATTATAATGAGCAATGTGAAAGCAAAAGCTGTCAGGAATTGCGGAGATGGATTAAAACAGAAAATGGCTCTACTGCTGAGGATTTCAGATGAAACAGGACAAACAATCATTGAACGAGGCATAATTTCTACCATGTGGACATGTTTTCACACACATATTGGCAAGCACAGCCGCATATAAAACTTGTGCAGCCACAGTTTAGTGCTCTCGGCCAATCAATACCTCTGGCCGATCAATCGCCTGAGAGGAGAACAAAAGCAGAGGTGGTGGTCGAGGAGCAAACCTGTGACATTTCATTGTAAATGAACGCTTGAACTCCCGTCATTATTTTGTGCAATGACAGCATTTTTTATAATCCCAATGCCCTCTTTAATTCTATCTCTTGCTGAGCGCCTTCTTTACATGAACTCTTGATACACTCTCTAGTTCCATGAATAAAGCAATTACAGGAATTTTCATGTTCACAGGTAGAGAGGGGCGCCAGAAAACAGGATGAAACCGATGCAGTCGCCAGCTCAGCCACGCTCCTGCTGAGAGTTATCTTACTAATAGCAGAACAAGAAATTAGGATCCCAGTTTTAGTAATGACTTCAGCTTTTTTGTGTGTATTTGACCCCACATCAAATAAAAAAATTGAAGCAGAAACGACATTACCAAGCAGTAAGTGTATGTTAAGAAATGAGATCACTGTTAAATTGTTCACATAGTTTCTATTCAGACATGTAAAAAGTGAACATTTTGTAGTTTCACATCATTCAAATGCAGAAAACAAATAATGGCTAATTGCCACTTGGTATCTAGATGTAGTTTTTTTAAAAAGAAGAAGAAGAAATACAAATTAAGAGGAAATGCAATTTGGTGAAACCTGTGGTTAGGACCAGTGTGAAGTCTTATTGTGTATTTAGTGTGGGGGTCATACTCTGGTACTGTTGTCCTGGTAAATTACAAAAGAACATACAGATAACATAATTATTCAGTATTATGATAAATGTTTAGTGAGAAGAAGCATTAAATATGAGAAGGTCTTATTTAACACAAATGGTCTCTTTATATAGATGTTATGTAAGCTTTAGCTTCAAAGGACACAATTTCACTTTGTTGTTTGATTTCTTTTTTTAAATCATTCATTTCTTGTGTTATAAATGTAGAAAATAAAGACAAGTATATCTCTAAAACTGAGGTCTCTGTTTACTAACTTTTATTTAATTTATGTGTTTATCACCACAGAGTAAGTCTATGTATAAGACAGAAACAGAATGACTCCCTGTGTATTGCTGGGTCAGAGTCAAAGCACTTGGTTAAGTTAATTCCCTTTTTGCAAAGGTCTCTTCATCTCTGCAGCTGATGATCATCTCTTGAAAAAAATCTGATGTCACCTTTTTTTTTTTTCTTTTATCCTGAATTTAAATGTCCTCACACGGGGCTCTCCCTTATCATCTCTGCTTCGGTATTAAAAATCCACTTAACAAGTTCAGAGTCTTTTGCTCTCTTTTCATTTCGAGATAGCAGACTCACAACCCCCGCTCCTCCTCCCCCCAGTCATACCCCCACAGTGTGATTAGTATGGAGGCCCTGCACGTTCTTTTCCACACTTCATTAGGAGACATGTGTAGTCCCCTCAGCCCAGGGATCAAGTACATACCACCCCCAATCTTGCGTCTTTTTTTAGCTTTCAGTCAAATTCTATATTAAATTCCAAGTTGTATTGCTTACTTAAAGGGCCTTTCATGGCCCAGATATATATATATATATATATGTTCTTATATATGAACCCAGGCTTTTTATCTGCTCCTGATCTCTTTTGTGAAGCCATAGTGACCAAGCCTTTGATGTTCCAGCTTATTCCCCTTTCTATGAGTTGTCATTTTTCTGGTTTCTTGCTAAATCAGAATTTAGCATTTAAATTGATATTTTCATTGTGAATGGCCACAGCATTTGTTGGCGTCAGTGTTGGGTAAGTTACTTTAAAAAAAGTAATTAATTACTAATTACTAAGTAATTAGTAAATATTGTATTTAAAATACTTATCTAATTACTGTGTCAGAAAAGTAACTTAATTACTAAATAAGTAATTTAACTAAATACTTCTTCAAATCCCTATAAACCTTGAGTGGACAAACAATAGAAATTAAACTCTTTAAATAATAAATAAAATTTTTTTTAAAAGACGTAGACTCTACAGTACGCAGCGGTAGCATGTCTTCCACAATGTAGCCTGCAGTCATTTTTTAAGCTCACCTTCAGATGCTTTCTGTGCTGCTGAAGTAAAATCAAGTTTTGCCTGCTTAGCGGGAGTTGCCGCGGTGTTATCCATGGATGATGAATAAGGATCACTCAGAAGTGTTCGTCTATGCTCTCGTGTCAGGCGCATCAGTAGATTACTCGTGCTATTAACAGCAGCCGATAGTTTTTTCTCCCCAGGACATAGCTTACATATTACTGTAATATTCTTGTCTGCTTGTTTCAGAAAAGTGAAGAGTATGTCCATTTCATAAAACAGCCACTCGCTTCAGCCGAGTCCGACATCTTCCGCTGTAGAATACGACTATGCTGCAAACTGGCGCGAAATGACGTGCAGCTGCACTACAGCGATGTTAAAGCGGCAGTTTACTTCTACGTTTAGAAGACAAATTATTGAAATTAAATAATGATATTCAGCGAGTTTAATTATTTTACAATGTAACACAAGTACATTGTAAGTAACTGTAATTAAAATACCTAAAAATGAACAGTAATTAGTTACTCTGCTTTTTCAGTGGAAAAGTAATTTAATTACAGTAACGCGTTACTTAGTAACGCATTACACCCAACACTGGTTGGCGTCTCTGTTTTGTGCCTCTGATTCTCACTTCCTGTTTTATTTTGGTAATAACTCTCCTTTTGTGTCTCTTTGCTTTCTTTGTTTTCGCTCCTTTGTCTTATGCAATAACACAGAAGATGTGCACTGATGAAGGCATGTACTGATAACAAACGCATACCTGTGCATGTCTGTGTGTGTGTGTGGGTGTGTGTAGGTGTGGGTGTGTGTAGCACTTGTACAATCCTCCCTAGTCACCAGTTTATTATATCATCTTTTTTTTATTGCCATTCCCAAGGGTTGTTGTGTTTTCTGGTTTGGATTTTTACATGAACTTTCCCATAAATTACCTCTTGCTTATTTATTTTTTTAGCTTCCTTAGTATAAACATTAGGATTTTGAATTTTAGTCTACACAGGTACGTTCTTGGTTAATTCTTAGTTTCCATTATTATGAAGGCAGTTCACATATTACTGAAGTACATGGACGGTGTAATTGCTCCACAAATCTGCTCCGGAGCAGGTTCAAAATTACAGATCAACAGGTATTAAAATAACCATTTACTGACCAATTGTGTGTGTGTGTGTGTGTGTGTGTGTGTGTTAGCAGCTGCTTCAGATCCATCGTTGCCCTCAGTAGATTAAAACTCCCCGTCATTACACTGATTGATTTTCTTTAATGTCGATCACAACTATGAGGAAGTGTGTTGTCTGTAAATAATTCCACAGCCTGAAATGAAATTCAAAGCTGTGTTCTACACCACAGCTAAATGAGAGAGAGAGAGAGCCAGGGACTGCGTGGAGATTTAGATGTTACACCACACTGTGCATCCATTTTGGACCAAACTCATTACCCATAATTCAGCACTCAACTTCCCACCCTTGCAAATAAATGTTTGAGACTTCATCTACGTGTCCAGCAGGGCCTTGGTTTGTTAAAACTTCTGGCAACTTTTTTAAAAACTTCACAAAATGTGGCTTAGCACGTCTTCATTTTTGGGGGGCAAAGGGGCATAGTTTCACTTTACTCTGTGTTTCCCCCTGTGAAGGTGTCCTCATTTAGTCAAAAACAGCTTTAGGAGTCCTACTCTATGGTTTGCTTCAGTGTTCTGATCAGTGTGGGCGATCGCTGCAGGTTTTCTTTGTCAAATATTAATGAAACATCTCAATTTAGAGCAAAGTTCTTTGAAAGTGGTAATGCTGAATCTTCATGTAAAAGCAACCTCTGTTGTGGGTTTATGAATTATTTAGTGACCTTTCTGTAATGAAACAGGTGACGAACAATCTCTCAGACAGGTGAAACACTTAGATGCTCACACAGATACAGTAAGAGCCTCCTTGTGGATCCGCTCTGACTCACAAACCATAATGTTGTCATTTTATTTCTAAAAAAGGCACTCTAGCCTGAATGTATATGATTGTATTTCCTCTGAGTGTGGGTAGTTGAACATTTAAGCAGCATAACAAATTTGAGGATGTCCTAAAGGTTCAAAATCTGTGCAGAGGCACAACATCGAGTTTCATCACCTGACTAAGACAGTTTCATCTGATCTGCCCAGCTTCATCTGCATATCTATTCTTCATATCTGTGTGGATTTAATCAGAGGAGTCAATGAGGAATAACACCTCTTACCTGGACTCAGCTATGAAGCCTAAAAGAGCAGGTCAGCCTTATTTAAAAGATTGAATTTTGAGTAATACTATCATTTCTCAGAGGCTGAGCAGCAGCTGTGCAGGGGAAAATTATCTTAGTGGCTGAAAGTAAAGTTACCAAATTTGAAGTGCAAAGGGGGACCTCCAGGATGTTCCACTTGCACAAATATTCATAAAAATGATGAGTCACTCTTAACTTTTTCAAACTTTTAGACTGACATCCACAGTTTGGAAACATTTCACACTTTTTAAGTCACCAAGATTTGTATCATTAAATGTCTTTTATGTCATCGATGTCTGCAGGAGTATTTGCCAAGAAACCCACAGCCTACTGTCGTAGGTGTTTTCACTTATCATGCCTGATTAGAAAACACTGTGTGAACATATACAGGCAGGCTGACACCCTTTTCACTGCTTAGCTGAGGTAAATTACATAATTATTATTATCAGTTCACAAAGTTTAATGGTATCATGTAATTTCCTGCAAAGCTCCAGACATCTCCAGTTTAAATAGAGGTATAATGACATCTATATTTTAATTGTCTATATTTTAAGTTTTTTGGTCATGCATTAAAATTGCATTTATTAAATTATATTTATATTATAAAGTTTATAGTTATTTATTGTTAGAGGAGAGGTCTGTTTCACTGGGAGGTGGATGCAGATGCAGACAGTTGTAACTATTTGCCATTTCCCAAGCTTAACCAGCTAATTCAAGTCATTGAACGTGACCTCTGAACCTTGATTGGTTTTGTTACAGCATCTTACATCTTTAATACTATTATGATTTAGAGTATAATATAGAGTATAATGTGAATGGATACATGATTTATTATACTAAAAGACCACCCCAGTCAATCTATTTTTCTTTTTCCTTGCATGTTATTTGTGTGTTAACACAGCATCATACTGTCTATGGATCCACTATGCTTAGCTAGCTAGCGTGTTAGCTTGTAACTTAGTACTCCACCAACAAGGAGTCTAGCTTTAGTGAGTGTTTGATATTAGTTTCAAGCACTTTGATGCCAATTAGAAGATATTTATGAACATAAGAGCCTGTGTGTTATAATGCACCTTGCTAGTCAGGCTAGCATGCGTTAGCTGTTACTTCCTCAGTGGTCACAATGCTAAAACCTGTCTCCAAAACGACTTCACGAACCAGCTGGAACATCACAAAGTCTGTGATTACTCTGTCCTTACAATCTTGGTATCAAAATGAACTCAATTCTGTGTCAAAGATTAAATAACCCTAAAATATCAGCTCAGTAACCAACATATAAGCATAATCTGTGCAAAGATTTGTGTTTCTAAAGTAAAACAGTGAAAACTACAGCCCTGAATTCAGAAATTCAGTTTTCAGTTTTTTTCTTTGTCAATGGCTTAATGACACCGCTTTGTTTAAAAATATATTTTGAAGAATTAACCACACATTTATGGAGGCCACATAAATTTAGTGAGTCACTTAGCCAGTCTTTGCCATAATTTTGTATTTTTCTCCTTCCATCAGTGTTCAAAAAGAAATAACAGTAATTCTTAAAGGAAAAAAAAACATGCAAATTATTTGACTGCAATTGGATTTCTCAGGTTTGCTGTCAGTGGCGGTTCGTAATCTGTCGATTGTGGTATTCACAAAGTCTTCCCATTTGATAAAACGGCATGTCAGGAAAGAGTAGCACAAGGCCAAAGTCACTTTTAACATGAAGTGTGATTAAAGGAGGCGATGAAGAGCGGCTGCAGGATGATTAATGTAACAGCCTCCGTCTCTGCTTTGCTGGCTCTCTGAACGGTTATAATACAGTTTCTGTCTGTTTTAGTGTCTGTTCGTTTAAAATAAATGGAAAAATAATTTAGAATTTTAGATTTACGGAATAATTACAAGAAGAGCAATACAGTTTGTTAATTGCATTATAAAGTTATAAACCTAGGAAGAATAACTATGAAAACTAGAAAGATTGTGTTACATATTTTTTTAATTTGGATGATAAAAAGAAACAAATTACTGAGATTTGATAAAACTCAGATTTTATAACAGTGAGATGAAAATGCCTGGAGTAATTTTTTTTTTTCCAAGGAGAGCTATTTCAAGCTCAGTTCCTCCATTGCCTTTTCTGCTGAATTACATTCCACATTTGCCCCTGTGGCAGAACCAGTGCTGGACTCAGAGGTTATAGAACTACACTTTTAAGTGTCAGGAATCAAACAGCGGGCCATGATGGCTCTTGTGTTTGGATTTTCATATTGAATTAACTGCCCCGGTGGAACGCCGACCTTCTCTCTGCGTGGATCGAAGCTTCTCTTGATTCGTCTCTCCTGCTGGGTGCCCTGCGGGACCTCATCGTGTTTAACATAGCTGGGTTCACACAGGAATAAAGGCTAAGGTGAGCTTTGATGGCACATTTCGTTTCTCTCCTCAGCAGTCAGCACTTTGAGAGCTGGAGGGAAAATGAATTGTGGCACGTGTTGCTCACCTCATTTGAGTTGAAACGACAGCTCTGTCACTTATCACAAGAACCTCAGCAGGGTGTGCTGAACTCTCCACGGGTAGATGAAAAACTAAACTGATATAACCCCAGTTTGGCTTTGTTTGGTCGTAACATTAATTCAGTGTGCGATATAAACAGAAATTGTTTCCTGCAGAGAGGCTTCAGGTTTTAAGACAATGTTAACTATGTACTATGTATAATGCACTGAAAAACAACTTAATTTTAAAGCCCTGAAGACATGTCAAGAACTTTCAACCAGCTAAAAAGAAAGGAAAAGACAGGATTGTACAGGGGAAACAAATGCTTGCATTCATTTATTAATACAGAAACACAGCCTATCAACCAAGTCTGTAATGGTTACTCAGGGACAAAGAATGAACAGTCTAGCCAAAAACCATTTAAAATTGTATATTTTGGCCATATGTTAGTAGACATCTGCCCCTTTATTAGTAGACATAATTTAAATAAATAAACAAACAAATAGTGCCAGTTTCTTTGGTTGAATCAATGAAAAAAATCCCACAGACAACACAGTTTCACAGGGAAAACAGCATTTTACCAGCAAGGTGATTCTCAAAGAGCCATTAGATAAATTCTGGCACGGTGTGCAGTCTGTCCTTAAAAAATCTGAGGAAACTGGACAAGTGGTAGACTTATCTATAGCAGATGAAAAGCATCTAAAAGTCATGTCCTTAAGAGGAAATAAAGTCAAGCAAAGACATGACATAGGGTGACGTAGAACAGCGATTTAGAAATGCTACAAACATTTAGATTAGATAACATTTAAAACACAGTTTTCACTTTCATCCATGCTGACAAAGAACATCTACATCTCTCCAATGACTGTAGCAGTCAACAATTTAACAATTTAATTCCATTCAGTTTTATTTATATAGTACCAAATCACAGCTTACAATGATATAAAACCCCAACAATCAGATGAGTCCCCTAACAATCTTTTGGAGACAGTGGGGAGGAAGACAGGACAAAACACAGACTGTGGAAGAGAGCTAATAACACTAAGTAACATAAAGTGTGCATTTGAAAGAGAATTAAGGGAAAAGACAGACAGAACAAGAACAGAACATTCTGGGTCACTGCTGATGTCAACATCACATAAAGCAGATGAGTTATTATTTTTTTCCTTCTGCAGTTACAACTGAGGAACTAAAACGCAGCGATTATTGAGGCTAAAACAATCTGCAACAAACTTGAATTGCTCGAGTATAATTAAATGCAATAAGGGAGGGTGGTGCAGAGGTGATGCTTTCTTTTGTGTTGAATCCACAACAACTGTTTGTATTTGGTTTTATGTTATTTTGAAGGCTGAATGCTCACTCTGCTGCTACACTGGACACTGAAATTACCAGCATCGTTACTGCCAGACGTTTATAGTCAGAGGAACATTTCTCCTAGGGAAGTGGTCAGGAGTCACAGAAAGTCCTGTTTGATCCACAAACTAGGCCCAGACCTTGCCTGGTATGCAGGGGAAGACAACTTAGAATTCTGGGTTGTTATCATTGGCAAGACAAAGATCAGAGGTTACAGTAGCTGAAAAATCACCTGAATAATCAAGTTGTGGTTTGAGTTCCTTGCATCACTGAGATGACTTTCTGTGTGTGGAATCCCTGACTAAACTTCTAATCAAAGTCACTCATTTGTTTCAGCCTATATTTAGCTGCTGTAGGATGGTCTGTATATGCTGAAACAGTGGTGTGTGGTGACTTTTACAGAAAGGCAAGCAGAGATTTGCATCTCTTATATGGCTTTTTTCATAAGCGTACACCTCTGCCCGCTCTGAGATACACCCTCTGGTTTTTCTTTCAGGGACTTAATTTGACAGTTCAGCAGTAAAGAGGAGACAGGGAAGAGAGCATAGGACTGCAACAGCAAAGGACTTAAACTCAACTGCAAAATGTATGGGCACCTGTTCAACCAGTGAGCTAAACTGGCACACAGCCTCTGCTTTTTTTGACCACTGTGTTTGCACCTTTGTTGTTTGTTTGAGGTTATCAGTGAGAAACTGGAGGCGAGCTTTAGGCTTCAAATCAATATTTATATTTTCTATGAACTAAACCAAAATGAGAATAATGTTCCTGTACTTTTGATTGGTTTGGGTGGGCTGAGCCCAACTATGCCCATACACGGCCTAGCTCTAAGAATTAACTCTCCCCCACGCCCCCGGCATTGGGAGCAAAAAGGAGGAGATCACGTTTAATCGGTTATAACGCCGGTTGAGAAATATAAATCCAGACATGTGTGGTATCCACAGAAACCTCAGAATCTCAGCTAAAATGTCATATAAACCATTTCAACAACCACCAAACACACCGAAAACAAGCCGCGATTAAACGAGCAGTTACGTAAATGCGCAGAAGTCCGCTAAACACACAAAACCGAACCAGAAATTCTTCAGACTTCATGTAACCGGTTAAAAATAGGCTGGTTAGCTTCCAGGGCTATCACTGACTCCACACACCAAGTTTCACCACGATCAGACCAAAATTCAGTGAATCAGCCGCAACAGAAGACCACAAAAACACACAGCGGCGCAAATGCGCTAAGACAGAAATTGGCTTACCGTCCAGATTTCCACCGTTATTTTCGCCGGTAGCCGGTAGCCATGTGATAGCCGGTAATTACCATGCCAACCTAGCCGCATCAGAGCCGTTTTCGTCAACAACCTCCATTTTAGACCCACCTACAGACACGTGACTGGACAGACGCCATATGCAATAAATTTGGACACATGTGGGTTTTGGCATTACAACGTCTGATTGGTTGAAGTGACGTGAACGTGGCATCGTTACTTTGAATCTATTGGCTAAAACAATTAAAAAGAGGTGTCAATCATGCAAATTGACCAAAAGACCCCAAAGTTACAGCCCCTCAAAATTTAAAGGGCCAGAGGCCAATGAAGCGCTCCATGCGCACGGCAGAAAAGTGCCACTAGCATGTAAATGTGTGGTTAATTCTTCAAAAATATATTTAAAAAAAAAAAGCATTTTTAGGCCTGTTAATAAAATTTATTAATTTCTGCTCTTTAATACCTAAAAAAATAAACTGGCATGGTGTCCAATTGTGTGCCAAAATTGGACATTTTTGTACAACGTCTGGATATTCATGTATTGACAGGGCTGTAGTTTTTCACTGTTTTACTTTAGAAACACAAATCTTTGCACAGATTATGCTTATATGTTGGTTACTGGATTTCTGAAACCAAATATGATCTGAGCCATATTTTTAAAAGGGTTATATGCTAAAAATTACAAAAAAAAAATTAGGCGAGAATAAAATCTACTTACTTTTTCTGTGTTCCAGTCTCAGTAACTTTGACACAGTAATATCTGCTTTAATATTTACACCTCTGATGAAATGTCCCAAGTGTTAGCTTCATTTTGATACCAAGATTGTAAGGACAGAGTTTGTAATTGCAGAGAAATAATCAATTTAATTTAGGCATTGCATTTTTGAGCAGGAAGCTCAGAAACCCCCTTGGGGTTTAAGAGAGGAAATCCTCCAACATAAACACCTTCAGCATCTTTGACCCTGTAGTCATCAAAGATGTGCTTTAAGGCCTTGATGGAGGATGACTGAGTGTCTGTTATGTTATGAAAGAGATATTTTCACAGCGCTATTCTTGAGTGTGTTTGAGGTCTTTAATGTTACTATAGATCTACTCTGTTCTGCCAAAATGACAAACACGCCTCAGAATTTTCCATCACTATCAAACGTGTTAATGATGAGCAAAATTTTGGTTAATGTAAGTTCTTGTCTAACGCATGCAATACATATTCAAGTCAAGTCAAAAGTCATTAATTTTCTAAGGCAAACAAGAGATGTTAGGTGGCGATCCTTAAAATATCCTGAAAAACTTACAAATGCATAAAAAATATAAGTCATTGTCTCAACAGTTGATGCAAATATGGTCATTACTTGAAATAAAAATTGTGTTGTGCAGTGAGGAGCAGCTGATGCATTTGTTTCTACTGTACTGTAAGTGACGGCTAACAAGCGCCGAGTTAGCCCAGTCTGACAAATGCGGAATCTAAAATTAGCTCCAGGCCTTTTGGTGAACCGGGCATACATAATATCCCATCTGTGTGTGAGAGCATGCGTGTCTGTGATCTGATTCAACTAATTATGACAAAATAAAGGGGGAGTTTACATCAGTGTGAGAAACAGTGTACTGTAAATCTGCCCCGGGGATAACTGAACTCATTATCTTCCAGCGCTGTCATCGTCGCGTCTTTGACTTTGTGGGTGTTGAAAGGGCAGCTTGAGGCTGTTACAGAGGCGCTGGCATGCCGATTGGCGCACGCAGAAGCTGTATGTGATGAATGGGGTTTACCAGGCCAGAAGACAAGGGCTGCAGACAGTGACATGAGATGCGGAACATGGATTTATCTGCAGCAAGAGAAAAATCAATTAAAGCTCAACAGACTGAGTGTGTGAGTGCGTGTGTTTGTGTCTGTTCACGCTATTTGTACATGTTTGTGGTGTGAACCAGACAGAGACGGAGACTAAAAACTCCAGTTAAAGTCATCCTAGAAGTCATTTCAGCACCAACTTTTTTTATCCACTGCTAAATCCCAGAGACTCTGATTGTAGGAATCGCACCTGCAGGAGCCAAATGTGCAGTTGCATATAAGTATCTGAATCTGTATTGACCTACTTAAAGCTCCAGATGGGTGGGATGTGCACTGTAGAAGTGCAGACACAGATTGCCAATTTCCTTGTCAGATGTGAGGTAGGGTGAACGAGAGGCCAAGGTCCCAAAAATTTCAGGTACAGTCTGTGTAAAGTCGGGTCACCCTGAAGACTTGTTATGGTTCTTTGGAATCAGACAATAACCAGGTATCATCATATATTCAGATGACAATGATAATAATGCAGTTTGATCACCCAGCCTGTCACTCCTCGCTGATACAGCTGGTTATGGCAAAAGTCAGATGGGTCAATCCCACCTGCTTATTTTCAAGTGGACTTTATTATGATTTGGAATAAAAGACATATAATATTTTCATAAACCTGGCCAAGTACCTTTTAGAGCCTGTGAAAGTGAGTGAAAGTAGGAAGCATGTGAGTGAAAAACACAAACGTTCCTCCACTATGCGAACACTTTAGGCCTCTAAACAGGTCTGGTGTGTAAATTATCACCACCACAAGAGACCTTACGCATAATGGTGTTGGATGTTTTGCATCTGGGATAAAGTGGCATTGGACTTTAAGGGTTGATTTAAACCATTCTTGCTTGAATTCAGACATAGAATGACAAAACAACTACTTTCACATTAATTTTCTGAAATTAGCGTTTGTAATGAGATGTAAAATAAATTCTGTGTTTCATTTAAAAACAAAAATTAAAATAGAAATAGGGGCTAAACATTTGTGACCAGCAAGACATTTGAGTGGCACGCAGATTGTATATAAAAAGGGGGCATAACACCCATTTTTTAAAATTCTTTAACCTCAAGCTGTGTATTTTTTTAAACCAGATGTGACCAGCTGGGAGAAGATCTAACAAAAAATGTTAAAAAATGCATTTTGTTACCCTTTAAGCATCAAATTCACTTCTATCCAATGACTGTGATACTGAAGTGAGTTGTTGAGAATATGTTGAACTCTTCTTTTTGTAATTGCTGTTGTTTTTGCTGCTGCTAGCGGTTTTTAGTGTCTTTGAAGTGAACCTGGCATTATTGGATGCTGAATAAAGTCTCAAACAATGTGACAATATGATCAAACTGTTAACAGAAGAAAATGTGTGACTTTTAGGACTCTCAAACTTAACATTAGCGAGTATAATGTTTGCTTTGGCATTGGTTTCTGATGATACAACATAGGTACGGTCTTCATATCTTAAATTTGAAGCTGTCATGAAACGGCTGTGTAAAGCAGACGGGATAGGACCCAAATGAAGACTCATAGGCAGGACTTTAATGCAAAAAACACAGCCTGTATTGCTGAACGGGAAAATAATACAAAAGTAAACACACAGAGAGGCACACGGAGAAACACACAGCCATGATGGAGATCGCGACACTGGACAGAGGGAAACAGAGAGCTTAAATACACCAGGAATGACAAGGGAACAAAAAACACAGCTGTGACAAATTAGACACAATGAGACAGAAGAAGCAAGAGGGGGGACAAGAGAGACATGATGGCTCTGGAACATGGTAAAAAAAAACATGATAGACGGAGTGAACATGGAATAAAACACAAGGAGAGGAACATGGGAACAGAGAAGGGATACAAGACACAAGGACACACACATAAACACCAAACACAAGGAGAGGGACACAGGGGACAAAGACACAAGGGGAACCTAATAGACAAGAACTAAACAAGGGAACTTAGACAATTCCAAATAAACTCAGGACTAACAAAATGAACTTAAACATAAACCCTAATACAAAATGACATCAAAACACAAGAACTCAAAACACTGCATGAAATGACCCAGGACCATGACAGACGGTGCACAGACCAATTAGAAGTTGCCTCCACAGCATATGGCTGCTCTCTAGCCCCATACATAAAATACAATTAGGTGTAATGTTGATGCACGTCTTGGCCACTGTACTCAAGACAGCAGGACAACATAGCGGCTTCTTCAAACCAGCACCCACTCCGGTGTATTTTAATGGATCAATTCTATGTTTGTGAGAATGCATCAGTTTGCAGGAAGACATAATTACACACTAATCAGTGTATATTTATCAGTGCAACATTCTTTTATTCTATTAAACTCAAAATGATTGACTTTACCTTTAATAAAAGTTAGGAAGTTAGAAGATCTGTGTAAAAAGTTATGAGTGTGCTTTAAATGCATATGAAATATCTGTTCATCCACAATCAGAAGAGCTTTTGACCATTAGACAGAATGCACGTTTAAGACACATCTGCAGTGATCACATCTTTAATTACCTCCATAGAAATGATGATTCATAAGCTTACGTAGAATCTGTTGGCAAAGCAGAAGATTTATGGTTCCAGAAACTCTGATTTGTTGTGTGTCTGTAGTCTGAGTGCTACTAACCAGTCAGGTTCAAGCAAGCTTTAGATGCATGTGTGTGTGTGTGTGTGTGTGTGTGTGTGTGTGTGTGTGTGTGTGTGTGTGTGGATCAAAAGAGGGATTGCATTTGCCAAAATGTATCAATTATCGTCTGACAATGATTTCTTTTTTAAAAAAAAATCTTTTTTGAATGTTTAAAACAACTTCTGACATATAGAAACTGATGTCTTGGTCTGAATATCCACTGAGGCTGAAAACTGGCTAACTGATGGGTTCTCTTATGTGGTTAAGGTGTGACAGAGGCCTTTTGCAGCATGAAGCTGAATATTTTGAATGGTGTAAAATTGTGTTCAAAGCATTTTCTTAAAAATTGCTTGAGTTCAAATCCTTGGAGCAAAAAGAGCAAGTGAAGCTCGTATAAACACAGTATTCAAGCTTTTTTTTTAATAACAGTAACTGATTTTTTGTATTTATTTTTTCTTACATCCTCATTTAACAGCTGGCAGTGACTGCTGACGATGTTATATTTAAGTGTGTCTTCTTGGAAACCTGGCGATGGAGGATTCTGAGCAATTATTTGTGGTAATTATGTCAGGAGGAGGCAGCGGCGTGCTGGGGGGAATCACAGCCCTCGGCGACCCTGCCGGGGAAACTTCACCTCATAAGTTATTATTGGCAGCACTGCAGAAAAATATCAAGGAAATAAAACAGAGCTCATCATATGTCACGACTATGTCTTGTAAACGTTACTTAAACCAAATAAATGTTGGCTCGCGCTGATAAATCTGTCACTCCGTGTAGCTTCTCCAACAGCTAGTTCCTCATTTTAAAACGAGACTGATACATAAAAGCCCAGAAGCCTGGTGGGTATTACTTTCTATAAAAGAAATCCTATTTACCGGTTATTAGTTGACATGTGTTCGTAGTGTATGACTCATTAACTATGTTTTTTCTCTCAGTAGTCTCCTATGTAACGCTTATTAGCACCAGACCACAAATTAGCTGCTCATAATTAACATGTTTAGCTCTGTAAAATGCTCCTAATGTAAATGAGTAGTAAAACATAACCAAATTACTTACTACTCATGCCCCAAGTGCCCCAAACTGAACAAGAGTAATTAAGATTATGGGTCCCATCTGAAGTGAGTTCCTGCTCCTACTGTAGCTAACTTCATTGCACTTCACCTTCATCATCTCTTCAACAGAAACTGTCAATTGCAGAGGCAGAAAAATGCAACAGAAGACATGCAGAGCATCGCAACAGTGTATACATAAAAAATAAACACAAAAAACATAAAAACAGTTCAAAAAAGTTGATAATATTTTAGAAAACTTAATAAAATGCACCACTGATCATAAAAGTAAAGAATCTGTCTGTCAGGGATGATTTCGATGTTTTATAATGCACCACATGCAGTTGGAGCAGTATGTCCTCTGTTTAACTAATTCTCATATTTTCATTTTCCACAGTGGTGAGATTTCATGTTGTTTGCCCACCCTGTGATGTTTTATATAGCTACTCATCGGTTGCATAAAATGCACAAAAAACTTGATTCATGAAACTGAAACAGTGTGTTTGCCACTGCCAACGTGCTACATATGCTAGCTGTAACATGTAAATGTACTATTTTGCTAAATTTTACAAAGGCTCATAGATCCATATGAAAAAATACATTTCCACATGACTCTGTGGAGTGCTGTAAAACACTAAAGACACCATGTCATTAAAGAGCTCACAGAACCAACTTCAGTACCAATAACTTGCAGTCATTATTTTCCGTGTGGATTTATACGGTTTTCAAATTTACGTGAGGAATATCTTTTTTTCAGCATTTAAGTTCATGGAGGTCTGAAGGTATTCATCACAAAAGGTAGCTATTCTGCTGTAGATTTACTGTTGTCATGCAGAATGACCCACTTTCAGCCAAGCTTTAGCTGTTGGCCTCCTGTTTGACTTTGTTGAGATACAGAAGAGTTCAAATTAAATTCAGTGACTGCATGTTTTGTTCAGGTGTCATTTTGCACACCTAAGATGTGCTGTCATCATCTTTTCAGAGAGAAGCGACTTTGTCCTGGTAATCCAATCCAATCTTTTTTAAATTGTGCTTTACAGGCCTCAGTCAGCGTGTTAAATTTTAAATTCAGAGATGTAACTCTTTGTTGTACTTTCATTTTATTTCTAAATAAGTGATTAAATCACGATTACCTGAACCTTAATTTTTCTGCAATAGCTCAAATATTTTAACATGGAAATGATAAACCGTAAAGTTCAGAATGAAATGAAATTTGATGCTCCACAGAATGAGAAATAGATATATAATAACGTGTATTCAGTCAGTTTCCCTCTCTTACGGTCTTGGAAATATACTAACTCTACACGTGTGCAAAAAAAGAAAGAAAAGAGAAAATAACAATGTAGTTCTGATTCAGGTTTATTCATTGGATGGAAAGTGATGGTAAAATTTCTTCAAAACATCAAATGTTTTAAGTGGTTTTTGTGAGTCACAAGAAAATATGATACCTTGGTATGTACACGTTACCTTTGTAGGTCCTTGCACTTTCACCGAAACGGCAAAAGAAAGAAGAGAAAAAATTAGTGCAGGCAAGGGGAATGGCACCGTATAAAGAGAATGAGTATAGTGGATACCGAATATAATGTTTATGGTTGATATTTAACATTGTTTCTGAAAAAAAGAAAAGGAAAAAAATCTTGAGAATGGGACAGGAAATTGACCATATTTGAAATATGTGCCTCCCCCTCATCCAATCCCACATGCCTTTGTCCTCACCTCAGCAAATCACAGATATTCCTGTAAGGTTGAGCTGATTGAGGACATATTTGCATACCCAGCTTCTTATTTTATGCTACTTGAACTGTCGCTGTGCCATTACCAATGTCCAAATCAGTGGACTGCTACAGCGATCTAATTTTAGTTTTCTTTTGCCATTTGACGACACAATTTGTTTAAATCAAGGCCCAGCTCAACACGACAGTTAGAAAAGTTTAGCTAAACATCGTCAGTGCAGTTTGCTGCTGTCAGTGTAGAATGTATCCTAATGAAGCTGCCACATCTCATTTATTATGTGAAGTGCTGCACTGTAAGAAACTTCCTACCGATAGACCACTCGTGTGTGGCTAGTTTGTGTTGAAGAACTCAAATGCACATAAAAGTCACAGTGACACCTCTGGTGAATCCTAGAGGTGCTACACACCTGCGTGCACCTCAAATGTTATTGATTATGATTATGTTATCTACAGGAATGGGAAGTAATGAAGTACAAATACTTAGTTATTGTACTTAGATCTCTTAACTCTCTCTTGCATAAAAAGGAATGGCCTGTGCCAAAGTCAGGTGTTAAAAATGTTTTGTTTGTTTCATTTTTGTCACAACACCCGAATGACTGCAGGTGTCCATAAGTTGTGGTTGTGGATAGAAATCAGCCATGACGACTCATAAAACATCTGCTCACATCTGGTTGAATTTAGAAGAGCAGCAGGTCAGCTGATCACAGCCTGTCTACTAAGAAAATCTACTGAAGCTCGCAATAGAAATTATTATGAGTTGATTCTTTTCCCCACACAGAGACATTACAACCGATTTTAGGGTCCCTCCACCTGCTGAATGCACTTTAACCCCTGACTGTAGGCATTTTCCTGTTTAGAGGCAAAACCACCCTCTACAATGTAGGCAACACAAAATAGAACTTTCTTGTATTTTCCTTCTCTTTCTTCAGATTCCAGCTGAGTATAATTGGAATAAACAAAAGCTAGACTAAAGTTTGTCTTTACATCTAGTCTAGCACAAGGTTCAATTTTTCAGTTAGCTTTGCAAAACAATAGAAACATCCTCCAAAGAGATACTTTTTACTTTCTTGCTTTGAGTACAATTCAGAGCCTGTACTTCTTCACTTTCACTCAAGTAAAGGGGATGAATCAGTGCTATTTGTATTTTTACTGAACAAAATGTCTGTATTTTTGCCAACTCTGGTTATTTAGTATTCAGTCACCACTAAATACAGAATAAAGAAGTGCTGCCAATAGACATTTTTTTCCTCCTACTACTACTGATAATATTAATAATGGTTATACTATTTGTTCTAATGGTCTACATCAAAGGGAAATTGAAGTCAATGAAAAATTGAAAGCCTGCAGTTCCAATAATGGCCACTTGAGGTTGACTCCAAAAGTAAGATGGTGTGGATGTGCTGATGGCAATTATCCTGACACAACTACAGTACTTTAATTTATTAAACTGGACCTCTTCACTGTCCGTCACTACCTTTTTGACCGTTTTTAATAGATTATATGATTTTAACATTATGACTTTCTGTGGGGTTCAGACCATACCAGAAGTTGCTACTCCAGTTTTGATGAGTGAAATTCTAGTGTTATTAGTCCAGTGTTCAGTATTTACTAGCTATGTAATATGTCTCTGTTGCCACTGTATAGTTATACACTGTATATACACCGTATAGCTTTCTAACAGAATTTGATATCATTGGATGATAAATTAGCATTTCTTCCATCCATGTAAGGTAACTTCTAGCTTGAAAAACCAACATTGTTGTGACCAAAACACAAGTGATGTAACTTCAAGTTCACAATCTAAAACCAATTGGTGACATGCTACGATGGCTACCTTAACCTCTTTTACTTCAAAAGATCCAGTGCACTATTAAAAAAGTGTGTGTCACCATAGATTGGAGTTTTTTTCCCTTCTCTAGCAGAGAAAGTGTCACAAGCTACATGGATGAAAGAACATGAGTAGATGGCCCTGAGATTAGCAGATCTGCCTGGCTCGTTCCAGTTGTTTTTTATATGTGCGTACAGTAGCCCAGTAAGATATATTTGCTAACTCAACATTTCTAGCTGAATAAAACATCTTAAAGATGTTGAAAATCATTCCCTGATAGTTATACTCATTTTATATTAGCAAAGACTGTGAGCTCTTGGGAATTCCATAAATTAAACAGCTCTGAATCAGCTTACAGGTTTGGGTTTTTTTCATTGCAGTAAAGCCTCTAAGGTTATCACGACTGAGTCAACCATGTCTAATGGAGTAAAAATTTTATGTCAAAATGTTTTTAATGTAAATCAAGTTATATAATATTTCTTTCATGCTACGTAGGCACTAACCTTCATATATATATATATATATATATATATATATATATATATATATATATATATATATATATATATATATATATATATATATATATATATATATATATATATATATATATATATATATATATATATATATATATATATATATATATATTTACAGTGACTGTATTTTTTTTTCTTACATCATTCGTGACTTTGTGAGTCATTTCCCTTCTCCCAAACTACACTGCGGGAATGTCTAAATCCTCAGTTTCTTATTCGCCTGGCTCTTCCAGTACAAACCCAAATTTCCATCAGCTCCATCCTTGTGGGTGGCTCACATTGAAATCCCCTTTGTGTCCCCTTTGTTTGCCCCTGCTGGGCTTCCTTCTACAAAGAGAAACATGGCTTCGGGGCATCAGCCAGCTCTGGCACCTTAATAATTCATGGCTTGTCAGTATGAATCATGGCATACTCCCCCACTGCAATCACTGAGATCATTTGCTCAGCAAACCCTGCTAAATGCCTCTGCCATTTGTCACAACAGTAATTAAATGTTTCACATTGATCCGGCCACCTGTGGTTGGTACATCTGACCCAAAACAAAGTGGGAAACACACAGGTGGCACCGCTTGTGGCTAACATGTTGTGTGAAGTAAGTGATGAGCTCCACTCAGATGAAATTAGCATTGTAAGACTTAAATCTTCATACCACATTTGTTTTTTTGAATTGAATAAATACAGTTTTATTCTACAGAATCACAAATAAGATGCTCAAAGCCAGCTTTTGTTTTGATGTTTAAATGATCTGATGTTCAAATGAAAATAAGAAGCAGAGAAATGCAGAAGTTAAAGCTTTACTTGGACACTAGCTTCTCCTACTGCATCTCCTACATACCACAGATTGTTGCAGAACAGCTGCAGCTTAAGTTCATCAGACACCCACAATCCGTACTGACATATGTTAAGTGGAATATGTGATTAAGTAAAATGCGTGCACAAGATGACTGCTGAGTTAATAAGATGTATACATACATTTGATGCTGAGATGGATGACTACAAAATGCATCCTAAAATCCATACAGACCGTTGAAACTGAGGCTAGTCCCTACTCCAAAAGGAAAAAATGCAATCATGATAGAAATGTGATGAAATATTTGGTTGGTAGTCCAAAATAGTGGTCTTTAATAAGCATTAATAATCCACTACATCCAAAAAAGTGTCAAAATATCCATGAAAGAATGCAAAAATCCACTGGCAAAAGACTACGTCTGCTATGGCTACACAGGAAGGACTCAGAGTTTTAGTGATGAACCCTGGTAAGTACTACAGGTCAAGGTTTGGCATGTATTCAATGAATGAATTAATCAGTACAGTTCTCCTCTGTTTCTACATAAAGCTACAAACAGAAACATAAAGGTAAGTTTTGACGGTGGCCTTAACACCTCTGCTGCACTGAGTAGGGCAAAGACCTAGCAAGGAGTGGAGAGGTGAACCAGAGTTAATACTGCAGGTAAGTGTGACACAGGTGTGCCAACCTTAGCCTAAAGAAGCCGCATCTACTGCGGGAGGAGGTAAGGAAAGTCGATGCACAGATCCATCCACGCACTCGATAGAATCAAAGTAGAGCAGGGGGAAAGAGAGATGGCACGTCAGCAAGTGCAGGACAGGGGGAACCATGGCAACACTGCTCTATAATTATATGAAGACTAAGCTACAGGTACTCTGGACAACTAGCAAGAACAAGATGTTGGAAATGGGTGCTGATTTGACAGTTCTTAGTAGCATAATGTGTTCTTTCTTTTATTGCAGTAAATTTCACCAAGTAATGTGGGTTTCATCAGGAAACTATTCACTTGAAAAAATGCAACAGTCAGGTGTCTTTTCTCTATAATCCACGCAAGGCATCACTCAAATTTCTCTGTGTAGCCTGATATCACAGTCATGTCTCAGTGTGCTTTATTGTGAAAGAGAAAAAAATTGAGATCAGTCCTTTGAAAACCCAACTCTTTTGACAGGAGAGTAAATGTAATGAGCAAACAATGCCAAAATACAAGGATTTATGGGTAAAAGGATACAGCGGCTGACATCTGACTGCCAACAGTGTTTAATGAACAAACTGAACTGTGGCAGGCTGGACTGATGCACATATCCAGATAATTCCTTATGTGTTTCCCAAATGATGCGGACTCGAGACAGAAGGGCAATTACAGTACAGAGCACAGACGATGAAAAATAATTCTTCTCATGTCCAACAACTTGCTAACACCGGTACATGTGCCACAAGCTGAAAAGTTGTTGGTTAAACTTTGTGCCTCGAAGGATTAACAGTGTATCACTGTCACAAGGAATACAGCCAAACTTCATATCAACATCAGCAACTGCTACCAACCAAAGCAATCACAAGAAAGTTTTTGCCGGTTGGTTGAGAAATGCACATTTTTCCATGTTTTTCACAGTTGCCAGGGGGGTCACTGACCAGTCTCCAACAACTACCTGCCACCCATCCAGGGAATACACATTTTTCCCTAAAGGTGCCTACAACAACAGAAATATTAACCTATATGTTCTTCAGATGTTCAGTACTTTTAATTGTCTTTTTCACTTCTAAAGTGTAGCTTGAATCTATCACAATTCATATATTTTTTTGTTTGTTTTTTTCCTTTTATTTACACCCCCTGTTATTTCTGAATCCCATTCTCGGCTCTAGACATCGAAAGAAGCCGAGCGCTCAGTCAGTGTATATGAGGAAAGCTGCCAGTGCACCATTAATTATAGGGCAGGGTGTGAGTTGGCTGTGAAAAAAGATCAACAAATTCTGTTTAAAGAAAAATGACATAGCCACACACACACACACACACACACACACACACACACACACACACACACACACACCAGTGAGTTCACAGTGGATAAAACAGAAACACAGCTTTCGAGATTTTCTCAACTGTCAATTCAGCTTGGGTTGCTTGGGAACTAATTTGCAACCCATAGACAACCTGTCCTTTTATTACACATGTAGGTTTTTTCTTTCCTTTCCCTTCCATTTGAATACATATAGGGCCATACCTGGAAAGCCTGCAAGCTCAGTAAGCAGATTAAACTTTAGTGGTCAGTTTGAAAAACCTCCATGATTGTTGTAAAAGGAGGGAAAAGCGTTACAGATTCATTTTCCTGGTCTGGTTTTTCTAGGTTAGCTTCAGAGCCTTTAGGCTACCGATGCTGTCCAAGCTGGAGACGTCCTAAAAAGCTTAGCTCCATTTATTTTGGTCATGCCGTTTCTGACTAAGGTCTTACCTACGGGCTTTATCGCACAGGATTTCACACTAAACTCTCACCATATGACAGCGGTATCACAGGCGACACATTCACAGTCAAAGATTCTACTGTTTGATTAAAAAAGTTCATTTTCTGGAGGCATGAATCAGCTTAAACTCAACCTAAGGAAATGCAGATACTTATTTGACATGTTGAAAGCTGCCAGCAGGTAATTCTGAAAGAAGTGAGCCTGAAACTAGTGAGCATCTTGGAGCGAGGATGTTTAATGACAAAACACTGAAAAGTCTGCGTGGAAAGCAAAGGATAGTGAAACTGCTTATTTTGTCTCTTTGGAGTTCGGTATGTTGATTGCTAGTCTGTCAAAACCCACACACTTGCTGGCGATTATTGATTGATTGACCTTGCACCAGCTTTCTGAGATGTTTTTATCAGTAGGTGACGCAAGTAATTCATTATGCCACTACTGAATCATGTGAGGGCATTAAATAGAAGCAGCTGGTGGGAGGACAAAGACACTTCAGTTGCAGTGAGTTTCTTACAGCTTGGTTTGATGGACAGAACTTACAGATCCCTCAACAAACTTGTGACAATATGATATAATCAGTTCATCTTATCTGTTTCGGTTGTTCTTATATTGGATTTTTTTTTTTAAATTTTCACAAATGTGTTACCTACAAATTAACCAGTGCAATCAGAAGTGAAACAACAGCTCATTTCTTCTCACGTTCTTCCCATTTTATGATCGTAGCATGAAAGATGTGTAACAGCCAGGTGGTTGTGTGCTTAAAATAGAGCACAACGGCTTTTTAACAACTTCTCGAGCACATGCCACCGATACTTCACAGGGGGTTGTTTTCGTGGGATCATTTTAATTTCCTTTAACCGTCAATGAGTGCAATGCTGGAACAAATCATTTAAAAGAAATAGCTTGCCAAATCGTTGTGTATTATCACATCAATCCAATGCTATTTCCGTCATAATTGTTCCTCATGTTGCAAATTGTTACATCATTTCTAAAATGTAACATGGCTGCATTCATTCATTCAATAATAATGCGTTTAAAGAACACAGAACATCTGTGTTTTAAATTCTAATTTAAGATGGCAACTGATGCTGAGGATGAGGTGTGGTGATGAAATGTCTCTCTCATAAACAGAGAGATCAAAAGAGAACTGTATGTGGTTACTCTGCGTGTGTTATTTGTACATGGTTTAATCAAGGTAAAAACAATGCACAGCTGTTTGTGTTTGCCCTGCTGCCTCTTCAGAGATTTAATGAACTGAAGCAGGAAGGGTGCTTTACCAATGGACTGAAGTGAGAAACTGCTCGGGGCCCCAAAGGCCACAGCCATTTCTGCGAGTTGGAACTCAAGCACAAACTTCCTGGTCTCAAAAATAACTCCAGCTTCATTTAAAAAGGGGAGTTAATCCTCATTAACTCCCATGTTAAAATGTCCAACAATGGAAAGCACGCACTGATTAGATATAACGTTATGGCCACTGACAGGTGAAGTGAATAACACTCATCATCATGGCACCTGTTAAGGTGTGGGATATATCAGGGACCAAGTGAACATCTCGTCCTCAAAGTTGATGTGTTAGTATCAGGAACATATGAGCTACTATAGCTCGGATTGCAAAAGAATGCTGGTTCTGATAGAAATGTGTCAGATTACACAGAGCATCACAGTTTTTTTGTGTTTGGGGGTGGCTGCAGATCAGCCAGGGAGCCTTTGTTAGGATGCCTGGGTCGTTGACCCAGGGTTTTGCGTTTATTATATTATTTATCATTTCTAGTCTTCCTCTTCTTTGTTAGAGTTCTGTCTTATGGTTTATGTCTCTGTGTTCTCTAGTTGCTCTGTCTCCCCTGTCAGCTGTATCCCCTCATCAAGTTCCTGTCTCTGTGTTATGTTTCCTGTTTTACTTTGAAAATCCGTGTCTCATGTAAATGCGTCTGGTTTTGCTTCCTTTGTCTCGTTAGGCCTGATTTGCCCCAGCTGTGTTTCCCTCCTGTTACCCATTCCCTGATTGCTCCCTCTGTGTATTTAAGCCCTGTGTTTCTCTGTGTCTGTGTTGTGATCTACCCTTATCTAGCTGTGTGTTCTGTCTGCGTAAGTGTATTTTGTATTCCTAGTTTTGTTACGCTTTTGAGTTCACGTCTGTCTCCGGAGTCTGCACTTTGGGCCCTTTTCCTGTCTGCACACAGCCATTCCATAACAGACTTTGCTCACCTATATCCAGCCCCAAAAGCGCCATCAATCGGCACGTGAGCATGTCCACTGGACCACGGAGCAATTGGAGAAGGTTTGATGTGAAGGATCACATTTTCTTTTGCATCACAGGGATGGTCGTGTCCATGTGTATGGCTTACCTGGGAAACACCTGGCACCAGGATGCACTTAAAAAAAAAAAAAAAACCCAAGCTAGCAGAGGCAGTGGTGTGATGCTTTGGGAAATGTTCTGCTGGGAGGTCTTAAGTGCTCCCATGCATATGATTGTTGCCGACTGTGTACTCTTTCATGACTGTGGCCTCAGCAGGATAATGTAAAAAGTGGGTCAGGAGGAGGGGAGCACAACAACAAGTTTGAGGTGTTGACTTAATCTTCAGATTCTCTAGATCTCAATCCAATTACGCATCTACTGGATGAGCTGGACAAATAAGACTAATGCACATCGCAACTTACAGGTTCTTATATAACACTTCTCTACTTTATTTACACAGCATGCCTCATTCACACAAGAACTTTTTTTCTGTGCGTAAATGCTTTTAGGTAACATTCACATCAACGGATTGATCGGAGGGCAACTTGGGGTTAGTATTTTTCCCAAAAGATAGTTGGTGGTTCGATAACTGGCATCCACGCCAATCTTCCAAAGCCCTAAACCTGAGGCTTTGCAATATAGCATTCATCTATTTAATATTAATATTGCATTAGATATACTTTTTGTCCAGATTAGGGGAATTCTTTTCTGACTGCACTTTAATAATGATGCTTATCTTTATGTTCAATTAGGAAGCTCTGTAATGACTGATCTGCCTGCTTTCATGGGTGTTTGTCTGCTTATCTATTCTTTCCATCACTTCTGCTTTCCCAAGCTGTCCAGCTCAATAGTGACATCATTACTGTCCAGTCCAAACATTTTTTTGCCCACCCTCTCTGCGACAGTCAGCCTCCATTTTGCATGTTTTAAATCGGAGTAGTGTTCTGTCATTTTGCCTTTCAAACTTGTTTGGGAAATCCGCCTCCTCCTCATCTCCGCCTCATCCCGGTCACTCAGAGCCTCAGCCAAACCTATATCTTCATCTTCACCACCACCAACCTCTAGAATCGGCGGGTGGTCCCGTCCTGATTTCATTTCACTGCAGGGATTTCATTCTTCTATGATGGGTCATCGTAGTCTAATCACCAAATGACTTAGTGGAATTCTGTTTCCCAATAACTCAAGCTCAGTTCCTCCATTCAGTTATCTCTCCTTAAGGAACTATTAATAATACATTTTGCTCCATCTTGTGTAGTACTTTGTCTCAGTAGTTTTAGGATTTTAATTGTTTTTTGATGATATTATGCTCCTTTTGTAATAAACTTAGGATTAATTTGATATGAGTCCAACCTTTTTTACTGTGTTCTGTATTCGGCACCAGGAAATTACAAAAAAGGAAGAAGTGAGCAGCATTAGGAAAAATTCCAAATACAAATATTGCTTACATTGCATGTTGCACGTGTTACATTTGGAGTGTTATTTTCAGTGTGTTGCTTTTCTTGCTACACTGCACAATTAATGGCTCCAAATGCAGTATGTAAATCGCCACCAATCAAATTATCCAGTGAATCATCAACTTATTTTGAAATTAGAGTCAGTCTTTCTCCTGATTTACCCTGTGGCTTCAAAGACTCTGGGTAATATCAAAGACATGCCACTAAATGTCTTTAATTTCATTTGCCCCTCAGGCATGTAATTATGTTGCTATTGCCAGTGATGTAGATGCTCTCCATATATGACAGCTGAAGTCAACGGTCATTACCATTAGATACTTATTGAGCTGTCAACTTCTGCCACTTCCCAATATGACAGTAAATACCATTAGTATAGGATGCTCGACACATTTAATGAGCAACAGATGAGCCTGTGCACAGAAGACTCAGTAGGATCATAATCTACAGTTTTGTCAGGTATTTGCTTTTCCTTATTTCCTGTCTCTCACACACACACACACACACACACACACACACACACACACACACACACACACACACACATATATATATATATATATATATATATATATATATATATATATATATATATATATATATATATATATATATATATATATATATATATTCACATTATTAGTTTCAAATAATGAGGTCAGTGTATTTTCATGTAATCCCTGTGACCCAAAACGTTTGTCTGTCAGCACAGAACCCTGTCGACCTGCTGTGCACATTTTCTCTGTGCAAGAATCAACCAATCAGAAGAAAGTTAGTTTGTGGCTAATATCAGACCGAGCATGAAGACAGGTTAGGCTGCTAAATTAGACCAAATATATTAATCAACAGCACAGTTACTGATCTAAATGCTGAACTAATTAAATGTGTTGTCAAATGAAATTTTGTTTATATATAATTAGAATAACGAAAAAGTTTTGTTTTTTGTTCTTTATACCATAAAGCTCGTCTTGGAAGGGCAGCTGGCTGCCTCTACCACAACCCTTCTGTGGGTTCAGACACGGAGGTGAAAATACACCATCAAGTTAGCGAAGAGGCAAGCAACGGAAAGCTGACAGTCAAATATCACGTTGTGATGCAAGAGAGCCTGAACGATCTAAAGACAAGGGTTTTGTGGCAAGAAAAGAACGCACAAACTGTTTCATCCAGATTATTTTGTTTTCAAAGTTGTTGGATGCCAAAATTATAACTGAAATTAAAAGATTAATTGAAAACCACTCTTAGCTCTGTATGTTATAACTGCAGCTGCATTTTTCATTTTTTTTTAACAAGAGGCAGCCAGTCAGTAGGAAGCGTGCTGATGGGGCAGTATACTGTGAATAGGGAGTAAGCTACTCCACAAACATTGTTCCTTCTTCTAAACTTCTTCCTGTCTCCTGCTTTAGATAAGCCTTAACATGTATTCTTTCACCATAACCATATTTATTGTCCTGTTCACCTGGTTTTTGTTGTTGTTCTTTTATTGTCATGTGCAATATCATAGTTTTACTTATTAAGGAATGGCAAAATATCCACAAGAGGGAAAACAGAGGGAGTTTCTGCGACTCGTCAGGGATTTCCCTGAAGAGATGTTAGTTTGCATACTGAGGTTTGAGGAGCAGAAGTTGTTTTACTTGAGTTTGGGCTTAGTAGGGTCTCAGGTGGAATCTGCTGGATGGTGGATTTCTAGAGCAGAGTGGAGGAGGCAGGTGGAGAGTGGGCAGACAGGTGAATGGATGAGTCCTTCCTTGAACAGGTTAAAGAGACCAACAGACAAAGCAGATGAGTTGACCTGGAGGCCTTCATAAACAGTGAGTGGGCAAAGGTCAGCGATTAGAGGAAGCGAGGAGAGTTAATAGAGATACATTTTCATGGGTAATTGTTTTTTCAGTTCAGTTTTATTTATATGGCACCAAATCATTACATCAGTTGCCTCAAGGCACTTTATATTGTAAGGTAAAGACCAGAAATCCCAACAATCAGAAAATCCCCTATAAGCAATCACTTGGTGAGAGTGGCAAGGAAAAACTCCTTTTCAACAGGAAGAAAGGATAAACGGCATATCACAGACGTTACATTTGTGCAGTTTTTTTTTTTCTTTTGAAACCTGTCTTGTCTGGCAGCTTTTGCAATCAGTGACCCCAATTTTATGTTGTGCCCAACGTCTTGCTTTTCCAAGGTGAGCTCTATAAATTCTCTATAGGTTTATATCACTCTGGTAATAAAGCAAAGTCAATTTTTATCAAATAAGTCATTAATTTATAATTCATTAAAACTAAAAAGGATGTGCAGACATGTGGTTAGACTGTGCAGTAAATAAAGTGTTATGAAACCACTGTCTTTATATTCTACTGAGACATTATAGGGGGGACAAACTGATTAGTTTTTAAACTGTGCTTACTCCCGTGTTGTGCCTCTTTATGCGAGTATAATCAAAGTATCACTCCTAATGGTACAACCCTCTGTGTATGTAAAGTAAACCTCATAAGACCTTTATCTATCTAACTGAGCAGTGAAAGAAGAGGCAGGAACAGCTTGACATGCATGTTGGTCTCACATTAATCTCCTTCAAAGAGCACATTGTTACACAAAGGCTGAGAAGCTGCTGACCTCTCAGCTTGACAAGCAACAGGAAATTGACACACCCATAAAAATGGCGGAAATTAGAGATTCCAATGACTCTGAGTCAGCTTCTAGAAACAATAGTCAACTGAGGCCACCTCGATATATTTTATCGAATGTTCACTTTTAGAGCTGTGTTTATGTTGCTTGCCATCAGTGAACAGCTCTGGGTATTAGAGTCTTTTGTTTAGTGTTTTTGCCTTTACCCATGTCCTTTACAGGCAGCTTGTGCTGCTGTTGTTTTCCTTGCACATTGAGGCCCGTGATAAAAATGATGGCATCACTACTTGAACGGGATGCGCCTTGGTGTTGTTTCAGCTGGGGGCGCACCTCCCAGTTTTCAAATGAGCTGGAGGCATGACTGAACAAGCAGGTCTGTCTCTACAGGCATCTCTATAATACATCAATGCAGGAGCATAGAGATTCCCACATGACACAGAGGGAGATTGCAGCAACAGTTGGAAAATATGACACTTTTTGCAGAAAACTTAAAAAAAAAATCTTCTGCAATCACTTTGAATTTTGAATTATTTTTCTTCCAGTTCCAGTGGTGAAACATTGACTGGAACCCATCATTTAGAACAGTCCTTCTCAAATAGTGGGAAGGTGCGATGCCGGGGACGGGGCCGTGTGTGACCCTGGGGAACATGCTTTTTTTTTTTTGTCGTACTAGATTAAAGTGCTGTTGCACATCCACTACAGTAGGTGGCAGGAGTTTTTGCACCGAGCATGCACAGACACGCAGCACAGAGCAGGAGATATGAAGTGCAGTAAACAAACCCTCAAGAAAAACGGAAAAATATTTAACAGTGATGAAAAGAAATGCGAAGATGATGATGATACAAACGAAAGTCTCCTGAAAATGACGAAGCGTATGTAGCGCTTGGCTTCACTGTGAACATGGTGGGAGACTAGGAAAGACCGGTATGTCTACTGAGTAGTTAATGAGTAGTAGTAGTTAATGTTGCTGATCAATTTAAACGTAACAGAAAATAAGTGAAGCACTGATTTAGAAGGACACTTCAGCAAGCTGAACCCATCTCAAACACAAGTTCATGATGCTGTGTTGGGATCACAGTTCACATGAATCACTTTCACTTTATCTCTAAATCTCTATAAAACAACATAACAAGAGTGCTGTTCAAAAAAAAAAAATAAGAGAACACGAATAAAACAATGAATAAGTACAAAGAAAGGCTAAAGGCTCTGTCTCCTCTGGATTTATATAATATCTACGGGACACCTGGTTAGCATGTGACACCATGTAAGGGTGAAGCAGCTCAGACAAAGAAGAAGGGGAAAGACCATTAAGAGGCTTAAAAACAAATTAAAGAATTTTGAAATGGATTCGAAACTGAACGGGAAGCCAATGAAAGGAATCAAACTGGGTTTATGTGCTATTGTTTGCTTTTACCAGTTAAAAATCATGCAGCAGCATTTTGTACCAGGTGTAGACAGGAGAGGGAGGCCTGGCTAATTCCAGTTAAAAGAGAATTACAATAATCCAGGCAAGACGTGACAAATGCATGGATCAGCGTCTCTAGGTCAGGGGTGGGGAACTACAGGCCTCCAGATTTTAGATATCACCCTGGGTCAACATCCCTGAATCAAATCAAATTACCAGGCCTCTGGAGAACTTCAAGACATGTTGAGCAAGTAATTTAAAGCTGTGCTGAATCAAGGACACATCTAAAACCTGCAGGACACCCACCCTGCTCCCTGTTCCCCACCCCTGCTCTAGGTGGTATCTTCGCATTGACATGTGAATCAAGTTTTAGGCTGGGGTCCATTTTTACACCTAAATTAGTGACGCTGGATTTTTCATGTTGGGTCAAAGAGGAAAGGTCAAAGGCAGGGATACAGCTGGAGCCACTGGATTTGAAAAGCATGACCTCAGTCACTGACTGAAGCTTTATGCTGCTCTGTCTTCTCCGCCCTCTAATTGTTTAATTTCTTGTGCATTTTTTCCTTTTGTTATTTCTGTAATGAATTTCCTTGTGTATCTCTGGCTGATTTGCTTCCTTTGCTTTCTGTTCTTGGTGATTATGAGCACCGTCCTCATTTGTTTTCACCTGTTTTTAATTAGTCCTCTATGTATAAATGCAGTCCTGGGTCTCCTTTGTCAATATCTACCCTCACTTTTCTGCTGTCCCCTATTATTCCTAGACTTTAGTTTTCCTTTTGGATCCTGCTTGTTTTATATATCAGACAACTGTTTGACTTCCTGACTAACATTGCAGTTTTTCATTACCTCCCCTGAATTTTTTGTACATTCTTTTGTTCGTCAAAAGTCCCTTTCTCAGAACTCAGTGGCCTGTCCCTGGGATGCCATCTACAGTAAACACATAACATGTAGTCAAAAAGCTGTGATGATGAATAAAGCTTGTAATTTGAAAAAAGTGTTTTAAAAAAGTTGTGTAAAATATAAATAAAATTAGAATGCAAAGACTTCCAAATCTCATAAGCCCATATTTATGAGATTTTATGAGCACAAAACATAAAAAAAACATCCTTTTCTTTTAAAATATATTAGCACATTTTAAACCTGATGGTAGAAACATGTCTCAAAAAAGTATGGATGAGGGAACAAAAGGGAGGTTAAGTGAACGTGGTACTAAAATGAAGCAGCTGGAGGAACATTTTCCAACTAATAAGTTTGACTGGAAGATGGGAAGAAGTTCAACTATCAGCAAAAGTTGCCTCTACACATCGAGGAACACATTGTTGCTGTGGTGCATGTTCTTTAATGTAAAAATTGCAAAGAATTTGAAAACTCTCATTACTCACAGTGCAAAAATCTCCGTGTGCAAGGGACAAGGCCAACAATCAATATGCTCTGTCTGTGACGTTTGCCAGTGCCATCCACTTTACAGAAAAGAAGCCACATATGAATATGATCTAAACTCTCCTTCATCATCTATGGGCCAAAGCTCATTTATAATGGAATAAGGTACGCAGCAGAAAATGGATGGATGGATTTTGTGTAGCTGTTCAAAAACTGCCAGCATCAGATGTGGAGTATAGCACAAGGTCTTCTGGCATGACTGCTGTGATTCACCAGGTCATCTTGCCAATGGTCAAAAAAAACCTAATTTTCTCAAGTCTTTGACTAAAGTTTTGAATATCACGTTGAGTATGATTCTCAATGATGCTGTGAAAGAAGAATCATGTAATCCAAGGCCAGACTTTTTCTGAAGCCAACCAATAAAAAACTGAGCAAAAAAGAAAAAATAATAATAAAGTAAAAAGAACTCTTCTGCTCCTTAAGAGTTCACTCATAGTACCTTTGTGTGTGGTGTTAAATCTGACCAAACATTAACAGATTTGATTGTTCTGAGTAAACACGGTGAAAGTAAACTTTTCATGAGTAAAAGCGGCACAGAAAAGTTGAGGAAATGCGCCTGACTACACTATTGCACTTTTATCCCAACAGTTGCATAACGTCAATGTTCAGGCTCCAAAATATAATAGACCATATACTACATACACACATCTATGTTAACCCACAACATGTCATATTTCATATTTATTCTGCTTTCATCCTAAATCCAGTATTTGGCTGGATTCTCTATTAATGGGATTGTTCATGAAAGTGAACCTTGTTGTAACTTTCAGTGATATCTCTTCCTTTTTCTTGAGTTGATATTATATCCTTCCTACAACCGGGACCTTCTGGCTTAAAAACCTGCCTCTGGAATTAGAAAGATAACATTGTCTGTGTTAATTAATTAAAGATATAACTTTGCTCCCTGGCGTTCTTCCTGTTCTCCCCCTGCCAGGAGGCAGATTCCCACTCTCACTGTCAGAAATTATAAATAATTTTGGCAATAAGTCCAGAGTATGGGGAGGATAAATGAATTAATGGTTAAAAAGTCTTTCCAAAGCTTGGAGATGTTATGAAAGTGTCTCAAAAAATGTGCCTTAAAAGTTGACCGTCATCTATTTTGGAAGAAGATGGATCCATTGGAAAGAAAAGACTCGGGGACATTTCTTTCATCCATGTCTAGGAGTTTTTGCCTTGTAGATTGTCACTAAGACTTTAAAGCCTTTAGAAATTAAAAGAGAAGCAATCAATACTTAATAAACTAAAATTACTGAAATTATAGTGAGCTTCCTTTTAAGAAGAACTGATGGGAGTTACTGCAGTTCCTCAGGGCACACAACATGACTTATGTAAAGAACTGTAAACAGCTCAGAAACATGTTTGGTGCAGCCTTGTGTCAGTTTCCAATTAGCTCAAAGGATTTCAGCGAAAACTCTCAGTATACATCAGCCCCTCGAACCATCCTGCTTTTCATTTCCCCAAAAAGCTGAACCAACCCAAACTGCACTACTTTTAACTAACGACTGGACTGTAAGTTAATGAGTGGGTAAGGAAACTGAATTAGAGAGGAGGCGTGGAAGCTTTTTAGTTGCCAAATAGTTAAGCCGTGTGATATCTTCACTGCTGTAAGAACAGAGATTTAAGCAGGTTTTTACATGAATGCCTCACATCTGTGGGAGTTTGGCCAGCTGATATTATAGCGTCTCTTGGTTAGGTTGATGTGTGCATTAAGTGAAGTCAGAGGTAAACATAATTAAGCAGAACAAACTCACTTGACCTTTTTGTTTTAGACCTGAGAAAACAGAAATATCCGACATTACAAGTGTACAAGGTCATTCTCAAAAATGATTTTATACTATTATGTTTTAATGACTATAGGCTTCTTTGAAGCGGGTCAATTTAGCCTTCAGTATAGGGTAAATTTAGCTAAGTTAGCAGCCCACTTTATTGGTCTTTTTTTTTAATTGATGTATTATTTATGACAGCTGAAAGGCTGTCAATTTGAACAGGTTTCCTGTGTGTGGTAATCAGGCTCTCTGGTGCTAGTTGAAATTTCTAGTGAAGTCTTTGTGTTAATGTTTTGTGTCTCTTTGATTCCCGGCAACGCTCCCAATTAGTTGAATATCCCTCTCTGCAATCCAGAACTGAACTGTTCCTGTGAACAGAAGAATTGTGTTTTCTCTTACCAACTTACTGTTCACCCCTAAACTTTTTGATTAGGCAACTCCAAAACCTTCATTTTGATTTTTGTGAGCTATTCAGAGGTTGACTGGTGGGCTGGTGTGTTTCATTGTCCTGCTGCATTACTGAAGTTCACTTGACTTTCAGAGCACAAACTGATTGTCGAACATCCGCCTTCAGGATTTTCTGTGGAGAGCAGAATTCATGGTTCCATCAGGTCCAGGTCCTAAAGCAGCCTCAGACCATCACACAACTACCACAATGTTTGACTGTTGATATGATGTTATTTTTGTGAAATGCTGTGTTAGTTTCATACCAGATATAACGCGATGTAAAGATTCTCGTGAGTCCACAGAATTTTTTCCTAAAGGTTTTGGGGATCATTGAGATATTCTTTGGCAAATGTGAGACGAGACTTTGTGTTCTTCTTGAATTTTGCCTGACTCACCAATGGGTGCCTTTTTTTGCCCACTCTCTTTCTTATTGTTGAATTAATAAATTCTGACCTTTATGGAGGCGAGTGCAGCCTACAGTTGTTTAGATATTCTGGGTTCTTTTGTGACTTCCTGGACGAGTCGCCTATGTGCTCTTGGAGTCATCTTGGTAGGCTGGCGACTCCTGAGAAGGCTCATCACTGCTCCAAGTTTTCTCCATTTGTGGATAATAGCTCACACTGTGATTGACTGGAGTCCTAAAGTCTTAGAAATGCCTCTGTTGTATTTTTCAGGTGAATAGATTCAAAAGACATTTCTCAGCTGTTTCTTTAGATCATGCCATTGTGTGTTGCTTTTTTCAGGTCTTTTACTGTATTTCATTTTGTATAAATCTAAATTTGTTCTTGTGTGATGGACACAAGATGGATGATTCTAAACAGACTTAAGTGCATTCTGTGTTTTAAAAAACAACCAAAAGACCTCAGAAAGTTCGAGCTATTGGCGCCAATGGGAAAGACTAAGAAATGGAAACAAATAATAATTTCCAACCTTTTCATTTCAGCATTTTCAAATTATTCAATTGGAAAGGACCTTGTCCTTTTGAAATTTGTCACAATTAACACCACAGCTTACATCACTGTAGGGTATGTATTTAATGTTGTACACCACTACAGTAGGGTATGGTAGAGGAAATAATAATAAATAATAATACATTTTATGCATAGGTGCCTTTCAGACCCTCAAGGTCACCTGACAATAGTACAAAACAGTAGCAACAATACAATATAATAAAATATAGCAAAATAAAATGTAAACATAAGGTAAATGAGAAAAAAAACAAGCATGAAAGTATAAAAGCTAAGCAAGGTAAAAACAGACTAAGACGGGATCACGGGTGTGCAATGCTGGATAGATGGGTTTTGAGATGTGATTTAAAGGTAGTGAGAGAGAAATGCCCAAACCCTCCCTCAATATTTACAGGACCTTCATAAAAGAAGCAGATGATTAATTTTGAAATACAGGGTAAAAGAGATGTACTCAACAATGCCGCCAATATGTGCAAGTACAAGTCATACAACCAGCAGACATTTTCTGGTGAACATGATATAATCCTACAAATCACGATACATAACATCCAAATGTGGGCAGGTTTTCATGTTACTTCCAGGCAGACCAGGCTCCATCTCCACCATCATGTTTAAAAGGACTGAATGATATGCCCTTTGTTTTTTAGAGTGGATTCACACAGTAAGTTTTTGTCATTTTTGGATAAACCACTGTAAGGACTTCTCAGTAATGGAGACAAAAGCAAATATAATAGACAGTACCTATTTGTTATCTAATTATACAATGTTTTAAGGTGAACATTGTGCAAATATGCATAACTTACAGTAATAACATTATTCTTTTCAGGAACTTTCTATCTTGTAGCAAGCCAGTAACATCTTAGCCAAAGCCTGTCTATGAAGCACAGAAGTGTTCTTCTGCTCTCTGAGGGAGATAAGCAGATGCAGGCCTGTTCAGCAGCACAAGGTGGATTTAGTATCCCGTGCTGAACGCCGTCATTCACAGACAGCTGCTATTAGAATGATAGTGCCTGGCCATATGCTATTCTGCGTCCCTTCCATTCTTCTGTGGTGCTCTGCTCGTCCACATCGATTGGCAACACCTTTGGAGTGAGCTGAAGTGCTAACACTACTCCTCGTCTTGCTGCCTGGCGCGTCTCAAGGATGTTTCCTTCTTTGCACTCTGAAAATATGGCTAGGAGCCACAAGTGATGCCTGGAAATAAATAATAAAGTGTGTAAGGACTCCACAGGGCTGAGCGAGGACACGTGCTTCAGCTGAATTTTGGTTTCTTGACAGGTTGCGATTTGGGCATTTGCATACAACCCTGCAGGATCTTTTCTCGGCTGGTCCAAGCTTCTGAGGGACCTTCTTGTTTGGATAACTTCTTTTTTGGTTCTTTTCTTTTTCTTTTTCTTTTTATCCCCGTCTGTTTTAATTCATTTGCTCCCTCCCTTTTTTTTAATCATTGTTATGCTCTAGTCATCATGTTCTTAAACTGGGTAACATCACATAACTCAGCTTTATAAAAGCTTGGCTTCAGGGCCAATGACATACTCTTTTGATTCACTTCTGTTCATTCTGTCAGAAAAAGAAGAAAAGCTCACAAGATTAGACGAAACTTGGTAACAAATTCTCTCTTCTACTCCAATGTTTACTCTTTTGATCTCGTTTGATTTCTTTTCTTTTTTTAAATGACTGAGCCTGGTTTCCTGGTTTCCAGGAGTTGGTGCTACAGTAGTGACAAAAAAGGTCAGTTTCAGTTATCATTTGTTGTCCCTAACCTATGTAGTGGCTTTCCTGATTTACATAAATTAGTTAACTTTACTTGGCCAGAAAATATATGTGCGTTTTACTATTTTTTCTTTATTTTTGAATTACCATTTAATGGTATGATGAAAATTGCATGGTGTTAGACATTAAGTGTGGAATCCTGATTTTTAAACGGTCATGTAAAACTAAATCTGTTATCTTGGAGAACTGGACAGTAATTACAATATGGCACACTTAAATTAGCATGTCTATGTCTGTAGTCTGTGTATGACTTCTCCCCATTGTTATAAACACTTTGAAGACCTGGAATAGGCGAGTCTGATGGAGGTGTGGGTGGTGCAGCAGGGTCGAGGGGCAATGCCAGGGAGGCTTGCAGAGGAGCTGAAAGCAATTCAATGATTGCGCTCTCCCTGTTCCAGTGATGCCGGGACCTGGAGGAGAGGAAGAGCAGCTGGCAAAAGCTGGAAAGCTGTTGGGACGATGAACTGAAAAACTTACAATTGTAAAAAAACAAACCTTACTGGAGTCTACAGTGAGTATAAGACAGTTTTTGTAGTCTTGTACAACATGCAGAGCTTAAGTAAATTGTAGTCATATATATTTATTTATTTTAAAATAAATAAATATTTATTTATAATAATAAATAAATAAAGTACAACATCTTGCTTCTATGAAATCTAAAATGCTGCACAATACAAGTACAACTTTTATTTTTCAAGTATTAGAAACTTATAGTTGATATTTCACTGATGATTACTTACCTTTAAATTTGAATGAATTAACAATAAGTGCCTTTATCATTTAGTATATTGTAATAATATTTAAAAAAAATATATTCAAAATACAGAAGCCTCCTATAAGACATTGATTTTAGACCTGAAACAGGAAAAACATGGAAAAATGTTCTTTAAAAAATAGTAGCACTAAGCAACAGAACGTGTCCGGCAAACTAAAAAGGTGATAGAAAGCTAATAAGACTTTTTTCAGCCTCTGAGTATTTACTGTAAATTAATGGACTGCATGGTCCACCCTGATGATGGTTGTAGAGACAACAGAGAAATCAAGAAAGTGCTAATGATCCAAAAATGTAATGAAAGCCAGATCAGTAATCTTGGCCCTGCACAAAACCAGCCAACAGTGCAATCAAGAAGAACTGGACTTTACAATATTTTCAAAATTTTTTATTAACTTCACCATCTACAAATACCTCACAGAACTATGCCATGTCTGAATGTTGTAGGTTATTGAACAGTTCCTGATGCCTAACCTGAAATGCATCAGGAATCATCTGTCCTCATCCAGCAAATAGCTCAGCTATAAAGGAAAATCCACCCACACTGTGTAGCCATATGCAATTGGGGGGCGCAGCCAGGCCAGTCAGCCAGTAACATTTACCCTCAGTGATACTACACTTTTCATCTTTAGCCTGTGGCAATGTGTGGATTGTGATTAATTGACAGGTTCCTGTAAACTTGAACATGAACATGTAACAAGTATTTGTCGATTTGTGTCATTACTAAACCACATATTAACATGATACATTTTTTAGGGAAACATGTAATATTAAAAAAAAGGACTTTTGCCTGATTTTCAGAGGCTGCGTCACAGCTATATGTTCATATCCATCCAACAATCAACTTTCAATTTGACTCAAATCCACTAAGCATCAGAGTATCAGACGAAATATCAGAATGCAAATCCTGTAGGACTCCACAGAAAAATTCACAGTATTCGGTTTAATTTTGAACCAGAATGAAAGATCAACAGACTGACACTGCCATCCTTAGGGCCATTTTGCTAGCATGTCTGAACAGGAGTTTAAAATATATTCTTTTTTTTCCATATATGTGAAACGTGTAAACCTCTCTGCTTTGGCATTTTTCTCAGAGTGAAAAGATAAAAACCAGCATTACTATTACAGGTAGATGATTATCAGTGAAGAAAAAGTAAAATGTACCAATTCTTCCCTACTTAAATAACTCACACTCTCTGGAACTCTGGTTTGAGCTCAAACATGAAGATCCAAGAGATGATATTGTTGAAAGGCACTATAGGTAGTGTTTGAAGTAATTATGTAAGGCCTCAAAGGCAAGCTGAATGAAGTAGTTTGCAATGTCAACATTAAGGAATAACTCCTCTTGTGCTGTGCTTGCAGTGTTGGGGAGTAATGGAATACATTTTAAAAGTAACCTTCCCAACACTGTGTGCTTGTAATGTGATGGCCAGAGAGCACTTGTTGTAATCTAGACTTTAGAATAACTAGCAGGTTTGTGCCAGAGACCTATTATATTAGCTTTGTATGAAACTATGTCCCAGATTGAAAACCTGTATTTAAAAGTTGATTCTCAAAAGTTCCAAAGCCCGGAAACCAAAGTCAACCTTCTGTCTTCAGAGATTTAGATAAATATTTCATTACTACTGGGTTTTTCCTTCTCATTTTTAGCCTTTTGGCTACTGATAATTTAGGCACTGAGACTATAACAGCGAGCTACAGCTGTGATCATAGTGAAGTTTCTTCTATAGTATGTTTTTTGTTTTGTTGGATTTCTTTTTTTTTAATTTATACTCTTCAATTTACTGAACAAAGGCTTTTAAACTGAAGTTCCAGAGATAAAACCTAACATCAAAGCCAGGAAACATGTGTTCTGATCCATAAAGAAAACTATTATCAAAGATAAAAGAATAAGAAAAGAATGTAGGAACAGCAGCAGCATTAAAGGAATGCATATCAAACAAATGCGCACAATGTATTTACTAAAAGATGCAGCAAAAAACAAGAAATAATTTACTAACTATTCTGTTAGGCTACACCGAGTGAAGAGGAGCTGAAACAGCTTGAAAACAATTATAGAGACAATATCCCGAGGAACATTTCCCAGGTTATTCGTCTATAAAATGTGGTTATTATACCTTCCAAAAGGAGCCTGTACATGAGATGAATATTTGTGAACTTCCTGTCAGTTCAGCAGAGATCCTGGCCATCAGTGTCACTTACAGTTTATTAACTGATGAGAGATCATTTGGTTTTCCGTGAATTCGATGCAGGGCAACTTTTCCTTACAAGGCTGACATATGAGGCATATAAGTCTGTCCGCTATTTCTCTTGGCAGACCTGCAGACACAGATAGGTGTCGTTAGTCCGAGTAGATCATTGATCAGGTGACATTGATCACATGATTACCCTACTAAGGACAGCCAGTCAGAAGAAAGGTGACTTAAAGAGAGTGTGGCCTTAAAGAGGGAGGAGCTGAACATACTGTTTCAGACAGTTGATGAACTAAGACTGTCCAGTAGTCCGGCTGTAAAAAGCTGATGGGGTCACCCTGTCGGCAGGCTGGCGGACTGGCAGGCGGTTGGCATGGACATGATAACTTGAGAATGAACATGTTGGATTTTCAAATAAATGCCATAAGTTCATCTACTAAAAATCTTGGAAAAGTTTGATTTTGAAAACCTTGTTAAAGTGATAACTCAAGGAAGTCAACTGGGATTTTTTTTCCCCATGTCTGAGTTATGCAAAGCTACAGTAATAAAGCTAAAACATATAGCTGTCACGGTGGCTGACTGAGGTACGACCCAAACACAGGATTCAGACCACAGGGAATAAACTAATAGATGGTTTTTAAACTAAATTACAAAATAACAAAACTAGGAAAAAACAAACCTTTGACACAACAAGGAAAAATACTGCAAGGACACAATAGAGAAAAGAGGCAAATGCTGACAACATGTACACAAGGACGAGGAAACAGGCCACAAGTGGAACACAGCTTACACTTATGACTGACGAGAAAGGGGAAACATAACTGAACATAACATGAAACAGAAGATCATCAAAATAAAACAGGAAGTACAAACACCAAAACCAAGAAACGTGGGCTTGACACAGGGACTGGGGAGAAAACAGACAGACATGGGTACATGACTGGGAAGGCTGAAAGACACAGAGATGAGACTATGGAGGACTGAGCTCAACAGACACCAGTACAAGAACTAGTGCATAGCCCATAACACACACAAAAACTGGGCTGAAGACCCAGGACCATGACATACAGCTATGGATTAGAAGATAAGCTTAATAGGTTTCTTTAAAGATTCTGATGTTCACAAATTTGAGGGGCTCTTTTTTATTGGAAATTGGAAGCAATTTTTTGTTTAATGCTAACAAACAAGAAAAGACTTGAGGCTCCACCTCAGCTCTCCACAGAACAATGACCTGAATCATCTATGTCGTCAGTTCAGCTGCTACACTTTTATGATCCTCATACTGTGCTCTGCTGACTCACTGCCAGAAAATCCAGGCTTGCTGGGATGATTTCTGATGTTATTTCTGTTTTGGGATAACAAATAAAGAATGTAGGTCCTTTCTACAGCTACTTTTATATATTTGATTCATAACTTGTGAACACTGGTAAAAACAGCTTGCAGGAAGTAGCCACCACTGACAGGAGCTCTTGATTCTTTCCATCTAATCAGCTTTCATGTTACAGAATTCTCTCATTAGCCTTGTTAGTTAAATCATTAAAAAGTCAAATAAAAAAATAGCTTGTACTGTGTGGTAGCTTGCCTATATACTACCTGTGACTTAAATCTGAGTCTTTCACTGGTTTGGTTTGATCTCATCATCGACAGGATGCCCAGGATGTCCTTTCTGCTCTTGGTCACCCATCTGATCACGCCTACACCAATATCACTCCTGCCAATCCCATCAATCAGCTTTGAGGCATCAACTTTCCCATTTAGCTCAGCAGCTAATTGTCAAAGAGGATGTGGAGCAGAAGGAAATGTTTTAGCTAAGCCTCCATTATAATTAGCAACCAACCTGGTGTACTTCCAGTGTCTTCCAGAAGTGCTACTCCTGTCTAATTAGAGTCATTCAAACCTCTGCCTCATTGACAATTACATGCTGCACTCCTTTTCCTTTTAGCTGTGGCACAAGTGGCGATGCCGCTCATCATCACTTGTGCCACAAGTAATGAATGCCATTTTAGAAGCACGAGGAGCATGTTTTAAGGGGGAAATCTTAGTCTGCAGGAGGGGCCATCATCCCAGAAAATGCACTGTCGCAATGATCAAGGCTTAGTCTGTAATTGGTTGCTGATGAAATAAAGAATGATAAAAATGATGCCAGCAATGATTCCTCCAGTCTTGTGAGAAAATACATTTTTGATTCTAATAAACTTGTTTACATCTTTACACGCTGGTGTACTTGTCATGCTTTTGGGTCCTTTAATGTGAGAATGACACAAACTGCAGTGCAGAAGAATATCAGAAAAAAACGCCTGTGGACTTTTGGTCTTGTCAGACTTATTCATGCACCAGAGTATCAGTAACATTTATGTTTTTCTCAGGATAACAAATCTAAAGGTGTGCTGTGAAGAAGGCCACCAAGATTAGAGTGCAGACACCCACACAGTCCTAAGAACAGGTCTAATCAGGCAGCATAAGTGAAAACACCGTGCTCATGTGTGGGTGGACCATGGCCTCTAAAATTTGGCACTTAAATAAGACTATGAGAAATACTGATACTGACTCAACCACTTATCTGTGATTTTGTGGTTATATCGGGGTGATTACTGATCTTAATGTGTTTCATTTTCATAAGAAAAAGATTTATTAGATGAATATGCACTATATTCTTTAAAATCCAAACCACCTACAGTTAGGATTACTGTATAATACTGATATAATCACATGTATTAGGCCTCGTGACAAATCTGTGAGGTTTTCTATCTTACATATAGGTATGATTTTCTCATGTCATATCAGAAGTAGTTACCTTTCCTTAATAAAAAATAAATAAATAAAGATATATTATTTACATTACTGTAATGTTTGTCAAAATCACCACATGCCATATCTGAACAAATCAGTAATATAAAACTGTAATGGGCTTTAAGCCAAGAAATGACTGTGATGTGACCCATTATTTAGTGATGGTCTCATTTTGGCCCTCAAACGAATCATTCGGTTAAATGTGATTTTTGAATCAATATATACTGAGGTAAATAACTGAGATCATAAATTTTGGGAAGGCATAGAAAAAACATGCATGATTTCATTATGTCTGATCCTCTCTTTAAGGTCAACTCCTCATCTGCATGCAAATCCAGACTGCTTCCAGCATGGCTATGATTGTATTCTTAGATAATTTCCTGGAAGTCTTGTTCTTTTTCCTTGTGGCTTTCTGATGTGTGCTGGATCTCTTCCCTTGTGTAAAATTGGCAGCCATTTGACTTGAACTTAATTTTCAGGAAAGCAATGGAGTTGTAGGAATCCAAATCTGATGAGTAGGGTGGGTGGTGAGTGAAGATTGTGTTAATATTACCTTTCCTAGAGCAAGCCATTGGTAGGGATGGGTATCATTAGGTTTTATCCGATACCGGTGCCAAACCAGTACTTTTGAAACGGTGCCGGTGCTTAAACGATGCTCGAACTGGTGCTTAACGAATGGAGAACACAAACTTTGCTAAAAATAAAAACATAAGAGGTTTTTGGACAGTCTCTTTTTTTCTGCAAAATGATAACCAAGTTAGCCTTTTCTGTTGATACAAAGTTTTTTTCACCTTAGACTTTGAGAGTTTAAGGCACTTCAGCATTGGCTTCATTTTCATACCTGTAACAGCCAATTTGTCATTTTGGGAGAAGGTGTTTCTGCTAGTGGAAGTAATGTATACTGGTGTATTGACTCTAACATGAGATGCAAAAATGGCACATCTTCAAAACAAATGTTGCAGGTCAACATATCAGTCTTAGTCTGAGGGTGAAGATCTTGATTTAGCCTCACATGTGGTTAAGTGATTGTGGGTGTTGTAAATTAGATCATAGAGACCTTTTTACAGAAAGGAAAATCACAAAGTGCTTCACATAAAATAAAACCACCAACAACAGCAAAAAGGAATAAACAATAAAACAAAATGAAATGCTCTCCAATAGCCAGTTTTAAAAGAGTCTTCAGATGCTTTTTAAATGAGTCCCAGATCAAAGACAGGAGGGCAGAGAATTGCAAAGGCTCTGTCACCTTTGCTTATTAGTCTCGATTTGGGGATGGATAACAGAAGACCTGACAGTCCTGCCAGTGACATATAACTGCAAAAGTTTGCATATATAGGTGGGCATCAAGGTGAACACCACAATCTTGAACTGAACTCTAAATTGGATGGGTAGCCAGTGCAAACAGATCAGCAAGAAGAAGCAAGTCAAGATTGAATTGCAAAAGTCCAAGCAAGGTTAAATAAAAGCACGAATAAGTCTCCATGTTAGATTTGGATATATGTTGAAATTTACTAATATTTCTCAGCTGATTAAGACAAAACTGAACCAGATCCTTAACATCTCAGGTCTCTAATAGATCAGCTGACATACCAGGAGATCAAATTTCCCGTGGGACCTGTGGGACCAGGCTGGCAGAGGCACAAATAAAGAATGATTCTCATTCAACTGGAGAAAATTATCTGATGGCCAAGATTTTATACAATTCAAAACATTTTGTACAATAAAGCTTTAGAACCACAATGAGGTTTAAAAGTGAATATCATCAGTGTAACAATGATATGAAATATCAATAAATCTGATTTAAAGAAAGTAAATATAATGAAAAAAAATCATGTAAGAGAGAGACTGATGATGGTTTACGAGTAAATGTAGCAACAGAGACACTTCTATGAGTAAGATATGAAGGGTAGCATCTTTCAAGTGTGAGTGATGAAATGCTTCTCCCACTGAAAATGCTACGTCCAGATGAACAGAATCAACCTTTTGGGGTCTTCACAGACGTTTGCACGCCTCCCTGTTTTTTGTAATCATGTAGACTGATCTGTGGAGAATTTACTTTGCAGTATAACTACACATGAACCACAGGCAGTGGACTTCAGAGAAGTATAACAGGAATGACTGCCTGGCCATTGGGTCTCCAGTTGTCTGTGACTGTGTCTGCAGTGGAGTTTAATCGAGACCTTTTGATCGATCAGGCATCTGACGCCAATATCATATGCCTGGGAATATCTTCAGATATCTGAGGAGCAGTTTTTTGAGCAGTCAAGTGGTGATGTGTGCAGTGCCAGCACTTTGTTCTATTTATTTATCTTAAAGTTAAATAAAATGTTTCCAATAGCAGCATGTAGAGGAAGTCCTGTTCAGTTAATATAGACAGTCAAGATATAGCACCAGGGTCTGCATTCTAAAAAAAAACACTTACAGAAAACTAATACTGAAGTGGTTCTGTTGAACTTTTGAACATTTAGTAAATACTTCTCCATCATACAGAAAAAATGTGCCGTTGATCGCTTCCATCAGTGGCTTCCTAGGGCCATACTACTGTTTTCTGTTTATTTCTTTCTGTCAAAAAAAACTGATTTCCCTCAAAGCTTTTTCGTTTTTCTTTTTTCCCCAACTCCTCCCCTACCCTGTCTCCTCTCCAGGATGATGGATGTGGCTTTGCAAATCATGAGCTCTCCACTGTCCCTCATCCACTGGGAGACCCTGTCTCAGCTCCATGTGCATTGTTCCCTGTCATTCTCCCTCGTTTTCTCCTTCCTCTCTGCGTCTCTGATTTGTTTCCTCTTTCTGTCTCTCCTTCACATCTCCTCTCGCCTCTGTTTGATGATTGATGTCGCTTCATCAGCTTCTGCTATCCGAGGGGCTCTCGGGCCTGTGATGCCAGAGGACCCAGAGGACAGCGGCCAAGCCAAACCTTCCGAACGAGCTGCTCATTAAACTCATCATGGGAAACTAATGAGGATGAATTTGGAGCCTGGATGCGGTTTAGTACCAAGGGAGTGCTGGGCTTCTCTCAAAGTGTCTGTTCATCTGTTATACTAAGATTACTGAGGCTGTTTCTTCTGTTTGGCTTTTGTTCTGTTCTTTTTCAATTTACCATTTAATTAAATACAAAACAAATATGAATATTATGAGATTATGAACACATGTGGAGTGTGGTTACCCTGTGGGGTCTAAATCTTTATCTGTGATGACCGTAACTCCAACCCTAATCATATATTATCAGAATATTTTGGGTGGGGTTTTTTTTTGTTTGTTGTTGTTTTTTAATTGTTCTCCAAAGTCTTTGCAAATAGGGAGACAAACAAAGCAATGATTTTAGGGTTAGGCTTTGGACTAGGGTAGAGTTTCTCACCAATGATGCCTTAACCTGAAACCATAAAAAGGTCAAGTAGTGAATCAAACTGTCACTTTGAAGCTAATAGCTGGTGTCTCGCAGACATTCCAGGCTCTGGTTGCCTGGTAACCCTCTGATTTAGTTACTACTCTGTCATATGTCAATTATAGGTGTCATTCACGCTCACCTCAAAATTGAGAAAAGATTATCTCAGGAATGGCATGCTTTGTGTTGTCTGTAGTTAGTTTTTGCCTGTAGTCACCTGATGTCACTGAGCTTCTACAGTCTCTGGTCACCATGTTGCTGCAAGTCACTTCCTGTGTAGACACAACCTTAGACTTTAGAGGGTTACTGGACATATCAGATATATTAGTGGGCATATTGTAACCACCTCTGTGTTTTGAGGTTTTATGCAGTTTGGGTTTAATATCTTTCCTGGGGATTTTTGGCATGCTGACTAGAGCAGCCAGGGATCTAACACCAACCTTCCAATTACTACATGACCTGTTTGACCTCCTGAGCTACAACCAACCATAGCAGAAGAAAATCTTATGTAAGTATTGTTCCAAATGCTTTTTTTAAAGTAGTTTACACAAGTTTCAGAATAGAAGTGTTGTTAATATTTCTGTCCACTGTAGCTCTAGCAGGTTTGAATGGGTGAATTTGCATCCATCCATCCATCCATTCGCTTCCGCTTATCCTTTTCAGGGTCGCGGGGGGCGCTGGAGCCTATCCCAGCTGTCACAGGGCGAGAGGCGGGGTACACCCTGGACAGGTCGCCAGTCTGTCGCAGGGCCAACACACAGGGACAGACAACCATTCACACTCACATTCACTCGCACATTCACACCTAGTGACAATTTCGATTATCCAATTAACCTATCCCCACAAGCTGCATGTCTTTGGACGGTGGGAGGAAGCCGGAGTACCCGGAGGGAACCCACGCAAACACGGGGAGAACATGCAAACTCCACACAGAAAGACCCCGGCCTGATGGTGGAATTGAACTCAGGACCTTCTTGCTGTGCGGCAACAGTGCTAACCACCGTGCCACCGTGCTGCTGAATTTGGAAAAAAAGCATAATTCAATAGCTTTAACAGTTGGAGCAGATCAAAACAACTGATATAAAACCAATTATATTCACCAAACATAAAGATGTATACATATAACTTGATCTGTGACTGAATTACTGATTTATGGCCAAAATGCTTCTGTTGTGCCACCTGGTTACTCTGCTAGTCTGATCAGTCAATTTTTCAGATTTTGGCAAACATACAAAAACCATTGTTCTTGCTGTTACTATGTCTTTGTGTCTCACACTTTTACATCAGTGTCACCCACCTCTCACTTTTGCTTCATTTTCAGTCCGAGCACACTTTGTGGCCCGAGATCCCCAAGCCCCCTGTGCTCTAACCATAACTTACCTTCTGTATGCACAGGGCTGTGAGAGTGGTTGTAGGACTATATCTATATTCCACGTATAAAATATTCAGCCAGAAGGACTTCTCTTGGTGCTCAAAACTTCTTAACCCCCCCCCCAACAAAAAATACTGGTATATCAAAACATTTTCTAATAAAAAATTTAATAAGTTGGACAGATTGCTGTTTATCGTTTTTCCAATTTATTTACAGCCACAACCTTACACAAAGCAACAACCAAAATGCAGTAGTCTTGGTGTGTGTCTATATTCAGTTTAAAAGTGCTTTTCTTCATTACATTCCCCAATTTGGATTCACAATGGTCCAGGGACTATCAACCCGTCTGTGTCATTTAATTATAGGTGTATGAAATGAGAGCATTTCCTCCCGTACTCCTTTAATGTTTCCTGGAATTGATAAGAGTGAGGAAGCTCATCACATTACATTGCAGAGCTGTGATCCTCCTTTGTTGCGGCTCACTCACACTAATGGGCCTCATCAGCTTCGCAGGCAGATACTCGACTATTAGCCAAGAAGAGGCAAAAACCGTAATGGGAAACATAGACATGGATAAGAGGGAAAAGAAGATGGGATGTAGTCAGGAAAGGTGAAAAAACAGGAGGGAATGGGACGTGGAATAAAGAGAACAAGAAAGAATGTCATTAAAGGCTAACCGAACTAACACGTTACAGCTGATGGAAACTGAAAATCTTACTTGATGTTGGAGCTGCAATAGTTAATACTTGGATGTGAAACTAAAGTTCCCTATTATCAGTAAATATGATTTTTGTTAAGAATTTTCAAATGTTTCCAGAGGTGTTGTTGGACAATCTGATTGGTATAAAGTGACCAAAGCCATGAATTTATGGTAAAAAATGACTCAAATGACCTTGTAGAGACATAACATTACTTATATTCCATATATACATTCAGCACACGATTTACACCTTCCCCATCCATTCACCTGCCATCCATCTATCAACCTTCATCCATCCACTCTACCATTGTCCATCTACCTCTCTATTCATCTCTCCCTCTACACATTCATTCATACACTCATCTTTTGTATACTCTGGACAAGGAAGTGGATCCAAAGGCTTTCCCTCAGGTCCAGAGGCCTATTGGTGGTGACATGGTGCCATCCATAATGCATTTCTCCTTAAAGGAAGCCTGTCTAGCAGGCAGAGCATTTGGAGTTTGTGTATTCACTCGCAAACCTTCAGATCCATTATGGATTTTAGGACCACTCTCTGACCACAGTGTGGCTCTGATTTATCTACATGAGATGCTACAATAACAAGGGGACAAACTCTGCTTCTGATTTTCAAGTAGGTACCCTGAACAGACACGCATACACACACACGCAGTCATACCCGTACACACACTCGTCCTACAAAAATGGGCTTCATGCAGCCACACATGCAATAATTTTGCTCTCAGCTGGCATTTTCAATGTGGCCTGGCTTAGTGGGTGCTCGAGGGCTGTGCCACCTGGAAAGCAAATCTAGGGAATGAACTAAAATCAGCTCCAAAAGAGTTGGCACACTGCTTAAAATCAATAAATAAAAACAGAATATAATGACTTCCAGATCTCATAAACCTATATTTTATTCATGATAGGACAGGAAAAGTATCAAATAGGACTTGGGACACTGTCATGTTTACCTCTGCCTAGCAACCCCTCTTATTTGAACAACACTCTGTCAGTGTCTTGGTCTCTAAAATTGTGTTTGTACCTGTAGCAATAATAATTGATGCATGATGGCATGCTGTGTTGCATTTCTAGTTTCTCTTTAGTTGTTTGGTGATGTCAAAAGAAAAGAAACTGTCAACTAAAAATCATAAGTATCACAATCTGAGTTAGGCTTTAATCCTAATCATCTTTTTTATTCCCTGTATCATGCAAGTAATGCTGGAAAGTTTTTCTTAGAAATTAATCATCTTAATGAGGATTGTCTTTTTCCACTTCCAACATGGTTGCTATTTCTTGACCAGTACCTGGAAGTCTGTATTGCCGCTTGTGCGTTTTGATGTCAAAGTATTACAACAAGCATACATTGCCTTCTGTGTCAAACTAACTCAGACTTCATGCCAGGTATCCTCACCGGAAATGATTTTGGGTCTATCAATAACCTGGAGACCAAAGATTGTTTTTCAGCAGATGACTCAACAAATTCCAGATCTCAAAGAACCAAATATGATTTTTAGATTTTTATGCATAGAGTTCCTTGAACTTGTACTTCTAGCATCCTAGAAAAACTGCAAACACAAGCTCAAACACAAAAGGAATCAATCTAGAAATGCATATTATCTGAAAGGACCTTTTTCCTTATTTGTTATAGCTATTTTTCACTTTTTTGTCAAAATTCTTGCATTTGGATACTGTGTTAACTAATGTAAGCCATAAACAAACTCCTCCATTTTCATGTACAGATACGCTTTAAGGTGGATGTGACTTTGGTCGCCACTACACATGGAACCATACTTGAGCACAGTCACCTTTTTGCTCAGGAGGAGCTGAGCTTCCTAATGTCTTGATGCATGCTCAGTCATCCAGGTAAGTAAATCCTAAAAGACTGATTCTGTTCATCTGGACATATTGTTTTCGTTTCGAGCAATGGGCTTTGATCAGTGGTTGTTGATCAATGGTCATGACAATTTGCATATTAATGATGAAGAAACTGACCTCCCAGCCCATTGTTCATTCAGTGGGCTAGTTTCAGTTATTGTGCAAATATACTGTTTATAAGATTGGGGAAACCTACAGCTAGCTGAGACTGAAGAAGTCACTTGGATGAGTGATGAAAGTTTCTTCCACTGAATAGGCTACGTCTAGATGAACAGAATCAACCTTTTGGTCGGGCTTCCTAGCCCATATGGAAAAGAAATAGTAAAAACTTATAAAAGACTTGCATGAGATGTGGCCTACTTCATATAATGAATCATACAAGGCTTATATGATTTACTCATGAAAATGGCCACTTTGTCATTACTTTCATATATTGTTTTAGTAAGTATCCAAAACATACAAGTTTCATTTATATAATTTTTCAAGGGATCTTATATCTGTTTTCACTCTTGTATGCTTTTCATACAAGTTTCACACAAGACAGATACAAACTTCATAAGATTTATATATATCTTTTCCATATGGGAATGCACACGTGCTTATGGAGGCATGAATCTATACACAATTAAAGATCATTATAAGTTTACACCCAATGCTCAGCTGTAAAATCTAAAAACTGACAGCATTCCCCATCATTAACATCTTACCAACTTTCAACTTAATTCATTCACCAGTTTAATTTATTTTCTGTCTTCTTTCATTGTTGTGCTCCATGAATGGCTTTTAACTTTATCTTCTTGGAATCTACATACACACAGGTTTAGCTATATATGTTGACCTAATGTGAATTGAAACTGCCAAGGCATAAATTCTACATGAATGAGTCTTATTTAGGTTTCTTTGTGCCCTCATAAACTATGCACTATGACTAAATGCAACTTATATGTTTTTTCCTGGTGATAGGCTGGTCCCAAGGGGGCACTGAATACATGCATTGAGGACAGACAAAACTACTTAACGTCTGGAAGTGTGCAGGCGATAGAACTGCCATATGTTCACATCAGCTGCAAGCAGATGTTTAAAAATTCAGGGTGGGAGGGGGAAAGGGAAGGCTGCTGTAAAACTAAGTGGAAGCAAATTAGCACAAATTAACAACAGGACATTGATTTTTAGCTCTTAAAGGTTAATGTGGTTTGTGACTCTGCTGTCTGAGAGACTGTCCAGGGAGAGAAAGTGAGCCAGCGTAGAAGAAAGCAGTAGAAAGGAGAGAGAAAAGCAATATTGTTCCATATTATCTGAAAGAATAAAATGTGTAAAAGATGAGCAGAGGAGGCCAAATAATTAGTGAAGAAATAAAGAACTGAGGCAATCAGGAATTTGTAATAAACCCAAGAACAAAGGCGAAAAAGAGAGGAGGTGAACTAAGATTCCTCTTTCAGTTTTTCAACATAACTTTAGGTTAACATGAAACGTATTTCATAGACTTGTTTTACTTTTTAATGAATATCTGTTTTCATATATCCATACACCACAAACCTAGAATCCAACTTTTGAGTAAAACATCTAAAGAATTTGTATTATAAGAATACATTATAAGTATTATAAGTGCAAGAATTTTGTTTTTCTTACTTAAAGTATTTTTATTTAGTGGCAGTTCACTCAACTTGATAAATTCTGTTTCTAAAGAAGCATTATCAGTATATTAGCACGGACGGGACATTATCCAGACACCCATGTTTGCTCTGGTTTTATTATTATTAACAATTTTAAATTTTGAACAGGTATTGGATTAACTCACCAGTTTCACTTTCTGCATTGCCACATTGCGTTTGTTGCTTTTCATATGCTATTTCACACCATATTGTGCTAGCTAATAACACCTCAGCCATGGTGCTTATTCTAATTATTCTATTTAACAATTAAAAAAATAACAAAATAAATTAATATGTAACGAACAAAATTTGCCCAAGGCAACATGACATTTATACTGGTTTCTATGATGTTACATCAAAAGTGTTAATGAAGGCTTTTTAAAAAATTGTACAGAGCTTATGTTTGCATTCAGTGGTAGCGGTTAACCACTCAATGTATGCATTGGATGTATAAAACATAGTTAAATGTAATGCCATGGAGTCAGAGTCCAGTTGGGATTGAAGAATATTGGAAAACATCTGGAACAATGAAGCTAGTAAGGCTGTTGGAAGAGAACAGATTTTCCTTCAACATCCTTGATGTTGTAAGTTTTGACACTTTTCTGAAGCTCTCTGGATCTAATCATATCTTTTACATAGTAACCAGTACTCAGTACATTCACCTCCTTACCTTTTAAATTAAGCACATGTGTCTTGGGTTCACTATATAAACTTTTAACACTAAAACCACTAAGGGAGTCCATTTGACTCCTTGGCATTTTAAAAATCATGCAACTCCATTTAAATACAATCTTATCATCTTGTATGTGTCACAGTCTGACAGAGAAGCTGACTGTGTGGAGTGAGGAGGTGAACCCAACTGCAGACACGCAAAATTAAACTTGATTTTAACAAAGGGCGAGCCGTTTATTAGAGGCTGATAAAACAGCACAAAGACATAGGCAAAGGCGAAACTAAATAATAACCTAAATTGGGCAAGCTAAACATAAAAAAACCTAGAACAAGAACATAAACATGTAGACCTGATGTGGAAAAACTGGAACACGCATGGCATGAATTCATAGACTTGGAAACATGCATGACATAACAGGCAAAGCAGACGAACAGACAAGGAATCAGGGGAAGTGGAAACACAGCTGATACGAATGAACACAATGACGCCACAGGGGAAGTGAAACTAAACAAACTGAACATGGGACACCAGAGCACTTCAAAATAAAAACAGGACACATAATGGGACGCAGGCATGACAACACGAGCTTGACAACATAGGACACACAGACATGAAACACATGACACACTAAGACACGTGGACTTATTGTGATAATAAATACACACCAGGGAAAAAGGGGGCAGAGATGTGACTAGAATAGAACGTGATGGCTGGGGGGAAACACATGACAGAAGGAATGGGCCACAAGGGGAAAACAAGAGGAGGAGATGAGACAGACATTACTGAAACACATGAAGGGCGAGGTAGACTTAAATGAGGGTGGGAGAGAAAACACAAGGGGAATCTAATAAACAATGATCTATAATGGCAACCTAGCCTAGGATGTTGTGATTTTTCCTAAAGTGGTCTTATTGATGAAATAGTGAATTTTGGCATGTATGACATCAAAAGAAAAAAAAAGATAAAAAAACAAAAACGAGTTACATAGAACTGTCGGGGACGTCATTTCGATTTTGACATTACTGCAAAGTGACGCTGTAGGTCTGGTGAGCAGAGGCACATCTGGATGATATTCATTTATAAAGATAATAAAACCTCTAAACATTAATATTAAATATTTGTTTTGTCAAATCTTGGTGGAAATTTGAAAAACAAATGGATAAAAATTAATTTCTTCAAGAAATTTCTTTTTCCGATAACTGCTATTGTTGCAGGATAGGTCAAACCGATGGAATCGCCTTTAAAAGCAAGCATTTTTTGATAAAAAATAAATGTCATTTCATTGTGGTAACATTTTGGAAAAACACTTTTTTTGTACTTCTCATGTACATATCAAATATTTCACCATATTTATTTTATGTATATATTGATATTATATTAATTATATATTAAGGTGTCCCACCTCCTGTGAATAACTTACTAAACAAAGGACTAATGCTATATTTAGCACCAAGGCCATCACTAAATAGAATTATGAGGTGCCTAATAGGGCGACCCACATTTCAACAGATAAGCCTTTACATAAAGGAAAGTAAACACTGGCGAAGCTTACCAAGGAAAACTCTACATATCCTATTTTAACATGCACTGTAAATTGTAGATTATGGCAAACCAGATCTGTGATTATTTCTAACTTGTTATGATGGATTACTTGTATGTGTGCTTTATATGACATGCCCAGGGACTGTGGATGGAAATGGGCACTTTCACAACAATCTGGCATGTTAATGATTTATAGTCCTTTTCTGATGTCCATTAACATGCACTGTCCCTGTTAAATAAACAAATATAGAAGAAGAAGAATAAAAGATATGTACACTGATGGATGACACTGCTCTGGGGGCTGATTCATGTGTGGGGTTATGTGGTGCTGAGGAAAAAGTGTGTTTGTGTTGTGCGATGCCAGTATTTCAGTTGATTTGGTTGATTTTAAAGCATGCAAACAAGCTCAGTCTTGTTGATGTGCCTTGTCAACAAAATCTAATAAGCGAAGTGAAGATCACTGACTCTTCAGTGAGTGTTTGTTTTATTGAACTGGTGTTATATAGTTTAGTTTGCAAATGTGGTCGTTTGTAAAAATGAGTTTTTCCACCACAGTGTTTACTCCTGTACAAAAGCTCATAACTTATGAAGTTATTCTGATATGCAGTGGTTCCAGCAGAAACAAAATGCCAACACACGTTAAGGAAAGAAGAAGTTTTGTTCAGTCAAGTTTGCCTCTGACATCTCCATTTGGGTGCACCTCCATGATACTTTATTTTTCTGCAGTTAAACATAGGTTGACATTACTCTCAACTTTCTGGCATTACTCCTGATTACAGCAGGCAGAACAGTCAGGTTTTGGCTGTTGCAATCATGCCCCCTGTTCATACTGGGGCCTTTAAGACATCCCTTTCAAATGTGCTTCCAATCTAAGTAATAGAGAACAAAATCCAGGGTCCTTGGTATGTGTAGAAGATTGTAAAATGAATTTGAGTTTTGTGTACTCTTGGTTTTTCTTTTGATCCTTAAATGAGCAACATTCCCTTCAGGCCAAAAGACTATTGTGGATTAAATGTCACCAGCTCAACATACTGAGGTGAATCCATGGATGAACTCTGAGAGGAGGTGGTGGTGTTTAGACAGCACAGGATGAAGTGAGAGAAGAAAAAGGGCATGGAAATACTGGTGGATATCAATTTTGCACACAGATAACATCACAGTAACGTTTTCTGTTGGTCACTATGCCAGACTGGTAGCAAGACTGCCCCTCCCACTCTATCCACAAACTACTACTGTAAAACAGTTCATACACTGAACAGCTTGTTGAAGTAGTCAACGATCATGCAGGCTATACGCTGAGGTGAAGGAAATGAGGAACTACAAAAAGGCAGCGAAAAGACAGCCAGGCATCGTCAGGGTAATAAGATCTGCAAACATCACAAACTAAAGGTGTAAAAATGCCACAACCTGATCCAAACACATCACTGTGTGTTTTAAGCTGTATGTGCTCTATCTGTGTAATATATACTGTATTCAATCATGTGATTGCAGAGACACGTACACTGTGTGAGTTAAGATGTGTGTTGCCCATGCATGGATTTTTACACAAAGTAAAATGCCATAATTTATATTCATACCCTTTGCCTGAGGAGAAACAGAGCAGCGCACTCTGTATTCGACACTAATGCACATAAGACACAGACCCATTTTATAAATAACAATTCCTCCTTCAGGCTTTTTGTGTCCCTTTGCACTTCTACAGTTTTCCCATGAGATTCATATCAGATATTTTTTTTTAACATATTATTAAAACATATAAAATACTCTCAGCTTTAAGTTACTTATTTACATTTATACCATGCCAGATTTATTGCTTTAAAACTTTCTCCAAAGAAATAGCAAGGGAGCACCTTTTCATATGCATTCACAATTATGTTTAACAATATGACAAAGCGGATTATTCATTCTGCAAAAGAAAACATATAAGAGTTAAATTATTGGGTTTACTGTTGTGCAGCAGTTCAGTTATGGTCTCAGTTATTTTTGGCACTTTTACTTGAGAGTCAATTAGAAAGTGCAGCTTCATAGCAAACATTTACATAACATGTAAATGTTTCACTCAGGCAAGTAGAGATTTATTTGGCCCCCGTCTTGCCACATTCCTTTGATGTATATAATTGTATTTTAGAGTTTTGAGGTTCTGTTTCATGTTATGATACTTGGTAATTTATTAAAATCTAAATAAATATGAAGTTGAATTAGATTTTGTTGTTATAACACACATATAGATGTAAAAACACTTGCAGTATATACAGTATGTGTTCCAAAAAAGTCTAGTCCTCTAATGACACTGAACAAAGTCTGAGAAAATTCTAATTCAGTGGGGGAGGCCATGTTGGTGGGGTGAAACACAACTCTTTTAATCAAAGGGTGTTAGGGTACCTGGGTCTGGTGACCCAGTGTTCAATATTCTGATCAATATTCTGTAATTTAGTGGTTTTTCATGGTTTAGTCTTTTGTACTTCTTGCTCCCTTAGTTATTCTTTAATATTTTGTGATTTCTAGTCTTTAGGTTTTCTTACTGTGCCTCCTCTATGTTCCTTATATTACATCTAGTTATCGTTGTCTCTAGGTTCGTGTATTTCCTGTTTTACTTTGACATTCCCGTATCCTGTGTTAGTGTATGCTGTTTTGCTCCCTCCCGTTCTCCTGTTTGTGATTAGTCCCAGCTATGTTTCCCTCCTGATCCCCACTCCCATGTTACCCTTTTGTATTTAGTGTCTGCGTCTTCCTCTGTTCGGCGTCGCGCTCTCCCTCATCCCTCGCTGTGTGTTCTGCTCGCCCGGTTAGTTCATGTGTTTTTCCAGTTTTGTTTTGTATTTCTTGGTGCCTGCAATAAAGCTGTCTTTTGAGTTTAGTTTCTGCCTTTGAGTCTGCATTTTTGGGCCTCCATTCCAGCCTGCCACACACAGCAACCATGAAAAAAGGAAAGTACCTAATTTTTTGGACCATAAGGCGCACAGGATTATAAGGCACATTAAGCGAAACAAAACAGTCAGATAGGTCAAACTTTACTCAACTCATTCTTGAGTTGCTTCCTCCACTTCCGTACCATTGATTCATTAATTGATTCATTAAATTTGAATTCTCTCGCAGCTGCTCTATTCCCATGTTGTTGCAGTATATTATTACTAACCTCGTATTGTGGATGGATTATCTCAGTTGTTCTCCTGACTGAAGTTTGGTCCGTTTACAGCATCCTGCCATGCAGTTGCATTTGTCCCTAACCATCGGGAACCCTCATGTTAACTTTTATCGAGTGGAAAAAAGTTAGCATTCATCCTCCAGCTTCACTGTGTTTATGTTATGCTAACATAGCTGTGTCGCTAGCGATCACATAGCACATCATTATATACCAGCTAGCCCAACTTCAGTAACCCTACAAACGTCACTGTTTAGTTTCCTGTCTTCACTTATGTTGGAAGTGATAGCAGAGCTGTACGTTTTATTTTTTCAGAAATCTCTCAGTCAGAACATGCTATATCATGTTTAGGTGGAAACTAGCGAGCTAACTTCCTGCTAACTTCTAACTCCATTAAATGTAATAAATTCTGTTTTCATGGATGCCTGGATGTTAAAGTTAATTGTTACACCTCGTAAAGCAGCAACGCTGATCATTTTATTAAAGATGAAAGAATTTAGACAGTTTTTAACTCTCAGTGATGCCGCAGTGTTTGTTTGACTTTGGGACCTGAAGCAAACGGAGTTTTGGACCGAGATTACTCCGCAAGGCTCCTGACTAATGTAGCTGTAATGCTCTGACAATCCATCAAGTGGTGCAGCTTCGTAGCTTACCAAATTCGTACTAAAACATTTTTTGACAGTTTTTTGAGCGCTGTATACCACATAAAATCGTTTCAAGGTCAGTAAGCACAACCAGAATTCATACATAAGGCGCACCGGATTATAAGGTGCACTGTCGATTTTTGAGAAAATTAAAGGATTTTAAGTGTGCCTTATAGTGCAGAAAATATGGTAGTAATACTGCCGTCCAAATAAAGCAGTTCTGCAGAAAATTAGTCAGCATAGGCACACATGTTAAGATTCAGACACCAAAATAGCATGATTATAGTACAAAACATGTTTTTTGCCATGATATCTTTTTCCTATAACTCATCCTTGGAATGCAGTTGAGATTTAAATCTAGGAGATTAGCACCAGAGACAGACAGTTGTACCCACGTAGGCTTCTGAAGCTGACTGGTGTCTGCTAACCTTCACCTTCAGTGGAGTCTCTGAATTGGACCTCGACTATGTTTGTGCTGTTGTTGCTGTACCACAGCCAGATCCTATGAAAGTACTTCAGCAGGCACCAAGTTTGTAATCCAGTGTCAGTGAGTGAAATCTCGGTGTTCTGTTTCTTGGCACTAGTCTGAGCATGCTAACAAAACATGTCAGTGCTAAGTGATAAATCAAGCCTGAATGTGCTCACTTGTTGCTCCAAAAAACATGAAAGCAGATGAAAGATTACAGTTCAAGTTTCAAAATGCTGAGTTCAGAAAACAGAGGGTTACATTATGGGGGCTGCACAATTTGTTTGATATATATTTCACTTTTTCAGTTGGGAGACCAAGGTCACATACAGTAAAACCAATGTGTGTTTACATATACCACTTATTATTATGACAGAGGTTTCTGGGGATATTATTCTTATGGTTTTGTCTACTACCAAAACTACTTGGTAATGTTCAGGAAAACAACATGGATTTTTGTAAAAATGAACCCTTTAACAAAGTTAGACAACAAACTTTTCCCAACTGTAAGGTTTGTCTTTTTACTGAACAGGTCAGAAGGATGCACCTATAATCACATGACCTCAAAATGTTGCTTTAACGTCCTTCAAACATCTGTGACTACCGTCGTTTCCCCAGTGGAGTTAGGCTGCTTTATTTATTTATTTCTTTTTTCCAAGTAGTGCTCAGGATTTCAGATTTATGAGAGTGTTTTATTGATGCTGACACAGTATATGCGGCACATTTGACACGATGAACTCTTGTTAGTGGAGAGCTGCTCCACCTCCTCATACATAGTGAGAGGTACAGGAGGAGGTCAGGAGGAGGTGGAGCGCGTACATGTTTACTGATAGTCTGTGTGGCAGCTCTGTGATGAAGAGATCAGCCATAGAGGGCTCGGATCCTTCTGAGCAGGTGACCTTTCCATCACACGTACAGAGAAAAACAGAGAGAGACAGAAAGACATGAAGATGCCGGAGCTCTAAGCGACACTGACATTTGTACACTGCAGTGTTTTGTTGTGATTTGACCTGCTGGGATCCGATCATCTGCCTAAACACTCGTTGAACTGCTGCACAGTTGTTCTTCACACAGTTTATTTTAATATGCATTATTTTTGATAGAGATGTGAACAGTATCAGTATTGTTGATCATATAGTATTACAATCTAAATAACCTTAAGCAATCTCAAGCAATAACCTGGGCGAGGGGCTGCAAGACATTACTGTTAATGTTACTGACCTTATAGGAGTCACACTCGGACACCGAGGGTCACTTGAAGAATACTTTGTAGATTGATGAATAAAACTGTGTGCATGCTGTTTCATCAAATATAAAACCGAGACAGTCACTTTAGAAAAAAGGTGTATTTGATGATCCTAGATCTGGTAGTGGGACTTGAAACAAGAGGCACCAAATAATACAAAAACAACAATCAATGCTATGAGGCTAATTTAGCATCCACTGTTAACAACAATGCATGCATGTGATAAGAAGTACTATTATCAATAATATAATCACTATTATGTGTAATTTTGTTTTTGAGTGGTAGGTCTAGGCAGATGTGTTTGTTAAATTCTTTCTGACCTTATTTTTCATCTCCTCTTTAATGTGTCACAAAGAAAAATGTGTGCAGCTCCAGTTTATGTATGTGTGAAGTGTGCACATTTTTATATTCTTCCTTTATAAATGTGTGTCTACGTTCAGTAAAGGCCATTCGTCCCATTTATACATTGGACCTTAGGCCATGGGATCGTCTTCTCAGCTTCCCATTGTCTGAAGAGTTTAGAGTGAAGACACACATACTGCTGTTGTCTGGGACTTGGCTTATAATGTTCTCAGTCACACAAATGGTTCCAACACCTGAATAAGACTTTAATGTAATTTTTAATGGTTTTTGAATGGTTCTATAGTGTAGTGGTTCACGCGTTTGCCTTGAAGCCAAAAGAGCCCCGGTTTGATCCTGGCACCTTTTAGTTTTTGAACTTCTCAACTGCAACTTTTAGGGTGCTTTGCAAAGTGAGGTCAAGTCATGCCTGCTAGCAATCTATGGAGATGTTGCTCCCTCTCTCAGCTTTGTCAGGGCTGCCTTTAGCTCTGTGACCTGAGGTCAGACATGACAGCTCAGCGTGGAATAACAGCTAACTAACAGGAGAACCAGAAACAGCAGCATGAAGAAATTACGGTAAATACCTGACAAAAGATGTTAATAGAGAAGGGTAAAGCTTTTCTAAGTTACAATATTATAAAAACTATTTTAGTATCCCAGAGGACAGCTTTTCCAGGCCTTTCCTTTATAGAAACAGAGGTGCCATGTGCCTGAGGTCGACTTGGGGTCCCCAAGGACCGACCACGCCCAGGCAAAGAATAAAGGTGCGTCTCCACCTTAGGTAGACTGCCAGCAGATTAGCCCTGTAAGATAACTTGTGGTTAACCACACACACACACACACACACACACACAGAAAGGAAGAGAGCGAGAGAGAGAGAGAGGCCAGGGATGGACAGAGACAGAGAGAACCAGCAGAGACGCCCATGAGGACTGGAGGACCATGACAATTACTGAGCTAGTCTGGTGTGTCCATCTGTGCCGGCTGTTATGTGACTGAGTGGAAAGCAGGCATCTGGGAGTCAGGACACCCAGTTGTTAGCTTCTGTTAGCATAGCTAACAGAAGCTAACAGAAGCTATTAGTTTCAGTATTAAAACGTTATATTAGCCAGCCTGGTCTTGGAAAATGTTACTGAAACAGACAATGAATGAATGTCTTGTAGAATAGCAGTAATGGAGTGATTTAGAGTTTTTTGGTGTGGTTTATTTTGGAGGTTTAATTATTGTTTGTCATTTGTCTTTTTTTTGTTTTTTAATGCTGTTAATGTGTTAGTGTTATGAAAATTGTACATGATATGACATTAATCAGTATCTTTATTACTTTTAACTTTTCTCAGAATCGTTACACCGCACACCTACCAGAAGATAATGTTAACTACAAGTTCAGAATTCTACTTTTAACTGACTATACTGTATCGTTTTTTTGGTATTTCAGTTCAGTTTGTAACTTAATGGCAACAAACTCTAGTTGGGCCCCCTGTGAATTTTTATCTGAGGCCTCAACAAACCCCAGAACAGCCACTGTGTATAAATCACATCACCTGTTTTTCAACAGATGAAAGAAAGTGTAAAGCCGTTAGAATAGCACATAACTGTAGAACTCATAATATAATAATGAATAATGGCTTTGCAAGATTTTACTGGATATAAAATACATTTTAAAGCATTTTATTGATGTTTTTACAAAAGAAAAGTTCATCTCAATCTTAATTATATTATTGTAAACTCTGCTTAGATTACAGTTTATATTGTTTCCCAGTAGATTACAGCTCATTTGTGTATTAGATACCGGAAAAAATCATAACTTTATATTTTATTCTTTGTTAAATTAAAAAGCAAAATTGTCATTAAATAGCTGCTGATATTTTGGAATAAAAATGGTAATGAAGAATGCTTTTACAGTTTTTATTTAAATGAGACCAGAACAGGGTGAAAAAAAAAATCATCAACACTGAATTAGATTCACTTGTTAGAAACGAGACAAACATTCACCTGAACCCCGAGCAGTTTTACAATTTCCACCTTTTGCAGCTGATATGAGGTTAATGCCTTTGTTTTTGAACAGCTGGTTACTTACCGTCCCTTTTTTATGTAGCATTTCAAAAGCTCTGCAAAATCCTTCAAACCAGTGATGCACCTGTTTGTTCTTCTCTAGCACTGGTTCTAATATTGATTAGACACGATATTGCAAAATTTCTGAATGCATAAGCTGAATAAAGTGTACCACAGGTTAAAATGCAGCTTTTACAATGCTAACAAACATCTGTTGAACTTTAAAATGTCATGACACAGTAACAAACTATCACATAAATGTTTTCCCCTGAAAATTGTCTTCAGTGCAGTGCCTCCAGTGGTGGTACTCTATCCAATATCATACCCAAAAAGTAGGTTTTCCTCAGGCACTCGAAACAGTAAATGCATGCTACCGCTGCAAGCTGCTGCAGATTGAACTGCCAGAGAAGACTTTAAAAGTTTTTCTTGGCACTAAACTGCTCAAACATCATTTACTTGTGTGGGCCAAAAAGTTTTGTAAAAGTTTGACATGCTATATTGTGGCGTGTCATTAGACCACCTGCTTTTACACATGAACAGCTGCTGGACTTTACAGCTTCACATTTTGTATTAAAGAAAAAATGAATATAAGAATCAAGTTTTTTAAGCTGTTCAGCCAATGTTGGCATTTTTAAAATTAATTTATTCATATTTTAGAGCTGAGTGTAAGTGGTGGGCATTTAAGCACAAAAGCACCACTTATGTCTTCCATAATCAAGGCTTATGTTAAAACTGCTTTCAAACCTTGTTGTGCTACACAATTCAATATTGATATTATTAAAGTTTGTTACATAATATCTACTACTGCAACTCAATTTGCCTGTTATGTCGCAGCATGTTACTGAAAATTACTATCATCACCACTCTCACACAAATCCTATGCTTAAATTTTTTTACATGTTTTTTAAGTTCATGCAAATTCAAGCGGTGGTTATCTACTTGATTTGACAGATAACTCCTCCCTTTTCTAGACAAACCTTCTAGTATAACCCCTCTGCCTTTAAATGCAGTGTGACACTTCCAAAATGAGGCAGTGTGCACCACACAGGGTAGTTAGTCTCTCTCCACCTTCCCTTTTCTCTCTAAAACAGTTCCATATAATCACTATAAAAGTCTCATCAAATAAATTAAAGCTACCAAGAAACAACCAAAGGTTTGTAGTTAGTGAAAGAAGGCCACGTTTTAAATATCTTTTCATTTCCAATCATTCTCAGTATGGTATCAGCCCTGGGGTCTTCTTCCATTTGGACATGCTCGAAACACATACATGGAAAACTTCCAGTAAGTTTAGATGCCCAAACCACATTAACTGGCTTCTTCTAATGGGCTGAACATGGTTCTGTATTGGCAGTGTGTTGGCAGACCATATGAAGCTATTGAAAACCTGTCCACATCCACCATCTATCCTTTAAACGCTCTATTTAAAAAAAAATATATTTGATGTTTTTTTCATTCTCCCCCTTCCATGTTCCGATTGGCGTGTCAGCCAGTCAGCATTTGGCCTCCATGCAGTCAAGCTACATGCTGTTGTTGTTGTTGTAGTTGTTGTTGTTTTTTAGAGGACTGCACAGGAGCACATTTGCAAAGAATGACACCCCACTCCACTCCATAGGCTCTCTGTAGGCCAGGGGTGGGGAAATCCAGGCCTCAAGCGCCGGTGTCCTGCAGGTTTTGGATGTGTCCTTGATCCATCACAGCTGATTTAAATGGCTAAATTACTTCCTCATCATGTCTTGAAGTTCTGCAGAGGCCTGGTAATGAACTAATCATGTGATTCAGGTGTGTTGACCCAGGGTGATATCTAAAACCTGCAGGACACTTGAGGCCTGGAGTTGCCCACCCCTGCCAGGCAAATACCCAAATAGACAGAACTGTGATACCATAAAACTAACATGATGCAGAGAAGTACCAGAGGAGCCCCTCCTGAATGACTTCTGAATGAATCCTAGAAACTCTTCAGAGTCTATGTTCTTGAATCTATGTTTTTATTTTTTTGGTCACTACCAGCAGATTGAACAGTAAATCATCACCTTCATTTTTAGATGTGGTCGAGCTGAGGAAACGTTCCTTTGCTCCACTTGGCAGTATAGTAAATTACAAAGTTTTTGGCAGCATCTTTGAGGTTTTAAAATCTAAGATTTATGGGGTTACCTTTCCTCTACATCCTGTAAATTACCTCTTGGGCAACCTCTCGAGTTGCCAGAGTCCCTTTGCCTCTTTTCTGTAAGCCATCAGGCTTACAGAAATTCTACTGCTCACTGCCAAAAAAATGACAATGAACTGGAAGTCACATCTACCATTGTCAACTGGATGTGGGTTTCAGAAGTTAATAACTGTATTCCTCTCATGGAGAATGATGGACTGTCTGCCAGTGTGGTCTCTCTAACTCCATTCCGCCAAGGTTATACAAGGCTATTGTAGTTAAAGCTGTTTTAACTGTCTTACTTTTTATGTAGGTCTAAGTTAGTTTAGATTGCCTTTGCTTTCTCCGTGTATTGTGCGATTTGTTCTCAATATAAAACCAATCATATTGATCCCTGCAACAGTCTCCCGTCAATCTCAGTGTCCTAAGTTACTTTAATGAATTCATGCAATTGTAGAAACAAATTTCAGCTGCACAACAAGATGCAGTTGTTGACAGAGATCCCACTGCTACCAGCTTCATCACTAATCCCCAAACTGGGGACTTTGATAACTCTGCCTGCTCATCATGCAAAATCTGCCTGATGATCTTTACCATTTAATCAATAATGTGGATGCCTATACCTCCTGTGTTGACGCTGAAAAGAAATAAGGCTGGCCTGTTTGACAGTAATTATGTAGTGATGTTAAATTTACTATCATGTAATTAAATGGATGCAAAATTTACATTCAGACAATCAAATTAAGAACAGCCCAGTCACTTGTATAAGCAAATAATGGGCTCATGGCTAATGTGGTGGAGCCAGTTCTGCTTGAGGCATTCATACATTGTGAAGGAGCCTTCATGAGCCTTGTGCCCCATGTCCAGTTTTGAAGCTAGTGCACAATGCACTGTTCTCCTTAAAGACGTAACTCTGTAAGTTATTTTTTAAACAACGAATTTATATTACTATTTGCCATTAACTTACAGAGCAGAGTGTGTAGATTGTGGACCGATACCTCACATGTTGACAGCGAGCTGCTCACAGTGTCATGTTATTTCCTCCTCATTATGCCTGAATTAGACACATTTATCAAGCCACTGTGGGTCAAATCCACAAATCGGTAAATAAAAAGTGACGTTATGATGTGAACTTGATGTTATACTCTACTTGTTTGGATTGTTTTTCTTTCCTCTAACTCTGATCCTGTCCATCACTGGTCGCCACTTTCTGCAGCTCCTTATTACTTTCAGATCTAAGATATGTACAGCAGCACCCGTGAAGCTGTGTGAACAGCTAAAGTAATGGGACGCATTTTAGAAAATTCTTTTGCAAAAAACTCTTAAATGTTCATGTTTGTTCCTTCCTCTGTGTAGTTTTATTTATTTATTTATTTGCAGTGCCTTTTTGCTTATACATGCACACACTGAAGTGTCTGATTTCACAATTGTTGTCACAAACAACCAAAATCAACCAATTGCAACACTTGTTAGAGTGTTTTCCACAGACACCGGAGTGCTTTCGTTGATAGCTGGAGGCCACAAGAATTTTAAGAGTTACGAATTACTAGGAAGCAGCATCGTAACTTGCTAAAAATACTATTATGTTTTCAGTGACAGAGGGAAAATAAATCAGTTATGCATTTGTCCTGTGTCTGGCAGCATATCCAGCTTAAAAGAAAATCCTTTAAAAGAATTACTACAGCTTTGTCGTAAACACTGCAGTGAAACTGAGTGAAAGTCATTTATGGTCTCTGGTTCTTTTTAAAGCAGCATGTTTTCTTGGTGGCAGACATACTTCCCTGAGTATAATTTTATATTAAAAGGAGTCATGCCAGGGAACAGGAACAGCTGTTCTTGAAATGAAGGGAACTAAGAACAGGTGGATGGAAACCAGGTCTGCAATGGAGCCATGCACTGGAGAGGTACTAGGCATTGTGCATTAAAATAAAAATCTTTATAGCCACAACTTGGCAACTGACGCATGAACAAATGATTTATTTAAGTCGTGAACACTTGTTTTGGCATTTTAGCCAATCACGGCATACCGCAGCCTCCCGGGGGAGTGTTTTGACTTTCAGGAACCAATAAAAAAGGAAAGAAAGTTATCCACTGTCTGTATAAATATGCAAAAGTTGATATTTGAGAAATTTGTCAAACTCTGTCAGCGGTGGATAAGTAGCTAATCAACATGCAACTCATCACTTCACTGTTTTCCTATTCAAAACATACCCTTTCCCCAGTCTTTCCACCTCAGTGCATTTCGAGTGAAACTTGTTGAGCCTGCAGCTTGACATTAAAGATTATGGTAGAAGTGCAGCTAATTTTTTATTTTATATTCACAATTTTTTGAAAGACCCATCTTCTAAAGACCAACATGCCCGGGTGTATTGACAGGCTGACCTTCGGTTCTGCAGATAATGAGAGTGAAAACCAAGTAAACAGCTTTCTGCTTTTCTCTTCTCCCAGAGAGACTCCGCTCCATTTTTGGCTGAGGGAGGAGGAGGAATGAGAAGAAGGCTGCTAAAATCTCTGCACTACTCTGCTCATTACTGAGGAAGCAGGGAGGAGGAGGAGGAGGGAAAGATTTAGGGAAGAGAGACATATATACCATACAGAAAGACAGACCAAAAGTGGGTGGGGAAAAAAAGAAGAAGTAGAACACTGGCATGTTTCTCTTCACCTTATCTTCCTCTCATCCCTCTAGTCCTCATCCCACTTTAAAAAGATGCAATCTTTCAAAGAGGCAGAATTATACTGAGCTGTTTCTATGTTGTTATGTTGAGCTGTTGGGGCTTTTTTAAGAGCAAACACAACGAGGTGAGCAGGCAGGCCAGAGCTCGCCTGGGGAGATTAAAATCTGCAACTGAGGGCCCATCTTGCCGAAAGCTGTCAAATCTGTTTACTGGTTAGCACCACGGTGACTGGCTGGGGACGCCGGTTTAGGCGCAATGCCACAGAGGATCTTTCTCACTTGTGTTTTTCTCCTCAAATACTTATGAGCGTGTCAGAATACTGGCAGATGGGTGTTTAGTAAGTGAATGGCTCAAATCACAACTGCTGTCTGCTCTTTTATTAAAAAGATATCAAAAGGACAACAAGTTGCTTTAACATTCAAAAGTCACAACACAGACCTTTATTGGACTGGAGTCACATTCATTTTACTGTGCTGAGTAACAAAATACAACAGCTAAAAAAAGATGGAGATGGTCAACAATGTTCTTTGGGGAAATTTGATGAAAATTATTTTGTGAAATGTCAACCTGGAAACACATTGGCTATTGTCTAATGACTTATGTTTGATTAATTCAGTTCAATTCGATTTTATATATCATCAAATCACAACAACAGTTGTCTCAATGTGCTTTATATTGTAAGGTAAAGACTCTAAAATTATATAGAGAAAAGGACGCTCTATGAACAAGCACTTTGGTGACGGTGGAAAGGAAAAACTCCCTTTTAACAGGAAGAAACCGCCAGTAGAACCAAGCTAAGAGAGGGGTGACCATCTGCTGGTTGGGAGTGAGGTGAGGAAGACAGGACAAAGACATTGTGCAGAATAAAGCCAGAGGTTAATAATAACTAATGATTAAATGCAGAGCTCAGTGCTCTATAGTGTGGAGTATATTTGAGCAAGAAGCCAAAAAAAAAAAAATTGCTAATACCCCACGACCAAAGACTTGACAAAAGGGTGGGTGGGTGGATGAGGGCAGGCTATTAACAGCATGAGACATGATGGAGATGAAACCATGCTCAGTGAAGAGCATTTAATATGTGCATTGAAAAAGTGAGAGCACTGTTGAGCCAACCATTCCTTTAGCGTTAACTAGTAATGAATTCTTGACAAATAAAATCACAAATAGAATTTTAATCATTAGAGAAAAAATTACCCATAACCGTCTCACAGATGTAACATTATCTACAGCTACTTTTACTACCATTAATGTTAAGTTAGACTCTTTTTCTCCAATTGATCTTTCTGAGTTAACTTCAATATTTACTTCCTCTAAACCATCAACGTGTCTTTTAGACCCCATTTCTACAAAACTGCTCAAAGAAGTCCTGCCATTAATTAATGCTTCAATCTTAAATATGATCAACCTATCTCTAATAATCAGCTATGTACCACAGGCCTTCAAGGTGGCTGTAGTTAAACCTTTACTTAAAAAGCCATCTCTAGACCCAGCTGTCTTAGCTAATTATAGGCCAATCTCCAACCTTCCTTTCATATCAAAAATCCTTGAAAGAGTAGTTGTCAAACAGCTAACAGATCATCTGCAGAGGAATGGCTTATTTGAAGAGTTTCAGTCAGGTTTCAGAGCTCATCACAGCACAGAAACAGCTTTAGTGAAGGTTACAAATGATCTTCTTATGGCCTCTGACAGTGGACTCATCTCTGTGCTTGTCCTGCTAGACCTCAGTGCTGCATTCGATACTGTTGATCATAATATCCTATTAGAGCCATTAGAACATGCTGTAGGTATTACAGGTACACTGTAAACCCGAATAAGTTACCAGAACTCAAAAAAATTGAGGCAATCGATTGCCTCAATTTTTTTGAGTTGATCAACTTAAAAGTCAAATTTTTCCAGAACATAAAAGTTTGGATTACATGGTACTTGTATCTTTTGAGAACGGTCAACTCAAATATGTGCAGTTAATATGACTTACAGTTTCAAGTTTACAAATTCAAAGGAATAAGTTCACAGAACTTATAAAAAATAAGTACACAACCACAACATTTTTATGTTAACAAAACTCAAATGTTTATTAGTTTGTGTTGTCATTTTTTTAAGTACACATTAGTCAAATATGTTGACTACTTGATACTTAAAAACATGTGACCCAAAACTTAAAATTTTTGAGGCAATTGATTGCCTCAATTAAAATGAGTATCGGTAACTTAATATGCAAAAGTCATAAACATCTGCCATTGAACAGTATCTTGCCTGCTCCCTTTTAGCACATTATGTTGAAATTAAATACTTTTTTTTTAATTAAATAAATTAAAAATAATTAACAAAAACATTTATAAATTAAAATAAGTAGACCAAAAATTGTTTAGTCAGGAAAACTGTCAGAGTAATAAAAATAATGCCAAATAATAATAAATAATATCAAAATGTGCCTTTGGCTCTCTGGCTAATATCTGAATAAGGCAACAGGGCAGCAATTTGAGTGAATTACAATGCTATTTGTTTTACATTAACCAGTATCAAACAGTGAAATTTAGGTCATCTTGCGCAGCCCACAATGTTTTAGAAATAGTATTACGAAAAACATTAAAACATACAAAAATTAGTGTTGCTTTGCATTATGTTAATGAGAACAAATGCACGTTGTATAGTTTGGACCTATTGGCTGAAACACCTGTCGAGTAATGCAATAACGTTTTGAGGCATTATTTAGATAAAAGGAGAGAACTTTGAACTAGCCTTTTATAATGCTTTACCCTGCATCCTTCTTTCAGATGAGTTCCTACATAACCAAGTCATTCTTGAGGGTCTGTAACCTGGGTGACAGTTTACCACTTTCTAGACCAAGTAAAATCTTTTGAGTAAATTCTAAAGTGTTGGTCAGGGCTTTGGGGTAGCTGAGGTGAAGTGCATAGATCAGTCCAAACATTACCAGGAAGGCTTCACCAAATCTGGGGAGACTGACCACGGCATCACTTTCAATGACGACAGAGATTTTCACAGGTTGGTAGTGAACTGGACTTGTCGTGTCATGGTCACTGATGACAGTGAAGAGGGCCACTTCAACACCATCAAGCTCCAACTCATCAGATTCGTCCTGAATGAATGAAAAAGAGATGCTAATCACAATCTAACCCAAGAAATACAACAGACGACATATAATTTCTCATTTTACCAACTCCCATTGAGATCCAATACCTCTTTTACAAGGGAGACCTGGGTCTCACTGTAAGAGGTGAAAAACAGAAGATCCATGTTCTGCACACATAAATCAGCTAATTCACCAGAGAATCAAGTGGTGTGAGATAGACTGAAACTAAGCTAAAGGAAATACACAGGAAAATGTTTTACTAAACATCTTATGACTTTCAACAAAACACCAATTCAGTTCATTCGTAGTGAGGAGACACAGAAAAGACCATACATGGAAACCGTATGGGTAGACTAAACAAAAGTAAGTCCAAACAGTGCATCAAAATACATGTTTGTACTTTGATGCACTGTTTATATACACAGTAGTATCTGTTAGATACTTAAGGACACTCACAGTGCAGGTTCTGAAAAATCCAGAGACATCCTCACGCAGATAGACAGGAAGGGCGTGGAGAACGGTAGTGCGCTTGGTGTGGATATCATGGATGTCCTATTGCCAGATAAAAACAGAATTGTATATACTGGTGAGTTTACTGAACAACAACAACAACAGTCAAATCAGAACATATGTCCACAAATAACCTGTTCACATCTTTAATACAGTCAGACAAATAGCAAACACAAAGTGGACTAATAGCAAAATTCAAAAAGCTCATTTAAATCATTGAACCTGTCCAATGTTCCACTGGTTCAACCTATGAAATGTGTAACAATCTATTATTACCTGTTCATCGTGAATTCTTAGAATTTCAGCCAGGGCATCTGCTGTCTTCCCAGTTTTTGATGCCTTCTGTCTGAATAAGGTCATCAGTCGAGGAATATGGCGGTCAAGTTCAGCGTAGAATGTACTGGGCAGGTTCTGATTTGTAATCCGTATAAACTCTGCATACAACTACAGCAGAAGGACAATACAGTTCAATTTGAAGAATCTCGCACACCTTTATAAAGCAGCAAAAAGCAAAAAGTTGCCACATGAGTAAGAATTACAATTTTCATTTTAAAGAGAGCTGATCCATATTACCTCAGACTCCATTTTTAGAGCAGGCCAGAGGTCCAAGAGCTCCTTCACTGGTGGGCAGGACATCACTATGGTTTGTCTGCGCAGGGGAAATGTGGTCTCCATCAACTTTCTAATGAGGGGCAGGTTCTTCTCAGCCTTCTTGACTTCTTCAACAATTGCTTGCCTCAACTGGTCAAGGCTTGAAGGATCCTTTGCTTGGGGAAAGTTTGGTAGGAAGTTGACTTCTGCTCGCTTGGGTCTGTTAATGTTGGAATGTGAAGGTTCATTATCAGGATTACTTCTACTTCTTTTTCCAGCATTAACAGTGACCTCCTGACATCCAGCCCGTCTCATCTTGGTCCTATAATTGCCCATCATTTGTGCTATACCTACAATCCTTAAATGGACATGTCACTGTTTCATGATTTTTCAAATGCTTTCTGAGATGACTGAAAAGGCCTGTTTAAGAAAAGGATTGCTGAAATGTGCATAAAGGGCATTTAAATAACACAGGCCTCTGACTCTGCTCTGCACAACTGCTAAGTTGTGCTGTATGATATCTTGACAAATGAGTACTCAGTGCATTAAATGTCTGAAATGTACAAATGCAATCAGTGTAGAGGCATGGAAGAGGGCTGATTCGGGAATAGTGGCTGTGCTGCAGCCTGTAGTGTCTAAATAACTGTATTCTGGAGGTGAAGGAAGCTGCGCACAACTTACACTGCCAGATCATGTTGGAAACAAAACAGAACTCCTTATACTTACAACTTAATATAACAGTCAAGTTATATTAATAAGTGATAAATAATAACAATAAGTGAATTACTATTAGCTCACAAAGACATGGTCATGGACTACAGCTAACACTGCTTTAAAATGGCAACCTGTTTTTCTCAAAACAATTTGTTTTATATAAGAATCTACAGGTGGAAAATAGCATAAGTAAAGTTGGTTTAGTAGTTAGTTTAACATATTTTTAAGACAACTCGAGAGAGAGAGGGAGAGCGAGAGCGAGAGAGGTGATTGGTAGAAGAATTCACAAACAAAATGAATTACCTGGTATCTTTATCACATCCCCAGTTCTCTTCCTTGACTCTGTCTTAATTCTTGAAGCTGGAACAGAGAGATCCAAAGGCATAAACTGATGAACAATTAAAAAGCATCCAAACGGTGACAAATTATAAATACTTCCATTTATAATTTTTCCCTGTTAGTGATCTTTTCATTTAATCCCCAAAGTGTGAATGCATCTCTAGTCAAGATACTAAAGCCATCGAGCAAATATTACAATACTGAAGACAAGCAGCAGCACTTGAACTTTAACGGCATGGTTAAATAAACAACAACGCAATTTCTACAAACTAAAGCCTTACTGATGAGAGGTTCCCCCAAACATATGTTATTTGAAATTATTTAATGGGCATACACAGTTAATGTCAAAAATGTCAGGCTCCTCATCACTGCTTCTCTCTCTGAACGATTCTGCTTGTTTTGATTGACAGGTTTGTTTTTTAGGACCTTAGTGATCCAAGAGTGCCAATTGGTTGGCAGAAGTTGATTGACAAGTGATTCCACTAATTAGGCAAAGTGAGAGGAGACAATGCATGCGCCGTGCTCTTTCATTGGCCCTCTAACTCTGGCTTGTGAACAACGTGGCTCGTCAGAGCAGGTGTATTAGAAGGATGAGTTTCCCGATCCCTTGCTCAAACGCCTAATACACCTGCACCACTTATTCGCACATATAGTTTAAAATATAGCGTTTTGAACAAGAAAACGGCTTGAAAGCACTCTCACTGCAGACAGGTATCTCCGCTGTGTAACTGCAGGGACAACGGGCTTGTTTGGACCCAACTATTCTGAGTCATGAGAGGGGGTTTCAAAATTTAGAGAGATTAAAACACTTTGTTTCATACTAGGCGACTGGGCGCCACCTCTAGAACAAGTAGTATCTAACTTTTTAAACAGCCTGCGACCCTCATTACAACAACTTAATGCTAGCTCTGCAAGCGCAAAGTTTCCTTCGGGGAGAGCAGCAAAGCACATAACAAACACGGACCGACATTTCTGCTATTTTTTTTCAACACGCACCCAAAATACAACTAAATATTCGTATTTTAACAGTAAACTAATATCAACATTGAAAACTTACTGTAAGTCCAGTGATGCTAGTTGCTGCCGTTAGGTCCAACTTTCTCCAGTCGTCTGTGTTGCCTCTTTGGTGCTGTTTCCCGCCCATATACCTTTACTTCTTCTGTGTTTCGTATTTTTTCAAAATAGCGGTAAACGATCAGTGTATAATGCTCATTAGCGCCGCCTTCCGCTTCGGAGGGTGAATCAGAGATTAACTCGGAATAAAAATTGATTCCTGCAGCTGCTCAACACTTACGGAAAAAATTAAAAAAATATATATAGGATACATTGATAAGACAATGAATATTAAAATAAACACATTTTTTCTTCCACTAATGCATTTAAGACAATTTGATTTTACTTATTTGGTGAAACACTTTGAGATTTTATTGTATTTCAGCATGTGCTACATAAATTAAGTTTATTATTAAATCCTACCTACTTGAAACAACAAAAATAACAGGACTTTACCATTCTTATATGTCCTAACTTAACTGTGTTACGTTGTGCTTAAGTTATGATTTTAAGTGATACTTACTTAATATAGAAATAGTTCAATTCAATCAAAAATTATTAGTTTCATTTACTCAAAAAGAAGAACATGTTACACGGACTTGACATATTTAAGTTAACAGAACTTTTTAAAGACTTTGAGTATACACTACTTAATCTATTTAATTACTTTGAACATTCGGGTTTACAGTGTACTGCACTGCAGTGGTTTGTATCATATCTATCTAATAGACTCCAATTTGTACATGTAAATGGAGAGTCCTCTTCACACACTAAGGTCAATTATGGTGTTCCACAGGGTTCAGTGCTAGGACCAATTCTGTTCACATTATACATGCTTCCCTTAGTCAGTATCATCAGAAGACATAAATTTTCACTGCTATGCTGATGACACGCAGCTCTATCTATCCATGGAGCCAGGTATCACACACCAATTAGTTAAATTGCAGGAATCTCTTGAAGACATAAAGACCTGGATGGCTGCTAACTTTCTGCTTCTTAATTCAGATCAAACTGAGGTTATTTTACTTGGTATCTAACCAGATTCTTACTCTGGATGGCATTACCTTGGCCTCCAGTAATGCTGTGAGGAACCTTGGAGTCATTTTTGACCAGGACATGTCCTTCAACGCACATATTAAACAAATATGTAAGACTGCTTTCTTCCATTTGCGCAACATCTCTAAAGTTAGAAATATCCTGTCTCAGAGTGATGCTGAAAAACTAGTTCATGCATTTATTACTTCCAGGCTGGACTACTGTAATTCATTATTATCAGGATGTCCTAAAAACTCACTGAAAAGCCTTCAGCTGATCCAAAATGCTGCAGCAAGAGTCCTGACAGGGACTAGAAAGAGAGAGCATATTTCTCCTGTTTTGGCTTCCCTTCATTGGCTTCCTGTTAAATCCAGAATTGAATTCAAAATCCTGCTCCTCACATACAAGGTCTTAAATAATCAGGCCCCATCTTATCTTAATGACCTTGTAGTACCATATCACCCCATTAGAACACTTCGCTCTCGCTCTGCAGGCTTACTTGTTGTTCCTAGAGTATTTAAAAGTAGAATGGGAGGCAGAGCCTTCAGTTTTCAGGCCCCTCTTCTGTGGAAACAGCTTCCAGTTTGGATTCGGGAGACAGACACTATCTCTACTTTTAAGATTAGGCTTAAAACTTTCCTTTTTGCTAAAGCATATAGTTAGGGCTGGACCAGGTGACCCTGAATCCTCCCTTAGTTATGCTGCAATAGATGTAGGCTGCCGGGGATTCCCATGATGCATTGAGTTTTTCCTTTCCAGTCACCTTTCTCACTCACTATGTGTTAATAGACCTCTCTGCATTGAATCATATCTGTTATTAATCTCTGTCTCTCTTCCACAGCATGTCTTTATCCTGTCTTCCTTCTCTCACCCCAACCAGTCGCAGCAGATGGCCCCGCCCCTTCCTGAGCCTGGTTCTGCCGGAGGTTTCTTCCTGTTAAAAGGGAGTTTTTCCTTCCCACTGTCGCCAAAGTGCTTGCTCATAGGGAGTGATATGATAGTTAGGTTTTTCTCTGTATGTATTATTGTAGGATCTACCTGACAATATAAAGCGCCTTGAGGCACTGTTGTTGTGATTTGTTGCTATATAAATAAAATTGAATTGAATTGAATTGAAGAACATATTCTGGTCAAAAACGACATTTCTAAGATTGTCAGGCCAGTACAAACACCTGCGTTTTGTCTGAATTTAGGTGAAGGAAATTATGGGACATTGAGACCTTTAAAGCATGCCTGTAATTTAAATGATTTGATCTGATTTGATGTATAGACCTATATAGATGGATATCATCTGCATAGCAATGAAAATGTATGCAATTCAATTCAGTTTTATTTATATAGTATCAAACAGCAACAGCAGTGATTTCTAATAGCACAACATAATATTAATAATAATAATAATAATAATAATAATAATAATATGGAATAATATGGAACTCTGTGACTAACTTAAGACTTCTTATTTACCTGCACAAGTTGAAATATGTCAAATAGATATGACTCTAACAACTGCCACACATTTCCTTTAGTAGTCACTGTATGTGATTCACAGTGCACCGGTCTTTTGTGCACTGAGAAGATTACTGAATAGAGATAAATGTGACTGTTTCAGGACTTTTTTTCTGCAACTTTTTTTCCCTTCAACCAGCTTAGAGGTGACTGACAGCAGCAATCACACTTACACAGTCTAAATGGTGTTTGCTGAAATTAAACCGGGATGGAACATAGTACTCTGTGTCCTGTTTAGCTGCCACTGCCTCGGGGGAGAGAAAAAAAAATATGATTTTTTTTACTGGTGCGTCTAAAAAAACTGATTAAGGATGCAATCTCTGTAGAAACCACCAATGTCCTCGCTTCACATCAGATTAAATTGTCCATCTAATTGGGGCAACGTGGCTTCTTTTTAAAGGAAGATGAATAAGCGTGTCAGGATACAAGGATGCAATGACGGTCTGAGGGAGAATGAGACCTGGCTGACGAAGAAAGCGACAGTAACACACTCAAGGAAGATGAGGAAAGGGAAAGTGAGATGCAGGTGTAAAAATACAAGAGGAAAAGGGAGTGAGCTGCACAAACTGATGAAGTGGAAAGTATGGTGACCATAAAATCAACTGCTACACCTCTACCCACTCAGCTTTTTTCACATCATTACATATTGGCATATGCCAAAATCTCTTCATGTTAATTAACCTCTTTAATTTAGCTCCAGTAGTTACTGTAAGCTTGTCAATGCAGCCAATCAATGCATGCATAATTACATGAAATGGATACAGCACTGAACCAGTTCACTCGACCTTCAGCTGACGACAGATCACAGCTCCACTCATGCTCCAGATTAATTTCAATAATTCCCTGTATGTTTCCCAAGACTGCGTTTTGCTAGTGAGTCGATAAACATCAAATGAGAGGTGATAGTTGAGGTTAATTGCTCAAACAAAAGGTCAAGTCAATTATTGATAGAGTCTACACGGGGTGAACAGCAGAGGCCACAATGCTGAAGAGAAAGATTTGTGACCAAGCTGCTCAAGATGGAAGCAGAGCGAGCGCCACCGAGCCTGAGTAAATGTGTAATGACAGTTTGACTCAGCATTTAAATTGCTTGAGGAAAACCATGCAGATGGAGTGCAAACATCAGATAGTTTCAGGGTTTTACATTTAGACTCTCTCAGTCTTGATACATTTTTAGCTACATCTACAAGAATTAAATAAACTAAGTATCTATAAAGTTTTTTTTATTACTTGAATTACTTTTCATGGTTTTGCACTCAAATCTAGTTTAGTTTTCATTGGTTTATTTTAGTTAACTAAAGTAACTATAGATCACTATAGTGATCAGAACTGCTGGAAAAGTCACTGGTTGACAACAAGCCTCATTAGGCAAGCCAGGGGTGTCCAACTCCAGTCCTCGAGAGCTACTGTCCTGGAGCTTTTAGATGCATCCCTACTCTAACACGGCTGAATCAATTGATCGGATTACCTCTTCGGCATGCTATCAAGTTTGGCAAAGGTCTGGTAACAAGCCATTCATTTGATTCACGTATGTCAGAACAAGGATGCATCTAAAAGCTGCAGGACAGTAGCTCTCGAGGACTGGAGTTGGACACCCTTGAGGTAAGCTGTATCACACTGGAATGGAAGCTCAGTCTGTTGTCACTGAGAACACATGCTTTATTCGGATTTTGAGCACCATCTTGTAAAATGTCTCTATCTAGTAAAAAGTTGTATAAGGATCAGTTTGTACCGAATTTAGTTAATATACAGAATAATAAGATGCTTTTTTTCATGTCTATAATTTCACTGAAGTCCTGATTCTAATTATAATGTTCTCTCTCAGAGGCATCAGGAACTTGAGTACTGTGCACTGTTAAACTTCACACAATGATGAGAGTGTCTTCACTTGGTGAATCATCTGGGCTCCATGTGAAATGTTAGGGTTTCCTTCAGAAAACTCCAACACAGTTGCAGAAACCATCAGTTCAACTTGCTCATACCTACAAACTATAATTTAATTGTTACTACTATAACATTTTATATGCTGCTTGTATTCAAAAGGCTCACAGAGAAGGCCCAAAAGAATCAAAAGCTGTATCTGATTTGGATTATGCAGATCCCATGCAGTGTGAGCTTTTGTTCCATGTGCAGGGAGCTTCCAGCGTGGCCGCAATTTTTATCTCTCTCCCTGGAAGTCCTGTTTTGATCACTCATACAGTGTGTGCTGCGATTTCACCACAGACCTAAAACTTGCACAGACAGCAAAGGCAACTTGTGCTTCCAACTGAAACTGATTGGAATTTCATGTGCTGGGAGAGAATTTGTCATTTTTCTCAATATTCATCATACTATTCATCATAAAGTCATCCCCCAGGATAGCCTCTACTGTACTGACCTGAGGCATATGAGGGAGAACATTCAGAGGAACAGCTCTGACCTGTGGTGCATGCCAACCTGTCATCTCATGCCAGCTCAGAGTGCATCTAAAATGCAGGAGTTTTTTTGGCCATACAAACAATCTTTGCTCACCACCTGGACCACTCATCCGATTTGCCTCCCAGCAACTTTGTCCACTTCACGAAAAATGAAAATCAAGTTGAAAGGTCACCATTTTGACACAGTGGAAGAGATCCAGCACACATCTCAGAGGCACACATGCAAGGGAACATAACAGGACTTCAAGTGAGAAATCTAAAAATAGCAGCTGCACCAAGAACGGGCCAGACTGGCACGAGATGCTCCTGAACATGAGAGTCACCGATGACCGTTTTTCAACAATTTCTCACAATTTTTCCTCACACTTTGTATATTATGAGTAAATTATCTTATTTTTGCCATATGCAACATGTATAACTTGAAATGTACTTAGTCAAGATGGTGCAATAATCCAGTCCAATTCAATTTTATTTATATAGCACCAAATCACAACAAACTCTCACCTCCAGCATTGTTTTTGCTTTGTACTTGAATATAAAGAACCTACAATAATACAGAGGAAACAGAGAAAACTCCAACAATCAGATGACCCCAATGAGCAAGCACTTGGTGAGAGTGGAGGAAAAAAACTCCCTTTAAAAGACAGAAACCTCCAGCAGGACCAGACTCAGGCTCACCTCCACCCGATGGCCACCGGGTGGAGGTGAGAGAGGGAAGACAAGGCAAAAGAATCACTGTGGCAGAAAGCCAGAGATTAGTAATAACCAGTGATTAAATGCAAAGTTGTGTGTAAATGCATGGGCCGTGAAAAGACGTGAGTGAAGAAGAAACAGTGCATCATGGGAATTCCCACAGCAGTCTAGGTCTATTGCAGCATGTTCAGGGTCACCTTATCCCACCCTAACTCTAAGCTTTGTCCAAAAGGAAAATGTAATCCTAAGCTTAAACGTAGAGAGTGTTTATAATAATTGTAATTGATGGATATTTTCAAAAATGTAGCTTCAAATTTGATAATAACGTTTGCATTATGTTGGCGAATTTAATTGTCGGATAAGGCAAATATGTGCATAAAACTTTACAGGAATCCTCCCACTTTCGTAATCACCTCTTTAGTAAATTCACTGTCTTGACTCATACTTAAGGCAAGTATCCAAGTGATGTACAAAATAAATCTTTAAAAAGTAAAATTAAAAATCCCCCTTTATAGTGGCTTCATTCATGGGGGTTACCTCCCGAGGACGTGGTGATATCCTCTTCTTGGTGTATAAAGAGCCTTTGATGTGCCTCAGCTGAGTCAGTGAAGAACAGCTGTCATGATTTCTCCCTGCTGGAAATAAAAAGTATTACCATAGTTAGGAAGCTACATCAAAGGATGTACAGCACTTTAAATGCTACACGTGTGTCGGGTTAGTCTTCACTTTTTCTTTGCATTTACATTTTGTGTGAAATCTGTATCCAGTGTGACTTACTCTGAGTGCAACAGTCAGATAAGCTTAACATCCTTGATAAACAGCAGAACAAGCATCATATTAAAGGTTTAAGCAATTGGAGAACACCATATGCTAACTCATACATACACACACACACACACACACACACACACACGTATATATATATATATATATATATATATATATATATATATATATATATATATATATATATATATAGTCATGAGAACAGAGGCTTGTCTAACCTAGAGTGATATAGAAGCCATCAGTGCATCTCTATCAGACATAATGAGTAGCCTTATGGTGATATTTTTTTCTCTCTTTTAAAGCACATTCTTTTTTGGCTTTGTGAATAAAATATTTCAGGTTGAATTCAGAGAAAGAAACATTTTGGTTGCTATTGTTTTGCAGGGTTCATCAGTTTCTTTGAGCCGAGCAGAAGTTTATTATATTTACAAATGATGTTGGACGTAGGTGCAGAAGATAAACAATAAGAATGTGGGTCTGAGTCTGATTCGTATCCAGAGTTTTGGAGTTCTGCTTACTCCTTCATATTTCCAGTGCGTACTGTGTTTTTTTTTCTGTTCTTGGACCTTGAATGCCTGTTGAGATGGATTATGGTTTTAATGTTTGTTCTGAATCTTTGGTTTTCAGCTTCATTTTCTGTTTTATTATGTGCAGTTCCTCTCACTGTTTTCCTATCTGTTCTTTCCTCTGCCTCGTCTTTTATTTGTGCCTTTGTCCTGCGGCGTTTCCTTGCCTCTGACTTTTTTTGTATTCGTGCTTAATTATGTTTTTTTCTGGGGTCTTTCCTATTTTAGTTTGTCAGATGGTTTCTTTGGAGTCTTGCGTTGAGCTTTGCTTCCTTCTATCTTCACATGCTTCCAGATCGTCTGCGCCTGTGTCTCGTTTCCTGAGCTGTGCTTCATCCCTAACCAGCTTTGTGTGTTTATACGCGAGTCCTCCATGTGTCCTTTGTCATATTGAACTTCGCTCAGTTTGTGCTGTCCTCCTCTCATTCACATATGACTCCTGGTATCTGGTAATTCTTTAAATTATAGTTTTGTAGGTCGTTTTTGTAAAATCAGCCACAACAAAGGCTCATCTTTGGTTTCAGATTCTGTATTGTCCTGCCTTTGGGTCCTCCTTTCCCAACGTGTACACACCACACAACGGTTATATTTTTTGATAATTTAATTTATGGATACTTAATTTAACAGTATGTTTTAATTATTTTGTTATTTTTTAAGAAGTAATAAATACAAATTTAAAGCAGCATTAAGATTTTTCCATTTCTTCATTTGTAAAATATAGTATATGATAAAATCACTGGGTGATATGTATGTGTTACTCAAGCTCTACCAGAGGCCTGGGACTTTGAGGGTTCTGCACAGTATTTTAGCTGTTCCTAGGACTGCACTCTTCAGGCTAGAGACCTCTGTCTCCAGGAGATTCCAGGCACAACATCACTCTTCTAGTTTGGGGGTTAATGCTCCTGATGTTCCTGTTACCACTGGGAGAACTTTGGGATTTATTATCCACATCTGCTCCAGCTGTTCCTCCAGCCCCTGGTATTTCTTTATTTTCTCATGTTCCTATCACATCTATCACACCTGTGCTCTTCTGGTCCTTGTCAGCCACCATTATGTCTGGTTAAACTTGGGTAACACTTTATAACACGACCCGCAAATAAGGCACAAATACCCTGTACTTGCGTACAATTTGCAGGCAAAAAGTCAGGTTTTTGCAAGAAACAGTGAAACAAGTACACTGTAAATGCAGGGTATTTATACCCTAGTCACTCTATAACAAGGACCGCGCCCCAGAAAGTACAGTGTACTTGTACTTACCTGAACTTGAAGTCCCACAGCACCTTAGTATTGCTGTTCTCAGATACCTTTAGCAATATTCCATTAGGAGTTGGGTCCTAACTGACATCCTGTACGCGATCCCAGCCGCTCACTTTTTATATTCTGCTGCTATGAGCTGGACTTTCTACACTTGCAACTTGGGTCCTCTCAGTTGTGTAGAATAGGCAGATAGTGTGCCACATGATGCTGCAGTGTATGAGGGGATAGTTCCCACTGACCCTCACAGCCAAGCCCACATAGAGAAGGATCTCTTCTCTGTCACAGTTTGCTTTATTATATACTTGTGACCCATTAGAGGTCATGACCATCCACACATCATTTCCAAGAGAGCATTGTTGTTGTTGTTTTTTTCAACAACAGTCAAGCAGGTCCTGTACAGTGAATTGTGATTTCTAACAAGCTGCCAGTAAGGATAATTCCTGCATCATATGACTAATGTCTTAATTAATTACTCCCACTCAAATCAGGGAATAAAAAGAGAAAGAAGGAAAGAGTGTGAAGAATGAATAGAGCAAATGAGAGAAGACAGAGAGATGAAAGCAAAAGGAAGAGGTCGCTGAAAGGCTATGCGAGTGTAGAGACAACAGCCCATCATAATTCAAAATGTTCCACTGCTGCTTCATTTGTGTGCAGCGTAATTGAGCTGGTCATTTGTTGCTTATCATGGCAGCATTACCATGAAATGGTCTCGACTAATTGAAAGCCCAGGAAGATGGGTCCCAATGGTGAGGAAATAGATGACCGTGAACTTTTAGCCATAATGCAATTATTCCATGTCTCTATTCCAATAATAATATGTTGTAGAAAGATTAAACACAACAGGTTATGCACCCTTTTGTGGTTGTCATAACTGTCAAAGTTGACATTCTTGTGAATCTATCCTCCTGACAGATGGGATTCAAAAAAGCTCCCTAATCGAAATGAAGTCTACAGAAATTAATCCTGTATGTTCTCAGAGTGCATGAAGCACACGCTGCCTTTAGACCGATGTGCCAAACCAGCTTAAATATCTGCTTTAACTGCCCTAGGGTCATGCTGTGAAACTCTTTGAATATTCACTCTGACTTTCATTGACATCATATAAAGCCAAATATGATCCCTGTCTCTGCGTAGGCTCTGGCAGACTCACAGGTCAGAGTTCACCTTTGTTCATCTAAATCTATGATAAAACACATTTGCTTATCCAGCCAGCTGACACCGATATTGTTATATTTTAAAAGTTGGAGAAGTCGTGATCTCAAAAGTACAGCAGCCCCACATTTAGAATTTTGCTAGATGAGACAGCAGCATAACTATATTACTTCAAATTGAAGTAATTGTGATGTTTTAAGTTTTACAGTTTTACAGTTTTAAAAAGTTGTGTTTTTATAGTGACCATATGTGTTTTGTGGACCTGGAGGAGGCTTTAACCACATTTCTTAGGGTCCTTTAGGAGTGCGGGGTATTTTGACCATCCTAGTAAGACTAATTCCCAGTTGGTGTTGGACTCTGCCAAGGCTGACCTTTGTTCATAAGTTTTATGGGCAGAATTTCTACACACAGCCAAAGTATGGGGGAGGTTGGGTTCTGTGATCTTGGGATCTCGTCTCTGCTTTTTGCATATGATGTGGTTCTGTTCTTTGAGATTCTTGGAGCCATGGCTTGCAGCTTGCACTGGGGTGGATTGCAGAGGACTGTGAAGTGAGATGAATGAGAAAGAGCACCTCCAAGTCTAAGGCCGTGGTTCTCAGCCAGGAAAAGGATGGAGTCCCCATGCCAGCTTGGGGGCAAGTTGTTTCTCCAAGTCGGAGGAATTTAACTATCTCACAATTACAAGAGTGGTGCACAAGACTGACAGATGGACTGGTGTTACGTCTACAGTGATACACAGAAGTGAGGCTGTCAGTTTACCTGCTGATATACATTTCTACGTTCACCTTTGGTCCTGAGCTCTGGGTAGTGACCAAAACAATGAAGCTTGGGATACAAGCAGCAGAAATGAGGTTCCTCTCAAAGGTGTCTGGGATCAGCCTTAGAGATATGATGGATGGATGGAAATAAAAAGAAATCATATATTATTTAAAAACAGTTATTTAAGGGATTCACTCTGTCACTCAGACTATCTGAAAGCCTGGATGCACTGCACAGGATACAAGATGAAAAATATGTACTGTGACTTGATTTAGAAGCCAATTAATACAATTTTGAGATTTGCCATCATGTGAAGAGAGCACACATTTAGCAAACATAGTTAGCTTCATGTGCAGCATCTGGCTCATCAACACAAATGTCATCACCATACTCGAGGGAAATACTGAAGTCCTCAGTTGTTCTACATGAGCCTTTAATTGTGCTAATGACACAGATGAAAACACAAATACATGGATGTACACAAAGGTACATAATACTCCTGCCACACACACACAGACAGAAAGACAACATCCCAGCATGTGGCTCACATAGATCCATCTGTCCAGACTGAGGGATTCCAAGCAGCTGGTCTTGATGACATTTGCTTGAGGTCTTATCTAATTGGATTCTCTAAATGGCAGCAGTACAGAGGACCGGTCACAGGATAGCAAAGTGTCATCATTGCTCCAGTTTAGCTTTCCATCATTTCAGTCGTCCTTCTAGATTACATCTTAAACAGTACTCAAACTACATCTGTGCTGTATAAAGGAGTGTAGGTGTTCTGTCTTCATGTTATGAAACACTTCTGGCAGGCAAATTTTCTTTGTTTGTTTAAAACCTTTTAAAAAATAAGAGGTAAGAAAAAATGTGCAAATCAAAATTCTTCTGATTGCTTCTTTCTTGCAATCCTGTGCCTTGAGCTTGTGTCTCTGATTTTGTGGGATTATGTTTAACAGGAAATAATTTTTTTAAGAATTTGGAATTTAGAAAGGCAATCAGAAACTCAGCCTTTTTGCAACAGCACACAAACAGCTTTTTTTCTTTTTAATTCTGCCTTTGTGGAGCAGTTCCTGCTGCTGATCTAAAGCAGTCCAACTCCAAGTGGGTGTCCACTTTTTGGTGGGCTGCTGCTCACTTTTCTCCCACACTCGCTGCTGCTTTTTGGCAACGAGCAAAAACAGTAACTCTGGAAATTCATACATGGAATAGACGCATTCTGGGATGAGGCAGTTTGCTAGCTTAGCGGCTTCCTATTACACCTGTATATTACCTGTTACTCCACAGTCATGGGGTCTTTCAGTTTTTCTTTTAAAAAAACACATTTAAAAAACCTTTAGGATTTTTCTTAAAAAACTTCCTTTTTCTTCTTTGTCTTTTTCTTTCTTTGAAAATCCTTTGACTATTTGATTAAATACAAAAAGGCATTCCATGAATAGATTCTAATGTTAATAGGCCTGTGTTCACATTTACTGACATTTGTTTTTATCTGTAATAAATTACAGAATGTTTGAAAGCAAACAGAAAAAAGAACAGGTCAGAACATGCAGGTGATTTTACATCAACTGTAGACCTGTATGCCCATTACAATCTCTGTTTTATGACTATTGGACTTTGTTTGTGTGTTTGTTGTGGTGGCCTTTCTGGCTGACAAAACAGACACTTCTTTCACTCTAGGTGCTCGATGCCATTGAGTGTGTATAGCTGTGTGTTAATACATGTGAGTGCTTTGCTTCACACTGTGGCCTTAACCTCCAGAGAGGAACATACACCCAAGCCTGCGCAAACAATTGTACCACCTTGACCTGTCAACCACACGCTCAGACATAGCGAGACAAACACTTATTTATCCCAAGGTCAGCAGTGGGTGACGGTAGATTAAAGAAGGAACTTATGTGCTTATGTGGATGGACAGATAAATGGACAGCAGGTGGCCACAGATGGATGGCTGGACAGCCTGAGCCTTTTCCTCTGTGGCTGCCAGGTATCATTGATCAGCCCTTTCCTTCATGCTGCATTTTTAATTGCTTGGCGAGAAAACAAATTAGGCGAGGTTGTGGGGTGCTTGGGGCACAGAGGTGAAGCCCGGCTGTAATCACTCAGGGGCCTCATCAAAGACCATCGATAGCCGCCGAGGACACAGGGACCGAGAGCTGAGGAAAAAAGAAAAACTGTCCTGTCACGATGTGTCTGAAGTGATTTGCACTGGTTTGATTTGCCTAGGAAGAAAGATGGAGCTGAGCAGTTTTAATTGTGACCTGGAATGACCTGAAAAAAAGTCCATTATATTATTTTATTGCTACATTTTATGATTGATGTATAAATGTGCTTAAAAGTACAGTAGGCCCATGTGGCTTTTTTCATCCTCTAACATATTGATTTTTATCTGAAGTGACGTTCATCCTCACTGGCTTATCGCCCCAGTGACTCTGGTCAGCAGCATCACTGAAAGAGGCAGAAAGGTTACTAGTACACAAGAGTACAAGAAAGAGGACTAAACCTGGATGAATACTTTCAGGACCACAACAACTAACAGGGTACTTTGGTCGCCAAAAGTTTGCACTGATGACTCCTACTGGTCTCCAAACACCAAACAGCACATTACAACATTTGTAACTTTCACTTTGAAGTTCTCCAGTTGTGATGCATTTTTCAGTACCGCTAGCAAAACAACTGCCTTGTGTTTCTGTACACCTACAGCATGCAGTCAGTTTCACTTAGCAACCACTCAGCAGCTGCCAGGGATTACAAATTTTCCCCTCACCACCAGTGGTTTTCAGGAGGTTTCCAGCTCCTCTCTAGGCCCCTGTGGCTTGGACCTACAGTAAACAGTCAAAGCTCCTGGCACTGCATGAAAAGTGAGGTTTTGTCAGAAAGCAGCCCTGCGAATTGCTGTAGAAGTGCAAGTTAATGACTTTTGACTGGAATTTGGAGGCAACACAGAAATATTTCATCGCCCCCCTTGGACTGTGGGAGTCTTTAATATGTAAATGGAATTCTATGAGGTGCTGTGTGGAAGTCATCATAGTGTGAAGGGGATCACTTACTTCATCAGGTAATGTTACAAAATTGCAGTCACCAGATTCATCAACAAACTCTATCATTTTCTATCGTCTTCATATGCAAATACGTTTTCTACCTTTATTTCTTGACTGCTTTGACCTCTTTTAAGTGGCTTCACTGCAGTTCATGGCGTGGAGACAATGCATTGTTGCATCTTGTCTTTAGCATTTTAGGTTAATTCAGTTCAGTTTTATTTATGTAGCACCAAATAACAACAACAGTCACCTCAAGGCTACAATATGTTTGCCTTTACGGGGCACACAGACATCAAGATATTTAGGTGTGAAAATCTATTCATTTCTTCCTTATTTAACTGGCACTTTTTCCTTTCTATATGATGCATCACTGCAGTCGCACAGCATCTAAGCACACTGTCATCAGTGGCACTTGTTTGCCTTGGGAAAGCAGAAAGCGTAGCATTCCCTTTGAGTGCAGTTACTGTTATAACAAACGTGTTGTTATTTGTATGTTGACTGATGGGTAATGTTAAAATAGCAGCGTGTGAGCCAGTGAGCAATAAAGGCTGTGTCACTCTGTATTTTCATATTAATTCATTGAGTAGATGGGCCTGTGACAAATTTCCTCTGGGAGTGTAAAATCTATCTTATCTGTCATCCTACCTCACCTAGTTATTGAAAATAAGAATTACGCATTCCCAGGTGTGTGATATGTTGCAGGTGAAATGATATAGAGTGAAGGTGTAATGTATCCTTCTCTCTCTCTCTCTTTTTACTGTCTCTGCTCTTAGCTCACTCGTCCTTCTTCTTCTCTGGTTATCTTGTGCGATTGTGGCTCAATGGTCATGTTTGATAGGGTTCACAGAAGAAAGATCCATAGTCTGATGGAAAATCCAAGGTGTTTTATTGGGATCCAGGAATATCAGTGCATATTCAAAGTGTAATGAAATAAAAGCAGAGCAGAAAATGCTTTGCTTTACAGCAGGTCCGGGATGTCAACGACCCCAAACGTTGGCCTCGGATGTTCCCTCGATCCGTTTCATCCCCAGAGGCTGCTGCTCGGCAGCACGGCCTGTGCTCCGAGGCCGCTCTGCAGGTGCTTATCACACAGTGTCAGATCTCTACACGCACCACACATCAGGTGGATGCTGCTGCCACTGCGTTTGGTAACAGGTCGGAGCACCTGTGCGAAAATTATTAAAGTGTTTCATCAAATCAGCTCGCATGTGTCTTTATATACACGTTTGTCTCCGTTCTGGGCTCAGCCTTAAAAGCTGTTCTGTCAGACACTATGTTTATGTTAGCTGTTAGCTGGGATTTTCTCTATTGTTTGGCTCATGGCTGCTATCATTTCTAGTTAATGTAGAAGCTGCTGTTTTATTTCTTGGGGCAGAAAATAGCTACTTTTTTCTTTAAATAACTTTACTTCCATTTGCAACACAAAGCCAGACGTATATTTAAAGAATCATACATTATTTGATAAAGTACCTTATTAATTTGTGTTTGGGGGATTTGAACTATCATCAAACAACGAAGGAGAAGCAGTTTTTTTCTCCCTAACAGGAAACTAAGTTTTAAAGGTTTAATGTTTTAAGTGTCACTACTACTCATTAAAATAAATTCATTCATTCATTTTAAAAAAGAGCTGAACTTTAGTTTAGTGAACTTTAGTAGTGAGTCTGTCATTGTCCAGGTGACAGAGGATTTTTTGGTTTAATTGTCTCTGTGTTGCTTCCTCTTGCCTGCATCAGTAGATATGTGAAAACAAATGTGTGAGTCTTAATTATTTACCTGTGAGGTACAGAAGCTCAGCTAATTAGGTTGCTCATTAGTAGTACTATTTTTCTTTAGTGTTAAAGGCAAACAAACAATTTAGCCCTTCGTGGAGCTCCACAAATACCAACTAATGTATAACTTTGACAAATTAGGATGGCTAAGGCAAGAATGTTGTAATGATTTAATCCCTTATCCAACTGGCACCATGACAATAGCAGCATATTATTCTGTATTTGTAGCACTGCTGGTTTTTGGCATATGGAAACTGGAAAGTGTAACTAGCCTGAAGGGTGCAAAGGGGGAAAAAAGGAAATAGTTTATATCTCCTAAAAGTATTTCATTATATTCCATTTATATTCATTTATATTATAGTCCATCTTACCCTATCCCAGCATCCTCCACTCACACACCAACCATCTGCATGTCGTCTTTCATTACATCCATGATTCTTCCTTGTGGTCTTCCTCTTTTCCTCCTGCCTGGCAGCTCCATCTTCATCTCCATCTCCTTTGTCCGGTATATCCACTGTCCCTCCTGCACAGGTCCAAACCATCTCAGCCTTCCCCTCTAACCTGAGCTGTCCCTCTGATGGACTCATTTCTAATCCTGTTCATCCAAAATCTTAACATCTTCAGCTCAGCCACTTGTATTTTTCCGAGCCACCTTAGTGCCTCCATAGTGCACCATACATGATATGACTACGATTATTCCTCTCCAGAGCATGCCTCCACCTCTGCAGGTTCTATGCTCACTACTATCAAAACAAATCATGATGTCTCATAGGTAATCCTACCCCCACCTTGAATGTCACTCCAACCACACACACACACACACACACACACACACCGACCCCCGCGGGTTTATGAAGCGCTCTGCGGAAGCCTTAATGACATCTTTCCTCTATTAGTCTGCAGGAAAAGTGGTTTATTTTTTATTTCTTGTTAATGTCGGTCCTGCACCAGTATTAATGCTGACAAGTTTCATTTCTATTTGTTTTTATGTTTTTAAAGTTAATAGTTGTTGACTGGATTCTCCAAACTGAAGGCAAGTAGAGCTGATAGGAGCAAAAAATGCTTTCCCTCTTTAAAACTATTACTCGCTCTACCATCCTCATCTTTCTCTCTCTCTCTCTCTCTCAGGTGCGCCAGGTGGGAGTGATTAATGATTGCTCTGTCCTTTATTTAACAGACTGTGTGCTTGGTCTTGTCTTTAAGACCAAGCAGCTTTCCAGAATCCTCTGGTCCTTGCTTCTTTTGGCATTTTTGTTTATTTGATGGAGGCTGTGGTGTTCTTTTCACAGCTTTACTTACTACTTTAACTTTAACTTATTCTGTTAGTTTGTGGAAGGATTCTGGGTTGTGGCCTGTTCTGTGCCTTATTGGTAAATTCAATCTCAGGTGTAGCATCTTTTTTATACGTTGTGAGCGCTCAGATTCCCATCAATGAGCTGGCCGTCTCAATCACTGCTGTCGGTGCTCTATCGAGCATTTTAATGGATTTATCTGACAAATACCATCCAAGTATACTGAGCTCCAGTTTTGGTGTTTTATTGGTCAGTTACTTAGAGAGCTAATTGGCTTGTGCTAATGCTCGGTCTGTCTGTTTATTGCATGTGTACATCTTGTGAGTGCAGCTTAATCAAGCTTGGTAGTGTTTCTTAGCTACCATACCAGTATGTGGTCTAAATGTGGTCACTTCTGGCTCACATGGTTTATTTAAACCACTACAGCTGGAGTCCAAAGCCACTGAGCAGGCTACACCCATTCTCATATATCCTTATTATGGAAAAACCAGGGTAAATTTGGGATTTTAAAGACTAAAAGCTCTTTACTATCTTTGAATCTTTTATTTTCATCTTTGTTGGTAATAAGGTGGAGAATAAATGGCAAATATATTAATGATACAAATCAACCTTAACCATAGCTGGACTGGCCATCGGGCATACCGGGTGATTTTTCGTTTTTATGGGCCGATGATTTTTTTATTTTTTTTGGTAACGGTATAAACAATGAAAGGTGGTGGATTGGCCAGATGCTGGCCGGTGTGTAAAAATAACTCTGTTGTTTGGTGGTGGATATCGCGGAGCTTCCACAGATTCAGTAACATTAGCAAGTGGTGGAGGCCAGCAGGTGGATGAGAGAAAGGGGAGGCAGGAGGAGGAGAGACCCGAGGCGGCCGCCGGTCCGAGTGTCAGGTGAACTGAACTTCAGGTAAGAAGTTATGACCTGCAGTCTATCTGGGTCAGATATAAACCAAGTTTAGGTGGAGTTTATTTTCGTTGTGCTGACTTATTACAGTCAGTTACAATAACTCGTACTGCGTACTAGCTAGCATGACGGAGTTTCTATACAGATGGGTGGGTGCTATGATGTTACAGATAGTGAACTTTATTTTGTTCATAAGGTTAATTATTAGAGTTGCCAACTGTCCTGTAAAAAGACGGAATCGTCCCGCATTCAGAGAAAATATTACGCGTTTCGTATTGAGCTGAAAAGGAACACCGTTTGTCCCGGACTTCAGCCAGGATGGAAAAAGACACAAAGCTGGAGTTATTCTGTCTTTATGCTGCACAGCTGCATCTTCTTCGCTCATTCTTTCCCCCTCCCTCTCCTGTTTCTACTTCAATGAACATGATCATGAAACTGATCAATGATCAGCGGATCAGCTTTTCTCTCTTGTTTGTTTATCGCCCACTTTGCGCCAGAAAGCCAGAAACCATTGGATGTCGCGTTAAACAACAGCAGCACGTTTAAGCTTGATCAGCTGTTGTTAGAATTTATTTAATATTAATTTCAAGTATCAGCTGATGTTTGCTGGAGCCACAGCTGTTAAGCTGCTGGTCATGATATCGGTTTGGTTATCTGGTGAGAGGGAAACATGCAGATGAAACCAGGAGATGTCCTTACTGAATCATCAGAGCTGAACAGGTGATGGAGAAACAGGTTTACCTTTTAGGTGACATGAATGAGTTGAAGGGAAGTTATGAACTGTTTCTGAGAGACAAATAACACCAGCATCCTTTTTTACGCTGACAGCTGGTAACTGTGCAGGGGCGGATCTAGCAAAGTTTTGCCAGGGGGCCAGGTAGGGCATTAACAGGGAAAGGGGGGCACAAAGAAATACGTTCTTATTCTCATTTAAAATGTCTCGCTTTTATTAAATAATTATCTGAAGCTTACAACCAAAGTTTTTATCTGACGTAAAATGTATAGAAATCATACATATACCAACAAGACAGTGTACATCACTGTGGTAACAGTGTCTGTTTTCATTCAAAGGCTTTATGGCTTTTCCTATAATACCTGGGGGGCCGGTCTCTAGTCAAAATGCCCGGGCCGATTTTTTTTGTCCCAGTCCAGCCCTGACCTCAACATACATCCCACTGTCTCATCCCAGTTATACTGGGCTTCCTTTTCTTTCATATCATCTGGTACTGTGAGCTGTACTTTTTACTAGTGATTGAGTTTTAGCTTCCAGTGATTTCACACTTTTCTTTGATTACACTGAAACTATTTTTGTGTAATCTTTAAAACACAAATTAAAGGGCATCAAGGGATGTACGTTCAAACTACATCACATGCAGTCTTTGTTTAGAAAGCAGTTGAGTGCTTGTTAATTGCACATGTGACATGAAAGTATACATTCAATCAAATTAAGCAAAGCTTTAATGTGTGTCTGTTTTGATATACAAATGATCAGCTATTCAATCCATAAATGAATCATTCCTGTGAGCTCATCTTTACAGTCCATAGTGGCACTAGACACCAAACTGAAGCATTGGCCTTGTACATAACCTGTTATCTGGAGCATTAAAGGCATGTGCCATCGCTCCTCAGCCACTGAATATTTATTTAGGAATGCAGGTTTGCTATCAAGGTCAAACAGCCTTGACTCTGCCTTCACAGCAGAGTCATTTACCTCCCCTGAGGTGGTGTAGGGAGGACTGATAGCAAGGAGAAAGATACAGGAAGAGAAAGAGAGGAGGATGCAAAGACACTGCAACTTTTCATGGTTGTATCTGCTTGCATTTTCTCCTCGCACTTGCCCAGGGCACAGACGTCTAACGCAGGCAGAGGACACGGTCGGTCAGCAGCGCAACTCTGTATGAATTTTTTCTCCATCAAATTCGTGGCTCACGAGAAAAAAAAAAAAAACAACTTTTCTTTGGTCTTTGCTCAAAATTCCCATCACATTCATCTTTTTTAAAAAATTCCAGTCTTCTCACTGCTCTCTGTAAGCCTTTGCCAAAAATCCCTACACGTAGATAGTGCCCAATCTAAATGACTGCAGTGCCTGGCTTAGAATTGATGGAGACAAGGAAAGAGGAAATCTTTTTGAAGATTTATCTCTCCACCTGTGTAATGACTTTCTGTATTGTTATGTTTATCTACAAAAGAACACAGAGGGAAGTGATGAATGTCTATGATATGAGCTGACACCTCTCAGAGTGTGATTAAAAACCTTTTTGATGCTGTTGCGGTGCATGTTAGCTCATCTTCTCCTCAGTGGGGGAATCAGAAGAAGGTGGCAGAACAGAAATTGTGGCTGGTGCTTGTTTGTCTGATTTGGTTGCTTGTTCCCTCGTCTCCTTGTCTCCTCCTCCTTCTCTGTTCCCGTGAGCGATCCTCCTCAGTTTGAGGACATCAAATGCTGCAGTTTTTTGTAGCATTGTAGCGATAAACACAAAGTGTTGTTGACACTCATGCTTTGAGACACCAGTTGCACCAATAGCGAACTGGGCTCCAGTTAGTGATGCTGACCAAACCACCGTTAGGTCAGGTTCACTAACTAAAGTGACTGATGACAAATAAAGTCTGTGCAGTGTTTCAAACCAATATTCTCTACAATAGCAAGCAGTCCGTGTTGTTTATGACGGTAAAGAAATCACCCTCCTTTTAGTTTATTACCAATTCAGTTGGGGTTTATTTATAGAGCTTATAAGGGATTAAAAGCTTTACTAAAAAGGAAAGTCTTAAATCTTAAAAGTAGAGAGGATGTCTGCCCACAGATTACGTAGATTTACAGTCTTAGTTGCTGGTTTAAACTCTGTCAATTTTTGGAAATTATGGTGCACGTTATTGACAAGAGTCTCCTTGGTTTACCTGCACGATACATCCATTGCTCATCATATCTAGTTTCTAGAAATGGATGAATGAATGCACCATTTTGAATATTGGGGGCTATTTCCCAACCTCACCCAGTAGTTTCGATACCCAAACATAGCTAAACGATAAACATAAACAAGGTTCTCAAATCCAGAACGTACTCCAATGTCCTCGACGACTTTAGAGTTTGAGTCATGACTGGTTGGTTCATAGCAGTAGCACACATCCTGCAGGGAAGCAATTTCTCTTTTTTCTGTTGACAAACCAACAACTTTAATCTTGTTGGTTGGCAACCACATCACACACAGGGGTGGAGATGTGTGGGGAAAATGCCATTCCTTGTTTGCCAATTACAATGAATTGAGAAAACCAACCACTTTATCTATAAAACGTAGTAGTTTATATTCATCATTATGATAAGAGAGTTGGGGGTTGAGGGGGTTAACACTTTAACAGTAGTCATTGTGGGCTTGTTGCACTTCATCATCTTTGACTGTCTATGATTTGGTTCATTGCCCTTCATTTCTCCCCTTTGTTGTAGTCTCTTCTTTGCTTTTGTGGTCTCATCCATATAGAATTCATTGACAGAACTTGAGGGATAAGCTTCTACTTTACTGTCTTGTTTTTGCTTCTTTTGTGATGTACGCCCAACTCCTTCGTCTTCCACTCTCCCGTCACATCTTCTTCTCTCCCTAGCCTGATCCTCCTAATTCCTCGCAGACAGGCTCAAGGGGATTTTAATGTTTGGGGAAAAAAAGGCTGATGAGGAAAGAAAAGAAAGATAAGAGGATAAAATTGAGAGGAACCCTTGAGCCTGTCTGATTCTCGACACGTGTCAGATAAATGGAGCCTGGCTGCCAAGGCCTTCTTTGGATTGCTGGGTCAACAGAACCTGATATGGCAACATGGTCATGTCATCTGTCATTATCCATCACTTCCATCTTAGTCTTTTCCCCCTTGACTTCACTCCCTGTTAATATGCTGCCAGACAGCTCTTACCTGAAACACGGGAAGCAGCTGTTAGATATTCTTTCTTTCTGGGCCGGTAAAATCGAGTTTACTGCAGAGGTCACTCTATGTTCATTCTCAACCGTCTACAGACAAAATGGAGATATTAAATTCTGTCTGGTCAATGTCTGGTCAGAAAATGATGCTGTACTTAAATGTTTCTTTTGATGTACGAAGCACAACATCACTTTTATTCCAGGCTTGAAAGAAAGGTACAAAAACCTTTACAAAATAGCTGTGATCTGCTTTAATTTGCAATGGTTACTTCCAATACTTTTAGCGAAAAAACATCACAACATATACAGAAGTTTGAGTGTAATCTTCTTCTTCAAAATCTTACCCTGTTCTCATTTCCAGGGCATCAAGCCATGCACAAGCTGTCCACGGCATCCAGTTTAGGTGATATCTTTTGCAAATATGTGGTGTCTTGATAAACCAAGCAGATATTTGAAGTTTACACACCCACATTCTCACCTGAAAATATGTTAAAAGTTTATTTTGTGACCCAGAAAGATTAATAAGAGTAATATTAAAACTTAGTAGCGGCCGCCATTGTTGAAAACTGGAATTGGCTGGGCCACGCTATGAATTCTGGGATACAAATCTGGGGATGCATTTGTCGGTGTGATTCGGAGGAGTCTACAAATTGGGACAGCCTTCGTCGCGTTGCTGTGACATAAACGGTCTACAAATGCGGCCTCAGGAGGATGCAGCCTACGTTTTGGGACACAGCTGATGTATTCACGTAATGATTTGGGCGACGCAGTATGGCTTAAACTATGTGTCAAAGGACTACTTTGGCCCATGATTGTACTATGAAAGTACTACAGAAGAATTTGGTTCCCTGGACTGAAAAATCTTAGTATGCATGTTGGTATACTGCAGAAGTAACATGCTCATGATCATGTCCTGTTTGAATGCTTTCGTGACCCTGTCGATTTTGGAAGTGCAAAATTCCAGTGGAAGAACAGGTAAGGAGGCACGCACACACACTACAAAGAGGGACGATGCGACAACACACAGAGGAAGTCAGAGAACTTAAATACACAGAGGATAACAAGGGGAACGGGAAACAGGAGGGAAACACAGCTCAAACTAATCAGACTAACGTAACAAGGGAAATAAAACTGAGAATAATGCACACAGAACTGGAGACTATCAAAATAAAAGAGTGAACATTAGACACAGACTGAGACACGGTCTGACTGAATACAGGAAACAGAGGAGGCAAGAGACACGACTGGGAAACAGATGAATAAACATGCAGACAGAGCTAACATACATAACGTGTAGATATGACAGACTACACGTAGAATGTGGACACAGGGGAGGAAAAGAAAACAGAACCATGAATAATACTAAATCAGAGAATGTAAATTAAACCCGAAAACACATCAACCCCGAGTCATAGACTCAGTACCATGACAGTTATGTCTGTTCAAATTCAAGACCAAGCTTTCTTATTCCATGCATAAGCCCTGTGTGAAACAAAGGGTTAAGGTCTCCTGTCAATACCAGTCAGATGGGGCTTTAGTTCTCTTGGAAGCTGAAGCTAGAAGAGTTCAGCATTTTTTGAAAATGCACATTTAGAATTCATAGACAAAGCAGAGATAAGCACTTAAGCACCTGCAAAATGGTGCATATCCAGAATGGAGATAAACTGAAACGGCATTTAATTGACCGAAGATGATACATCATCATCATCATTTTCAGTTAGTTTCTGAAGGAGTAAAAAAGAACTTTCCAGACTTAAGACAAGTTTACTTTTTTAGACAAATTATCCTGAAGAACTCCTGACTGCTCGAACACTTTTAAATGATGGCTTGCCTGAAGAGCTCAGGAGGTGTAATTTTTAGTTTTCAAATCACTTCAGAAAAAGACATTTAAAAGCTTCCCAGTGAACAGCACTGGCCTTTTATTAAATGTAACCTCAGGTTTATGATTCATTTCTACTGTATAGTGTGTTCTCTGTGTTCTCTGTGCTCTCTGTTTTTCTCTTTCTCCTCTGTAAAGTGCAGTTGAGCTGTGTCACAGTTACTCTATTGCTTTATGCAGCGTGTGGACACTTGAGTTTCTGCAATCATTTAAACATAATTCCCACCATTATGTTACCATTATTACAAAGTTCGCAGTGAAGAGGCGGGAGGGCAGAAGAGGAAGAAAATATGACACAAAGTATAATTATCTTGTCATCTCTCGTTTAATGTCACGACAAGCCGTCTTTCCTGTCATTGTCAGCCATCTCTCTGCTTCATAGTCAAGATGATAGGTTAGAAAAAGTCAGAGTTATAATGCAATTATTTTACTGTGTGTAAAAATCTCTGGGTTTTCAACTTAATTCTCTTTTTTCCTACTGTGCACTTTCTGACCATTTGCAAAAACATTCATAGTTTTTAAGGGTTTGGAATTTATTTTTGCAGCCTTACAATCTGCTTGGTAAGTGAGATCATCCAGATGAAATGATAGAAGTTTCTGTTTGCCTGTGTAGGCCAGTGTTTATCTGAAGAAAGCCAACTGTCCCTCTGAAGCAGAAGTTGCTGCACTGCTACAGAAGGATGGAAGGCAAACAGAAATCATTAAAGCACAACAACACAACGCCAACTATCAGTTCCAGCCTGTTTAGCTTTAGTTAGATGTTTATTTTGCAGCAGTGGAAGGAGTACTTTTTTTTCACTGAGTCTCTTCAAATAGGGAATAAAGATTATAGTTAAATTATAACTAAAAGAAGCATTTCCTAAGCTATAAAATTAGAAAATGTCAAACCAACCCAACCTCAGTAGTGACGCAGTTCAGCAACCAATGACGTACAGTCTGAACAGCACAGCCTCCCCTTTTACACAGAAGAACTTTTTAATCAGCTGAACAATTTTCTGAATGACGATTATATCCTTTAAAGGCTAAAAAAAACACAGCAAAAGCTGCAGAAAAACATCCATGCATTCATTTTCTGCCACTACCCCTGTCCAGGTCACGGGCAAGGATAAGCAGCAGGTCCCACAAAAAAGATCACTAGTTTAAAATAGAACCTCGTCAGAGTCATGCATCCCAACAGGTGAGTCTGGAAAACAAGCGCGGTGCAGCATGAAACATGCTTCTAGTTGAAATACATTCATTTCAAAATCATACATACTGACTGTAAAAAGAAATAAAATGTTTTTGGGGATTAACATTTTCCTCACTGTTGTTTTGTCATAAATAATTTATATAAATAAATTTTGTCATTAATTGTAGCAAACTGGACAACAAACTAACAAAGACCAACAAACTTGGTATGGTGAGCTGGAAGATTAATTACCATCACCTATTTAATGTGAGCAGTGGTTAGCATAACTTTACTCAGAGAGGCCTTACATCAAAATGTGCAAAAGCTCCACTAGTCCACAGTGAAAAATGAATAGCTTTCAAAATAAAGGCTCTAAATTCAGTCGTGTGTTGGCCTAGTCTCTTATGTTAGGCTCCAATGTCATGTTTCTTCTCTTCACAGATATAAACGCTGACAAAGTTCAAGTCAGCAAGCAGGAGCAGGTGGTGGAAACAGTCAGGACATTTTCACCCAGTAGACTGGGGTTTGCCTCCTGTGTATTTTTTTTTCATAATTATTTATAGACTTTCTTTTAGTGGCTTCATAGTGTAGTGGTTTACATATTCACCTAACAAGCAAAAGCTCCCCCTTTTGTTCCCAGGAGAAGACAGGAATCTCTCGGGGGTTGTTCCTAGAATGGTCATCCAGTGTAAAAGCTCAGAACAGCTCAAATATTCAGAGGGAATCAGATGGAATCAGTATCTGCAAGTAGCTTCCATTTGTAAACTTTCTTTTGTGTTCAGTTACATTTTTTACTTACATCGATCCTTTCGCAACATTGACCACATATTCTAAATCTAAAATTTACATTTTTACATTTTCTGTGCCAAAGTTCTGCCACCACCAATGTGTACCAAGTAAGAGAGAAATAACAGTTTCACTGTCACAGTTTCGCCCTGTGGAACAACATAGCTGGTACACACATTGCCGTGAGACAAATCTCTGCACAAGCCATGGTGTGTTTTGAGTTTATGAGTGTTACATAAAATGTCATGATGTGTGCATAAGGTGCTATAAATCTGTGCCAGCCTCTGTGTTACTAATCCTGCACATGCATGTTCAAGAAAAACCTCATTTCAAGTGTCGCTCTTCATGCATGCAAATCTGCTGCACACACACAATGCATGTAGATCACACACGTGCACAGAGCTCTACCGTATGCACACCCAAACAAACCCCTCTTTCCTCCTTTCCCTTCCTTCCTCTTTCCCCACTCAAACACACACACACACACACACACACATCATCTAACTGTTTCATTATTCTGGCTCGCACATCATGTCTGCCCTGAGTCAAAGTAGCAGTCCCAGGGCTCACAGGCAACACAGTCTCTGCATGCTAATATCAACAGTGATGATCATGAAGCAGATAAGCAAGGAAAGAATCTTATGGGAGAAGGAAATGAAGGAAGCACAGGAAGGATGGCACATTGCCCGCTTCAGCTGTTTCTTTCTTGTTGACTCTCAGCTCCTTGTGTATCATACTCACTCCCACTTGCTTTACCTGCTGTTATATCAGTGTTACCATCACCTGCATCACCTGACCTGTTGACCCACTTGACCTCCTGTTGCTTATTATATTAATACAGTCTGAAAAATCTGCCCTAGCTCTGTTTCTGCCAGTTTGGCCTTGTACCCCTTTTTCTGTTGGAAACTGAGAATCTTGTTGTCCTCAGTAAACGACACCCTGCTTCCCAGTTTCTCCGCAGGTCCATTTAGTGACTGCCTACCTAGGCTTTCAGCTGGACTTTTGAAATGACTAAGCTTTACTTGGTGTTCAACTAATTCTAAAAGAAACATACAGAAAGCCTCTAAAAAGCTCAACTTTCTAACTCTGCACAGACATGGCACGCCCTGTGAAGGCCTCATTACTGTCCGTACAGCTATATCGAAGTCACATCTGGAGTACGAGAGTATTCTATTTCTCTATGTATTGCAACGAAATCTATAGTCAGTACGGCAGGAGAAGTAGTGAAAAAAGAAATCGAGATCATCTCGTGAGGCTGCACGCTACTGCAAATCCTAATTCTTCAGACAGATGTTGAGCTGATTAAAAACATCACAAATCATCTACAGACGAAAGCACACAGTTGGAGTGGGAAGAGTGTTACATACACACTTGTATCCATATCCGCATATTCATTCATGCAAATTTTCATGCAACCTATTCAGAATCACCAATTGAAGTTCATGTCTCTGGACTTTGTGTGGAAAGCAGAGGAAACCCACATGGACACAGTGAGAACAGATCAATTCCATACAAGCCGAAGAAGGTTTGAATCCAGAACCTTGTTGCTGAGAGGTGACAGTCCTACCCATCATGAGCAGCTCCCAAGAAAAATGTCCGGTCACTCCACTGTGTTCACCAGCAGTAGTCATTTGGTGAGTGTTAGCATACAAGAGGCATCCAAGGTTTTCTTTCTCAGGAACATCTGCCTCTTCCTGCGGAACAGGAGGCCGATACGAGTGCTGAGACCAAACCAACACGTCCACCATTAGGATTAGGTTAATCATCTCAAAGTCAATATTTGCCCAGCAATCATCACACGAAAGAAGTCAAACTGCACGGTCATACAATAATTATGAAACCATTGTTGTACTTTTTGTTCAAATGTGAGCAATAGATAAGAAGATTATTTTAATCAGATTTTCCCAAATCACTGAGTCATAGCATACAAAGCTGATTCATTTTGTTCATTTTCAATGTTTCAAGCTTACAAAGTGCCTACATCGCAAAACAGCTCCATACGTACACAAAAGGAGCAACAACAGATAAAAGGAGAGAGTTTAGTGAAGGAGAAGTACAAAGAAGGTAGTGAAGGAAGAGCCGAAGCAGAGAGACCTTAGAGATGGCTGGATAGAAAAATGAATCTTCTGAGGTGCAAAGTTTGCTGCAATCCTGCTGCAATACTTTGACAATTTCCTCATCCCTTTGTTGTTGATGTGTTTTGGAATGAATTTTTAAGATGAGCAGGGGAGTAGCTCTGATATGAGGGTTACGGCTGACAAGATGACAATTTTTATGATAGACGGCAGATCAAAGAAGGTTTAACATTCCAGTCAATCAAATGTTGAGGGTGTCAAGATGGATAGAGACAAAGGCCTGATTACACTTGTTTCTGGAAAGTCTGGCGGCGCGATGAAGTGTGTGTATATTTGAAGATTTTAAAAAAAGTCACCTCAAACAAAACTTAGTGTTAGTAGAAACAACTCGTAAATGCTCTGACATTCAAAGCAGTTTCATTTGTCAGTGTCAGTTTAGAAATAGACTGGTGCTTATACTGTACAGTAGAGCACTTTCCTGCTCTATTTAAGCTAGCCTCATTCACCCATTCACACAAATGCGTTTTTTTCTCCATCCATAAACACACTCTAGTGTGTGGACTGGGGGAAATTCGAGGTGGATAATTTGTCCATTATGTTGCAGAAAGACACAGGTTTATATCAGAGAAAAAACACGTTTTCTAGGACTTCTATTCTATTCTACATGAGGCCTTCATGAATTACATGACGCAATTATTTTGTCAGTGTTACAGATGTCAGGAAAAAGCTCGCAAGCAGTGCACACTCCAAGGTACTACAGGTGCTGAAAACATAGCTTTGATTTTTATTATCATTATTAATTCTCAGTAAGATTAAATACAGTACAGATCTGTTTAGAAAGTCAAACCTACAGCCTCGCACATCCTTGGGTGACTTTTTAAAATCAGCTAATCACCTACATGGTTGTGATTTGATCAAATTGTTTTTGGTAACCCCTCAATGACAGCAGATTTTGAAACTCTGCCAGATCCTCATTAGTGCATAAAAGTGTGTGACATCACTTTCATCTACCTGAGCCTTCCACATTTCAAACTAGTGAGAGCAGCGAAGGGAAATCACACAAAAGCACAAGTCTTTAATGTTGTTGGAGCCACATTAAGAATATCCTAAGAGACAGAGAGAGAGAGAGTTTGTGTCTGGTTTGTGAGATATCGATATAAAATCTGACTAAGTTGCTTTCTTGAAACTCCTGATCTGGCTTTTAGTTATCATTATGAAAGTGTTGTCATCACAGGAGTATGCCTTACTATAAAGTCACATGTTGCATCATGACAGTTACTCGTCTTCCACTGCCATCCATTCTCACTCACTCCTAAAGAATTCCAAAGCCAAGCAACATGGACAACAATGTTTTACTGTTACAGATATAAATAAAGAAAAAAGGTCAATATTTCCATTAAATTTATATACAAAAGATTGTTAAAATTAAATACTTTCATTGGCATCACTTTTTACACATAACAGGCTTAAAACATTTTAACACGAAGAAGAGCATCTGCAAAACTGGAATATTCCTTTTAAACATTGTGTTATTAGCATGCATGGTTACTATTTAATTCAATTCAATTCAGTTTTATCTATATAGTACTAAATTGCAACAACAGTTGCCTCAAGGCACTTTGTATTGTAAGATAAAGACCCTGCAATGATACACAGAATACCCCAACAATTAGACGACCCCGTGTGAGCAAGTGCTTCGGAGACAGTGGGAAGGAAAAACTCACTTTTAAGAGGAAGAGACACCTGGCAGAACCAGCTCAGGGAGGGGCGGCCATGTGCCGTGACCAGTAATGGGAGAAAGAACAAAGACAGAGAGCAAAGATTAATGAGAACTAATGACTGACTGTAGAGCAGAGGGGTGGTGAGTTAAGAACACAGCCTAGGCCTATTGCAGCCTGTAATATATAGTGTATATGTGCAACATATATTACATAAATTAACTGTATGTTTAGTATTTGTAACAAACCAATTTCTTTACCAAGTTAGGAGGATTATTAATTTTGCATAGGTCGCTGCCTGTTTTCTATAATTCAGCTAAAGTACCTTAAAATCAATTGCTACCCTGCAGACAGGGCGACATCAAAAAAGAGAAAAGGAGACACAATAAATAAGTGAGACCTGAGAGTTGTAGCAGCGCAGAGCTGCTTCAGTCAAGCAGCCCGCTCAGATCGATGCCAGCTCTCAAACAACAGCGGCCTGTCAGTCCTCTTTCCACATGGTGGCCTTTTGCTAACCTCCAACTTGAAATAGCCCGCTTCCATCATTCCCCAGTGTAGCAGAGCAGATGAAGTCCCAGTTGGCCAGTCTGTCTGCACACTGAAGCATGGTGATAACTTCCGACAGGTTGGGTGGCTTCGCTTCCGTCTTACTTCGCACTGCCCTTTGCCCCCAACATCACTGCTGCTCCTGTAATGATGGAGACCTGCAGCCCTCACTACGAGGCTCAGAAAAACAGAGTATAGGAAGTATGGCTAAAAACATAATGTTCTTACTACAAGACCAAAATCTGATGTGATGAGTGTCTCTGTGTGCGCAGAAGCAATGATGGTTGGGAGGGGGAACATTTCATTTTCACTTGGGATTAGTTTCAGATCTTTGTTGGCAGATTGTGAAGGTGAGCGACACCAGGTGGAGCTTCAAAGGCAGGTTGTTTGTTCTCTGATCACTTCTTAGCAATAAACAAAACAAGCACCCCCACTCCAAGGTTACAACATTTTTCTTTGTCTGACTAACTTTGCCTCTGTGATCTGTAAGCAAATCACATCACTCTGAGTCAGAAGGCATGTTTTATTCATCAAACCACTGAACCTGTTGGTTGTGGTAGTTTAGAGAGCTGCAGACTTGACAGTTAAGATTCTGAGCTCAGACTGAAGTTCCAAAATAAAGACTCAAGACTTGACTTAAATCGGTTTAATTATTAGGCTATTAGGGTCCATTGGGATGCTTCGAGACTTTTAGCTGGAAAACCAGTCAACTTTTTCGCTGTAAACAAATTCTTCAGATAGATAAAATTTGTGCAAATACTTATTGCGTTAAAAGTATTTTTTGTACTCACCCTTTCTTAATGCAGCTATTAACAGAGGGTGATTTGGGGAATAATCAAACCATGAAAAACAGTTACGTTACATTTGACATGTCTTGAATATTTAAACAGATTCTTGACCAAGGTTAGCAGTAGCTACGGACTTCTGTCTTGCCCAGCCATTCGAAAGAATGTCCATCCAACTTTTAATGCCTTGGTCACACAACCACACAGGCCTAGACACTGGTTGGGGAACCCTTGGGGAACCTACTGGTTGGCAAGTGGTTGCTGGCTGTCACTGGGTGAAATAAGTTGCATAGACAATGTTGCACTAAATACCTCCCTGTGATTGACTTAGTCACTACAAAATTACTGCTGTCACCCGTAGTTTGTATGGAAGGTGTCAACTTGTCTGCAAAGACTTGCTAACCACAGATACCAAACCCTGGGTGTTAGATAAGGTGCTTATGCACAGATAAAAGCAGTCTAAGTTACGTGTGTGTGATTGGGTGAAAGAGATTTGTAGTACAAATCACTTGGAGTCTTAAATTAAAAAGAAAAACACAGAATGCCTGTCAGTTCTTTGGAAAATCTCATAGTATCTGGCTAGTATTAAAAGTGACTTACTAAACTTTTTCATCCATCCATCCAGCCACTCACCCATCTAAACTGTTTCAGGGTCTGTCAGGGGGCGGAGTCTGTTACCCATCATTTTGAGTTATTTTGTATTTTTTGATTACTTATGAGATAATGTTACGTTCTGGAGTTATTATTAATTCGTCTTAGTTGAAGTTTAGTCTAGTTTATGTTATCATGTCTCCTTGTTTATGAGTCTTTTTCTGTTTATCATGTGTCATCTCCTTGTCTGTGTAGGCTCTCCTCTCTCTGCTGTGTCCCTCCTCCTCTCTCGCTCCCTCTCTGTCTCTTGTGTCAAACTTGCGTGTCAGTTCATGTCTCTCCTTGTTTCCTGTTTTATTTTGAAAGTCTTGTTTCCATGTTCAGTGTGTTTAGTTTTGCTTCCCCTGTGGCGACATGTTCATTTGTGTCAGCTGTGTTTTCCCAGGTGTTTCCACTGCCCTCATTACCCCTCTGTGTATTTAAGTTTCCCTCTGTTCAGTGTTGGGTTGTCTGTATGTATTGTGCCTCATCTTGTGGTTTTTCATGTTTCTGTTCAAGTTTTCTCTGACTCAAGTCTTGTGTTTTTTTTTTTCCCCGTGCTCCTGCTCAGATTCATGTTTATGTTTTCATGTTTTGTTTTCATAGTTAGCCTTAGCTGTTCCCAGTTTAGTTTCTAGTTCAGTTTTGACCCGGCTCACCTTGCCTTTCTGTTTTTTTTTTCCCTATCAGCCAAATAAGAATCTCGCTTTTTGTTATAGCCTTAGTTTTCTCTTTCCCGTGTCTGTTTTTGAGTCTGCTCCACAAACACATGACCATGTCATGGCCATGACATGGTCTTTGTAAAGCTGGAGCCTACAGTATCCAGATTGTCATTGGGCACATACATGATAGGCACGTCGCCAGTCTATCACAGAGTAAACACATAGAGACAGACAACCATTCATGCTGACATATGAGCGTGAATCACCAATTAACCTAACATGCGTGTCTTTGGACTGTGGGAGGAAGCCAGAGTACCCAGAGGGAACTCACATAGGCACGTTGAGAACACACAAACTGCACAAGCAAGCACACAGTGTATTAATAAAAACTAATCCTAGCTTTCTTGTCTCAAATCAAACAATTGTGCAAGGGCCTTAAAAATGCTAGTTTTTCAATGGCCAACAGTGTGCATGACCTTGTGATTCCCCCAGTGAACACTTTACTGATGAATTCAAAGTCTCCGCTATTTTCAAATCTTGTTTAATATGATGTTAATTTTGTAAATTATGCTTAGAGTCCCAACAATTTTTTAAGACTGATATGGATACTGAACTTTAATATAGTGGCTGATAATGTTTTGTTCTTTCAGACACACGACAGATTTACTTAAAATTTAACATCTATGCACAGTAGCATATTTTGAAAAGCTGCTTTATTATCTCATGATTTCTTTGTTCATTACAAATAAAAGTATTGATATATTAGTCCCCAATTTAAAAAAATAAAACTCTTTCCCAGGCAGGGTTATTGTTTTCACCTTGGAGGACTGTCTGTCTTTGGTATCATGGAAAATGTGTTGCTGGGGACTCCTGCTGGAGACGGGACTATGATGAGGACGGTTCACTGCAGAGAAAGTGCAGTGTCCTTTGGCAGGTGCATGTATGTCTGTACACGGATTGTATCAGTGAGACAATGTCATGAGACGCAGTCACAGAACTTCATGGCTGCGTAAAAAGTCAGAATAAAGAACAAAATCAAAGATGATTTTGGTGCAGTGGGTTTAAAAATAGGGGTCAATGGTAAAAGAGCTAAAGAGCTTATTTCCCCTTTCCCTCTCTTACAGTCTTTTTAAAGGTTGTGTTTGTATGCTTATCTGATTTAAAGTCACATATATCACATTTTCCATGATTTGCATGCACTGAGAACTCATTGAAGCCGCTCCTGGTGTGATTTCATTGCAAGATCGTCTTTTTTTGTCCTGTTGATTCATGAGGACAGACTAAAGACAAAATCCTTTTTCAAAATTATCCTGCAACTTTAATTCCTGTTATGTATTGCAAAGCAGTCTGCAACAGTGACTTTCGCTGTAATTTAGAGCTGTGGTTGAGCTATTATGGTAAAGCAGTCCTCCTCTAAATGACTACTTTCTGTAGCTTTCTCTGTCATATTTACAATTACTGAAAAGATGATAGTGTGGGTATGTTTTTGATAATTAGCTTTTGTCTGCCTGTCAGAGTCTGTCAGAAGAGTGGCTCCATTACTGTTGCTTCCTATCCTTTAATAATTTTGTGGTTGTTCATGTAGCAAATGCTTCTTATTGCTGTAAAGCCGCTTACGGTTACCTGCTGTAATGTTTTCCTTCACTGGCAGTCAATCATCCGTCAGGCCTTCAATGAGGTTTCGCTCATTTGTAAACCTCATATTTTGACATGTTGTTGAATCAGTGAAGGTTGGTGAGACTGCAGTGGCAAAGGGAATTTTGTCTTAATATAGTTTTTCAGAAGTTTTTTTTATAAATATGTAAGGTCATCACATTGCACTTAAGTTGTAAATGCCAAAGCTTGTTGGTCTTACAGTCAGAAGGCAATAAAACAAACTGACTATATATTATTATGCATTATTTTCATGCATAATAATTAGTTTCAGGGTTTGGGCAGTCGTGGGTGCTTCTGGGTGTGTTTTTGTCTTCCAGGTGGAGAAGTGGGCGTGTCTGTGTTCTGTGGGCTGAGTTGATCTTCCTGAGCTCGTTTCCTCACCTGACATGAATCCTCTTATTATGGCTGTGATTTAACAACCTGCTGTTTCAATTGTTCTAAGTCAGTTCATACGGTGGTAGCTAGGCTCACTCAGATATGTATTTATCTTTTTATGTTACTGCCTCTAACCCCATCTCACTGTTTGTCTGCTAGTGTCCTGCCTGAAGCCCACAGCCTGTTCTCTGAAGTATAAGTCAGTGTTCCCACAATCTCAACCTTTAATTGATACTCCTCGAGGATTCTTGGAACCACCTGTCACTCACCTCCATGCCCACTCTCCACAGGAACCCAGCTGAACCCCGGACCCCCACATGCTCACCTGAAATCTCAAGTAAAGCCTCAGCTTGCAAATCTCCACTGTTGCTGCAACTCACAGGCTCATCCACCTTCACTTATTTCTCTCCCTCTCTGCAGACAATACCTGTGTTAATCAGTAGAGACTAGGATCCACTCAGTATCGCACAACCCCACACATGCATTTTTTTTTAAACAATAAATCCATAAATATGCTCTATTGCAGCCCTGTTGTATTACAACAAAGGCTGGCTAGTCTAGAAGTAAAACACGAAGAAAAGCCAGATGGCTCAATCATTTTGACAGCCCTGTGAGAGATTTGGTATTCAGGAGTCCAGGTGATATAGGCTGGATGAAAGCGCAACTGAGAACTGATAAAATTAATGAAAGACTACAGACAGCAGGTGTTCTCAGAAACATAACCATGCTGTCTTGTGACAGTATAAAACATTCATTAGTAAACATGATTTTTCGTCATGATTTTCCAGCTGCATTAAGCTTTGTTGAAGTAAATGCCAAGTGACAAAAACTGTGTTGAACAGCAATTGAGTTTGATGTTGTAGACACTCCACCCCACTGTGAGACATCCTTTATCGAAATGTCTTATAAATATCTCAGCAAGCTGCACGCTTGGCTGCTTGGTACAATTGTCATAATCATTTGTGTTTTACTACAGCAAGCTGTTGAATATTAAAAGCATGTACTATTGTTTAAACCAAAGGTATTATTGATTCCTCTAAACTTTTCCTCGCTGCAGTTTTTAACCTTTCTTTCTCCCATTCTCTTTTTTTCTTTTTTTTTCCTTTCGCTCTTTGTTTATCCGGTCGCATTTGCTTCGACTCCTGTAATTCCTTTCAGCTTTCAAAATGTTTTTATTTTTTAGTAGATCCTTGTAAAGAGGATGATTAAAAGTTCTTCTAGCTGAAATGATCCCCTGTTGCTCCCGCTAGACTGATCTTTGCATCATCGGGTGGAGGACTTTGGGGAAAATCATGAATCTCCCCTGAGAGATAATGACATGTGCAGTCATGTACAAAATGCTATGCTGATTTAATATTTATAATAATAAATGGATTTCATAATGCTTTCTCTAGTCTCATCGACCTGTCAAATAAATATATGTGACGTCTGCTGTCCTATCTGTTAACTAGGAGGACCCGCTCTGCCTCCCAAGTATATGGATGTGTTGGTAATGCTTTCATTTTGCAGCTGATACTGCTCTGTTCTTGTCTTTCCCCTTATTGTCCAGCCTACCATGACTGACAGCTCTCCCTTCCTAAGCCTTTTTCTTTCCTTCCCTGAGATCTCTTACTGTTAAAAAGGATTTCTTTCTCCCCACTGTCACCAACTGACTCACAGGTCATTGTCTGATCTTTGGTGTTCTTTGTATAACACTACCAGGTCTTGACTTTTTGATATAAAGTTCCTTGACATGACTGTGTCATGATCTTCCAGGTGTTTTTCTTTCTGTTTAGGTTATGTGTTCGCAGTGTTGGGGAGTAACGGAATACATGTACCGCCGTTACGTATTCAGAATACAAAATATGAGTAACTGTATTCCGTTACAGTTACCGTTTAAAAAGGTGGTATTCAGAATACAGTTACTTTGTTGAAATAAATGGATTACACGGCGGTACTTCCCTGTTTCATATTGTCGCGGGTCAGGACTGTTTGGGTTTGTTTGACAGCTACGTAATGTTGTTCCAGGAGGCAGCGTTACGGTTGCCATGGTTACAGGGTGACGCGCTCTCTCTCTGTGTTTCCTGGGTGAGAGAGCGCTTTTTTGTTGTTGTTGTGCTAAGCTAAAAGGAAGAATGCTACAGGCATAGCTCTAAAGCATGTAGCCTGATGGGCAGTGTAGTCCGTGCTGCAGGGAGAATGGACTACCATACCCGTTATGTGTCTGTGAGCGAGGGAGGGAGAGAAAGGAAAAGTCCGAGCTGTCACGGAGCAAAAACGGGAGCTGGAAGCATGTAAATATAATAATAACCACCGCAGCCAAGAAGAGTGCCTGACGAGCCCATTTGTAAGTAAGCTATTAAGACTCAACTGTACACTGTGTTCGTGTTTTCCTCCGGAAAAAATAAGTTCCGTTGGAGCAGCCTTTCAACGCCTCTCTCTGTCTCTGGCAAGCAAAGTTGACCCAGACAACAAAGTAAAGCTAGTTTTCTGCTACCAGCCCGACACGGAACCCACCGTATTAGCCCGAGGTCCCTTTACTACTGTTGGGAGCCGCGGACCTTCAGTAACAGTAATAAATCACAGCAATAGGACATTCATGTAGTTGTAAACAGCATGATAATATATTAAGTATTCCAAACCCAGTCAACACACATACGTGGGGCCCAAATAGGGAGCAGCAGGGCTAATATTTGGGGCCCACTTGGGAAACCCAACTGGGGTCCAGCTAATTTTGTCCTCAGTTTCCATGGTGGCCCCAAATGTGTTTGCCCACATAGGTTAATGACGGGCCCTGGATGGGCCCCAAATCAGGCCCAGCCAAAAAACAAGTGTGGGACCCAGATGGGTAGGAGTGGGTCTGATAGTTGGGGCCCATTTGGGTTACCCACCTCGGACCCAGCTACTTTTGTCCTCAGTTTCCATGGTGGCCCCAAATGTGTTTGCCCAGATGGGTTAATGATGGGCCCCAAATCAGACCCAACCAAAAAACATGTGTGGGGCCCATATGCATAGAAGCGGGTCTGATATTTGGGGCCCACCTGGGTTACCCACCTGGGACCCAGCTATTTTTGTCCTCCATTTCCATGGTGGCCCCAAGTGTGCTTGCCCAGATGGGATTTTGGATAATACAGTAAGCTAAAATTTAAATCACCTGTACAACAAAGTCAGTTATTCTTTTTTATTTTACAATACTGATTAATATACTATACAAATAATTTTTTTGTTTAGAGAACAAGTTGACAAAAAAGGTCCCTAGTATACACAAAACAATAACAAATCAATGTTATACAGTTTAAAAGAAAACAAAATGCACTGAAACACAGCTTCTCACTCATTTACTGATCCATTGGTCTTGAAAAAAAGTGCATTTTTTCACAAATAACATCAGATTTGAAATACTACTGGAGTTGTTTTGAAGGTGGGGCTGATCAGGTTGTTTGACCTCCTACGTCTTCAAGTATGCTGCAAACCAGAGAGAAATATGTGGTCATTCCTGGCAGCAGCCATCACCCTCCAGAACAACATGAGCTGATGACCCCCCCAAAAAAAACCCAAACATAATTTCCCTTAATAATAAAGTATTTGTAATTAATTTCATCTCCACAGTCTATCTAAACAGAGTCACTAAGGTATACCTCTCCTGCACACGACACTGTGCCCTTGCCATGCGATTTCCTCCTCTATCTCTTGCACCAATAAACCACTTGGATGCTGCCTTTTCTGCCTCTTTTCTGGTAATCTGGCTTGTAAGAGCATTTTTTTCAAGCTGCCTGTAAAGCACAGATATTGACCACAAGAAAGTGAGACTATATTACTGAATCTAAAGACACAGCTGTAATTTCTTTTTTTGTTACATACTTATATTTAAAATATATATTATATTAAAATCTCACATAAATGTAGAACCAAAGTATAAAAACCTTAAGTCAGTGATTAAATTAATTGGAAGACTGACAACAGCTGAAGTGAGCGTCAAACATCAACAAAATATCTTATAACTAATGCACTTACCATATAGCACTTCAAAAATTTTAAGCCCTCGAAATTTCCGCTTTCCATGGCGCCCAACGAAGTTATATTGCCTGGAAAGAGCATTGTCCATAATGAAGGCCATCATTCTTCTGGTGGCTTCATCAACAGTGCTCCCTCCGATCTCTGACACAACAGCAACCTTAGGACACACAAGGACAATAATTTTACTGACAGTAGTACCATCAGTCACACCTAAAAGAAAACCTGCACAGCTACACAGTAATTAGGCTTAATAATTTTGATGCTGTTTGACTGAGAAAGAGTTAAGTATCAAAGTCAAACACTGATGTGAATGCAAAGAGCTATTATTACATCATTATTATTTACCACTTCTTTCAGGAAGACAGGGTCTATCAGTTTTTGCTCCAGTGCTTCCACGTCTGCGACTGTCCGGAGAGGAAAAACAGCACCCTCGGGTAATACTGCAGCAACTGGTCCATCACGTTGTTTGAGGAGAGACTGTAGCATTCGACTGTGGATCCTCTGAGTCTCCTTAATGTCTTCCAGGAGGGTTAGAACACGTACAAACATGCTGGTATTGGTGGCTTGTACAAGTTGTCTTGGAACTGCTTGTGAAGGAGTTGAGGGTGGTGGTAGCCGAACAAATGGATGAGTGATGTTCTGGTGGGGAGTTTCACTTGAATGTCTATTCTCCATTGCTGATGGTGATGAGTTCTCTGGCTGTTCCGCAGCGTTGTCCCAATCCTCATCTGAGCTTGACTGGATCACTGGCCTTAAAATGAATTTTAAAAAAATATTAAAAAACGCCACAAACAATTTAGTTACTGGTTAGTCCTACAAACTAAAAAAAAAAAATTAATGTATAGTCCGGCATCAAAAGGAGTCTAAAACTGATTTTTAAAAGTCAAAAAGTTACAAAGTGCTATTTTAAGATCATATCTAAATCTGGTGAGCAGCAATGGTCTACTAATGATGCTGTCTGTTTGTTTTTGTTTTTCTTATAATCACCACAATAAATTGTTGCTTTTAAGGCGTTTTTAAGAAACATAATTACCTCCTTTTCCGCTTCCCTTTTCCCAATCTGCTTCCAGAATCCGACTCAGTCTGCAGATCAGAGGTTGCTTCAGACCTCGGCAGTTTCACCCTGACATTTTCGTATTTTTCTGTAAATTTTTGACATACATCAACAAAATGTTGTTAGTGAAATTACAGGGAAATCTTTTGTTCTGTCTTTAATGACAGAATATTTGGTAGCAATAAACAAAAATGCTTCTTACCAGCTTTCCCCAAGATGCGAACTCTGTACTGTGACCAGTTTGCATCTGGAGTAACTCCATCCTTTACAGCCTTATTGATATTGACTCTCCTGGTGGCCAGAAACAAGAATCTTCCGCTGGTCCTGTAAACCACACTTGCAAGGAATTATGGATACACCTGCGGAATAAAGGTAGACCATCAACATTAATTCTAAGTGTTAGATTGTTTGTTAGTTTCTTTAAATCAAAATCTAAAAGCTCCAATGCTGCAACAATTGAATTCTTTAAACCAAAATGGTAGTATGATCCCCCAGCCACATTTATCACATTACATTTGCGGGCAGTTGACATCAACGTTCGAGCACCTAGTGGTACATCAAGACCTTTCTGTCTAAGAATTTTAAGAAGGGCAGACAAAGCATTATGTGACACATTGTATTCTGCAGCCCACTCTGCAAGTCCTTTTGTATCATCTGATGTGTCTGAAAAGCATCAGAATCGAAACAGTCATCGTCCAGATCAAATTCATTAAACTCAGACACCCCACTTTCAGAGTCTTCAGGAAACACGTCAAAGTCCAAAGCATCATAAAAAATGTCTGCAGATTGTTCATTTTGTGAACTGACTCCAGCATGTTCATCGCAATCATGGTACTCTTCCACAAGGGGTTTATTCTCAAAAGAATCCGAGCAAAAAATTAAGTCCTGATGATGATCTGACTCATTCTGCTGTGAAACGAGACGCAAATGTTCAACAACTTTCGCAGCTATTTTTCTTCTCTTTGTCCTCTCAGATTGCTCCATTGCTTTCTGAAAGATAAAACGTATAAAAAGGATAAAATGTAGTATTTTTCAGTCACCTGGGTAAGAGCTTGGATGGGTTACACTAACTACTTCAACAGGTCCTTACTCAGAAATATTATTGGGGCCTGACAACTATCCAAAGCACATTTACATGTTATTAATCGTGGTTAATGAGGCCATTTTCTTAAATTTCATTCACTTTAGCATTTGGCTGTCACTTGTGTATCAGAAATATAGGAACAATCATCTTCTGGTGGGGATTTGTGCTGTTGGTCCTTCAGTTTAGCTTTAGATATTTAGAAGTCAATGTGGGCAAAGATCTACTTCTATATAATAAGCTCTAGTACATCAAACAAATTAAAATAACAGTGTGCATGCACAAATCAGGCAGCAGACAAACACTTAAAGATCACAGATCTTTAGAACCACATCCAAAGAGCAATTGCTTTTCTTTTTATAAATAAATAAATCTGTAGATTCTAGCTAAATATACATTACAAAAAGGAAAAAAGGAGGGCCACGGCAATCATAGTAAAAGGAGTTGGCACTGTGACTCTAACAAGACCGATCAGTTCTGCTTAAATCCGGTTGTTCAGTCTGACGTCACTGGCCGTGTCTGGGCCTAAACTCTGCTGGAGGTCCATATATCAAATGATCACTGTGGCATTACTGAGAGTTAAAACACTGTCTAAAGTCTTTCATCTTTAATAAAATGATCAGCGTTCTTCTCTACCAGGTGTAACAATTGAGTTTAACATCCAGGCATCCATGAAAACGGAATTTATGACATTTAACAGAGTTAGAAGTTAGCAGGAAGTTAGCTCGCTAGCTTCCATCTAAATACAATATAGCATGTCCTGACTGCAGGGGTTTAGAAACAAATTCAAACGTACAGCTCTGCTGTCACTTCCAACATAAATGAAGACAGAAAACTAAACAGCAGTGACGTTTGTAGGGTTACTGAAGTTTGGCTAGCTGGTATATAACGATGTGCTACGTGACCGCTAGCGACACAGCTATGTTAGCATAATATAAACAAGCTAACTTTTTTTCCACTCGATAAAAGTTAACGTGAGTGTTCTCAGTGGTCAGGAACAAATGTAATCGCATGGCAGGATGCTGTAAACGGACCAAACTTCAACCAGGAGAACAACTGAGATAATCCATCCACAATACGAGGTTCGTTATTCATATACTGCTGCATGGGCTGTGCTGTAGTTACATCGTAAGATTTTAAAAACTGAGCTTAAATAAATGATTAGCGGTAATAAAAGCCGAGGGAGGTCGACGGTGATCACTGAATGTTTTTAGGCGCTTTTTGAGATTAAATAGAAGAAAATACAAAGCATTAAACATGTTAACAACACAAAAGCCATATTAAACGCAGACTACTTTAGGCCCGGAAGTAGGATTCGTCGCGTCATCACTGAACAACCGGATAATCAGTTTCCCTCATGTACAGAGCTTGCACAACAGTAAGAGGCAGATTCTTGAGTCAGTACACCATTTATGATTAAGTTCTCACTAAAACAACTACACATATAAAGTTGCATACTAAAGTGTGTATTAAAAAAAACCCCAAACAAATCAAGATCACCTATGTTTTATTTGCTTTTTCTGGAAAAATGAGAACAATGGCAAGAAAAATGATGATATCTTCTACAGAAATAGAGTGCTCACTGATCTGCCTCTCTGACTGCTGTGCATGCTACTGACACAGGGGCAAAAGCTGGGGACTAGTTGCCCATGGCCATGGCCTACCCTCCTCACTTAGCCGTGAGGAATGAAGCTAATAAAGACAACACCAAAGCAATTTTGGTTGCTCTGATAGTGAAAATACCCTCCCATATTCCTCTTAAAAAATTAGAACTTCGTTAAATTGGTCTAATACAGTCCTTTATTAATACTAATCATAGAGAGAAACCAAGATAATGTTTAAGTACAACTTGATGTTAAGTATACGCAGTAATTAATTTTGGTGCTAGTTAAGCATTATACAGGACACCAGACGATGCTTTCAAACTGTGAAAATTGGCTAAATCCAACATTACGTAAAAATTTCAACTAGCTTAGCCTTGCTTGAGTGCTAGCAAAAAGTTCGCCAGCAGTTGTGCCATACTTTACTTTGCAGCATCATAACTTTGTAAACATTTCATTTATACTTAGGGATTCAAATTATGTCCAAAAGTTCTTACCTTTATTGCAGAAAATAAGTCCGTAGCTCAAAGATGCACTTAATCCAAAAATTGCCAGCTTAACGGTCAGCTTTGTCCAAAGCGCGAAATGAAGAATGTTCCAGAATGGAGGGGGGACGGGTTTGAGAAAACCTCGTGATATTTCATGAAATAACGCGAGATTTCGAAAATCACTCCTACATGGAGTCAAATTTTTTTCCCACTCAAATGTAAAACCATTTATTTTATTTTATTAAGCGTCTTACAATTTGAAGTCACATCTGTTCTTTGTGTTTCACTTATATTAATATATTTTACATGTATATTTTGTTATTAATTAAATATACATATGCTGCCTCTGGCATAATTTATTATCAGTTATTTCATCTTAATTCATGTTTATACTTACACATGACTAATAATTATACTTAACTAAGGTCGTTAAACTCAGTTGCTTGTTCATGCAACTTCCCATATATTACCCATATGGTGCCCATAGAACATACCCCATCTGGGCTGGCTCAGGTGGGTCCTACATGGCTAACCTAGGTGGGTCCCAGATTGGATGCCCATTGTAAGCCCATCCCCACTTGGAACCCCCATAGCCCATGTGGGGCCCACATACTGGTGTTTACTGGGAAGTATTCAGAATACGTTACTCTCATTGAGTAACGTAACGGAATACGTTACAGAATACATTTTGGGGCATGTATTCAGTATTCTGTAGTGGAATACATTTTAAAAGTAACCTTCCCAACACTGTGTGTTCGTGAGCCCACCCTCTAGGTCAGGGTTGGGGAACTGCAGCCCTCAAGGGCCGGTGTCCTGCAGGTTTTAGATATGACCCTGGGTCAACAATCTAATGATTAGTTCATTGCAGTCCTCTGGAGAACTTCAAGACATGCTGAGGATGTAATTTAGCCATATAAATCAGCTGTGTTGCATCAAGGACACATCTAAAACCTGCAGAACACCGGCCCTCGAGGCCTGGAGTTCCCCCACCCCTGCTCTAGGTCCAGGGAAAATGGCAGTATCTGATTACAGCTCAATCTGCTGTTCACCAAATATCAATTGCAGCTTCTATGAAGTCTCCCCCCCCCCTCATTTCTTGTACTAATTTCATCCTCAGAGTCACTCTTGTTGTCCTAGGTAGCAGTTGGTGAACTAGCGAGAACACTGACGAATTCACCTGGATGAAGATTTGTGGCCAGTCTGTGCCTTCAGACTTTTGAACTGAAGTGCTGCACATGACAGGTGCATTTGTGGTAATAGGGGGCTTGCAGCAGAAATCAAAGGTGACAAAAAGTGCCATTTTGACATGCTTCTGGGGCAGATATGAATAAGGGTCACTCAGGGGAGAGCAAACATGTCATTTCCATTTGAGAATCTCCTAAGAAAAATCCAAATCAGAAGGATGAGGAGAAATAAGTCTCGTTGAAGAATACAAATAAAACATTCATATTTTTCTGATAAGTGATACAGGTTAAAAAAAGGTCACTGTTTTCTTTAAGCCGTCTTTAAGAAAAGGCATGGCAGGCAAGAAAAAGGAAAATTACAGGTTTTGCAAGTAGAAAAATGAAAGGTATGGTTATTCAGCACGGTGCGTTTTAGAGGAGAAAGGCTTTATTCTGACTTTTGTACTGAGAAATGCTGTAAGCAGCACGAGCCCTTCATCTCTGTTTTCTGTGTTAAAAACATTCCAGCATATATGTGAAATGAAAAAGGTTAAAAGGTTCAAGGGAGATACGAAAAGCACGCAGCAGCTTTTGGTCTTTCTACTGTGCATATAAAAGTTTCTATTTGAGAAACAAAAGATGGTTTAAAGCAGGGATGTAAAACTTATTTTAGCGTGTGGGCCACATACAGCCTAATTTAATCACACCATTTACACCAGAGCAGTAAAAACACTGCAAAATAACACAAAATGAACACAACTTACCCACCACCTTGATTTAGAGGGATAAAAATGTGAGTAATATTTAGAATTATAAAAGCCTGGGAATCTAAGTCATGCAATCAGTGAGATTAAAAAGTCAAAAACTGAAGTTTAATTTTTCTGAAATTGTCACTCTTCAACATACAATAAGGGGGCCAGATCTGACCCCAGGCCGGCTCTAATCCCACTGGCTTTACGGCGACACACTGAAAATACACTGGCTACAGTAACAGCAGCAACCGAGACATATGTTTGGAATATACTCTATTGCTCTTCTACATGCTGCTGCCAGAGGTGGTTTTGGCTGTTTTGGTGTTACTTGTAGGAGTTGTCAAAATCATTGTAATGATTACGGTGGATTTAGCTGGAAGGTGTCACAGTGGGTCTGCAGAGGTGTGTTTTTTCTGACTGTCTATATAAAGTGTCTATTTACAGAATACTAAATTAAACAGTGAGCATAGGATTAGTTCACGTGGGCCACAAAGACAAGCTCAGACAGTCTTAATGCCAGCAACAGCAGCCCACATCAGCTGAGGGTTCTGCTCATACTGTTGCATCTTATTACTAACTTTCACAGAAGGGATGCTATGTAGAGAGTACACGTATTTTTGGAGAAACTATCACACAATATCATGTCCTGTTTTACCCTAGTCATGAAAACATAAATACAATATTGTATGTAAATATATAATCATAAACAGCAAATGTGATTCACAATATTAGTTTAACATTAACAACAGAACTGTAATGGACCGAGTTGAAAAAGCAGGAGTCGTCACAGGAATTATTAGAAAAATAGTTTCAATTTATTTACCCAAAAATTACATTAACAAAAGTAAGAAATATTGAGATCATAAAAGAGGTCAAAGAAACAAAACGAAACTCAGGCAAAGAACTGTGAACTTAACGAACTGCCCAAACAACCATAACTGACCTAAACATGAAATGACACACAGGGGTATACATAATGGCGGATCAGCCCACTATGACACACGAGGGGTAACTAAACAAAACACAATCATAAACCACAAAAATGATGCAGTACAGTCTAGTTTGTTAATAAAATAAAGATCAACGAAGAAAATCAAAACTACAAAACTTCCTAAACTCAATATTTAATTAAGTACAAATACTTTGCTTTTAATTAAAGAAAACACACATTCTCCCCTTCAGCAGGAAGTGGTGGTGCAGTCCAGTTATCCCTCTTTGTATTTAACAGCTTCAAACCCAGGCCACCACCTTTTGTCTGGCAGCTCCAGGGATCATGGCAGGTAAGAAGTAAAAGAAACAAAGGTTAGTCAAGAAACCAAAGAAAGTAATGAACTGGTATGAATACATAAGTAAACTAAATGTATGCGCTTACAAATAGAACAAATGTATCCAAACCAGTCAAGAAACTTATTGGAAACTAAAGTTTGTTATTGTGTTCAAATGAAGAAATGAAAATACACAAGCGTTACCGACTTTAGAGTGTGGCCGTGGGTTTGGCCAGCACAAGAACACATGACTTAAGAGTGCCTTGACAAAGACAAGATAACGCTGCTTTGAATGCACAGGCTAGTTTGCAATAAGCATTATCTCTCAACTACCCTCTGACCTCTGTTCTTTACATCACATATGATGACTCCTGTCATGGAGGACTCTTGAAACAGTGAAATGGTAAAACAGTAAAGACCAAAAACCAGCAGAAGTCTGGGTAAATGTGGTTCTCAAGGTCTCGCTTGAGCACAGTCACCACATGTTCCCGTAAAAAGCTGGCACTTGACATGTATAGTTTCAGTTCCAAGATTCCCCAAAACAATATTTATTTTTTAATTTAAATGTAAGAGTTTTATACTCTTGTCTTTTATGTCACTTTGGGAAAGGTCATCAAATTACAGGCAAAACCCCCGACATCTATACAGTTAAACTGCCAAATGTTAACACAGGTCGAGTTTAGCCTGAAAAGTATGTGAGGGTTAAGCTGCTGTCGCATGCCTACAGCTGCTGTACCTCTGCAAGCCGCTCTGCAACCCACCACCCCCGCAGCTCCTGCTTTTCATGTGCTGTCTGATATGAGCTGATGTCAGGTTGCTGTGATTGTTAGACTGCTTTGTGCTACGTTGAGCTCTTGCTGTCTCTTTCCTCCCCTGCCTTCAGCTTTCCTTGTATGTACATGAAAACACAGCAAGGTGAGCTTATGCTTTTCAGGCATGCAAGTGGAAAAGCTGTGCAGATGAAAATAGTGCTTCTTGTTCAAAAGGAGAAGATCTGAGTGAAGTGTATTTCTCAAGGTTCCACATATGAGAAAGTGTCACCATTATTATTTTTTCTTTATTATTTTGCCTTTACTTTTTTCATTTTTTTTCTTTTTAGGAATATATTTATTCTCTTTGAACAACATAGTTAGAAGACACACAACTTAATATAACTAACATCAAAAAGGATACATCTCTATATACAGAGAAAATCATGTGGAAAGCAGAAAGGCAAAGAAAATTTTAAAAAATATCACTTCATAGTCAAATCCAATATGTGCTTTATATGTAGCGAAAAGCAGTTTGATGAAGACTGATAAAAACAGGAGTGTGTAATCCAGGGTTGTATACCAAGTATCACAGTTTTTTTGTTTTTTTGTTTTTGTTTTTTTGTTTTTTTTTGTTGTTGTTTTTTTGTCTGGAGCAGTGTGTCATCGTGGGCCACATACATTACGCTGATCTTGAACAGTGAAATTCCCCTTTCTGTCCATATAAAGAAGTTTATCTACATACCTTATTCCTGAGATATGTCGGCATTAGAAAAAGAAGTGCCATTTCCAAAATTTGTGCCCTCCTTCACTTGTTCCAAAGCTGTGCAGAGTCCTTCTCCAGGTTGGAGGCTTTGCTTGGCCAATTTTGGTCCCCGGGTCTTAGGTTTGGAGTGTTTTCACCGCGGCAGTATTTCACAATAAAAGAGATAACTGTACCTTTTAAATTACATTATTCTTTAAAATAACACATTTGATAATTAATGTACTAAAGTATTTAATCGGCTTTCTCTTTTCTCTGGGTTTCTGTGACCTGTGAACATCTGTTCACAGTAAACTTTAATGCACAAACGGTGTCCTCTGGGATTAGTATAATACGGCTGGGACTTCAGTGGCGAGTGTATCATATTGCCGATGCTATTTTTAACCGCCATATTATCTTTACTCACTGTTTCCTCGGCTCTAGCGAGGCCTTGGCGAGTTTGTGCTGCACTCAAGTCGAAGGTCAGAAGCTTTGCTGTTGGTGGCAGCTTGTAACAGTCGTCTGCTCTCAATCGTCAGATGGTAAGGTGGTTAGAAAAGCCCTCCAGCTGCTCCCACAGGGGTGGGACAAAGTGTCAGCTCACCACACAGAGGAGGGAGGAGAGGGAGAGAGGAGGGCTTTAAGTCGCTCCTTTTCTCTCTTTCACTCTCACCACATTTCCCATGGCTTCCATGTCGCTGTCACTCCCCCTTCCTGGATTATTTCTGTATAATTTGTTTGGAGCATATATTTTGGATTTAAATCATTTGTAATTTGCATCTGTTTGCACACAATACATACCCACACACACACACACACACACACACACACACACACACACACACACACACTTACACACAAATGCACACATGCACATTTGTGATAGGTTTGTAGCTTGAACCTATTCGCTGGAACGTTAAAGGCAATGTGATTACACAGCAAGCAAGACACGAGTAGGCAACATTCTTTATGTTTCACGTGCACGGGAAAGAACTGGACAGGCGCCGTTCCTTCGCTTGACCCCAGTTGCTCTCGTCAGCTCCCCCGTAACACTGCTCTTTTATTGTGGTTACATGAATATGCATAGGTTCATTAACATATGACATAGGTATACATTTGAACAAAGAATACCGTGTGTGTGTGTGTGTGTGTGTGTGGGGTCAAAATGTGACCCCCGTGAAGACTCCCCAAAGCTGGTGCCAGGAGTCTAACGGTACATCTGAACAAAAGGCTCTTAGACTCAAACAGATATACGTGTGTTTGTTATACCATATATCAGCAAGAGAAGATACGACCTCTCCTAGGAGGTGTGTGATCTATGCCAGAACACTCTGAAGAGGAGTGAACACACTCCCCTCTTCATGCTACACAGCGTTGTTACAGACTATTAAGGATCAAACCTCATATCACTACACAATCGATTATATACTTCTAAGCATATATGAGTAAATATTTCTAAGCATAAATGGCAATAAACAATACAAATCTAACAATTTGAATTGCCTGAAAATGTAAATTCCTTCAACCAAGTTTTAACAGTAAAAATTTGGCACAGCAACAATAATAAGCATCATCATTAAACGCATTCTGAGACTGATTGGCATCTTATTATACACTGTATATAAAAGATGTAAATTGAATGGACTCTCAAGTCTCAGTGTTAGCATTCTGGTCACCACCATGTTGGGTTTTTGGAATCAGAAGTGACCATATTTCGATGAGAGGGCGGCGTGTTAAACCACTGGATTACTTTTGATTGTCAGTGGGCTGACAACAGGTGCTGACACAAAGACACAAGTGTTTTGCCCCACTGTGTCATTTTCCTGTTTCGCACCATCAGTTCAGCACATGGACCAATGAGCACAGAGGAATTAACTATTGTAAAAAAAGGAAATACTACTCTTATTCCCTGTTTCTGTGAAGTAGGTATTTAAGATTTTGCACCTTTACTCATCCTGAAGCTAACTTTAACTTGTATAGATTTTTTTTTAAATGCTGTGAATTAACACCCACAATTAACATAATGGCAAACCACCAATGATGCTTCAGTACTGATGCCAATCATTGAATGACTCCTATGAAAAAAAGCACAAACATGCTTTAATTTCAAGCAAGACTTCAAAAGAATTTTGTTGCATGAAAATAAATATGAAGATTTTTATTGTGGTTGCATCTGCATTAGCATGGCATCATTATAAAATGATTAGGGTAAAACTGATAATACATTCAATTAAAATACTCCACTGAATGATAAATGATAAATTGACTTAACTACATGCACAAACTGCTTACAGTTGCAGTTTTTCTTGGAAGTCCGGGACTCGAGCTTCCAGGCTCTGTGTTGTTACTCGATTTGGAAGGTGGCTGGAGCGCGCTGGTGCTGCTCAGTTTGTACTGAGGTGTTACTTTGGGATGTAGTGTATAGCTCTCGCTCGAGGAGGTGTGTATGTATGTTCACGAGTGTGTCTGCATGTCAGTGCCAAGCCTGGTGATTCCTGAGCTTGGCAGTGTCTGGGCTGGAGGCTTGAGCTGGACAGACAGACAGACGGGGTGGGGGTTGTTGTTGTTGTTGAAGCTGATCCCTGGGGTTTGAAAAGCTGGTTCCATCTAACCTCTAACCTCCCACCACTGCCTCTGGCTGTGGCACACAAAAACAGAGACACGGAGCCTACACCGGCATGAACAGATATGACAAAGGCATACAAATACGACACGGCACGCACATACGAGTTATTCGAGGCACACGTGCAGATAGTAGCAGAAAAAATAAGAAAAGGGACGATGAATGCCTTTCAGAGTGGCCCCAGGAAAAAAAAAATAAGATGGAAAGAATAATCTATAAGGAGACAGAATGAGTGGGCGAGCACGCACACGAGGCATCAAATGTTCCCCTAAATCCACGTTCAAAGGAAATTATGACTTTTCAAAGCAGTGTAATGTATATTGTCATCCTATGCATGCATCAACTTAAAGTTGTGCCTTTGGGGCCCATGCATTGGCGTGTATGTTGTTGTGGTTATACTGTGAAAGGAATAGTTATTGTGTTTATTTTCTCCCCTTGCCTACAAGTGCAGGTTTCTCTCTCTTTCTTTTCTTTCCCCCGCCTGGTGTGTAACTCCACATGTGTGCGAGTTGACAGATTTCACTGGGGTTGTGAGGTCCACTTAGGAGTGTGCGCACTTACTGGTTCCTGCTGAATTCCTGGCTGGTACACCTCTTCTGTGTCAACTAATCATCTAAATGCGGTATTTAAGGACTTCATCCACCCACTCTCCGCCAGATTATATCAGTGGTTTAAGCGGTAGTGTGTCAGGCTCAATCAAGGTCCTTGGTCTGCAATGTGCCCCTGCTACTTACCTGTATCTTTTACCTCAGCCTGCCTCATCTTTGCCTGGTTGTAGCTCTGCAGTAAAAATTTTTGCGTATTCTTATGACTAAGACTTCTATCATCTGTGTTTCTGAGTCTGCCAGAGTCAGTCTCTGTGCTCATTCTTTTACTCTTTCCCCTCTTTTTGTCCTGTTAGGCAGCTTTCCCTGTGACACCATTAGTTAAATGGCTTCTCTTGTTTTCTACACACATGCTTTTTTCCACCCAGCCTGCATGTGCTGCACACATAAGATAATAGAAAACGGTTGGTGCATGACAAGCTGGAATCATGCATCAGCAGTTAGACGTCATTTGCAAGGACAACAACAGCACAAAGACCAAAGCTCGAGGTGAACTTGGAATTTTCAAGCCACAGGCTTCAGTGGTGAATTTACCACTGAAGCCTGTGGCTTGTAGCTTCCCTAAAATTAAACTTCCGTTTGCTTTTAATTATCTTTTCACTTTGAGAAGTATTTGCTTAAGTAAGTAAAGTCAGCTAGAAGTCCTCTCCTCAGTCATACAAAGAACAAAGGGAAGCACAAAGACCTTCAAACAATTTCCAGTTGTCAACCAGAGCTGCTGGACCAAATGCCAGAGGTGTGATCAGTGCAGAAAGAGAGAGAAGAGAACCGGGATCAGAGTTAAGACAAAGAAGCTTCAAGCTAAGGCTGTTCTTCTGGTTGATGTCTGGGAAATCAGAAATCAAATCTTGGTGCTAAAACATCATCAAAGTGGATGGACTGTGCTTACCAGCTGTGTAAAGATGTTGCCCATGTTATTTGTCTGTAGAAACTTAAATGAATAGAAATCTGTGGAGACATTTAGAATGGTCAAAGTGAGAAGAAGCCCAGAAGGATCCAATCAACAGCTGAGCAGGAAGCATAAAAACTGTTGTTAAAGCGTGTTGTTGCACTGATACACGTACAGCAGAGGTTCACCACAGTTACAGCTGCATGGCGGTAAGCACATTTGCTGTTCATTGTGAGCTGTAAGTGACCATACTTATCATGTTTCTTCCTTACCCTAGTCATGAGTGAGCATTGCTCTTGTTAGGTGCTCCAGCGGGATGAGCCATCATTTCCAAAAAGCCGCACCAAAATTGCTGCCGAGTGGCCCAACTTGCTTGTAGAAGCAGTGCCCCTTCTCCCCTCAGACTGCTAGTTGAGCTTTTCCTGCTTTTTAATTCTACTTTTGCAGGAAGACTCTTTTGGCCACATTTTAAATGATCTTGACTTTAAACTGGGACAGTAATCTGGATGTGTGTTACAGTGCAGGGTGTAAATTGAGGAAGGTGTATGAATGCAGTACAAATGTTTCAAATCTGTGTGGAGTGTTAAGATCACAAAGTAAATATATTTTAGGAGCACTGACAGAAATAGATTTAAAGAATTTGCAGGACCCTCTGAAAGCCGGACTCAGTTTGCTCCTTGTCTACAAATTAGTCCTGAGCCATACTGCTAATTTTGGTATCGACCCAATACCAGGTAAATACAGGGCCAGTATTCCTGATACCGATACTTATACTTTTAACTTCTAAAGGGAGCTTATGCAGGAGAGAACAGTTAACACAACCAAACACACCTGAGATGTGAACGTGCCCGTCTCTGAAGCCCTTTGGTTCAGCTTTTCTTGTTTAAATGTGCTACAGGCTAAAATAGACATGGTAGTCGGCACAAAAAGGTTTAGATATTTTTCATACTGCATGTTTGAGGTTTTTTTATTTCATTCTAAAAACAATAATTACTTTAACATAAGTCAGTGTACTACATACTGAACTGAAACTTGGAGGATAAAAACTGTCATGTAGGGTGAGGCAGGACTCAAACTGTGCAATCAAAAGGGGAATTTATTTTTACATAGTGGAACATATACATATATACAGTGATCTTGGGAAGGGGGCTCCAGGGATTCCAAGGGACAGGTTTCGGGCTGGAAGGCGGGAAAACACTTTTACAATCCTCTTTGTTCAGTCTGTGGCAAAAACACACTCCGTCCACTCAGTAACTCACTCTCACCCACGCTCATCCTAGAAGGGTGCAGGGGAAACAGGCAGGGGTCCAGGGAGGTCTGTACAAGGAGACGGAGAAACAGCCGTTAGGAAGAAGCCAGGTAACACAAGGGAATTCACAAGAAGAGCCAGGCTACACTGAGCACAACAATCCAGTGAGGAACAGTACGCCACTGAGGTCTTAAGCACAGGTGGAGAACAGAAGCCAAACACCGCTCTTGCGGGAGGAGGTGAAAACAGCAACCCCAGGAAAAACCGGAGGACCGTGACAGAAACAAAGCATCGACCAGCTTTGGTACCCACGCTAACGATATCTGTATCGATCGGCTAACCTCTACCATAAATGAACCATTAGAGATATTGGAAGACCAAACCACAGGTGAATTGAGCTTTTCCCAGTCACACCAGCACTGTGACTAATATTTAAATAAACCTCCATTCAAATAAACCTGATATTTTTGTACATTAAATATGTCTGGTCTTCCCAATTTAGCATAAACAAATATAGCACGAGTCACCCAGTGAGTCAGACGCCCTGTCAGTAAATCTGCCACTCAGGCTGTCACCGATTCCCAGCGGCCATGTAATCAGAAAGCAGCGTCATAGTTTCCACACCGTAATTCCAGCTTTATTTCCTCCTGTACACCTTTCACCGCCCCTCATTGTGTACGATGCACTTTATTAAAAAGCTTAATGCTGAAATAGGCTCATTTAAATATCTGAGAAAAGCTTTATACTTGCAGTTAGTGTGCAAATATGTTTTAACTGATGTCTCATAATTTAATTTCACGTTCCAACTACTGTCCCTGCGTTTTTTTTTCTTAAGAGCTTTATTATATTTTGATTTTTCAGCTTTTAATTGATTTGCTTTATGCGATGGAAGCATCATTTCTCCCTTTTCTCAGCCCATTTCTCCGTCGTCTTTTAGTGTGCAGTCCTGTGGCTGTATATTAGAACCAGAGTCCTTTAAAATCAATGCTGGAATGAAGACGAAATCCACGGCAAACTTTCAAACTGCAATCACTTCATGCTGCCTGCAAATTTACTGCAAAACAGAGTCTGAATCCAATAAAGAACTGAACAAGCAATACTTAGTGAGCCTGCGATAAACTGAGAGCTTGAAACCAGCGAGCAGTCATTTTTATTTTATTTCCAAAGCCTTTATCTCCTGTCCTCATCCCTCAAATATTCCAAATTATTAGCAAATATTCTCGAGCACACCCCTCCCTAATATAATTACATTAGAGTCCTGCTAATTTCTTTTCCCGTCGTCTTCTCGCTCCCTCTCTGTCTCGCTGCTTCACTCATTCTGATTATCTTCTCCCGCTCACTTTCTCCCTCTCTCACTTTCTGGCTCACAAATCTCGAAAATTGAGATCTGAAGGCTGGTGCAGTGGGAAGCCTTGATACAAGGCTACCACTCTCAGTCAAATGAAGACACTCCTTTGGCATCGAGAGGCGGGAGCACAACCTGCCCACACTTGTCTCTCTGAGAGATTTTGGTCTGGAGGGCCAGTGTTTCCTTTTTATTCTAGCAGTAACACGAGAGGTGTAATGTGGTGGGGGGTATGTTTATGTATTTAAATCTATACGACAGAGCAGACTGTACGGTTGTGCACTTCTTGGAAAATGCTTTCAGCTAGAAAGGTAAAAGACAAATATGGACTGGACTTGCATTTACATTTTGATTCCTTTTGATTTTCCACAGTTAAGTCAGTTCTCCATGTAGCTCAGGATAATTTCATGGATTTCCATCCTGCATGCACTGCTGGGGTCCAACCCAACAGCTTCAGCTGCAGCCCACTGCACAAGCTTCTGCCTGCACATGTAAATGCACCTGGTGTGATGAGCACCAGCTTTCTATCCTGACATTTTAAATCCTGACATTTTATTTTTATTTCTTTTCTCACAAGTGAAAAACTTACTGAGAACAAATTACAAGAAATTACAAACGAGATGTTTGTTTGTTTGTTTGGCTGGAGGATGATCTGTGAGTTCACTGGAAAACATGACTGATGTTTTATAAACTCGATTGCTCAAAGTTTTGAATGATTTATTTGTGGGGGTGTAGGGCGAGGTCATATCAACAATCCAATAAAAATTGTCTATGACCCACCAAGGTCGTCAAGGGCAACTTAATGATTTATTAGTTAAAATTGACAAAAATTTTAAACTATGATTCTTATGTGTGGTGTTTACTGTCAACATATAGTAGGTACCATATAAAGATTTAAAATATCATGGCACGTTTGACCTCTGACCTCTCCTTCAAGGTCAATAGATGAGTGATTAATTATAGTGATATACCGACATGCCTAATTTTTTTTTTTTTTTTCACCCGACTCTTGTCATTCGTGTTCTGGTGTACTGATAATTCAGCCTGTCTCCTTGTTGTGTGTTTTATCATCCGAATGTTCCCATTTCCTAATACCTGGACCCTCTTTTGGTCAGTGGTTGTTTTTTGTTTTTTCTGTCTATTTTTGTACATCCAACAAGTAATTTTTTAAAATACATTTAGACTTTTGTTTCTGCAGTCAGTTTAAATGCCCTTCATTTAGTTTGGCCAGACTCTGATAACAGTAAATACTGCAGAATCCAGCAATAGAGGGACATTTACACAATGAAACAAAGTGTGTTGCTAAACAAAAATGTCTGCCTCTATGGATTTCAGTGTAGATTGTGGTTAGCAGATCACTAAAAGGTGAGACACACATGACACATGGAGTGCATGTAAGCCTGAAAAGTGAACAGATCCTAAAATCCATTTTCAAATCTAGTGGGAGTGGGCTGTACGCAGAGTAACACAGGCCTCACTTCTATCGATTCTTGTTAAGAGCCCGGTGGCTGAAGTGTCTGGAGCCAATTAATGGATTTTTGGTGAGGAGGCTGTTAAAATAGTGGAGGTGTGAGAGGAGATGAAGGCATGTAAAATGTGCTCAGTCTTTAAAGGAGAAAATACAGGGTGTATTTTTTTTATATATATAACATACAACTGTAAGTGCACAAGTCTGACTGTTAAACCAAACAGCAACCTTCTTTCCTGCAGACTTGATGTGTGCCAAACGGGAAGTGGCAGATCACAGAACTTGTTTTTCCATGTGTTGAAGACCAGTTTTTACTGTCACAATCTCAGCATGCTACAGTCACTGGGTGTTTATCTGTGTGTAAACAGTGTAATAATGAAGCCAATGTAATGTCTGTGGATCTTTAATAAAGACATCAGCATGGGAAGCAAGTAGAGATAAGATGACAGTGGTCTCAAACTTGATCCCTGGGGGATGCCACCACTGACAATAGTAACTGAGAGCAAGTAGATATTGATCTAGCTTGTGGGACAAATACAACCAATATTTAACAGATATGAAGAGAACAATTTTAAAGCTGTAATGGGCATTCCCACGCTCAATCTCCAATAGAAAGCTGTGGTCAGTCAAAAATATTCCTAAAACCCGAATAAACAATGATGGAACCCATCCCAACATCAACACTCATCAAAATGCTATTAGTCATTCTGAGAATGATTGTTTTTCTCTTAAGCAGCATGGAGATGGATCTCCTATGTTGGGAAGTCAAATTCAGCTCAGATTCTTCTTTTTTACTAGTTCACGAAAGCAATTTTGAGGTTTTGTCTGGAACGAACACCAGGTTTATCACATCACCTGGGCAGAACTTTTAGATCTTATATATGACTGTAACCAAGAATGTTAACGGGATTGTAATGAATCACCACCGTCAGTTTGTTTGGTTACCGGATAATCAACAATATCTATATGGCAGTTCAATTTAGGCCAAAGTGCTAGACTAATGGCCTGAATCATTTCACACTCCTGAGGAGCACAGTTGCATGGCTAAATGCACAACCTCTCATAAATGAAGCTGCAATAATCAGAAGCGATGGCGATAACATAAACCAATAGTACAGATTGTCCGAGCTGCTCGTGCAATTTAATGTTGTGCATAATTGGTGCTTCAAATATAAGAGTTTTGCTGCCTTCTTACTTGAAACCTCCCGTTAAGCTGAAACTATTTTAAATCTCAAATAACTCCATTGTGTAAAGGTTACATTTATTGTCTTTTCCATTTAGAGAAGGTACGTTTTTTGTTCCTGTGACATGGTGCGAAGACGCAGAGAAAACCACTACAATAGTACTTATTAACTTCAGTTCATTTAAGTGTGGCGTCTTTTGTTAAAAGGAATTAAAGTGGGCGGCTTCAGTCTGTTGAGGGTGTCGCATTTATTAAAAGGAAATTAGTAATGTTCTGCTTCTTTTATTTGCATCCAGACGGCTTTGTGCATTTATATTTTTGAGACCAAACACTGAACACATTGTATGATTTGTTATAGTACAAGCCATTACATTATGTTTCTTTTTTTATTCATATTTGTCTGGATTGTTTTAAGCACTTTTTTTAATGATTATTCTTTAAATCTAATCTAGAAAATGTGACGTTCACAGATGTCATTGGGATGAGGTGGGCATGGAAATTTGGGCATACAGAAGACACTGAGGATCCTTGTCTCCATCCTGCGTGGTGCCCTTCTTTACTGTAAGTGTCTAAGGCGATGTTAGTATTAGTTTGTTGGTTTGCAGTTATGTTCAATACAAGCAGTTGGTTATTATTTCTTTTTGGGCTATTAGTGATTACGGGTCTATATCACAAATGACTATGCCAGTAAACTCACAAACAAACCAAAATGACTGAACTAACTATGTTAATATTAAACATTAGCTCCAAGAAAGTTCCTAGAAAACTTAAGTAGTGGTGTACTTTAAAAATTTGCATCAATTTGATACCAAGTACATACAAAGCCAGTGTCACCAATACCAGTGAAAAGATTGGATTAGCCCACCTGCCCTTTAGAGATCTCAACACTACTCCTCTGATGTTAACCATCGCTCCACATTTAATAAATAATAATGAAGTAGAGGTTCAAGAACTATGCCCTTATGTATTTTCATTTGCTCTGTAGTTTTTACTTGCATGCTTGTTCATATAAGATTCTGCCCTCGAGTACAGTTCTGCACTGGTGAGTGCAGACTTGTAGCATTGGTAATGTTTCAGTTCACATTAATTGTGACTTGATTTCCAGTGTTTGTGTAGCAGTGAACAGTGTAAAGGTTTAGCTTGCAACAGGCCTTTTTGACCCCGGCTCCTGCAGTGATTAATGGTTTCTGGGTTAGCCTTCAGTTTCTGGGTTGTTGCAGAAAGGTTCATTAAACAGTGTTCCTGTAGCTGAGCAGCGTAAAGAGCACAAGAATGCAATGAAAGGGGATATCTGTCTTCAAGGATTTAATGTTGAATTATGTACTCCTACCTTTTTCCAAAAAATTGAAACTAAACTGATCCTATTAAGATTTCACCAGTTTTTTCATTTTTTTAAACTAAGGCGAATTAGTGTATTTCATATTTAGAAACACTGGTGCACTGTCCTGTATGTATTTCACTTGAAATATCCAAGTTGTATAACTCCCCATCCTTATTTTTCTCTTTTGAGGCAATGTAAAGTGAAGAGTTACATTTTTGCAGTGTAAAAAGGGTTTTTTTTGTTTTGGTTTTTTTGTCTATTATTTTTCATCATATGTCAGACATCTCCCCTGGGAGAAAATCTTAAGTCTCCATGTTTTGAAGTGCTGTATTTCAATAAATCTCACGGCAGGAGTCCACCAAATATAATGGAGGGAAGTGATTTTTCTTTTTTTATCATCTCTGTCCTTTTCAAAGTCCCGCTGTTTTGTAGGAGATCGTGATGCCTTTCAGGGTACAGATTTATCAAGCAGAATAGCAAGGACTCGTGTCAGTCAGGGCTAAACTTGTGTGTGTGTGTGTGTGTGTGTGTGTGTGTGTGTCTGCACACCTAACAAACAGCATGTTGGAGGTCTCATGGCCCTCCACAGAGCTCTTTGTCTTGTCATCCCAGCACAGCCAGGCAGGCTTTTTTTTTTTTTTTTTTTGCCCTGCTCAGCTTCATAATTCAGCCAGAACGATGGGGACTCCCACAATGATTGAACATAATGACGTGTGAACCCATTAAGCAGCTAATCAGAAACGGCAACGAAGCTGATGATGATGAAGGTGAGGCCGTCATGAACCCCCCCACCCCCCATCCAAACTGATGTGAAAAATCCTGCTGCAGTGTATTAGAGCAAGGCTACAGTGCACACACAACGGGTAATGCCAACATGAATGCAGAAAGGTGTTTATGAATGACGCAGCTGTATCTGCAGAGTGGATCTGATTCGCTGTGTTTGTTTGCTGAAGTGTGCTGTGCGATCGAATATCGAGCCCTTTTTAAAAATTAATTCAAAGAGTTTTCTGGATGTGTAATGACTCAGTCACACTACAGTAAAAATAGAACAACCTCCTTGTGACTAGGAAAAATCAGCGGTTGCTTGGTGATTGCATTACATTTTTTTGGTTCGGTAACCAATTAGAAGAAGGTGAAGCAACCAGCAACAATTTGGAAGATCAATCGCAATGTGACATCAGACTGATATCGGACTCCGGACTCGGACTTGCTGTGCCCGCAGTCTTTATAGATGGTGACGGACTGCAGTCAGTTTTCCCTGGCGTGGCTGTAGAAGCTTAATCAGATATAAATTGAAAGCGTATTTCTAATGCATGGTAAAAACACTGTATACAAAAGATGGGTGTAAGCACCGTTATATTCTCCATAGTTTGTGCAAATTGGGCCTTATCACTGTAAAAATCTGTTTCTTGCTACTATTAATTAGTATAAGTAGAAAAGAGGGTTGAAGGTTAAATTATAAACTCAAGCTAGCTGGTTAGCATGGATACACCAGCACAACCACATCCATAGTTTGTGTTGGAGTTTTGGTGAATGTCTGTCACCAGAACTGTAGCATAGACATGCTGGGTGGTTTGTACAAGGACACCACACAGGTGCCTGTATTGTTTGTCAGATAATTGCAAAAGCAAAGTTTAGAGGAGTAATTTAGTGACATGGTTTAGTGTACGTGAAGTCCAAATGACTGCAAATGGCTAAAGCTGCTTGTGTTGGCATGCACTCATTCAGAGTGAACACGAACCCGTAAAAACAAAGCTTTAGGCCTAATTAAATGTTAACCCTTTAAGACCTACCATAGAACCAAGTCCGCCAGAGCTTACTTTATGTTTTTACATGGTGTAGTGCCATTTTTGGGAGCATTTCAAGTTGCTATACATCAATACAACTGTAATAGCCCATATTTTAATAATATGTATGCATTAAGTCCATAGTAACTACATTATTGCACTTTTTTGCAATTAAACTACAAAAAATTTGAAAATCATTTTTGGTTTTTTACATATATTTTTACTTGGAGAAATTTAAGAGGTTTATCCCTCAAAACTTTAAATACAAAAAAGTTGCAAAAAATAGTTTACAACAACAGGAAATTTATTTTGAGTGTCTTCATAGTTTTATTTTTGAGATACACCAATTTTTATATACTGCAGGAAAAACGAAAAACAATCCTATGATGCAAATTTGCAAAGAAAACAGCATGTGCATCAAAATAAACTATTTCCACAGTGCAATTCGAGTTCTAAGCATCCCAGAAACTATTCAGAAAAGCAAGCAAGTCAAATATGACTTATAAAAACACCAGTATAGGCTTTCAAGGCCTACAAGTAAGAAACTACATTTTCATGAAAATAGCGTCACTTCGGTATCGGGCAGGAAATGGCGGATGTCGATCGTTCGGCGCTGACATCTGGCCGTTTCTCAATTCTCAAATGCTGTGATGCGTACTCGCCGAGAACACACGGAGATACGTGCCGCCGAGAACGCGAGCACGGACTCGCGATATGTACAATTGGAACACCTGCGTACGTGATGATGTCACAGGTCCGGAGTTTGTACTGCCGTCCCCTCTTAATTTAACTGTGAGTAACATGTGATGAAGCTTAACTGTAATCACAGCCAAACCGGTTTACTCAGGAACAAATAAAACACTGAAATAAACCAAACATTAACATGTAGAAGTGATCTAAGTGACTTATATATTGTAACGATGGTTAAATGTTATTTTACAGTGACATGTTGGTTATCTCTGCACACTGTTGTTATTTCTTTAAGATACATGTTTGGTTGTGCTGCAGGAAAAAGGGAGTTAATGTGTGCAGGAAGGGGAGGGGGGTCTTTGTTGTTGTGTGTGACTGCGCGGGGCTGAAGTGAGGTGTTGTATGAGAGCACTCTCCCCGGAGTTAACGGCCTGTTTGCCTGTCACCGAATAAACGGACAAACTGAGACCAAAACGTCTGGTTCTTGAGAACGTTACACTGGTGTCAGAAGTGAAGAACGTCCGCCTGAAACGCCCGACACCCTGTTGCTGGCGACGCTGACCGCCACGAGACCGGAGGATGTTGCGGACAAGATTAAGAGGGAGCGGAGGAGAGAGGGGAGAGGGAGGTTCGTCCGCGCTCGCCTGCCCATAGAGTGAGGGAAAGCGGCGCTGCGGTTGTCTGCTGAGGCTGGATTTTCTCCAGGTTTGACTAGGCTCGGGACATTTTCGCACCGTGGCCGCGATTCCGGTGGGGGGGAGTCGACCTCGCTTGACGCGCCGTCACGTGATGTAAACAAACATGGCGGCGCCCAGCAAGCTGCCGCGAACATAAAAACGCCTGAGTTCAGCGGCAAGACGCCATGGGAAGTGTTTATTGCACAATTTGAGCTGTTAGCTGTTGCAGCTGGCTGGTCTGAGGAACATAAAGCTCTCCAATTGGCTTTGTGCCTGTGTGAGGATGCAGCTGCATGCCTGCTGCTGCTGACCGAGGAGCAAAGGGGAGATTATAATGCTCTGGTTGGGGCACTTCAGAGACGTTTCGGGCAGTATAACCAACCGGTGCTGCTGAGGTCGGAGTTCCACAACAGGCGAGATTGCCAGGAGAGCCCTTCGCATTTTGGCCCATGAAGTCGAGTGTCTTTGCCGGGCGTATGACAGCATGCCACCATCAGTGCAGGCGGAGTTAGCTCGGGACCAGTTCCTGCAGGCCCTGAGCCCTAAAGAGCTCCGTATGCAAACTCAGCTTGCTCGACCGGCCACGCTCAGTGTGGCCCTGGAGCTAGCGTTGGAGGGAAATGCTTGCAGGATCCTCTGGGGGCGCTGATGACACACATGTGGTGAGGGCTATGTCAGCACCTGCGGAGCAGATGGAGATGCCGGCGGGCCCATGCAGTTTGGTTCAGACGGCTTCTCTGCAGTCGCCTTCCCCTCGGGCTGGCCCACGCCGCCCCGACCACAGAGCTGCTGGGGATGTGGACAAGTCGGACACCTCATCAGGCAGTGCCCCAAGCTTGCAGCGGTTCAGGGAAGCCCACGGGCCCGTGTAGGTGGGAGTACACGGGCCAGGGAGAGCGACATCCCACACCACCGCCATTTCCACCCAGTGCGGTCATCGCTGTGGGCTGGACCCAGGTTGGCGACTTTTGCCATGTTCCAGTGATGATTGCGGGGGTTTCCTGTACGGCCCTTCTGGACACGGGGTCCAATGCAACGCTGGTCCGACCCGATGTCGTCCCAACCGGAGCTGCTGTGCAACCGACTAATGTGCGACTTAAGACTGTGACCGGGATCTGGCCCCAATTAGAGGGAGGGAGTGTTCCAGTTTAAGGTGGGGACCTCGGTGTGCCTTATGCTGCCTGGGTGGCTGACGTGCAGGGACGCCTGCATCCTTGGGCTGGATTTTTTGCGAGCCATTGGTGGTGTACTGGACTTGGGCAAAGGCTTCCTCATACTCCCTGATGGGAAGAAGGTGCAGCTTATTCCTCCCCCGGTCTGCCCAGCATCTGCCGCAGCATCCACCTCCACCTCGGAGACCCCCGCAGACCCGCCAGCAGAACAGCAAGCGGGGGAGGAGGAGAGGCTCTCAGCAGTGAGGAGCATCTGGTCAAAGAACTGTGAGGGGCTGACTCCACAGCAGCAAGAGAGTCTATGGCAGGTACTAAGAGAGTTTAGTGACATTTTGCCCTGAAAGAAAGTGATGTTGGCTTGACACACTTGGTAGAGCACGTCATTGAGACCGGGGATGCCCAGCCTATTGAAGTGCGCCCCCGCCGCCTGCCCCTGGCTCATCAGGAGGCTGCTGACAGAGTTGTGTGAAATGATGAAGGCGGGCATCATAGAGCCATCTGATAGCCCGTGGGCCTCCGCTGTGGTGATGGTGCCTAAGAAAAACAGCCCAGGACGCGTTTCTGTGTGGACTACAGACCACTCAACAAAGTGACAAAAAGGACTCTTACCCCTTCCCAGGATTGACGAGTCTCTCGATTTAGTAGCGGATCCTCCTGGTTCTCCACCCTTGACCTGCGGAGTGGCTACTGGCAGGTGCCACTGTCCCCTGAGTCCAGACCGAAGACAGCCTTCTGCACCAACAGGGGACTATGGCAGTTCAAAGTCCTGAGCTTTGGTCTTTGTAACGCTCCTGCTACCTTTGAGAGGCTGATGGACAGTGTGCTGGCTGGTGTCCCACGCCAACGGTGTCTGGTCTACCTGGATGACCTTCTAGTACACGGGAGCTCCTTTGATGCTGCCCTGGATGCCCTGAGACAAGTGTTGGGGAGGGTGGCAGCTGCAGGCCTGAAGCTGCACCCGACAAGTGCCACTTCATGAGGAGGGAGGTGGAGTTTCTGGGCCACAAGCTGGGTCAGGAGGGCATCGGCACTTTGGAGGAGAAAATTCACACCATTACTGAGTGGCCCACACCAGCGGACCAGAAACAGCTCAAAAGCTTCCTAGGATTGGCGTCTTATTACAGGAGGTTTGTGAAGGGCTTTTCCTCTATAGCTGCACCACTATTCCGCCTGCTGCAGAAGGACCGTGACTTCATCTGGACCCAGGACTGTCAGCAGGCATTCAACACCCTCCGCAGATCGCTGACAGAGTCCCCAGTCCTCGCCCCCCCTGACCCCACCCTGCCTTTTGTCCTGGACACTGACGCAAGCAATGTGGGGCTGGGAGCTGTGTTGTCGCAGGTTGGGCCGGAAGGTGAGAAGGTGGTGGCATACTTCAGCCAGGTCCTGAACAGGAGTGAGCGGCGCTACTGTGTCACACGACGAGAGCTGCTGGCCGTGGTGGCAGGGGTGAGACACTTTAAGTACTACCTGTGTGGCACATCATTTGTTATCAGAACTGATCATGCCGCCCTCCAGTGGCTGATGTCTTTCAGGGAGCCAGAGGGACAGGTAGCTCACTGGCTGGAAGAGCTCCAAGCCTTCAATTTCACTGTGGAGCACAGAGCAGGGACGCACCATTCTAACATGAGCGCCTCTCTCGCCGCCCATGTGCTGCAGCTGGCTGCTGTTACTGTGAGAAGCGAGAGGAGACAGAGCGGGAACTCACAACAATGGATGGAGCAACACAGCTCACCTGCAGGGCTCTTCTGGTGGTGGATGCAGCGGAGTGGAAGGCACGGCAGGAACAAGACACTGACTTGCTGCCAGTCCTGCAGTGGCTGGAGAAGGAGGAGCGACCCCTTTGGGATGAGGTCACTGGGTTTTCCATCTGTACCAGGGGGCTGTGGGCCAAGTTTACAGCTCTCAGGCTGAAGGAGGGGGTGTTGGAACGTGCCTGGAAGGATCCTGCCACAGGGGAAGAGAGGTGGCAGGTTGTGGTGCCAAGGTCGCTGAGGTCAGCTGTGCTGGAAGCCTGCCATGGGAGCACTGGCTCTGGCCACTTTGGGGTCTCCAAGACCCTCCGCCGCCTCCGCCAGGGCTACTACTGGGGTCAGCAGCGGAGGGATGTGGAAGACTTTTGCCGCAGCTGTGATGCATGTTCCTCGCACAAAGGGCCACAGGACCAGTCCCGGGCTCAGCTTCAGCAGCAACCAGCAGGAGCTCCAATGGAGCGAGTAGCTGTGGACGTCATGGGCCCATTTCCTCGTACAGACAGAGGAAACCGCTATGTCCTTGTGGCCATGGACTATTTCACCAAGTGGCCGGAAGCATATGCCATCCCAGATCAGGAGGCTGAGACTGTCGCTGATGTATTAGTGGAGGGGATGTTCAGCCGCTTTGGAACAGCAGAGACTCTCCACAGTGACCAGGGGCGTAACTTTGAGTCCAAGGTATTTGCTGCCATGTGTGAACGCCTTGGGATTAAGAAGACCCGCACCACCCCACTTCACCCCCAAAGCGATGGACTGGTAGAAAGGTTTAACACGACGCTGGCCCAGCAGCTAGCCATCCTTACCTCAGAACACCAACGGGACTGGGACTACCATCTTCCCCTTATCCTCATGGCCTACAGGTTGGCAGTGCAAGACTCCACCCAATGTACACCTGCTCTGCTCATGTTAGGGAGAGAGCTGAGAACTCCCGCAGAGTTGGCTTTTGGGAAGCCCCCGGACGCGCCAGAGGCACCACCAGGCCGGGACTACGCAAGGAGGCTGCAGGACCGGCTGGATTCTGCACATTCCTATGCCCGGGAGCAGCTGGCGAAGGCAGGCCTGCGCCAAAAGAGGAATTATGACATCACCACTAAGGGGAGGCACTTCCGTGCTGGGGAGCTGGTGTGGGTCTACAGCCCAAAGAGAAAGAAAGGATGGTGTCCTAAACTGGATAGCAGCTGGGTGGGGCCCTGCAGCGTCCTGGAGCGAGTGGGGAAGTTGTTTACAGGGTACAGTTGCCTCCTAGAGGGAGGAAAGTGGCGCTGCACAGAGACCGGATGGCCCCAATAGAGGGCAGTCCCCCCTCCTTCCCTGAGGGACGTGTACAGAGCTCCCATGACCCTGCACAGAGGGACCCCGGCCGGAGCTGCGTTCCCCTCCTCGGACTCTCCACCTCAAAGCCCCGAAGCTCCGTACACCCCAGGGGCTCAGGAGGTCAAGGAGGGAACGTGAGGCTACCACCCGCCTCAGAGACTGTGTTGTTCCCTCGGGACGAGGAACTTATTGCTGGGGGGGCAGTGTAACGATGGTTAAATGTTATTTTACAGTGACATGTTGGTTATCTCTGCACACTGTTGTTATTTCTTTAAGATACATGTTTGGTTGTGCTGCAGGAAAAAGGGAGTTAATGTGTGCAGGAAGGGGAGGGGGGTCTTTGTTGTTGTGTGTGACTGCGCGGGGCTGAAGTGAGGTATTGTATGAGAGCACTCTCCCCGGAGTTAACGGCCTGTTTGCCTGTCACCGAATAAACGGACAAACTGAGACCAAAACGTCTGGTTCTTGAGAACGTTACAATATCATTTTTAACCTCAGTAGTGAAACCTCTATTAATAAAAATAGTGTACATGTACATACGTGTACATACCTTAATAAAAACAAGCAGGTGAGATGTTAGAACGCTTTTATTTCTATTCTAGTGGACACTCAATACTATAGACAGCTGCTGGAGTTTCTTTAACCTGAGTAGTGAGAAGACTGCGAGCGGGGGGGGGTTTGAAAACAATGTTCCGGGAGTCCGCTGTTGAGTTTTGGACGAAATGCATTCTGGGATATTTAGCTGTACCAAGTCCACACCGATGCATGCTCGATAAAACGGGCGGAGCGAGAACACATCCGGGACTTTTTCGCGTTCTCGGCTTGATGCGTACTTCGAATTGGAACAGTACTTGGTCTCCGACTGATGACGTATCACGAGTACACGAGAACGCAAGTACGCACAAGTACGCATATTGAGAAACGCCCATCTGTTTCAATGTGGGAAGTGTTACCAACAGCTGATCGGATCGGCAAAGCGTGTTTCTGGAATATTATGTTTTTGTTCCTGCAAGCGCTTTTTATGCAATGTTTGCAAAGCCATATGTGGAAGGAAACCGTGACCTACGACAAGCTGATGGCATAAGATGTAAGTACAACTCCTCCGGTTTCATATGCAAAAAAAATTATTGCGCTAGTTTACGCAGTTCCGGTTCTACAGGGATTTAAAAATAGTTACGCAAAACGGAGCGTGCCCGCTCCGACCGGCTTTAAAGGGTTAACAGACAAATTTTAAAAAAGAATTCAGCCTATACAGTTTGTTTGGAAAAGAATAAACTATTTTTGTAAAATTAGACTCTAAATCTGTCCTAGAGAAAGAAGAAGTGACCGTGTCTATTTGCTAAAATATTAATTGTCAGGCTTCTTGAGGCTTATCTAGAAAAATCGAACAGGCAGAGCTACAGAACAGACAATAACAGAATCACTGTAGAGAAAACTTTTTAAAAATATAATTCACTCATGACAGATTTGTTTACTATTGACTCAAGGATCCCCTCGTTAACAAAACACCTACCCAACATGTCAAGCTTTATTATCCAATTTTCTCATTGCAGATCAACCCTAATAATCAAATGCAAATGATGTCTGATTTAAAAAAAAAAAACCCTACAGATTTAAGCCCAAATGCAGATAAGACTGCACACAATCTGCACATTAAACTAATATTGCATTGCTTCAGAGTAGTTCTCCAAAACACTCTGCAGGGATGGGATGGGGATGGAAGATGACAGTAGATGAGATCCGCAGATGTGTCCCTGGCAGGAACACGGCCACCAAGAGCTAATTTTGGTGCTGGTGCACAGCACACATGCAATAAGTGCACTTCATCGTTCTGTTCCCATGATTTCGGCAGCTTGTCTCTCTTTGTTTCCTCTTTCCCTCTTCCAACTTTTCAGCCTGTCAGTTTCATTCAGTCTGCTGTTCTTTGAAACCTGCGACAGAAAACCACATCTTATTAGGTTCATCCTTCTTTTTTTTGTGTGTTTGTTTTATTATGGATGCTGTTTTTCCTTTTTTACTGGGTGAGCCACGCTATCAAGCAGAACGTGCATTCTTAAAAATGTGACTGCATGTTTAAGTAAATGCTTTGCATGCATGCATCAAGACATAAATGCTTTACAGATCCACTAAATAGTTTGTGGAAACAGCACAACTATGAAATACAGTGATGAAAATAACCATGATTAAGCCTTTAATTTAATGACAAATGGTTTTACAAATGCAGTTCTTTGAGAACGAGTGTCCATGGCTGAACTCGAGGTCTGACCAGAACTAGAAGCCGGTTGGCTTTTCATGAATATTTGCTTTCAAACTTGTGCAGCGCAGTACATCTGTCTGCCCTTGACCACTTCGAGTACCCTCATCGTCTCACTATTCTGTTATTGTTAGTCGTATTATATTCTTCTCCATTATGACTTGCGGTCATCAGAACTGTTTTACAGATTTCTGGAAATCTTGAGGGCAAGAAAGCTCAAACCTCCTTCAGCTTCTAAAAGAATCTTTTAAAGAAATCTCTCAAATGCACAAAAAAGAGGCCTCCTTTGAAAACAGCTTTGAGAATGAAATGAAATCACCTCTTTGAGCAAATATTCATTAATAAGGAATTTTCCATATTTTTATTACTGATTTTATAATGTAAGTCGTTTCTTTTTAAGCAGCAGTATAAGTGATGTGCATGACTCAGCTTTTGTTAGTCACCGTTTTGTTCTTACATTCTTACAGCTCAGCCAGCAAAATGGAAGAGAGACTTGACAATCATTAATGTTTTGTTATTGTTTCTAAAAGCATGTCGACCTGAATTTTCTCACTTTACCGAGCAACAACTGTGCGAGATTAGTCACATCTTTTTACATGGAAATGACTCTTGTGTGTAATTTCTTTCATCGGTTTGTGCTTTCTGTTCTGGGCATATATACATTTACCCCATAGCATCTGCACGTTTACTACTTCCAAGAGAGCATTAAAGCAATGAGTTCACATCACATGCATGCATAATTTAGATGAGCGTGAGCTTTGTTTCTAGCTGTGTAGCTTCCATTTGGTACAAAGAGCTGTTTATCCATCTCTGTTTCACCATCAGCAGTCTCAGCCTGCTTTCACTTGCCAAGTACATCCTGACAGGCAAGAGGAATTAGCAAGTGATGTTTCGCAGTTATTCTAACAGGCAGCGAGCCGACAGCGAGGCGCCATCTGAACAAAGAGCACCTCTCCACACGCAAAAGCACACTAACTGAAGATAAAGTGCATCTTTTTCGTTTTCAAAGCAATCATTCGAATAAATGAGCGTTCAATTTTGGAGTGCTTCGGTAATATTAAAAATTTACATTTTGTTCGTATTTATAATGTCATAACTCCAGCATGCGACACTCCCACAGCCCAGCAAACTAAATGAGTACATTTATGGGGATGCACAGCCTCAGTATATATTTGGAACACATACATTTGTCTGTCCCAATAAAAACGAAAGAATTGAAGGAATTATTTTGCTAGAACTTTGTACAAGAAGGCATCAACGCCTCCAGCGTCTTTTTACCTTTAACAATAGCTCTTTTTTCCACTCTCTATTTGCAGTGGCGGTCCTAGCCTGTTTGGCGCCCTGGGCGAACACTCCCTCTGGCCCCCCACATACACACACACACACAAAACATATTAAGGATTGTACATTAACATAAAACTGTTGTACACACACACACACATAAGGAGAGAGAGAGTATGCATAGTATGCAAACGGCTATAATGTGTCATACAATGAGAACAGAACAAATCAACAATTGACAATGACTAATTAATATTATAATGTATTGTTTGGAGTTTAGTCTGTTACTGTTACTATTTTTACCATTTCTTCTTGGAGCAACTGTAACCCACATTATTTCCTTAGGGATTAATAAAGTTTTCTGATTCTGATTGTTTCAGGATGACCTGCCATTATCCAATGACACATCTGCTTACCTGTATCTTTTGCTCGTTTCTCCTTCTCTTCTTTTCTATTTTTCTAAACTGATCACCTGATAGCTTTGAACTTTTCTTGTCCATCTTCCATTGGTTTTAATTTTGCACTCCAGTATGAACACCCATCCCCCAACCTGAGGATCACCACAACATAACCTAATAGACCTGCACCTTAGTTCACAGATTCGCTTTGTCTAGGGTGTATTTCTGGGATTTCACACAACCCAGGATTCAAATCATGACAACATAATGGACTTGGATTTACAACATTTTGAAGGAAATGTGCTCTATTTGGAAGCAGCCGGCCCCTCCCCTTTCAACAGGTTGTGTGTGAGACTTTAAATCATCAAACTGTAAATTTTAAATTGTTATTGATCCCTTTATCCCTAGTCCTAAAGTGTATATTTATTTTTTTTCTCTTCTGATATTTATTGTTTGTTTACTTGCACTGCTGTAATTGGAGCCTCGTCGTCTCGTCTCTCTATATACTGGACTGTATATAGCGGAGATGACAATAAAGTTTACTTTGACTTCAGCAGCAAGCAGGCGCACCGAGGGCTCTCGCGCTCACTTTTCGTGTATAGAATTTTGAAAAAACATCGGTGCAAATTATAAGTCTGTATCATGATGTCTGGTGTTTTCGTGTTTGTTGGTTTGTTTTAATTTTGTTTTATTTTGCGAGTTGGTTATTAGATGCTGCTCCAGCCAGCCAGAGAATCCCCGCCGCCCGCCCTCTCCTCCCTGTGCATAAGCAGCAGGCGCACCTCATAAACGGGGCGCCCTTACTCCCAGCAAATGGGCGATAGAAAACCGATCGGTGTCTACGACATTCCCAATATGCCCTGGCTGATGTCGGGGCAGCATGAGTACGAGCATTGTTTTTTTTGTTTTTTTTTGCCGATGCCCGTGATGCCGCCCCCCACCACGATGCCGCCCCGGGCAACCGCCCGTGTCGCCCGTATCTAAAACCGCTACTGTCTATTTGTGAAAGTAAATCATGAGCTCATACATCCACTCAATGTTTTGTTATAGAATTAATTTTGGTGAGCTGCTTCATAAAAAAAACATTAATTAAAATTCAGGAAATTAAGCATCAGATGGCCAAAATTTCCTGAGGGACAAAATCCACCCCCCCCCATGTGAAGGACAAATGTTTCAGTGCAACTTTGCAGAGCAAAGCTTGTTCTTACTGTTTTATGCAATAATCTCCTTAGACATGTTTTTTCTCCTTGGGTAACTGTTTAATTCAGGGATGTCAAACTCATTTTACATTGTGCGGCACTTTGAAAAAGAAGTGCAGTTTCAACAATACATGTCAGTTTTTTTGTTTTTTGTTTTACATGATAAAGAAATTGACTTTTTTAAAGTCTTTTAGCCCATCGTGCAGACTGTCATGTAATTATAAACTGGAAGATTTACTGTGTTAAAAAAATCACAAATTTCTCAGTTTATAGTGGAAAAAACAGATTTTTTTTTTAATAGTTTATCTATTACATATTTACTTTGGTGTAGTATCCATGGTGACAGGGGAGCTTTTATCAGTAGAAAATGCCCTAAAACCTGTTAAAATACATCTAAAATCTTTACATTTTCTAAAGCCATCCCCTGGGCCAGATTGGAGACTTCACGAGTCCAATTCTGGTCCACGTGCCTTACGTTTGGCACCCCTGGTGCAGTTTTAGCTTTATAGATAGATACAATTCTTTCTGACCAATACTTTTTTGTGAGACTCACAGGTTTCGTTGTCACATCACGAAACTCGGAAAAAGACTCAAAATAACAGAAAACGAGCAACAAGAGGAAAAAAAGCCTATAGAATTTCCTTTCAGCAGCTTCACCCGGCCATCTGAGGTTTCTCGGTCTTTATTGTGGCTGCATTTTCTTTTCTCTGTGCATCCCTTGTGTCTTTGTGGTGACTCCCTGTAGGGCACAGTGTAGGCAGCAAAAGACAGTGACACGTTAACCTGCACTTTATCCATGAGGACAGCTCACCAGCTGTCTTCACAGCCACTAGACAAAAAGATAAAAGCCAGACTTTTAGAAAAGTGTCCTGCAGAACTGAGCCAATCAAAAATGTGTCTGAAAATGTGGGATGAAAACTTCTGTGTAGACTGCACCAGTATTTTTCTACTTTCACATCTTTATCAAGTAAATAATTGACATTGCATTTAAACACAAACTGTCGCTTGTTAGTGTTTGCCTGAGGCTGATGGAGTGCCATTAGTTTTGTAGATCGTAAACAAAAGCACAAATTAAAGTTTTGACCTGAAGATGGCACAAAAATATCTCTAAAGTAAGCCACAAGAGGAAAAAAGCAACAGAGCGCTCATCATTAACTTCAGTCAGTCTTAATAATATGACATAACATTGCATAAGAACCAGTACAGTTAGACAACGGCCATTCCAAACTCATTTGGCTTTCTACAGATGACTCACGACTACCTGCTGATTTTGAGCCAGTAGATTGTTTCATTAAGTCTGTGAAACATAAAATGACAATTAGGAGGAAGTCACTGCCAAAAGTAGAAAACTGAAGTGATCGGTTTACCAGTTTACACTTCGCTGGCATTAGCTTTGCACTGATGTGTGCTGGATGAGGCCACAACTGCTGCTGCTGCTGAGTCAAGACTATTAGTTTAATTCCTCTTAAATAACCAGCGTGGAGCCTGAAGTCTGCGACAACGATCGTTCCACAATGTAAAGAAAACAGCTGAATTACATTATTTTTTTTCATACTCTTTTGCATCAGGCTGTAAAACTGACTGCAGTGATTACAGTGATAAGGCAGCAACACTGTATTATCTGACTTCAATAAAACTGCATCGCTGAGAAAACATTCATCTTTATCTTTTTCTATTTGGCAGTTTATACAGAGTATCTGGGTCCAATAATTACAAAGTACAAACACTTGAAATGTCAGCACAACAATGATTTTAAGATATTAAGTATAATTTTACCTGCCTTCAGTATTATATTACTTTCAGTGACTAATAGTGGAGCACTTTTGTGTAACCAAAACTAAACCCTGGAGCATCTCCTCTGCCACATGACCAACAGTGAGCCTGTGAAACTCCCTCTGAGTGACACATTTAGCGCTTTAGCTGAATAACAGCTAGTCGTTGGTGTTTGGGTATTTTTCTCCTCATACATTTTGCAGAGTCGTGTTTAGCTTGCATGCAGCTCTTCAAAATGTTGATTTCCTCAGCAGCTTTGGAAGGTTCTAGTCTCACAAAAATAAAATTACACATAAATTAAATAAAATATAGAATTCAACTAAGCAAAGGTAATGCTAGGACACCAGTGCTTTACTTCATTATGCCCAAAACTTTCAATGCCATATATGGGTAGTGGGTGGCCCTCCACTTCCTAGCTACAGTAGAGTTTTCATTCATTGTAATATGTGATTAACAGAAAGCAATAAAATAATACTGATGATGCAGCCATTTAAAGAACTGCATATAGCATCTGTAGTGGTAAATCGTAGGCAGACAAAGTACTTTGGTTGGATTTTTGGAACCTAAACAGTGCATAACTGTCCAAAAGGCAGACCTCAAACTTTCACGCTACTGATAACTGTTTGTTTTTTAAGCTTCTGCCATTTCCTCAACCTCCAAATGTGGAATTGTATTGCTCTTTTGGAACAATGGAACTTCAGGAGAGGTGCAGGGGCGTCAAACGGCCGCTGGTTATGTCCAGGTGTTGTAGAGAGCATCCCTCATGACTGAGGGCCCTCGTCTGTGTGGTAACGACTGGGTTTTTCAACAGGACAACGCTACAGTACTCAATGCCCGCAGTACAAGGGACCTCTTCCAGGAGAATAACATCACTCTTTTGGACCATCCTGCGTGTTCCCCTGATCTAAATCCGATTTAAAAACCTTTGGGGATGGATGGCAAGGGAAGTTTACAAAAAATGGACAACAGTTCCAGGCAGTAGATGCCCTTTGTGCGGCCGTCTTCACCACTTGGAGAAATGTTCCCACTCACCTCATCGAAACGCTTGTTTTTTGAAGTGAGCAACAATAACGGTGAAGCTACTTATTGAGTTCATGTTTGGAACTTTGTTTTGGGGTGGTTACGAGTGTTTTGGAGGTGTGGTCCTAAACTTTTGATCAGCTGTTTCAGTTTAAGCATTGCTTTCAATAAATTGCATGTGCAAAAAAATGTTTTGTCTCACTCCCATTTCTTCTTGTTGGATGTTGAAGCTCTACTTGGAACCTTGTTAAGATCCAACCATGCAAAATAGGATTTTTTTTTTAATTTTTTTTTTTGCCATTTTTTCAAGCGGTGTTAAACTTTTGATCAGGACTGTAACTTCCCCACTACTAGGCAGAGGAGGCCCCCTACTGGCCTCACGTATGGGACTGATAACAAGTTATTGAGCAGCTGAAAGCGTATGAAAAAAGTGGACATCCCGACATTCAGTTAGATTTTACACAGACGTTAGTGCGACACGTGTTCGCCTTTTTCCTTTGACAGCTTCATAAAGTCCTCACCGCTTGGCAGCCAGAACTTCATGTTTAGAATTATGAGTCAAATTTTAAAAATCTTTGACAAAAATTTGTCCCATTATAAGATTTCAAAAGTCTTTTTCACCCCACAGGTCATAGTTGTGATATGCATGTCTGCTATCAGTGTGCGTCACTGTGTTCCTGCATCAAAGAGAACAACAGGCACATATTTGTATTTAGGATTCTTAAGCTGATCTGTCTCTCCTTTGTCACATTTCTGGCCTTGAATACTTGCGTTATCTCCACTAAGCTGTTGCCTTGAATGCATCTCCAGCAGTTTTTTTTTTTTTTTAAAGAATGTTTGTTTACTTAAGCTGGAGCTAACCCATCCCTTACTTAAGCTCAAAATTAGGGACTAAACAGTTTATTTTAATTGCTATTGGCAAAGGTCACCTATAATCATCCTCTTCATTTGACCATAAACTGTGTCCTGAGACGCTCTCAGTCTTCAGTGGCAGTAAGCTGGCTTTCCAGCTGCTAATATAGACGCCTGCTTACAGAAGCATGTCTTTATAATTGCATGCGCTGCTCAGACATGCTGTTTGCTGCACTCAACCAAAGAAGAAGAAAAACAGATTTTGATAAATGTGCCTCTACAATGAAAAGAATTTATGTACTGTGTTTTTTCTTTTTTTTTTTTTCCCCTTAACCTTCCATCACTTAACAAACAGGCCAGTATTATTTTCATAACAAGTATTGATTGCATCAGCGCAAAAAGCTTTCTCAGCAAATTAGGTGTGTGTATTTCAGGTGCAATGTATGTGTGTATAGTTGTGGAAAATTTTGCTCTTTAAGCAATTGTGTATCTCGCTGTGTGTGTGTGTGTGTGCAGTGGGGCGTATATATTATGCTCATTTTAGAATGACACCTACACAAATAAAAGCACATATTGTACTTGCATGTTTTTGCAAGCGCAGAAATGTCAAAGGTGCATTACAAGCATTGCTTTTCTACTTCAGAGCACTAACAGGATAGCATTTTCAACTTTGAAATGTCACCTGAGGAGGCAATTTTGTGCATACATATTTTTAATACACTAAATTCAAGTGCATGCCAAAGGAAAAGCAAAAACGATCCCATTTTCATTCTCAGAGTGTTGAATAACATTGCTTTGTCTGTGCCGTGACCCAACCAGTTTCAGCTTTAGTGCAGATCTGTCACTCACATCTCATCGCGTATGCACCTCGTCCATTTAAATAGACCGGGCAACCATCATAAATCAAATTGTGGTGGACGCTTGTGTTTTTACCTACAGAAGTAATAGACCAAGTAGTGTTTTGTGACTAAACCTAATCAGCAAATTCAAGGAAAAGAAGAATGTGTGATGATGAAGTGCAAAACAGAAAGCTCCTGGTGTCCTGGCTGATAAATGGTAGGTGTCCACTGGTATGTATGCACCGGGTTCATGCTGTCACAAAAGGAAGATGCTCATTGAGTTAGCTTCTAGCAGAGTGTGGCTGTAGGAGGACAGCAGGTGTCAGTGATGACAAACTCTGACCTGCACCTGATTGGATGAACACGTCATCCAGGCAGTCTGCTTCCAGCCTTCAAATGTTCTCTTTATGCACACAAATAGTTCTCTAAAAACATCTTGGGTGCAAAATGAGCTCCACAGAATCCATTTTCACTTTTGATCGGCAAAAGCTGCATTCAAAGCTTTTTTTTTTTTGGGGGGGGGAGGATTTTCCCAGAGGCATTAAATCATGCTAGATGCATTGCATGCCTTAAACTTCATCTCTTCAGGGAGATTAGAAGTTGGCACCTCGATGCTTGAAATTCACTAGCAGGGTGCATAGCATGGTTGGTTACGCAGACGGCGACTGGGAAGTGTGGAAATGATGAATGATGAACACGTACAATCATTCAACCACCACCATCTCCAGCCTCAAATGTGGACCTTCTTACTCCATACACAGAAGAGTCTTACCTGCTGATATCACTTTGTTTCCCAGTATTGGACACCGACAAACCAATGACAGCCAACAAATCAAAACTTCTATTGGTGGCTCATTTTCAAACAACATGACTTTGCACATGAAAGTAATCCAGCAAAATGTGCTTCTAGAAATATTGGACATAAGGAATAAATTCAGCACCCTGAATATTTATCTTCACTGTAGAGCAACAATGGCTACTCTCAGAGTATTTCAAGATCTTCCATAAATACTGAGTCATGCTGTTAGATTCACAGGAAGCCAGCTTGACCTCAATTGCATGTAAATGAGGAGTGAGGAGTCATTTTGGTGACTGCCGAGAGGGGGGACAACAACTTCAGGCCACTATATTTGTCAATCAAGTAAACCATACTCCTGATTTTAGGCCTGGAAAATATCAGAATGGAAGGATTTTATTTTTATGACTTTAAGAGGAAACTGTTATTTTCATGGCTGAAGGCATTTTAACATGGCACTCTATGGAGAGCTGAAGGAATAGTGAGTTTTACTGCTTGACCCTGACAGAAGCCGGTCCCCTAACATGAGAATGTGTTGACAGGAAACAGCGCATCTGCATGGAAAAATACTACAGTGCTTCACACACATTCCCTACAGTTACAACACAATCTGCAATGAGCACAAAGTGGTCTATATGAAATGTGTAAATACATGATCAAACACATAAATATGTCTATAAAGTCAAAAAAATTAAAGACGGAGCACAAAATAGGCAATAAAGTGAAATCCATATCCAAATAAAGAGAAGGCTGAAAGAAGTCTATAAATAAAGTTTATACAGTGCAGCTGTGTAAATATACGTTCCTGGTGTATCGTGTGTGTGTGCCTACGCCAGGGTCTTAAAGTGCCCACGTGTTTCCTTCCCGTGCGTGAGCGCGTGCGTCTTTAAATATTCTAATCAATGTTTACGACCCCTGGCAAGAGGCGGGCTGTCGGGGTGCCAGCTTCACTGGAGGTGGAGGACTCTGCCAACCCCCAGCAGACACCAGCACCTCCACTCTGTGCACAAATTCCATTTTGCTTTGGGAGAGAATCCCTCCTCTCAGGTTTCTTTAACCTTTTAAACACCCTGATTCTTCCCTCTGTCAGTGATTTTAGAACTCAGCCTCTTCTCTGCATCCTCTCTCGTGTGTCGCTTTTTTTTTTTTTTTTTTGTTCTCTCTCCGTTTCAAACCATGATCCCCGCTCCGCTACTGCAAGGAAAACTCCACCTACTCAGTTCTGTTAATGTAGTCACTGACGGTGCAAGCAGCTCCCTCTCTCTCTCCCTCCCCTCTGCTCACTTTCTCTCTCACTTTCTCTCTTCCAGGCATCTCCCCCTCAACCTTCCTCCTCCTCCTCCTCCTCTGAGCATCCTCTCCTCTCACATCGCTCTCTGGCTCCACTTGCGCTCGCAGCCTCCTGCCTGTTCGCAGCTCTCCGCTCTCTTCTCTCCGCCTGTCCTCCTGTATTGCGCGCGCGCACATACACATATATGCATGCATGCGCACACTTTCACTCTTTCTTTCTCTCTCTCTGTCTGTCTCAGTCACATCGGTCCCGTGCAGACTTGAGGAAGCCCCGGAGAGGAGATGATGCCGGTGGTGATTCTGTTGGAGCTCTTTTGGTGATTTTTTCCAGGGTTTTTTTCCCCATTTAAACAAACAGAAAACTAGACTCAGAGCAATGTTGATGCAACAGCACCTCTTCTCTCCGCGCTGTGTTGATCTGCCTGCCTTCTGCCCAGCATCAGCCCATTTTGGGGGGATTTAAGCGACAGAGAGTGTGCTGCGCCGGCTGTGCGCTCTGCGGCTCTGGTGCACTGGATCTTCTTCGTCTCCGCTTTAATTCACACAGAAGGATGATCAGTTCTTTGCGCCGACAGGAATATTACTACTTCAGCTGTCAATACTCTTATCCACTTCTTTGCCCCGGCCAGATCGCAGTCTGAGGCGCCCCGGTCCCCTGAAGGGAAGAAGAAGCATGTCAGAGGCACCTGTGTTGCACATGGAAATGAGCCGTCTGCTGCTGCTGCTGCTGGACTCCAGCCTCTAAACTAAAGAGATTATCCCCAAAATAACAGAAGAAATTGGATCCTAAGAGTTTCCTTCTGACCAGCTGAGAATTCCTGTAGCTGCTTAACCAGCTCTATGATTTTCTGACTTCCCAAGCCTGCGATTTTGGCATCTGACTAAGAGGTAAGGCTGCTATTACTTTACTCTGTGGCTTACTCTAGCCTGCTCATCCTCAGCAACCTTGATTCTGCACTTTGGAGAGAAACGGCTCAGTCTCGGTGATGTGGCAGATTCTGTTTTTGCTTTGCTGGGTTACTTTGTAGTCTTCCAGAGCTAATTTTCACCAGAAGCTGAGTCCACTATTGGGCTTGCCCCAGCTTTCTGTCATTAGTCGGGGCTGGCACTCTGTCCTGTTTACTACTGTCTGCATCATCCACTGTCTGTAGCAGTGTGGCTCTCGCCGTGTTTCTGCTCAGCAGAAATGAATGGCACTGCAGCTGAGAAGCCAGAGGTGTTTCGTGTTAAGTGGATTTCTGGAAGCAGAGAGTTTGTCATGATCTGTCTGCTGGTGTGAGTGCACAGGAATTAGAGATGAGCTGCAGGTATTTCGAGTATATTGAATCCTTTTTTAGAGCGCAAGGTTCATTATATTATACTTGTTGTCCTTCCTAAAAACCAGCCAGCTCAAGTTTGTGGGTATACTTTTTCATTTTTTCACATCTTAGATATCAGAATCTCTTCTGCTGATTTCTATTGGCTTATTCTGGCTACACTTTTACAGCAGAATTACTTAGCGGCTCGCATCGACATGCTTAGCACTTATTTGAAGTGGTACGTGTAATTGGCATTGGACATGGACCTTCCTCCTGCATGTAGGGATCTACTTGGTATCCAGGTTATATGCAAAGTACTCTAAAATATTCAGTAATGCCTAGGTTAGTTTCTGTCGGATAGAATTACTGTGTGGCGTCTGTATATGGAAACACAGATGTGGGGTAATTGCATTCAGGGGTTCGCTGTACAGTCTGTTCAGTTTCAGAGTGTGTGCCAACTTCAGCTGAATTAAGCAGCATTTTTCACAGAGAGAGGATTCGATACTGTAAGTCTAAAATTTGGCACTAGTGTGTTCCCTCGTGTGGTGGTGTCACTGGACCATGTCTCCGTATAGAAATCCAAAGGGAGACTGCATTCCGTAGTCCCCTGTAGTCCTCGGATCGTTGCTCTTCGGGCTTTCTTGGTGGATATGTTGACTAGATTGAACTGCTTTTGTTGAATATGGGATATAACCTGCTGGCTCATCGGCTCCAAGAATAGTCAGATGCATTTACGGTCCATCTAGCGTACATACCATAAAAATTGAATATCTTGAGTGCTTTGAGCCATAATGCTGAAAGTCCTCAAAGCTCCTGAAAATGTGTGTATCTGTAAATAGTAACAGCAGAGTCTTCTCTCAATCAAAGGACGTCCACCCTGCAAAACACGTCCAAGCAAACAAATGATTTGGTGTTCTGGTCAGATTGTTGGGTTTGAAACGACTGCAAACTTCTTGCTGGCGTGCAGTTTATCAACTCTTAGAAATCTGTCATTTTCTGTGTGCACATTTGTTTTGGCTCTTCTGGAGAGCTCATCAGAGATTACTCGCATCCTTTCCTACAACCCTGTCTGAATCGCACTTTTTTTTAAAAAGCACATCGAAGGCTGCAAATGAGAGCAATACATGTCGGTGGTAGATAAAGTAAAAGTGGTGGAACGAAAGTGCTCTTCGCCATCATCAAAGCGCTCATAATGTCTCTTACAAGAAAAGCGTTCGACATGTTTTAAAGAAAACAAAGGTATCCCAAGTAACTGGAAGTCGTCTTCACTGAACAAACTCGTACTTTCAGTGAGCGTTAACACGAATCACTCGCTGTCGAGCGAGTGGGTGCTGTGAAGTGACAGCCCTTTATTATTGGCACGGTTAGTACTAATGGCAGTTCAGACAACACAACTGCTAGCAGCACTGCTGAGACCAGTCCATATGAATATCTGATTGACTTTCATCACCGACTATTGCAAAAACTCTCCCAATTTCCTAGTAAATCTCTAAATGTCCCAGTGAGTTGAAGAATGTGACTGAAATATCTGCAAGTCAATGAAAACAAGAAATTGTTACCACATCATAAGACAATGTGCAAAATAACACAAAAGTTCCTACAGAGCTGAATCATTGTAATTCATGCAGATTTTAATGCTCTATATATGAAAAACTGGTCAAAAACTAAATGTGTGCTTGCATTGTTTTTATGAAATGAGTCAGTCTTTGGTTCTTTATTAGTTTGTAGTAATTTAATTTGGTAAGGCGCAGTGATGGGGACTGCATGTATGGTTCATTTCAATTCAGTTTTATTTATACAGCGCCAAATCACAACAACAGTCGCCTTGAGGCACTTTATATTGTAAGGTAGACCCTACAATAATACATACAGAGAAAAACCTAACAATCATATCACTCCCTATGAGCAAGCACTTTGGCGACAGTGGGAAGGAAAAACTCCCTTTTAACAGGAAGAAACCTCCGGCAGAATCAGGCTCAGGGAGGGGCGGGGCCATCTGCTGCGACCGGTTGGGGTGAGAGAAGGAAGACAGGATGGAAGACATACTGTGGAAGAGAGACGGAGACTAATAACAAGTATGATTCAGTGCAGAGAGGTCTATTAACACATGGTGGGAGCGGGATGGCTCAGGGCAGTTTATCAAGATAAATAAATAAACTTTATTTTTTGTATTTTTTTGTGGTTTCATTTCTAAATATGAATATTGTTTTAACAACTGAACTAAATCTTGTTGTTGGTGCTGAATCAGGTGACCATCACTTAGTTAGGTTGCCATAGGTCTGCGCTCCTGTGGGCTTCCCATAATGCACTGAGTGTTTCTTCTTCACTCACCTTTTCACTAACTGTGTCTTTATACACCTCTCTGCATTTAATCATTACATATTATTAATTTCTGTCTCTCTTCCCCTGCATGTCTTTTGTCTTGATCTCCTCCGATCACTCCAAGCTGGTCAGAGGCTACTCCTCCCTGAGCCTGGTTCTGCTGGAGGTTTCTTCCTATTAAAAGGGAGTTTTTCCTTCCCACTGTCACCAAGCACCTTGCAATGACTGTTGCTGTGATTTGGCGCTATATAAATAAAAGTAAATTGAATTGGACCTTAACTTTGAGCCAGTTCTTGTGAAGGCTAATGAATTTTTTACTATAAACTTACTATTTTCGAATGTAATTTTCTTCTTCTATGACTGTCTAGTAACAGCCTTTTTTTGACTCAGCTGTCTTGTATTTAAAAACTCAACGTAGTGAATAATATGTTGAAATTCTAGCCTTAATTACAGCAACATACATCCAGCTGTCAGCTCTGTGATTACTCATGCAAGCCACCACTGATTATGTCACCATAAAAGGGGAAGCTTATATATAAATATAGTAACCGTCTCACTTTCGGAATAACCTCTTTGTCCTGTTATATCGTACAAGCATTTTACATCTTCATACTAACTGTAAATGAATAAACGCTCACACATGGTCACTTATGGCTGCAGATCCCACTTGAAAGATCTCATGATTTGTAATTTAATGATGTCAGCGTGTGACAATTATCTGCTGTGTCAACATCGATTTCGTTCTGGCCGAGCACCAGATTTACTAATGGTTTGCGGCAGGCAATTTACTGCTGTTTGCGCTATTATTTAATGCTGAAAAAAGGCATCTCGTTTTTGATATTGCTGTGATAGTTGACAACGAGAGGGTTAATTTAATCGGAATAGCAGAGGGAGATGTTAGCAGAATAAGTGGGTTGTGCAAAGCTATGAGCTAGGTGTCAAAGCTGCGTCTCTGTCTTTGAGACCTTCAGAGTTCTGGTTTTCTGTTGCTCTTTCAATGTGGAACTTAACTTGGAGCTTCAGAGAGGAAGAGAGTATAACTGCTCAATATAATAGCAACTTTTCAGTCACACATAATGAAAACTGCAGCGAGCACAAACAGTGCTTTACAGTGTGGGATGTAAAAGTGCAGTGTCTCTTTACTCAGCAGTGTGCACACAGAGCTCTGCAGCCTCACAAGTCTACTTTTAAGTAGTTTTCTTTTAATTTTTTCTATCAAAATACACATATTAATGTCTGGCATTACATCTCGTGTACTATGCTACATTTCATGGTTTTTCTTTATAGTGTATCTGCTTTTAAGCTTTCAGAATTTCACTATGTGACTGCAGAGCAACAACATATTTGAAATCACAGCAAAAATTGTTTGTCGTTAGACAAAAAAGAGCTAAATCTTAGTTTTACAAGTTATGTTTGAAAAAAGTAACAGAACAAATTACATCTTCTGCCCTTCTGATAGCCTTTGATTTATTGTGCTGATTAATATTTTTGACATTTATTACACTAAAGAACCGGCTAATGCAGAGACTTGAACCAGGGCATATTCTACCACAACCAATGGTTTCACAGACACACATCATGTTTTGTGCTAAAGTTTGAATTGTTTTTGTCATTTCCCCTGAGACATCTATGAGAAACAACAGACAGTAAAAGGAAACAGATGACACTAGTGGAGGAGGATGGGAAGGTGAGAGATGACAAGGCAGAAAATTGTTGAAAGAGCAAGACAGAATAAAGGGAGGGATTTATAGGAACAGTGGGGGACTGCAGGTGCTGATCAAGAGCAGACAACAACAGTGTTCCCGTCAGAAGCCGGCACTATGATATGGGTCACTTGGACATGACAGCTGGTAAAGAAACATGAATAATAAATTTTGGGAAAGGTGTAGTGATGAATACTGCATTAGAGCAGAAGAGGCTCTGAGCCGTTTCTTCCCACGGCTCCCCTCTAACCCAGCAATCACTCAAGGATTACTTAAGGTAGAAATGCTAGCCTGTATGCACACCAATTATACACACACGCGCGCACAGCATATGATCACGTGATGCATAACTACATTAGACCTCAGAGGACAACACCTAAAAGCTGATTTGGTGCCAGAGGACAACCTTCCGTGTCCTTCAGCATCACGACACCTTAAACAAATCAACTCATTTTAGTGGTCTGATGACAGCCTTTAGTGTCCTTGTTTAGCCTTGGGACACATACGTGTGTGTGTGTGTGTGTGTGTGTGTGTGTGTGTGTGTGTGTGTGTCAACAGATGGATAGATAATGTATTTTTATGTGCACAGTTGTGCACTGCCAGTTATTTCCAGTATTGTACCATATTTGTGAAGCTTTTCTAAGAACAGTGAACATTAGTAACAATAATAAATACAAAATATGAAAGTAACAACTGGTGCAAAATAACTTGGGTTTATGACAAAGATTGCTCAGCAGCTGCGATGGACCAGTTGCACAGGATTCATGTTCATGCAAATTGCTAACTGTGTGATGACACAAACAGATCAGTGCAGCCATTATGTTACCCCTAATTAATAAGTGTATATATATGGCAGCTCAACAGGTAAAACAATAAGTCATAACATCTGTCTACCTCTTTTTCTTTATAGTTTTTTAGTGCTTGTTTTCTGTAATAAAATTCAAGATTGTTATTGTGTTGATAAGAAATGAATAAATAAATACATTTAAAGCACAGAACAATGCTCTACCTTGAATTGGAACACAGGTGTATATATAAAAAACTACATAATGTAGTAATTCATCAAAGCAAGCACACATTGGGTGCAGTTTGTTGTTGAAACAGTTTGGTGATGGCCTCTTCCTCTAACAGTGCACAAAAAAGGTCCATAGAGATGGATAAGTGAGTTTGGTGTGGAAGAACTAGACTGGCCTGCACAGAGTCCTGACCTCAACCCGATAGAAAACCTCTGGGATGAATTAGTGGATCCTGCGAGTCAGGCCTGCTTGTCCAAAAATTCCCATAAACACTTCTAAACCTTCTAGAATGTTTTCCCAGATGATTTGAAGCTGTTATAGCTGCAAAAGGTGGGCTGACATCATCATATTAAACCATATGGATTAAGAATGGGATGTCACTTAAGTTCATATGTATGTGAACAATATAGTGTACTTCTCAATCTGAATGTCATCCAGTCCTTTTTTGCTCTCTGCTTACTCGTTAGTGAAGCGTTTGGCTCTTTTGCTGCTAAAAGTCCCCGTCTGCCATTTGGTGCTAAGCAGGTAGAGCGCAGTGAGTTTTAAGAGCTTATTTTTGCTGAAAAAGTCTCTGTTGTAGCTGAAAAATGTTATGAGCGTAGTCTGAGTGAACTATAGCGGTAAATTTACAGACTGAACAGCAAAACAATGAGCTGAAACTTGATATAAAGCTCCATAAAGCAGAGAGGAGCTGCAAATTCAGCTGATAATTCTCACTAGCTTCATCATGATGGGAGACCCCTTTCACGTTTGATATAGTTTTATTATAAAACACTGATTACAGCCACTGTAAAGATAGCATAAGGTAGGTTAGTAAAAATGCCATTTGTGCCCATTCTTTACATCTTTAGCAGTTTTCTTCTTTTCTGGCTTGTTTTTCCTTGTGGCATTTTGTCCGTTTTCAGTTTCACTGCTCTTTCTCTGTCTTCTGACATTTTGCTCTCCCCTGCTTTGATATGTATTATTAGTAGTAGTATTAGTATGTGTTACTACTCCAGCCCTGCAACTAATAAGCCCCATACCATAGCACCATACAGCATTGCAAAGACTAAACACCCTCTCTGAATTGAAGGACTATTTCTGTTTGTCAGCACTGTTCAACAAATCTATGTGTATTTGTGTTTTTCTTGGTGTACATGTGTTCATGCATGAGTGTCTATGCCCATCGATGCTCTCTAGGGGGCTAAAGGAAGTTGGAGGCTTGCTTCCTTTCCACTAATTACCCTGCAACAGTCCCCACTAATTGTCAGGGCATCACGTATATTTGATGTCAGCAGTGCGAAGCCATGTGCACAAAGTGGGAAGATGGTGAGAGGAAGGAAAAAGCAGAACAAAGCAGGTCAATAGATTTGCTTTGAAGATGTGTACAAGCCTTTAAAACAACTTCTGGATGTGGATCCATTTTGTTGGAAGGTAGGAGGATTGTAATATCAACATGGGCACAAATAATATACTCCATTTAAAAATTATGGACTGCATTCCATTGTCAGCTGCTTCTTGTGATATTTATTTCAATTTGCCACCAAAATAAGTGTACATAATAAAGTGAACACCTGCACATTCTAATGCAATCCAGTGCAATGGTCCAGCAACCCACACTGCCTTTGTAAACAAGTAATAATCAAAGAGGTATTGATTCAGTGTGTAGTGTGTGAAGTCAAGTGGGAGCCTGCAGGACCCTCTGGGCTTGTGAAGAGCATTCTCATTCATTCGGAGTTAACCCTCCCCCCACTGGTCAAAATTTAATGTCTCAAACCCCCCCCACTGCTCTGTGTGTGTGTGTGTGTGTGTGTGTGTGTGTGTGTGTGTGTGTGTGTGTGTGTGTGTGTGTGTGTACATCTGCGCTGGTATAGACTGCAACCAGGAAACAGCTGGATGTTTGCACGCTCAAGCCTGACACTGCCTCATCTGAGACCGACTGAGAGTACTTGTATTTTACTACTTATATTTATAGTCAAGCATTCAAAATTAATGTTGCAAACAATGTTGAGAAAAAGTCACATGATAGAAGCAGGTTGTAAGAATAGATACCAACTAGAGATCTCAAAATCCCTGCCTGAGATTTGCATGCAGGGATTTTCAGAGCTCAGGAGGGCTCGATTACAAAGTCATCTTTTCTAAAGGAAACTTAAGTAGTGCTCAGGTGGCAAACAAGGAGAAGATGGACCATTTAAACTTTGGCAAATCAATAAAATTCTTATGTTGTTAAATTGTCAGTCATAACACACAAATCTAATCACATAACTAACATGAAATAATGTTTTAAACTCACTTATGTTTAACTTTAAATAACACCTTTAATGATGGCCAGAAAACAAATAGTATTCCTGTTTTGTTGGGCACACTGGTCTCAATTAATAATCATTTTAATAATATGGCAACTGTTCTTATTGTTAAACCACAAAAGGAATTCCAGATTTAAAATTTGATTGCATTGTCTGAACAATGCTGTTATATTTCAGGCTCAGAGAGGCAACGTCAGGATCGGCTCCGTGTTTTCAGTGTTATGAATGTGTTTTTTGTTTTTTTGTTTTTTTGTTCAAAGTATATCACCATAGTAACCAATGCTGTAACTCTGACCCACTCCAGAACAGGTTATGTTCAAGGTTACAGATCAGCGGGTATAAAATCACTGCCTACTGACGGGTTAATTCTCTGGAACACTATCACCACTGTTCCTGGAAAGTCGCCAGACTTTACTGTGCAAGTAATAATTTAATTTAATACATTTAATAAAGTTTTTTTTCTTTTAAAAGTGTCTAATTGCTTTTTTTTTCCTGATGAAGGGAATTGACAAATAATAATTCTTAGAAGAAACTTTATTCTTGCTTTATTACATATTGCCTGCAAATGATTTAAAACAGTTTATTATTCTATAAGTACTATAAGTACAAGTACATTTATTTGTACTTGCTGACTTCATATAAAATTGACACGCAGTCTAAGCCTACATTTAAATTCAGTTTTTATTTTTATTCATTTGCTCTCAGACCCCCGAAACACCATCTGGGCTTAACAGTACTTCCACATATCTGAAGTTTAATTTAATGGAATAACAACTGTGATCCAACAGATTCTCCCGGGTACACCAGGAGAATCTGATGGATTACACCAGTGTCTTAATGATAAGAGCTGTGATACTGATTAGTCTGTTAAATTTCAGTCACACATTTTTGCTGGCTTTCTTTCATGGCTTCACGGAGGCTAAACTCTATTAAAATAGTAGCACGTTCCCAGTCTTACTCCCCAAAATGCTTAATGCTCGCACACATTCATACAGCCCATTTTTCTCACACACTTTCCAACGTTGCTGTTTTTGTCTGCGCCAGCTGTTGTTTTCAGCCTGTGATATCTATTTAAGCACTTCATGTTTTTCTAAAATGATTTTATCTTATCCATCTCTATGGTTGGTCATATGTTTCCAACACAGCTACATTTATGTGAACCTGCTCATAGCTAGACTGAGAAACCCTGGGCTGACTTACAGTATGGACTGGCACTTATTTAGAGCCCTCCTTCACTCTATTTGAGCCTCCTTCACATACAAGACCTTTTTCTATGCCTCTGTGATTTAACCAACATTCATACTCATACCTCAGTGCATGCATTGAAGGAAACCTGGGGTTCATTACCTTATCTCAGAATGGAGAAGCCAGGAATTGAACCGCTGACCTTATCTGCTCACCAGATAACCTATTGCAGACTTTTCAAGAAGCCAAAGGTCTGGGACACAGAATTAACAGGACTTTTTGCTGTATTCCCAGTTCCAAAAAGAAAAGTTCAGGTGTGCTTCTGAAATGCCATCACCATCACGTCTCATAGTATGCAGATGGATATTGATTGTGGTGCAGTTCCAAACGTGTTTTGCAGTCTGGCATCGACAACTCAGTCATTACAGGAGACGGAAATGACAATACAGTTTAGCACGTCACACTGCAAAAGAAACCCTGCTGCAGGTGATTTACAGCAGTGACACTACGTGTGCAGCAAACTTCAGTATAACTTTCATGTCATTTTCTGTTAAGTAATAAAAACAATGAAAGAGAAAAACGTTACAAAGTAATGTAGTCCAGAAAAGAGGGTTCAAGCTCTAGCTGCCAGTGAAGTTTCAGATGATTTTCAGAATATTAAGGAAGTGTGTGGATTTAAAAAAAAGGTTTAAATATGTAACGAATGCAAATTATTAGTATTTATGCCATTTTCAAAACAAGGTGTTTGTGGGAACTGAGTAGTAATGGCTGGTTCTTTTTACATTATTAATGCAGTGCAGACAAATGCGTGAAAACTGGATGCTTGAAGCTAAATGTTAGAAAGCAAACAGTAAAATCTGGCTTCACATGAATATTTAATGCTTGAAAGAGGAAAAATAAATGAATCTCAAATAAAAACAAAGGACTTTATGTTTCTGCTGACAGATGGAGCTTGATTGTGCTTACCTTGAGGACAATATGTGTGTGTGTGTGTGTGTGTGTGTGTGTGTGTGTGTGTGTGTGTGTGTGTGTGTTTTTTATATATATATATATATATATATATATATATATGTGTGTGTGTGTATATATGTATTTTTAATGTGGAGATGTGTGTAAATGCATGCTTTGCTCCCATGCCTGTCTGTGTCCAAATCTGTTACTAAAAGCATGGCAGTCTCAGGTCTCCGACAACTCTCTCCCATCTCCTGTCGACTCCGTGAATAGCTTTGTCTCATGGTGCAGCTGAGCGGTGATGACAGGCCTGCCTCAGCGACATGGAACTTTTCGCTTTCAGTCAAGAGTTTGAGTCCTCCGAGGACCTGATTTGCCAGGCAGAGAAAAACAAAAGTCAACAAACGGTCCATCCGAAGGTTAGTAAACTCTGCGTGGAGGAGACAGGCGTGAACAGACAGGCTAAGTGTTGAGGGAGCATTGCATAAGAAGAGCAAATAGATTTGATGACGAGTGAAACTGCACAAAGATGAAGCTGTTTGCTTTCATACATTTTACAGTGGAGTTGCGGTAAACACAAGTGGTTTAAAGTCCTGTGAAGGGAGTCGCCTTTCTGTGGAAAAAGTGTCATCTGTTCTTGGGCTCATATGAGGTCCACACATTAGGCAGTGTGGGCTGTAAAAGTGCTCATTTCTGCTCTGAAGTCAGACATGTCATCATGGGAGCCTGAGCAAACCAGGGAACTGACCGTCTTCTAAAGCCAGCTTCAAGTGGCCAATAGGGGGACTGCAGATTTTGGAACTACCACTTACTAGATGTCTACAGTAAACCTGAGATAAATATAACTAAAAATTAAACCCTTCTGATTTTACAACCTTTGTTTTTGACAGAATGGCACGAATGGAAGTAATTCAAATTGAGCGTCTCTTTCGGTTTGCTCCATATTTTACCTTTTAGACTTTGCACAGTTCATAGCTGAAAACGGTCCTGATTTCTCTTTCAGTGCTGCAGCTCCTGAATTCATCTCAACCATCTCAAGTGTTTCACCTCCTTTCAAGCCAGACTTCAGTGTGCAAAAAAAGGGGTCTGGAAATCTATCTTGAAAATAATTTAAAAATATGAAGCAAAATTTTCATATCAATCGTCTATGTCCTGATTTTGAACCATGAAATTTTTCTGGCAATTATTTTTAGCAGAAAATGTTCTAACAAATGTGATTATTTGAGATGGAATGACTCGGGTCAGGGAAATGAAAAACCTATTTAACAACAACATTTTCTGAGTTATAGAGTACCATTTAGAAATGGCAGAATGTAGCATTATGTGGATTAGACTATTGACTATTGACACGGGCTGGCCCCTGTGATTGGCTGCCCCTCGTGAACAACAAGTTTTGAGGAGGAGATGGGTGAACCTGTGTGCAGACCATGTTAGAGGAAATGTGTGCTGTCTGAGCTCAGAGGTGAGAGAAGCAAAAGGTCTGAGTGTTCAGAGCAATCAGAACAGATTACTTTGTGATACCCTGCAGTACTTTGGGAATGTTTAATGTGACCACTGACTATTGTAACAGAAGACCTAAAATAAGGAAAAGACTGAGTTCCCTTTGATATTAGATGAGCCTTATTTTTGAGTGAGTAACTTCCCTTCAGGACCAACAGAAAACCAACAAGTAAGTTTTTAAAGTCTCTTTTCTGTTGTGTGGCTGCAGGATGAACTGAGGGCAGGACGATGTTGTTGTTTTATAAAATTATACTGAAAGAGGTATTTGTGTGTGCGCAGAACCATCTGCACTCATTTCTTTTGTTTTGTTTTTTCTCTTTTCTTTGGCACCAACACACCTGCACCTGTGTGGATAATTCATGACTCAACTTCCGTTCAGACAATTGGCAGCTGCTGATGTTGCTTTTCCGAGATAAAGTTAACTTCATCAACTTTTCATGGTGATCCCTGCTGAAAACATGTTTCTTTCTTTAAAGTTGAATGATGTCAGTAGCAACATGTAAAACTGTGTCACTGTGCCCCAGCTGTCTCACTCACTCTGTTGAACTTGTCCTTAAAATACTAGTTCAGATTTACAGTTCAGTGTTTGCAGAGTGAACAGAAACATGGCAGGTCAGCTGTGTGAGAGTTTAGATCTCAGTTTGATCTTTCACACGTGCTCATGACCAGAGATGGGCAGTAACACGTTACTGTAATCTGATTACTTTTTCCACGTAACTCTGTGAAAACTGACAAAAACTTTATGGTCCGCTGTACATTCTGTGTGGGAAGAAAACTTCTTTCTACAGTGAAAAATTTAACTTCAAATCTGAGGGAGCAGCGAGCACGCTGCCACGGGAAAGTGAAATTCACAGAGAAACCCCCGGATCCCCCGACTCACATGACCGCTGCAAACCTCCACCCGCCCCACTACTGCTAAACAGGTGACAAAAGATTTAAGAGTGACAGGACTTAGTGCCGCTGAATCTTTGACTTTATGTATTTTTTGCTGTGTTTTACTTGAAGCTATTTGAAAGAGTGAGTGTAAACACAAACATTATTTTATTTTATATGCTGGAATATGCAGAAAATAGGTTTAAATGTTAAACAAATTTCTTCCGGTCAGAGACTGTTGCATATAATTTAATTTTTCCTTGATGCAATGTGCATAAAATTAAAAAATTAAAACTCACAAAACAGTTTTTAAAAAGAGACTTTTCCATTTGATTACATTTGATATGATGGAATATGGGCTGAAAGGTCTATTGCTTTATTACGTATTCAGGTTGTGCATCATGTTTTTAAAAAGTAACAAAGTAATAAAGTAACTAATTACTTTTGAAAATAAGTAGTCAGTAAAGTAACAGGATTTCTTTCTTAGAGAAGTAATCCATAATTAGTAGCTAATTACTATTTTCAAGTAACTTGACCAACACTGCTCATGACTTTAGTAATGAAGTTTACAAACACCTCATTTTCTCACAAAGAGGCCTCGTGTTAAAGGTCACCAGTATTTGGTTAAAGTGGGTGTGGTTTTCCCGCCATGTTTCTATTGCCTTTGTCACACTGGATTCAAGCATCTGCCAATAATTTCCCAAAGATTTAGATTCTAGCTGTACTTGTAGAGAGGAAGTGCACATGCACTCTTTCTTAAATTAATTACTAAATACTAGTCTTTATGAGTTGCTCCTGTGTCATTATTCACCACAAAGAACTTGGCAATTCAAATATTTTCAATCTTATATATGATCCAGACTTCAGCTCCTGAATCAAGACTACTTTCAAAAGCGTGCACACAATTTTAGCACCATTATTGTAGGATTTTTCAGGGTGTAAATGGTGGTGCTTTGACACCATTGTATCTAAGCAATGCCCTTATGGTATTCAAGTTCCTTTCATACGCATAGTTTCTGATTGTGAGACATTTTTGACACACCTACCCAAACAAAGTCAAATGTGCTCCCAAACCTGTTGCCCAGGAGCATCTAAGGAGCTTTGAAAGCAAAGCAGCAGGAATTCATTACGTTTCATCTCCCATCCGAGAAGCTTCTTCAGTTCTAAGACCAAATGGGGGAGATTCCAGATTTTAAGCACTAGTGGAAGTTATCCCTTAAGAGGCTCGTCGACCCACTATTGATCATGTGTCTAATCACATGAGCCAAGATGTGAAAAGGAGTGATTGTGTGTACAGTGTCTCTCTAGGTCTGTCTCCACGTTGGGTGAGTGTTGAGTAATTGCATATGAGAGCATGAGGGTGGGAATGGATGTTTGTATCTGTGTGTGCCTGTATGTCTGTGTCTATATGTCAGGTTGGGTATCAGACGCCACCTCTCTAGGGACATCTCAGGCCCTCCAAGGTATGGAGGCCTATCTCCCCCCACCACTTCCCCTGCCAGTGGCAGACGCCCTCAGACATCGGTGCGTTGGTGGTTCTTTGTGTCCGGGGATGGGTGTCCAGGTACACACCGGCTCACTCCTTGGTGGCTGCTTATCGGGGCCTGGAGCCTGGGGCTCGCTCGGGCCACTTTGGGGGTGGGGTGCTCTTTCCCTCTTTCTTTCTCCCCTTTCTTTTCCCCAGTCAAGTCTGTCCCGTATTTAGCAAGTGAAAATAAAATAAAATAAACAATAAAAGGTGAATCAAATAGACCATTACGGCAAGGCTGGGATGGTCCATTTAGTAAAGTAAATCCGTTGGGCATCTTTCTTCGCCTTTAGACAATAATTCTGATGGCAAAAGAGCCAAACGGGACAGGCAAAAAAAAAAAAAAAAAAAAAAAAAGATGTGAAAACGGTGTGGGTCAGCCACACATAACCAGGTGGACATAACCATTTAGGAGTGAATCTCTTGTAAAGCATGTCCTGACTTTAAATGAAAATGTTGCATTAATTTAGATTTGAAACTAGTAACTACCATCATCTGGAACCCATCGGGAAAAAATCTTCTAAGGTGTTGGAGCCATTTCAAAACCACGTCTGTGCTATCTGATTTCTGTATTTCCTTAAGCATCACTCTTTCTAATGAAAGAATACATTTGTTACATTTTTCAGAACTGTGCTTGTTTTTATAAAAACATGTGGGATGGTGTAAGAGCTACTGACCTTTCAAAATAAAAACAAAAAGCATTGCATTGTTAAATCGAAGGCTCTTAAACAGGAAAAAAGTGCTTAAGCAAACGAGGCGTGTTGTTTAATGTTGACTGTGCAAGCTGAGTAGAAAAGTTCTGCATAAGAAGCAAATAAGGTAATGCTATACATAATAGTTTATGCTAATTCACAGATATTAACGCTCATCTTTGATTTCTGATGATTCTTGGAGAACTCTGCACAAAATTCTAGCAACATTGTTTTTCCATAATCAGTGTTTAATCCATAACAGAGTCCAGCACACCTCTTTTAGCACTCTGACTAACAAGCAAGCTCCTTCGAGGTGCTCGATGTTGGCACGCGGCTAACGAATATGCATTGATTTGTTTGTCGAAAGGGGGTGAATAATTCTGATGAGCTATTGATTGTAGTAAATCAAGACATTCGTCACCTTGGTTAAGGGCAGAGGTGCCTTGCTGATAGGTTGTATAATGTATATGATTGGTGAACCTTGAAACAAGGCATTGAAAAATGACCACTTTGCTAACTGGCTGTTAAAGCTCATCATTCATCGAGGAATTTTATTGACAAGCTCAAGGGGACACGATTGCTGAACAAAGCAAAAACATACTTAAACTGTATTTTTATTATTTTCCAAAGTGGTTTCTGACTCTGAAGTTAAGCTCTGGTGACTCTAAGACACGACACTGAAGCAGCCGGTGCTTTCACACAAGGGCGGGAGGATTGCATAACCAGTGCGCCAAGAGATTTTGGACTGCACGAATGCCAGCAGCTTGTGAAGAATGGTTATTGTTTCAGAAAGAGTGAATGAACGGGAGAGTGAGAGAGGAGAGAGTGAAAGAGGAGTTCAAAAGGCAGAAAATAAGAGACAAACTCGAAGAAGTCGACGAAGTAGAACATCGGAGATGGAAGGAAAAAAGAGAAAATAAAGGGAAGATGAGGAAAACTGCAGAGAATGACAGGACGGTGAGAAGATGAGAGAGGAGGCTGGTCAAAGTGAAAGGGAGAAAGCTGAAGTTGAGAGAGAGATAATGAAGGAGACCGATGGTAAAAGTGTAGAAAACGAACAAGAATCCAATTATATGTGGCTTCAAGGAGTCAGAGGGTCTCATCATACATGTTGTTCTAGAGCTCTGACAGGACAGACCTGACTCACCCCAGTCTCTCTACAGTTGGACTGTGGGCACAATTGATTGGGAGGAAATGGCTCCTCATTATTTGTAGTTCATCAGTCAATGGTAGAGAGGGCTCTGGTTCAGAATTTAAGAATAAACATAGCACATGGATTAGAAAAGTTGCTGTTTGTGACGATTTTTCCCTCTCAGTTCTCAGAAGTCTGGCGTCATGTCCTTTTTAACTGTGCTGTCGTCATAGAGTCACTTTGTTCAGCCTGCTAGTCTGTGTTAGTTATTTGGCAAATCTAGATTGTATCCACAACTTTAGAATAAAATATGGAATAAAACTACATTTTAATGATGATCTGAAATGAAATTTCAACCAAGTTTCTACAGATCCGGTGTTTCAGACACAGTGGCTGCTAGATCTCTTCTCCATGTCTTAGAGTGTTTAACAGCAACTTGAGAAAACCTCTGTGTACTCGTTTTGAAGCATGATCTAAATTAACATAATCACAGGGACATGTTTTGTTGTTGTTTTATTTTAGATTTGATGTGAATCTTTGTATAAACTTCTTAAGTAAGGTTTAAACTGCCTTCATTTTTCTTCTTGTAGATTCCAGCGTTCTTTGAATGCCATGTCTCGAAAGATGTCACAGCATCAACTCTTACAACACGAGGGCTATAAAAGGCATCCACATCCCTGGTGCATTTATGTAATTTCCTCTGGGATTAATAAACTATTCTGATTGTGATTCTGACAGAGTGTTTGCAGTAGTTGAGGCAGACTACACGTGTGTGCTCTGGAGAACAGACTGTAGAAACATGTTTTGCCTGCAGCCTGAACAAAACCTTTAAAGTCACCCTCTCTCACCTTTTGCTTTGAATATTGATTAACCTTGGGGTCTGAATAAACTTCCTTCCTTCCTTCTTTCCCTCCTTCCTGGTGTACGGACTCCCTTGTTTGTAGCCGAACTCATCACTCACACGGTTAAGCCTGATTTAGACTTTTCTACGTCCGAACTTAAGATGTAACTGGAAGCCCCTCTTAACCCTGCACCGCAGCCTGTCACCCCATTCAAGTCACTGTGTCGACCCAAAGTGCAGTTACATATCTGGGAGGTTATGTTGACGCAGATTTCCTGCTGAAACATGTTTCACGCATTAATTTGAACATTCAGAATTTATTGGAACAAACATCGAAATGCTGCATGGTGACTGAGCTTTTGTGCCCGAGTGCTCTCGCTGTCTACTTGGATACTTGAGAAACACTTTTGCATTTTGATTCTGCTAGTGCTCTCGAACCCAGTTTTTTTTATAGTGCTGTTTTTCATTCTTTCTTTGTATAAATTTCCTGTCTTCTTTACAATTGAAGGCCTCGTATTTCATGGCTGTTTGTTCTTGTTTAAATTTTGCATTGCTTTAGATTTTCTGGAGAGCCCCCTTGGACTCTCTTGTCTGCACTCTATAAATAAATATTGCTCTCTTGCTTGCTTTTGTCTAGGGTTGAGCTTGAACTGCAACAACAGTGGGTCTTATCAGTTGTAGCACTCGCCTTCGTTCTTGTTTTCTTTCTGCTACCCACAGTCTAACAGACACATTAAATTTCACAACGTTAGCACATGCACCTTTTCATCCAGGACTCTTGTGTGCTTTAAATCGTGTCTTAGCCAAATAACTGAGTTATAGAAAGGGTAAAGGTAAGGCTGTGACAGCTTGAGTTTTTATTTTGATGCAGTTTGAGCTCTTGTTGTGTTCCCTGTTTATCCATCAGGGTTATTGGTGCTCATGCTCCCCCGCTGGGCTTTGTTTCATTTCAAGTAAACCGCTCCTACCGCTGCTGTAAGGCACCGGCTCCATGGCGTGTTGTTTTTGCACAGTGGAGAAGCAAAGAAGACATACTCTGTAAACATCGCGTGTTTTGCGTGTTAGTGCAACACAATAGCTGTAAATATATTCATTTAGGCACTTTTCAATCATTGTTCAGTTTGGAAAAAAGCTGTAGTGATAAATGATTTCATTTTGTAGGTTTCTACAAGCCACTGTCATGCATGTCCAATAATTCCATATTCTTTGGGGGAGCTCAACCAAATCATCTCTGTGAGCAGATATGCTTTAATGTACAGGCTTTTACTTATGAGTGAATAAGAGTGTGTACTTGCAGTTGTTGTGTGTATTTATTTATGCACTTTAACGTTCCATGGCGTTTTACATGAAAGAGGAAATCACCACTGGCTTCCAGACAAGACTCGCTTTCCCTGAGCCGGGGAGAAAATTAAATGAGTCAGGATGTAAAATTTATTCATTATTTGATTTCCATCTCCTGACGCCGGCCACTGAATTCCTCTCTGTAACCGGCTAAGCACAAGTGCCTCTGGCGCATGGCTACAAGTGCACAATAACACCGCCTATCATTTTAATGCAGATGTTCCCAGCAGAAGAACGTTTCGGCGGAGTGGAATATAATGTCCGTCAGAAATGAAGCTGCTTTTTTTTTACTCTTTCTTTATTTTTAATGGGCAACGGAGCCACACAGTAAACTGTTTCTTACTGAGTGCAATGTGAGTATGAATGGTCTTTTGTCATGGATCAGTGGTAATGCATCTGTGTATTTTTAATTATTTATTTTTACAGTGGAGATGTGTGTAAATGCATGCTTTGCTCTTACGCCTGTGTGTGTGTCTCATTGTTGACCAGAGGGCAGTGTTAGCCGCAGGGACCCGCGACCTGAATTGCAGAGGCTAGCAGTATTGTGAGCTAATATTGACTGTATGAGTGATGGTCATATTAACCTGTTGAATGGATGGCTGCTTTGACTAATGACTACCTAATTTTTCATTTTCTTAATTCCGCACTTTGCAAGGATGGCTTGTGTAAATTAAAAGATCCAGACGGGGATGGAGGGGGGAGGCAAGGGAGATGAAATATGGACAATTCTGAAAAAGTCCACAAGTGCACGGAGAGTTTCACACCAAATAGTTTTCTAATTGAGGTCAGTGAAGGGAGGGGGGGTATCTCCAGCTTCCGTCAGTCACATGACACTGTAAACACCACCGATGGAGGAGATGTCGCATAAACTTCACAGTGCGCTTAAAGTCACTGTCATTGTGCCGTGTGTAGAAATGGAAAGACTTCACTTCCTCAACTGAAACAAACCCAAAAGACAGGTGTTGAATTTTGAGAGCGAGAGCATCGAATTAATTTACTCCTTTGAACAAAGGAGTGATGGGATATGTAAAAATAGTGTATGGCTTTATTGTGACGGAGGTTCATCCTCGATCAGGCTTCGGAAAATCTGTGTGGGGGAAATAAACGAGGAATGAGCTTTGGACGATTCTTCTGCTACTCTCTTAGTTCAATGCAACGGGCACTCGAGGAAGAAACCAAAGGATTGAATAAGGCCAGCACAATCTGTGTGTCCAGATTGTGCTGGCAAAAAAATAAATTTCAAATTAATAAAGAAAAGGACAGCTGTCGATCCAGAGCGTGAGAAATGGCTTCCTGTTCCTACTTCCTGCTAAAAGGAAGTTTTTCCTTTCCACTGTCACCAAAGTGCTTTCTGAGAGTTGATTATCTGATTCTGTAATATTGTAGGGCCTTTACAATATAAAGTGTCTTGAAGTGACTGCTATTATGAATTAGCATTGTAAATAAAAGTATATGGAAATTCGTCCATGTAGCGTATATTTTTCTCTCTACATCTAAGCCCACGATATTCATGCTAATCAAGCCCAAACCAAGCAGATCGGGGCCTATGCCAGAGTGAGTAAGCCACAGCTGGTCCTGTGTAATGACTCTTATGTCTCTTGTGGATTTTAGCTGGCCGCTTGGCCACACTCACGATATCTTGAGGAGAAGAGTGGCTGAAACTGGCAAAGGCACAGGACATTTACCCCTTCCTGGTCAAAACCGACACCCTCGCCCTCCTTTTAAGGTCTGACTAATGCAAATCGGTTCTGAAAAATGTATATGTTTGTGTGAAATGTTGCAGTGAAACATTTACTACCCGCATAACTAAATGCTGTACAAACACCCCTGGAAGGTACAGTAAGTTATTTATGCGTTTAATCCCTCCCTAATGTGTGTTCCCTTACACTTTGCGTTAAGCTAATACATAATCAAACATCCCCAATGGCAGTTTCTTTTGCTAACACCATTTATACTCCAAGTACAGGAGGACTTTTTATTTCACACACAGCCACTGATGTTACTGAAACCAAACACAGCAACCCCGCCCCACCTTCTCTCATTTATTTCCCTCAAAACAACTTATTTCTTTATTTCTTTCTACATTTGTTTTCCAGTTCTGTCATTCGGAGCTGTGGGTTAAACCTTTAGCTTCTTTAGTTGATTGACATTAGAGCACCGGTGAGCCGGCATGGTGGGAGATATTTTAATCTTTCTCTATTTTGATCCTCCACACAAATCTTCCTTATTCAACTCAATCAAAAGCTTCATTAGGACCTAGTTGGGTTTGAATCTTAATTATTTTTGTCATAGCCATAGAGATGTGTAACTGTATGCAGCACAAGTCAAGTTTCGATGCTGCCGTCAAGGTAGTCCTGCTGGCATACGAGTATGAAAACATCCAGGAGGCATCGTTTCTATTTTTTTGCCTCAAAGTGGAGAAAAAGCGTTTCAATCCTCTGTCTCTTACCTTAGAAAGACTTCTCAGATCCTTTGTCTTTTTCTCTGTTCCTCCAGATGTTGAGGATCGTAGCCGTAGTTGCTTCTGCCGCTCCTCAGCGCTGAAGAAGCTCCTCCTGTCGCTGATATCAAACTGTAGTCCCAGTTAATGGTGATACATTATGTCGGGCTCTTGTCTGATGAAGTGTACTTAATGTGCACCAGTGTGGCAGCTTCCTGTCATGTGGCATCAGACCCGTCAGGGTCAGGGTGAACATCTGCTTTGTCCTTCGTTTTTCTATTGCTGCGTGTCAGCGAACCTTTTTAGCTGCAGAGCAGCAGATTGCCCACAATCCTCCGTTTTTGCTGCTCCTTTGTGGGCTCAAGAGGTGCTTTTGTTCTCTGCTAAATGGAAGAGGCATGACACAAAAAGTCTTTCTGGCTTCAGTTTTGTGTGTCTGTGTGTATCTGATTGTGAAGCTTGTAAAAATCCCTTTCCGTGCATTTATCACATGTTGGTACTACAGGCAATTTACTCTTAAATGTTACAAAATAAAGGCAAATTACCTTTTTTAACTTAAGCACTCAATGTGATTTTTATTTCCCAGTAACGTCTAATGGAAAAAAAAGTGAAAATCACGATTTACCCAAACAGCCGGCAAACTGTGCGAGTGTGCTGTGGATGTTGTTACAACAAAAACACAGCTTTATATGGAAGAAATAAAGGTTACACAAGTAAAAACCAGCATTCCTCTGAGTGCATTTTTGTGGCCTAACCTGAATATAAATGAAATGACAGTTTTAATAGCTTTGGGATCAGGAGTAAATCTGTACTGTATATTCAAAAATAAGGGGAGAGGGGAAAAAAAATAAAATTGCAACACAACAAACCCACTTGACGCCACTTTAAATGAAATATCACAAATAATCACTGAAAACGTCAGTGTGTGTGAGGATCCCTTCTTCAGAGGGCAAATGCTGCTCCAGATGGCTTGATGCATTGACCCTCTCCACTACAGGGGGACAGAATAAAGCACAAGTGCTCCAAAAAGGGTCCTTATTAAAACACTCCACCACTCATTTCCTCCCCTCATGGCCTCTCGTCTGCAGCAATAACAGCGGCACCTGCAAACCGCCTCTTCTGACCTGCGCAGGTGCTCCGGACTTGCTCCCTTGCCAGGAAAAAAACGCTAATTTTGACTTCAGGCACTTGGTTTGAATTTTACGATGCGGAATTAAAAGACTGAGGGAGGGAAATAAAGTCTTGGATTCTAATTAAGGGAGTTTTGTGCATCCCAGAGAGAGATGATTACAGAGAATAAAAGCTTTTAACAAGCATGGCATAAGGTAATCCACCACTCTCGCCCCTCACATCACCCATCAGCCAGTTAATGACGCCCCGGGCATGTCAGATTGATTGGCTGAAATTCACTAACAGCATAATCAAAATGAGAGCCAGGACTGTGAGCAACCACAGAAGCTCTAATATTACATTTGAAATGCATTGTGTGTGATGTATTTTGTATGTCCCATCCATCTAGGCTCTCATATTCTTAAAGTCTTTGCAATTTTCAAAATCCAGAGAAATAATTCTAACCTGTGTAGCAAACAGAACCGATCTGTTTTCTGTCTCAGCTGGAAGCATCTCAAAAAATACACTTTGATATGTTGTTCGGACCGTCCTGACCCGCAGCTGGTCAAGTGTACAAATTAAATTTGGCATTTTTGCATTTTGCAGGTCTGTTTCCGGCTTATTCCACATAAAGTACCATGGCTAATTGAGTGGTAATAACTTAGAAATTACCACATTATTACATTCTTGTTTTTTCACTGTTACCCTACTATTAACACTTTTTTTTACGGAGCTGTATTTCCATATTATTTCCCCCAGTTTTAATTATCCTATTACATAAATTTCAGTGTAATATTACTCAACTGTAACCACTCTTGCTACATGATATTACTTGGATATTCATGGTTATTACTTTGGTAATTGCATAGTAATAACTTTGAAATTACCACATTAGTACCCTCTTGTTTCCCCCTTGTTACCCTGCTATTACCCTGTAGTAGAAAGTGCTACCAAAGTAACTGTCACAATCCCGGAAACTTTGACTGCAGCGCCGAGGACTTTCTCTCCCTTCATGAGCAAATTTTTAGAAAGGAGTTCCTGGTTTGTTTTAAATGATTTAGATAACACATACTGCTCCAGCAAATTCCAACTGCCTCATAAATGGAAGCCCATCACATACTATGACTATGGCATCTGGTCTGGCATATGAACAATTGCTATCTTGTGTTTTTGGACCCATTGAGGCCATATTTGGAGAATGAGTGGAGCACAAAATTATCAGCAAACACTAAGAAGCTTATAACTTATGGCTGAATCCCACAGATGGAGCTAACAAATCGCAATGAAAATTGGAGCATAACTACTTTATTAGTCTTACGTCCTTATGTCAGTGGAATGGAACAGAGCCATGTGTGTAATATTAATTTAATTGGATGACCAGTTCAAATGACCATAAAACCTTTTAAAGGTTTGGTGACTTTGCCCCAAAGTTATACTTCTGTCAGGGGGCTGGGTCTGTGACCCAGCATTTTGAACTTATTTTATATTTTGATTTTTTTTATGTTGGAGTAATGTTAAGTTCTTGTGTTATTATCAGTTGGGCTTTAGTTGAGTTTCCCTCGGGTTTATGTCTGTGTTTTACTTTTAGTATGCCAGTGCATTTGTCTCCCTTATCAGTTGCATGTATCTCCTCTTGTCCCCAGTCTCTCATGTGTTTCTTGTCTGTGTGTCCATGTTGTCAAACTTGTGTTGTCATGTCTACATTCCATTATGTTTCCTGTTTTATTTTGAAAGTCTTGTTTCCCATGTTAAGTGTGTTTAGTTTTGCTTCCCCTGTGGCGTTCAGGTTTATTTGTGTCAGCTGTGTTTCCCCAGATGTTTCCTCTTCCCTCATTAACCTCCTGTGTATTTAAGTCCTCTGTCTTCCTGTGTTCAGTGTCGGGTCGTCTGTATTGTTTCAGGTCAGGGCTCAGGTTCAGATTCATGTCCATGTTCATGTTTATGTTTTCTTGTCACAGTTTTCATAGTTAATTCTAGTTTATCCCAGTTTAGGTTTTAGTTTAGTTTTTTCCCCAGGTCACTGTGCCTTGTTTTCTGTTTATGGATTCAGCCTAATAAACGGCTGGCTTTTCGTTACACTTGGTTTCCTCTCTCCTGTGTCTGCTTTTGGGTCCACTCTTCAAACACACCAGCTTCTCCGCTGTGATAACTTCGAGCATGTGTAAAAATAGTTTCACATAATTATGGCTTTAATATTATTATTTTTGCAATCCAGAGTGTATTTACTGCCAGGATCAGCACCAAACAGACAGTGTGCTTCCTCCATTGTATGCATGCATCAGTGCAACAGCATGACTGGCTAGTATAACTGTCTTGATTGACTCTTTGGGGCACAACCTTTGAGTGCCATAGTCTCCCTCTAATAGAAGTCTGCTGGCACACAGTGACTCAGTCACAGAGGTTACAACAGAGAAATGATTATTTAGTTAAAATGTGCATAATTATTTATTTTCTGAAGCATGTGTTTCAGCACATACAGCAGAAAACATTACAGAGTGTTCATTTCTATGCTTGGATCAGCTGCGCACTGCACACGGTCGCTCTCATCCGCATTTTCTGCAGTGGATTCGTCTTGATGGCTGTTTGATGTTGTTTCTTTATTCTAACTGTAGATTTCCATGCTACCAGCAGGTACATGGATTATCATACAAGAAAGCTAATTCAACCATAGGAAAAGGTTATGAATCACCCATTACAGTGCATTAAATGGTTATATAATACTATCTGCACGCTTAAGGCCCTACGTTTTTGTTTTTTCCAGATCAACATATCCGTGTAGGATTTTTATTTAAATGCAGTGTTGTCAGAGTTGGATTATGACGTGGGTGACGGCACGCTCTGTTAGCCGCACTGAGCTGCTTTGAGTCAGTGTTTTCAATATGAAGGAAAAGGGGGAAAGTTATGAAGATATGCACGCTTTTTCCATCTGTAATGTGCAATAGAAGCATATAGAGCAAACTGACACAGTGTGAGTGCAGGATCACAGAACGCACATCACATGCTTCATTAAAATCTCATTATAATGATGGAAATCTGTGTGGAGACTTTAAAAGGGTCGTATTAGGATTTTGGGGGGCTTCCTTTTTCCTTTGGTGTGATACATGGCTATATTTCTTTTCTCATTTTCGCTACTATAAAAGGTTAGAAGCCAAACTAAAAGGAGTTATTCTCAATCTTTTCTCCCGCCACGTATCAGCCAATGAGAGGGTGCATCAACAAACAGCAGGAGGGGCATTCCTGCAGCTTTCAATGATATTAGCCCATTAAATGGCCGTTACCAGGTGTTATCAGTCCCATACATGCTGCTAGTGGGTGTTTTCTCACCCATTGGTATGCTCAGTAGGTTCCTATGACCTTATTTAATGAAATGACATAATAGTTTCCACTCTGATACTGGTTATATTGAGATCTGCATGTGCATATGCAGAATCAGCGGGTAATGGACACGTTTTCTGAACTCCATTTGCGGGACATGAGCTGCAAACCTGCCTTCTTTTTAATGTAAGTTTATTGTTTTTTGGAGCGGTTTTGTCAGTTATTGTAATTTTTTGCAGAGTTCTGCTCATGGCTCTCTGCTGGGTAGTGGAATCCATTAATCTTTGGAGATCAAGGAACAGCTTTTTCATTGGCTGTTGGATTTCCTGCTTGAAAAACAAATGAAAACAAATAAACAAAAAGATAAAGTCGTGTCATCGCTCCATCTTTCCATGATACCTACATAGACCTGTTAATGCCTGGTTATGTCTGTAATGTTTAAAACTCATCCAGGTGTATGAGTCAGAATCATGGAGTTTGGCCTTTTATTACACATTTCCTCTAAAGAAAATAAGAAGCATGAACCAAACTTGGCCCAAAATGGACATATGAGTGAAGTCATGGTTTTGGGGAACCGTTACGCTGCTACCTTCATGGAAAAGCGACCTAAGATCTGGATTGTTTTAAAATCGTTAAGCAATATGTAACATCATCTTCATCCATCAAGCGTTAGCTGTCCCATTTAAACAGATGCCTGTCCTCCACATCTAGACTAAAGCACTGATTACAATACTGAAATTCAACACTTCAGTCTGGGGGTGAGTACTTATTACTTAGATTACTTTATTTTTTTCAGTGTTTTTTTTTTTATTTCTGTTTCAAATCAAGCTCATTGATGTTACCTTCTATGGTTCCTCACCCCATAGGATAAAAAAAAATTTCCAGACAGTGTATTTACTAAAAATATAAGGAAAACACAAACTCAAAAGTGTATTAATTTAGGAACCTTTCTCTTGACAGATGTGGGCACAAATATATGACACGTATCAAAGTGCAGTCGCTGTCCAGTCGTGGTAATGATGAAGCTGGAAAATGTCGCAACCGAGGATTCTGCAGAAATCACACAGTGACTGTGACTAGCATTCATAGCTCTCTTCAAAGATTTAAGCTTTTTCATAAACACTGAACTCAGCATGTGTATGTTCTGAAATAAAGGTAGCACTTTTCTACAGCGTGGCATGCTGGCACAACATCGGTCTCCCTCTTTCCATAAAAGATTATAAATTGAAACTACAAGAAGAAATTCAGTCAAAACTAAATAAATCAAAAGTAAAGAATTACTAAGTCAATTTCAGCAGCAATAACACAAACTAATAATAAACGCCAATATATTTAATTTAAGTTTAATAAAAACTGCTATAAGATCATAAAGCTGAAGAAAATCGCACACATTTCACTATTTATAACTCAAAAACGTGTATAAATGAGTGACATTTCTCACTGGATTTCTGTAGAATATTATTATTAGTAAGAAGATATTTTGTAACTTATAATATGCTATTTAAACAAAAAAAAAACTACTTATGTACTTCTGATTTGCCAGATGAATCTCGTGTCTGTTAAAACATGGATTTGCCAGTTTTAGGTGAGAAGGGCGTCTAATCAAACATGGTGCCACAAATTTCTAATTTCTTGAAATTCTATGGAGAGAACTGCGATCTCAACATTTAGAACAACTGTTCAGTGACATAAGTGCCATCATCCTACTACTGTTGGTTTCAGTGTGATGACCACAGGCATGGGAGTAGTTAGGCGCTGAAAAACCAAATTTCTCATATTCTGGAAGGACACTAAAGTTTGAAATGCTCCAGGCCATTTCTGATTGGTCACAAACAGTGATGTCACTATCTATCACACAGCCCGATCTTTGGGAGAAATCTGCAACCTCATAGAAATTCATGGGAAGGCCCATTTACCTCTTTTTATATTAAGTCCCAAAATTGGAATGATACTTTCCCAGCACTGGGGAAGAGCAAGGTTTCCAATCCAGTTTCTAAAAATCTATAAATTTGTTTGAATAATTAACGGGCCCAAAGTTGATGATGTAATGATGGGGACACCACATCAGAAAACCCCAGTGTGATTCATTTTAGGAACACGGTCATAACAAACCTATCTCTCTGCTGAGGTATGTAAATCGGGTGGGTTGAGTAAAAGAAGAAGGGATCCCTGCAGTGTTTGTGCATGGTCACACACACACTCACACACACTCACTCTCCAGTTAAGGACAGTCGAGTGACTCTTCTCCTGCTATAATCCTGCGAAAGAGAACTAAGACTTTTATGCATACAACAGTGCCGCTGTAGATAACAGCATCAGAGGGCTCGCTTCATAAAACGTGCTCTACGTGACAGCGATTCGCCAGGCAGAATTGTAATGCAGAGGATCCGTCTGGCCCCAGATTCAGTGTTCAAGCGGGTTTTGTTCCATCAAAAACGTCCAATTCTGTAACAGAAGAAAGGAAAGATCATCAATGGCGCCGGCGCTCTGTAAAAATAAACTTGTTAGGAGTTGTATGGCTTCTGACTTTCATTTGTCCTCCGGCTTGAGCTGATTCGCAAATTAATCTGTCAGCGGTCCACGTCTGGTGCACGAGGGAATAGGTGTGTTAAAACCACAGCCTGTTTCAGGTTCACCAACAGATAACCTGAAAGTGGATCATACATTCTTATTTCTGCACCTCCTCAGATGTTTCATCTTAGTGTTTTTTTTTCTTTGCACACCTGGCAAACAACGTGATATCACATGCTACCTGGTGATGGGATTTCTGTGAGTGCATCTGTAGATTTCCACAGTACATATGTCCAGCAGCTGATGGCTGGAGAAGGAAACTGTTTGAGTCGCTGCCTTCTCTCCTGTCAACCTCGTGCTCCTGACAGCAGCCATGTTTACTGCTGCTGCTGTTGTAGACATACAAAATAAATGAAAAATAACACTCTGCTTGTTATGCGCTTTATTATAAAATACTGGTTCATCCTTCGAGTTTGTTGCCTTTTATTTTTGCTCAGATGACTCAAAGATCAGTAGCAGCTGATGTAGCGGAAACAGGTTGCGTGTTCATTAATACTCTCTGATGTCAGCAATTTCAAAGTTAGCCTTGTTAAGACTTTGTAAGAGTGAGTATCCCGAGTTCTTTTAACAACCACCTGCAACACCCTGCCATAGTGAAAGAATACTATTCTCCTTTTAGGTCTTACTTGGTACATACTGTGGAAAAGTCTTGAGCCACCCCGTTTTGTTATATTTTGATCGGAAAATGCAACATAGCAAGTAATTTACTGAAACATACAGACACACGAAAAACTATAAATGTGGCAAAAACAGAGTTTGTGCATTTCTAAAAAGCTTAAAAGTCAATATTTGGTGCAACCGTCTTTATTCTTCAGCACAGGCTGAACCCTCTGAAGCAGTTCTCTTGTGATTTCTTTCAGTAGTCTTCAGGAGTAGTTCTCCTGACGTCTTGAAGGACATTCAAATCTCTTCTTTGGATGTTGGCTGCTTTTTGTTCTGTGTTTTAAGATGATCCCACACTGCCTCAGTAACACTGTTGTACCCCTCTTTTAATCTTCTCCACACATATTGTCAACAGAAATGTTGCGTTTTGGTTCATCACGCCGTAACACCTGCTCCTACTGAGTTTCAGTCCAGTTCTTGTTTAATTTGACAGACGTCATCATTTTCACTCCATTTCTCTTCCTAAGACCTTAAAAAGACCTTCTGCAAGTCAGAAAAGTTGCTCAAGACTGCTTTAAAAAATGTATAAGAAAGTTTGGATCCTTGGAAACAAATTGTAAAGAAATGACAGGTGTCTCAAGACTTTTGCACAGCCCCATAAAGAGTAGAAATAAGTCCACATAGAACGTTAGATCTGACAGTGCAGTTGATTAAGGAGTAGACCTTCACCTGGGACAGTGAGGTCTAAATTCAGTATGAAGCCCAAGAATCAGCATACGCCTGTGCTCATCTGGTGACAGCTGCTTGGAATAGAGGGGAGGCTGCAGCAGCAGAGCTCTCTGCTTCCAAATTTTGCCCTTTTTTTTGTCCATTTCTAGGTTAAAGCTCCACCTTAGGTCATCTTGCCAGTCATGAAAATTGGCCTTCTTTCAGTCTTCAGATGTTGCCCTATTACAGCATGAGTTTCTGCAATTAATGTAATTGTTCTTGATGCCACAATCTGCCTTACTTGCTACTCAAAAATGATTTTATAAAAACAGATTTGTGTGCAGTGGCCAGTCCAGGGTCCAGTGAAAGGCTTTTAAAAATGAAAATCAAACATAAAACGGTGCTTTGATAGAAATATTCAACATATTTCTGTGAGATTGTGTTAAGTAAGACTTTTTCTATCTCGTTCTCTCTCCCTGTAATAAATGGAGCCTTCCCTTTCCCAATTAAGTTGTCACATATGAGAAGATGGTCCTTCCTATATCCAGCTTTATTCTCTCCACAGCATCCTTCTTTCAGTTTCTCTCTTTTCTGTCAGTCTTTCTTATTTTTTTCTCCTGTCTTCTGTCTCTTCATGTTATTATCTGTAAATCTCATAAAGAATTATATAATTATCAGTAGGTTTAAAGCCAGGATGTGTCAGTTTATGACATAAAATGGGTGAAAGCCTCAAACATGTTGTTTACAGCCATGGATTTGATATTATTTCAAGATTTGAAAAAGGAAAATGTGCTAGCATCTTTTCAAGACTTGTGTTCTCCACTGTTTTATGTGCATGCATACATCCACCCACCAAACATAAAGACCAGACCAAGCACCGATGACAAGAGTTATGTGCTTAAGCCAGTGGAGTGGAACTGGAGTGGAAGTGGGTTGCAAAGCATGTTGCAGATGTGCAGCAGTAGTTGACTGGATAAATCTACACATTCAGTTTTTTTACAGTAAGATATGTGGAAGGGTACTAGCTGAGCCACTGCTGCCATTACGTCTGGCTGAAACGTTGGGCTTGACCTATATGTAGAAGCCACTGGAGGAAAACCATTAAATGGCTTCATCAAAGCTTCAAAGCAAACCAAGCTTTAAAGTCAGTGTTTTCATGCTTAAATAAGCATATCAAAGGATCGACAAACTGAAGTTCATAGGGGTTTGTTTTGGAAGGCAAATAAAGGCCATATGTTGCAGTTTTTCTGAAGGACTTGTCAGTTACCCAGCATAAATTTAGATGGTTCAAACTAAAGATGGTATGTCCAAAGATCTCTCTGTAAGTCATTTGTTAAAAACAACTTATGGTACCCCAGCTGCTGGCTTCATGCTGACTGGATGAAGTGTAAATGAGAGGAAACACTTTTTTGTAACTAAGCTGCTGTATTCTTAGACAAAAGTCGGTGCTATTTGAGTGCAGTTGCGTTGCACCTTAATGTATTTGCGCACTTAGCCAAGCTGCATTGACCTTTAGAGAACTATTCATCCATTGGTGAAATTAATTCATGTGTTTGACTGAACTGGAAAGAGAGGAGAGTTTGTCCTGCTACAGCCTGGCGATGCCAGCTCACGGCCAGCCTGGCCAAGTTCTCGATGGCACCACTTCTGACATGCCATGGTCCTAATTCCCTGCTGCCATCTCTAGAAGAAATGTAAAATTGCTATTTGAAGTTCATTTTGGTTTTTAATGTTTTGTTTTTGTGACTTCTGTCTGCTTGTCTCCCCACTTTTAGACATGCACAAATGAGTATATAATGTAATTTTTGTAAAGCATTTCTTTCTCTTTATGCTGTCTTTTTGGGTATAGCGCTTTAGCAAACATTTGTTGGGTTAGTTTTGGGGGTTTTGTACGGATTATATTCTTCACTTGTTAAGTTGATCATCCCTGAACTCATGAATGCTGAGTAAAAGCTACTATACTTTCTATTTTAAGGGCTTAGACATAAAGAGGTATAAGGTATACCTCAGTATAATGTGAACAGACATCAGTATTCACTGTACATGAGACTGGACTAAGAATATATGATAATGGAAGCAGTGTAAATAAATTACTTCTTTCCTATTCATCGGCGGCCACAGGGCTCCAAGTGAGGACAGAAACCATTACAATGACTGATATGAACCACAGTGATACGCTCATCGAGCCCTGCTGCATGCTGGGAGCCAAGCAGGCGAGGCGGCGAGTGGAAGCCGGGCTGGGAGACCTCCTGGGGAAAACAAACTATCAGTGATGGGGGGGGGGAAGGTGTGTTTCCACCTCTCCCCGGACCACATTTTTACGATCACGTTATATCATCTCCACTGTGGGTTAGTGTCATGATGGCAAAGGGTTTTTTTTTTTTTTTAAAGATTTAGTGGTCGTGATGGTGAGGAGATGTATATTCACTTTATGGCCATTAGGATGGGAGAAAAGTGCACCTTCACTGCTGGTGATTTGGCACTTGTCCCAATTGGTTTGAAAGCGATAGCGTGTCCCTCACAGGATCATTTGAATCCCTGTTAATGCTCTCCACAGTTAGCTTAGCCTCGAAGGGGACACGGGAACCTTAGCGATCCTTCAACAGATTATATCTATATTAATAATCTCAGTGCAGCTGCAGTCTGTGTTTATAAGTGCAAGTAATTCAGAGTGTCGCACTGTCATGTTTTTATTCTTGCATTACAAATATTATGTAATGTATGGTGGTGTGCCGTGAGCTTAAACAACAATCTTTTTTTATTCTGTTGTGCTCAGATTTTTGTTTCCATGTAAATGTTTTTTTCGGGGTTTAATTATTGCAATTAGATTTTCATTGTTTTTAGTTTATTTTTTGCTTTAACTATGGTTTACTTGCTCAATCTACAGAGACGTCCATGTTGATATGCTCAGCTTCAGCAGTGAAATAGTATGTCTATAGCCTGGTTTAAAATCTGTTTTAGTCCTGATACCAATGTCCCCTTTCAGAGCATCCTGAGCACAGCTACACGTAGAAGGTGTTAGGCCTCACTTCTTCTAATTCCAGTTACTGAACTGGAGCTCTTTAGTTTTGGTGAGTGAAACTGTAGTGTTTTATTAGTCTGTTGCTTATCAGTGATTAGCAGGTATGCATGTCAGTGCATTACACACGTACTGTACTGCTAGTGTCAACTAATAGTTTAGCACTCTGGTTTAGCTACGGCTCCAAAAAACCAACATGTCAGCATGGTAGAATCACCAAAAACTCCAGTCCACAAATCAGTGTGAGTCATCACGACGGCTCTCTCCATCCATCCATCCATTCATTCTCTTCTGCTTGTCCAAATCAGGGTCTTTGGGAGGTGCTGAAGCCTATCCCGGCGACCATAGTCAGGGTACACTATGGTTGTACTCTGTAGCCTCACAGCACTAAATACCGTTAGCAGCATTGCTAACATTGGCTAGTAGCACAACCCCGCCCTTGACCCTAAATTGGAGAAGTGGTACAGAATGGATGGATGAACAGTAAGTAAGTAACTTGCATCATGGTGCTGTTTAATTGGCTTTGCCGAGTCCCTAAAATTGCAGCAGTGAGTTCTTAGCAGAACTAGCAGGGTTCACCCATGAAAGCTGGGCAGGATCTACATATTTTCATGCTGATGCCAAATGAGTGATTTTCCCAGTGCTCTGGACAGAGACGGAATACTGAAAGACTTTTTAAATACTTTTTTTAAGCAGAGAGATCCAAGTTATGTGTCTAACTTCATGCCACCTCTTAAACGTGCTCACTTTTTTGCAGTTTTGTATAGAAATGTATACATTTATCAATTATCTCAGATCCTTGTCAACCCTAACGCCAACCTTTAACGTCAACATATAAAAATACATGAGGATGTTTTTAAATTGTAGCTTTTATTTTTGAATAAAAAAAGACAGTTTTAGCTTAATTACTGTGCTCAGGTCACCGGGGTATTGTTCTTCTGCACAAAGCTGAGGAACAGCAGATGGCAGGACCCGAGATAAGCTTTACACACACACACACACACACACACACACACACACACACACACACACACACACAATGCATGAACCAAATAAAAACCTCCACATTCACAGCTATGCAAAGGTATATGCATGGATGCACAAACACAGTATCTCTGCAACCTTATAATTAGAACCCAGTTGTCTCTTTGACACAGTCAGACTCACCTTCTGTCGGCCTGCAAGCTGTGTGCCTCTTTGTCTGAGAGGCACTGGCAGAGAAAAGAGCTGTCAGGTAACTAAGGGCTGACTTATGTGACACATGAGGAAGGATGAGGAAAAATGATACATGAGAAAGAAATGTAAGGAAGGAGGCATGGAGAGGGGAAAAAAGGAAGAGTACCACCCTGTGAAACATTTCACTGTCAAAAGCTCCTCAGATTTATCAACCTAGTTTTCTTTCTGCCTCTTTTCACATAATTGGAACGTAGCGCATGTGTGCACAGAGCCATAGGGAGACAGAGAACACATTTTGGCAGGGCTTGACAGGTTAGACAATGGTAGGGGGAAAATACAGTCAGGAGACAATAGCAATAGGACCAAGAGGAAGACGGCACTGCTTATGTGTGTGTTTGCAACATTGTGTTCATGAATGAGTGTATGCATGCTTTTGCATGAGGCAGCAAGTTATTGCATCAGTGAGATCAGCAGATTACCTGATGTTACAGGTCACAGATTAGTGACTTGCAGTAATTTGCCCACTACTGTCTCCCCAAGTCAAGATGTCCCCACTCTGTGTACACTTTAAGCGTCCGTCAATAAATTTGAAAACATACAAATGAGCAAACTAAGTATTGCGCCACAGAGACACACAACAATAGGGATGGGTATCGAAAACCGGTTCTTGTTGAGAACTGGTTCCCACTGTTTCAATTCCTTGGAATCGTTTGCCATTTTTGCAAACGATTCCCTTATCGATTCCAGTCGCCCCGAATGACGTCACCACATTGCGGAGCGTCGGAGCGTACCTGGCAGGAAACACGGCGCCTAAGCGGCTCAAACGCTCAAAAGTTTGGTTATACTTTACCAGAACGGATGACAACAGGGCAACTTGCAATACTTGCAAAGTAGATATTTCATTTAAGGGAGGAAACACTACGAATACGCAAAAGCATTTGCTCACAAAACACGCGATGAACTTAAATGAATGTCTTTAATTCCGCTCCGGACTCGTGAATCTCAACCCAGCAGCAGCAGCAGCGGTAACGTTTGCACGTCATCTCCCGTTAATGCGGCAGGTAAATAATCACCTAACAGTGCATATTATGTTAGCGCGATCTGCTTTATTACAAAACCTGCCATTACTGTGCATTTAGGTGACCATGATGAGAGAGACAGAGTCTGGCTGGCAGTTCTCGCTGCAGTCCACCGGTAGCGTCTCTTTTCAGGCCCGCATGTCACCGAGCAGTGACTAGTTTGTGGTCAAAACCTTGCAGCCATTTGCCACAGCAGATGGTAAGTGAATGTGTTTAATTGTAGGCAGGGACATTACTGGATATTCTTGTGTAATTGCTACAGAATAATTTATGTTATACTTTGTTATTGCTACAGAAGAATATTTATTTTATTATTTTACGTTTACAATTTTCCCCGGGACCCCTGTGACACCCCATTGAGAGCCGTTAGGCTGTGGATCTCTTAAGATCTCACTGTTGGGTTTGTAAGGCCATGTTACTCCTAAATTTCTATCTTGTTGAAAGAGAAGATATAAAACAGTTCTAAGCTAATTGACTTTAGTGTTCTCCTTTTTAAAAATAAGAATCGATAAGAGAATCGATAAAGAATCGAATCGTTAAACAGAATCGAAAATGGAATCGGAATCGTTAAAATCTTATCAATACCCATCCCTACACAACAATGTGCCATACTCTCTGAAACTCATGCCCACTGGAGGGGAAAGCAGTCAGCCAGACAATTGCAGCCAAGGGCTGAAATGCTGAAAAAATAGAAAAACTTAAACTGACATCAGAAAACAAAATTCGAGATTTTTAGCCAGAGGGTTACTTTAGCGCACAGTGTCAAGTTTAAGCTAATGTTAGCAAGCTACAGTATTTACTTAAGGCTAATATCATTATTGCTACATCAGAGGATTGTTTTGACACACCATGTGCTGTTAGCTGTTTGCTAAGCTTGGGTATGTGTAATAGTAGCTGTTGCAATGCCAAAGGATATCTTAGCACCATGTTGAAAAGTTTGCTTGCTGCTCATTGCTTTCAAATACATCCACAGTCCACTTTACTATGCATACAAAACGGTTGTCTAAAAGTGAGATTTGTACATTTTTTAAAAAAATTGTCTTACTCGGTGATTAGTGCAGTGCAGTAATTACCATTAACAGATTGCTAATTCAAAACCTATGGCTTCCTGTTTCTGTGTAGAGTTTCTTTGTCCCTGCTGTGGGTACTCCAGCTTCCTCACATACTTCAGTACCATACGTGTTGGAAAATGTGGTGACTCTGTGTTGGCTGTAGGTTTTCTAAATTTATAGCTAGTTATGTCACTCCATTATACCTATTATAATGTACACCCTAAGGCTAATTAGATTTGATTACAGAGTGCCGACATCCCAGTCACATCCAATCTAGCTTCTGTAGCTCAACACAATCTCATAATTAGCATTTCCTTAAGTGGTTAGTATGGAATTTCTGATAGTGGATCTTAAGACAAAACAGCATGTACTCATTATTCCTGTAAGACACTGAAACCTGCGTGATTTTAATGAGTTTATTGTGAGCAGAGAACAAACCAGAGCTCCTGTGAGAAACGGCAGTGCAAATCTGCATGTTGAAAAGAATCTGAGGATTTACAGAACATTTGACTGTTACGTAATCACGCATTAATGGTTAATCTTTACAAAACAACACAATATTAAGCTGTATTTCTCACTGGACAACCTGTTGAGACGTGCGCAGACGGATGGATTTAATATTAGCAGTGACTAGATTGCACTTTGGCACAGCAGTTAGCACTGGCGACTCTCTGTTACTGACTCTGTATTACTGACATTATTTGACATTGAGTATGGCTCTGGCCTGATCAGCTCCAACTTGGCCCCACAGTGAAACCCAGCTGATGTTTTATTCATCTTGTCTAAAATAACCTGACCCGACATAAACCACATCCTGCTGTTGGGGGGGATCCTCACCTATGATAGGCTGGAACAATCTGTCTCTACCCCCTAATAACGCACCCTCTGGCTATCTGCATTAATTCTCGGCTCCCCCACTGGCTCTCTTTGCCGAAGCCGAGCGTCCAGCCTGCGCACGCCCCGGGAGGTCATCATTTCAGCATACATGTGAGACCAGATAAAATGAGAATTACAGCCACATTTAATGGTGTCATTTAAAATCATGCTGAGGTCTGAGATGGAGCTGTGCCTGTCGTCCACTCTGTCCTGCCTGTTTTTTCTCTGGTCTTCAGAAAGATGATGATGAGCTGGGAGAAACCAAGAGGCCAGACACATGCCGATAACAGCAGCAGGGCCATCGAGGCAGTTTTTTGATGGAGCTCTGGTTCTGTTTTAGTTAGTGGAAAATGACATCAAATAGAGGAGGTGGAGTAAGAGGTCATCCTGGCTTGCCAGAAGTTTTGGACACAGGATATATATTGAAGGGGAACCTTGCAGTGACTGCAATAGCCACTTTTTTAAGGAAGGCTCTTTAATTTTACTTCAGGGATTTGCTCCTGTCTAGGGTCACCCTGTACTTTATAAATCACAAATCAAGGTACACCGGCTTCAATCATCGTTGTCCACTCAAAGACATCCGGTGAAATAAAGCAGGCACACATTTTTTTACATACATTACCTGAATGATGTTCTTTCTTTAATTTTACGAGAGAGTCCATGCAGTCCAGAAATACTTTAAGAGCTTATATTAACCACCTTTAGCACCAATGACTAAAGGAAAGGTAAAAATGTTCGGCACACTCTTCTTTACAACTTTGCTTCAGTTCTTTGAGGCAACAGCATTTCCATGAGGTTTGGGTCTGGACTTAAACCTCACGCAACACCTTTCATTGCATTGGATCAAAACCCAGCAGAGGCTATGCAAGAGCAATTGTTTGCCTTAAAACTTAAGTGTGGTGTGTCTGCATTGATCTGCCATCATGAGTGAAACTGAGCTTATCATAGACTTTTTACTAATGCAGTATGGAAAGAAACAAGACTTCAGCACCCACTGGGTCTGCACACAAGGTTTGAGAAAATGAAGAAACAGCACCTCTGTACTCTGGAAGAATACTGGCTGATAGCAAAATGCAAGCAGTTACAGCCATTTTGCATTTTTAGTGCTAATCAATATACTGTGATTATGGTATAACCACAGTATAGGTCTGCGTGGCTGTGATGTATAGTTGCATTTCTCTCCGAGATGACGGTCACTGTAGGTTAGGGTGCATTTCTTCAATGTAAGGATCAGTACTATAAATCCAGCATTAGGCAATAAAGCAAACAGACTTGGGGCCCTGAATTCTCAAAGTAGCAAATCTCCACAACATATAGAAAGAGTCCTGTGCTGATCACTGAGCAGAAAAAGCAAAGGTGAAGCTTGCTGCATTTGGGCAATAAGGACTAGTTTGAAGTCAGTATTTCCGTTTATTACTAAGGTCTCGTCCCAAGTGCAAGCCATCAAACAAAGGCCCAGATCAAAAGTACACAAATGTGTCCAGATAAATGGTAAATGGTAAATGGCCTGTATTTATATAGCGCTTTTCTGGTCCCTAAGGACCCCAAAGCGCTTTACATATCCAGTCATTCACCCATTCACACACACATTCACACACTCATAAAGTAATGTTGGCAGTGAGGAGATCGTTGCACTGGCATCAGTTTTCTTCTTTATTAATAGTGTCTCTCTCTATTTCATCAGATATAAAGACCATGTATAATTTCTCTCAAATGTTATTTCAGACATAAACATGTTCTCTAATATTAACCCAGGGAAGTTAAAAGCTAAGTTGTCTCTTGAGTAAAGTGTTTGTGTATGTACATAAATATAAAATATATATTTTTAACTAACTATCAAACAGCAGGGGGCAAATCCATCATAAAATCAGGTTTAAATGACTTGTGTAGGCACACACTGTGACCAGTGTGTATTTCTGATGAGCAGCACTGTCTGCACATCGGTTTGTGTCATTAACATCACACCTGCTTCTCAATTCAGCTCAGCACTCCTTCCCTGATTTAAAAAAATAAAATAAAATAAAGAAAATGTGGTTTGATTTATACACTGTCACCGGCCAGCTGAGCAATCGTCCATTGCTGGCCATCAAGGGCATCTCTGATCTGACTGTAAATAATCAATTATTTCAGCTAATGACCCTACAAGATCCCCTTTAGATGAGGTCAAGCTTCCACTTGGCAGGCGCCCCTCCACCCCCGCAGAGTCGACAAGCTATCCAACATTAGCGGGCGCTGACACGTCCTCCCAGCCTCCCCGATGGACTGAAGGACCGGCTCTCCTCTGCTGTGACAGAAAACTCCTGGTCTAAGCGCTCAGCTGTCTTGTCAGCCAGTCCATCCTCCCAAGCAGTCAATCTACAGTTTTTTAATACCAAGGGTGTTGTGCTTAATTAGACGGTGGCGGAAAATATGTCCAAGAGCGACAGCGTTGCTGTAGGTCAGGAGATGACTGTCAAAGTGTCATGTTGTGAGAATATTATCAATATGTTAGCCTTGTCCCTCAACTCTCTATAGCCTAATAGAATTCTAGGAGAATGTTCCAGATTCCTGAGAAAGGGCAGATCAGAGCAGCCGGACAGGTACCATATGGGGTACAAAGAGGTAAGGTACCATTTTTCATGCTCAGTGTTTTTACTTAAACAAATGTTTAGACACCATTTCTGGTTTTGTGTCTTTACATTGATTTATTGACTGGGATGAGTTACTACCTATTATTGTCCTATCGCTTTGAGATGAAGCACTCCTGTTTCAGAATTCGTTACAAGGAAAACAAAATATTCTTTCCCAACAAAGCAACTGATGATAAAAAGACCAGAGCATCTCTAAAGAGTTCGTCAGGTGGTTAGTGATGGTTACTGAGTCTAACCCAGGAGATTAGGGTTAAACTCCGGTTTAAATTTTCAGTTTAAGCTTTACTACATTTAGTTTTGTCTTGCTGTGAGGCAACAAAGCTCTGTATCTTTTATGACTGGCTTAATGTGGCAATAAGGATCATAAACAGGGAGAACAGAATTATTTTAAAAAATGAATTTCCATCATAATAACTGATGAACGGAAACATTAAAGTTATTTAAACATATTGTTATGCTTTTTTTATGTAGTTGTTAACTTAAATTTATTTTATTTTATTAACTGCAGATTTGCTCATGTATTAATTTTCTTTCCTGTAATTAAAAGTATCATTCACCAAAGCTTTTTTTTTGTTGTTTTTTTTTGTTAATAAAAAATGTTGAGGATGAGGTCAAAGTTTTACTTTGTATTTATTAGTTACATGTGGGCCTGATAGTGCTTGTTTCACATACTGGAGAGTAAAGTTGTCAGTGGACTGTCGTTTGATGAATCAGGAGAATTTCCTGTTGTTAAAATGTCATCTTTAAATGCACACTGCTCAGAAATCCAAAGTGACTCAGCTACAAAGCAGTGAAAGTCTAGAGCTGAGCAGGTGGCTGAAACCTCCACGTTTCATTTGAAGGCTGTCGTTCTTTATTTTTGATGCTGAGTTTTAGCGAGAACCAAAATCCTCTGCAATTAAATGGACCACAGTCGGTCTCTGTGCCATTTTGAGTCTGGCAAACAGAGCTGCTGCTACACAAGTCAGTATTTCTGGATTTTCTAATTATGTTGGATTTGTATTTGTTAATCTTCAGTGTGGCCTGCTGGGAGACGAAGCAACATTTCATTTTCAAACAAAAACATGGGTTTTAGCCGCTGTCTAGGGTGATTGTGTGATTTGTGGATGTGTGTTTGTGCGTTTTCATCATTGTTATACCAAAAAATCCTCAGTACTCCAGCAGGGAAATGAATTTCAGATTCAGCGCTGCAGAGCCTAACTGCTTTCAGCTCAGCCTCCAAGGTTCAAGGGAGGGTTGTTTTCCAATAGCTTTATTTTGCTCGTGCCCATTGGGAATGATAAATATGCTTGTTTTACAAAATGATGTTGTTTGAATACATAACAATGATTTCTGTTTCAGAGTCAGGTTCAGTTTCTGTTTTTTAATGTATAATATGGTTGAATTTTAAATGTGTGTTTTGGGAAAACAAAATTTAAAAGGACAACTACTTATGCCCTAGAACGCACAGCTGGAATTGATGAGCTAAAGACCACCGAAAGCATAAAAATCAGCTTTTTCTTCACTCAGCATTATAGGCAGCATTAGAGTGAGCAGCATGTGGCAGTGCTCAAACTAAATTTATCTCTTCACGATCTCGTAATTTCTCAAACATTCTCAAGCTGCTTATGACCAAAATGTCAATTGCTGTGTTTTATCTGCTTTCTCGGTTTTACATTGAAATGTCACACAACCTGGCGTGTGCATTAACTCTTTTATCTAACATGCACGACCCTTTACTGAGAAAAATTATGATGTTCACTTTAAGTTTAACGACAGTAACAAATTTCATTAACATTAGTGATTCCCACTGTGGTGTACCAACTCTAAAGTTGGACTGTTGCTTAACACTTCAGGACCTTTGTCAAATTCTTTTTATGTGCCAAATGTTTTTGGTCGGTATCACTGGAATTGTAAAACTCCAAAAAGGATGAGCCCATCACAGATGTGCAGGTCAGTCATGCCACGTGCTCCCTCCCCAGTCATTGTTGCTGGTTTTTCAACTGTGTGCAGATAAGAAGACTCTTGATTCAGAAGGTGGTGGCATTTCTTTGCCTTTTTTTCAGCTTTATTAGACAGATCAGTGAAGAAACAACAGGAAAGTTGGGACAGACATGCAGCAAAGGGCCGCGGGTCAGACTCGAACTTGGGTCGGCCGTTCTCAGCCATAAGGCATGTGGGCATTCGCTCCGCATGATGAACTAAACTGGCATCAGGAAGGTGTTGGCATTTGTGTTTGTGTGACAGAGTTTGAACTTTGTTTTGCACCAACATTAATGTTGGTAGAGAAACAGTTGGTGTGATTTTGTTTCCGTAGACCACTGCGATGAAATTTAAATCAAATAATCAAGTGCAGACTTTCATTTTTAATTCCAGTAGTTTTTTAAAGAAAATGGCATTAGTCATTAGGAATTATAGCCATCGTTACGCTACAAAAACAAAATAAACCTAAAGAGGAAAAACAGAAGTCTACACATTCTACAAAAGCCTGAAAGACTTAACAATTAAAGTGTAAGATGATAGAATTATTTTTCAAGGTTAAGAAAAACAACTTTACAACATATAACCAAGTCAATGTCATTGTCTGAAGGTCTAAAATGAAGAGATCGTTGGTCACACAGATAAGGTCAGACTGGACTTTGCCACAAAAGCCTCTAAAAGAACCAGAAAAGTTCTGAAAAAAAAATCTCTAGACACATAAAACCAAGACTAACTTGCATCATTAAGCTGAGAAGACAAAAGTATGGAGGAGGAGAAAAACAGCTCATGATCCGAAGCATAGCGCATCATCAGTCAAACATGGCAGAGGCAGAAGCATGGACGCGCATGGCTGCTGGTGGAGCTGCTGATAGAAGCAGCAGGATGAATTGTGAAGCACTGAGGACGATACTGTGCTCAGATTCAGCCAAATGCTGCAAAACAGATCTGACGGCGCTTCACAGAGCAAATGATAATGACCCAAAGCATGCTGCAGAAGCAACTCAAGGGTTTCTCAAGGCAAAGAATGTTCTTTAAAGGTCAAGTCGGTCAGCTGAACTCAACCTGACAGAGCACAATCAGCAACTGAAGGTGGCTGCACTAAAGGCCTTTCAGAGCCCAAAGGAGGGAAGCACAGCAGACCTAATCGTGTGGATTTAATGCAGTGCTATCTATGATTATGGCCTTTAAACATTTATTTGTTATGGAAACTTATTTCTGCCACTGAATTTTTTTGTTTTTTAATGTTTTATGTCTTTTTTCCATAAGCGATTATCCTAGTTTAATATCTCAAACTTAAATACTTAAAATCACACAACTCAAAATTTCAAGACGTTACCTGGAATTTAAACCTCAAACTTCTTCTTAGCTCTGCCTGGAACTTATTTTTCTTTTCTTAAGTAGTGGAAACAAACTTCCATAGTTTTTAGCCTTGTCATTTTTGTATAAGATTTTTCTAGATTCTCTGCTTGTTTTAATTCTATGTAGCATAAATTATGAATCCTCCCAAATGTTCAGTTCATTTCCATTCTGTTTCATTTAAATAGCATCAAATCATTTTGTAAAGTAAAGACACTACAATAAAACAAAGAGAGCACCAATAAGCAGATGACTATGAGCAAGCACTTTGGCGACAGTGGGAAGGAAAAACTTCCTTTTAACAGGAAGGAAACTGCAGCAGAACCAGACTCACCGAGGAGCGGCCATCTGCCGGGGGTGAGGGGCGGGAAACAGGACAAAAACATGCTGTGGGTGAGAGCCACAGATTAATAATAACTAATGATTAAAACAGAGAGGTGTATAAACACAGAAGTCCGCAGCAGCCCAGAACTGTTACTGTGTAACTAAGTGAGGATTTAAGATCACCTGGCCCGGCCCCAACTGTAAGCTTCATCAAAAAACAAAGTTTTAAATCTAATCTTAAAAGTAGAGGGGTGTTTATCTCCCGTCATGCTGGCATGGAACAAATGGCATGCTTATAAGGTTTTTCATAAATGTGAACCTCTCCCCATCTTTACTCTGTCATACCAACACCACATGTTTGCTTTCTAGCATTACACAACTTTTCCAGTCTTTTGTTTTCCCTTTTTAATGTGCTTAAATTAAAAAGTGATTGTTTTTGTTAAAAAACAAACAAACAATTGTTGCATTTTTAGTCTTTTTAACTGGAGTTTAAATGGTTTTCCAACCACTGCATTTTATTCAAACTGCATCTGAGCTTTTTTGGATATTTTGTAAGAAATTTGAGCTGCAGCGATTCACCCGTATCATGCCTGTCCTCAATCATTCATGGTAACAGTTTAATTTGAGCAAGAATAAACCCACAACAATTGCTTTGTTTTTACTTTCGCCCCTTTTTTGTATGAGAAATGAGACATAAATTTTTAAAAAAAAATGCCATTCAGCCTTGCAGCAGCACAACGTCTCTATCAGAAGACCTGTCATATCCTCTGGAATTCAAACATGGGGGCGGACATGTTCATCTTTTTTGAATGCAGAAGTGGAAACAATGCCAGGCAGCTTCCTTTCCTCCCCTGTTTTCCCCTTCATCTATTTCCTGCGATGATTCATCTGCTAAAGTCTTGAGCGTCGTTAATAAAATGTATCCTCCAAGTGAACCCGCTGCCTGCTCAGAGGCTCTCCTTGGTTTTGTGTGCCGTCTTGGTGGCAATTTAATGACTGCTGAAGTGCCATTAAAACGAGCGTTGGTCTTTAACAGGGAAAACGCCACCTCTGCTGTAATCATCCTTGACCTCTGCCAGGAACCTCTTGGTAGAAGACGTTACTGTTCAGCTTCCTCTCACTTTGACAGGCTGTGCAGATGCAGCTGTCCGTGCAGACATGTCAAGTCATGTCGGCATCCACAAAGGAATCGGCTTCTTCTGTTAGCGCTGGCTCGACATCGGCATGAATGTGGATGAATCATTCATGAGTGAGAAACCACGTAATGATCTGAGTGAAGATTAGAGTCCAAAAATGATCTGAACACATCGGCGTAAAACATCCGTTTGAGCTCAGTGATGAATTTTGCATTTATAAGAAATTAATAAACCAAAAAAATTTCAGAAAGCATCTTGATAGATGATGAGATGTTTTAAAGGATAAAGAAATAATAATATTAAATGACTAAATTTAAATAGGTATATTTAACTTAATTTATGGCAGTTTTGTAGTTTTTTCATCTCAAGGTGTTTTGTGTTTTAAGGTACAGTAAAGACCCTGCAAATATTATAGAGACAGCCCCACCAACCTGATGCTTCCACACGAGCAGCACTTGATGATGATGGGAGAAAGACTTCTCAGCGAGGGGCAGCCATCTGCCACAAGCGGTTGGTGGGTGACAGGATGGAGAAGAGAGAAAAGGAGCAAAGAGAGACTTTACCTCCTTGTATTGAGTTATCGGCACTGTTTGCCTGCATGCTGAGGAGTACAGCTGTGCGCACTTGTTTCATTTATTAATTTGTGCTCGAGTGTTCGAGTGCAGGACTCTTCTGCAACAGCAAGTACAAAGACATGTGGGACCGTTAATGTTTGACAGCAAATCTTTAATTTAGCAATGTTGTCTTATAATTTTAGTTATGTTGTGTTTAAACTTTGATTGGTGTGGACGTGTGATTGGGTCTCCAGCGTGGCAGTGTTTAGTTAAAGGGTGACGTTACAGTACGGTTTGATATTTAGAGGCGAAGAAAGGTGATGTGACAAACTGGAAAGGAGAAACTGATTCAGCCTGTTGACTGAAGTGAGCCATGGTGTCACTGACAGCGCGCTCTTTGTGTTGCATTAACTGCATTTGTTCTGGTTGCTGAATGACTCACAGTGTTTTCTTTTAGCTTTAAACACTAAAAGAAAAGAACAGATGATATTTTCTAAAATGTAACACTAAGGTAATGCTACTCTTAGCGCTCAGGTATTTCCATGGCACTGAGATGAATTTTGTGTAGGTGGGCTAAAAAGCTTACCATCTGTGATGCAAGTATGCGGACGAGGAAAGTGGTGAAAAGCAGGTTGTGTGACCTGAAAAATGAGAAGACTTAGTTTTAAAATAGTCATTTCACATTTATGACTGTATTCTCGGAACTGATCAAACTCTCTTACTGGTTACCATAAAGTCCTGATGAGTTATGTTCCAGTAATGTGTGGGATGCATAGAGTGAGAACTATCACTGAAGACTACTTCAAGAAAGTACAGAAGGACAGCCAAACAGAGTTCAGGCTGTAATACAGATTAAAGATGATCATAGCAAATCTTGACTTTCAAGCTCGTTACAGTTGTACAAACTCTGTTTTTACCTTAAATACCACATTTAAATTTATATTTGCATATTTCAGTAAACTGTTTACTTCCCATTTTCTCAATAAAATATAAAGAAATGAGAGGTGAATTAAGACTTTTGTACATTACTGTATATCTAGTCAAAGTACATAAAGTGCAATTTGGGTTCCTATCATGGGTTAGATTTTGGTTTTGGTAAGCAGAACATCAGACCTCTTTAATTGCTATATGCTGAAAGGTCATTATGAATTTTTATTGTGCCATGAGGCCAAAAACATTCCCGGCTACGTTAGCTTTCCTTATATGATCTGTAAAGCTTTTGTTGCCCAAATACTATTAAAAAAACCCACATTAACAATAAATGAGCTGTTGTGATGTGCAACACTTTCTTTTCTTTCAGACGCCGTGAGAAATGTGGTGCTGTCCTCAGCAGTGACTGCAAAGCTGTTGTCAGATCAAACAAGCAGTTGTGGATTAACTTTAAATTAAAGCTCTGTTGTCAAAACCAGTCAGATTGTTTGGCTTTGCCACTTAAAAAATGTCCAACTGATTACTTCATGTATTATGAGCAATTGTGAGCAAGGCAAAGGTTAAAATATCAATACTACAGTCTAAATATCAGTACACAGTTGAAGACCAACATGTGGGCTAACCTCAAAAAACCTACAGCACATGTGTCAAACTCAAGGCCTGCGGGCCACATCTGGCCTGGCGGACATTTATATCTGGCCCGCGAGATCATTTTATATAGATTTATTATTATTGTTATGCATGGCCTGGCGATATGAGGCGCTAATAACACACAAACTACAGATCCCAAAATGCAGCGCTGCAGCCTCCTTGTCGAACGCTAGGCTACCTGGGAACATTCCCGCGTCAATCAAGTCAAACTTCTGTTATTGTAAAGTCCTAAAAATGGAGCATGTAATGATCACCGTGACGCAAACCGTAAATTTTTTCCGAACTAAAGGTTTCAATCGCTGTCAATTTCAGTCTTTTATGTGGGAAATAGATTGAGAGTTTGCCGACATTCCTTATCATACTGAGGTCCGTTGGCTGAGTCGGGGAAAAATTCTCAATAGAGTTTTTGAGCTCAGCAAGGAAATCTGTCAGTTCATGGACATGGCATGTATGATGCGGTGAAAGCATTTCAAGTGAAGCTGTCACAAATGCACCAGTGCAACTTGCCTCACTTTCCTTGTTGCCAAGTAATGTTGAACCAAGTCAGCGCAACAGTGTTCCCAAATGCGCACTTTGCTGATAAACTGAGCGCACTGAGTTTGCGGCGCTTTGGTGACTTTGAAGCACAAAATGAGAATTTCGAGCTGCTTCACAACCAATTTACAGTTGACGTGGAAACTGCACCTGTGCAGATTCAGATGGAGCTGCATTCTAATGGGACACTCAAGGCAAAGTACGACACTGAATGGCCCGCACAGTTTATTAGTTCCACTCCTGAAGCAATGCCCAGCTCCGTCTACATGCAGCTCGAACCTTGTATATGTTTTCATTTATTTTTTCTGGGGTTTTTGGCAGCATGTTCATATTTCTAACTTGCATAATTTTGACAGGATAGACTTTTATGGAGAGTAAAATATTTAAAGTTAAAGTTTATTTTTTTAAGTTTATTTATTCTGGAATTATATTCCTGTCTGTATTTATTCATATTCATGTTAAAAAAAACATTATTTTAGTGTGTTCAATAAATGTTTATCTTTTTTGGCCCGCGACCTAAAGTGTGCCTTGAGGTTTGGCCCCCTGAGCAATTGAGTTTGACACCCCTGACCTACAGGCTTTATGGTCTAGTGGATTATTTCCTGTATGAAGTGTGGATCTGTGGAAGATCCAGGAACCATCTGTGAAGTCTTAACTTCAGCTACTCAGAGATCCTGAGAGTCCTTTAAAACTGGCTGGCTGTACTGGTTGACTTTGTTGGTATCATCAACAGATCAGATGTGAGAATGCGTCACAATACTTCACCTGGAAAACACAAAGTGGAGTTTAGTTTGTTTCATGTAAATTACTGGAATGAACTGGAAAACCTTTTGTTACCTTCTGGACTTTATGAAGCAGAACTGAATGGGATGTATTAACTGTTTTCTTTTCTTGATTAGTATATATTTTAAGCTTTGAAGTGCTGGTGTGGTCTTGAATTGCATTTTATATACTGTAGTATTTAAAATAAATCTGGGTGAGACTAAGAAAGCTGCAAATCTTTTCTAGGGTTTGACTGGATGTTTTTCTTGGTTTTTTGATAAGAAATTAATCACTTTCCTGGTGAGGTGAAGGTCCACCTGCTTGTTTTAAGTCTTACTGAATACGGGATGCATTTGATAAATCGTGGTCATTATTAAAGTCAAAAAGGTTTACTGTGTGACTGACAAGTCGCTAGCCAGTGAGTGTCTAGACTCTTTCATCTTTTTGGTCATATCTGCCAGCTTTTAATCACTTTCTTTTATAAAGCGTCAAAATGGCGATGGCACAAAAGCTTAACTTTCTCTAGGTTTCTCTGACCAAAGGGTGGCAACCCAGGGACTATTTCATCTCTTTATATACCATCATGTTTTAATGCTTCATAAATATATATCTTTAAATTTCAATACATTTGAAAGACCATCTCTGAATCGAGGAGGGGGCCTAAGGGTACGTCTTTCGCCATCTTACAATGCTGTGATTGCAGCCATTCCCCAACTCTCTGTGAATGATACTCATGGACATTGATCAGTGGTTGTTCAACAATGGTGATGACAATTTGCATATTAATGATCAAGGAACTGACCTCCCAGCCCATTGTTCATTCAGTGGGCTGGTTTCAGTTATTTTGCAAATGTACTGTTTATAAGGTTGAGGGAACCTGCAGTCAGCTGAGACTGAGGATGAGTGACGAAATGTTTCTCCCACTGAAAACGTTACGTCCAGATGAACAGAATCAACCTTTTGGTATTTGAAAACCAATTAAACTTGTTTTTGTAATACCATTGTTCAGCATTGTAGAAAGAAAAAAGAACCTATTATTAGAGGAGTGTAATGTCTCAGCTAAAACTCCCTAGTGCTTTCTGGAAGTAAGAGTATCTGAAATGGTTTTTGCATCCTTGTTTGCATTATTTGAGTCCTTACAAAGCTGCAGACAATTCATCATGTCATTTCTTATCAGCAGCAGAACATGTGACAGAAAGTGTTTCTCACTTGAATATCGCAAAGTTAATTTTGTAGTCCAGCAATGACACAAAACAGACAGGCCTGATAAAACCAGCTCACGGGCCTTCACTTATCACCATGGCAATGAAAGCTCTCTGCATGCCAAGGATTAAGAATTTGACTGTAAAAGCATGTGCATTGAAAAAACCCAGTATGACCATTTATTAGTGCTCACATGTCCAGCAAAACAGAAGAATCTTCAGAAGCTAACATTATTGGCTTTGGCAGTTATCCTTCTAGAAACACGATACTTGGCAGCCATGTTAGTGAAACCTGTTAAAAGCCCTTTAAAATGCAGAGAGAACCATAGTTTCAATTTCAATGCTGTCCAGGAGAATTGAGTATATAACTAAAAATGACATATCAATGCTGTGTCAAGCATTCATTATCTATATAATAAGCAATTGCAATTGTTCATTTTTTAAGCTTTTGTGCAGATGTGATGCATGTGTACTGTGAGTTTTAATTAACTTGCCAAAGAGACAACACATCAAAGTTATGACAAATTGACTGATGTAAGCATTGCTACTGTATTTCTGTTACATTTTTTTAATTTAATCTGTAGCATCGTTCTAATTTTTTAGGTTTTATTTATTGATTTTTTACTATAATCATAAAAATGTGATACTCTATAGAATGATTAGCAAAATCTATAAAATAAAACCACTTTATGTGCAAAGACTATGTCCAAAACAGGGTTTAACCTTACTTTTACCTTATATAACCTTACTTTTGCTGTCCTTGGGCAAAGATTCCCCAACTTTAATGCTTAAATTAGAAGCTCAATCCGGAGCTCCAATGTCATCATCTTTGGCTTATCATATAGAAATGCAAATTTACATTCTCCAGTGAGCTAAGAAAAATATGTAAACTTAATCTCAACTGACTGGCATGGCTAGTGCATATACTGTATATTCTGTGTATTTGTTATCTCACTCTTATTGCTTGTTCTTATTGTCCTGATCTTCAACGTTATGCTGCTCTGTTATATGTTAATTGCCCCTGGGGGATAAATAAAGTCTTTCTGATTCTGATATACCTTCCACCATACAGGTAAAGACTTTCGTGATAGGTAAGTACAACAACATAATTGGTTCATGTGTTTCTCAGTTTGGTGGACTGGGTGGGACAATTATAGTATATATGTAGTGTCTGTATACAGTTCATACTGAATCATGCTGTTTATTTCATGGCTATTAGCATATTTATGACGGCGCTAAGAAGTCTGAGGCACGGTAGCTGGCTGGATCGAGTCTTGTAGTGTCTTGATGGATTGATTGGCTGACATGATCTGCAGGAACATATGCATTCTCTCCATAATAATGTAGCTTCTGGTACATCTACTTTACACTGCCACAACTATTAATCATACTCTGCATGACAAATGAATGGCAAATTAACTTTCAGACACCAAGTTTCAGCTCTGTCGCTCCAGTTTGTCAGTAAGTGACCTGGAAGAGCTTTGATGACCCCTCAGCGACTCCAATTCTTTGTTGCAGTGCACCAGACCCCTCTCGGCTGTAGCATCAGTGAGCGACTCTTTATCAATCAGCCTTGGCATCCATTCCAGCCTCTGCCACCTGTCCCACTCTGTCAGTGTCAGAGCACATTTCACGAGCAGGCCAAAAGCAGTCGGCTAGATTTAGCTACTGGCTCACAGAAGGGTTTCTTCACGGGTCATTACGTAGCAGAATAGTGGGCTGTTTACGAAGCCATTACCGCAGGCGCTCAGGGTGTTATGTGGTTTTCGGGGATCTGTTTGTCGGTCGAGTCTTGGGTTTATTTAATTATATCTTTTCATCTGGGATCATGTAAGAGCAGAATGTCCAGTTGGATAGGGTGACTGCAGACTTGGCAGGGAGTCAGAGGCTTCCTGTCTGACCATCATTAAACCTTTTGTTGGCTTTGAAAACATCCTTCACTCTCCTTCAACAGTGCAGCACAGGTCAAAGACAAATGTGAAATAAAAAAAAATTAACACAATATTGCGTAAAGATGCAAAGAAATGTGTAGAAACACAGACAGAACATCTTAAAGAGCACCACCTGCTTCCTTTCCCCCATGTTTTAGTGTTTGCCATAGCCAGTGGCCCAAGGCTAGGAAACAAAAGAAGACGGGCCAGGTCTATGGCCAGATGCTGGCCTTTTGAAGCCAGCGACAATATTTCCACCAGCTGCAATCACAACTTAAGCAGTGAGTTGAATAGCAGAAGAGAACCCTTAATTTCCTGCCAAGGATTTTTTGCTTGCATTCTGTATTTTTACCTTGTAGCTTAAATGTTTGAAGTGTTTAAAGTGAATGAGTGAGTTGTATTCAACACAGAGTGGAGAGGCAACAATGCTGGTCTGTAGAGCTTGGCCGGTGCAGGATTATACCTGCATTTCTGCCTGGAAATAGCTGTATATGAACTATAAAGTGTATTTAAAAGTGCATATGCGAAAAAAATGTTCTGCAGAATTCAACCAAAAGGTCAAGTGGAGCTGCAGCTAATGTATATGTACAGGTGCTAGCAAAGAGATGGCACCCTAACTGCAATAAAAGAAAGCTAGCAAGATTTTTACAATAAATTTCAATAATGATTTATTACAATAAATCATTCAAAAATATGGATTACCCAGTGTTTTTATTAGGCAACCCAGTAGTTTTTAAAGAAACAACAATCGTTTTTTTATTTGTTTGTTTGTTTGCTTGGGTTTTTTTCCTGAGTCAGTAAAAATTTACAGGAAACTGATTGGCAGAAAAATGCTACAGTGAACAAACAGCATCTGAACTATTCATATAAAAGTGAGCCAGTCACTTTTTGGTGGATATGGTCAGACCCTACACAATATGTGTACAAATATGAACATAGCTACGTTACTGGCATTGACGCTAGGATTACCCCACCCCCCAAAAAAGATGTTCAGATAATAATTTCAACTAAAACTGAGCTGATTAGGTACACGTTTGCAACAGTATCAGTACCAGCAGTGGCATCTTCACTCGCTCCATTGGACACAACTCGTCGCAGCACTGCTGCAGACATACAGCCCCCCCCCCCGCTAGTAGCTGAACACATGACCAGTACCTGATGTACAATATGAGGAATTTCATGACGTCAGTAAAGCTACCATTTCAACAGCAATTAAGCTTGTTCACATGTTATACATTAACCATTTAACTGTTGTCAGTTTTCTCATAGCCACATTAGCTGTCTGCTCACTTATCATTAAGGCACTGGCTAGCGGCTATGGCTAACAATAAAATAGTAACATTAATGTTGTAGCTAGGCAACAGATGTTACCAGTCCTTCCCTCTATAACGATAGTGTTAAATAGATGTTGTTAAATAACTGAGTGAAGTAAGTGTTCTACGAGCAATTAGACAGAAGCAGTGGCACCTTAGTGGTACTTTACCAACTCCATCTGATCAACAACATATATATATCGCGCAAGTCAGCAGAAGCCCCGTCCAACACAAACATATGATTCTTTTTTTTTTGTACACCTGAAACAAAATTTTTCATAATTATGTAAAAATGCCAATAAAACAATCACCAATACTCAAATCAAAACCAAAACTGAAGCACAAACTTCTTGGATGGTCTGTACTACACAATAATTGCATTAAAATCCTCCAAATCCTCCACTCTCACAAATGTATTTGAGAATTTAGTAGTGCAAACTAGTGGAAGAGAGGTCTAGCAGACAGTTTTCAGCTACATCTTTCAGTGAAGCCGTGCACCTAAATTTAGCGCAAAGAAAATCTAAATTGGTGAAACAAAAGGGGAGAAAAAAACATCAACCGTAAAATTGTTATGAAGGGGGGAAACTATCCATAGAGACCAAAACCACTTTTTTACTGGGCAGTAAACAGCTTTTTAATGCTGTTGACTTGGGCATTTTAACACGGGGGTCTCTGGGGACTGACTTACTTTTCTAACCAGCCAAAGTGTTTATTTCTGGCACTTCATTTTTTTAACCCCAGAGATTGCCACTTGGCTCATAAACTGCCTTCGAGACATATTACTTTTTTTGATCACAGGGATGAAACGGATGAAAACCTCTTATGGGAATCTTACATTCACTTTGGTTGTACAATCACAAATCCTTTCGGAAAGCAGAAAAACTGCATGCCAACGTGGATAAACCTGTAAATGGATCCCAGATTGATGGCCTTGTTGCCAGAGAGCTGTTGAAGTTGGTGATGCATCCCTGTATCTAAACTGATCAATTTTCTAACTTCAACACAGTCCTCGGTAGAGTGACTCATCCCTCATCTCAGTTTGAATGAAGACATTCATCTTTTTGCTAATGCATCAGTAAAACTGCTCATATAATTGGACACTCCAGTAAATTTTGATTAAAGACCTCTAACACTTTGGCGCCTGATGGCCGTCTGAAAGGAAAGCTCCATATCATAAAGTTGTTATACAACCTTCAGAATGAAATATAAAACACCTTCCATTATCTCTGCTTATTTCTGTCCCAAAACTGAGGAGCAGAGTGTAAAATAATAAGCTCCATAGAGTGAAATAAAAGCTTGGGATTCAGTATTTTATCTAAAATGTTAATATTTTCCCAGCATAAAAAAAAGAAGAAGAAAAAAAAGCAGGGGGGGGTAGGGGGGTAATTTAATACAGTTCAATTCTGTTACATCCTGGACCAGTGATAAGAGGGGGATTTATCTGCTGGTGCTGGCCTTTTGAATGCTAAGTAGTGTCATTTTTTTATTTTTTTGGTGGAGTGAATTATCTTAGGACGTTCCACTCAAAGCCTTGAATAAACACAGAGGTGATAAGGACTTTTTGGACTCATGTCACTTCAAATTCTACTTTTTAACAAGCTCTAATCTGTCTCAAGTGAAAATTAGAGCAGCTTTCCATATTTACTTTTTAAATGACTGATGTAAGTTTTTTTAATGAGAAATTCATTTTAAATTCTTGGTAAGTCCTTGATAATAAAGCCCTTTATAACAAATTACATTCATTCATTAGCGCTGTTGCCTCACAGCAAGAAGGTCTTGCAAGTTCTCCTCATGTCTGTGTGGGTTTTCTCGGGTTTCCTCCCACAGTCTAAAGACATGCAGTTTTGTGGGGTTGGGTTAATTGGTGATTCAAAATTCCCCATAGAGGAATGATTGTCTGTTTTAGTCCTGTGACAGAGTGGTCACCTGTCCAGGGTGTACCCTACCGGCTGTGGCAGCTGGGATATGAGTCAGCATCCATCCCCCACCTCCTCACCCCCCTGCTACCCTTAATTGAATAAATGGAAGTGGATGGATGGATGGTAGACTTAAATGTTGCCATGACTTAAGTCACACATTGATAGTGTTGATTATGTTGCACCTGGTGGCTCACTTTATGTGGTACTGCACAGCCTGACCTTCGGATGGATCCCTACTAAAATATAAAGATAAACTGACACTGATTGTGAAATGGAGGAAGACGTGAGTGGAAGAAAACTACCACAAGAAAAAATATTTATATCTAACTTATTCTTAGGTAGTTGACAGGGTTGCATACAAATCAAATATATTTTTTACATTTACAAGAATTACCTAAATTACACTTATATAAATTACTTCTCAGTAATATGTCCCAAACTGGCTACACTAATGTAGTCTGTGCCCCACAGTTTATTGGGCTCTGGTCAGTCAGGAGCTCAGTGGTTTGATCCCCTTGCTCCTTCAGTCTGTATGTCGAGGCATCTTTGGGAATAATACTGAACCCTGAGTTTCCCCTGATGCATCCATCAGAGTGTGAGTCTGTGTGTGAATCTTGGACAAAGCACTTAGCCTAAAAAAAAAGTCCTGCATGAATGTGTTTGTGATTGGCTGAAGGAGGCTCATAGTAAAAAGCGCTTTGAGTGCTCAATTAAAGTTGAAAAGCACTTTGTAAGTACCCGTATATTTAGTCTATAGTCATTTATCTACACTAGGACACTATACTGGAGGACTTAAAAATCTAAACCTTATATATGCCTGGAACATTACAGTATGTATACATTTACTTTAATATATTAGAACAAATACTATAACTGCAGGAAAATTAACGTGAACTTTTTTTGGAGTGAAATGTTTGCCCCAAGTAAATATTACAGTCACTGGTGCCTGAATATCAAAGTAACTATTAAGACATAAATGCCAAAGTCACCTCCCAGAGTGATGGTACAGTCTTCTTCTTCTGTCAGACTGTGGCTGTTATCAGAGACGCTGCAAAAAAAGGAAACGCAGCACTTAATAAGTCTTGATCATTAAATGTAAAAGAATTCTGAAATGTCAAAGACTTTCTCTGACTGAGCCACTCAAAAAGGGAAATCTATCAGCCATTTGTGATGCTGACATGTTGCACATGTTAAAGTTACGGACACCAAATTCTGAGTTATGGTTCTCTCTGCATTCATTTACATGTGAGCTTTAAAATAACTGCCCAGATAATTGCCCGGAAGTGTTACAAAGATGGCTGCCCAGTGGCAAGCCTTTTGTCTTCATAGACTTAAATGAAATGACTTGTGTGTGCACTTGTAGCGCTTGACTCAAACATTTTCATAGCATCATCATTAGACTTTTTTTTAAAATTAAAAAATGACTAATAATTGACGTAAACATTCCTCAGATTACTCACAAAGGTATTTTTCTAGTAACTTTCAGGTTGTTTGGTGCTCACCATGTTTCTGTTCTCTTTTGTTTTTCTGAGGTATCCATAGCAACCTTGCATTGCCTGCAGATATGCAGATTAAAATGTCTAACAGAGAGCTCTCATGAACTTTGACAGAGGGTCAAACCAAAGCCCTCAAGGAACTTTGCAGCCAAATGCCTTAAAGTCTGTTAGTGTGGACACAGGACCGGCTTTTCTGTTATACATAATTTATTGAACCCTTTTTACATGAGTTTGAATGGATTTTTAAATGTGGCAAGAATCACTCTTCAATTTAGTACCTTTTATGTACCTATTAAGCACAAAGCATATTAAAATATTAACAATGAGTGACCGTGGATAAAATTAGACTAAAAGGGCAGACAGTTTAAAATGGCAATGTCGCAAATAGCTGCACTCTTTTGGAAAAAATAAAGTCTGTAACCTGCTCATGTTGAGTGAGACATACAAACCGTCAGTAGCATCTGGAGGCCGTGCCTCAAGTAAAAATATAGAAACTCATTAAAAAAGAGCTGAAGCTGAAGCTGTAGGGTAAGGGATCAAGTAACTTGTGCAGTGGCTGTGTTTGCATATTCATTCAGCTGAGTGAGTTTATTTTATACTGCCATCCGAGGTTCATTTTGAAATTTTTCCCTGGGCTACATATCCACAACTGGTGCCACTGAATGCTGTAGGTCTCAAGTTAAATTAACATCAGGTTTTCTATGATGATTATTCTCTGTTATGTTCCCAAAAAGTAAAACATGGATGTCATTAGAGTGAGGGGAGTACTTTTCCTTTAACCTCCCACCTCCCTTCCCAATAGACGTTTTCTTCTTCACTGATTCTTCCTCGCCCGTGTTCTTTGTCAGTTCTTTTATTGTCAGCTGGGAGAGAAAGCCCCTTTTTCATCAGAAACCTGCTTTTTGAATTAGTCACTTCTTGCTGTGATTCCTCTCAGAAATGACTCGTGCTGACATTTCTATGCAGGCAATCAGTCTTTGTTGGCACTGTTTAATCTTGCCTTTTCCTTTGGTGCATCTGTGCTCTTCAATCATTATAAAGTCAGGGGGAGAAATGTGAAAAAAGAAGCTCCATCTAGAATGCATGGAGCATCTATGTTGTTGTTGTTATTGTTGTTTGTCAGTCGCTGCAGTTGCTTGTTTTTACTGTCTTTCATCACATCATCGGGACTGTCGGGGTACTTTATCTTCTTCCTGAGCGGAAGCCTCGGCGCTTTCTTTGAATGTAACAGTGAATACAGTTGGTGTGTTTATTATAGTTTATTAATGTCATACTGCCAGTCAGATGAAATGCAGCCCTGAAACCAGTCATGAATTTCCAAGATGATCTTTTTTTTCAGATGTTCTTTATGAATATTAAACAAAGAAATCTAGAAACTTTTCAGTTCAGTGCAATTCAATTTTTCAATTCATTTTGTAGGCCTCAAGTTGCCTCTTTCTATTGTAAGGTAAAAACCTTACAATACTACAGAGAAAACGGAGAAAAGCCCAGCAATCAGGCAACCCCCCCCATGAGCAAGCGCTTTGGAGACAGTGGGAAGGAAAAACGTCCTTTTAACAGGAAGGATCCAGGCACAGAGAGGCGAGGCCATCTGTCCTGACTGCTACTCACTGCACAAAGTGAGATGCTGGGTCTTTTCACACAGCATCCTGAGCTAATTGTATATTCTCTTGGTATTTGTATTGTTGTATTATATTCTGATATATTTGAGTTACGTGGTTTGCCTTCATTATGATTTATTCCTGAGGTTATGTGTTTGTCTCACGCCCGTGTCGCCCATGTAAGTCTGTCGTGTGTTCGGTGTTTACGTTTACCTAACCGTGAGTAGGCGTGTCCCTCTCGCTGCTCTCTGTGCCTTAGGTCTGCATCTTTATTTCCTGTTTTATTTTGATAGTCTCCTGTTCCACGTTCAGTGTGTTGGCATCATGTTCGTTTGTATCAGCTGTGTTTCCAGTGTGTTTCCACTCCCCTCGTCTCCTCTCTGTGTAATTAGTGAGTGAGTTTTCTGTTATTCGTTGTCAGGTCGTCTGTTATGTTCACACCATGTCTTTAGGTTTCCTCGTATCCAAGCCAGATTTTCATGTTTAAGGTTGTCATGTTTATTTTCTAGTTTTCCTCGTTTAGGTTTAGTTTAGTGTTGAATTGTTTTGCCTCACCCTTTGTTTTGTGTTCTTCATCAGCCACAATAAATGATGAGCTAGCTTTTCGTTAAGAATCCTGTTTTGTTGACGTTTTGTTTGTTTGTATTTGGGTCCACTACTCTCCACTCCACAGACTGTGACAAAGGGGTTGTTTTGTACCACCAGGTAACATCTACTAACCGTTTACTGTTGACGTCCATAGGACCTCTGTGTACAGGCTATTTATATTCCAGATAAGGATGTCTTTTTAATGTCAAACTCATTTCATATGTAGTTTTTATACTGCTTCTGCATGTTTGGGTTCTGTAGTCCCATGTTTCCACAGGTTGGGCAGATAGTCCAGTTCAAACATACACATTTGCACAAACTTCTCGTACTTTCCATCACATTTTTCTCAGAGCAGTGGTGTATGTATAATTTACCGCCTCTTATAACCCAGTCATTTTCCTGTGGTTTCAACTCTCACGTGATCTTGTGATATCGTGTGTCCAAGCAACACACCACTCAACAAGAATACATTTTAAAAGTATTAAATGGTTTAATTTCATGCAGATCGTACATGATTCAATTACGTTCACCACAGAAACATAAAATGATTTTGTTCAAATTACATGTTAGACTTTTGTAAATGTAACCACCCGATTTCACGTTTTTGAGTGTGGGTGTACTGGAGAAATGCAAGTACTAATTAATATTAAGACTAAATGAAATAATACCTGAATTTCACTCACTTGTAATTAAATGGAGAGTGTGTTTGTACAGTTAAAAACATAGCAAAGCCATGTTATTTGTCTGCTAATTATACTAAAATCCTCCAAAAGGCACTGTGACATCAATGAAGCCTGGCAGATAGCAGCAGCTCCATAAGCATTTTCAAGCTTTTCATTCAAAACAGCCATGACCTTAACCATGAACTTAACATCTGAGATATGTTATAAAACCCATAAATGTTCTAATTTATAGTTTTTAGAAATTAGTTATAGAGACCAAAAGCATGTTTTTTAGCAGGCTGTGAACAGCAGCTTGTACCAGCTCCTCTAGCTCAGTAGTTTAGCTTCTAGTCAATCTCCAGGTATACTGCATATGCTACACACTGAAGGAAGACGAGGTTCATCCAGGTGCACATTGAGGTTTATTGCTCTGAAACACAGCAAAACAGCAGTTCTGTGTTACTGACGGCTTCCATTACAATAACCTGTGTGGCCTGCGTTACTTTTGTGTAAGGATTACGCGTAATGGCCCTTTAGTAATCTGGTTTAGGAAACAGAGTAAATGACAGACAATAAACCAGTTAAAAATACACAACATAAATATACTAGTTGGTTTACCAAAACATTTCTTAGAACTTTAACTGAAACCAGCTAAGTATTTTCTATCATATTTCTGATGGAACATCACGATTACAAAGCCTGACATAGTAGCTAGCCTACCCACGTTACTAGCGTTACCCACAGATAACCTGAATTAACTCTCTTATTTGGTCACATTAAACACCTTATAAACAAGAATGACGCTCCAAGCAAACTTTTGCAAGGGATTACTTTGCCAGTCACTCATTTGACTGAGCAGCCACTGCCACCTATTGGCGAAACTAAATATCACCTTAAAACCACATCAGGTGGGAGCAAATGAGCTTTTCGCTCTGTTTCGGTAAGCAAAGGAAAACGTCACATTATCAGGATTCACAAGCTTTTCATAAAGTGAGTCTAACTGCAGGAAACTAACTGAAAGAAATGACTATGATTTTTGACTGCGTTGTCCTCAGTTTATAGACATCCTAACATGAAATCATATTTGGAAGTTATTAGGTCCACGTAAATGGTTTCATCATGACAGTGTAAAGGGGCATCCATACAGGAAAGAACTAACACGGGTTAGCACCGGCAACATTGTGACCAACATTCAGTGACGCCAAGCAGCAAATTTTAAAAGAACTATCGGTGATGCAAAGTAGACAGTGAGTGTTACCTAGGTAACCAGAGCCTTGGATGTCCACTAGGGACCAATAAGCTGCAAAGCGATCTGTGATGAGTGAATCACTTCCTGTGTGGATGGCCCTGAAGTGATGACATGAGTCTGTGAGCTGAAGCCGAGTTAACCGTGATGACTTCACAATCAGTCATTTTCTCAGGGAAAAACCTTCAGCGCCACATCACAGGCGAGGACCAAGACTGACGTTCATGTGTCTGAGACCTTTGAGTTTTAAATGTAAATTTCACTCCACTTGAATGAACACCCAAAGCAGATCACAAGCTAATTTGTGATGCTTACATTTTTCTCAGAGCTGCCCTAATAAAAGTGCATTCTGTTTCCTTTAGCCTCCAGCTGGACGGATGAGAAAACAGGCGAGAGCAGGAAACTTGATGTTATTTTCAAAGAGGTTTTGCTGTGGAAGAGGAGACATGATTGTGCAGGCGGATTAGCTACTGCTCTTAAAAATCTGCATTTACAGCAAAGCCAACATGGTGTACGTTCAGGCCTGTTTAAGAAGAAGATAAGGCAGCAGTATACAGTGATGTGCTGATAACGCTGCTCACACATAATTTGGGAAAGAAAACAAAAACCAGCTCCTGTTTCTATATCAGAAAGGCTCACATTTTCACCACTGCTGCACTGTTGCTCAACTCCCAGGAGCTGATCAAATCTTTTTGTGCTCTTTCAATTGCCGGAAGGCACTGAGGCAATGAACCGGCAACTGGTGGTTTGAAAGGCTTGAGTTTTGAGTAACAATATGTCTGCTGAGGTCTATTTTGCAGCATTTTTAGAAGTAATAGGTTTCAGTGGTTGCTGCTGCTGTGCTAATGGGAGGAAGAGCACATGCAGGAGATACTCTGAGAAATCTGAGTGGTTTTTACTGCTCTTCACAGTTCTGGTTGAAAAAATGACAGACATCCAGGGGTAACTGACACATTTGTGCAGCATTTTAAATCTCCATCACTTGTCACTGTCACTTATTTCATATTTCCACAAATCAGCTCTAACAAATGAGTCTATATGCGAGTATCATTCTTTTTTCTTTTTCTTTTTTGTGCAAATGCACCTTTTTCTTTTTAACTAACTCAAATGTATGCAAGAAAAAAATTCTGTTCTATGTTTTTCTTTTAATTTGACCTTAAACATCAACCAATTCCATCCTTGTCTTTATTAACATGGCCAGAATAAATTGGCAAACTTAAAACTTCTCAACTTTTACCCAAAGTTTTGTGTAAGTTCTACCTTTTTACCTTTGGGTATTCAAAAGTGGAGCTATATGACTTTGGTTTAGTGCCATTACTAACATGAGAAAATTTAAAATTAAAAAAGAATTTATTGAAATGTGCAAATATACATGGTAATACAACACTGTATGTTTTGCAAAAATGGTTTATTCAACTTCAGTGAGCTTGAAAGTCAGTATTTGGTATGACCACATCTTTAACATATCCAGAACCCTCAGGGGAAGCTTTCTTGTCTAGTCTTGTCTTATGCAGCCTTCTGGGATAGTTCTCCAGGCTTCCTGAAGGACTTTCAAAGTCCTTCTTTGAATGTTGGTTCCCTTTTGTTTCATTATGCATCAAGAATACACTGTTAACCTTTGCTGTATTTTTCACAGTAAAATACCACAAAATGCCCAGTAACTTACCTGAAAACATTTCTACAGTTAATTACTGTAATTTGCTATGCATTATGGGTATATTAAGGTTATTTACAGTAACTTACTGTATTTTTTAAAATTGCGGTAGTAGTTATACCTACCGTTAACACATTAGCAGTAGTGCTACTGTATTATGTGATTTGAATGGTTCATCATACTGTTTGTGTATTTTTACTCTTTCAGTGGTTGGTTGCAATAGTGCATTACATTTTAACTCTTTCACTGCTAACCATTTCCAGATTTTCCTCCAACCTATGCCATTTGTCAGTATGATACCAATGAAAGTATTATGGTTTTGACTTTTTAGGGACTTGCCTGTGTGTAAGGTTCAAGAATTCTGATCATCTAATCTGCTGCATGCAGTTGTATGCACATGCACAGCTGCTGCAAATGTGTGCTTGCCACTGCGTTGCCATAGAGATCAATTCAAGTGACAGCTGCTCCTGGGAGAGGGAAAAGAATGCAGAAAGGCCTCCTTGTAGGAAATTTTATAAAGCAAGGTTCTCCAAATCTCTCCCAAAATTCTGTGTTTTCTTAATTGACTTCCATTCATATGTAAAGACTATAGGGTTAACTACAAATAAAAAAGCAGAATTCACATTGTTGCATCTCCATCACTTATCTCTGATTAACCCTGAACAAGATTCACACTTCCTTTTGTTAATTTTTTAACTTGCCACTATTCTGTTGTTGGATTTCACTTAGGTTGTTGCTGCTGTCTGTTTTTGTGTAATTTTGTACTTGTGACAAGTAATGAATAAAGTTATTTAAAAAAGACGCAGAAAGGCGAACTTCAGTCAGTGGAGAATATTGTAATAATTTGGCGGAGGCTTCTCAGTCCAGCAGTAACTGAATTGCTCATTTACTGAACGTGCAACATGTACAGAACTCTTCTGGGAACTAGTCAACCCAACTTAGTGAAACACACACTGAATGCATGCTGGCCCCGCCCACCCACCTACCTCTACCAACCACCACTCCACCAACCACCACTCCATATCCTGACTGACATGACCTGTGATCCAGTGATTGACAGGAGAGGAAAGACTGGCCAACTTTGTTAGCTCTTCGTTAGGATATGCTCGAGAGGACAAAAGATTTTGCACCTCGTTATTGTTGGACCTCTGTGTGGAAACAGCGAACGGGACGTCATAAGGTAATGCAAAGGACTCTCCTACCTAACATACTCGTTTATTAACTTTTAAGAGCATATATATTTTTTGTGTGTGTCGGGGAGGGGGCTTAAACTCGGTGTTAGCTTGGTCGAAATAGCACATTAGCTGAATTATTCTGGAAAAAATAGGTTGTGTGTGTTTTTTCTTTTCTTATTTAAATATATATTTAGATATATATTTTCCACGGGAGGGCGAGGAACAGAGGCGCAACACAGTCTTTGTCTTTTTCCCGCCGAGTGTGGTGCATTGTCCTCCTGCGCTTCTGTTCTATGACTATTGAGAAGCTAGCCACGCTAACAGTGGCACATTTAGCTTCAGCTCTTTGAAAGACAAGACAAAGCAGCAGGTAAAAATACACATTTAATGAGAATAAAGAAAGACGACTTTTTTTTGGAAGTTTAGAGACTGCTAAAACAATCTTATCCAGTTTTGAGCTTGCTCATGTAGGTTAGCCTGCTTTATTTAATTTTGTGTGAGCTGCAGTACACAACATTAAAAGTTAATATAACATTAGGTTGGTGGCGCGAGGAACTCCAACCTAAGTTTAATATTTATTATTTTTTTAAGTGGGAAGGGAGCATGTTTTTTTTCCTTTAATACAACGTCTTCCAGGGTCTTTTTCATAGGAAAACCATGTAACGTCTGTGTTAGGTTGGTCAAAAGAGCAATTAGTTGAATTATTCTGGAAAAGATGGGTTGTGTGTTTTTTTTCTTTTATTTACTTATGTAAATATATTTTTCAAGGGTTAAATAAATGCCACATTAAATTAACAATTGTCTCTCTGTCTTTTCCCGCCCAGTGTGGTGCATTGCTGTCCTCCTGCCCTTGCTGGCCGTGCTGACAGTGTGATGTAGCCTCAGTTCTTTGAGAGACAAGACAAAACAGCAGGTAAAAAGACATATAAAGTTAGACAACATTTTTTTTGAAATTTAAAGACTGCTAAAACAATCTAACCCAGTTTTGAAGTTTCTCATGCAGGTTAGCCTGCTCTAATCTCAACTGTGGTTTATTGTTTCATAGGTTCCATTTAAAAAGCAAGACAGTGTAGTGGTCTGTAAATTAGTCGCAGTTAGTGGCAGTGCCATTGTTAAGGGGTTTAACGTCAGCTTGACAGACCCTCCAAAATTTTTCCTCCAGTGTTTCAGGGTCTGCATGGTTTAAGTTAATAACATTGATCTATAGATAGTTTTTCTTTTAACTTTTTCCCATTTTTTGATACAACCCAAGCAATGTAGATCCCTTCTTTAATAATAGAACAAACAGATAATAGATTGAGATGTTTTTCAGTCACTGTTGTGTTGTTGCCATGCTCTTTGCAAATTAAAAGTTAAGTCAAATTCACACACATGCAGCCATGTACAGGTGTAGATTTTGTGGTGTTTGTAGTTCAGAATTAAGACAATTTTGTTATCATATGAAGAAACATCAGCACACAGCTAATTAACAGGGGTTTGTCTGTTTTATATTGTATAAAAATATAATACACACAGTTTGCTGCTGTTTCTCTTATTATTTATTATACACAGTGACCAACAGGAAAAAACAGCCTAACATTTCAGCACAGGCCAAAATGCCAAAACATTAGGCAGTTTTTTCCTGTAATTGATCATAATTTTCATTACATAATAAATAATAAGAGAAATAGCAGCAAACCGTGTGGATTCTATTTTTGTACAGTGTGAGGCCTGCTGTTCAGCATTCTTGTGGAAACCTTATTTGTAAGGGTGAGCACATTGTCTTATTGGACTCTTCTCTGTTTTTAGGGAATAATTTCATGTCTGCAAGCCGCTGGATGATCAGTTTGGAGGGCAAGGTATTTTATGAGCCTGAGCAGATGCATGACTTTGGCAGCACCCTTGCTGGCTTCTTTGCGTCATACTACGTTTTCAACCTTGAGTATCAGGAGTCAGCGTCCATCACACTGGAGATGATACAGAGGTAAATACTTTACACCATTAAAGCTTACACCATTTAGGAATGAAATATATGTGATAGCTTGACTACAGTTGCAGAAACATATAGGTGATTGCTGTAATGTATGTTTTAATTTTGAAATTAAAGCAGCCTTTTTTCCGTTAAAAGGTTCTTTGTGAGGATCAATCCAGACATGGGAACAAAATGCCCTGCAAAACTTGGTACAAGCCGCAAGACAGGTCATGTCGTAAAGAGGAAGGTTACAAGCATCAGCCCTCGGATCACCACCTTCCTCCAGCGGCTCTCTGGAGGACTTCAACTAGGTAAGAATACAGAGATGATAATATCTTTTACATAGCTGATAATTATATACAGTTAAGCCCATAATTATTCATACCCTGCTAAATTTTGACTTAAAGTTACTTTTGTTCAACAAGCAAGTTCTTTTTGAGCAGAAATGACACAGGTGTCTCCCCAAAGATAATAAGACGATGTACAAGAGGCATCATTGTGGAAAAAAATATTTCTCAGGTTTTATTTATATTTTAGCAAAAGTATCATGTCCAGAATTATTCATACCCTTCTCAATAATCAATAGAAAAAAGCCTTTATTGGCTATTACGGCAATCAAACGCTTCCTATAATTGCAGACCAGCTTTTGCATGTCTCCACAGGCATTTTTGCCCATTCATCTTTAGCAATGAGCTCCAAATCTTTCAGGTTGGAGGGTCTTCTTGCCATCACCCTGATCTTTAGCTCCCTCCACAGATTCTCAATTGATTCAAGTCAGGACTCTGGCTAGGCCACTGCAAAACGTTAATGTTGTTGTCTGCTAACCATTTCTTCACCACGTTTGCTGTATGTTTTGGGTCATTGTCGTGCTGAAATGTCCACTGGTTCCCAAGGCCAAGTTTTTCTGCAGACTGCCTGATGTTGTTGTTGAGAATCTTCATGTATTGCTCTTTTTCATGGTGCTGTTTACTGTGATTAGGTTCCCTGGTCCATTGGCTGAAAAACACCCCCAAAGCATTAGGTTCCCACCACCATGTTTGACAGTGGGGATGGTGTTCTTTGGGTTGAAGGCTTCTCCATTTTTATGCCAAATGAAGGCAACATCATTGTGACCAAATAATTCAATTTTTGTTTCATCTGACCATAACACTGAAGACCAGAAATCTTCTTCTTTGTCCAGATGAGCATTTGCAAAGGCCAAATGAGCTTTGGCATGCCTTAGAAGTGCCTGGAGAAGTGGCGTTTTCCTTGGTCTGCATCCGTGGAACCCAACAGTGTCCGTTGGACTGTCTGCCTTGAGACATTGCTACCAGCAGAGCCCAGATTCACCAGAATGGCCTTGGTGGTGATCCTTGGATTCTTTTTCACCTCTCTCACTATTCTCCTGGCCAGCACAGGTTTCACTTTTGGCTTCCGACAACGTCCTCTGAGATTTTCCACAGTGCGGAACATCTTGTATTTTTTAATAATACTTTGCACTGTAGCCACTGGAACTTGAAAACATTTGGATATGGCCTTGTAGCCCATTCCTCACTTGTGAGCAGCCACAATGCACAGCTGCAGGTCCTCACTGAGTTCCTTTGTCTTAGCCATGAATGTCCACAGACCACCTGCAGAGAGCTGCTGTTTTTCACCTGTTGAGTTGATCAAAACAGCTATTTCCAATTAATCAGGGTAATTAGGATGCTTTAGAACAGCTTTGACTATTTGGAATGGTATGGAACTTTGGATTTTCCCAGAGACTGTGACAGTTTGTAAAGGGTATGAATAATTCTGGACATGATACTTTTTGCTCAAATGTAAATAAAAGCTGAGAAATATTTTTTTCCACAATGATGCGTGCTGTACATCATCTTATTATCTTTTGTGAGACGCCTGTGTCATTTCCAGTCAAAAAATAACTTGCTAGTGTTGAATAAAAGTAACTTTAAGTCAAAATTTGCCAGGGTATGAATAATTATGGGCTTAACTGTACATACTGTACACACATCCATACAACAGTATGAATGATCTCAGACAGATGTGAACAAGTGAATAACCTGAGCAAACATGAATATTGATGATGTGTCTTTGACAGGTGGTGACGAAGACTACGCTGAACCCGACCATCCTGGTAACAGAAATCTAAATCCCATGTCACATTCTATTTCCTGGGACCCACTGATAGTTACTACATTTTGTAAATGATTTTTGTTTTACAATTGTAATAGTTTATTTAATGTTCATGCTGGTGGGTTTGTCCTGTTTTTAGTGGAATGAAAAACTGTTTTTCTTAAAAAAAATCAGACACAGAAAGTTGAAGGACTGTGTAGTTTTCATGGACGCTTCTATTTATTTTGGTTATTGACATTGTTTTTATTCAGTTGAAAAATGTTTTTCTTGTTAAAAAAATTATCAACAATAAATGTTGGTTTAATTCACTATTCTGAGACTACTTTATTGAATTATATTGTTTTTTGTAAATGTTCTTATATTGAATATGAATGTTAATATTATTTTATATGCTGCAAAACACAATTACAGTCTAAACAAATTATACTGTATACAATTACAGTGTTATACCATAAACCACATTTGCAGTACAGTGATACTATAAAACTTAATCACGGTAAGTCTTTCTAACTGTAAACCACGTTTACAGTAAAGCTGTTATACTGTAATATATGTTTACAGTAAAGTGGTTGAACTGTAAAACATCACAACAGTAAAGATACTGTAGATCAGTAATTACAGTAACTTACTGGCAATAGTGTTGCCAGTAAGTTGCTGTAAAAATACAATAAAATGTCTAACAGTGTATCCCACACTGCTTCAGGATTGTTGAGGTCAGGGGTCTGTGGATTCATGACTCATCAGTTGCACTGTGTGTTTTTTCACCTTCATGCTGAAAAAAGGAAGCCATTTCCAGATGCTGGCAATCAGACGCTGCCCAGATGGAACGCACCTGATTGGATAAAAATCTGACCACACTTCTTTTTACATTCATAATTCCTACAGTTTTCATAAGATCTCAAACGCCACTGACTGAAAATCAACCCCCCAAAACTAGGGTATCCACCATGATTTACAAAAGGCTGTAGACACATCTGTACACATCTGTACTGATGTCCTCCACGCATACTGACAAAAATTGGAGCCAAAAATTTCCCACGTGGATTCATTATTCCATAAAACTTGATGCCACTGATTTTGTTTCTTGTGTAATTTGGCTTTTCTCTCTTTCACTTCCTTTGCCATGGCTTTGACAGCTATGACCATTTCAATGACACAGTAGCTCAGCTGAAGGGTCAGATACATCTCTCAGGTCCTGTGTCCGCTCTATTCTGGATTTTTCAGGCTTTTGAATGACTTTTAGAATTTGATCATCTAGATTTTTCTGCCTAATTTTAGGCCACTATCTTTTTTTCTTCTCTAAGTTTTTGTTTCCTCAAAGTAAAACCTAAAAGAGACGTCCTGCTAGTAACAAAGTGCCTGAAGATACGGTTTAAAACTGGTTGTTTGCTAAATTGTCTGTTATGTGCAGATACATTACTGGTTCATCCATTAAGTTAGGTCCCCTGTCTTATGCTTAAATGATTCATAGGTCAGTGTTTAGTGATCCAAGAAGTACAAAAATAGTTCCTCTGAAAATGGTCAGGTACAAATGGACTAAAATGAGTGGAAAAAGTAGCCAATGTCCAAAGAAAAACTTTGAAATACCTTAAAAACACGTTGGGAAAAAATCTGGCTCATTCAAAGCTAAATATAAAGAAATGAGGCGTGGCACAAGACGTCTGCACATTACTGTGAATGCAAAATAGAATTTGTGAAAGAGCAAAGGGTCAACATCATCCCAGAATTGAAGCCCAGTACAAAACTGGTCAACAGTTACTGGAAACTAGAAGCTGCCATGGAGTGACTGAGTTTCCCCAAAGCTTTTGTTTCTGAAGACTGTGTGTGTGTCTCTGACGTTTCTGAGGTTTTACCAATAGTCTGTTAGCATTTCTGATATCGGTCAGTGTGATGCTGACAGTGTTGGAAGGACAGTTGTGAGAACAGAAATGGCCAAACAAAGGTCAGAGTTTGCACAGATTGCAGATCTTGGATGCTTTGGTGATAGTTACAGACTGCCCAGGCGGAGCCTCACGCACTGAGAGTGAACAGTAAAAACAACAGTAAGAATGTTAAGTCCACAGTCTTTCTTTTTTTGTAGCTACTAGTTTGCCACCCTGGCGAGAGTCCACCTTCGTCGTACCCAAAAGTCTTCCTAAAAGCATTTTTCATGATCGCTGAGCTGCTGCTTCTTGCTATGTTGCAGAAGTTTGGAACCAATTAAGCGGAGATTGGCAGTGACTTCTGTAAGTTGTCTTTTTGTGCCTTGGAAACACACATAAAAATGCTAATTGTCAGAGCTCTATTAAAACTGGCACATACTGCTAATTGGTATTTAACTTAATGCGACTCACTTGTGTAGCTGTCTCTGTAATTGTGATTTAAACCAGTCACTGCCTGAATTTCTAATTGTGCGGTTGTAAACACAGCAAAATGAAAGTCGGTGTACGAACACTGTTCAGAGATGGCACTGTGGAAAATAATGTTACAGGTCGCCTAATTTTATTATGCCTATTTTTTTTCCATGAAATCGCTCCTTCAGTTTACTCATATTGTGCATTACCTCCCATCTGATCCCATCCCACAGCACCGCCTTTGTGTTATTTGTAGCTGTTCTGATCTGACTCCTAATCTAATGATGCCACAGGATACACATTGCCCGGCTGCTGCCAGCAGACAGGCAGGTCATGATGCAGAATTAATGACTCTGTGGTGTGGTGAACACTTTCTCCCGGGACATTTCATTTTCTAACACAAGAGCTCTGTAAGACACTGTGGATTCACATTCTCCCCGTGGTCGTTTGTCTCCAAACCTCAGTACACTTGAACTCAGTTACTTTCCCCTTATGGCTTCCAAACCAACAGGTTTAATAAGAATAGAGTGTACTAGAAGAGGAAAACGAGCCTGTCATATTTTAAAGTCTGTAAATTAGTTGGTAAAGCATGTTTAACTAGGGGTGGGTGCCTTTGGTTAGCATGATGAAGCACAGCAAATTTGGAGTGTTCTTAAGAGAGAAATGAAAATGTTAGTGCTTCACCACAGTCTTCTGGAAATGCAAACAAAATTATTCCCACACAAACAACACTGCTCAAATGCAGTTAAATCATCCCCAAGGATTATTTATTCAGTCATGAATACGCCACATTGTTACTTTTGGTTTGCCTACTACTGTTCTGAAGCCAGAAATTTCTGCTTTTGCCATCTTGGTCTTGAAAATAGGCATGACTGTAATACTAACACTGGTCTGCTAACTCAGCCAGAAGGCTTATTTCCTGTGATCTCATTTAGTAATAAATAGCTACTAGGATGCTATTATTGACTTTAGGAAAAATGTACCTTTTCACAAAAGGGTAAAAAGAAACTGAACAGCTCACTCTTTAGTGTTTATCACTTGCCCATAATGGAATATTAAACAGGTGGGTCTGAAGGAGAAACAGAGGCTAATCCATGCCCACCTGTTAGTGCAAACTCACCAGGAAAGTGATGTGTTTACTTAGATCACAATGTGCAGTAAGGTAACTTAAGGTAATGAATAGCACGTTTAAGGGACTTAAACATGCTTTTAGTGGTTTTATTTTTTTTTATTTTTTGCATTTGACAGCTGAGTGCAAGTAATTGCAGCAACCAACAGATCAACCAGAGGTTGAGCGTTCAACATCCTCAATCTAGGTACGCCTTTCAATTGCAAGTTGGTTGCACAGGTCACCAGGTAGGAGGGAACTTGTTCCCAAACAACTGGATTCCAACTTGATTACAATCCCTCTCAGGCAGACTGGTGTGCAAGTAACTGCCATCCCATTTATAAATGCAGACAGATTGCCACGCTGCAATCAATCTGCACTGATCAGTGCAACACGTCTGCTTGTGTTCCTATGTAAATATGTGTTGCAAAGAAGAGATTGCGTGATTTATTATGTATTTGCTCAAACTGTTTTGGGGAAGTTCTGATTCACTCTTGTAATTATTTTGAATGTGTTTTACCGTCATGTTGACTAAATGTTAGAGATAACAGGATCGGTGATAATACCTCAAATTAATTCAACAAAGCAAGATAAGAACTTTAAGAGAGTTTTCATTTGGCAGATCCTTTAAAGTGTGCGTGGTTTCGATATGCAATATGGAAAACTCAATTAACCCCAAAGGACCCAGATATTGTGTTTATACAGGTGCCATTTTATATAACGTCACCTCCAAATTACTACTAAACTCTTGATAAGAATAATGTATAAAAAATGGAGAAATATATAATGATAATAATGAAACTGCTTGGAAACATGAAAATCTGGTCTGTACTCTACAGCTAGATTTTTCCTTCTTGTTATCTCTGAATGTTAAAAATAATATGTTCATATATATACTCAGTGGTCACTTCATTAGGTACACCGACTTTCTAGTATTGGGTTGGGAACCCTTTTGGCTTCAGCTTTAATCTTCTGTGATACAAATTCTAAGATGCTGGAAACGTTGCTCAGAGATTTTGGACAACAGATCGACATGATGTGAACTCTGATCCCACATTTGCCACAGACTCGTCAGCTCCATCTCCATGATGTGATTTTTCTCTTCCACCACATTAAAAGGTTGTGTGGACTGTGGAGAGCATTTGAGACCAGTGAACAGACTGTCATGTTTGAGAAACCAAGTTTCAATGACTTAAGTTTGTGACATGGCACATTATGCCAACACCACCAACATAAGCCTCAACTGTTAATAAAAGGGAGAATCGATCCATTCTTTCATATAGTTACACCAAATTCTGACCCTACCATTCAAATGTGGCACCATCTTCTATTGTCTAGTTTTGGTGAGTCCGTGTGAATTGTTGCCTCAGTTTTCTGTTCCTAGCTGACAGGAGTGTCTGTTACTGCTGTAGTCATTCTGCTTTAAGGTTCAACATGTTGCTAATTCACATGCAGATGCTCTTCTGCATACCTCGGTTGTGGTATTCGAGTTAGTATTGCCTTCCTATCAGCTTGAAGCAGTGTGGCCATTCTCCTCTGACCACTGGCATCATAAAACTGCCCCGCACTGGATATTTTTTGTTGTTTTTGGAGTATTCTCTGTAAACCATAATGTGTGTCTGTGTCTGTGGGGAAAATCCCAGTAGATCAACAGTCTACTGAGCATCCTATCCTGATGCTCAGGATGAACTTAAGCAGGTCGTCTTGACCATGTCTACATACCTAAATGCATTGAGTTGCTGCCATGTGATTGGCTGATTAAATATTTAAATAAAAAAGCAGCTGAACAAGTGTACCTAATGAAATGGCCAGTGTGTTTATGTTAATCATTCATCATCTTCATCATTATTTGTGTTGATTCACACTCACACCAAAAATCCAAACCCTTCGACAGATTATGTGAAAGAGTCAAGCAAAGCAGCTCATTGTGTCTGAAACACAATGAGCTGCTTGACTTGGCTGGAATCACATCAAGTTAGTGGGAAAGCTTTGATTATGAAGCCATAAAATTAAATTTTAATGAAGTAAATGGGATTATTTTGCCTGACATGGATTTCTGAGCACCGGGCTATTGTGAGCATACACCTGAGCCCGCCTCGTGGCTGAAAGCTGCACCTGGAAAATTAAAATGGAAATGTGAGAAAGCAAAAGCACAGTTTCCATCATTAAGTTCCAAAATGTTGTAATTAGATTTCAATCTTGGTAGGAAGAAACTCTGCAGCTGCACGTCCACTAAATATAGACTGTTACACAAGTCTAGAGCTCGGAGAGGTTTATTTAGCAGGTCCCAAAGAAACATGATCAGCAGCGTTATTGTTTGTAATATTTGCATCTATATTTCTAAATCATTGATTTTTGCCTCTCCCGCGTCCCTGAGCATCAGTGCACAAATCGAATAGTAATCCTCCTGTTCAGTGATGGTGCCCTGACCCTCACCGCTCCACGCTAACTGTCCTGTACGGCTGATCGCTTCAGACCACTGCTAGTGTTACACAAGCTGTGGCTTCCTGAGCGTGTTTCACACTGAACTTTGTAACTGATGCTCACAGTAATGAAACTGATGCTTCCTGCTGGATTTATGGATTTATCTGTGCTTCGTGGTGTGAGAGAAACAGGGCAAGCAGCTGAAAGAGCCTATTCTGTGTTTGAAGTTAGGATCTCCATTGTGAAATGATCTCATCCAGCTTTTATTTCCTCTGTGATACTGATGGCATTGTTGTTTATATCTAATTTTGAGAAATTCAAAGAAAAACAAAATCAGTTTGCAAAAAATCTATAAAAATAGCCTTTGTGCTCTAAGACAGTTATTTTGTCTTGAATTTGTTCTGTTTGTTTTGTTCTATTGCCAATTTATGCATTTTGCTGCAGACACAATTCTCTGAAGATCTAATGTGAGTTTGATTGCGTGTCTTTTGTTTCCGACTCTCTCCCCTCGTCCCCAACCAGTTGCAGCAGATGGCCGTCCCTCCCTAAATCTGCTCAAGGTTTTTTTCTGTTAAACGGGAGTTTTTCCTTCCCACTGTTGCCAACGGCATTCTCATAGAGGTCATATGATTATTGGAGTTTTCTCAGTTATCGGAGTGAGGGATCGATACTTTGTTTCTATCCTCTCAGTTCAGTTTATAGCCCACGGAATGTTAACTAAATAAAACATATACCTCAAACATGCACTATGAAAAATGTCTTTGCGTTGACTTTCATGTCGATTTTGTTTACAACCTAAAGCACATTTAAACAACAGAAGTTGTTTAAACACCAACAGGCTGCCTTTTTGTTAATGATTTCCAGTAAGTGAAATAAAACCTGCTGAGCCACTCATGTTGCATTTTCAAAGTGTGACTTTGGTGACCATCCAGCCTGTGGGTAACAGAGCTGCTACAGGTGAAAACAAACAAGATGCAATTGTGCTGATCTTAATTTCATTCAAATTTAGTTTGAGTGTTTCCATTTTGTCACAAAAAATTGTGGAGTTCTTTTTTTTCCCATTTTTTGGTTTCAGCAGATTGGAAAGCAGGATAACGTTTGCACATAGAATTGACATGTTTAAAGGAATGGATACCGTCTACACAGGTGGCACAATGGATAAATGGCTACAGCCTATATTTCAGATGGCTTATTTTTAGACTTTTGACCTTTATTTATTGCACATAACTGTGGTGACCTTCAGCTTAATATGCTGCCTGAATGCCTTCTGTCTGGATGCACAATGAAGACCAGAGCAGCAGCAGCTCTGGTCTTTGCTAACGTGCAGCTCAGCCAACACCTGTGTAGACGAGGCTTCAAAAACTCTTCTGCAAAATGCTGTGGAGTTGAAACTCAGCAGGGGGCCCATCACAATCTCAGAGGATTCTTTTTTTTATTCTGGACGCTATAGTCAGACTTAAAATGCTATACTAAAGCATAGTCTTTGACCAGTTTCATTCAGCTGTTGATCTCTGACAGCAATGAAAATTTAACAACTACATGTAGGCTTTAATCCCCAAAATGCAAGCTAGCCTTTGGCTACACTCTCCTGTCCAGAATATTTTGGCAGAAACATCAGATGTCTAAAAGTAACCAAAGCTTTACTTCACCTGTGTGATTCTGCAGCCAAACAGATTGACTGTTTTCCGTTGTCCTCAAGGAAACTATGAAGTGCTTGATTTTATCTGAGGTTACTTTAGCTGATAAACCACATTTATATTTTCTCATTGTAAGATTTTGAGCATAGATTTTGTGCAGCCAATATTTTTAATAACATCTAGTTTTTGTGGAGAAAACCCTGATGGACTACAGGTCGGAGAGTCTCCTTGAAAAAAGATGCCTGATTGTGTAAAAGTCGGAAAATAACAATTCTTTGCACTTTATGAGATTAATAAACACTTTTCTGATGAGTTTTTTTTTCTTTCTGTTTTTAAGTCTTATTTAATACAGTACTTACTTTTGAAACTATGGTCCAGCTTACAGTACAGTATGATAAAGAAAGGTATGCTTTAAGGTATTGCATCTTCTGATTGAGAGATCACTATCATAAGACTAAAGTTTAGATACTCTCATCATGAGCATGAATCTCATTGTATGTTTGAGCTTTTAATGATATATTTGAGTTGTTCTTTCCAGGGTGAAATTTCTTTAATCTACACTAGGTCAAAAGTATACATAAAGATTCAACCACACACACACACACACGCACGCACGCACACACACACACACACACACACTAAGGCCTAGTAACTTCTCGTTTGAAATAGTAATTGATTACAGCTTGCTGTTTCTCTTTTACTGCATGAAAAGAATTGGTTTGACTGCACTGCTTAGACTGACCAGTACTAAGAAGCCCAAAGAACTCAGAAGATGTAAGAATAAGTGTCTTGGACACACTTCTAAATAACTTCAGATTTCAGGATTATCAGTTTTAAAGATTGTATGTTGCTGCGAGTCACCGAGAGGTGTCACTCCCAGAGTCTGGAAGAAAGACCTAAACTGTCGCCTTCAGATGAGGGAAAATTGGTTAGAAAGATCAAGAGCAACCCAGGAAGCACCAAGGCTCAAGACTGCACAGAACCAGAGGCTCCTGAAAGCACAGTATCACTGAGCACAGTGAAATGAATTTTAAATGACCTTGAATTGAGAGTGCGCACACCAAGAAAGAATCCCCTGCTCCAAATACAACACCTTCAACCTGGACAGCCGCCCACATAAAGAAGCTAAATTCCTTCTGGAGAATTTTTCTGGTCAGACGAGACAAAGACTGAGCTAGCTGGGCACAATGACAAAAGGTATGTTTAGAAGAGTAAAGGTGAGGCTCCCAAACATAAGAACACCATAACAGCTCAGTCGTGCTCTTGTCCATCCAATTCTTGTTTTTTCTTCAACTCGTTAAAGATGTTAAAGTGGTCACATGAAGCTTTAGATCACAACTGTCTACAGTATTGTCCTCAGTGTCACAGTCGGATTCAGTCCATCTCTTTAGGTTTGAGCTGAGCGTTCTAAGATGTGAAGGGTATGATTTAAACAGAAAACTGTGACATTTGACCTTTTAGGTGTTAAAACCCGAAACTGAGTTTTGTGTGAAACCCTGTTTTTTTTTTTTCTTAGTGTATTTCTACTTGTTTCATTTTACACTCAAATGATATAAATATGGGCTCAGATGAGTACTCAGAGGTCAGTCTGTGACCGACAAGAACGTGAAGAAATTGGCCATCCTTTATTTTTAACTCTTATAAATAAAAATAATAGTATAATAATGCTAAGCCCTGACCTGTTTGTGATATTTCATGTTATTATCTCTCAGATGGATTCAGTGCCTTGATGTAATTTTGATTTGTTGAGTGACGAAAAGAGCTCAAACCACTTTTTAAGCAGGTGAGTGTTATACATTGTTCTGACCCTTTGGCTACAGAGACAAGTGGTTATTATGGTGCAGAGAAAATCCTTGCCTCATGATCAGCTGAGTGTGAGAGGCACAGATTGATGCTTGCAGGGTCTGGAGCGTTTGCTGTGTCAGTGTTCAATCAATACAATCTTTACCAATCTGGGGAAAGGGAAGGCCGTGAGTTAGCAAAAAGGTACTCGGTACGCTGTACTCTCTTGGATCCTGTACTACACGCTTTCTGTGGTAGTTAAATGATGATCAATTCATTTGAACTTGCACCTTCCAAGTAAAATGATCAGTTTATCAAATCCTGTGCTTCCCTCAACACCTTTGATGTTACTCGAACCACATTTTAAATGTTGTCAGTACAGATCCATCCGTTCACTGCTTGCCATTAATAGGGTCCACCTTTCCTGCCCTCTAATCAGAATTTTTTGATTAACTTACAGTAGAAATGAACAATAGAATGACATTGACCTAAATAAGAAACTATCTTTGATTTAACATTGATATTTATTTCGATGAGCTTTGCCTTCTTTGTCCTTTTGAGGGCCACCAGGGCAATCAGTGCTTTCTAATGGCTGATTGGTCATTCTGTGGCAGATTTTCCCATAAACCAAGTAGTTTAACCTACTACATCTAAGATATGCTTTAACTCAACTCAACTCTATTTTTCTTCTATATCAGCATCCAAAAAAGGAGAAATAGTGCTTGAGCTTAACATAAAAGAAGCCCTTCCATCACTCAGAACCTATTTTTGTCAGCAGCATTGCATAACTTGCTTCATAGCATAACATGGTTTGCTTCTGATATTTTGAAACTCAGGCAGGATGGTGAAATGATGGTTAGCACTGTTGCCTCAAAGCAAGAAGGCCCTGTGTGAACGTTGCATGTTCTCTCTGTGTAGTCAGACTCCCTCCCTCCCACAGGTTGGGTTAATTAGTGAATCCATAGGTGTGAAAGTGAGAGTGAATGGTTGTCTGTCTCTCTGTGTCAGCCCTGTGACAGGCTGGTGACCTCTCCAGGGTGTACCCCACCCCATGCTCCATGGCAGCTGGGATAGCCTCCATCCCTCCTGTGACCCTGAACTGGATAGGCAGAAGGAAGTAAATGCACGGACTTTTTGTCTTGCCAACACCAGCGTATATTCCAGGTTGTAAAGTTGTGGGAATAAAGTGGAGAGACAAAAGGTGACTAAGTGGTTCATCTACCCCTCTCAAAAGCTGTTGTTTTAAGCAGCATATTTGTAATGCTGATAATAAATAAGCAGTGTCTAAACAGAGACATGTTTTCTTCATTCTTTACCCTATTTTAGGTTTTTATTTTTTCCCCTCAGTAACCAAGCATTCGTCTTCCAGTCTGGAAATAGGCATAATGAATAATTTAATCCCCGCAGGTCTGTATCATGGGAAGAGATATATTTAATATATGATGGATATTAATGTTAATAGTGCTAAGCATATTTGAATCCAATACAGTCGGTGACAATGCAATCTCCTTCAAATTTATTGCACACATGCAGCACACAAATATGTCCTGTATTTTTTTTCCGTGGTCTGAAATCAGCAGCATGCTCATTCAGTAATTTTCAGCATATTGGTTTGTGACAAATGGCTCACTTGGAGTCAAAAGCGGAATGGAAAGCATTTGTAAACAGCCAGTAGCATTTTTCAGCATTTATTGCTCAGACATTAATCTTCCTCCATGTTAGTGGGGATATTCTAACTGTTAGGTATTCCGTGTGGTTTTCTTTAAGTTAAAAAATTACACACATGAATCTGAATGATGTTGGATTTGGATGATAGTTCACTATGGCATACGGTCAGCTGTCCACCGTCGTCGGCTCTGCAGACATGTAAGAGACGAGGATTTCTTAAGTGTCTGCAGGGTTATTGTTTACCTAGACTGTATTGTGAAATATTGTCCTAAAATATGAAAGCATTTACACAGGACTCTGTGCAATCCTGTGAAAAACTAAGTACACCCCATGAATCAGTAGCTTGGACTGCCACCTTTAGCAGCAATAACTTGAAGTAATGGTTTTCTGTATGACTTTATCACAATTTCAGTTCACTCTTCTTTACAACTTTGCTTCAGTTCATCAAGGTTGGTGGGCATTTGTTTATACTGACTCTGAACCATTAAAACGCCTTGATTCTGTCATTGTTAAGCTTTTTCAGCCATTCTGTTGTAGATCTGCTGCTGTGCTTGGAATCATGGTCCTACCAATTTCAGCGAAGCTTTAGGTGTCAGATAGAGGGCTTCACAATACTTTGATTTACAGAGGAGTTCGTGGTCGACTGAATGACTGCAAGATGCCCAGGTGGTCCTGTGGCTGCGAAATAAACCCAAATCATCACTCGTCCTCCTGACAAGTTGGTATGAGATGTTTGTGATGATTTGCTGTTTGGTTTTCATCAAAGAAGAGGCTTTCTTTCTCCTCACAGCCCTTCCAAACAAGCCATGCACAGTCCGACCTTGGGGTGAGTTGGCGAGGGTTAATGAGTCATTGTGTTAACAGACACCCGAGTGCTCCGGACCAGCACACTGTTAAAACATATGCTTTTATAGATGTAGTGAGTAGTATTTAGTTTTTCACAGGACAGCATAGAATCCTGTAAAAACTTTGATTGGCATGTCTGCATTCTCAAACAGTACATAAATACTGTAATGTGTATTACTGGGGTAAAGCATATGAACTATTAAAAATCTAGTGCTAGTGAAAAGTTTGGATCCACTTACTGATTTGGGTTTTCATTGTTTTAATTTAATTTTCTGTTTATAAGAGGATGGAATGCTTTTCTTTCTCGTTACATAGCCAAGTGGTCCTACAGGAATTTGCTTTATAGCAAACTAAAGAGGCACGACAACACCATCTGATAAATTTATCAGTCCAGTTGCATCTGCATTATTTTCCCTTAAACGGTACATTTTCTCAGTTTAAGCATTTAATGTTTTTTATATTCTATTAATGAAATATGGCTTTATAAGATTTGCAAATTATTCCATTCTGAAAAATGTAAATGTAAAATCTGACTCTGAAGCATTTCAGCACCACAGACAGCGACTTCAGACCGCCATTCGTTTAGGTGGGCGTGTTGGCTATGGTTTGATTATCATTGGGGAAAAGGAGTGCACATTTTCAGAGCTGTGTACAGAAATTGACAGTATCTTTTTCCCCTTTACCTCACAGTTGAGTGAAATGGATATATGAAATTGTAAAATTCTAATCCTGATCTAATCCCTTCATGCTTGGCTTGGCTTGCTCCTGACTATCTCAAAAACAGGGGTGGACAGTGTACCATTTACAAAGTGTCCAACATTCTAACACAGACTGCAATTATAACCACGGTGCTGCACAAAGAATGTTCTGGCATTCAGACCCTTGTTTTTGTTGGAAAAAAAAACACTAATACAGTAGTAGATGATTTTACAGACATCTGCAGCTGTGTAGTCTTTTTCTGTTTCAGAATCAAAATGAAAGAGAGGAGCTTTGCCTTGGTGACATGCTGTAAAGGGGCTTTTTTATGCTTTATCACAATGGGCTCGTATAGAAAGTGGATTATTGCACCTGGCTGCTTGTAATGTCATGCTGTCCTCCAGGACCACCAGTACTCTGGAATCCTATAAGACCAGCAGCTAAGACCCTAGTGGGACCCTGACAAATCCACAGGCTTACACTGCTGCCTTTGAAGGGATAGAAATCACGACGTCACTGCTGGAGCAAGATTGTCGGTGGGAGCCACTGTACAGGGCTTCAGTAATGCATTTATCCTGGAGCTCACCTGGATTATTACTGCACGCTGCTACTTCTTAAAAGTTACACATTAGTTTTGATACTGTGAAAGCTAACTCTGTCTGCCACTTGATGCAGGTGAAGAAAAAGCCTGACGACTTAGGTCTTTTTCCCTTTATGTGTTGGAACTTGATAGACATGTCACTTTGTAAGGTTTTGACCTTCATACTCTAGAATTCTTGAACTTTTCTCAGTGCACAGAATACTTTGTTCTTACATCTTCAAGCTGAAATAACAAAATCTAACTTTGTGTCTGCTGAATGACAACTACACCATGGTTGGAGTCCATTTGTCAGTTCTGCTTGAGATGATATCCACGTTGTAGCCCAAGGAGAGGTGTTTCAGTGCTTCCTTTATTGCTTCTTTTAGCAGACAGTACACTGGACCATCCTTTATGAAAGGAAACTGGAGACGAAGGTATCCCACAATTCAAAGCCACATATCTGGCTTCTCTTGGAAATGACTGAAAAGTGATGCAAACCATTCTGTGCATTACCGCTGTGTTTTCCAGCCTGTGCCATGACTTGGGAAGTTACTGTCATCTGTTTGTATGAAGTAGTCTGCGTTTGTGAAATGACTTGTAACATGGGTTATGTTTAACTTATTTAAAATGATCAAAATGAATCGATCAATTTTGGATTTTGACAGCATCAAAAAATGCAAACTGGATCATCTGGAATCTTTTCCTAAGGCCCTTTTGATTTCCCAGTCACATCTTTCCTTGATGGAAATGTGATGGTTCTTATATAACTTTTCTACTCCACTTGAGCACCCAAAGCACTTTATACAACATGCCTCATTCACCAATTCATACGTTTTCTACCGAAGTGCTTTCAATCTAACATTCACACTCTGATGGATGCATCAGAGAGCAACTTGGGGTTCAGAATCTTGCCCAAGGATACTTTGGCATGCAGACTGGAGCAGCCAGAAATCAACCTTCCAATAAGTAAATGACCTACTCTACCTCCTGAGCTATAGCCATGTAGATTGAAGAAAAGTGATTAGGAAAAGATGTGGGGGGTGATCGACCCAATCCATGCCACCTTAGGCATACGTGTTCAAGATGTCAGGAATAAGAGTACACAAGTGGAAACACATTTTTAACACATTCCTGTCATTTGTGACATTAAATGCCACTTCAATGTCAGGTGGTGTTAAGAACTTGTAGTCTTCAATTAATTCTCATCCAAATAGAGCCATAGATGCTAAAACACATTGTTGTGGCAAAATTACAAACAAAACCTCTTTTAAAAAGCAGTAACAGGGTGGCAGAGTACTGAGTCACGAGGCTGTCTACCAGTGGTAGTTTGTGTCGCATTTTGGGAACTTGATTGATGTATAGACTCCATTAATTGTTATTTAGTTCAGTTCTGGTTTTAAGAAGAGAGAGCACTGGCCGCTCACACTATGGCTGCTTGTCTAGTACAAGGTGGGCGAGCTGTAAACTATGCCTCCTTTCTCCTCTATGAGACTCGGAATGCGACCAAATCAAAGCTGCATTCCAAAACACTTAAAATTAACAGTGACTCTGAATTTGAGTGTTTTCTGAGGCCATAAATGAAGTTAATAATTAAAAACTTCTACTCTTTTGAAATTCTGCTAGCTTCTAGAGAGAAAACACTTGTACGGCTTAACTTTTCAGACAAGCAAAGCTCTGTCCATGTGTTAAATCTGTGGTTTAGGCACCCGACAGATGTGTTTGATGTCCTGAGAATGACAACTGGATTGAAACACTTCACACATTTCTGTGAGAGCAGGTTGGTTTCTGCTGCTATCTTTCTCTGTGTGCCTTGGTGTTTCACTCCAGTGTACCTGAACAGACTCTTGGAACGTTATAGCTTAGAGAAGGAACTTCTCAGCAAGCCAGACGACAGCCTTCGTTTATTAGAAACTTTCAAAGAGTTTCAATTTCCCCCAACAGAATTATTAGTATGTAGTATGAATTATTACTTTGCTATATTCAGCACTGTGGTGCCATGCTGCTGGTATTCACTTGTATTTTTATTTTTCATTTTACGGCTCTATCAGTTCTGCATTAGGATTTAGAGTCGTTTGCCAGGAAGGACTCTTTCTGCAACAGGCGAGAAAATGAGATAGTGGAGAAGGATTTCTTTTTTGACAGTATATCCACTCATTTGCAGGTAAAGCCACACTCCCTCGCCTTTTTTCTTCATTCATTGTCTCCCAAATTTCCCAGAATGTCGCTCTACTTTCCACTTCCCCTCCACAACCACTTAATCTATTTCTCTCTCTATCAGCAGAGCTCTCTGTTCTCTTTCCCTCTAATTTTTGTCAGTTCCACTTGCAGCTACTTATCAATTCAGTGCACACACCCCTTTTGCCCCCCTATACAAATGAATGAGCAGGCCGGAAAAGAGGCAAACAAACGGACAAATAAATACAAGGGAAATGATATAACAAGATGTAATTCATCAACACACAATCAAGAATGGGGGGAAAGCAGGCAAAGTCAAACCCAAAGTCATTCTCCAAAAGCTATAAGAAAGCATAAGCTGTAGAGAAAGGGAAGAATTGGACAAAGGGACATTCCCCAGGCACATTTGCATGAATTATGGGACTAAAATTGAGAACGCAACAATTGTTAGTCTCGATTAGATGCTCTGTCTCTTCTCTCATCAGCTTGGGGCAACATGCCACATAATCACGCACTTCAAGGACAGCAGAGTGTCTTTAGTGAGGCTGGCCGCACTGAGAGAGCATCACCTACTATGGGTGCTGGCATTAATCTCGATCACTTCTTTCAGCACAAAGACCTTCCCAATGAACCCCAAGCCCACTGGTTTACCGCCCAAACCACAAATTCCTGCCAGCCCAGCTTCCCGGGGGCTCCATGCCCTTGCTTCCCAGCCCGGAGCCTCGGCACTTGGCTGGAGTATCGCATACTCATGGGTGAGGAGGCCAATTGTTGTTGTTGGTGGTGAGGCATGTAATGCTGTTATCACGGCCTCTTAACTTCCTTCCGAGTCCCAAGCTTGCTCTCTAGGCGTGACTTTCAGACAACTTTGAACCACTGCAAAGGAGGGGATGTCTTTGACAGTGGTGGGGATGTTGATGGAATGAAGATGCTGCCACAGAGGTGTTGGAATTACTAGTCATTGCCTTGTGTTTTTATTAGGTGGTGGTCACGCAAGGCCCTCAGTCAGACAAGGCGTGAGGACAGACGGGTGATATTATATTAGCGCTCGAGGCGACTGTTATTCTGCAGCCCTCTCCTGCATCTTTAGGACTCCCTCCTGTCCTTCGGGATGCTTCCAGCATCAATTGTTTCCTTTCTTCATGTAACAAATATTATCTGGTGTTTGTATATATTAAGGTTTTTGCAAGCAGCTGTGAGATCTTACATTTCATTGAATTAAAGCATGCTTATGCGCATATAATTATATTTGTGGTCTCCAATATAGTAGCTATGTGTGATTTACAGCTTCAACTAATCTTTATTTGTCTTACATTGACTGCTCAATGCATCATTTGTGTGAAACAAGCTGTTTAGCATCATTCCCCAATCCTCTGATTGCATATTTCTTTATTTCTTAGAGTGCCTCTATTATGAATGTGATTGGACCATGTGAGCAGCAGTCATGCATCATCATTGTGGTCCAAACAACACATGTTTTGTAATACGAGCCCCACAGTGTGCTGTGCTTGTTGACCTGCCCATCCCCTTTTATGTGCATGTGTGCATCTATTTAGAGTGTGTAGAAAACTGATATTTTCCACCAATAAATTGTATTCATTTGTTATATTGTTGGATGATCACAACTTCAAAACCTCTTTTTCTTTATTAAAAACATCCATATCCTCTAGTAATACATGGCAACACAAAAAAGACACATGGAAAGACTGTGTTATCGGCTGCATGTGGCCATGAATCTTAAGATTTATTCTAGAAATTAGCTGCACAGCATGGTCACAGAATTAAACACAAGCATCCATACGGTACACATTCTGTGCCTTGGTAGTAAATGGTCTAAGAGTCTAGTGCATGGGGTGTAAAAGATGATGAATGTACACTTGCAGCCTAAAGTCAGACAAAAGACAAAAGTACAAAGCACGAAAGGGCAAAGGAAAAAAGATCACATAAAAACTGCCTCGTCACCACCACCACCAACATGAGCACCAGCAGCATCCCCGGCACCATCTGTGTACGTAATTATTAAAGCATGGCTGGGCTGCTATCACTGAGCAAACATGGCAGAGGCGAGGAAGTTGGTCCAGGTGTGGCAGCCAGGGACACCTGAACCAAACAACACTCGGATGTGCGTTCACTCAAGCTCCAAGGATTCAGCTCTCGTTAATGTCCATGGCTGTGTGTCTTTGCGAGTACTAGCAGTGTGGTGTAGTGCTATTATTGGGGAGAGTCCAGAAATGTTTCCTGTGCAAATGTTTTCTTACAATTCAAACAGAGGAATAATTCATAAATGAGCACCAGGCTGTAGTGTAGACCAAGCCCAAACAAACACCGAGGAGAGTGTGAGTAAGGTTGTATTAATACCCACTTGTAATGCATTGCAATCCAGGTTCTACATTTTTGAAACTGCAATGTTTGTGTGTTTTGTTGGAGCGAACCATAATGGAATTTGTTCTTGGCCAGACCTGCCATCCAGCTACTTTTTGTTGGATATCATTGTGGTGCAGAGCCGAATGCAGGAGAGAGCATTATGAATGCAGGAGAGAATTTTAAAAGAGGTGGCAAAAGGTGTTGGCAGGCTGGTGTGGGATGGATTCAACAAAAGACGTATAAACATCAAACCAGTGTTCATACAAAGAAACACTTTTGTATACTTGAAAAAAGTCTCAAATGGTGAAGAAGACTAAAACACTTGCAGGCTTTTGGCTTTAATTGAAGAAAAACACATTTTACTAAGTGAAATGGGTACAGTGCAGTTTATGAGACATTTTCATGAAAGACTTTTTTATATAGCTACTCAAAATAATCCATATTAGAGAGATCTACTTTATATGACATTGGACAGATCCATGTTTAAGTTGAGTATATAATAAGAAAAGTAAAATTAGTTTAAGTCAGTCAAAAAGTCAGTTGAAATGTAAACGTTTTGGCAAAAGGGTCATTGTGATTTAACTCTTTCTTTTTAATATCTGTGGTGTGGGCATTTGAATTGCTCATTGAATATAAACAAGCTAGCATGGCCACCAATAAAATCCACAAGATGACCTTTACAGAGCAGCTGTGTTCAGAGAAACCCAGTAAATCATAAATGACAAAGCCTCCACACTGAGTCTGGGTGGCTTTCTCCTTCTCTGGTATGCAAAAATGCAGAACTGTGAGGATTTCGCCCCGGTGGTGTAGAGCGGAAATTTAGGGTCAGACCAACAATTGTCTTGCTTCCTCTGCACTTTATATTCTGTCCTCTTCTGGGTCATCAAGAGCAAATCAATGCATTACTTGTAATACATAAACAAGAGAAATCTGAATGAACAATGGTATTTACGATACTACTGGGTGCTGTGGTACTGGTTAACAGGGAAGTAACAATAGCTTGGGTTATGTGGCCCCATATATGTAGTCCTGACCTCTGTAATTTTGAAAGCTTACCTCAGAGTAGGGGGAAGATTATAGGCAGGAAGATGAAAGGATGGAAACTGGGAGACATGTCAGATGTGATGTTGCTGAAACAACTGTGGAGCCACTACTGGCCTCATTATCGCACAAATCTGGTCATCCATCAAGCCTGATGACATTAATAAAGCCCCCCCAGGGCAGACATTTTGACTTGTCAAGCAAAGGTGGAACTAATAACAGTGATGGTTGCATTCCATTTGACTATTTAAGATCAGGTGTCCTGTTATTACGCAAGCAGGCAATTAAAAAATGAGAAATTATGTTGCATTTCATCTGCATTGTCTTACAGCTGGACTTAAAGCACTAATGAGTAGTTTAACTTTGTTTTGTTAAAAAACAAGTTAATCTAAATAAAATCTTTCAAAATAATGTGGTATATTCACCTCAAAGCCTTGTTGTTGTGGTTGCTCATTACTATGACAACGCATGCTATGAATATGATATATCTCTGAGCATTTTGCCTTTTTTTTTTTCCTACCCTTGGTGCGCTTCTGCATTTTCAGCAGAAATCATGGTAACCTGACTCAATGCTCCTTCTTGCACAACAAAATCACAAAGCAACTAATTTCTATACAGTGTTGATCATTTACTGAGAGCCAGATATTTTAGGAGAGTTGCAGGTCATTGAATTGGAAAACAAAACTTAGCTAAAAGTAATGCATAAAAATTTTTCAGATGAAGATCATTTGCATTTATTACTGAGCAGTCTTTGCTAACATTCTCATTTCCTGTGCCACTCCCCATAATTGTCCTGAAGAAATCAAATAATACATAATTACAGCTTTACGTTTGGATTAATAAATGGACAACAAATCACAATTTTTAAATCACCACTGACAGAAATTGAACCATAATTTTAGCATCTATTAAATTATCGCAGGTTCAAACCAAGTACACCTAATTGTTTGGGTCTCACTGAATATTGGAGATACTAAAGATAGTCCTAGCGGCCAGTTCTCATTAGGGCACAGCTACTCAAAGCTAGAGACCAGGTTTGTGGTTGCCACAGATTGCTAGAAAAAAATGTGTGTGGCTGCTGACTGGTTCCTTGTTCCCACTAGGTGTACTTGGTTGTACGGAGGTAAATGGGGCTTCACCTAAAACCCTTTTGTGATAGTTTTAATCACAATCAGATTTGCGTAGTTGCACTTGGTTTGTATGGAAGATGCCGACTTGTCTGCAAAGTAATCGCTTTGAAACTGAACAGTGCAATACAAACTGGAAACCAAGACAATTCATGTTGAAACTAAACTTTTACTTTGAATGCAATCTACTATCTCCATTTCCAATTTATGTCAACCTTTTTTAACAACTTGACAAGTAGAAATGATTTTTATAGACAAGTCAGTTGTCTCTGTGTAGTACCCTCTTTGCAGCTGGCAGATTGCCATCGGTGATCGTGGTTTATATGGACGACAACCACTTGTGTGCAACACTTGCCAACTGCCAACACTACTGTGGAACCAAAACTGTGAAAAGTGCCACACAAACTAGAAACAGAGTTTGTTTAAAGTAAAATGTTTTTCTTTGAAACGTTTTCTTTCAAGCAGTAAGGCACAAGTCATTGTCTTAAATGCAAACTGGGCAACTGGGGAGATTTGCTAGCAACTAAAACAATCACTCTTTCCCTAGCAACAGTGGTTGCCAAGGTATTGGTGTAACAGTGTTTTCTGTTTGTCTGTCTGGGGTCTTAGAAAAGCGACAAAAACTATGTTTCCGTCAAAGCTGTAGGTGTCTCACAGAGCATATGCTGCTGGTTCAGTGCTGTGTGCATCAGGTTTAAGCAGTCGTGAGAATTGTCAAAAATGGATGGCATCATCATAACCTAGTGCAAAAGTAAAAAGGTCCTGCTAACAGACACAGATAAAGAAAAACTATTTGGTAACCTACAATTACCAACACCAAATAAGACTTCGTGTGCATCTCTGAGACACCAGAGATATCTGAAAAAATGGAGGTATTTGGTGGTTATGTGAACTTGAAGTCCTCATACCATGAAAAGACCCAAAGAAAAAATGAATCGTCTGCCTTTACAACCCAACTTGAATCACATTGAGCAAATCCCCCAGACATATTCTCTTTAAAGTGGGTAAAAAATAATATTGCAACATTAATAAAAGCACTAAATGATAGAAAGGGTGTTGCTCCCTTCAGTGCGCTCTATGCATCCAAAACGTGAAAATCGTGTGTGCTTCTTCAGAGAGAACATTGATTTCTTCCTAAGAGACCAGCGTCATGAAAAAAAACCTCTTTAAGGCGGTAACATGCTCAGATGTGATGGGAGAGTCATGTTGGCTGCGAGCGTTTAGGCTCAGCAGGGAGACAGAGGCTCCAGTGTAACGAGAGAGAGGCCTTTCTGTGCTGTGACTCAGATGAACACAGCAGTTGTTGGGGAAAAGGTCAGGGGATTTTGTTGATATTCTGCAGCCGTGCGCTTTTTGGCAGGACACTTGACGGCGCAGCGGGCACTCGAGCATGAAATGATGTTGCTTCCTCCGGCCAGGAGGCGACGGCTCCCATGCCACACAGCATATGCAGGACGCCATAAATCCTACAGTGTAAATAAAGACCTGCTTCGCTCCACCACGTCTCACTCCTTCTGTGTCCCTTTTTAAAGAAAGAAAGAAAAAGTCTGGCTTTTTCCCATTTTCATTCTTCCTCGCTTTCATTTTTCTTTGTGTTTACCCCTCACTATCTCTTTCTGGCTTTACTTTTCCCTTTTTTTCCCCATTTTCTTCAGTGATGGAGTGGTAAACAAAAAGGTGGCTGATCTATAACCTAACTGTGATCTTTTTTCAAACTGTGCATCCACCAGAGATTTTAGGAAAACACTGATAGTATTATTTGTAACTTCTGTCTGTATTTTTTTTTTTTTTTTTTTTACTCTTCTTGTTTTTCTTTAAGTTATTACATAAAACATGATCTTCATTTTCATCTGACTTTGCAGCAGTCAAATGCAGCTCCTGGCAGTTTATTAAGGAAACAAAAGGGGACGTAAATCTCATTTTGCCACAGTTTGACTTTATTAACTTCTCAGCAGGCACTGACAGAGGTTTATCCTATGACGGATGTTTTGAATGCTGCTTTAAGTGTTGGAACGCTACCCCCCGTCCTCAATGCATACACAACCAAACATGCGTTCTGTAATTACAGGCTGCCAAGCCTGTACAGCTTTCAGGCCTACTAGGTATTTTGCTGTCACTTAAAAATGGCTTTATAGCCGACTATACTTCCTTCTGTGTCACACTAAAAGAGAAAATAAATATGTAGCAATACATTTAACTTGTAAAAGAAAGCAATGCATTGTGCGCTCTGTCACCTTTGTGTCATAACAACTTAAGTTGGGTGCAGAAACACTTATTCGTAGTGGCGAGGCTCTCAGAAAACAAAGTGCGTTCTTGTACCTGAAGAGGTAGCACAGTTTGTCACTCTGGCAGTATCATTTAAGGTATTGCCATTTTACCATTGATTTGGGCCAACTTTTTTGTTCTGTTACAGAAGGTCTGGACTGGGTCTGGTAAATGGGCTGGTTCTTATATGGCAGTTTTCTACTCTACCTGACTAACTAGTGAGCTACCAGCCACACACATTAATGGCAGTTTTCCCTTTAATGATCTGTGCACTTGTCAAATTGCTACATTTTTACACTGGTAGCCAGAAAAATAGAGCCCAGGGATCTGTTACATTTATGAGCTATAACAACCATAAAAAACATGTAAAAACTGTACGTAAGATATATCTTTAAATAAAATGATAATTTCCATAATTTAGTCTATAACTGCAGTTAGCCACCTAATGTAAGATCATGAAGTCTATTCTGATAAATCACTTCATAAATCAATAAAAACCATTCATAAGAGCTAAAGCTGGCCAACTACCACTACATTTGAAGAGAGGAGAAAAGAAAGTTGCCTGGCCAGGTCAACATTTCCTTTCCCAGCCATGAAAGCTGTATATCCCAAGAGGAAGTAGTAATCCCATCCAAAGTCACCAAGTTCCCCCAGAGTCTTTTCACCAACAGGACAGAATGAGCAGGAAAAAAATGTCTTATGCAAATGTCCAGCTTTTAGATTGCACCTGTTTTTGGCGATGGTTAGTCGCCTCATACTTTGTATTTTCTAACCCAACGGCAGGTGTTCTGTTTGCTCACTAAGGAAGGAAGAACAGTCAGTTTAGAATTTATAACAAGATTCTTTTGTAAAGCTGCTGTTGCCCCCACCGCTACCTGTTCAAATAAATGAGACCTTTCTTCTAATAAACTGGCTTTATGAGTTTGCTAAAGGTATCAAGATCAATTAGCCCCTTATTTACATTATTAAGCTTCACTTCAAATCCTTTTAAGACTTTTATATTTGATGAGGAGAAAACCTGGTGCTGAAGGTGAACTTTCTGTCTTTAGACAAAAAAAGTCTTTAGAAGTTTTGCCAGTTGGTATTCAACCATTAAATAGACCATGCAGATCAATTTTTTTAGATGGCCTAAATTCTAACCACAAAGATGGTTGCAAAGATTGGACTTCAGCTGTGTTGCCAACTCGTGATATGAATTTTAATTCATATTATTTGTTATGCACCATATGCTTTACCAGATCACATCAGATTGTGTTTGTGGATGGGTAATGCAGAAACTCTGTTTTGCTGCCCTTGGCCTGTTTGCAGTGCAGTTTGCAAGTGACCGAGGCAGACGTTGGTCTTTTTCCAGAGGGGAGGAATTAGCATTTCAGGCAAAGATTATTTGTCAAGGCCTTTGTATCTAGTTCCTGTTTCTTAATATCATTTCCATATCTTAACATTTAGGTAACCTTGAGACTTGCTTTGACATTAAAATGGAACCTTTTGTTGTGCTTGAGAGAGCTCATTACCTCGTTACCTAAATTAATAAAGGACCGCTCTAACATAGTAAACAGCTGTTTAAATAGTTCACAGTATGCAGCTATGACATGTTGGGAATTTTCACTTTTTAAAGACAACTTTAATTTTGGTGGACTTTTGACTTTTTTTTCCTCCTAAAGAGTAGAGAGCTACTTTTAGAACCAACTTTGAATGTCATTCAGAGTCTGCTCTGAAATGCTGGATCCTCCTGGGAAAGCTGTGTTCAGGAAATATAGAGTAAAAAAAATAACACTGTGTGAATGTTTTTCTTGAAAGCAGCTCACAAATACACTGACTATTCTTTAGTGTATAAACAGGAGTTTTGAAAAATCTAACCTCCGTTTGTAGCTTGATTCAACCTTTGAACAAGTCTTCGATTTCCTTTTAAAATAGGGCAACATCAGGTGTAAGTCTAATTGGATTCAAGGTGAAGCTCAGTAGCAATAATAATTTCTGAGGAGACACTGGTATTCACCAAATCTTTCTTTTTTCTAGCTTGAGGAAAATAAATCACCCTTATTAAATTGTTCATTGATTCAAAATATTAAAATGATTCAGTACAAGGTTATTAACCCATTAATAACCTTGTACTGAAAATATGCACCTAACTCAAGAGTTGAAGCGGTGTTGTCTGCACATAACAAAAAGATTTTTTTAACCAGTATCTTTAGGCACATTATTTAGAAGCCTGTCAGAAAAGCACACCATTTGTGGCCATTTTTAAATTGAATTTTGAAAAAATGCTAAAGATCACACAGTTTGAGAGGCCAAAAATAGTAATTTTTACATGAAAAAGGCGATTCCCAACAAGCTATTATCCAAAAACTCCAGAAAAAGAAGCAATGGCCTCACACGGGACCTGAGAGTTGTAACATCCCTTCAATTGTTCCATCTACCAGAATTTTACTCACCAAAACTAAAGCACAAATTTCTTGGACTACACAACAGTGCACATTATTTGTCTAATAATTCCATTAAAAATGCTTTAAAAAAGCAACATCATCACAAACATGATCGGGAGATTTATTTGAGTTATGAATCCAAACCAAACAGCTAACTGCTGGTAGTCAAAATTATGAATGGGGAAACTACCAGTGAAGACTAAACTTATTTTTACAAGGCTGTAAAACATTTTTAGCATGTGTGATTTACTTCCATGTCGTAGTGTCCCTCAAGTGGCTACTCCAGGAATTCCTGTTATTGTCGTCACTTTTCAACAAGTTACTACTTTGTTGAACATTTATATGCAAGTCAAGCATAATGTACTTTGAAATCAGTGCACTTATTTCAACATACATAAGTGTGGAAATCCAAACATCTACACTTTAAAAAGAACACAAATGAGCCAATTTAAAAGTGTGGGTGCTTTATCGGTTTTACAGACTCATTACCTTCCGAGTATGTTGCAGATCATCATATCTGTGTTATGAAGGTGGCCCAAGGTGTGTTCTATTATAGAAAATAGCTACATTTAAAATGGGATTTTGCTCATCAGTGACTTGCAAACTTAAGAGATTATTTTCATTATTTATATATGACATCCATTAACATACTTGGAGGCTTGGTACTTGTTTGAGAGCTGTGAATGACTGCCTGAAATCAGAGCTAAACTCCCTGAACCAGTCATGCCTGTTAATAACATGAGCATGGGTGCACTGGTGATTAACATTAGAAAGAGAGAACAAATTCAAGTGGTGGCCTCACTGGAGGGAAACAATTCACAGCTCTCCACTGAGTTTGTATTTTGTGAAGGTGCCTCCGTGTATAACTGGAAAAAGTCTAAAAGCTGCAGTTTGATTGGGGTTACCTACCAATAGTTTCAAGAATATGTTAAAAAGTAACCAATTAAAAAAAACGACTAAATAAAAACTGAAGGAGATGAAGCTGTAAACCATTCCTTAACGGTAAAAGAAATCTGGGATCTTGCCACTCAGTATGCTTACATGTGCAACTTGCATTTTGTCACTGCTGTCCAAACTTGTAATATCAGTTTAAGGCTACTACATTAGTCTATAACTTAAGATATGTGACTTGTATTACAGTGGAGTGTGGTTATTTCAGAAAGCTATGAATAATGTTACTTGGAAAATAGGATGCTGAAATAATTCTGTTGTGCAGTCATTCTCCAGCTGTGGGGCATACAGTCACTGCATGTGGGGCCAAGGGGAAAATATAAAGTTAAACTAGGTTAAATGAATATGATTTAAGTGTTTGCTGAAGCTTTTGTGTGAGTCATTTTTTTTATTTATTTTTTTAGCTGAACTGAGGTTCTTTATTATCTTTTAATAACTGATTAAAATTGTGTGGCACATGCCATAATATATAATGCTTCTGAAGCAGGGCATACCATAAAGCTTTAACAAACACCACTTCAGTAAAATCTGATATTTTTATTCGAATTTCAAACTGCTCTGACTGTTCTGTTACTGAATATTTTCTCTGTGGATCACTTTCTCTTTTGTCTTTATATGAATTACATCTTGACTTCTTCATCTTTGATCCATAACAACCATGTGTGGTGACTTTTATAGAAAGACAAACGGAGTATGAAGTGCTTGTTTTTGACACTCTATAAAATCATATGTTTGGAGTGGCTCTCCTGCAAACACCACATATTTCTAAAAATCTGTTGTTCCTGAGCTCAGAAACATAGGACTACACCTTGCTTTGAAAAAGGTATACTAACTAAAAATCACAGGTGAATTAAACAGCTTTGAGCATTTATCGTGGTTAACAGTGAATATCTACACTGATAAGAAGTACACTGTTTCAAAATTCATGAAAAATAAAGGTGGTGTCTTAGCAAAACAGCTGGTTGAATTTTGTACACTTGGTCAATTAAGTGATTTCTCAGAGATGCTAATCTGTTTGTGGAGACTGCACCGGTTCATGACTGGTTAACCTCTCTCTCATTAGTCAAAACCTTTACTATACTTACTACTTAAAGCTTTAAGTACTAACGTGCTAATTGTGCCATTAAAAGTTTGGTATATCACACATGCTGTCCAAAATTAAGAAGAGAAAACTCATCTGTTACACAATCATAATGCACACAAAGTGCAGATGCTATCTGATCCAAGAGCAGTCAAAGCAGGCACTGCGGCAACTTACCTGTCATGCTAATCTCCCATCAGTCTCCTGTCAGGGACCAGAGGTTTATCCACTATATGCGTGCCCCACCAGCTGCTAGCTGATGGCCTTCTAGCTTAGCATGCTTCAGGCACGGTTAACAGGAGACACCCTACAAACAGCTACCTCATACCGATTTCAGTGGCTTCATTGTTGAGCTAAGTTAATCCTGCTTCCAGAGGCAAGAACTATGGTCAGGAGATGGCAGTAATGTAATGGATGGAGTGAACAGGCATGAGTGAAGCTTTATGCCAAAACACTTTTTGAGCTAAAAGGAGAGGGACTGCTTTGATTTTTCTATGTTCAGTTGATGTGTCTTTTTATATTTCAGTGGATAAGCACTGCTTGCCTTGCTTGTCCTGACAAACGCTACTGATTTCTACCTCCATATGGTAGATTTTTAAGACTCAGTAAAAATAATCCCTGTTTATATTTCACTTGATTTTGGTGAAGCCTTTTAGTTTATTTTGTCTAAAATAAGCAGTTTTAGCTCCTCTCCATTTAAACCACCTTTCCTCTGATTGGCTGCCCTCCGTAAACAGGAGGTTTGTGGTTTCCCTGACACATGGAGAGACAATTTCCTCTTTGGGGTCTTTTGACATGTGTAAAGTCTTGCCCCACTATGGGTTGTACAGTAAGAGGATCCAGATCACCATGTCTAGAGACCTGCATGACACCCAGTCCATGTAGGTGCTTCACCTCAACCACAGTCACACCACTACCTGCACACCTCCAACTGAGAATGAGTTTTGTGCTAAGAGACCGAGGATATACTGTCCACTTTCACTGTCTGTCTCTTTAGCAGTACTGGCTGTTCACTGTTTGGCTAGCTGCACTCAAAAGAGAAAATCCAGCTGTTAGCTGTAATGTTCTGTTTTGTAAAGCACTTTATAAATGAGGACTGTGTGGAGGAGAGCGCGTTAAATGATTGTCCTGGATTTTCCGGTTTGAGTGCAGCTAGCCAAACAGCAAACAGCCACTTCCTGCTAAAGAGACAGACAGTGAAAATGGAGAGTATATCCTCGGTTTCTTAGCATAAAACTCATTGTTACAGCCAGGAGCAGCACTAAAGTGATCCACTAAAACTGATTTTTAGTTTTAGTGTTGTCATTTTCTCTGAGTTATTGATTCTGTTCCTAGTTAGCTAACATAAATTAATGTAAGTCTATCAGCTGGAACCAACCAACCACATGCTGTCACGTTCCGTACTGACAGAAGATGGCGCTAAACATGTTTTTATAACTTTAACTTCGAGCACTGAAAGCACAGAAAGAACTGTTATTTGTTCTAGCGAAAGTGATGCTTCAAGGACCTCAAGGTAATTCATGTAGTCTTCAGCTCATGCTTGTGCAAACACAGGGCTACAAAATAGGTGTTTTTGCTCATTGGTTCCAATACATGTTTTCTGAATGTGCACAATTCAGACCTGCCTACTGGTGAAGTTTCTGACATCTTAGCCCCTTCTTCTAAGAACAAACATCCATCAAACACTGACAGATGATGACCCTGTAGTGAAAGTACAGGAGAGTTCTTCATAACCCCCAGGCTTCCATACATTTTGTGGTTTTCTCCCAAAGATACAGCTGGCATTTTGTTTCTCTGTGCATGTTTCCCATCTTGCAGCACCTCACGGTTTCGCTTTAACCTTGGCACTCAAGTGCAAACATTCTTCAATCTGTAACTTTTGTTTGAGAAAATTCCTTTGCTTTTAGGGTTTCTAACAAATTGACTCGGTGGAGAAATATTCCGATAGGTTGATTATTTGCCTTCATCTTTTTAAAAGCACGAGGGAAGGTAATAGTCTCCTGGGAGTAAACAGGCATTAAACTTTGACAAAATGGATGTGCATTGATTAAGAGATAACATCTTCATCTAAAAGATTATTCTTTGAAAATTTGAGGTGAAAAGCCAGGTGTCTCTTGCCTTTCTAACTCACAAATGTGCACTCTCATTGCAGAGGCAATTACCAACACTAAGAGTATGACAAGAACAGCAAAATGTGAAAAGAGGTAAATTGAATGTGACAAGACTGAATGAATTGCACCACTTAGCACCATTTCTACATTCCGATGTACGTACGTTACTGATGATTAGATGGCACTGCAATAGATTACTGCAGCCAAGCTATTATGTTGAAGTTTAACATCCCATTTTGCTTTCCCTTCTTCCATTTCAGCAGGTTTGTAAAACATTTGGACAGTGTGGTGCAGAGTATTCATCAGCAGTAGCTGTTGGATGGAGCTCCTTTACTTTTACTTGTTAATTAATCATTACAGTACCAGCTCTCACCTCCATTCAAGTCACATAACTTCACTGGTACGTACTGTATAAAACAGGTACCTGTTTTTATACATTACTACCATTTGAAAGAAATTCAAGTGGACTTTTAATACTTTTCTTATTTTCAGTCACATATGCTGTTAAAATGGCAGATGCTTACTGTATGTTAAACATGACCAAAGGTTCAAATCATGAGGTCAGATTTGTGCAAATAACACAAAACTTGAACCCAAATCTCAAGCTTCTGCCATTTAAAGCTTCTGCTTATGAGAGGCAGCTGACGAGAGTTAGGGTGGATTATTTCAGACCAAGAATGAACTGAGGGGCTGCACCCAAGGGCCAGAATAAGGAGGATTATTTTGAACTGCAGGTCATGCAAAGCTATTCTAGTGGATTTCAAAAATGCAAATATAGAGCACAAAATGAGTCTATTATATCCACTTCAAAGTAGAACATATTTGTTTAAAAGAAGTTTGTAGTTATGAGAAACGTGGGTTTTTTTTTGGTTTTTTTAAAAAGAAAACCCCCTTTGCATTTTTATGCACCTCAGCGTCAAAGGGTTTGCGGTGTCGGTTTTTACAGTAATACCAAATTGTAACATAAGTTTGTCTTCCCCTCTGTCACCAAGTATATGATCAAACTTTTGAGAAGAAATGCCCAGGAGAACTAGTCTCAGCGATGGCAGCAGCGTCTCTCTCCAGGGGATTTTTATCAGCTAATCTCAACTAATATTTCCCTCATTGTTGAGCCAATTTATTCTTTTCTCTTCTATCCTTTCTCTTATTAAATAAAGAGGCTTTTTATCCTACTAAGAAAAATCAAGCAACAATAAATTCCTAAAAATAAAACTCCTACTTCTGTTGAACTGTGACGCATTTAGAGTGTGGAAAGAAATCACTCTGAAGTCTGACAATAAAGTAGAGGATGGTATATTGGTTACCAGATGGCAGCAGAATGAACACGCTGTGGCTGTGAGATGGTTTTGTCTTTTAGTATCTTTTGGGCTTTGTGCCTCATCTCAGCTCCCCAATATTACCAATGCAAATGTATATTTAACAAAAACTTGGTACTTCTTAAATCTTGTGCTTGGAGTTGTTTCTGGAAGATCTTTTCCTATCAGGGTGGTAAATGAATCAAAACATGGAGTTTGTACGCTTAGCAATCAAGTTAAGACTTCTAAGGCTTGCTCTTCATGGACATCTGCAGACCCCACGGGCGAGCAGTTGATGCATAGCCAATAAGCCTACATAGCCACAAACATGTTCTTGGTGTTAGACATAATATACATGTGGCTGTTCTGCCACACTAAGAGCTGCCCTCTGGCATTGGTGGCTTCATGTATTGACTGCTGAGAGAAAATGGTTCCACTTTAGAGATCTAAAGCGTGTGGTTGGAGTGGTGGTGGTGGCATGATTCGCAGACTTGTCAGCCTTAAAACTGTGGCTCTTATTTGTTATGTGTGGCATTTGTTGTAACTTCTGCTGCCCTCTTGGCCTGGTCTTTCTTGAAAAAGAGATTTTAATGTCTCATGTCAATGACACTAGCACCTTACCTGTTTTATTTTGCTTTTGTCATCTAATGATTTCTTTAGTTTTTAACTTTTTTCACTTGTTTTATTCATTGGTTATTGTATGTTTAGGTAGTGGAAAAAATGTGGTTAGATTTAGTCTGAACTGCTTGGTTGTGTTCAAGAAAACTTTGCAGTATAGAGTAAAATGTTCTCTTCACAAAAGTAGCTGTACACAGTGAAAAATGTAACTCTATATCACGTCAAACTGTGTAATAGACACACTGGTCCACCGTGTTCTTCATGCATGCCCAGTTCATGCTTTGCCTCTTCAAAGCATGAACTGGGCACACATGCAGAAGTTGTAGTAAGCTGCAGCAAACTGCAAGCCAATGAATAATTGTAAATACATATTAGCCACATAGCTTAATCGTTTGTGGCATAGAGGGACCCTGGAATATACTTCATACTTTTCTTAGTCATTGGTGACTTTTCTAACATATTATCTCCCCCTGCTGGAAATGCAACTTCTGCATGTGTGTCCATTTCACACTTTAGAAAGGCAAAGCGTGAAATGGACACAGTGTCTGTTACACGCTTTGCTGTGATATCAGGTTAGCAGTGATCAAGCCGACTCACTAATACTATTACCTGATCCAGCAGGGCACACACACACAACAGACTCCCCCACTTTTTATGAGAAAAGTTATGTCACTTGGACCCAAGTGGATGCTCCCGTGTATCTGCAAAGTCTAATACTTGAGGAAATAATTTATCTCCTGTCTGAGTTATTAGGTTATTTGGGAAATAGATAATTACTGTATTCTCTATATTAGTAGGATGAATCACCTCAACCTCTGTGTCATATACTTTCATTGTGTTATGCCTCATGGCTTTAAGGTCGTGTGCTATTGACGGACGCCTCCTTATGGTGATAATTAAATTAAACTGTGGACACTGACGCTCAGCTGCCTCTGTGTAACACATCACATGAATTGATTTTTCAGGGAACAGAGTTATGAGTGTTGCATATTTTGAGAGAGATCAGAATGTCTTAAGCTTCCAACCCGCAGAGATCAGGCAGGCCTGGACTCAGCCATGCTCACTGCTTCCTCTGCCTGTTTGTTGGTGTAAAAACATGATCACATGGGTCCAGTGTTGGGAAGGTTACTGTTAAAATGTATTCCACTACAGATTACATGCCCCAAAATGTATTTTGTAATGTATTCTGAATTTTTTGGATTACTTAATATATTATCAAGCTTTTTACAACTACATGAATGTACTATTGCTGTGTGATTTATTACTTTTACTGCAGGTTACCCGCCATACCAATACCAACTAGATTTTTAAATCTTAATATAAATGAGTAACAGTAGGTGGACATTAGGTAAGGCTGCACTTTTGCAGCGATCTCATAGAAAACTATTCCACCCGTATATAAAACAGGTCCGCGGCTCCGAACCGTAGTAAAGGGACCTCTGGCTGATACGTCGGGTTCGTGTCGGGCTCGTAGCTGAAAACTAGCTTTACTTTGTTGTCTGGGTCAACTTTGCTAGCGAGAGACAGAGAGAGGCGTTGAAAGGCTGCTCCAACTTATTGTTTCAGAGGAAAACAGGAACACAGTGTACAGTCGAGTCTTAATAACTTACTTACAGCTGGGCTCGTCAGGCACTCTTTTTGGCTGCAGTGATTATTATTATATTTACATGCTTCCAGCTCCCGTTTCTGCTCGGTGACAACTCGTACTTTTCTTTTTTTTCTCCCTCCCTCGCTCACAGACACATAACCGGTCCCTGGAGCACGGACTACACTCCCCATGAGGCTACATTCTTTAGGGCTATGCCTGTAACACTCTATTGCCTTCATATTAAATTATTTTTGAATAATAATTTAAAAAAAATACATTTTCAAGTCATTATGGGCTGCGAGATTGAGACACGGGCATTAGAGCCTCTTAATGCGTTTTGTTTGGGTTTCCACCGGCGTGGAATTACCAAAAATAGAGAGGGGACAGCCTAACATATGAAACAGGAAAAGACCGCCGTGTAATCCATTTATTTCAACAAAGTAACTGTATTCGGAATACCAGCTTTTTAAACAGTAACTGTAACAGAATACAGTTATTCATATTTTGTATTTTAAATACGTAACAATGGTACGTGTATTCCGTTTCTCCCCAACACTGCGTGGGTCGAGGCCATGAGCGGACATGCCAAATATAGACAACAACATTAAAGCAAAGCGATGAGCTGTGATCTGTACCCGTAGTGCCATCGTTTCCATTCACATCCAGCAGACTCTCCAAATTTGGATCAATTTGAAGTTGGCTTTATTTGAACCAGCATATCTGTTTGCCTTTGGACTTCTGCATAATCTAACTAATATAACTAACTAAACGAATTTGCACCAAAAATTGAGAGACAGAGTTTTAAGATGTGTGAAAATTTTGATTTAATTGATGATGTGCTTGGATTGATTTTGAAGAAAATGACATTTTGAAAACCAAAAAGCGACTCAGAGCTTTTACTCATGTTAAAAGATAATATTTAAATGAGGAAAGTAACCAATTTCAAAGACACCTTCAGAGAACTGCCTTCAAGATCATCAAAATCAACTCATTTAACTTGTTTCTTAGCTTAACGTGATATTTTGTCTTTACTCGCTTCCCAGAGAGGCAGTAAATGAGAGCAAGTGCTGTTTCAGTCCACATCGTGGATCCACACAGTGTGAAGAGGCTGAGGTGGAGAAACGTGGCTCTGTGTGTTTGTGGGCTGATGAATAAGAATTATGTTTGTGCACATATTTTCTTGCCATACGTGTGGAGAGGCTGATAATGTCCCTGTAATGGAAGTCGGTTCCATCCTCTAACAGGATTAGAGAGGAGAAACAAGCACGCAGCATTTTCCTACAAGGTATCAGGAGCTCTGTTTTAACAAACCTCCGTCTTCTAATTCTTAGTCTCATCACTTTTTTCTTCCTTTTCCCTTTTGCCAGCTGTCTGTGTGCTTTACTCCTGTTTTTTCTTCTGCCTTGTGGGATCTGCTTCATTTACAGTCATTTGTTGTACATAAGTGTAGCCGCAGTAGAAAGTCTCCTGTCACATATTTATTTTGCCTCAGTTATTGCAATGCAAAATTGGAACTGCAAAAAGGTTCAGTTTTAATTGAGTTACTTTATTATCACACTGAAACTTCTAATTGTTAACTTTTTCTTCTTCCACCTCAGCTCAAACAGGTCATCTGTAAATGTTAAATCTGCTCATTTATGTCCCTATCATTCTATGAGGACTGACTTCCTGCCTCAAGAACTGCAGTTTTCGCCACTTCTGCACTGGCTACAGTTTTAAGTTTCCAGGGTGTAAAGTTTGACCCCATCCAAAGATGCTGACACCAGCTCATTTATAAAAAGTCTGCCGTGCTTTAGAGTGTGAGTGCTAACATATTTGTATTAGGAAACATTTGCATACTTAAATGTACTGGCATGATTGCTGGGGATAAAAGCTGAAGCTGGTACGAACTGCCAATAACTGTCTGGCCGCTTGAGGCTGGCTCCGTAAGAAAGATAATCCCCACAGACTTCGTGTTAAAATGCCCGACTTAATTAATAAAATAAACACGTTTACAGCATCATGCACAAACAATTTTTGTCTTTATATCTAATTTTAGAACAACTGAATGCTGGGTTAATATCTAGAACAAATTCACACATTTGGGTTTTTTTGTTAAGGTGTAAAATAAGCTGCTCCTCTGCTAATTGGTGTCACTGAACTAAACCGCCTGATGTATTCAGCATTTTGCCTCCCACGTGTAGGACAAAGTAAATAAAAGGCCACAGATAATTCATTAAACACTGGACTGAAATTATATGTTTGACCAGACTTGAGGTTTACAGCAAACACATTTTTATACACCAGTTATTCTGTAAAATAAGGTCACACTTCCACGCTGTAATTCATTCATGCACTTGCTCCACCCACCTCCACCCCTCCCTTCAATCCACTAATTACCTTTGGTTTTAAGTAGCTTCATTAATTTAGTAGTAACGATGCTGCGCTGACCGCAGTATCTGACAGTTATTTATAATTAACACTTCCACAGTAACGGGCATCTGCCTCCCAGGAAATTATGCAGGGGCCATGCAAGTGTATTTGAGCTCATGCTGGGATTGTTTGAATAAAACATTGTCCTCTAGTTTAGAGACTCAATCTAACTGTGAATAGCCCCTCATTGTTCAAAGATGGGATACATGTAAAGCTGTGCTGGTCTTCTGCCATTGTAACTTTTTCTTTTCAGTATTGTTACTATATTCCTGACCAAAAAGCCATAAGCATGGTTATGTTCTAAATATTTTCTGATTGAGTGCATCAGTATCTATTTTGCAGGTTTAACTGTAATTGTGGGAAACCAAGCAGTTTGACTTTGAAATGATTTTTTCCTTCCGAGACAAAATCATGCCACAATGTCATAATTATAATAATAATAAGTTGCCATCATTCATTAATCAGCTCTTCACTTTGGCATGTTATTCATCCTTCAGACTGAACACATGGACTTAGTTTTGTGGAATCAGTCAGGCTGGCACTCTCAGGATGCTGTTTTGAACTTCTGAGGTTTAGTCGTACACCTTCCAGCATGCACACTCACAAGCACACACCTGCTATTCAGATGATGACTGGTTTGAGTCATGGGCTCTTTTCTTTTCGACCAGTAAACTCTGAACAAAGTCCTGACAGAGATGGAGCACAGGAATAATTGTTTCATTGCTCCGTTTGAAGCAGGCCCATCCATCAGCCTGCCTCGTGTCTTACAGTGAATGTGTATAATGTGTGGATGAGGATGGGATTGGATGATGATGGGGGATGTAAAGAGAGAAACGTACGTGTGTGTGTGTGTGTGTGTGTGTGTGTGTGTGTGTGTGAACTGTCCCGAGCTCTGCATGGAGACAAGGAAGCAAAATGATCTTTTTCAGGCAGGACGAGTTTTATAGGAGTGATGCTTTCTTCTCCTTTTGTTACCTAATAGCTTACTTTACTCTTTGCTACTCTGTTTTTCAAATGTATCTAACTTCATGTAGGAAATATCTAAATGCTGAAGTCTGAGCAGGAACATATTTGGATTTTTGCAGTGAAAGTTTTTGAAATGTATTTATTTGCTACAATCAAGCGACCATATGAGGCATTAGGAATAAACGAAAAAACACTAAAGGTCAGTCTGATACATAACACTTCCAACTTTTTTTTAAGCTGTTACCACGTTGCGCTGCCTTGACTTGAAATAAAAATAATTCATTTGTATTATATATTTGTATTTAATGTTATTCACTGCAAATTTGTAACACAGCTTGGTTAGGTTTCCATGTTGAAACTACTCAGTCGGGTTCAGAAAAATCACAGTTTGGGAGAAAATATAATGGTTGATACTTATTTTGTGTTTTCTTGGTTGCCATGGTGACTCATCACAACACAGTTAGGAAATGAGTGTTTTGTCCGGACAAAACAGAAGTTATCTGTTAAAATACCTTACTTAGAAAGTCGTGTAAAGACACAGACTGGTTTTGTAACTACAGTCATTTTCAGACTTTTGATAACCGTAATTTTGACTTTTGCAAGATCCACTTTGCATTTTTAGGCACAGACTTTGTTTACCTCTGTGCATTGCTGAAATTAGATTCTACATGGAAAAGTCACATGATCCAACTTGTCAACATGTCCCATCAGCAATCATTTTCATAGCATGGACCAAGTTAGGACAATAAAAGAGTCTCGGTTATCGTTACATTGTTTAACATGGTGGGTGGCTTCATATTTGTTATGATTTTAAATAAATAAAAATACATTCTTACTCAAACTGTTAGCATAACTTCAATGATACTCACACTGCCATCTTATGTCACACAGTAAATTCGATTTCAATTCAGTTCAGTTTTATTTATACAGCGCCAAATCACAACAACAGTAGAGCAATTTTTCACTTAAATATTTGGCAGCTCCAAATATTTAAGTGAAAATATTTGGAGCTGCCGGTGGCACGGTGGTTAGCACTGTTGCCGCACAGCAAGAAGGTCCTGAGTTCAATTCCAACATCAGGCCGGGGTCTTTCTGTGTGGAGTTTGCATGTTCTCCCCGTGTTTGCGTGGGTTCTCTCCGGGTACTCCGGCTTCCTCCCACCATCCAAAGACATGCAACTTGTGGGGATAGGTTAATTGGATAAACCAAATTGCCACTAGGTGTGAAAGTGCGAGCGAATGTGAGTGTGAATGGTTGTCTGTCCTTGTGTGTTGGCCCTGCGACAGACTGGCGACCTGTCCAGGGTGTACCCCGCCTCTCGCCCCATGACAGCTGGGATAGGCTCCAGCGCCCCCCGCAACCCTGAAAAGGAGAAGCGGAAGCGAATGGATGGATGGATGGATGGATATTTGGTTAGAAATACTATTGTGATAATAAAATGGTTCTTTTAAATGTATTCAGATGTGCTTAAATACAGGGAAATGGGTATGCCTGGTCATTTAGTAGCATGGAAAGCTAATATATGTACCTTTTCCCATCCTCCCATGATTTACAGCAAAGATCATGTAGCGTTGCCATGTTCTGCTCCTAATTTTATTATCATGCCAAAGCATCAGCGTCGTCTTCATGTTTTCAGTCCTCTGAAAGGAATTCCACGATTATCCCATGATTATTATTCGATGATTATTATGACGATCTCTTGGTGTGATCATCTAAGATGGGAGCAGAGCTGCAAGTATTCGCCAGTCATCAGGCTCAAAGCAGCAGACCTCATCAGATACTGACCCACTTTAAAAATATCAAACCTGCCCCTCGATGGAGACGAGCGTCCTATCTCCGCTAATTAAGATTCTCAAGATTCGTTCTGTTTACCGAAACGAAGCTTCGGCGTCAGAAGAAGTGTGCATCAAATGTTAAGTTGGTGAGCGGCATCAGCACTAATTTCATTATTTTGATGTTTGAGGCTCGTAGCGTTCGGACCGGTTTGACTTTGAGCTGGTAGAGCATAAAGGAGGTCAGATAAACCGTTTCAGTGTTGGCTGCGTGAAGGCAGTGAGAGCAAACAAATAATCCAAAAATCAAAAGCAAAATTTTTGTCTACACGAGATAAGAATGTGTAAGGAGGAGTGCCTCACCAGGAATCAGGGGAGCTCAGAGGAAAATCTCAAAGGCTCGAGCAGAGAGACGAGATCAGACGCGTTTTGTTGACCCACTAAAGTGTGAGGGCAATTTAAGGGCAGACATGCTAGCAGTGGGAGGAGAAGATGGGCGCAGTGTATTTATGTGGCGCTTACACCCATAACACATTTTGAGCCTTTAATAAAACATTGTGATATAAATAAGCACTCTTTCATCCACGGTCAGTTTAAAGCACTGAGCCATTTGGAGCTGCGACTGTGCAGCTGCTTCATGTCACAAACTGCAGGTTAAGTGCATTTTCTGTTGCCACAGATGTGCCTTTTTCTAAAGTTCCCATCAAGGATCCCTGTGATGCTGACTTTATACATATTAACATTCACAGTATGGCATCAGCTTGCCTCAAATGCTCTTTTGAGAACACAACATCTAATGTTTTTTCCACCTCCCAGCAAGGCTTAAGGAAGGCCGTTAGACTTGATCTGGCAGATGTGATGGAATATTTTTTTTTTTTTTTTTTTTTTTTTAGAGTTGAATCCTCTTTTTGGTGAGGTCACACCAATTTGGAGTAGGATTGAAAAGCTATAAGGACCCATTTAAAGACCTGACCATCTACTATTTAGTGTCTTTTTGGGACCTGGAGGACAGACTCTTTGCTTGTTTGCTAGGTTCCTTAATTTAGAGTGAAGGGGTATAAAGAAAGATCTGTGGCAATATAAACCTATGTACTCGGTGACCATACCTGCTGTTTTCCTTCATTTTGAGTACTTTCCATATTAAATGTATCTGTATTTTATACTCATCAAAGACTATTTCTGCTTGCAGGCAAACTTTGACTCACTAATATTGCCAGATTACAATGAAATCTTGGTATTGCCCACCACATTAAAAATAGTGATGCTCTGACCTTTTCTCATTCTAGCCCATCATGGCAAAATAGGTCAGCACTGTGTGTAACAAGGTAAGATGTGACGGTTCAGCACAAAGCCCTAAGGTCACAGGCACACAAAGAAAAAACCGCTAGAAACACAAAAGAACAAAATGAAACAGGGACTCAAAGTACAAAACTGGAAATTCTACAAATACCAAAATTGGAAATAAGAAATAAGGAATGCAAAATTAAAACTGGATCATGAAAAAGTATCAGGAAAACTTGAGTCAAAGGGCAGCCGAACAACGGGCGGTATAAAAGGAGGAAAGACTGATGGGATCATTTGTGACAGGTGGTGCACAATATTAGAAGGAAACAAAAGAAAGGAGGACAATAAGTGGAAAGCAAGAAAGCAGGTGAATTCAAAATAAAACTCTAACCAAACTGAAAACCATCACTATTCCACATATAAGAGGATAAACTCTGAGGTAAGGAGGTGCTGAAGTCTATGGCTGGAGAGTGTGCAGGCAGGGGATCCAGGAGCAGAGTTTCACAGAGATGCAGGCTGGCACACAAGATGGAGATCTGAGGCACAGGAAGAGAGACTAAGGTAAGTCTTGGGGCAAAAACACAATTCAAAAAACTACTTGAGATACTAGAAGACTTGTGTGGTAGCAATGCTCAGGCTCCCAAGCTGAGAGAATGACCAGACAAGCAGGGAAAGAGTTGAAAAGAGGCTGTGCTCATATGCAGGAGGTGAGGCATGAGTAATTGTGAGCAGGTCCACCAGCAGGAGAAACAAGCGGGAAGGATGCGACACCCACTGGGTTTCTTTCCTCTGAGTCCAGAAGCACCCTTTTTTTGGAACAGTGGTTTGATCCACTGCGTATCATTCCCTAACCCCCTTAATGAGCTTTTTTTTACACTTCACTAATCAGTTTTGTCACTTAAAGCTTGTTTAGAGTTAAACAAAACTCTACTAAAAATAGAAATCATAACTTGATTGCTTTACCTAATAAGACAAATCTCCCAGTTGAATCCCGGGAGGAGATGCAACTCATAATGAAGGGGATCTGGCATTAAAAAAAAAACAAAAAACTGCCAAATATGCAGACCTGCCGGGGCTTGTGAGTAAGGGAGCAGCTAGAATTCGCGTTATAACTCTATGAATTTTCAGCCAGTTTTCAAGTTTGGGGTTTATTTCTGAAACACCCACAACCCTTTCACTGTAGAGACAATCTACCAGCAGATTCCCATGAATTTCATTGTATTTTCTAAGTAGAAGAAGTTTGAGTCTCCTGAGTCTCTGCTGCTGCTCATGAAAAGATTAATGGACCCATCCTGAAGAAGAAGCCGTGGCCACCGCCACTACCCCCACCGCTACCATCATCATTCTGACCGGGTAGTGAATTAAATCGGTCCACTTTTTGCTATTCACCTGCTCGGTGCATTCTAATTTAGCATTGTCCTCTCCCAAGTAGTACTGAGAGTTTGTTGACAAGCTGAGGAGGACACCAAAGGTCACTGCTGGTCTTTCTGCCTCTTTGTATGAGAAGCTCTCCCTCCTTGAACTAGATTACACCATAAATCAGCGGCTTGCACTATAAGCCAGTGAGTAATCCAGCCAGGAGGTAGGCTGCTGTTTATCTGTCTGTGTGTGTGTGTGTGTGTGTGTGTGTGAGGGTCTATAGGCACATGAGGATTTATAAGGAATTGCATGTCTGTAAAAGTCCACTGACAAAAACTTTTATAATCACTGCTTCTGTGATTGTTCTCCACATGCTGGCACTCAAGCGAGGCTCCCCACTGATCAGAGATACTTCAAAGCATCAGTTTGAGATTTGACTGAGTTTCCTTCAGCTGAGAATTTGTGCCACCGTGTGTCGTCATACGGTGAAACCTCAGACCGAATGATACAGTTTTTACCAGGTGAGGTTCTGTTTTTAAGAAACTTGACCTTGTAGGTAACTTGCGGTTACTTTACTACGTCCAGCATTGTAGAAAGTTACAATGTCAAATTTGTATTCGAAGCAACATCCAGCAGTTAGTCTCAAGTAGCGTAGCTGTGTACTGCATTTAGTGAATTATTCTACTTTTAAGTGCATAAATATAGGACAAAAGATGCCTAACTATCTGACAGTAGTCTATATGTGGGAAAACACACAGCTGATTAAATGATTTCTCATTATTGCAGATTTAGTCTAAATAGAATCTGGTTACGACAGCTAACGTTGTGCTATAAGGACAGTATAGTGACTGCAGCTTTTTGAACTTTTCAATCACAATAAAGAATTTATTTTAAAAGCTGAGATAAAACTATTGTATCCTTAAACAACAAACAGAGCATATTACTTGAAATTGGTATATTTTAAAAGCTAGTTTGTGGATATTTATTAATTTTCTGAAACCCCTTGATTGTAAACTGAAATTGATGTGAGCTGCCAATTTTTAAAATATTTGGTTAACCATATTTGGGTTATATTTAGCTAATGCTTGCAAATTTGCTAGGAAAAACCCATATGAGGGCATCAAACAGACACTAATACCTGGCAGTTAATGCTAAGTCGAATTTTATTCCCTAAAATAAGAGCACAGGCTTCATGGATGGATGGTGTGTTGCTACAATACATAGCAAGGAATATTTGTGAGTTAAACAGGGGAATTAGCTGAGTTAGCAGACAGCTAAAGTCTTGTGCCACCTGTTAGATGACTTAATAAAGTTTACCCAGGTGAGTTAAAATAAAAACATGCCACCTGTGTAGTTGTAATGAAGGAGATAATTGGCTATGAACCCAACTGAACTGTGGTCTCTACAGATTCCTGCTGTAAAGTTGGAAATGATAGGGGCTGACTCAGTTTTGTAGCCTGACAAATATTTGAAAAGTCATAATGAACAGCAAGACCTTATTCTGCTGACAAAATTCAGATTCACAGCAGCTCTCTTTATTAGCATATCATTTCTTGTGACTCTGCTGCTCTTCTAAGACGTGCGTCATGCTGTAAGTTCTGTTTCTGCCTTGTGATTTACCTGGAAAACTATCTGAGCTGTATGCACTTTTTGCTTGTTAAAGAGGCAAACTAGACGAGTGGGTGGTATTATACTTTTTTTTTTAAAAGCCAAGAAAAGGAATTGCATGTCAAATATGTCCCATATTCTGCAATTATGCACCCTGGTATTACTAATGATTAACAGTTTAAAAAGTAAGACATGAGCGATTTGTGCCTATTAAAACCTGCTTCAGTTTTGGATAAAAAATGGGGCAATTTGCACAAAAAGTTTGGAAGAACGATGGCCTTTACAAACCATTAAAAACTTAAGTGTAGTGATTCATCACAGTCTAAAGTGGTTGTGTTTCCATGCACTATAACTAGTTTTGTTAGTTGGAAAAAAAAAAAAAAAAAGAACTTAAGGTCTTAGATACTATCGGCACCAAGTGGACCTGCCCTCTGCTGCATAAAGTCAGCAATCTCAGGATCACGAGGTCACTCGCTGTGTTATTCTGGGAAAAGAAGGGGTTGAACAATGTGTTGCCCGACCATATCAGACATCCAAGGTGGTTTGAACACCCACAGTTACTCCCTAAAGGATAAAAGCTGGTGGTCATAGAGAGTGGGAGACTTGATATTGCTTAAATATAACACTTGTTTCCAGACAGTCTCACATGGAACGAATTGATACTACCACAAATAGCTGTGTATCCTTGAGGGGAAGTTCTAACCTTGCTTAGTTTCTCACATCATAGCACAGCGTAGGCGTAAATGACAAATTGTCAGTTTGACATGTTGTCAAGGTTGGGGGATTGTGTTTTTCTATATTTTCTGTCATATAGATATGTATATATGCATACACTATTCCAGTGGTCAATGCTCACATTAAACAAGGTGAGCATATGTACAAGTAAGCCCTGTGAGCCAAAAGCTCAGACTTCAGACTGCTTTAAACACTCGGCTTCAGCGAGTGTTATAATAGAAACAGAGACCTGAAAGTCCAGGGGTGGTGGAAGTATAACTTGTGGGAGAATAAAACTTTTGCAATCGATCTGAGTCAGTCTGCGGCAGTGAGTGCAGACCATCTGCAATGTGTCTCTTTGCAAAAAGGGACTTGGCATGGGTGGTTGCAAGCTGGTTTTATTCTGATTATACTGGTATATAAAAGCGGGGTTTCCAAGCATGTATGTCACTTTGCTGTCAAATCGTAGCAACTACTTTAATTTTGTGGAAGAAGATATGAATGTAAGTATTTAGAGTAAAATTTCTGTGTGTTCAGACTTCTTCTCATTGTCATTTTATTGCTGTCTTTGGTGCCATCTTGGCTCACCAAAGTTGTTTTGAAGACCGCAACCAACTGAAAGTTGATGCATACCATCTCTGAAGCAACCGTTTCAAAAGCATCAGAATCATTGCACACACATTGCAATCATTCTGGTTATGCCACAGACTCCAACCAGTCTTTCCCTGGTGTAGCTGTAGCACAGTGGAGCGGTGATTTATAAATGTAGCGCAGACCTGAGTAATACATAATGCAGCTGCCTTTACGGCTCAACTTCTAACCAGAGAAAACAAATTACACTTTCGAGTCTGCTGAATGAACGATCGGGTGAAGCCAGAGAGAGAAACTTTGTTTTGCACCACACATAATTTTGAAATCGGTCTGACAAACCTGTCAAACCAGTGAATGCAGCACCTATGAGACATCTCTACAGCAAAGCAGCAAACCCCATCAAATATTCACATCATGTTCAAGGTGGTCATTAAAGTAATACCTTTAATCCACTGTTGAATTACACTTTGGAATTATTGCTCCCTTCTTCTCTACAGTCAAACTGTCAATTGTAATTTTGCAACCAGGGCAAAGACATCATAGTAAATTAAAAAATCTGCTAGTTATAAGGTAATTATTATAAAATATCGCTTGATGTATTCCGATGATGGGATTTTATTAGAGCAATTACAATTCAATTTCTACAGACGAAACGGGTACAGTGCTTAACAAGTTAGATTAATAATAGTCCGACTTCCTAAATCTATGCAAAAATACCATTAATATCACTGAAGACTAAAAGGGATGTCCCTGTCACAGGTCTAGCGTGCCAGGTTATATCAGAGAGTGAAGCAAAACAGTCGTATCAAAGGAGTGTGATTAATTTGTGATACAAAAGAGGTAATATTTCATAGTTAAGAGAAACAGGATACCGCTGTGGCTTAATGAGAAGATGAAAGCAGGGGGCCAGTGTTATCTCATTCAGTCTGTGCCCTCCTAGGAAATGAATATTCATGAGGATATAATCACAGAATATTAAGAGATGGAACAGACATTCCTGTCATTAGACCTGAATGGTCATCGCAGTGGAACAAAGGAGAAGCTGCACTGTGTGACGCGAAAGACCAGTGGCTTCGGTCACAGAGGGTCACTGTGTTTCTATGAGACGCTGAAGCTACTCTCGCTGAATGCTTCATTAGTTTCGGAGCACTCGACTTTCTGACATATGTTCATGCAAGACTGCAAATTTGTTCTAATTTTTTTGCGCCGTCAGAATATTGACGGATACATATGCCAAAACACGAGGGTTTGCCTCGGCCCTTGAGTGACTGATCAGTTTTGAAATTGAGGTTCATCAAACAAGATATTTAAAGCACATGGAGTGTAGTAGAGCCCACTTTTCTGCTTAGACTGTAACAAATTGAGCATTGCCACAGTTCTGGAAAGCTAGGAAATCAACCACAGGCAGCAATGTCAGCAGATCTGCTAAATGCCATCATACAGCTGACTGCATTCACGCTTAATATTGACAAACCTTATATTACTGCTGAATGTGCAAGCTGCTTTGCAACCACATCCAAAACAAAAATGCATAACTTCTGTTTTTTTAACAACTGCAAACAACGTGCTACATGTTCTGATGGAGTCTAAAGGTGTGAGCTGTCATTGTAAAAGTAAACCTAGTCCTAACTTTCTTTGTGATTATAACAATATATATATTTTAAATTATGCAATGACAAAAAAGAGCAAAGCTACCTCAAGTTTTGAGCAGCTGTGATTTTCTGTGACTGTAACGAAGAGGAAAGAGAGGTTCGAGTGTAGGTCTGACACCATTTCCAAGTGTTGTGAAGGAATTTAGAAAAGTGTGTTTTTTCTAAAACTAAAGCAAACGAGGTGGAAAACAACAGGAAAGGAAACAAGCTGTTCAGCATGTAGAATTAAAAGCCCCACATCCAAACCTTAGGAAAGTAACAAGAGGTGACTTATTTCCTCCAGAAATGTAACACCAGGGAAAACACGCACAGCAGGAAAGTTTCCAAAGTGTTCAACAAGCCAGATTTTAGACGACTTCAAACTGCATTAAGTAATGTGTAATACTTTTTTTTGTAACACTGTTGTTACAGTCTACGATGTAACTCTCCTCACATCAGCACAACTCCTTAGTTAGATTGGGATATTTTTACAGCCGTGCATTAATTTATACCTCTTCTCTTAGCTCTCATTATGAGCACCAGCACTTACGAGAGACTCGGTACAACTTGGCATCTGTCAGCAGCTCCAGTCTAGTCCCAGTTTTGCCCTGTGCCACCTGATGGGAATGTTGACAACTACTCTGTGCCATTAGCTGAAGTTAGCATTGTCATGGCAACATTACACCCCAATAGGTTCAGTCAACGGTTGGCTGGATCTCCCTTTCTCTCTCAGAATGTGCTGTCAGTTCCTCCCTTTCCCTGTCTTCTCTCTATCTTCCTCCTCTCTAATTTATGTTTGTCCTATCTCCTTTTCTCCCTCTGCCTCTCACAGATAAAAAACAAACCTCTGAAGAACAATTTATCGAAGTTCCTCATCCCCTCATCATCGCCGCTCATCACAGCAGAGCAATAATATCTAATCATGACCTCCAAATGTTTCATCTCGGTGCCTCTTTGTTTGCCACCTCCTGCACTGACTTTCTTTTCCCTCATCTCTCTTATTATTATTTTTTTTTTTTTTACATTACTTCAATGACCTTTCTGTTTTATCACACAGCAGGCAGGGGAAATTGTCAGGAGATACAAGTGAAACAGGATGACATTCAACAACAGTACAGGTGCTGTATTTCATGTAATACTGCAGAAAAGTCGGTGTTTGTCTGAACCAAATCACAAAAATGATAGCTGTTGATTATTTGTTGTTTTTGAGGCTGTGATTTTGCTCAGGGGAAATCCACTCATACATGGTAAGTTTAAGTTACCCACAGGTGGGCAAGTTAAAATCTTATTGTTGGTCTCTTATTAAGGAAAAGGAGATCATATTAATCCAAACCAAGTTGTGAGTGCAGTGAACACAATATCAACACTGATCTTTATTATTTCAAAGGTTATGACAACATGTAAGCTTTACTTGCATTTGTGGACCTGAAACATCAGCAGAGCTTATATGCATAGTTAATGTTTCTAAGTTGTAGTAACATTACAGTCATTTAAAACAGTCATTTATCCAAACACTAACACACACTGTAATGTATAAAGAGAATACCAGAGCTGCATAGCATGCTGCTGATGCTGAAAGAGAGAAAGCAGGAAGGACTGTGAGGAATTCATGCTTTGCTTCCAACATGAAAAGAAAGTAACGCAGGCTCAGAGCCCGCAGATATCAGCCAGCTGAATGGGTAAAATTGTATCAAGTTATGTTATTTGTCTGTTCTTTAGTTTTTAAATTTCATTAAAACCAATTTTTCGTGACTCACAATGAGCTTGGTGGGGTTGGATGGATATGTGTAAAGTAATACTGATTGAGTTTGTCAACAATCCATTTTGCTTTTATTTTAGGCAATTTGATGAAACGATATTGAGTAAATTATAATCCACTTTAAAAAGGAATTAAAAACAAATTTTGGGGGGATAATTAAATACCCTAGCTATGTTAATAGCTCATGCCATAATACCAAATTAAAAAACATCCCATGATGCATCGGCCTAGAGAGGGTTACCTCTACAAACCCTGTCATCAGTATAATGGCCATGGATATATGATTCCAGCTGCATTTAGAGAGGGTATCAAATCTCCCCAGAAAATGAAGGCTCAGTTTTCAGCACAATAGAATTGTGTCTGCAAACAGCACCGCAGAGACTGATAATCTATTATCTGTCTGATGTTCATGTGAAAATATACGCTATCACCATCTCCACTGTGCAGCTTTTCATTTGGTAAAAAACATAAAGTTGGATGATACTGACCCAGTTGTTTTTCCAAAGAATTTCTATCTGCTTTTACGCCTCCAAAACAGACTAAATGACTGAATAAACTCATGCCAATACTCCATAAAAAAATATAACTTTGGCAAACATGCTCCTGTGTTCGGTCTTATTGTTATTATTGTCTTACTGTGGTGTTGATTCTTTTGAATCTTGTGTCGCTGCCACTTGCAAGGCTCTGAGGAAAATGGAAAGGGAGTCTTTCTGAAAGCCATTAAATATGAATCCAACTTTAGCACGAAGCAATAGTCTGGACAGCTTTAGAGCTAATGTTACGCTCGCAGACATACTGTGTCTCTATCCCAAATCCCAGATTACAGCATATTTTTCCTGCCTCACATTTGATGTAGTGTCCCCAACACAAGTGGGCACCCTTATAAGTGCACTTTTTTGAAGAACAATGCTCACAGCAACCATCTGCCTGCTTTACTAACAGGAGGCTGTCCACTGGTTAGATGTTCAACAGGGGGAAAAAAAGGACTGGAGAATAGAAAAGCTCTGTATGCATTCTCTATTTAAAAGCTTGTGTTAGCTAAAGGTTTTCTATGTTTTTCACCTGACCCCAAAGTTATAGCCTACCTTAAAAACTCAGTGACTCCACTTGTTGGTCGGTTTAAATGTGGATAACTTTCCGCCTAAATGAACATAGCAGCCAAATTCATAGCTACTCTGGCACTGGTTACATAAGGAAATGGTAAAGAGTTTGTCTTGGGATTAAGTTCAGTTCACTGCCTGAATTATTGTTTCCAAACGCTTTGAATACATTGCCAGTTTTTCTTGTCCTCTCAAGCACACAGTATTCCATATCAGCCTTGTCCTCTTGATGTTACTCTTGAGCAGGGGTCCCCAATCTCAGTCCACGAGGGCCGGTGTCCCTGCAGGTTTTAGATCTCACCCTGGGTCAACACACCTGAATCACATGATTAGTTCATTACCAGGCCTCTGGAGAACTTCAAGACATGTTGAGAAGGTAATTTATCCATTTAAATCAGCTGTGATGGATCAAGGACACATCTAAAACCTGCAGGGACACCGGCCCTCGTGGACTGAGATTGGGGACCCCTGCTCTTGAGTTTCAACAAGTGCTGTTGTGCACCGTTATCATGCACACAGTGAATCAAAGTGCTTCGATTTACGCGGAAAGAAAGCAAGGGTGGGCGTGAGGTGCAGCATTCAGTTTATTTAAAGCCTGCCGTTCCCAGCTTTGATAACGCTCGTAGACTTAAAAAAAAGAAACACTTGAAGGTGAGAGGTGTAGGTACATGTGTGCCAGCTCAGTTTGAAAATTTGCCTTCCTTTTAAAACTTCTCTCAAGTATACTTGAGCAAAGTACTCCACCTCCAGCTGCTGTGGAATAACTGCTGGATGAACCCAGGTGTGCCCCTCAGCACCTCTGTGCTCAGAAAACACATTAAAAGCTTTAAAATAGCATTCCCAAGCACTGCAGTGATGCGCCGAAGGTTTTTTTTCTTTTAACTGGATAATGTTGTATTCATGCTCTGGTTATGCATCGGTGATTTGCATCTTCAAAGAATTTAAAGTGTAGCTCTCATGCCTCTGTGCCTCATTTTGTCCCTCCCTCCCATCTGCTGTGGAGAATTACCTCTCATTAAACATCTTTTAAAAGATGACCACGGCTTGCATGTGAGCAACAGCTGAACTGAAATAAAGTGATTTAATTCTCAAAGTAATCATTTAATGTGTTAGCATAATGATAATTATTGAAAAATCCACTTAATTTTGCATATTTAAATGTAAGTTAATATTTTGTGTTTCATTTTGTCATTTGTTTTCAAATCTATTTAAGATGTTAATAAAGTGCTAGAACCAAATTTAAAAGTTATTAGGGAGCATTTGAATATGGTAACAACTAGAGATGGCACGATACCACTTTTTTATGTCCGATACCGATATCATAAATTTGGATATCTGCCGATACCGATATGAATCCGATATAGTGAGTTTTTTAATCAATAAAACTGTTTTTTTAATATCTTGCTGCATTTTGTATAAGTTCATACTCAAGTTTAAATAAACAACAACACTAAAGCTATTCTGTTATACCTGTATGTAAAAAATACACTGCACCCAAAATATTTCATAGTTCAGCAACACTGATCAATCTAATAAACTTAATCCTCCCTATTCTGGTATTTTAAAGAGTACTTAGCAGAAATATTAAGCAACCTAACTAATAGGGTTGCAAACTCCCAGCAAAAAAAAAATAGGGAACCACCCCCACCCTCCACCTCATGATGCTTAATCGATGTAATCAACTTTAATTTGATGCAGGGTGAAAAAAAATGCACAGAAATAAATTATTTTTCAAGAATAATTAAATCGATTCAACATCTTTCTTCAACAGAATTGCAGAATTCACAGATGGTATCTTCCCAAAGGAAAAAGTACTATAGCTTACTAGGGTATATTAGACTTAACAGTTACAATATACAGTAATGGACTTCTATACATTTTACATCAGATTAAAACTTTGGGTGTAAGATTCAGATAATTATTTATTAAAAGCTAGGCATTTTAAATGAGAATAAGAAAGAAAAGTATGTCTTTGTGCCCCTTTTCCCTGTTCATGCCCTATCGGCCCCTGGCTACACTTTGCTAGATCCGCCCCTGCACAGTTACCAGCCGTCAGCTACGTAGAAAAGGATCCTGGTGTAGAAAGTAATATTAAATAAATTCTAACAACAGCTTATCAAGGTTAAACGTGCTGCTGTTGTTCAGCCGCTGGTTTCCTCTTTCTGGTGCAAAGTGGACCAAAAACAAAGAAGAGAGATGGACGCAACAGAAAAGCCGATCAGCTGATCATTAAGCAGTTTCATGATTGAAGTAGCTGCAGGAAGGTGAGGGAGAGAGAGAGGCAGTCGCTCCATATATCGGTTGTTAAGCTTAACATGGGAACGCTTTACAAACATTCAGAGATGAACTTACACACTTGCTTTACTTCTCTCTGGGATAACTTCCTCGGAGATGAAATGCTGGTTTGGTAGCGAGGCTACAAATACACACAGCCGCTCTATCACGTGAGCACACTGCTCCGTCATGCTACGGTTATGAGCCGAGTTACACCTTGTCGCAAGTTTTGTGAGGTGTTTTTTTGATATTTAATGGATCGGATTACATTTTTTATTTCTCGCCGATATCCGATCCAGTAATTTAGGTCAGTATCGGACCGATACCGATACGTAATATCGGATCGTCCATCTCTAGTAACAACATAGTCGTGTTCTGATTTTTTAAAAAATTGATAAATTCATTATAATCCTTGGATGCCATATGGGTTAATGTCATGCTATATGGAAGTAATGGCTAATATCTAAGACCAGTAAATAGGCATCATTCACATCGGTCTTGCAGACAAGCCAGTTGTCTTTCATGCAAAGTACGATCAACCACAGCAGTCTTCCTTATTCACATATCACTGACATACAGACATAGACCATACGGCAAGTATACACTTTTTTATATAACATTAAATTGATCTGAAAATTGTAAAAACAAAAGAAAATCAAATCTTGGTAAAGCTTGTAAGATAATTACTATTTAAGTGGGTGGTGGTGCTGTGAGAAAGTGTTTGTGTGGGAACAATGGCCACAGAGGAAAAAAAGCAGTAGTTACTGGTTGTAACTCTAGTTCTCTGAGTGTCTGCCACCTACAGTTTTTAAAAGCAAGAATGAGTAATTCTTCCAAGCTGTCTCGTTTGTTTCAAGGTAAACATGTGAGGATGTTATGTTTAATCCTGTTACTACTTGTATCTGGAAGCACCTGCGGGAGTTTCTGTGTAGTAACCATGGATCAGGGCTGTTACATTCAAACGTACCCGTTTCTGCTGCAAGGTAATGTTTCCATCAGCTGAAAACCAGGGATCAGAAAATCAACTCTGTATAATTTATGACTGGAAACTTAATAATTAGAAATTTAGAGTGAACGGAGACCAGATTAGTTTTATTTTACTGTACATGTTGCCTTTCAGGCTGAATGACGGTCTGACTCTTAAGCATAAGATTTATTTGTGTTCAAAGAGTAAGTAAGATGTAATCTATTACTGGGACTTTGATATTTTGTCTCTACCGTGGCCATAACGAGCTATGAGGTCACTGAGGGAAGAACACAGTTTTTTTTTCAAGGCAGTAAAAATTGATATGAAATAATATGTAATATTTTAGACGGCTTTTACTTTGAAAAGACACTATAGGTATTCTATAACGTTGTGGCCCAGCCTGTATTCCTTCTGATTGGCCCGTGTTTAGGAGAGGTAAGGGAGATGCTTGATTCATGAGGGATGATAATTGGTTATTTTAGGCACAAGGTGTGAATCTGACTCCCAGTAGTGCCACGGTCATCAACTAAGTAACTTTTATCTACAGATGGCAGTGAACCATAGACACAACCAGCGTCACAGTTTTATAAGCAACTACATTAGACCTCCCACAGGCACATGTTAAGGATTTTTGTCTTTGCCTTTCTAGTTTAGTCCATTCAGTCATACACTCTGAGCAGCATCCATCAGTAACTAATGTAATTTACATCACACAGAATCTCAAAGCAATGGCATAGATTTTCCCCATGGATGAAGTTGTTACTGTAACCTCCCCCGCTTGCAGAGAGTTATTGGGTCACTAGAAGAAAAAGAATCCGTATACGCTCTGTATTCTCATCCATTACATTTCGTTTGGCTTTGCAGTTTGTCAGTTTATCACAATTAAATTACAGCAAATTACTTCGAGCAGGGTTTGCCAGCATTGAACCTTTGTTTTACAGTGTCTTTGCTGTAATCTGCAACAGCAGTTTCTTTCTGTAAAGTACTGTAGATCTTTTTAAAACTATGGAAAATATCAGCTTTTGTATTTTGCTGCACTACAAGGTTACAGTTATGCTGCTGTATTCACATTTTAACACTCACCCTGATAAAAACCATCACAGCAGTACTAAATGAATTATCTGAATTTAAACATTTACAATCCCATGAGTCTTTGTGCTCCAGCGGTCATCTACTTGGGTTTCTATGAAACGTGTTGCCAACCTTTTAATTATTTTATTGACTCTGTACTAAAAGAAACAGTTTGACTGGATGCAAATGAGTTTTGCAAACATCAAACTCGAACAAACGGTGAACTCTGTGACTTTTGTAAAAGAAAAATAATACTTTAATATCATGGAAATGTTCAGTATCTCACTGTCCATTTATTCCCTTTAAAGGAACAGAAGTTAATGATATTCTAATTATTTGACTGTATTCATAAAGAACAGTGTATGACTATACAAACATCAGTTTGTTAAAGTGGAGCAAACTGAATCTAAATTACAGCTACTCAGTTATAAGAGATTTGTCATGATTACTCCAAAACACAATAACTGAAATTCTGTGATGATGACCTTTACTTTGGCTTTGCAAGGTGGTTTTATTTACTGATTCTCATAATATTATGCCGGCTTTACTTTGACTGAGATAATCCAACAACCTTAGACCTTTCCATAAGACAGCTCTGATAGTATTCTGCTGCAGCTTGCCGCCGTCTGACTTACTATCGCCCCGTTTTAGCGTTGTAGTACTTTATTTGGTCCTTTTCTATTTTGGTTTGAAAGCACTGCTGCAAACGGTAAAATAGGAGGGCACTGTTTCAGGTCACACACACACCACAGACAAACACAGGCATATAAATCAAGTAGACAAAACCTCATGGGAGCACACATATGCCTTTATACACACTCAGACACACACTGATGGCTTTCCTGGAGATTCACTGCAGCTGTAAAATGATCTTGTAAAAGAGTGGTGGGGGCCTCTCGCTTTGGCTCTGGAGGGTTCATTAACTGACACACACACTGACACACACACACACACACATGCACAGACAGACATAAAGTGACCCCTGCAAGGAATTCATTCATTTTTATGCCCCCTATCACCTCATGGCTGTTTATTTGTTTTCCGACCCATTAGGTTAGCAGCTTTTCAGGACTCTATCCTTTTTTAGGGTCTCTCTTAGGTTTACGCACTATACCTCTGACTAGTGCTGAGAAGAAACGGTCCTCTAGAAAACACTATAAAACAAGACAGTGAAGCACTGCTTCGAGACACTTTCCACTGAGTGGTCAGACATAATACCGGTGTATAAAAACATGTTCTTGACTTATATCTGCTACTATAGAGTTAGTTTCAAACTTAAACCTTTGGATCTCACACAGAGACAGGAAAGCGCTAAAGTCTGGCACCTCAGTTTGTTTAGTTACTAAGTTACAGGCTCTTTGCTCTCTTTAACAACTCTCAACATAAAGCGCTTTGCTACTGGGAAGTGGTGCAAATATTTACAACCGCCTTTAGCTGACATGTTTTACTTTACCAACCAAAAGCACAGATTTAAATAAGAGTGTATCACAGAGGAGTCACACGTGGTGACTCACGTGATTAATAGTTGATAATCCAGCACTCTCCATCAGTTGTTTTAGGTGAAAAGTCTTAACAATCCAGAAGGTGGATGACCAGAAATCTTCACAGATATTTAATATGTTCAGGCTGCATCGAGGCTTTAGGGTAAAAATAATGAATAATGAAAACACTCTATACTGCTGTTGGTATTAACGACTGTAAATACTGTGCGCTGGCTTAATGAATACTGGCACCTCCTGAGAAACACATTTTTTTCGAAATATCTAAATAGCAGTGCTTTCCACGCATGTCAAGTGTATATGTCAAGTGAATAAGCTAAGCGCAGCGTCAGCTGTGTAATTTGCTGAAGCTTTGATTATTGTTCCTCTGTGAAGTTCTTAAAACCCTTGAAGTCGCCCACGGACTCTTCACCTGTAGTGTCTTTGTTGCAGTTTTTTATTGCATTTAGCAGACGTGGCTACAGGATTAATAATAAGAGGTTCTTTCACTTATTGTCCTCGTATGGTTTTCTGTCCTTATTGACTGTCGGCAAGTTACTGTTGTATCTACACGTTGTCGTTTAGACCACTTTTAAACAAATAAACATAGTGATGAGTGAAGCTGTGCCAGAAAACGGAGCACTAATTATCATTTCATAACAGTGTTGATGGTATTTATTAAAAAGAGAGGCCACAGTATCAGAGAGACACGTCCTTTTTCTTGTGTGCGGCAAAATAGCACGTGATTGGCTTCTGTGTGTCAGAGTTCATAAGGTAAAAGACTCTATTCATGTGTAATTTCTACCTCAGTGCTCAGTTCCTGTTCAGCCATGCGTAACAGACAAACACAATCATTACACTAACCCGCCTCCACTCGTTTTCTAACCTCTACTCGAGGCCACAGCAGCACTAGTTTCATTTTAATGATGCTATTGTTTTTCCTCTGTGCATTAAGAGCCAGAAAAAGTGATGGAAAATAAAAGATGATTAAAGAAGCAAAGACGAGGAAGTGTTCTTCAAAGCTTCAGTGAGGAGTGTGTATGTGATTGACACCTTTTAAATGATTGTGATAGCAGAAAGACTTTGTCCGCCTCTTCTCAATCCTATAAAGAGTGTGAAGATGTTTTCTGACTTTGCAATAAGTTGAAAAAAATAAGCCGCTGCTGTTCAAGTACAAGCAAGAATAGCAGTATTGTAGAAAGCAGTTATGCGGTTATTTAGTGGCACTTCATGCATAATTAAATCTACTAAAAGAAACTTAATTTGAAGACGAGCAAAAAAACAGACTATTATTCTTTCCACATGAGTTTGAATTTGTAGTGTTGCAGATTTTGTTGTGGGTTTCAAGTTAAAGCAATGAGATACTTAAAAACATAAACACTCACTTTAGTAAGTGCACATGCTCAGTACTGGATTGGACCATTTTTTGCGGTCTGATCCGCCGCAAATCTTTGTGGCATTAATTTCTTCATGTTGCTGGAAACCACAGAGACCACATTGTAAAGGTTCTCTATGGACTGAGATTCGGTGACTGTGAGTACAGTGAAGTCATTGTCATGTTCAACAAACCAGTTTGATTTGAGCTTTGTGACATGGTTTGTCAGCCACCTGAAGATGAGTACCCTGAGGCCACAAAGGGATGGACGTGGTCGGCAACGTTGCTCAGGTAGGCTGTGGTGTTTAAATGATGCTCGACTGATGCTAAGGGGCCCACAATGTCCCAAACAGTACCAGCAGCAGCCAGAACCATTGATATAATTCAATTCAGTTTTATTTACCAGGACCAAATCACAACAGCCGTCTCTAAACGCTTTATATTGTAACGCCTGGGTGGATGCATGCATTCATGTTGTTTACGCCAAATTCTGATCCTATCATTTGAATGTCACAGAAGAAATTGAGCTTCTTCAGTAAAGGCAGCGCCTTTCCTATTTGCTGTTGTCCAGTTTCGGTGAGCCTGTGCGAACTGTAGCCTCAGTTTCCTGTTCTTAGCTGACAGGAGTGGCACCCAGTGTGGTCGTCCTCTACTGCAGGCCTTCTGCTTTAAGGTTTGACGTGTTGCGTGTTCATAGATGCTCTTCTGTTTACTTTGGTTGTAATAAGTAGTTATTTCAGTTACTAATGTCTCGCTTGTACCTTGAAGCAGTCGGGCCACTCTCCTGACCTCTGGGATCAACAAAGTATTCTCTCCCAGAGAAGTGCTGCCCACTGGATATTTTCCCTTTTTCAGATCTTCTCTTTAAACACTGGAGATGGGAAAAGATCCGTCTAGCCCCAACAATTATGCTACTTTCAAAGTCACCTAAATCACCTTTCTCCCTCATTCTGATGCTCGGTTTGAACTTAAGCAGGTCGCCTTAATCCTGTCTACATGCCTAAATGCATCAGGTTGCTGCTGTGTGATTGGCTAATTAGATATTTGCATTAACAAGCAGGTGAAACTAATACAGTGTCTGGTGAGTGTATTTTGGTTTGGCTTTTTTCGCCCTGTTATCTTTACACAGTCTGTAACCACTAATGTAACCTTGTCTCATTCAAATTGTGCTCCTGCTTGTGATTTGCATAAGAAAATGTGTTTCTCTTTGAAACAGAAGGTCAAGTGCATGACGTACTATATAAAGTATCTGCCAAGGTACAAAATACTTGAGATGTCTGCAAAATGCTCACTGACTATGCATTTAATTTATATTCCTATATATATTCCCATTATAGTCCTATTTGCTCTGCTGACTTATAATACCTGCTCGCAGAGGCTAAATTGTCTAACTTTCTTATGGTTATGCAGAGTGGCAGCAGAGTGGAACAGAGCTTGGTACTCTTGGCTCTCCACTAAAGGGTTTGGAGTTAAAACCCAGCTGAACAGAGTTTGCATGTTTACTCCATGAGTTTCACGTTCACGGGTAAATAAAAGCAAAAAAAACCAAATGCCAGTTTCCTTAAGTTACATATGGCATGTAATCTAGCCCTGATGCCTGTCTGCTTCATGTCTTATGTAGGCTTCAAAATCACAAGTAGGAAGCTGAAAATGTCTAGAAGTAGCGCGTCATGCCTGAAGAAGCAAGCTATTTATTTGCAGCTCCTCAATCTCACATAGGGTAGTGTTTATAGACCATCTTGGTTAATTATCCCACTGCGCCAAGTGACATCGGAGTGACGTCCTTTACAAGTCATTTTTGTACAAGTTTGGTTTACTGACGGGTTGTTTTGTAACGCCAGACGACGTCTTTTTTTCCACATCTACTGAACATCTAATGTTGTCGTCCGTACGACCTCCGTGTACGGGCTAAAATGTGGTTGTTGTGGACATCTGTCGTCCCATGTTCTCTGTACAGACACCATTATGTTTGAAGGAATGCAGAGTGATCAGTGTCTCCAAGATGGCGCCGACTCTTGAGCTAAAACAAAAGTGAGCAGCTGCTCGGTGGATTTGGATCAGAGATGTCTCCGGCTTCTCACAGACAAAGACTGCCGAGCACATAGTCCAGTTCATACATACACACTGGCACAAACTTGCACAAGCTCTTCACAATAAAACACTTGTAAAAATAAACCATATATAACGCAAATGCTCTTTTAAACTTATTAAACATACTGTACTCCTTTTAAAAGGAATTTTTCTAAATGCTTTATCCATAATTATTTTATATTTTAACATGGATTTCAATGTTTTTAATATTTCAACACATTTTAGAAAATGAGTTTTAAGCTGGTTACAAACAAATAGCCTAATTAATTAAAATAAATAAACCCGTTAAAGAAAAACAGGAACATGTAAAATAAAAAAAAAAACACCAGATGCAGTGAATAAATCAACAGACTAACCCATAATAAATCGTGTTTGTTTATAAATAATCCATGTTTATATGTATCATGTTGATAACTATGTTTATATTTATTTAAAAATGAATTTATTAATCATGTAAATTTTCTGCACCTGTCAGAGACATGACATCCCACAAAAATTACAAAGTTCAAACGTTGAACATCATATTGACGTCCAGGTTGACTTGAAGGAAAAGAGTCACAGTGTTTGCTGTTGGAATAATAAAGGCTCTGGTTAGATGTTTAGTATCTGCTGTCAAAATGCTGACAACCACCTTTTGCGTCCCTTCAACTTTTGTATCCTCTTAAAATGTAGCATTACAGGTGGATGGCAGGGCGGTGCAGGGGTTGAAACACCAGACTGCAGCAGTGACACTGATATGTCACATGCAAAGACAGCAAACTTTGCAGCTTAAATTTTAGCATCCTCTGTTGAAAAGACGGTCTCTCAAACTGATGGTTCACAATCCTTTTATTAAATAGCCGTCTATGTCAACACACCGTAAGAGCTACAACATATAGAGAGTAAAGGACCATTAGTAACTCAAACAGTGTGTTACCTTTAACCTTTTGCCTTATTCATTAATCACAAATGAATTTTCTTTACCTTAAATAACATATAACAGTGAAACTTGTAAATTGTTGCATTGCTGCCTAAACATGATGAGGTGCGTGATCACCCTCTAGTGGGTGAAAACTTAGCCTTTAGCCTTAGTAGCGGTCAGCAGCTATATGCTCCGTAAAATAACAAAGTACATATTTACAGGACAAATTTGATACCAAACTTGTTCCCTCATCATCCAGGTGCTAAAGAACCGTTTGCAACTCAGAATTGCACCTTATTAGCCGTTTTTTCCCATTCATTAACCATTGAGCACACCTTCTCTCTGTGCATTGAAAACTCGCGCTTCTACTGAAGTGATGTTTATGCCACTTGATTTACGGCACCCTGTTGCTCTATAACTTTCTAAATAAAAGCATCAGCTGGGTCCAAACTGCAACAAAATAATAGCCACTCATGAACCAATTTACAAAATATTAATGAGGTCATTTACATAAATATGTTTCCAGACTGTGAGACTGTGTTCGGGAGAAGGAGGATGAATGTAAACGTAAATATGTCTCACGCGGTGCAGCACGAGCTGCCTGCCTAAACTAGCTTGCGTGTTCTGCTCCATGTTTAGCAGAGCGGTTGAGTAGCATGTAAATGTAATTTCTGGGAAGCCGGCTTGGCCACTGAGTTGAATAGTTGCTTCTTCATGCTGCAGTAACACTGCCCAGATGGTAGCAGTGTGTGAAAAAGTAATTACGCAGGTAGGTAATGTATCTGATTATATGTTGCATCCTCCTGGTATAAATCTTCTTCAGGTGTTCCTCCCAGTGAACCCGATAATAAGTGTTAGAGCTCTCACACCAAATGAGGAAGCTGCAGATCTGTATTCCCACCCAGTTCTCACTCATAAATTGGCCACATACGGATACATCCCGAGGACCCGTAGGCGTCACATTTTTAACATGCATTTAGTGCCACTTTTCAATGTGAAGGGAGGTCCGACGGATTCGGTAGAAGTCACTCTGTGTCTGAAATAGATGCTATGAGGCTGCAGGCAAATGTGCTCTGCTGGTGTTATGACTAAACTCAGTGAAAAACAAAGTATGGACAATCTTGCCAATAAACAGAGTCTTTACTAAACCCAAAGAAAGTGGCGTGGTTCCCTGAACCGGACCAAACTACAACAGCAAAGGAAAAGTCTAGAAAGTGTCAGTCACGATCAGGCCTCGAGGTCGTATGATTGTGTCAAATTGCTTTACAGAAAGAAGATGGAGGGAAAAAAAGACATAAATCAAGAGTGCACCTGTGACTGTGAAAAATGGAGTGGAGTTTCATGCAAGGGCAGATTCATCTGACAGTTCAGTCAAAAGAAGAACTGGAAGGATGCCGGAAGCCTTTTTCCTCCCTCAGATTACAGGTGTGCCTCGTCGTGCTCTTTGGTGAGCTCAAAAATCTAAGTTTGAAAATCACTGATCTAAAGGGAGAGTTGCCAGAACACAGGAAAGCACCATGTTTAGTATTATGATGCATCCATCCTTTTAAAAATTATCTATGTAACAGAATTATATATATAACAATCTGCTCCATATTCATGTCAGCATAGTCGTAGCTCGCAGTGAACCATCTGTGATCTCGGTCTGTGACTGGACAACTTTCTCCCACTGTTACATATGTGTACCAAGTTTGACCCCTACTGCTTCAATTTGCAAATATGTGGACTGAAAAAAAAACCACTGTACACAATGGAAAGTGTCCTTCAATATCTGTGGTTTCAGTAAATGTAAAAAAATCAATGTGTGGTTAAAAATATTGGGGAAAAAATCCATAAAATTATTTCATTGTACTGTATATTTACAGATTTTTTTATTTTTTTTTAACTGTGTGTAGATAAAAACAAAAACAAAGATGATGTGGTCGTGGCTGGAATGCGGGGATCTAATAAAACAAGATTCAGTGATTTGTTTCCGTCACAGCAAAAATAAAAGCAAAACAAAATTGACAGTGAAGCTGTGACAGCTTGAGGAAATATGATGGAGGGAGAGAGATGGCGAGGAATCGTGGGTGAAGTGCTAGTTAAACCCACTTACACTCAATTTAACCAGCGTTTCCAGCTGACCTTCATCATCATCGAAATGGATTAAAAGCACTCGTCTTCTTGGTGCGTGCGCCAGTTTCAGCCAGTTTACGTTACAGCTCCGCGGTTCTGTCTGAGCAAACATGACACTGTTACACATGATCAGTGACAGAATCATTTTGGAGCATTTTGTTTCCCTACCAACAGTGATGACAGCGAACCTTGCAGCTTTACCTTGAGGGTTAGACTGGATTTTCCGCCTCAGCGCTGCTCTTGAAGTTTGAATTATTCGGACTGTAACCCTGTTTGCTGTCGACCTTTCAAAGGGCATCAAGTCGGATGTCGGTCGACTGACCAGATTAAATGTGTGAAAGCATCTCAAGGATTTTTCATTAGCCTAGGCTTTGACATTTTTAATATAAGATTCCTCAAATATTTGTTTAGCTTATCTTAATTTTTTATTTCATACTTAGAAGTAGTTTAATTTGCTGTTAAAATAAATGATTATATATCATTAAAGCACCATCTTCATTCTGATAAACCTGAGACCCATGCCCTCATCACTGTAGTGGAGTTTTTCAGGGTTAACCCATCTATTTGGTGAGGTCGGACAATTCAGGGGGTTCCTGAGACAAAGGTTAGTCTGACTGGAGCCTTCAGGAATACGATACCTGATTTCTGTGGGTGTTTCGGCTCTATGTTGGGTCACAAGGACACCGTTGCTGTTTGTAGACAGTGCATGAGTGTGACGTCTGACCTAGGACGGAGCTTATGAAACTATGTGTGAGATTAATATGTCATTCATGGATAACATCCAAACATCCCATAATAACCACTTCTCCAGCATTACATGGTATTTCTATAACAGAAGACAATTACTTTGATCACTGAAATTAAAGTTTTGGATGGCGGCTTGTGTGTTACCAGCTGAGTTAAGGGATTTTTAAATGTATATTTAGACAAAAAAAGAATGACACAACTTTTGTGACTTTATTCCATTTTACCCACTCAGCTGATAGCTGTCCATTATCTGAATCTCATTCATTCATTGCTGTGTGTCAGGAAGGTTAACTGTGATTTGGTTTTCTTCTACTGGTGCATACGCTGCTTTCTCTTCATGCTGGAAGTCAATCGGCTCTTCTTCATACGTGTCTGTGTGTCTCTTGCATCTCTGCAGTTATACTGTTCTGATGAACCACAGTTACTGGACCTACACCTCCAGTTTGGTTCTACCAAGAAGTGCTGAGTAGAGAGCAGTGAGACAATAAAAACAAATCAGGTTTCAGAAGACAAAATATTTTTTAGGTGAGGAAAGAAGAGGGTGAAATTAAGGTGAAGAGTAATGTGAAACTGCAGAATATGACAGGGATGTTGCAGAGCTGCTGGTGGTGCTGGTTGGGGGGAATTCCCAGACCACCACCATGACCTTCTGTCCCACAATCCATCAGGGCGTCAGAGGCTGCATGGCCACACGCCTCAATGACAAATCTGCCTGTCGGCCGAGCACAGTCCAGCGTGACAACTTGGCATTTTAAGTGCTCAGATTAACTTTTAAATTTGGAAGAAGACTTTACAGTCAGTGCTGTGCACAAAGACCGTCAGGGGGGTGGGTTGTTTAATTACATTACATTCAATGTATTAATGAATTTACAGTCTAGTTTAGATGAACTTGAGTTAAAATGAGTTGAACTGAATGTTGGATTTGTTGTTTCTAAGCAGGTTTTCATTTTTTCTATCCAGAAACTCCTTTAAAAGGTACCCGAACAATGTAGTTTAGGGGTTTATTTCATTATAAAACAGTCTCCACTGAGAGCAAAAAGTTTGACTTTTCTTGCTTCGACGCAGTGAAGCAATCTGTAATTACTGATAATGAACTGTCACCCAATTAAAAACCCAGGCGGCGAGTACTAACATCAGCAATTACTTAGATGTGCACATTTGTCTCTTTGATATATTTCAGTACAAAATACAAAACACTTTTGGTTTTATTTTTACATCTTTAAGGGAGATATCTCAGCAAAGTGCCACAGTTGTGTTCAGTAGCTAAGTGCTAGCTTTGTGATCACCTGACTGGTTCTGGGCAGGTAGTTTGCCCTGCATTTACTCAAGCTTTTCCACCTGCTGCTGCTGCTGCTGCTTGAAATAAGATCAATGACTCTACTGAGATTTGGTCAAAATGGTTCATTTACAGGCTCTTAACCCCCAAAAAGGAAAAAAACAGATTAAAGATGGACTTTTTATAGATGTTTTATAGACTTTCCCTGGAACCCTGGGATCAGCAAAAAAGAAAAAACCCTAAGATTTCTGGTCTGAATGGGAATTTAGTGAAGCAAATGTCCTTTGTAAAAACAGCCGCACTGTTCATAAATATCCGATGTAAAATGTGTACACTGGTCACACTCCACCCCCTCTCACTGCTCTCTTTTTACTTCAGAAAAGAAAGAATGAGTCACTTATTGCTCATGACAACTTGAATTATTATGCCCTAAAGGAAGAGTCCGCTTTTAGTACTTACTGAGATTCTGATCTAAAAATACAAGACAAGCCCCGAATGAAAAGTTTTGACATCTGCATCTCAGTGCAGCTGATAAAACGCATAATCAGTTTAAAGACTTGAAAGAAAATCAATTTTCATCAGGACTTAAAAAGTGAAATGCACGTTTCTGTGCCATTGTTGTCTTCTCAAAGGGATGTCATGTGATTGTGACTTGTGATTCTTATCGCAGAGTAATGGCGCCGTGAAGCGGGAACAAAGACTCATTTTTTCCCCAGTTTGTCTTATTTTTCTTGGTCTCTTTCTGTTCTGCCGTTCCAGTGTTTCCGCTTCGCTGGGACTCTTTCTTTCCCTTCACATAGCTGACAGTTAACAAAACACTTTAATTCAACCAGAAGATGTCATTATAATCCATTTATAATCAATAGTCATTGTTTAAAATTACACTCAAAGTCACCTCTCTAGCTGTCATTCTAGTCCCATCTTTTAACTTGCTATTTGTTTTGGCCTGTAGACACATAAGGTGATGTTTACTAAACATTTTCTGAATTCATATTAGGCTAATTGAAGCTCTATTACCAAACTGTGCCATGTTCATTTCAGGCACATAAACAACTGTGTGAATGACGCTGATAATTGAGCTAATTAACCTCTTCAACCCTGCAGAGCCATCAGTGGGTCTGTCATTGAAAATGCATTCTGGGAACATGAATTTATTTTCAAGTTATGTGACAGGTAATTTGAGTCGGAATTAAAGGTAATTGAATATAAAATGATACACAAACACTTACAGAGCTGAGTTTTTGATTGGATATTGCACCACAAATTACAAACCTTATTTAATCTGAATATGAACCGTGCTTCTCTTCCTTTCTTTTTTATTTCCATGCAACTATTTAATTTTTTGTCAAACTCAAGACAAGGAAAATGGGAAACAGGTGAGACGATTTAGTGAAACACATGCAGACGTAGGTGAAAGTACAGTATAAGGCAAAAACCGAGTTGTACAGTCAGGAGGAGCTTGAATGTCAGTATTTGGGTATGACCAACTTTATTGTTCATCAACAGTGTCTGAACCCAGACATGAGCCACATTCCCAGTGCTGGTCCCACGCTCACATGAATGGGGAAGGTTATGTCAGGCATCACATGTCAGCAAGGGTATCTGGCAAAAAATCTTTAGCAATTTAAACATGCAGATCATCGAGAATGAGATTTCCATACCAGACCGGTCGAGGTCGGGTTCGAATGAGTGAGAGTAGGGACGCTAGTGCAGGGAGGGTAAATGGAGAGAAGGAAGGTCAGTATATTGTATGTGCAGGAGCCAAGGTGGAAGGCAAGCAAGGCCAAGAGCACTGGAGACTGGCTGTGGTGAATGCACATTTCAGGAACAGGGAGGAACATAAGGTGAGGTAAGACTTGTGGAAGGTGCACTCAGGTGGATTACATGTTATGCAGAAAGTTCGATCTGAAAGATTTAGTAGACTCCATGGTGGTGTAGGAGTGACTGTGGCTAGGCAGCATGGATGGATGTCTGTAGAATGACCTTGGAAATCAAGGGGAGGAAGAAAGTGAAGGCAGATACAGGTATATATAAGTATACATACAAATTCAGAAGAATATTGATTTCAGGGAGGAGTTGAGACGGTCTCTGGGTGGTAGAGAGGAGTTACGAGATTATTCGGAAATACAGCTGAAGTTCTGAAGGAAACGAGGTGTTTGGTGTATCCTCTGGACAAAGGAAACAGGATGAGGAGACTGTGTGGTGGAATGAGGAAGTACAGGAAAGTATAAGTACAGTGCTGATGAAAAGTCATGAGCCACAACGCATTTCTGATTGGAAAATGGGGAAAAGGGTGAAGTGATTTATTGAAACATGCAAACATGCATGGAAATGCAGTATGTAAGGCAAAAACAGAGTTTGTACTACTTTTAAGAGTTCAAAATTCAAAATTTAGTATGACCAACTTTAATCTTGAACACAGCCTGAACTCTGAGGCAGCTTCATGTCATTCCTTTAAGTAATCTTCAAGAATGATTCTCGAGGTTTCCTGAAGGGCATTCAGAGCTCTTCTTCATATGTCTGCTGTCTTTCTAGATGATATTTCATTGCATTTCTGTGTTTATAATTCTATAATTTTTACAAGATCTCCAACACAAAATCAACAAACAACAAGTGCAGATCCAAACCACGACATAGCCTCCCCTGTGTTTTACAGATGGCTGTAGACACTGACTGACCTCCTTTGTACATATTGATGATGATTTGAACAAAAACCTTTAGATCCTCATCCGACTGATTTTCACTCCAGTTCTTGTGTAGTTTGACACACCTCAGCCTTTTCTGCCCATTTCCCTCCCTTAAGAGTGATTTCTTGACTGTTAGTGAACAGTCGGTGGATCAACTTCAAGTCTGGATTTTTTTCTGTACGATTTAAGTTCACGACTTTCAGTTACGGTTCATCTGCTGTAAATCGTTTTAGGCTCACCCCTTTTTCTTTTGTCCTCCAGTTGTTGTCTGTTGTGTAGATGTCCAAAGAAAAACTTTAAAAGACCTTCAGAAGCCCGGAGAACTTCCTCAAGGCCACTTTAAGAAATTACAGAACAGTCTGGCTGCTTGAAAGCAAAATACTCAGAAATGACAGGAGGCTCAAGAGTTTTGCACAGCACTGTGTGGCATATGTGGTTTGGGCGGTATCTTAAACATTTCCAAACAACAAGCAAAATGACAATGACAGTATATTAAAAGCCAATCCGGAAATATCAACCGCCTACACGTAACATGTTTAGGGAACATATGGAAATTGTAACCACAAAATCTCCCCAAATGTGCACAGAGCTCGTTAACCTGAAGTCAAACAGGTATAAACAGCACTCCCTCATCAACACAAGACATAAATGTCAAACATGGCAGAAAATCATTCAGCCCAAAGAGCGTCAGATCAATCAGAAAATCAAAATACGTCACAAAAAATAAACGTTAAGCAGAATCATTCTCATTAGAACTGATTTGAATGTTGAGCGTACTGAAGCGTCAAAGACGTGCTGCTGTGTGCCGCTGTATGTGGTGTGAGCGCGCGTCGTACCCTCCAACACCGCCCTCGCGCCTTGTTGGGGGCTCAGCAGATTGCCTTGTTATTCTTGTTTTTCATTAGTCATGCAGGTTGTGGTGCCGCGCTGGGCGGTTTAGGTCATGTTGCTCCCAGGAGGGCCTCATCCCGCTCCTACGACCTCGCGCACGACATTCGCATCGTGATGACAACTGTGAGCAAAGCCGTCGCATCTGTTGCAGCCTGTTTAGCTCTCCGCTCAGGTATCACGAGGCCATCTCTAACATATGCAGGGGAAGAATACTAACATTAATTTGAACTGTGTATAGTGAGAATATGAGAAATGTGTACATTTAACCTGGAGCTGGGTTACGTGCTGCTGCAGGACTGCCTGAGCTTCAGCGTGTCGCGGTCATGTGTCCAAAGTCTGAGCACCAACGCAGCAGCACAGATCTAAAGGAAAAATTCAAATTCATTTTCATTACACGTTGCTTTCTAATCCAGCAACCACAAATAAATATTAAGTTACATTAAATATAAATCCAGGTTACTTTTCACTTTTTTGTCCTTCAGTTGGTTTAATGAAAAGCTTTACTGCAATCTAAATATCCTTTCAGTGCAGCATTTTGTAGAGTGAATACTGAAATACCTCCTGTTTTAAAGAGTTTCTGGTAAGAAACTCATTATTCAGAGGATATAAGTGCATCATCAGTAGCTTTCACAGCCCTGCAGACCACTGTGGAACTGGTGCTTCTGTGAAGCTAGTGGCACGCTAGGCTGAGAAACTGTGTTCCCACACTGAATGGACCTGATGAAAAGTGGGCATTTGATCTGGCATCACATCCTCAGATCCTGGTGTTCTGCTGTTCACCAACATCCTACATGCACAAAGTGCATGTTTGTAGGATGCACAGTGGTGTGTGTGTGTGTGTGTGTGTGTGTGTGTGCATGTTAATGGCAATGCATGCACTTGTCTGTCACACCCACTTCCACACATTTGGATGCTTGTTCAGGACCCTTTGGTGTCACATGCCATGCTTTCAGTGTCTGTAAGCTGTCATTTTTCAACAATCTAAAGTTGCCATGACGTCTATTTTAGCCCAAGCCACAACCTTCTTGTAAGCACTACCAAGAAGCTTTGGTGACTAACTAAGCAGGTTACAGTGGGGGGAGTTAAGTCCATTTTAAAGGAGCGAGAGCAAAGCTCTTCTGGTCATTGTGACTGTGTTTAATGTTGCTCCTACACAGGATTCATATGGTTGTTATCAGTTGTATTTGTTTATTAGGTTTTGTTTATTATGTTCTTGTTATGTGTCGTATTTGTACTTTTGTACTCTGCCCTTTTGGACGGTTCTCTCTTGAATCCAGACTCTTACCTGGATAAATGACGGATGATTCAGTGATAGTAAAATGCAATCGGGACAGTACTACAGTGGTTGTGACTTACTCCTCACAATCCACACCAACCTTTCTAATATGGATTTTCTCTTTTCTCGTTCTTTAACACTAATATGGTTGGTACATACAGATAAGGGTGATCAAGGCACTGGAGGATACAAATCTCTGCAACATCATGTGACAGAACGTCAGCATTTGGCCCCTTGGCATGAGTCAGTACATTACATATACTACAGTCAATACTCTGCAATTGAAAGGAATGTTTGGTTTTGTCACCCGGACATTTTGTTCATCGCAGCACATAAAATGATGCTAATCTGCTTTTTTTTGCTACTTTTTCATTCTTTAGCAATATCACTCAAAAAGTTAGACAGATATGTATGGATATTTATTTTTACCACAGGTGGGAGCTCGGTCCAGTGTAGAGCTTTCTGAAGTCTATTCAGATCCCGATAATGATTCAGGCATTTATTCTGCACTACTGTGCGACAGGGCAGGATTGTTCATTCCACGTCATGTGTCCACAAGTACATATCAAGGTTAATATAAGAAAAAATTTAAACTATTATCATAATTTTGTCAAGAAAATCTCGTAAAGTAGCGGTCGCTGTGGTCCGGAGGGCACTCTCACTGTTGGACTGCTATTGTTCTTTCACTGTGTTCAAACTATCAGCTCAGATCTTGTGGATTTCCTGAGTCTACAATTATTATTCATAACTGCTTCATGAACACTTCAGAGTGAAAAAGATAATCTGCTTGCATGCTGTCACATAAACGGAGAGGCCCAGGCCTGGTGGAACCTTTAGCTGAAGGTGTATGAGGCAAAGGTAATGAAACGTCTATAAGAGGTTTATTCAGATGTTGCTGTTCTAATCACTTTAGTCTGTTTGTCATCTTGGATTATCTCCTAAATCTCACCGAACCCCGTTGGTGTGGTGGTATTTTCTTTTACTTTCTTGATTGTTCACTAATTTGTGTCATTTTCTTAATACATCCTGTCTACTGGCAGCTTACAGTCGATTTATTCCTCTACTTTCCTCTGAACTCGCTGTTTTCTTTCTCCTTGTTCAGCTCTTGTTCAGCAGCGAGAAGAATTAATGAGAGAAGAACACCGAGCTGCTTTTCCTGATCTGTGCGTAAAGGTCAAATAGTGGGGAGAGTCAAAGCTGGATAATAACTGGAGATGAAAACCAAGTTCAAGTAGCTGCTGCTTGGTGTATTATCAGAATGTGTGTGTGTGTGTGTGTGTGTGCACAATGCAGCTCTTAATTTTACATGTGTGTTGTGTAACTGAGCAACTGCCAATGAAGAAATGGGGCGTGGCCACATGTTGTAGCAAGATGTAACAAATAATTTGACAATTTGTACTGGAGACATTTTTTGGTCATGTTTAGACGACAACGGCACTGGTGATTGCTTGTATGCATTTCTTTTGCTTTTAGGGCACCAAATAATGAGAACTGTGGTATTTTGTGTAAGCTGGAGTGGATGATCACACAGGAGAGGTGTTCAGTCTGTATGTGAGCTTTCTCAAAAAGCTTGTTAGCAGATGAAAGTGACCCTTCTGATGCAAAATGTAGGGAAGCTGTGACTCAAAGTTTTGTAGCATCCAAAACTGGCATCCGTGGCCTCTTCACATGGTGAGTTTTAGCCAGTGTGCAGAGGTGAGGAAGTTTAAACTTCTTTCTGAAGCATTTTTTTCCTTAGTTACACAACAGTCACTTTGGATACTTATAACTAAATGCATTCCTCTAGAGAGAGTGCATTGTGCGTGCAGTGTTTCCCTCCTATTCAAACTAATGGCATCTTGGCTCTCTTCACGGCTGGCAACGCATCATATCTTCCATTCTGGCCCATAGACTGTATATAAAAGATGGCTGTCGTAACCTTGTCATGGCCCAGCAGATTGTGGATATGCGTTATAAAGCCTCTGCTTTCTTTTTTTTTTTTGTACAGCTGTTAACACCTTGTGTTGTTCTGTTTTTAAACAGAAGGGGTCATATCTAGATCAGATATTAGGGGTGCTGATAGAGTCCAAGTTTAGCACCTGCTAGTTAATGACAGGCTAATGCTGAAACATCACGAAAAGTGAACACAGACTTGTGTGCTGTGTTTAACACAGCTTCATGTGAATTTTGTCAGAAAATTTCATTCAGAATGCTCCTAAAAACACCGACACAACAAGTAAGAGGACCGGCGACTTTAATTTGCATCAAGAATTCTTAGCACCCACTTGGCATCTGCCAAATCTTCTCAATTTTTAATTAGCTTTGCTCTGTTATGAAATTTAAAGTGTGAGCTTTGAAAAAAAAAACATACGCATTTGTACTGATAAAGTCCCAGTCCCACAGGCCTGACCGGTCAGCAAATCCCCATGGCAATGATGTGTTTTCCCCAACTGGTTGGAAGGCAGTGGCTGAAGGCTGTTGCCTGTCGCTAGGTGGAGTCAGTCGCTGTACCAGTGAACCTCATTGTGGTTCCTTTGGGTGTGGTTTTCATTTCAAAAAGTTTTTTAATTTGCTACAGACACTAAACAGCTAGCCAGTGAGCTGTAGTGACACTTGAGAAAGTGCAACACAACCTGGTGAATGTTCAGTTTCAAAGTAAAAGCTCTCCAGTAAAAAACCACAACTTTTCCTCTGACAGTGAAAAGTCTCCAATGTTGGCTTCAAATCTCCTACTGACTAAAGACTAAAGATACGACAGGCTGCCAACTGGTTTGGAAACACGTTGTGGTTACTCGGGGGTCACCACCCAGCCTTGATGGTCTGTGACTCATATCTAAAAGGGAAAGCAGATAAAGAGACCATTTTTTAATCAGGTTGTAAATGTGCTTCTTTTTGCTGTAGAGTGTTACAACATGGGAGTCTTTGTGAAACATCTCAAAGTGTGACGACAGCAGTAGCGTTTTTCTCTGCATGCTTGTGTGTGCATTTTTGCACATAGCTCAGTGTGTCCCTTGTCAGGAGGGGTGAGTGTTTAACAAATGACTGCCAACCCGGGGACACAGGGGCCAGGGACCTCTGTTAGGGAGTCGGCCAACAATAAATCTCAAAAATCAATATGACAGGGCCTGGAGTAATCAGCATCAATGATTTTAAACCGGAATAAGTCCCTTGGGGCGAAGAATGATAAAATTCTCTGAGTTCAGTCTGAAAAAACATCCTGAAGGATGGAGATGAAGGATGGAGAAAAGGAAGAAAATAAGGAGGAGGAAAGAAAGAGAGAGAGATTATTGATGCTTTTTACCCAGAAGGCCCTGCAGCAGGGTTAGAATCTCTGTTCTGTTTTCTCTGTTTGTCACTTGTGCCTTTTTCCCTTCTTTCCTCCTCTTACTTTTCATCCGTCACTCTTCTGCTGTCTCATCTAGTCGTCTTCACGCCGCCCCGTGTTTACACTCTTACCTACTCTTCCTTTCATGCTTTCTTACTCACAATCTTTGCAGCTCTTTCACTGGTTTTGTCTTTAGCGTCTCCGTCGCTGCTTTTTTATTTTTTTTAGTCTGTTCCACTCTTTCTGCCCCACAGGATTTAGTTTTGATTGATAGTGACATTTTCTCTCTTTTTCTGCCTTCTAGTTCACTTTTTATGATCCATTAGGAGACAAAATCTACAGATCAAATTTCAAAATGAAACTGGTGACTTATTAAAATCCTATTTCATCATTCAGGAGATAAAATCTGCGTTGAGAAAAACACCAACATAATAAAGCCAATTACAGAACTGTTGCATGAAATATTTACACTCATTCTTGTAAAATTAGACTATAACAAAACATCAGATCTAAAGTGGAGGTCTTAAATCTCCATGGACACGTCTGCCCAATACTAAATGGAAGGTGTCAAAAATGAGAAGGGGAAAGAGGGAGAGCGCTCCACGCTTTAGGAGGCAGAGAAGGCTGGTTATAGGAACCCCTCAGCAAATCACTGACTAATCATTTAATCTAAAAACCACTCAAAATAAATGGTAAATAGACTGGTCCTTATACAGCACTTTCCTCCTCTGCCTCAGCACTTTATACAGCATGCCTTATTCACCTGTTCACACCGGTTCTAACTTTCTAGCTAATACTGTGATGGATGCATCGGAGAGCAACTTCAGGTGAGTGTCTTACCCAAGCATATTTGGCATGCAGACTGAAGCAGCCGGGGATCGAAACACTGACTTTCTGATTAGTAGATGACCTGCTCCACCTCCTGAGCCGCAGCCGCCCCAATGAAATAATGTCCTAATAATAGATGATGTCTTCGTGATAGCATTTCAGCATAGAAGTTACCTCTCATGTGTTTCTCTGGAAGCAGCCAAAGCCCAAAGATGAGGGGTCAACGCTGGGCTGTAATGAAATCAGATCATTTCCAATATCAGAAATCTTGACCTAGGTTTTTTACAGGTTCTGTATATTCACATTAACAATCACATTCATTCCTAACCACTTATTTTTTAGCTAAACAAAAGACGTATCAATTGCTGTGTTCACTTGAATTGAGTTTGTCAGTTTTCTTTTGTATGTTCTATTCTTTCTCCACGCGAGAGGCGCTGCTGGCAGGAACAATTGGCTGATTTGGGTTTCATGTGCAGTAGCTCCAAGTCTCTGGAACAGTGGCCTGTGCCCTTTGCTGAAGACAGTATTTAATCACTTTTCCCCTCTTCCTTGGCACTGGTCGAAAATATGTTGAATGGCAGCCCTGCCATGCTTGAAACATCTGGGGCCCCACTGTGGGTAAATGTCAACAAATAACATTCAGTCAGCGTTTTAAACATTTATCTGCCCCGGAGTTTCTCTTTGCACAGTCTCCTCCACCCCCCTCCTATTCAGCTGCATCTGCCCTGGGTTCCCCACTGGATGTATTTTAAACCTAGATAACACCCTAATGCCCTTACACTCACTGCAGCCAGAGCTCCACAGGCATTCATTTCAAATAGTTTTTGCTTCTTTTTTTTCTAGCAGATAAATGTTGGCATCTGAAATAACTCACATTCAAAGGAATGCAAACCTCTGAATGCAGAGCAGGCAGGCCTCATTTTGGCTCCAGTGATACCAGGAGGCACAGCGAGGCTGGCAAGCCTGACTGTTCCAGCTGCACAGCATATATTTCACCATCATGATATATACTCAGATGGTAAAACATGCATCCATCCATCTCTCCATCATCCATCCATCCATAACCACTTTATCCATTAGAGAGTAACATGGGGCAGCTGGCATTGGGTAAAAAGCATTTTAGCCCTAAGAAGGAAATGTGTCACAGGTAATCATCGAGAAAACAAGAGAGACCCTTTTTAAGTTTGCCAGCAGCCGGTTTAGCAGTAATTTAGAGTTTAGGCCATAGCTAATTTGGCTAACACGTCTGAAACAGGACGTCATCGTGGCGTACACCGCAGTTCTTTCTAATGACCAGCAGAGGGCGACTTCTCTGACTCTGTAAAACTCTGTTCAAAAACGTCAAACAAGTTCCTGATGAATTTTTAGTCACACTCACTAGTTTAAAGTCTTAATTAACACAATAAGAAAACAGAAGAAAGAACAGGGTGTGCTGTAGGGCAGGCCTCCCTGGTTAGGGTCTCATCGACTTTCAAAACTAACATGATGACACCTTAACAAACACTCACATCCTGGGCTGTTTGACCTCAGTGAATCACATGATAGGGTGGGGATAGCTTTGACAATAGGTTCACCCGAAACCTTGGTTGATTGTGAGCCACACCTGTTTTCATATCTTGGCTCATGTGATTAGGTAGAGGATCAACGGGGGGTCCCAGACCCTCCTGGAGACACTCCCACAGAGCTTAAATTCTGGGACTCTCCTCCAAATGCTCTTAGAACTGAAAAAGGTTTTTAGATGAGAGGTGAAACACCTTCAAGAAAACTTAAAGAAGTCCAGATGTTTTTCTCTTCGAGCTCCTCAGACTACGATGACCTGGATGACTGAGAACCCTCACAGAAAACTAACATGATGATTTCTCAACTTTAGGCTTTAAAAACAGAACTCAATGAATCCACACATGTGATGAACAGGATCATTTTTAAAATCTAGAAGATAAATGCATTTTGTACTTCTGCTTTTTTGTTTTTTTAACTGAAACCTACACTAAAAATGTGCGGGTCTAAACCTGGCTGTTGGATATCTGGATATGGAAGTGCAGAGTTCACAGGCAAAGTAAATGGGTTTCCAAGAGAGGTTTGGTTTATGGAAGGAAACAGTTTTTGAAACATCGGCAATAATTTAACAAGTGAGCTTTTTAAAAAATATATATCTGGGTTCATAAACATTATCTGACATGCGGAAGAGGAACAGCTGTTAATCCAAATGGCATATTCAGGCTAAACCCTGAAAAACTGTCAGCAGACAGATACAGATTTTTGTTTTTCATTTTTTTCCACTTTGACTCTATTTTTATGTGAATCATATCCATTACCACGACAACAGAAACCTGGACACCAAGGGAGCTGATAGAGAACCATACGACTAAAAGGGCTGGATCTAGAAGGTCGGCAGAATAAAAATCTATCAATCACAGATTAATTCATTTTCTAAGATGGATAAAATAATAAATACTTCCAGAATAAATTTTCCAAGTATAATTGGATGGACTTTAACCTGTGTGGGTGGGCTGTCCAAGTAAATTCTACCTGTGGGAAACTGGATGTTAGCCTGAACCAAACCCTGAACCTGCAGCCCGGTGAATGTTAATATCCTAAGAATATACCAAGTTAATCCTACAACCTAACAGCAACTAAACATAATATGATAAAACTGATTGACTTCCTTGTAATAAAGGAACATTAATTTGCTATTCATACTGGCAAATACTGTATAGGTCAATTTCCCATAATAGTTCTGCGCAAGATGGTGAGAAAAATCTGATAGTTGATGAACCTGCAGATCACAGATCAGATCAGTCGGCGCATACTCGTCGAGATGAAACAGTTGAATTTAGAGAAGCCCCTCTGAGGCTGCCATTATCAGGAATGAACAGAACTGAACTGAGAGGCAAAACCTTCCAGACCATACAGGATGGAGGATGTTCACAGAGTCTCCGGAGACTAACTGACATCGATTTTCAACGAGCCTTTGAGCCTCGGGCCGCCCGAGACGCTCGGTCAGGGAATTCCTTGAGAGGATCAGAGAGCAATGTCCTCATGAAAGTCTGCCCCCAGTTGCTGGTGTGGATCCAGAACAAACAGTATCCCTAACTTTGCAGTGAAGTAAAATCTACAGATGACGGTAAGGCAGCGCCTCACCTACAGATAACCAGTACCTTGCATTTGGCCTTTGTTAGCCTGAACAGATGCAGTCAGACATGAAATGCTACATCAGAGGAGAACAGTAAATCTCAAAGGGCATCAGCTGGGAAGGAGGGTTTTCCTCTTCACACACACACATTGTATAATTCACCTTTCTTTAAATGCTATGCTGAGATTTGGATGGGATTGGGACTGCCGAAGGGTGGGAGAGATCTTTGTGTGTGTCTGTGTGCAAGTGTGTTTGCATTTCGTTGTGGGGACTAAAAATTGGAAGTTTACTATGGCTGTGGGGACCAACAGCCCCCATGGGGACTAAATCCCAGTCCCCACGAATTTGAAGGCATATTTCAGACTCAAAATGTGCTTTTAGTGTCAGGGTTACACTTAGGTTACGGTTAGGTTTATGCATTCATTTTTGATGGTTAGGGACCTGGGAAAGCATTCTGTCAATTAGACGTCCCCACAAAGATATGAAAACACGATGGGGTGTGTGTGTGTGTGTCTTAATCTCTGCAGTGGAAGAAATGAGAAGCTTCTTAATTTCCTCGTTGCTCTGCTCATGTCTCCTTCCACCCTCACTTCTTCTGCTCGTCATTTCATTTCGCAGCCTACTCTCATTATCTTTTTAGCCCTCAGCTCATTTCATCGTGTCCGCCATCATACCGTATCTCACTTCCTGCACTCAGTGTATCTGTCGCCGTCTCTTCAGAGCAGATTAGTAGCCATCAAACCGCGCGGCGATGCTGACTCACGGCCCCGCGCGCTCCGAGGTGGATCTTTTGTAACATCTTTGAGCTGAACTTTCTCCATTCGCTGGCATCACTCCTTGTAGTCACTACTCAACTGCTGATACAACGCACACACACTCACCTCTTGTGTCAACACAGGCACCAACATCTGTATACACAGGATCAATGCCTAAACTGACAAGCAGCAGTGATGAATTGCTCTCCTCTTTGCTTTGACCTCCTCGACTTTAGCTGGCAAACAGCACATTGTTCCGTACCGTGTGCTTTAAGCTTCAGTGTGCTGTGACCCTCAGCTGCAGTCCACAACCGCACCGTTTCAGCCACCATCGGTAGCCTGACATTTACCTCGTTACTCTTAACTTCTCTAGCCTTCTATCCCCATTAATAAACAAAGGCTGAATGTGGTAACAGCAAAACATCTGTTATTTTGGATATAAATGCTTCGCGTGTCTGCATATTTAATGTTTGGAAACTAACATGTCATTTAAATCTCTGCACATTTTGTTTGAGAAGTCATTTGATTAACCTCTGGCTGGCTTTGTTTTCTGCGCAGCGGGGGTTGGCACAAGGCCGTGTTTTCCTTCAAGGTATAATGAGTGAAATGTTGTAAATGCCAGAGGTGAGATGATGCTTCACTGTTAGTCTGACCTGAAGATGAAGCAAACCAATAAATTAGAAACTTTTGTTTGTGGAGAAGAGCTGAAATTGTCCTTTTTAAAAAAAATAAAAATCAAACAAACTTGGCAATAAATGGGACAATAAAAGTACTGTATTTGACTGTATTTCAACTGAAAGCTTCTTTGGGGAATCAGCACATACAGTTTTTTTAGACTCGGACACATGAACAAAGAAAAGAAAAGAAAGAAAGGAGCTGTGAAGCACACGGTTAATGCTTAAAATTAAAGCGAAGCATCATGCTTTTTCCAAATCTAAGTAGTTCTGGCAGCTAAATTTTACTGCTCTTCATATCCATCAGCACAAATATTACTCAGACACGATTAAAAAAAGGATCATTTGTGTCCATGAACACAAATGAGTCGTGTTCTGTGACTGTTTTTAAGGCTGCTTTGCACAGTGCTGTTGGGGCTGAACTGTTACCACAAGTATGCCAATATAATTAAAAGCATGTGTAAATATATAAACACAGCACCTAGTTTGATTTTTCTATTAACCTCATATGAGTCTTCTTAGTATCTCAGACTTTCAGACATTGAAGTAAAGCTGAGAAAACTCATACTCCTTGATCTTCTGACCTTGTGTCAAGCATCTTCATGAAGGCGTGAGTTATAGTCGGGCTGCTCAGAAGACCAACATATATCACTGTGGAGAAGTCTTCATGTTAGCCCCTCTCCCCACTCACCACTGGGACCTTTAGCGTTTTAGTCTTGTTAACACAGAGAAATAATTCTTTTAACGCTGAATCATTAGACAGTCTTGAAATCTACTTGGCATTCATTTATCTGTGGTGTTACGGTTCAGTGTAGATCGTTGCCAGATGGTTTTACCTCAAGTAGAGAACAGATGAGAGAACTTTCTCAGGTCAGATAAGTCAGTTGGGTTCGTGATGATCCAGACATTCAAATTTTACATTGTTTTTGTTATTCCTTCTTGTTTTTTAACGTGCACTTCACTGCATGCTTGAAAATGAGATAAAAGAAGAAGAGGATTGAGTGATAAAGTGTTTTTTAAATAGGAATTTTGTATTTCCACAGTTGATTTTAAGACATATAGAAAGGGAGGATAAGCACCCTCGGTCTCAAGGTTCTCAGACACAATGCAGTCACGTCAATGTGGCGACGTAGCATAACATTCAGCTTTGATGCATGTGGTAATAAGTCATCAGAGCTGTGAGAGCTGAAGGACCGAGGAAGGTTTATTATCCCTGTCTTCACATCCAGAAGCTTCACTGAACCTCAAGATTTACCGGATCACACAGATGTCCTGAAAGTTCCTGTAGTGACAGTGCAGATCATCAGTATCCAGGGGCCGTCCTCTTCAGACTGTTTTTGGCCCAAATACAAGACAGTAGATTCGATTTGAAAGGGTGAGCAACGGTGTAGTCGAAGAAAAAGCAATCGGTGTGTGTTCGTGCTTTATGCAGGAACTGCTCAGTAGTGGGTTGTTGGCCCTAATGTTAGTTTCACATTTTCATTCGTCTTTCATCTCATGTGCATCAGATATTAACAGCTTTCTGTGTCGAACCATACAGCCGTCTTCTGCCTGCATAACTGCTAAGATGCTAAGTGCATGCAGCTGTTATAACATGCTACTTACACTCAGAGATGGGCAGATTACCCGATTACTTTTTTCAAGTACGAGTAATGTAAGGGATTACCATTGCAAAAACGGTAATTAGATTACCGTTACTTTCCCGTAGGAACGCTGCGTTACTAAAACCGTGAGTTTTTTGCGAGAATGTCTCATGACAGTGACGTAAGCGAATGCGACGATCGTGGCAACAGCTGTCTGCAGATCAACAATGGATAATATATCGAGTGCGGAGAGAGTATGAGCATGCAGCGTTCAAAGCGTGGAAGTACTGACGAAATGTAACACTGATGAAGCGCTAATGAATTAATACAGGCTAGGTACTGAGTGAAATATTAGGTTAATCAGAAGATTTAGGAATGCTACTGGAGCTGATGGGCAGTAATTAATAAATACACACAACACAAAATGCTTTTGCAGGTACCATGTATTAAACCAAAACCCAAAGAAAAATAACAAAAACAGAAAAGGAAAACTTAAATAATCACTCCTGCTGCAGCTATTCAATTAATCAAAACCCAGTGGGGGTGCACAAAGACAACTAAGCAAATTCTTCTGGCTTATGGCTTATACCAAGCAATATAGATTCTCAAAAAACAGTTCCCCATAAATAACACATGTTAACATCAAAACCACTGATCCACACTGAAGTCCATGAGTTTTATCTGAATGTCCATGAGAAATGTCCAAGCGCTATTGTCCATAAACGGGGGAATGGTGTGTATGATTGTGAAATCAGTGTATTTGGAAAATGGGGACAGAGCGTCGTCTTTGATAGCTTCCTACCCAACCAGTGGAAGCTCCAATGCAGAATGAGTCCTGCTCCTAGCCGTTCATTGGCTCGCCATCCTTTTCATACCCAAAAAGGTTCACCTGGCCTGCATTAAATAAACAAGGCCAATAAGAAATCACAAGAATACAAAAAAAGTGTCAGCCAGTTAAGCTAAATACATTAAGTTATTCTTGTTCTTGTGTACACAATTTATAAATAAACAAACAGTATATTTAACCAGCAAGGATTTAACTAAAACATTTCAACTGCTATATACATATTACATAGCTTCACAACATTTGTTATTCAACAACTATCGGTCAAATCAAGAATCAAAATCAAATTGTTTGGACCGGCAGCAGCCAATTAGCGTCAGCTGGTAGCAATACAAACAGTCAATTAAAAGTTCAAACTCACCAATTCCGTTCTGTTCAGTGCACAACAACACTATGGCTCTGGCTCACAGTAATCAGCGTCTAAGTTGCATAAGGTAGTTGCGGTTAAAAAATGCATTAAAACGGGAAAAGCAAATGTTTGCCAATACAAACCTGCAACAGCTCTGTCACCTGGCTTGCCTCCACGCATCTGACGGGAGGAAGCCGGGACAGGCTTACTATGACCTACATGCCATCCGATTGGCTGAGCAAAGTCATGTGGTTGGAGTCATGTATTGGTGATGTGTTCAATGGCAGGAAATAAGTGCAGGAAATTGCTAAATGCTAGTAAAACAGATTTTACTCTGGGTTACACCTCCCCTTGAATACATGCACGACCGTTGCATGTTAACACTACACAACATGTACGACTGAAGAATTAGAATTGGTGGTTGTGGTGGTTAAAGCATCTGACAGACTATGTAACAGAGACTGAACAACTGATATCAATGGATTGCCTAAATGGGCATACTGAAGTCGCCTAGGTGGTGATCTGTGACGCGTTGACCGCCTCAGAGGGGGGTCAGTAACCGAATCTGAGCTATTAAGAGTTGGTAATGTCACAGGACTAGGCTCGGCCGTTAAGTTGTCAGAGACTTCAGGATCGGACAAGTCTGTAGATACAGTTTCAAGAATGGGTTCGGGTAAGATTTCAAGCAAATCTGCCTCAGATGTCTCATCAGCATCAAACTCCAATGGTTTTTCACTCTGAGATCCTAACAGAGCTTCCCCAGCTGATCCCATTTCAGGTCTAGGTGTTGGAGTACCTTCTTCCTCCTCACCACTAGGAAAAGACTGTAGGGGGCTGAGAGTCTTCTCCACCCTAAACTCCATTGGGAGTGGGGCAAGATGGACAAAAGTTGGTTCCAATTCATCCTCTTCAACAAAGTACTCAGGAGATTCCTGCTGTTTCTTGTTCTGTTGACGAGTTAAAGGGGTTGTGATTGGAATAGTCTCATCTGATGTTCCTGACTCTGTTGCAGGAAGAAACCCACACGGAAGGAGGAGATCTCTGTGCAATGTGCGAATTGGGCCGTCTTTGCATTCTGGTTTTACTGTGTAGACGGGGAGATCTTTGGCACATGTCAGCACTACAAAGACATCTGGTTCCCATTTGTCAGCAAGTTTATGTTTACCCCTCAGCCTCATGTTCCGCACCAAAACTCTGCTTCCAACTTCCAGTTTGGATGGTATATCACGTTGGTCAAATCGAGTCTTGTTCCTCTCAGCGTTCTTTGCAGCATTCTTTGAAGATAGCAGATAACTTTCTTTCAACCTAGCTTTTAAGTCTTGGACATACTGTGAATGTGGCTGATATTCTTTCTCACGTACAGGGAGATTAAAAGCGAGGTCAATGGGGAGACGAGGACAACGTCCAAACATTAGTTCGTATGGGGTGTAGCCAGTGACTTCATTTTTGGTACAGTTGTATGCATGGACGAGTGGTTTTACAAACTGTTTCCATTTGGATTTCTGTTTGGGTTCAAGAGTTCCCAACATGGCCAGTAGAGTGCGATTAAACCTCTCTACTGGGTTTCCTCTTGGATGGTACGGTGTTGTGTGACACTTTTGGACTCCCAACAGGGCACATAACTCCTTTATCAATTTCGACTCAAAGTCCGCCCTTGATCTGTATGGAGTCTTTCTGGAATTCCATAATAAACGATGAAGTTTTCCCAAAGACATTTAGCCACAGTTTTTGCCTTTTGGTTTGGTGTTGGTATGGCAAGGGCATATTTGGTGAAATGATCTGTCAGTACCAGGATGTCTTTGGTGTTGCTGGTATCGGGGCTCGAGACTGAGGAAATCCATACAAATGAGTTCAAGTGGACGTGATGTCCGAATGTTAACAAGAGGAGCAGCTCTCTCTGGCAAGCTTTTTCGGCGAATGCACCGCCACAGCTTTTATTTTATTCTCTACATCCACTGCCATTCTTGGCCAATAGAACCGAGTCCTGGCAAGGTCAAGGGTCCGTTCTACTCCCAGGTGGCCCATATCATTGTGGAGGTTGTGGAGAACAGTTTGCCGCAGTTCTGTCGGAAGGACCAGTTGGTATGATGGTTGTTCATTTTCATATCTCTTTCTATAGAGAATACCATCAATCAGCTCCAATTTATTCAGTTCTCGAAGGAGAAGAGGAATTTCAGGAAGCTCTTTCCTGGCTGTCAGGGGAACTTTTTCTCCTGACTCCAACTGGTGAATAACCTCCCGGAGAGTTGGATCAGTTCTCTGTGTTTCATAAAGCTCAGAATGGGATATGGTGGAAATAACAGGAAGTCCATGGGAATCTTCTGAGTAATTCTCAGGAAGCACTGCTGTGTTGATGGACAGGATTCGACCAGACTATTCTCAGCTTGGGTCCTGACAACACAGCTTTGGCAAATCGCATCGACGACTTCAGCTGATATTTCACCGTCACTGCTGCTTGAGAGATGTTGTTGAGTAAACTGATTAATTAGCTCCTCATCTTTTTGAGCAGGTTCACTAGAGGAAGTACCATCATGGGGCCGACGGGAAAGTGCATCTGCATCCAGATTTTGCTTGCCGGCTCGATACTGTATCTTGAACGAGAATGTAGAAAGAGCAGCCAGCCAACGATGGCTGGTAGCATCCAACTTTGCTGATGTCAAGATATAGGTAAGTGGGTTGTTATCCGTGACCACTGTAAAATTTGCTCCATACAAGTAATCATGAAATTTTTCTGTCACGCTCCACTTCAGTGCTAAGAATTCAAGCTTGTGAGCTGGGTAACGACTTTCACTGGATGACAAACCTCTACTGGCATAGGCTATCACCCTAAGTCTCCCCTCTTGCTCTTGGTAAAGGGCGGCGCCCAATCCGGTGGTGCTGGCATCTGTGTGGAGGATGTAAGGCAGTGCCGTATCAGCAAAACCTAGAACTGGTGCAGTGGTAAGTTTGTCAATGAGTGTATCAAAAGCCAACTGACATTCAGGACTCCACCTGGAACCAAAGGATTGCTTGGGATCAAACTGTGAGCTCTTAGAAGTCTCATTTTGGAGCTTTTGTGTGTGGATGGGTACCACGTGTGAGGTTGTTGAGTGGCTTGGCGATCATGGCATATCCCTTAATAAAACGCCTATAGTAGCCAGCGAATCCCAGAAAAGATTTCAAGGTCTTCAAGTTGGTTGGAATTGGCCAGGATTTCAAAGTGGCAATCTTTTCTGGGTCTGTCTCAACACCATTTTCTGACACAATGTGGCCCAAGTATCGAACAGATGTCTGAAAGAATTTGCATTTTTCTGGAGAAAGTTTTAACCCAAATTCTTTCAAGCGATTTAACACTCTCAGCAAACGGTCTTCGTGCTCCTCAAGGCTGTTGGAGAATATGATCAAATCGTCCAAAAACACCAGGACCTCTTTCAAGTGCAAGTCTCCCATGCACTTCTCCATGAGTCTTTGGAACGTTGAAGGTGCATTAGTAACTCCTTGAGGCATTCGATTGAACTCCCAAAACCCGATTGGCGTTACAAAAGCGGTTTTGGCTTTATCGGCTTCATCCATCTCGATCTGGTAATAACCAGATTTGAGATCAAGCACGGAGAACCATTTCGATCCAGTGAGTGCTGTAAACGATTCCTCCAAGTTGGGCAATGCATACGCATCCTTAATCGTTTGCAAGTTGAGTTTGCGGTAGTCAATACATAGTCGAATGTCTCCATTTTTCTTCTTGACAACCACTATGGGTGATGAAAATGATGACTCCGACTCCCTGATAACACCAGCATCTAGAAGCTCTCGAAGATGTTTACGAACAGCTTCTATGTCCTGGGGATGAATAGGTCTTGCTTTGTGTTTAAAAGGGGTATTGTCATGGAGCTTGATGTGATGCTTCACTTCCTTAGTGCAACCAAAATCCAAGTCATGATGTGAAAAAACTTCAGACATGGCATTCAGTTTTGTTGTAATCCGTTCTTTCCATTCTGCTGGTATTGGTGACTCACCAAAATTGAAAGTGAGTGGTGTTGACAACATCTCCTGATCTGGGGGGTTGGTCACACTGTGCTCAGAGACTATGCAGTCATAGGCTCCCAGCTCTGCAATGACACTCAAAGCTGGTATGTAGATGTCTTGCTCTGTTCCGTTGGATACAACAACTGGAACCTGAGTGTGTGTACCAGCTTTAAGAGCGACTAGACAATTACTGACACACAAACCACCCGGCAGGCCTGAACCCGGGTGCTGAATGACAACACATTGACTAGCTGGGCTGAGAATCTTGGCAGAACCCTCGACCACAACTGTGCAGCCAGCTGGAACTAGCACAGGAGATTTACTAAGGGTGGTCACAACACCAAGATGATCATTACAATTCTGTTGGTACGTCACTTGGAGAGTTTGCAGAACTGCTCTGTACCCGTAAGAGGTAGGCTGGAATGATGAACAGTTACTAGAAGAGAATTGTTCATAAAGAATTTCAAGTGTATTCATGCCAATAAGTACTGAGGTTGGAAAATCAGGTCTCACATCAGGAACAACAAGTGCAAGCGTTTGAACTGGGAAGTCACTCCCAAGAAAGTCTTTTGGAAACGTCATGGCAACTTCAACATACCCAAGGTATGGAACACACTGACCAGCAGCCCCTCCACATGAAGAAGCTCATTCAATGGGTGGACTGGCTGATCGGAGAGATGCTCATTATAAAATGAAACTGGTATTGTGGTAACCTGGGAACCAGTATCCAGTAGACACGGACAGTTGCAACCTGCAATGCTGACTTCTGCTGTACATCTGGATCCAACTAATCCTGTCGGTAATCCAGTGTGGATCTTTGTCTTTGTCTGCAATTTTGCACACTTGGCATGCTTTTTGTTCTTAGCGGGACAAGGTTGGTCCAGCTCAGCTCCTGGTTGCCCCTCAACAGGAACTGGAACTAGTTTAAATCCTCAGAAGCAGAGGACTTTTGCTTCTGCCACTTTTGTTTGTTGTCAAATTGTTTCCGCTTAGCACTTACCAATGCTGAATTGGGTGCATTTTCACATTGTGGCTTAATGTGACCATCTTCTCCGCAGCGGAAGCAAAACCCTGGTTTAGGGCTGGAGGCGCTATGTTTTGGATTCTTACCAACCTTCTTCGGCCCATAGGGCTTTGAAGCTGGGCAGGCAGCAACCGGTGGTTTGACGTTACACTGCTGTGCTGTCAAAGCTGCAAGCTGCTGTTGTATAGCTGCCATCTGTTGTGAGAGCTGTTTAGTCAGAGTGGTTAGTGCAGTACAAAGGTTAGTTTCTTCCCCAGTATTGGCAAACTGGGCATTAGTGGTAGCTTTCTGTTTTGTCGTTCCCAAATGCTGTTTCATTCTTAATGTCTTTGCTGCCTCTCTGTCCTCTTCAGTTCGAAGGAGCAATAGAAGTTCAGCAAACTTAGGGGGGTTGTGTTTCTTTTGTTTAAGTTGGAGTTCCGATATTAAATTGTTATCCCAACATCCCCTGCAGAATTGATTCAACAGTTGTTTGTCCATGTCTTTTTCTAAAACACCTCCTCTTTTTGCTGCATGCTGTAATGCCACCTGCAGACGTTGCAAATAGGCCGAAGGCTTTTCTCCACTGTCCTGGAAGGTGTCCATGAACTTGGCATATAACTCTTCCCCATCTTGCACAGTGCCATAGGCTGAGTCAAGTTGTTTCATATAGACTTCTGGTGGTGTGTCAAGGCTGAGATGTTTTACTATATTACAGGCAGGAGGCAGTAGACTGTCGCGAATCAGTCTGGTGCGCTGCAGATCAGATATAGATGGATCTTTCAGGGCTAATTCAACACCTGACCGCCATGTATCATAATCTGTCTCTTGAATTGGCCTGGGCACTTTACCAGAAAACGCTCTCAGTCGATGGAATGCATGCAGCAAGCTGTCCCCGCCCCGAACAACGTGTTCCACAACATAACGTTGCACTTCAGGAGGGTTGAGATCAGCCGCCTTTGAGTTCGATTCCATAAAAAGTGACAAAAACATTAGTGTCCGCTGTGCGTGGGAAGAAAACTTCTTTTTACAGCGAAAAAACCCCTAAACCTCCAAGCAAGCACCGAATGCGCTACAACTGTAATGGGAAATTCACAGAGAAACTCGCGGAGTCTTCAACTGACCGCTGCGGCACACCTGCACCAGGGTAAACCTCCGCCTACCCCAGTCCTGCTTTACAGGTGAAAATAGAGCAACTAGTCTTTGACTTTATTTATTTTCTGCTGTGTTTTACTTGCATCTATTTGAAAGAGTGAGTGTAAACACAAAAAAATATTTTATTTTATGTGCTGGAATGTGCAGAAAATAGGTTTAAATGTTAAACAAATTTCTTCCAGTCAGAGAATGTTACATATAATTTAATTTTTGCTTGATGCATAAAGTTAAAAAATTAAAACTAATAAAACAAGTTTTAAAAAGAGAGTTTTCCATTTGATTACATTTTGTATGATGGATTATGCAGAAAAAGTAGAATTGGGCTGAAAGATCTATCGCTTTATCACCTATTCAGGTTGCAAATTGTGTTTCTAAAAAGTAACTAAGTAACTAAGTAATTAATTACTTTTGAAAATAAATAATCAGTAAAGTAACGGGATTACTTTTTTGGGGAAGTAATCAGTAATTAGTAACTGATTATTTTTTTCAAGTAACTTGACCAACACTGCTTACACTTACTATTACGAGCCTATAAAACATAGCTACAAGAGGTGCTCCGTTTGTACCAACATGGTTTCTAAGAAGAATAATCAGCAACTTGCCAACCGTAAGAGGTCAAAGTAGCAGTTGCTAATTGCTAAACTGCTTAAGCTAGCTGGAAACTGCTTAAGCAGTTTTTAGCTAGCAGGAAAATTGTATATTGATGGTAAAAATAAAAATGCTAACGGGGCATAGCCAGTGTTGCCAACTTAGCGACTTTTTTTCTAAAAAGTGACTAGCAACAAATCTGGCGACTTTTGCTGGTGTTATTAGGGAAACTTCTGACCTCTTTTTGACGTGAAAGCACATATCGCTCTTACTCTCAACTAGCAGCGGGTGCTGCCATGGGCACCTCGCCCGTGCCAAAGCGCTCACAGGCAGCGGATCGTCCTCACACAGCAAAGTACAACAAACTTATTTGAAATGGTGCAGTGTCTGTCTAAATAAGCACTATGTCAGCTACATGGAGTATTGCATGGAAGAATACTGAAGAAAATATGTCAATTTAAAAACTGGGATTGTTTTTGACTTTCAAAACTGCACCTGAACGTCTAGTTTGAAGCTAAAACACTCTCTGCTTTTCTACTAATGTACTTCACAGCAGGGAGAATGTCATACAGCATGAAATAAAACACTAATAAATGTCAGAAGAATTCAATTTTGACCAAATCTGAGAACCTGGTATATAAATATATTTTATAAAAAACTACCTTAATGTGGTGTGAACATATCACTGATCCTTTTTCTTATACATACAAGAGAAAAGACCTAAATGATGAGGACTCATCAGAACCACATGATGCTGTTTCACTGAAAGCTTCCAAACAGAAGTGTAAATGCAGCCCATTTCCTGTCCTCAGAAATATAAAAGATGACACAGAAGGAAAAGGGTTTAAAAAATGATGCCAAAAAGAACCGTAACATAATGCCAAAAGCTAAATTTACATAAAAAATATAAAGCATCATAAACCCCCCAAAGCACTGAACATAATGCTGGCATTTCTATCACATCTCATACTCATTAGCAGAGTGCGAGTGTGTTCACCCACTGTTCCTACAAGCTTTGTGCACTAATTAAGAAAACCTGGTGGCTGCCTGCTGGACTTGGAGGCTTGAAACTGTGTGTGTGGATTTTTTCCACTGTGGCGAATTTCGAAGCTGTAGCTGTCAGACTGAGGTCACTCTGGTTGATCATCACTTTGAGGTTTAGGTTTGTGCTACCCGGATCAAATTAAGGGTAAAAATAGTGGCTGGTATGTTATGAGACGAGCAGGTTTGAGGCACAAATTTAAAAAAATATATAAATAAAAATCAGCTATATTAACTATTTTCCTTCTAATTTGATCTGAGCGCAGTTTATGTATGTGATACTTTTTTCTGTTTAAGTAGCAAAGTGCCCGTGATTCACAGTGTGTGGTTTGGCAGAACCACAACATGCATGGCTCAAACTACCTACCCTGCTCTCTCACTTAAAGGTATGTTGGCACTGCAATTCTGCCAAGTAGACTGATCAATTCAGTACTTTGATCTTAAAGAGTGCCTGTTCTGCTGATTCTCAGCTCTATATTAATATTTTTAGACTCTGCTGCAGCAGTTTTTAATGATTCAACACCGCAAATTGAACATATCCACCTTTTACTGGTACTCAGCTCAGTCTTTGTCTGAGACGGGTTGTTTTAGCTCATCCCCCCTTAATTCTATATTTTACAGTGGCCGACGGTTTTTTGGAAAACAAAATCAGGGTTGCAGTAGGTCCATGTGTCTGTGTGCAGCAGCAGTTTGGGCCAGATTCATTGCCGGGGGATTGCCTCTTGACTAATTAAGCAGGTAGGCAGCGCAGACTGTGAAAGTGTCTGCACAGGATGAGCTGATGGCCATTAACACGACATCTGCCTCCACTTTAATCTCTCTTAGCGGGAGAGAGACGGATTGCAAGAGACGGAGGCAGAGAAACAGAATTGGAAGATTGGATGGAAAGAACCAAACATTTAAATCAAGACAGCAGACATGAAACTGTGAGGGAGAGTAACAGTGATGGGAGTCTGTGCAAAGAGAAGACGAGCTGTATGAAAAGAGCAACAAAATTGGAATATGGAACAGCCGAAAATATGAACGTAGCGGATGAACGTAGCGGGTGTCCGTGTCGGTGGGAACGTCTTTTTAGTAATTTTCAGACAGTTTCTGGTCAATCTTTCTTTAATTTCTTTTTCTCTTGTTGAAGCTACAGTTTTTTTCCTTTTATTCACATGTTTTTAACACATTTCAGCCACAGAGAAGAAAAAACTGTGAAGCCAAAGTTCACATTTGAAAGATAAAAAAAAGTTGTTTTGCTCGCTTATTTTTCTCCTGTGTCTGATATCAGGTGTGCTTTCATGTGAGTTGTGCCGACACGATCACCTCCCTCTCCTGTTGAAAAGCAGTGGGTGCGCTGGTTCAGTACAGCTGGATTGGTTTACAGTTGCTCATTTCCTAACCAGGCACTCGCAGGATATTTGCCGAGTTCTTTGAAGCCCCGCGTGCTGTCGAACGCTGCTTCTGCAGACTGCCCAGGAAACTGAAACCCTCAGTTTTCCCAATTTTTTTGCAGTTTCTTTTCTGTTTCGTTAAACAATTGACTGTCGGCTGGAATCACATCCCGCCGCTGCAAACAACGAGTCTCCAGATGGAAACATGTTCTCTTAGCTCCTTACATTTGTTTCTAGTGTTTGTCTGTCGTACTTCTGACAATTTTTGCATGTGTTTTTCCAATTTTACCCTTAACTTGATTTGCAGCTAACAGCACATTATTACTCGTGTTTATAAACAATGACAAACACCAGCTTCCTGTTTTTCAGTGATTACTTTCACCCACTTGTAGTATAAAACCATGTTGTGTTAAGATGAGTTTTGTTTTTCTTTTACTTTTTGTTCTTTTGCAGAATAACTCAGGTATTAAATCTTTGCCAAAATTCTCACCTGACCTTTGGACTTTTAGCAGTACATAGAATAATTTTAGCATTTGTTGTAAAACACAGAAACATTGAAATATGAACCTGGAGGCGAGTGGGAGTTTTTAAAGGAGATGTACTGCAAGTCACCGAGGTTATGGAGTAGGCGACTTTCATTGCTAACACTTGTTTGAATTAAGCTGAAAAACTGCAGCAGAACAAAAGTAGGAGGTAATAATAAATACAGAGGACAGCAATACACGATTGTCTGTTAGAATATTGGATCCTGTTGGAAGTTTAAAGTAAAAAACTCGTTGTGTATCCCCATGAAAGTAAAATAGGAAAAATAAATGCAATTTTAGGAAATGCTGATGTGGTAAAGGAAGGAAATCTGTCAGCATGACTGTGTAAAATAACTCGTTTATTGCCAGACTGTCCTGTAATTGTCAGGATCTGTGTTGTGGATGAGAGAAGGAGGACCCAAACGCTGGACTCACAGGTAGGTTGGTGAAGGTTGGTATTTATTGCCGATGGAGTGAACAAACAGAACAGAGGTAGGAAATGGCTGGCTGGCTGGCTGGACGACTGACTGAATGACTGAAGGACTGACTGAAAGGCTGAATGGCTGGCTGACTGAACGCAGGCGTAAACAACAACATAACATCAATGACACGACCAGGACTGAAGGGAACAGAGGGCTTAAATACATGACTAACAATGACAACGATTGGAGACAGGTGAGAGCACAGCTGAACTTAGTCTAACTAATGATGCATAGAAGGAACTGGAACATGATACACTAGTAGACAGGCTGGCATAGAAAACATGGATGTGAAAATAAACTGAACATGACAAAACAGAAAACACTGGGTCAACGACCCAGGAAACCTGACAGTACCCCCCCCCCTTCAAAGGCCGGCACCCGACGGCCAAAAGAAAGAAAAACCAGAACAGGGCGGGCGGAGGGGGCCCAGGACGGAGGGACGGAGTCCAAAACAAAAACAGTTCAGGTGGGCGGCCACATGGCCGGTGGCCGAGACGAGAGAGGTCAGGTGGGTGGCCACGTGGCCGGTGGCCGAGACGAAGCAGTTCTGGTGGGCGGCCGCGAGGAAGACGACGGCGGCCACTGAGCAGGTCCGGTGGGCGGCCGCGAGGAAGACGACGGCGGCGGCCACTGAGCAGGTCCGGTGGGCGGCCGCGAGGAAGACGACGGCGGCGGCCACTGAGCAGGTCCGGTGGGCGGCCGCGAGGAAGACGACGGCGGCGGCGGCCACTGAGCAGGTCCGGTGGGCGGCCGCGAGGAAGATGGCGGCGGCCACTGAGCAGGTCCGGTGGGCGGCCGCGAGGAAGATGGCGGCGGCCACTGAGCAGGTCCGGTGGGCGGCCGCGAGGAAGACCGCGCCGACGTTGACGTCCAGAACGTGGCTTGGGCGACGGCGTGGCAGAAGCTGGACCATGCGAAGGCGAAGCTGAAGCCGAGGCTGGACCAGGCGAAGCAGAAGCCGAAACAGAGGCTGGACCAGGCGACGGCATGGAAGCCGGCGGTGACGAAGCAACAGCTTCGGAGGCTGGGCCAGCGGGCGCGGAGGCCTCTGGCTGGAGACAGGCCGGGCCAGCGGGCGCGGAGGCTTCTGGCTGGAGACAGGCCGGGCCAGCGGGCGCGGAGGCCTCTGGCTGGAGACAGGCCGGGCCAGCGGGCGCGGAGGCCTCTGGCTGGAGACAGGCCGGGCCAGCGGGCGCGGAGGCCTCTGGCTGGAGACAGGCCGGGCCAGCGGGCGCGGAGGCCCCTGGCTGAGGAGCGGCCGGGCCAGCGGGCGCGGAAACCCCTGGCTGAGGAGCGGCCGGGCCAGCGGGTGCGGAAACCCCTGGCTGAGGAGCAGGAGAGCTCACAGCTGGCTCTGGATGCTGTGGCTTCGGGTCCGGGAACTGAAATGGATGGTGAATGAGTGACTGGACTACAGAAGACTGGACTACAGAAGGTGAGAGAACGGGTGACTGAACCACAGGGTGCTGGATGACAGACTGAACTGACTGGAGAGGACAAGACTGGAGGACAGGAGACTGAGCTACAGGGGCCTGAGGAACAGGAGACTGGACTACGGGGGCCTGGAGGACAGGAGCACACTGGACTACGGGGGCCTGGAGGACAGGAGCAGACTGGACTACAGGAGACTGGAGAACGGGAGGAGACTGGACTACAGGAGACTGGAGAACGGGAGGAGACTGGACTACAGGAGACTGGAGAACGGGAGGAGACTGGACTACAGGAGACTGGAGAACGGGAGGAGACGGAACTACAGGAGACTGGAGAACGGGAGGAGACGGAACTACAGGAGACTGGACTGGAGCCGCCTGAGCTCCAGGTGACTGGACAGGAGGAGAGTGAACTGACTGGGCTGGAAGCTGAACAGCAGGTGAGTGAACTGACTGGACTGGAGGCTGAACAGCAGGTGAGTGAACTGACTGGACTGGAGGCTGAACAGCAGGTGAGTGAACTGACTGGACTGGAGGCTGAACAGCAGGTGAGTGAACTGACTGGGCTGGAAGCTGAACAGCAGGTGAGTGAACTGACTGGGCTGGAAGCTGAACAGCAGGTGAGTGAACTGACTGGAGTAGGGATGCTAAGGGATGAATAGAGGTGGGTGAGGCTGACGACGGAGCTGTGGTTGGTGTGGCTGGTGGCTGAGCTATAGACTGTGCTAGTGAGGGAGATAAAGCTACAGCCTGGGCTAATAAAGCTGGTGCCTGAGCAGGGGACACCTCAGCTAGCCTAACCAGGGACAGTGCGAGGGCGTGAAAAGCTGGATCAGGCGGTGGATGAAGTGGTGAACTGACAGGTGGAGAGGCTAGCTCTTTCGCGCTTCTAGGGAGGTCAGGCGGGGTTCTGGTTGCCCTCAGCCTGGGCGCTGGAACAGGCACAGGAGGTGGCTGGACACCAGTCACCCCCACCCGAGAGACAGGAGCAGGTGTGGAGGTAGACTGGGTCGCAGCTACCCTCGTCCTGGGAGCTGGCACAGGTGTGGGTGTAGGCTGACTGATAGGAGTGGAAATACTGATGGGGTGAGTGATATTGACATGTCTATCGGGTTTAAGTCTGGTCCTTCCGCCACCACTATTTACAGTCTTTAACTGAGCTGTCTTTGGGGAAGCAGAGCAGAAAAAGTCTTCCCAGTCCACATCATCGTCTAAGAGGGAAGTTCCCCATGGATCGGAGATGAGTCTATTATTTATTTTATGTGACGAATCAAATGAGGAAAGTGGCAAACAGTCACTGGGACTCACCGCCGGGAGTTGCTGGGAATAGTCCGTTTTATGGCGGCGTGAACGCCGCTTTCTCTGGGAAGAGGAAGCGGGCGGGGTAAACAGATGAGCCTCTGGCGCGGTAGCCTCCGTTGAGCCGAGGTGGGAGGCGTAGCTGCTGTGCCGTGTGCCGTGCCGGTGAGTGAGACGACTGGCGGGCGAGCGAGGAGCGGAGCGGCGGGAGAGCGAGGAGCCGAAGCTTGGCCTGTGACGCCCACTCTCCGCGGCGAATGCTCCGATGCAGGTGAGGCAGCAGGTGGAGAACCGCGGCGTCTCCGAGGCCCGCCCAGAGCCAGACGAGTACCTGCGAAGACGTGCTCTCCCTCAACGAAGAGCCGCTGTTTTCCTCTAAGCTCCTCCGTCTAGCGAAGGAGCGCTGCCTCCTGCCGCTCAAAAGGTTCAGAGTCCGCTGGGTCCACAACGCGGGGTCGTGTCATTCTGTCAGGATCTGTGTTGTGGATGAGAGAAGGAGGACCCAAACGCTGGACTCACAGGTAGGTTGGTGAAGGTTGGTATTTATTGCCGATGGAGTGAACAAACAGAACAGAGGTAGGAAATGGCTGGCTGGACGACTGACTGAATGACTGAAGGACTGACTGAAAGGCTGAATGGCTGGCTGACTGAACGCAGGCGTAAACAACAACATAACATCAATGACACGACCAGGACTGAAGGGAACAGAGGGCTTAAATACATGACTAACAATGACAACGATTGGAGACAGGTGAGAGCACAGCTGAACTTAGTCTAACTAATGATGCATAGAAGGAACTGGAACATGATACACTAGTAGACAGGCTGGCATAGAAAACATGGATGTGAAAATAAACTGAACATGACAAAACAGAAAACACTGGGTCAACGACCCAGGAAACCTGACAGTAATCAAACAACAGAGAGCTGTTAATTCATAAAAATGCTTTTTTTTTATTGTTTATTTTGTTTTGTTGTTTAACTGTGTAAAATATATATATATATATATATATATATATATATATATATATATATATATATATATATATATATATGTAAATATAATGTATATGTATGTGTATATATGTGTGTCCAAAAAAACAAAACTTATGCCCTACTTAACATTTTCCAAAGCTCTTCCGTGGGCCTGACTGGAGTCATTGCCAGGCTGATTCTGGCCCCCGGGCCTCATGTTTGAGACCCCTCTCTTAAATGTCTTATTCGATGTGGTGTTTTACTTTGTTTTACAGATTACAGCCAGAGTGGCAAAATATTCCAGTGTAATAGCAACTAATAACTGATAGTATAAAGCTGTACTGGATGTTCTATTGAGGATATTGCTGTAATAATTTTATGATTAAAAAAACCTGGTAGGCAGGTGCAGTGGTTAACACTGTTGCCTCACAGCATGAAGGCCGTGAGTTTGATTCCAGCACCTGGGCGGGGTCTTTCTGTGTGGAGTTTGCATGTTCTCCCCGTGTTTGCATGGGTTCTCTCTGCTTCCTCCCACAGTCCATAGACATGCACCTAGTGGGGTTAGGTTAACTGGTTATTTTAAACTGCCCATAGGTGTGAATGTGAGTGTGAATGGTTGTTTGTGTTTATGAGTTAGTCCTGTGACAGGCTGGCAGTGTCATTTCAGGGCATGAAATTTTCTCCAGGTGATGACAGTTTTGCCGCTAAAGTGATACAGAACATTATTTTCTTGTAAAATCCAAATAAATCTGAACTAAGCACAGCCATTTGTAATTATTCTGATCATTCAGCCTCATTCCTCTTCTAGCTTTAACTTTATTTTTGTTTGCATAAAGTCTGACACCGCTGTCACAGCAGCAGCTCAGCGTTGCGTTGTCATTTAAAGCGCGATAGCACAAACATGATAATAGCAAGTCAGAGGGAGAAGCTGGCTGAATAAAACTTTATTCAGACAGAGGATACAGTTTTTAATTTGAGTCCTCAGCAGATCAGCGCCACCCTTCATTAACCTGCCCCGACCTGTTCATTAATTCACATTTCTGCTCTAATTGGGTGGCGGTGTGTGTAATGGGCGCTGTATTCTTGTGCTCTTGTGTAGAATAGAAAAGGAGTGATTAACAAAAGTCACATTGGTAAGAGTGTCATGCATTCACAGCTCAGTCTCTGTCAGCAGGGTGGCCCTGAGCCACATGTGGGGAATGAATAGTGTTTTCTCAAAAGATGAAAATCTAATTAAATTAAGGAGGAGGGTGTTGCCCTCGCACTGCATTACCAGAATGACAAGTAAGTGGCTGCGGAGACTTGGAGTCTCTCGCCTTCTTTGACTGAGAGGCCAAATGTGGCTGATCGTGTTATAGTTTTTGCTGAAGTGTCCGTCGTTCCTGGAAAAGTAAAGTTGCCATTAAAGATGTATTTTTTATGACAGTGTGAAGAAACTTTCCATCTCTAAAACTACAGTATAGTTATTGGTACCACAGCTTTTGTGACAATAGCACAATGGATGTAATCATAGTTCATGCACTACCACAGTGGATTTTAAAATGAAACTATCAAGATGAGACTCCCAGCTTTAATTCAAGAGGTTTAACAAAGTATCACATTTTCATATTTAGTCTGCCTTCATTTGTTGTTTGTTTGTGAGTCTCAGTTTTGTCTTCAGGGACTGAACAATAGTCTCTGTTGGGTTGAGATCAGGTGACTGATTTGGCCATTGAAGAATATCCCATTATTTTGCCTCAAGAAACTCATAATCAGTTCGTGCTATCTGACCAATTTTGCAGACACTGGCTGAGTTTGAGCAGAGGGTATAGTCTTGTACACTGTACTGTTAACCCTGCTACTTCTATCAGCAATGATCAATAAACACTAATGACTCGGTTCTATTGTGAGTCAAATATTCCCAAACCATAACACTGCCTCCACCATGTTTGACAGACGATGTTGCATTCTCCAGATCAGACACCCTTTCTTTCTCCATACGTTTGTGTTTCTGTCCCTTTGGTGCAGGTTAATGTTGGCTGATCTCTGCAAGTTCTGGGAAACAAGTCAGTCTTTTTGGATGTCAGTCTAATCTGACCTTCAGTGTAAGCAGTAGTTTTCAACTGTTGTAAACCATCTGCATGTACAGTCATGATTGTAGTTTGACAAAGGGACGCCTACCTCCTCAAGATTGTTCTTAACTTAATTAGATGTCATGAAGTTGTTTTTCTTAACCATGGAAGGAATTCTGTGATCATCCACTTTGTCTTCTGTGGTGTTTCAGGCCTTTTAGTTTTCCTTCTTTCTGTATCTGTCATGGTCCTGGCTCGTTCCAGCGTTTTGTGTTTAATATTAGTATCATCCTATGTTTCAGATTAATTCTTGTTTTCTTGTTCTTAGGGTTTTGGTTCTTGTGTTTAGTGTTGTTATATCTACCTGTGTCCTCCCCCGGTGCTCTGTTCATGTCACTGAGTTTGTGTTTGTGAATTTCCTGTTTTACTTTGAAGGTCTGTGTCTCTTGTGTCTAATTAGGTCCAGCTGTGTTCCCCTCTGGTGTGTCATTCCCTCGTTACCTTGTGTGTATTTATAGTGTGTGTCTGCCTGTGCTCCTTGTCACTTCGTCTGTGTAATCTCTGCGTCTCTCTGCCCAACATCCTCTGTGCCATTTCTGCTCTTCATCCTGTGTTTGTATGGTTTCAGGTTTGTTCTTTAGGTTTTCCCAGTTTAGGTTATGTTTTAGTTCTGCCCTCGCTTTTGTTGTTTTCACCTTCTGCAATAAAGCTCGCTCGCATCACATCCAGTGCCAGCATTTTGGTCATTCCTCACAACACCACACGACTGCTGCCGCAGCCTTGACAGTATCAGATTGTTGATTCGTCTACTTCTGAAGTTTTTGGTATCTAGATGTATTTTAGTTCACTGCCTAATAATGAACTCCTCCACTTGCATCAACATCTCTTCGATGGACACGGTGCAATACTTTTACTAAATGCATTAAATGAATCAAACATGACAGAAGTTGTTCTCTACTTTAATGCCTGCTTACCTGACACAAAGGTTAAATGAATGTTTTGTTCCTTACTGGCTCTTGATTTTAATTGGTGTTGAGCTCCCACACATTGTCTACTTTTCGTAGTATGTTTTTTCCTTTAATTTGGCAAGGTTTTCTCAAAGCCCTGAGGTGAGCTTTGTAAAGGCCAAATTGGTGTGAATATTCATGACCACACAAGTTGCACTGGCTATCTTGAAAACTGAAGTTACTACAGAGTAGTAGGCGAGTTTTGTGCCTAGAAAAGGTTACTCTCTATTCTTGGAGTCTTAGTGTTTGCTGTTCATGATAACAACATGAGAAACTAATTCCAGTAATTAGGTTCAAATATAACACACAAGTCCATGTGGAAGGCTATGCAACCTGCACCCTTGTATATACGTTCACTAAGCATAACTAGCAAAATCGTGTGCACATACATGTGAGGAATTATGCAGCAGCACAGTGTGAGTGCTGGTGTGTTCCTTTATTCCAGCTGAGCTTATGCGCTTTATGTGTGTCACATTACGTTCTGTCACATATGCAAATATCCACACCGAGACTGTTGCAAACCATGTTCGCACTCAATAAGTCTTAGTTTGAAAGCTTTTTCATGACTTGCTGTTAAGTAAAAGCTGCTGATTCGTCCACATTTTTAAACCTCCATATGCTGCACATCTCCACTCCGCTGAGCTGCTAATTCCTTAAACAGTATTTTTATTCCCCGGTCTAAAAGGGAGCCATTAAAGGATCCAGTTCAGGTGTGTCACCACTGACACTGGATTTCATGGCTGGAGAATGTTTTTATGGCTTTTCAACCTCACTGCATCATCATCATCATCATCGTACAACAGAGTCCCAACACTTAGTGCTGCTGGTACACTTTAATGCATGACTCGCCTCTCACTGCTCGAAACTCCTGTTTTTTTTTTCTTTTCTTTGTTTTTATTAAAAATGTGAGAGACAAAGGCAACTGTACAAGTGAATGTAGAACGCTGTGTAAATGTTTTTATGCACTACATGATTAGATTTGTTTCTTGATGCAACACCATCAAGCATGACTCTTGGACCAAAATTAATTCATCAAGCTCCCGCAGAGCCCTGATCTCGACATCAAGGAGTCAGACTGGGATCATGTAAGGAGACAGGAGGCATTCAGAACAGTAAAGCAGCAACTCCTCAAAAAAATAGCTTTTTCTTCCCCTTTTCTCATCTTTCTTAGATTTCTTTTAGGGGATAAAAGTGCTGCAAAGTACAGCAGTTCTGCAGAGGGTGAGATTACCCATGATTCATATTTTGTTCATTTCATGCACTATTTTTATTTTATATGTTTACATTAGTTTATATATGATGGTATTCATTTAATGTAATCTTTGCATCGCATTGGGAACGGGTTCAGTGAAGCTAAAGCACAGTTTTAGAGTGCAGGAAACCAAACAACTGCTGTAGCTAAACAGACCCCAGTAGCTAATGCTTGCTAACCCAGCATGACCGCTGCTGGTCCAGGAGATCTGTTCATGTCAGAAGCTAGTTCATAATCCACTGAAGCTAAGTGCTTCCGTATAGCAAATCACTGGGATTGTTCACTGGGGTTCCTCTGCCTTAAAATATAAAAAGCTTTGAGATGATTGTTGTGAACTTGCACTGTTGAAGGTGAATGGTTGGGTTCAGTCGTGCTTAAAGTATCTTTCATGGCATGGAATATCGTGTGAAACCATGAAATGCATATTAATTAAATGACTTTGTTTCTGTTATTCGTATGCTCTTTCTTGAAAGTAGTTCTTTCTCACTTCTTAGTCCGGTCCTAGGTTGGAGCATGTCTGGTATTCTTCTGCTCATGTTTTGGTATAAAACATCTTCCCATGAGACAAAGTCAGTGGTCATTTATGTAAGCTGCATATTCTGACCCATGACTGTGACCTTTATATTGTTGGTGCTCTCTAACTGTCTTTACAATTATGATGAAAGTAAAGGAGGAAGTGAGGCGAGCTTTATTTAGCCACAAAGTCTGTGAGATCATGAGTGAGGTTGTTGTGGATAGACGGTTTTGTTTCCAGTTAAAACAAACCATATTTATCATTGGCATGCTGTTATTGTATTTGAATGCAATTTTTGATATTTTCATGAATCTTAAGGAGGCTAACCTAACATGGATGAAAGTATCTGCTTTGTTTTACTAATTCAGACAGACCAAATTACAGACTTCCTGTGTTTTGGAAGAAAAACAACAAAATGTGAATATATGATTCATTTCCCTCCACCAGTTATGAAACCATGATTTGTTTAAGGCAAGCAATTAGTGACTACTCAGTTTTTCAATCTAAGCATTGGTGTTAATTTTTCTCTTTCTGTTTGGTCTAATATTAAAAGATATTTCTGATTGGGTGATGGTGAGAGTTTTAATCAGATTTTCTGTGTTGCGTTTGCTTGATGCCACAATATCAGATGTCAAAACACAGCAATCCATCATAAACACTGATTCAGCTTTTGAAGAAAATCAGTGACTTATGACCCTTTATTCTCTTATCAACCCCACTGCAGTGTGCAAAAAAACCCTTCGGCTCTGTTATTTTCAGATACACGATAACCTGACAGACAGGTGCAATCTATTATAAGGTTATTGGGAAAAGTTTTTTTCTTGCTTCAAAGGAAAGTTTAACTGCTGACACTTTCAAAAACAGAGGAACAGAAACAGAGCTGGCGAAGTACTTATTAAAAAAGAAGCAAGGTTAAGTTTGTTTACTAATGTTTTCGTCTATACGGAAGCATCAAGAGAAGCCACAGCAGGTGATGAATCACTGTATCGCTTTTTTAATATTCTGTTGCCACCTGCTACGTTGCTAAAAGACTAAACCGTGGGGATTTAACATGAAATCACCAAAGTTCACTTAAGCTGAAATGAGGGCTCGGAGAGTCGAAACGACCTCCAGAGTTCTGTGAAGCTTCATTTGTGAAGCATTTCTGAGGAATTCTGCTGATCCGGTCCCTCGGTTCTTCCCGGTTGTGCTTCTTCTCTCTGTACTGAAAGCGATGACCGTGGGAGATCTGTGCACTGATCCCACATCAGCACTCCCTAATTGGAGAAACTTGGGAAATAATAATATATGTCTGGGGGGAGATGATCAGCTTAGAGGCAGCCCATCCCTCACCTGCTGACCGTATCTTTCTACCTCCTCATCCCAGGTGATTAGAGAAATCCCCCGGACCCTGTCAGAAACTCCGAATCAGCACACTTATACACTGAGGTGAGTGCGTGATTCAGTTTCTGCATGTGTGTTGTTTTATGTGTGTGTGTGTTCTTATCCTGCATGCTTGCGTGAGTGTATCTGTACGATGTCACAGCGGTGCTAGAAGAGAGACATCTCTGCTAAACATGAAGTAGAATTTCCTTACATGCTAAAGCACTGCCAGCACTCTTATGTCTGGATCTTTCTTCTGATATGGATGATGTGTATTTGGTGCTTGAACAGTGCTGATTCCTGGGGGTGGTGTATGTGACAACAGTTGGTGTGTTCATGATGCCGGTACTTCAGTATGTCACTCACTGTAGCTCTAGTGATGGATACCACAGACTGTATATAAAGGATGGACAAGCTGAGTATTTGAGTGCTTGATGTTTTAAAACTGGGAGTGATGATTGATGAGAGAGACATGGATCCAATAGGATACCTGACTTTATTATCTGTTTTATACTAAATGAGAACAAAATCTACAAAATGACGTCACACCATAAACAAAAAGCTGGTTAGAAAAGCGATCCCTCCTCACCTCTACTGTCCAGCAACATGCTGCGTGGACGTCTGTTCCTGCACTTCCTGTTTTGTTTTGTTTTTTTATTTAAATGTATTAAATGTGCATTTTACAGACTGTCCCCTTATATTTACATTTGCTTCTTTTTTTGATTTTTTTTGCAAAGATTTTTTGTTTCTCAAGTCTTGTAAAGTCAAATTTATCATGTGGAATGTGGTCGAGCTGTAAGATGATTAGGACTGGAGAAAACACCCTGAGTGTAGTTTGATGTGCTTCAGTGAAAGTTGCACAGAGATGCTATCACACTCACACTTCCCACAGTGGGACCAAACTTGGTTTCAGAACCTTTCAGATGGACCTTTAATCTGAGCAGTTAGAAGAAAACTGGTGTCATTCCGGACATTTAAAGGCTGTTACACACCGAACATGAAATTATCCAGAATTTACCAGATCTGAACTTGCTGTGTAATGTAAACACACACAGAACATGTTGTGTTTTTGTGAAAAAAATGAAGTCGACATGAAGCGACGATGAGCTGATGTTGATGTTCCTGAACAAGAAAAGGAAGAAACGGGAATCCTGAGTTTATCCAGTTCTCACGACAAAGTGGCAGCAGCATAGCTCGATCCAGGAGTTCAGTGCAGGTCAGTCACGACTACTTTTGTACATATTTGAGGATGTCAGAGTTTGAGCTCATGTGAGTGCAGTTGGGACCACGTCTGAGGAGGCAGACAAACGCTTTCAGAGAGCCATCTAGTTGTGTGTCTGCGCTCAAATAGGATTATTTCACTATTTCTATCTCATTGAGAATTCAGTGCTGGTGCACAATTTGAGTTACGAGCACATGTGCTGCTAAATGCAGCGATCTGATTGGTCAAATCTGTTTATTAGGATTTAAAAATCAAGCTTGGTTTGAAAAACTAAATGCTGCAAATTTGTCCAGTGCAATCAGTGTGAGTGGCTGCATTAAGAACTGTTGAGTCAGAAAAATGTTTTAATGCACAAAATATTTGGACATATTTTAAGTGTCTGGTGGAAGTTCATCATTGCTTTTGCTGTTTGAATCAAACACTGATCTTATCTTATTACCAAGATTGGGTAAGAAGTTGGGTTATTTTCTCAGACTCCTGCTGGTCATCATGAGGAATGCAGGTTAAAGACGCGTTTTCTCCACAGACACTTTCAGTGTCACTTTAATGTTTATTTAGTTTTACTCTGTAACCGAAATAATCTCAAATGTTTTCAGTCTGATTAAAAAGAAGTTTGTTAAAAATATTCTGTGAGTGAGTTTGATCGAAGCTGAATGCCTTGATACTGACTGCACTCTGTAAAAGTACTCCCCAGGTGGAGTTTGTTTATTATGGCAGTCAGTGAAAAGTGCCTTATGTGCATCTAATAGTTCAACACAGATATCTTCCATATTTGCTGTTGCCGCTCTATAATCAGAGCTTTGCATGGCCATTATGAGTTATCTTTCCCAGAGATATCACCAGTCTGTGGCCTCTCACAGCTGCTAACAGGTTCAGTGCTCTGGTATAACATCATTTAGTGTCCACAGATCTTCCAGCTTTTCTTAAAGAGCATTGTTAGTAGTCCTGATGACCTCCCCAACATGAGCACATGACTTCTACAGGTCTGCCAGATCATTTGAGTTTCTTTCTGTTTGTCACTGATTAGAACGACTATAGCTGCTCACTGAATCTACTAGAATGTACAACAAGGTGTTATCAGGAGTCATAACAACTGATAAGGGCCATTCAGAGTGAATGAGTGTGAATACCCAGGATTACATTATTAGAGATAAGTTTCCAAAATGTAGTATGGCAGTGTGCAGTAATGAAGTACAATACTAAAGCAAAGCACTCAATTTCTTTCCAGCACTGATGATTCAGTGTTTTTTTTAGCTAAGTGGAGCGGAAAAGCACAGGTGCCTCTCCTGAATTCTGGCCTACGCAGCATCTGCTTTGGGCTGCGATGGGCGCCAGACGCTGCTTACTGTTGATTCTGTTGTGCTGGTGTAAATGAATAGAAAAGCCAGAAGCAGTCAGCTATACTCTGGCACATATTGTCATATTGCCAGAACCGTTTGACTGATTTCACACGTGTTTCCTAAAGCGAGAAAACACAAAATGGTTTTATGAAATCAAACAGAAGCAAACAGAGAGGCTACCCAGGAACGACAACAAACTGACAGGCATGTGAACTGCACCGTGTGAGCTCTGAGGATTTAGAGCAGCATCTAAGTGTGATTCTGAGGGCACAGGTCAGGTTTGGGATCAGCACCCGGCTCCTGGTTCATCTGAGGAATAGGTGTTATTTGTTTTCTGATATGAGGGGACACTGGAGAGCCCAAAGGTTCACTGTAACGTGGCTCAGATGGCAACTTGGCACCAAACGTGAATGTTAAGCTGAGATTTATTGAATCAAGCAGCACAATTTTATGTCGAGATAAATCCAACAAAGCATCTGGGAGAAGAAGTTGACGTGAACGAAGAGGGGAAGAGGAGCCGTTAGCACTGTCAAGAGCAGTAAATGAACAGGCTCACTTTTATATTTTTATATAAATTAAATGTAGTATTATGACTTAAATAATGAGATCCACAAAAACTATAGGAGAGTGTTTTTTTTAACTTGAGTATATATCTACACATTTTCCTTTATTAGGGTCTTGTCTAAACTTGTCTAACATGTACAAACCACAGTTACACTGAGGCACTGAACTGGACCTCTTGGCTGTCTTTGTAGAATCAGCACTTTTTTAATACAAATACAGAGCACAGATGATACAGCCTGCTTTCCATGTAACTGTACAGCCCGTTCCAGAAAACTGTGCTATAGTTTTAGTCTTTAAATTCCAGTATTTTCTTTATATGTCACTTAACTGATAGCTGTGTCTATGCATTGCAGCAAGTCAACCGAGTGTGATAATGTTAGCTGATATGGTCATGTTTGGATTTATAAAGAAAAGCACAACCAAATACAAAATCTATAAATCTTTAAAAGATATATAAACCAATAGGTGACATGGCTATGTCTATCTCAAGACATCGCATATTTGTAAAAGTGCTCCGACGTTTTCGGAGACATCTGTTACCCACCCGCTCGATAGCTAACTGGGGGTTAGCTCACTAGAGCCGGCAAGAACAGTGAACTCCCGGCACTTCATTTTCAAGCCCACGTAGACCACGAAGGCCGGGTCCTCCGAAGGATGCGGCGTAGGTTTTGAAACACAGCTACTGTCACAGTAAAGTTTTGTTTCCTGTTTCCTGCTGCTTTATTCAAACTTTGATGTCAAAAGAATCTATTGGTAGTTAAAACAGTTCACGAATACTCTTTGCCTCTATGACGACGTCATGGAAGCCATGCGTTGCCGTTTATATTTGCTCCACATGTGTGAGATGCACTGCAGATACGCAGGACACAGCAGCGATTGCCGTCCTTCAGTTTATTTTTCACAAAACTCGGAGACGCAAGTCTCCCCAAAGATGTAAATATTGACAAGACGTTAAGATTTAATATTCAGCCTGCATGTCTGTGCCTTTATGTTTGTGCGCGTGTGTGCACATGCCCTGGAGCACACATGTTTTTGTCTCAGTTTTGCTTTGTGACTGAGCACTTTTAATGTTTCCAGCAAGGATCTGCTCCATATTTCATCAGTTTACATGCACTGCAGAAGCATCCTGACAGTGAATATGCATTTTTTTTCTAACACACTGGGATTACGTGCCTGACTTGTGGCTCTAATAATTTAAAATAAGCCCACAAAGGGTTCCAAACTATTGCCTGTGGTAGTGTTTGGTGTTGGTGAAAGCATGCTAATGATTCAGCAGTGAGATGACATAAATAAGGGCTGGATGATGATCTGTGCAAAGAAAACTCCACAAAGTAAGACAACAGATCTGTCTGGGGAAGGTGAAGGAAACAGGAGAGCAGAGAGAACGGCTTGATGTGAATTTGGCAAAAAGAAAAGAGGAAAAACAACATTTTTAGACGAGCCACTGGCTGACAGATTGCTTGTCTCTCTGAGGTCACTGATTACCAGATCTTGCATTAGGAAACACACTTTGAAGCACCAGTTGCAGCACCAAAGCGAAGCTGCCAACAATCTTCTGCATGAGTTACAGCCTGATGCCTCAAATGGATGATTTTTATCCCCTCACTACCCGAAGTAAACAAGCTTGGTGGATTGTGTTTTTTCTTTTGTGACAATCCTTCAGTTTCCAAATGCTCTTGAAAAACCAGAATATGTTGCAGGGAGAGTGAAATCTTCAGGTCTGTGGCTTCTGTCAGCAATTTTCCGTCATCATCAAATTGAAACAAGCACAGATATTTTTGAATTTAAGATAAGATTTGTAACCGTTATCAGAAATCTCGGCCTGTCTGTGGTAGTATACCCTACAGGGAAAAGTCAAAAGCTTTAACTGATGTGAATTTGGTCAATTAGGTAGTCAGCGCTGCTGTAATTTATTTATTTATTTTTAAATCACCTGAACATCATTTTCATCCCCTCGTACTAGAGCTGGATCTCCTCCATCAGGATTTTCCTAAAATTGTAGGTGTGTGGACAGTCAATGAAGCCACTAGATGACTCTCCCACAGGCACCACAGTTCAGTTCATTCCAGCTAAATGTTCTCTTCAGTCACCTCCATACACTACAGACCCAGTGTGAAGCACCACGAGATGAATGTTGAGGGGAAAAATGATAAGCGTGCTCCCAGTTTTGCTCCTCGCCTGACATCACTGTGGTTGGAAACTGTACTTCAGTATGAATTCAGAAAGCATGTTGCAGCCAGGTGCTGCTATTTAAACCCACCTGAATAAGTGATTATCAAGTGTGAGCACCTCTATGAAAGGAGTTTTTTGCATTTTGCTGGTCTGGAGCATTCAGGTGTGTGGTTTAATACACTGCCACAAAGAGTAGACGTCACTGCAAATTCATCCCAAGGTCAGGAGGAAATGCAAAAAACCCAAGAGATGCATTTCAGTTAGCGTGTCGAAGGTTAAAGTTCGTGACAGTACAGTTACAGAGGAGGATGATTTGGGTTTGTTTTGCAGAGGCGGGGCCTGACACCATCAGTTTGATTCATATAACGAGACAGTAATCTGAAGCACAGCAGCAAATCTTGAACAGGAACCTGAAGAGATAACAATTAATGTGCACAGATTTCTTTGACTTTGCTTTTTACATTATTCTATTAAAGTGCTTTTCATTGAATTGCTTCCTGTCTATCTGAAGTGAAAATCAAACTGTTATACAGCGTGAACGGCATCTTTGTGCGAACAATAATTCTGCTAAATCCAACAACTTCTGCCAGCAAACACCTTCTCTGCCTCAGGTAAGAGCTTCAGGACATTTACATGTAACCAAGAAGCTCATTTAAGCAACTTATTTAAATTGAGATGAGACGTGAGTCCTGCAGCTTTTCCATAAAGTGCACGTAGCGCTGGGGGAAAGTGGCTGAATGCTCAGAGTTAAGAAGCAGCAAAACGGCTTCTATATATTTAAATCAAACACTTTTAATAAGTTTACTTTGCAGACAGTCATTTTAAAGGTTGTGGTTTCCAAGCTCATGATGTTTCTTCGATAATATAATTGGAGTAATCTTCTCTGCCTCGATAATGTTCTCTCAGTGCAACAAAAGACATACGACTGTTTGGAGCTCGTCCTTACTTGTAAATTATGAGTTAATTGAACGCCCCTTTCATCAAACAGGTATTGTTGTTTCTTTGATGAAACAAGCTCATAGTGAAATCACAGCTGAATGACAAACACTTCATCTTAATGTATCCGAGCTTCAGGAATAAGCGCTGCATTTTCTGAGAACAATGAAACCGTGAATCTGAGGCGTTGGTTCATTCGTGTTCTCTTTTACATAACAGAATAAAGAGATACGCTTTGGACATAAAAGTGCTCACATAGACTGCCAGGCCACCTGTTGCATAGAAACACAATCATCAGATTTTGAAACTCATGAAGAACTGTAATAGTTTAGCTTCATGAAATCCCAATTTAGTTTTTGACAGAACAATGTGCCACACAGATTGGATTATGATTTTATTGCAGATTCTACAAGAAGCAACGAGGATGAGAGTCATAGGAGGGAGGAAGGTGAAAAACAGGATGCGGAAGAGGGAGGAGTGCAGATAAAACACCATCTGAGAGAGGAAGAGGAGGATGGATAGGTGGATGGATGCACAGAAGAAAAAGAAAGATTAAAACTTGTAGAGGAGGAGAAGCAGAGACGGGCAGCCATAGGAGGATAAAGTGGAGAGGGGCATATGACGGCCTGGCAGGTCTCCAAAGGCTCCCGGCAGCAATCCAGCTGCTTCTGAAGGCCACTTCGAAAAGCCCGTTAGCAGTGCCAGAAGTACAGAGAGGAAAACAGAGAGCCTGAGAACCAGAGGGAGAAGAGGGGAGAGGGGAAAATGAAATATTATGGGTGAGGCAGGGAGAAAAAAATGGATGTGGAGCTGGGATGCAGGGAAGTTCTGTTTCAGAGACAAAAGCAGGGATGGAGAAATTCTCACTGCTGCCAATCCTGCCACAAACAGAAACTAACGACTGGTTAAAAACAATAAAACCAAAATGCTGATCCCGGCGGAGGCGTGCACAGCTTGTGTGGACCGACACGGTAAAACATTTGAGCTCGATAAGAAGAGACTGCGATGGTTGCCTGGATCTGCAAACTGTGGATGGAGTCGTGGCAGATTTTACAGTTGATCATCACTTCCTAAGTGACGCATGACAAAAACAAATCTAACAAAGTTTTAGAGAAGAAAGTCATCTTCAGCAGAAGTAACCTGTGCTGGAGCTTTGGCTTCACAGGTGGCAAATTCTCCAGGGAGTGAATCACACATTAAATATTAAGTAATAATATTTCAGCAGTATTTAGAAGATTTAGTGTTGTCAGAGTTTTATTTTAGGCTTTTTAAGAGCGCGTTCATGCTGGGGGTCGCTGTCCATGGTCCTGAAAAAGCAGAGCCGAGACCTCGTGCACGAGGACATTTTTGTGTTGACCATAATCTATGAATATTGACAAAATATTAAGAAAATATTAAGAAAACATAAATGTGTGGACAAACCTGAGGCTGATTTTATAGTTTAGTCATTTCATGTCATCTATGGCTGCAGCAACTATGCATTTAAAAGAGCTGTCACATCTGGATGCATGATGGTCGATAAAGTTAAGCATTTTTTTAAAAATCAGCCGTTTGAAGATTGTAAAATATTAAAACAGATTTCCCACAAAATAAGCAGATTATCAGATTATCAGAGTCTCAACACAAGAAAAAGAAAACCGTGTTTGAGCTTTGCTTTTACAGCGACTGAATTCTCCAGTGATAATGAATGTTTTGGGATTGTTTGTTGTTGGGATGTTTTGTTTCCAGTCTGTGGACTGTTTTCTGAATTTTACTCCAGACGCATTTTTCCATCTTCCCTAATCGTCCAAGAGCTCAGATACATGTTCAGAGACTGTCACTGTCCGTGGTGCTGAAACCCACAGTCTCCAAAGCACGGTTTTAGTTACATTTTACGTTCTGCAAATTCAATAATAAAGGAGAGCACACAGCTAAAACAATACATAAAACAAGGCATAAAACCTGAAAAAAGGTGTTCATATTATGGAATTATTAGAATTATTAAGTATAGCTCAATAACAAATGCTACAGGATGCATTCACACAAGCCTTTGTGTAAAAGTTTTGAGGAGTGATTAACGAGTAGATACTGAGAAATTCTCCATAATGAGTTCCTCTGCTGCAGCTTCACAGAAAACGTGTCTTTGTAATGAGGTGGGCCGTGGGAGGGTCTGACCCAACGAACGCAGGCGGCTCCATACGGTGTGAGTAAATCTATAAAGTAAGCATAAAGCCACGGGAGCTTAAAAAGTGATTAATAAAAGTTTAAAAATCAATTTGAATTCAGTGAGGCTGGGAGTGATGCAGCCCTTTCTACCATTTACAGAAGAAGGCATTTGGTGTGTTTGCTTACTTTAGTTCAGCTTTGTTGTCTGAAAGCAAAAGATCCATAAAAAAAAGGCATTTCAGCCAGATGAGACTCGGGACGGCGGTTCAGTTAGAGATCAAATGAAGAATCAGAGTCAGAAAAACAGAGATGGCCGGGTGGAAAGCGCCCTTTATTGATTTTACCACCATCAGTGCAGTTTCCTGTGATTATGATGTTGTTAATCTGTGTGTGTGACCTTTGTGCTCAAGTCTGGGATTCATAAATATTTTCTTTCCTGAACTATTTCGTTCTCTGCAAACAAATTTGGAACCAAGGTTCTATGCTGAAAGATGTACGAGAAGGGTGCACACTTATGTTAACAGTGAGTTTCTGCCTCAAGTTCTCGCAGGGTCTTAGAACATGATGCAGGAGAGAGCTGCCATGAAAGGAAGATTCCCACCTGCACCTTTAGCCACATGCCGTGGGTAGAGACCAAAGTAATACGATTCCCGATGCAAGCAGTGGAAATGAGCTGATCGCTGATGAGCTCACATTGAAAGCAACCAGTTCAATCATCTGACTCAGATGCCTCCTAGGTGAGATGTGACTGCTGGCAGACCTAAACATGTCTGAAATACAATGTCTTTCGAGGGCTTGGCAACACCTCATTTTCCCCCAGTCAGAGCTGGGAGACGTGATCCAGGGTGAGGGAAACTGCTGCCCCCGGCAACCTGAAAACCTGATGGATGAAAATTGCATTATTTTTTAAAAAACGGCTTTAAGAGAACAGAAAATAATTAAAATAGCTCATTTGCTAATTTACTGGCTAACTGGTGTCAGCTGATGTCCTTTGATTCTTGCTGAAAGTCATCACTTTCACCCTGTTTTATTGTAATATCTCAGTGATCTGTCTTCACCTTGTAGTGACAGATCAGGTGATCCTTATACTCCACCTGCTTCCTCGTTATAACTTTGGTTAACTGTCTTAATACCCTCTTTATAGTTCAAAGTGTGGTGCACAAACAAACCCCGCATATCCATGAAGTGGGAATGTTGTTAAAAATAGCCAGCGGTCTTTGCCTGCTCGTGTCTGTCCTGACTACAGGACCAACAAAGCAGTGGAAGTAAAAGCCTGTTGGCATTTTGAAACGTTCCCTGTCACTTCCCACAGAATAATGGCTGCAGGAAGTATCCTCCCATGAGGCCTTATGATAATAGGCCCATATGTGCCGGCCACGGTGACGGTAATTAATTGCTACACAAAACTTGCGAGGTCGCTCCGTGGAGTACAGTGACCTCCAGACATGAGTGCAATGACACAGTGGGCTTTTTACAGAGCGCTGTGGGAAGACGGGGGAGGGGCTGGAGAGTGGGATGAGTGGGGGTGGTAAGGGAGGGCAGATTAGTTAGCAATTTGACCTTTCCCACGAGGCACCGGCTCATCGCCTCCTTCCTTTTGTTACAAGATTAGAGAATGTAAATGCAGTGGGAGCCCAGCTCGGGAATTCACTGTACTCTGTCACAATCTCTCTCTGGGCGTGTCTGAGAGTGAGGGTGAAGGGCAAAGACGCAAAGCAAATCAGTTTTGAATGGGAGGGAAAGCAAGAGAAAGTGGGAGTGAATTGGTGGTGAAAAGATGATCAGAGAAAGCAAGCAGGAAGGATGTCATGTAAAGATGATGTAAAGCGGGGAGTGACTAGAGAAGGATTATTGATGGACGGATGAAAAAGAGGAAAAAGTGAGCGTCAGGCAGCGATCTGCAAGATACAGGAGAAATGGTGGCACGATGGAGTGATGAGAAAAAGAGGTAACGAGTGCACAAAAAGAAGCCGGTGGGGATGTTGTGACTCAACAAAAAAGACACTAATGAACCGGCTTCAGGCTTAAAAGATAAATGAAGAAATAATTGACCACGTTACGTTAGGGAGTCGTTTTATCTCCACGTTTCCAGTTTCGGGGCACTCGATGATCCTGAAGCATCATCAAATAAACTGCTCGCTCACCAAAAAAAAAAAAAGTTGAGCCAGCGTCTGCATCATTATTTCAATCCTGCTTGGCTGCATTTTTAAAATGAAAGAAGACGACGTGTCTAAACCATTTTGAAATCAGGAACACGAGAGAGCCCTGAAACCAGCAGCTGTTTGTTGGAGTCTTTCCATGAAGTTGGTTAAAGACCTGGAGCTTCTCAGGAGGATCTAAAGTAGCAGAATCCATGTGTGTGGTCCCAATGTTGCTGGCCTTTAATGATGTGGCACAAAAAATGTACAATAATCAATCATAATTATTGATCATCCCTGACTCTGAGTGAGAACCTAAAGGTATAATGATTATGATCTATCAAAATCTCCGGCAGGTGAGCCGTCTCACACAAGCTCAGTTTCATAGTTAAATTGTTTACTTCCCAGCAGCCATTCTCAAATGAAGTCTTAGCATCCATCACAGCTGTCAGGACATCTTGATTCTAGTCTGAAATCTAAAGCTCTGCAAATACAATAAAAAAGTTTGTTTATTTTCAGACACAAACTCGGTCAGATGTGAATCTGTAATTCATGCAGCAGCTGTTGAAAAGTCTTGACCAACTGGCTTTTGACTGTATCCAACAAATAATATGTAGCTTGTATATTATAGACCCCAATCAAACTAAATCTGGTGGATTGAGTTTGATTGGGATGGAGCTGTGTCCATGTTGATCACGTATACATGACAGTAGTAATGTTCTCCACTTCTAAATGGACAAGAAAACAATAAATATAAAAGCATTCAGACGGATGGAGTCCTGCTGTCAGTGTGTGGATTTGTGTGCACTGAAGGAGGGCTTAGCAAAGTGTGCTGAGCGTTGAAATGATGACATAACTGCAAATCTAAACCTTAACAGAGGACTGTAATTTACTCTAACTGGAATTCTGGTGCTGTGAGAGCCGTTTGTGAGCAGGAATAACGTGATAGTTACAAAGTAATAATTGAGAACTCGACGGCACTGAAACGAAGCTCTAATGGCACATGAAACGTAAACAGACATGTGAAACCAATGCCATTAACAGTTATTTGGAATAAATTTAAGACTTGAGATTTGAGGCACTGACAAAATGCCTTCAGGTCTTTCTACTGGCCAGCAGGGGGGCGACTCCTGTGCTTCCAACAATAAGTCAGATCTTAAATGAGTCTGTAAGAAAGTTATTCTTTCCACTTCAGCTGTCAGTAAAAATTCTCTTGACGAGTTTTTTTTCTCAATAATTAGTTTCAAGTCTGAACACAACATGATGTTAATTTTGTAAATCATCTTTCATTATAAAGTGAAATTGACAGTAAAGCAGGGTGTGATTAAAGGTGCTTTTCTCTAACACACAAACACATAAAATAGATAAAAATACCGACTTACATATGTACATATACATACTTAGATATTCTAATACTCAGAGTTGAAGGTTTAACAATATCTTTGAACTTTACAAAGCCAAGGTGCATTAATTTCTTGTTAGTGATAATGACTGAATACAACTTGTAGATCCTCTTTGACAACATAAAGAAATTTATGTTTGACAGTTCTCATTGGATTGACCAGTGAACAATGGGAAAGTACAAGAAAGTCAGTGAAGATCTAAGAAGGACAATTGTAGATTTACACATGAGGGAAGGTCACTTGGAGCCGTTTCTAAGTAACTACAGATTCCTGCATCATCGGCTCAAACCACTGAAAATAAGTACAAAGTTATTCAGATGTGTAGCCAGTTTGCCGAGGCCTGAAAGAGGACACTATCAGCTTTAGGAAAGAGGGACCGCCATGACTTTAAGCCTGCCATGAACAGGAAATTGCTGGAACACCAACTTCGTTGTCCACAGTGACGTAGGTTTTACATCGCCATGACTCAGAAGGTGCCAACCAAGAAAGAAGCCCCTCCTCCAAAATGGAAACCTTCAAGCTCAACTGAAATTTGCAGCTGCTCACATGGACAAGCCAATCGCCTTCTAAAGAAATGTTTTATGGTCAGACAAGACAAAGATTGAGCTGTCTGGCTACAATGACGAGAAGTATTTGAGTCTTTCAAACCTACGTCACTGTGCTAACTGTCAAGCATGGCCGTGGTAGTATCATGTCCTGGCTCTGTGCCAGTGCTACTGGTACACTGCACAAAGTTGACGAAATAACGAAGGAGGAGGACTACAAGCCAGAAGCTTGTTGATGGCTACCCAAAGCATCTGGTCAATGTGCAACTTACTAATGAAAATTTAGCTAAATATTATTTGGAGTGTATCTATCCATCTATCTCCATCTCACCCAAGAAATCATTAAAAATCCCAGATTATCATGACAGTCATGCCCATGATGAGTGTGTGTAAACTTCCATCTACACCTGTGCAGTCTATGGTTACAGAAGTCAGGTGTAAGACGCTTGTCTTGCACTTTATTGTTTGTAAAGACACCTTCAGCCTTTCTGACTGCTGTCACACCAAAGCAGGTGTTTTCTGTTTTGTAAGACTTAAAATAATTGACTTCACCTTGAAAAGTAATTACAGAAGAAGAGAGAAATTTACCATTTACTTAGACAGAAAAGTACAAAGAAAATAAACAATTCCCTTCTGCTCTTTAATAACCACTGTAGAGCTCATTAATATAGCGCTTCATCCGCTAATTGCTCCAAACCAGCAGGTTGAACTGGGAAGCTTAGATGTGCAAATTCCTCTCAGAGTGTTAGTGGGATACTGTAAAACAGAAAGGTGCTCAGTCAGAGGAGACAGCGCTGTGCTAGTGCTGCTGGGTGCCACACTGTTGGCATGGCAACCTGATTGTCTTCGACCATGTCTTCATCCCTCGAGACAGAACAAAGAGTGGAGATCTCGGAGGACTTTGATGCAGAGTGAGTCAAAGGCTGCCCAAAAATTTGAATAAGCTTGGCCTCTGGTCCCATTGAATCCCTTTCATGTGGAGTCTGTCAAAGCTGAAGACCTTCAGTGCTTAATCATGATCAGTGAATTACAAAAACCCCAACAATTATCTGGTATTTAAAGGGGCATTAGAGCAGTTTTTTATAAATAAAAGATCAGTTTGCTTTCCACAGTATGAAAAGAAGGTCTCCCTTATATTCTGAGGTGATTCAGTCTGATGTAATCTGCAACCCAGATTACACAGAATCAGAAACGCAGAAACATTTGGGACTGCTACGAGTGACAGATCTGTGCCCCAGCGTGGCGTTAGCACTTGACCATGTTGGTAGGTTCCAAGCTTTTTGGAGAATTTTATGGCATTTTTCTGACAAAAACATGACCTGCTGCACTGTTAATTGTACTAACAGCCTGCTTCAGTTTTGGTTATTGATAAAATTCTAGTGTTTCATTACCCTGTTGCTTAGCCTAATTAGTAGGTATCCTTTCATGTGCAAGGGACTCATAAAAACTCATATTATAATAAAAATAACTGAATCTTTGTTTAGGCAGACCCTCGAGATTAAAAATCTATTTGGCAAGACTATCATGTCAAAGACAGACAGGTGTTACCAGATTTGGTAAGTTTTACAGCTGATGCCACGATGAGGGAGCTGCAAGTCCGAACGCTTGTTTCCAAATTCAGAGAGAACTTTTGAAACAAAGTGAGACAATGACTTTAAGGATGGAAGACAATAACGGCCCGTATTTTTGAAATGAATGGCTAGAGCAGGGCAAGAAAAATATTAGCCATAAGAGTAAGAATGTAGTGGCTGAGTCTTTTAGCAGTCTAGTGTATCTAGTGTAATTTTTGTGATGGTCAATTCAGATAAAAGCTCGAGCTGATTTAATTTGGGTAAAAATTCGGTAAAAGTCACAGCAAATGTGAAAATCAGTAAAAACTTTGTATTTCTCACAGTAATATACACAACAACATACTAGGCTTTGGGGGACGTGAGCAGAGATGGGCAGTAACGCGTTACAAGTAACGCGTTACTGTAATCTGATTACTTTTTTCAAGTAACGAGTAATGTAAGGGATTACTATTGCAAAAACGGTAATTAGATTACCGTTACTTTCCCGTAGGAACGCTGCGTTACTGCGTTACTAAAACCGTGATTTTTTGCGAGAATGTCTCATGACAGTGACGTAAGCAAGTGCGACGTTCGCGACAACAGCTGTGTACTGATCATAATATATCAAGTGCGGGAGAGAGTATGAGCATGCAGCGTTTAAAGCGTGGAAGTACTGACCTTACTTTGAGTTTGATTCCATAAAAAGTGACAAAAACATTAGTGTCCGTTGTGCGTGGAAGAAAACTTCTTTTACAGCGAAAAAAACCCTCTAAACTTCCAAGCAAGCAGCGAAAAGTGCGCACTGACGTAATGTGAAATTCACAGAGAAACTCATGGATTCTTCCACTGACCGCTGCGGCACACCTGCACCAGGGTAAACCTCCGCCTAACCCAGTCCTGCTTTACAGGTGAAAATAGAGCAACAGGACCGCTAGTCTTTGATTTTATTTATTTTCTGCTGTGTTTTACTTGCATTTATTTGAAAGAGTGAGTGTAAACACAGAAAAATATTTTATTTTATGTGCTGGAATGTGCAGAAAATAGGTTTAAATGTTAAACAAATTTCTCCCAGTCAGAGATTGTTGCATATAATTAAGTTTTTGCTTGATGCATAAAGTTAAAAGATTTAAAGTTTAAAGTTTTAAAAAGAGACGTTTCCATTTGATTACGTTTTGTATGATGGATTATGCAGAAAAAGTAGAATTGGGCTGAAAGATCTATCGCTTTATCACCTATTCAGGTTGTACATCGTGTTTTTAAAAAGTAACTAAGTAACTAAGTAATTACTTTTGAAAATAAGTAACCAGTAAAGTAACTGGATTACTTTTTCGGGGAAGTAATCTGTAATTAGTAACTGATTTTTTTTTTTTCAAGTAACTTGACCACCACTGGACGTGAGTATCTAGATTAGCTAAGCATCTTAATTGTTAGCACTTAAGGTCAAAGTTGACCTTGAAAAGAATTTTAAAAAATACATATCGACTAATATATCATATTAAAGGGGATGGAGAGAGCTGTACAGCACACTGTTTGATTTTTCAATACAACTCTCTGTGACATCACAATGATACCATAACAGGCTGACGTCAGCATGGGAAGATAAATTTTAGTAAACTTCTTGCCTTTCATGGGGAGTTGCGGTTTCTGAGTGCTCTTGACTGAAAGTGTGATTCATGATGTTGTGATATATTGACGCTAAGCGGGTACATCAATGAGACAAGCCCAGTTTTAAGTGAGAGTGAGAAACGCATCAGCCTCTGATGTTGATTCAATTCAAGAGCTTTATTGTCAATACAGCAGTATACAGTGTACCGAAATTCTGTTTCACCCCAAGCCCCCCATGGTGCATTTATAAGTATATAAAAGATATGTCCAAGAGAGATAAAACTAGAAATTACAAATAAATAACATCCTAACTTTCAGTAAAATTAAGAGATACAAAGATACTAATTACTAACTATACAAAACTATACAATACAATAATGATAACTATACAATACTAACTGTATGATAAACAAAGACAGGACAGAGACAATCCAAAGTGGATTGTGCAGTAGGTAATGAGTACCAGGTTCAAGTTTTTGTCAGGATATTATAGATGAGACATGACAAAGACATGTGCAAGATGCAAAATGTGCAAATGTAGTATAGTTTAGATGTGTGTTCAATCACTATGTTACTGAGTGTGCAAATAAGCACATTGTTCCCAGCTGAATTTGTGTAAGTTTTTGTTGTTTTTGAGTTTTTTGATGAGTATTGTAAGGTGTTTGTAAAGGTGTATGTGTATATCAGTTCTTTGGTGGCAGTGAGTTGAGGGCTCTGAGTTAGTAAAAAGGATGCTGCTTCAATAAACTCCAACAAAGCACAATGCAAGAAAACTATTCCCAAGAAAACTTGTTTTATTTCTCAAAAACACACCGTCGAGCACAACCAGGGTATGCTAGCAGCTGGCAATCCAAATGTAACCTCGACTGAGCATCACTGGAGCACCCGCTAACTGCACTCCATAAGACAGGATGAGCAAACGATGGGTGGAGACCACTCAAGTGTTGTAATAGCTCTTGTTGTATGATTGTGCATTTATTATATTTCTATTAGTTAACAGAGTAAAACTTGATAAACCTTGAGTTCCTCTGCATGCAACAGACCCTTTAAAGGGCACGACAAATCTTTAAAACAGAGTGACGTGTGTGCAAAGAGGAAAAGGAGACTTTTCAAGTACTTCAGTGAGCAGTAGCTCAATATAAAACAGGCAGCCCTGTATCACATTAATTAACTCTTGACCATGCAAAAGACAGTCTGCATAGAGTCTGCCACAAGAGTCTTAATTAATTGTTGTCAGTAGAGCTTTTCCACCTCCAACTTCCAGTGGCTTTGCTTTGAATTTTGGGAGAAAGCACCACATGAATCTACTCATGTCTTATAAACTGTAAAAAGGCGAGTAATGAAAGCATTGTCGGTTGGAAATATGTCTTAGATGCATCAATTGTTGAAGCCTACAAATGATGCAAAGCTTCCCCCCCCCCAAAAAAAAGAAAAAACAAACTTAGCTTTGTATCTGAGGAGCTGTTAAAGTGAGACGACCTCAACAGCCATCCTCTGTAATACAGTCGGAGGCTACGAGAGGCCATCAGCAGTACTTCACATGAGCTGCTGTACAGGAAAAGCTGTTCACTGATTCTATGTTTTCTCTCTGCTTTGTGGAACCAGCAGGAAGAAGGGCTTGTGCTGCGGCTCTGTGGAGAATCATCTGCTCTGAAATCTACTGAGTACATGTTAGTAGTTAATTAATGGCTATTAAACACAGAGAAAGTGGCTGAAAGACAGACTGCAGGGAAAGAAACAGCTGTATGTTTGCAGAAAAAGAAGAGGAAAGACAATAATGGCTTGCTGCAGGGGTGAGGAATACAAAACGACAGAAAGAAGCCATGAATGTATTGAGGAGTTTGGATTGAATCCAGTGGGAGATTTTATATTTATATGCAAGCAGCACTTGGTTTCTTTCCTTTTTCTTGCCTTCTTATGTTTTTTTTCCATCACTGGCTGTTCTGTCAGCGCTGGGGCTTGGTATAACACCCACATTTCAATCAAATTTAAGTGTGAAATCATTTAGTGCCAACACATTTTGAGCGAGTTTGCTTGCAGAGGAGAAATAAATCCACATGGATGTTTTGCCCGCAGTTCAGTCTGGTGAACTTTAACACACGAATTTGCACAGCTGACCAACTGCAAATAGTCTTTTTGTTTACCTTTGAGAAAAGTCCTGCCGAGAGAGATGAAAGTAAATGAAAGAAGCCATCAAATCAGTTCAGCTGGACAATCAAATTTCAAGTTTAGTTTTACCACCGTTGGTGTGTAGTAGAAAGCGCTCCTTGGAGAGGCATAGTTTCGTTATGGTTCCCCATTATCAGTTTCCAGCCCCCAGGGCAAAGAACATTAAGCCAAAAGGAGAGTTCTGCAGTTCCTCAAATCCCCCATAGACACCCCAAGTTTACCTGTTTTCAGTCTGAGAGGGATTATATTTAAAAAAAAAAAGGCTAAAACAGCTCATTTCCTCTTTTAATGTCTGTACAAATGGTGCTTTTCTTCTTTTTTTTAATAATTCAGCCTAAATTAAAGCCCAAAGTTGAGGGTTTGACTGACAGGTGTGTTCATGCAGGCAGTTTTACTTCATAACTGTCACCTTCACTAATTGGAAACACTTCTTGACCTCTCCCTTGTTTTTGTGCTGGCAGTGTCTTTAAAGCAATTAACAAAAAAAACATGGCTTACTGAGAGAAACTGACGTATTCTGTGCAGAATTGTGTTTCTGTGCCCTGAGCCCGCTCTGTTACCCGCTAACTTCACCCTCCCGTCGCTAAATGTTCCTGCCAAAGAAAACAACATGATGGCCAAAATGCTAACGTTGACGAGGTTTTGAAATTGAATTCATTGATATAAAAGGGACAGTGCATACAAATGAACATATCAATGTAAATATGCCATAATAAGTCAAAAGGCTACTTTTTACCTGTAGTCCCTGGCAGGTCAGACAAAAACAATAAACAAGAAAAGTCACACAGACAATGTACAACAAAAAATAAAATGACAACATGATAAATCCACAGTACAATCAAAAAAACACAGAACAACAACTAAATGTGAAAACATACAGCATTAAATGCGACACAGATTAGCATAAAATGAATTTTTACAGATCTGGTTCTTCTGCAGCCATCCTTTGAGTTTTACATGTGTGAATGTGTGGAGATACAGATGGCATATTATTTCATATCTCTCTACCTTTAACTGATAACTCCTGTTTAATAAATATTATGTCTTAAATATTTTGCACACTCGCATCTCACAGAGGCTCTGATTACTCTTCCCCTAATATTCAATTTTTACCTGACAAGCTCATCAAATGAAGGTGCAGCGAGTATCTTATGAGAGCACAAGCAAACTTTTTTTAAATTTAAAATTGTAGACATAAATGTTGAAATCAGTGTTTTTCCTGTGTCTTTGTTTTAAATGCAGTCTGTGATACAAACATGTCTATTCAAGTTAGTGTCAAATCACAACAGCAGTCACCTGAAGGTGCTGTATATTGTAGGTTTAAAAACCATACATTACAGAAAATACGACCCCCTGTGAGGAAGCACTTGGTGACAACAGGAAGGGAAAAACTCCCTTTTAACAGGATGAAACTTCCAGCAGAACCAGGCTCAGGGAGGGGCGGCCATGTGCCATGACCGGTTGGAGATGCGTCATGGTTCTAACCTCCTGTTAGGAGTAATTGTAATTCTGCACTGTCTCTACAGTAAAGCACACACCAAGTAAGGCAAAAAGTGGCTCAGATTTGCTTGATGATATAAAGCTGACATGGTGGCATCCCGCGGCAAAAGCAAAGGTGATTACAGTCATTTACATGTGTGCATTTCTGATCCATATACGAGGCATCACAATGTACTCTTACTACAATAAACCTGCTGTGAACTGCTGAAGTAGCACTGTCCTACAAATACTGCCATTTTCTTTGGTGCAAAAGAAACATTTCCTTTATGTGCATTTCATATAAAAGACAGAAAGAACGAACAGTCATGTTTTTGAGAGCAACACTATCCACATAAGGAGGCAGGAGAAAAGGCTGCAGCGTCAGAATCGCCTGTTTCTTCTTGACACTTGCAGTTTGTTTAGCATTAAGCACTAAAAACTGCGACACAGCTTCACAACAAAATCCCCGCAAGCTGAAAAATGTCTTTACCCACTGCACTTAAATGTGACTGCAGTGGGTTCTTTATAAGTCTCCAAAAGTTGAATCTGTTCATCTGGACGTAGCGTTTTGTGGGAGAAACGTTTCGTCACTCATCCAAGTGACTTCTTCAGTCTCAGCTGATTGCAGCCATTCCCCAACTCTCTGTGAATGGTACTCATGGCCATTGATCAGTGTTCTTTGATCAGTGGGTTTTGGTCAGTGATTGTTGATCAATGGTCATGGGAATTTGCATAATTATGATTAAGGAACTGACCTCACAGCCCATTGTTCCTTCAGTGGGCTGGTTTCAGTCATTATGCAAATGTACTGTTTATAAGGTTTGGGGAAACCTGCAGTCAGCTGAGACTGAAGAAGTCACTTGGATGAGTGACGAAACGTTTCTCCCACCAAACGCTACGTCCAGATGAACTGATTCAACTTTTGGAGATTTACTTTCCTGGATGATTGAGAATGCATCAAGACGGTTCTTTATAAGCATCCATACATGTAGATCTGAAAGCCAGACCCATGCCACTAATAGTTCAGTCACTATAAAAAATATGATAAGCACCCTGCTAATAGGTAAAAATGGGAGGTGGCCCAGTGACTGCACTGTTTTTTTTTTTTTTTTTAATTCTTTTGGAAATAAAACAATGACTTCTGAACTCCTGCCTCATATCTACGAGTGTCTGGCTGCACTCTGCATCAACATTTTCCCGATTTCTAACAAACAGATTGAATGTTACTGCCAAGCTGATCCAATTCAGTCAACTGACTCTGACTTATTGCTGTTTTATCAATGTCTTGACTCATCAAAGTCACTTTGAAGATGACAAGTGGTCACAGACCTGGTCCAACAAGTTCATTTCACAAGGTCATAATAATTCTGGACCCCCTCTGGTCTCCAGCCACAGTTTTCCCTGCTGTGACCATAGCATTACATTACATCTGTGCTGAGCCGGTGGATTTAACACAACTGCAGTATATGAAACCCTGGGAATAAGAACAGGCTCAAATTCTTTGGATTATTGGATTATTATTTACCTGTTGACACAAATCTGAGGAAACATCTAGGGAAATGGGTAGACATTAAAAGCTTAGTAATAACATTGCTGCATCTTTTTTCCTCTGTTCTGGGCGCTGTTCTCAAAAATAAAAATAAAGAAACATCGACGTGTTGCAGAAAGACCACATATATATACAGCAACATTAAAAATGACTGCAAAGAAATGAGCTCTTTTTGGGGTTCAGCAGGAAAAGCCTCTCTTTTCCTGTTGTAACTTTAAGTCAAGATGACTGCTGTAAACAAAGATTCATAGCTTTAGAGAGAGAGGAGAGGTCTCAAATGATATGAGCCGTGCAAGAGACTCCGTGAAAGGGGTTCAATCGATGTTGCTGCAGTTTCTGTTGGTCCCTGACAGAAGTCGATAAACATTATGAATTATTCACGTTCCTCTAAACTTTGCAGAAAGAAACAAAATGCCGTACAACTTTAAATACATCCAGGCATTTATGATGCTTTAAATAAAAACACAAGCACAAGATGCAGAGAGCAAATTAATAGAGATGTTCTGATTTTTCGCTAAACTCACTGGCTGCTATACAGATGGTAAAACTAATTAATTGCTTTGGCAGACTCTAGTAGCTCTTTATCGTCGGGTTTCTTCTTTCTCTTTTCTCTTACTTAATCTTTTCCTCTGCCCTCCCTTCCTTTACCCCCCTCTGCTTCTCGTTGTCACATAATTTATAAGCAGCACATACAGAAAATAAATTGCTGAACATTTGGAGACAAATCACCCTGCAGAAGATGCTGTATTCATTCAAGGCCAGCTGCCTACACCGTAAACATTTTTACATTTTTATTGACAATGCCCATTGCCCTACTTACTGCAGCTACAAAAATGTATGTTTACATTATTCCTGATCAGTTTCAAAGCTTTTTTTTCTCATAAATGCTTTTTAAGAGTATTAAAATGTTTGTGTAGTCATCACAGGAAAGATTAGGTCTGCTTTGTGCTTTGGCTATGACATGTTGTTGTTGTTGTTTTTAATGTGATTTAACACGGTGAGAAGAAAACATTGTTTTGAATGCTTTCTGCTTTGCAGTATTTAAGTGCTGTGGGAGACTTTGACAGCAGACATCTGAATGAAATGATCCATATTCCAAATTTATATGGTTTGGTTTTCTGGTGCTGCTCATCTGCTCTGACAGCATAGATTTATAGTTTCTTGATATTTTTTTTAAATGCTACACTTGCTTAAAATTAATTCAGAGAAAAAATAAAATAATGAGAAGAAAAAAAGGATCTGAATATCTGTTGGAAGTGTAACAAGGCAAGTGGTTACTGAAGAGTTATCTATAGCTACTTTAGCAGGTGATATTCTCTTCCTAAAACTGTGTGAACGCACCGCTGGTTAAAATGCTAAATGAAGCGTACTCGGATTACCTATTTTGGCACAACAGTCAAAAATGATCAGCTTAGCTGATGGTGTTAGCTAGGTGGGTAGCTAGCACTGGTAATAAACACTGCTACTAATGCTAAAGCTGGATAACTTCAGTTTCAGATGACACTGCCTCATGAAAGTGCTTTCCTCTTCTAACCCCCACTGACCAGCAATTTTAATTACCACAGCCTTATTCAGTTTTACTCACTTGGAGTTTAGAAACTAGCAGAAGGACAGACCTCCTGGTTTGCTTTTATTCATGCGTGTTATCTGCTAGAGTGTCTCGTGATACACTCTAGCAGCACTCTGTAAAAACATGGACTACTATGTAAATTGCAAAACATACCCAGGTAACTTAAGTGAAAAAAAAGTATAATCTAGGGAATTCCCGCTAGCAGTAGATTTTCTCGTGTGCCCTTCCTGATGTATTCATCCAATTGCCCAGCGCAATTACTTGCACATGCAGGAGTTGTTCCCCACTCAGTATTAACACCATCCTCCAGACTTGCCTTTGGCAGCAGCAGTCTGAGAGAAGAGAGAAGCGCCGCTGAATTATTGAACAAATCAAGGTCCCAGGCCATGTATTTATATGATATTGGTAATGAGGCCGCTGGAGATTTCGCCGTCAGTTGTAGAGGCAGAAATAAGATCTTCATAAGCCCCATAAGTGCATGAGTTGAGCACAGGTGATGGCTTAACTGACCTGCCTATGCTCCACTTTCATTCCCCCAAGGACCTGCTGTTTGATCACTGCATGCTGTTTAAGTAGAGCGCATCTAAAAGTTTAACTGTGTTTATGTGTTTTACTGTTCTACAAGAACTTTTACCATTCTTCTCCTGTAAAGTGATGTATAATATAACAAACATATAGTCATAGCAAAAACAAAGTACATCGCTGGTTCTAAGGTTTCATATATCAGGATGTGATAATTATGTCTTAAACCTTCCTCTTGTGTTAGGGTCTGCACCGACCCGTTTTAAATTTTAAATGCATACAAGAATCACATAAATTTGTCTATTGCATCAAGGCTTTTCGACTTTGTCAGGAACCTTTATTTCAACAAAATAAAACAAAAAAAAATGTTATTGCTGAATTATAAAATGCTCTGGTAGAAATTATGACCTTTATGTTGTTAGGGTCGGTTTTGACCCAGTTATGAAAATACGATGATAAAGCAATAATTGGAGCCAAAACTGAAATCCTAAGTGCACTGCCAGCTGACACACTGACAACCAGCTCCTCTTCTAGTCATGTGAGGTTTCTCATTTTGCGTGGCTTTCCAGTATACCTGCACAAAAACAAAACAAACAAAGACGGGCATGTCCAGAACTGTCAGGTGAATTCTCTTATTTGAGTGGTCATTTGACTTGCAGAGTGCACATTTACAATTTGTAGCACGCAAAAATGAGAAGAAGATTTACAGTGAGCCAAGTTCTGGATCACATTTTTGGTGAAAATGAAGGAGAGGACACAGAGCAGCATAGCGATTCAGATGAGCAGGTTTCTGAGGAGGAAGACAATGTGGAGTATTATCCAGAAGACACAGACACATCTGATGAGTCAGATGAGGAAGTCACTGGTGCTGAAGCTGCTCCTTCCCAAAAATGGGAAGATCTTTTGGAATTCAGTACCTCATGATGTACATGGGAGGGCAGCTGCTGCAAATGTCATCAAAATGACCCCTGGAATCACAAGGTTTGCTCTGACCAGAGTCAGTGACATCAAGACATGTTTTGAGCTATTTATGCCATTGTCACTATAAAGAATCATCATTACTATGACAAACCTTGAAGGAAAAAAAGTCCACGGCCACATGTGGAAAGACATCTTGATGCATTCTCAATCATCCAGGAAAGTAAATCTCCAAAAGTTGAATCTGTTCATCTGGACGTAGCGTTTTGTGGGAGAAACGTTTCGTCACTCATCCAAGTGACTTCTTCAGTCTCAGCTGACTGCAGGTTTCCCCAAACCTTATAAACAGTACATTTGCATAATGACTGAAACCAGCCCACTGAAGGACACCTATAACACCTATAACATCTCCAAGTTTCTGGCTTCGATCCTCAACCCGCTGGTGGGCAGCTCTGAACACCACATCCAGAACACCCTGGATTTTGTTGAGAAGGTGAGAGATGTCATTATGGAGGCAGATGAAACCATGGTCTCGTACGACGTTACATCTCTCTTCACTTGCATCCCAGTCACGGAAGCGTTGGAGGTAGTCCGTAAGAGATTACAGGATGACACCAACCTCAGCAACAGGACCACTCTCAGCATCGACCAAGTGTGTTTGCTTTTGGAACTGTGTCTTCATTCCACCTACTTCACACACAAGGGTCAGTTCTACAGGCAGAAACATGGGTGTGCCATGGGCTCCCCAGTTTCACCCATCGTGGCCAATTTGTACATGGAAGAAGTGGAAAACAGGGCGTTACTATCCTACCCTGGAACACCACCAAGCCATTGGTTCAGATATGTGGATGACACCTGGGTGAAAATCACCTAAAGAAAGCTCCAGCCGATCCAGGAGAGAAGGACAACCGCTGCCCCGGCGAAAACCTGTAGTGATCCCATATGTGTCAGGAGTATCGGAGCAGTCGAGACGCATTTTTTCTAAACACCGGGTCTCTGTGGCTTTTAAACCCCAAAACACGCTGCACCAAAAACTGGTCCACCCCAAGGATCGGGTCCCCCGACACAAACAGAGTAACATAGTGTACGCTGTTAAGTGCCAGGAGGATTGCCAGGATTTATACATCGGGGAAACCAAACAACCTCTAGCGAAGCGGATGGCACAACACAGAAGAGCAACCTCATTAGGCCAGGACTCTGCAGTTTATTTACACCTACAGGCCAGTGGACACTCTTTCAATGATGAGGATGTACACATCCTGGACAGGGAGGATCGCTGGTTTGAGCGCGGAGTCAAGGAGGCCATTTATGTGAAAAGGGAAAGACCATCTCTGAATCGAGGAGGGGGCCTAAGGGTACATCTGTCACCATCTTACAACGCTGTGATTGCAGCCATTCCCCAACTCTCTGTGAATGGGACTCATGGCCATTGATCAGTGTTCTTTGATCAGTGGTTGTTGGTCAGTGATTGTTGATCAATGGTCATGGGAATTTGCATAATTATGATAAAGGAACTGACCTCACAGCCCATTGTTCCTTCAGTGGGCTGGTTTCAGTCATTATGCAAATATACTGTTTATAAGGTTTGGGGAAACCTGCAGTCAGCTGAGACTGAAGAAGTCACTTGGATGCGTGACGAAACGTTTCTCCCACAAAACGCTATGTCCAGATGAACAGATTCAACTTTTGGAGATGTGGAAAGACATTGATGAGGAATACCTGGATGCTTTTATTGGTGTTCTTCTTCTTGCTGGAGTGTACAGATCCTACAATGAGGCCACTGATAGTCTATGGGACGCATCAACAGGTAGAAATATTTTCCGGGCAACAATGGTCACTTCAGACATTTCAAATGATATCAAGAGTCCTCAGATTTGACAACAGAGAGACCAGAGTGAGATCTGACAAGCTTGCTCCCATCAGGGATGTCTGGGAGAGATGGGTGCAGCTCCTTCCGCTGATGTTCAACCCAGGGCCAGAGGTGACAGTGGATGAAAGTCTTGTCCCTTTTCAGGAAAATGCCCCTTCCGGCAATACATACCCAGTAAGCCAGGGAAATACGGCATCAAAATCTGGGCAGCCTGTGACGCAAGAACCAGCTATGCCTGGAATCTGCAGATTTACACAGGCAAAGCTGCAGGTGGCATCCCTGAGAAAAACCAAGGAAAACGTGTGGTCCTTGATATGACCACTGGACTGCAGGGTCACAATATCACTTGTGACAATTTTTTTACCAGCTATGACCTCGGACAAGAACTTCTCAAGAGGAAACTTACCATGGTGGGAACAGTGAAGAAAAATAAACCTGAGTTGCCTGCTGAAATCTTGCAGGTGAAGGGCAGGGCTCCACTTTCCTCAAAGTTTGCTTTTACAGACACCACCACTGTCGTCTCATATTGTCCAAAAAGAGACCGAAATGTGATACTCATGTCTACTCTTCACAAAGATGCAGCTGTATCATCAGGAAGTGACAAAAAGCCCACAATTATCCATGACTATAACAAAAACAAAGGAGGAGTGGACAACCTGGACAAGCTGACAGCCACGTACACATGCCAGAGAATGACCAGAAGATGGCCAATGGTTGTGTTTTACAACATCCTTGATGTGTCTGCATATAATGCATTTGTGTAGTGGAGCCACATCCACGAACGGTGGAACTCAACCAAAAAAAACAAGCGGGGACTGTTTCTTGAAGAGTTGGGAAATTCCCTTGTCAAGCCACACATTAGGCGAAGGGAAAGGGTGCCCCGAGACCAAGATGCTGCAGCCTTTGTCAGACAGCTGCAGAGCTCACCCAGCACTCCATCCATACCATCAGCAACACAGAGAGATGCTTATCATGTTGCTTCAGGCCACTGGGGTTTGTGACACTGGCGGATGCACAGCTCTGTTACGGTCCCACCAGAGCATCTCAGTCATGTTGAGGTCTGAACTTTGAACCTCAAACTTGACCCCATCATGTTGAGAATCTTTCCAAACAACCAAACAGCAGAAAACTCTTGTTTGAAGAAACCAAAGAGTAGGAGGGTGAGCACCATCCAAGCTGAATGTTGGTGCATCCGGTCAGAAGTGTTATAAGGAGCGTGTTCTCCACAGTCACATGTTCAATGCTAATTTTTACTGTAACATCCTCAGCAATGCCTCAGCAGTGCATGAAATCATGCAGCAATGCAGGAGGCTTTTGGCCACATCAACTATATCTTTGCTTACGATTCGTTGTAATCACTGGATTTTACTCGGTGTGATGTCCCGGTAATCAAGCAGTCTACAATTGGACAAAGACAGGGTTCTTTTCCTTGTTATATGAACGTTATAGTCACACTTGTTCATTATTTTGTTTAGCTAACGAAGCAGTCTTGCTTTCAGCAGCGACTGTAGCACTTTCAACTATAATACAGACAGAGTTCCCTCTTTGGTTTTTGAATTTCTTTTACTTTCCTCAATCTTTCGCAAAGTGTTGCTGAAGTGTTTTTGAACTTTGAATGGCCAGTGGGAGAAGTTCTTTCCTCCAAAGTAGAGCCTATAGCTGCAAGTAAATAACTTAGTTTTTCTCTATACAATAACTAATAACTTGCTATCGCTCTCCTCTCTCCATTATTCCCATTGATATGAAACCCAACCTGAATCAAACCTCTCCAGCTGCTGACAAAATGTGACAATAAGCCCGTCCTCCACCCCTGACTGCTGGTAGCATTAAGAGAATCCACACTCTGTGGTGGAATACTTTCTCTGATATATTTTATATCCTTGTCACACAGTGCGGATTTGCTTCGATTCACCTGTTTGCGTAGGCTTTGTCATTTGAACTTCACATTTCTCTAAGATTATTCAGCTTTACCTCGCTGTTTCCAGGAAGGAACATTTAACCATGTGTTCCTTGGTGGCATCTATTCTGCGAACGAGCTTCAAAACCTGCCTGTGTGGAAATCATCGAAAAAGAAGTTATGATTGATCTACAAGATGCATTTCTTTCAAACCTTACTGATCTTCGGGTCTCTGCTTTTGTGATCAGTGTTCGAGGTGAGAAAAGTCTTAGGTTTGCACATAAACACAGAGGCCAGGGAAGAGATTAAAATTACAGTTGAAAGAACAGAAGAAAAAAAACACGTGTTCTTGGCAAATGAAGACAGACAGCAATTGATTCACGAGTGACACTAAAGGGCACCTGTGAAAATCAATGTCTGGTTTTAGCACAGTCTCTTTACATATGTATGAAAAGACTGAAGCACAGATCAGCTCTGATCCTGCTGCGACATTCACACACAAAATAAATGAAAGAATCACCATTTCTGTTTGACTAATCAATAATAATTCATCTCATTTCTTGCAATCAGTCCTTAAGAACTTTCTTCTTTCGGTCTCCAGTTCCATACCGTCCGCTCTAACCACCATTTCATTTTAGTAGAAAATGGCTCTGTAAATATGGTTTTCCTAACTTTAGGAGTGCTACAGTTCAAACACTTATTACCTGTCTTGTGTGTCTCTTAAGCTCATATATCTGTCCTCCGCTAGTCTCTCTGTGATCTATTAAAGCTCCTGCTCTTGCTGTGGATCACAAACTCAAACAGCTGCCGAGTGACAGTGAGACGAGCCTCCGCGATGCTTTAAGTTCGACCTTTCTTTCGCTCTTCTACAAGAAAAAAAAACAGAGTTAGAGAAACAGTAGCTATTTATAGTTATGCAATCAGCGTCTCTTCTCACTAAGGTTGAGTGGTTGAACGTGACACGATTTCCCCACTTTTGCCGTTTCATTTTTCACATAGCTTCATCTTCGGTTCACTGAGCACATCCTACCTCTCTAACCCATTCTCTCATTTACACTGTGGTTTAAATGTTAGATAACAGAGTCTGTATTTGGGCTCCACAGTGAGAGAACCACAGCGCCTGAAGTACTTAGCACTTAAGGAAACGTCCACATCTGCAGATTTCTTTCTCGGCGAGCAGGAGCGATGGCTTCGGTCCATTTTAGGGCCTTTAGAGAGATTTTTTTCTATTTTTTTCAGAGCACACTTAAATTATAATCAAAAGATTATAATCCAGATTGTGGCAGTGGAACTGGAAATATGATTGGCCCCCACTGGCACCTTTCTCATTTACTCAAGTACTTTCCTAAAGTGCACTTTTAATGTACTTTAATGCTTATCTGTACTTATCTGTACTTGTTTATACAGTATAAAGCTGCTCTCTTATATTCTGTATATACTCTATATAATTCCTCTACGTATAAACCCAGTAATATTCTATAGAAATACAAATAGAAGGAGCCAGCACTATATAGGTGGTTAAAATCATCTTCAGCTACAGATTAATTCCTCAGTAATGACGTTGTAATATAATGTAATAATTCTGAGAAGTACATTGTGCATGAATACTTTAACTCTCAGTACTTAGTTCGATTGAATTAATGAAACTGATTAATTAGTTTGACGCTAAAACATGGACTGTTGCTAAAGCATGTAATAAACTTGAATAGTTTGTGGTTTATTACTTAAACAGGAATTATTAAAGAAAAAAAAATTAACTTTTTTCAATCAGTCATTTAAAAAAAAGCACCATGCCACTTTTCATATGAAACATCAGTATGACGACATTAGCTAAATATTATACCCACTGTTTTCTAACCCTAATTATTTCCTAATCAGATGTTTTTTAAAAGTCTGTATACGTACTGAATGTCTTGCTGACCTGAGCAATGCATCAGTAATGTGTGACCTCACATCCTGTTCATTAGAAAAAACGGAATCTAATAAGTGTTGGGGAAAATAAAAGTGGGGAAACTGTTCAGACCTTCAGTAAAAGTAAATAATTGCAGTTCATTCCAACGCCAGGAAATGTATCATCATTAATAACCTGAGCTGCCTTTGCAGTTGTATATTAGGAAGTTCACATTTGTCATTTCTTATTTTTCTTGTGTTTCTATAAGCACAAGCTAAACCGATTAAACAATATTAATAACAGAGAACAAACTCCAAAGTGTTGAGTCAATATGACATCCTCAGTCGTCTTCAGACTTTCTGCTCCGTAGGTTTTCTCATCACAGTCATTCGCCTTAAATCATTCCATGAACTCGTGCTTCAGTCTCACTGATGTAAAGAAACTGCATCACTTTTAATGCTGGATTCTGCAATTTGGGGCCAAATTTGGGATTTATTCATCCTTTCAGCTTAAAGACCAACACATCCATATTTTGGTAATGCTTATATAATATTGTCATACTCTTAAGCATTAGTAATGTACTAGTGAGGGCTTAATTCATCATTTATAAAGTATTACTTCTCTGTAGTATGTAATTTATAAATACAGATATAACTGTTTCTTGATTAATAACCTCATATATATAACGTGTTCATGGTATCATTTAGATGACTGACAAAACAAATATAAAGATACAATATTAATATTAGTATTTTATAAATGGTTTATATTTGAATTCATGATTAGTTCAGGCAGTTACTATTGGTCAAATATCTAAAGGTGGGACTTTTTTTTAGAGTGAAGCCTTTAGCATCACTTTGTTTTTTATTTTTTATTTTAATGTATTCTTCTTTCACTTACTCACTTTGATCATGTTTTTCATCATTACAGCATTTCTTGATAGAGAGCTGCTATTTTTTTTTGCCTTGAACGTGTCACATTTTCCTCTAACTCAAAGTCCACAATCAGTAGTTTAGCAATTAACTCCTCAGCTCCTCTCCGCCACCTACGGGTGAAGTAGTCTTGTCTTTGATATACATCGGATGCTTCCCCTCTAATTATATTCTCTCGTGATTGGCAGCTGTACTTGAGGAGGCTGTCATACTGTATATTTCTTAATTAGTGCAGATTCTGAGCTGAGTCTCTGTTATGGCTCCAAGCAGGGCTGCTAGGAGAGCTGTGAAATGGCTCCTGAGCTTTTTATGAGCATGAATAAAAAGGAGTTGCTGTATATAATAACACGTGCTCACTCCTCTTCGCTCTGACATGTTTAAAAATGATAGAAAATAAGCTCGTGCACCAGTGATTAACTCTGTGACGGACAGTTCACAAGAGGACAGACTGTGCAGACACGTCTGGGAATGACAACAAGAAAGTGAAATCTTCAGAAGTCTTCAGGTGTTGTATGAGTGAGTGACAGTGAATGTGTTTGTATGACATTTTGTTTCGGGTCTGGATCTGTGAGGCTGCATGAGGCAGCCAAGCTCGGTGGGATTCAGGGGTCATGCAGACGATACAGACACGCCGGGGGAAATGGATAATAAGGCACAAGTGAACTCAATCAAGCCAGGAAAAAGAAAGAAGTGAAAGAAAGAAGGGAAATAAAAGTCCAGAAAGCCACTCAAAGAAGTAACCTTTTAAATAATGCAGAGAGTAAACTTAAAGAACGGGTAGCTATGGGAACAGAGCCGGCACATGGGACAGGAAGACGGCGAGGAAACAGAACGTAACAAACAACGATCGTAACTCAAACCAACATATTTGTTCTGAGGCTTGCAGTGAGTAGCCATGCCAACCTTTTTGACATTTTTAGGTTCTTATAACATAAAAAAGTAAGAAAATATACTTTATTCTGTTGTCTGCAGACTTACTATTTTGGTGCACATACCACTGGGGAACAAATATTTAGCTGTTACCTTTGCTCCGCTATACGCTCCTCTGCCTCACTGAAAGAGATCCAATTCTGATATTGTTTTCACTGTGCATCGAGCATTGTGTTCACACTCAACACACACACACACACACACACACACGTGGACAGCAGATTCTCTGCTGCCTGTGTGTTAGATCTTGTACTTACACACACACACACATACAGCTTACAGTGGAGCTGGGTGACTGCCAGCGCTGACGCGACGCTCAGTCTGCATCTGCCAAACAGAGCAACTCATAGAAGTGTCAGACATTCAGTAACAACAATCCCAACTACACTGATCAAACAGCAGATACAGGCACACACACACACACACACACACACTGCTTATCAGCAGCCAGCAGCACAGGTCTGTACTCTATGTTGAGTTCATTTCAATAGATGGCAAATTCAATGGCGCTTCTTTTTGCTCCGTCCGAGTCAGTTCAGTTCACCTTCGTGTTATTTAATGCAGTCAATGTCATTGTCTGCTTTTAAGAAATGAGATGCAAAATGTCTTTTTGTGATTGTGACAAGCACAGCAGTCTGCGTTTGATCAGATTGAGGATCTCCTCATCTGCTCAGGTCAGTTTTAACTATTGAAGTCACATGAAATCTTAACACAAAGCTGATGTGGAATTCATGTTAATGTTTCATGTGTAAAAGCAGCAATGCTCAAAATCACGTTCACATTTGCATAGAAATGATGTCCGTCCTGTCATATTTTATAGGACGATTTAAATTAACGTGTCCTATAAAAGCTTCAAATCATTTCTATTCACTTATTTCATACGGCGAGAGGAAATGTTTTTACTGTGAAATGTGTCTGTTATGGATGAAGCAGTCCTTAGAATTTACCTCTTACATCGGTGATTCTGTGGTTCTCGATTTTCAGCACAAAAGCAGCAAAAGCAGTTTCTTTATATCATGAGGTGAAATGAACCAGAATACATTAAACTCAAGCTTTAGACCAGCCAAACCTTAACCACTCAGGGTGTTTCTATAGGAGGGCTGTCATGATGTAATACAGCTGCTAAGGTCAGGATTGTTGTCAGTTGCGGACGACCATGAGGACAGCTGGAGGTTCGATGGATGAGTACAGTTGTGTTCAGAAGTTTCCATACACTCATCATGATTTCTTTGAACAGTTCATTTTTCAGGGTGGGATGGTTGTACTTGTTTTAATGACTTTGAAATACAAGAACTGGCTGCGTTAGTTATATATAGTTAGATATTTAGTATTTTTTACAATCCACACACAGGGTCAAAGATGCATACAGTGGTCCCTCGTTTATCGCGGGAGTTATGTTCTAAAAACCCGCAATAGGTGAAATAAATTTTGACTTATCTGACTGTTTTGTTTCTCTTAATGCACCTTATAATCCGGTGTGGCTTATGGTCCGAAAAATACTTGTACCTTCCTTTAGCACGTCCAGAAGTCCAACGTTTTGTGCGATTGTTAGCATCTTCCTCTGTCTTTTAGGTGCTACCGCAGGAGCCTTTGACGGTGCAAAACCTTTCATCGACATTGTTGTGTTTGTTGGGGAGAAAACTTACAAACATACAGCACACCACTCCAGAGTCACACTGCTAGCGATCGAGGATTTATGTAAATTTGACAAGCTGAACGCATTCTGTGCTGTACAGGAGACACGGCACGAGATTCATCAACAGTGGTGTACAGCCAATCAGGACGCAGAACACAATGCACTGTAAAACAAAACAAAACAAAAAAAACACATATAAAATGGCACACAAACAAATCTGCGAAACATGAATGAAAACCTGGAGCATGACCGTTTGTGGAATAATCTTACAAAGTATCGTAGGGTTTAAGCAACAGCACCTCAGTAAATACTTCTAATCTTTGTTTTCAACTGTCTGTTTGTTTGAAATTTACTTTGGCGCTTCCTGACTAAAGAGCAAAGCTCAGTTCTTTGATTAAAAATTAAAAAAGATCCGCTTAAGCAAGACAAAAGCCTTCATTTGTTAGGGTAGTTTTGGATATTGCTTTAGATGTCTCCTGAATTAAAAATTTAACTACCGGTCCTGATAACTACTCGCAATGTCTGCCAATTTTGCTTTTTCTGGAGGGAAGTGGGTCTGAACTTGACTCACAAGAGCGAGTCTCAATTTAATGAATTTTTCGAAGTGAAGTATGGAGTGTTCTTCTTAAATGTAACTGATGATTGTTTATGTTAATGAGAGTGTGGGGAGTGAGTTGGAGGGCGGGGCGGGGTGGGCTGCTTTTAACCATGTAAAGCACTTTGTGCTACATTGCTGTATGAAAAGTGCTTTATAAATAAAGACTGACTGATTGATTGATTGATTGATAATTACAGCGTATTAATCAGGCGTCCGCTTTTACTTACATTATCATTCTGGTCGAATAGGGTGAAAAATTAGAGCTTCAAGGGATCATCTGGGTCCTCACCATCAATAGATGAACCAATGAGAAGCAGCAGCTGCCTCTCTAAGCCATTCAATAAGCCGTTTGTAGAACAAGGATTTCCATTTGCATTTAGAAGCCAAAAAAGAGAAGATCCTGAGATTGTGGATTACTCCCCTGGCTTTGCTTTTGAAAGGAAGAATTAAGACGAGGAGTTTTGGGAGCTTTATAGGGCAAATGGAATTCAAAGAACTCTGTGTGTGTGTGTGTGTGTGTGTGTGTGTGTGTGTGTGTGTGTGTGTGTGTGTGTGTGTGTGTGTGTGTGTGTCAGTCGATTTTTCTCAGTCTGGGTGTGAAAATGTTTCTGATAAATTGATGTGCACGTGAGACCAGAGACAATAAAATGAAACAGAGTGATACTTTCCAAGAAATACTTGTTGCTGTGTACATATCTAAAACTTAGTAATTATATGGTCCAATGTACAAAATGCTGGTTATTATCTTCATATTCATTTTCTTTATTTAGTCCCTTAAAATTGTTTTATTCCATGCAGCGTCTTATTAAATTGATTGTGTGTAATTAAAATTGTGATTGTTGAAAATCTAAATATGGTTAAATCGTGTCATAAAGTAATCAACTGAATACAAAGAAGAAGAAAAATGAAATGCATTTGGTAAATGTGTTTTTACAAAGACGTACTAAATGAAAAGACATTGAAACAAGGTGACTCACAGCACAAGGTAGAGAACAAACAGATAAAACTCATTAAAAGCACAAAATAACATAAAACAAAGTGGAAATTGGAGTCATTTTTCTGTATAGCTGAGCCAAAGCAATCATTTTTTTTTAATGTTTTGGACTCCTTCATGGTCTTCAGCTGTCAGTAGCCAGTTGGATGTATTGAACGCAGCTAACAATGAAGCAGGAATGGATAAGAGTGTTTTTGTTTCTCAGAAAATCAGTTGTAGCACTCATATTACAAATAACGGCATTCGTGAGTCGTCCGAAGTAACGACTAAACTATAATCCTGTAAATGAAATGAGTGGCGGCCTCAGGTTAAAGAGGTTAATGACTGAAGGAATGAAAGCTGCACAAACAGAGTGCCGAGATTGTGGGGAGTGACAGTAGACCCTGAATTAATTATGTTTTCTTTCTCTGTGCTGACATTTCTGAATAAGAATGACTAATTACCACGTCCTAATCCACAAACACTGTTTTTACTGCAAAACAAACTTTCACACAGCAGGATGGCAGGAACCATATGCGTGTTAAGTGGAAACGTATTGACCCTGTTTCAGGGTCCCGGCTTCCACTGCTTTGGCTGAGGCTTTTCACCTTGGCGCTGTTCTGTATCCCTTTTTATTTGTGCAGGCTTTTCTATTAGCACTCCTGTGGTTTCTGAGAGTGATGCAGGAGGACAACACGGTGCTGAGGTGTGCAGCTCGAGTGACAGATGGGAGTTCATTAAGGATCTGCTCTAAACCCCTCTTGTCTGTAATGGTGATAGACAGGTTAAAAGATGAGGTGGGAGAAGAGTCTCTGTGGACTATGACATTTACAGACAACACTCTGATCTGCAGTGAGAGAAGGGTGCTCCCTAAATGGCTGGAGGGGTGGAGGTATGCTCTAAAGAGAAGAGGAATGAAAGTCAGTAGAAGTAAAACAGAATAAGTGAGACGGAGGGAGGTGTGACAGTGAACATGCAAGGAATAGAGATGTCAAAAGGGAAAGTGGTCGCCTGCAGTTAACCATCCAAAATGATGTAAAATGCATAAGAGAGGTGACGGAGAGACAGGAGGCAGTGTGAAGTAGGTGGAGATGAATACAGGCCCGTGTTCAGGTGTGTACAGCCTCCACATTTAGGTGTGTACTCTACCCACTGACCCTCACTGTGAACTCACCCTTAAAGTTCTGAAAGACATTGCTTGTGCACCACCTTTGAGTCTGAGGCCGTGTTATTGATGAGTTATTGCCCTACATGAAGAAGTTTAAGTATCTTAGGGTTAAGTAGGGGTGGAGCTGAGTGGGAGATATGCAGGCGGAGGGATGCAGGGCCTGCAGTGATGCATGCCGGCCTCTTGTTCTACAAACAGAGGTTTGATGCTAACATAAAGCCTGGAGCAAGAGACCCTCAAACCCATAAAACTTTAGCTCCTGTGTTTCGTGTTTGTGGCTGCAGAGTTTGCTTGAAAATTACATTTTAATAATTGATTTCCTTTTTAAACTGTGCTCCCAGTATCAAAGTTAAACAACTTCCCAGAGTTTCGTTCACCGTGTAACACCTCAGGTTCAAACGCAGCCCCGGTCTCCCTCTGACATTCTGCATTTCCCACACCTGGACTGTTTGCTGTGAGGGGGAAAAAATTAATGTAGCTCAAAGAAATTAGAACAATAAATGTTTCTCCTGCTGTTTAACAACCGTTTCCTGTTGGCACTAGTCTGGCAGTGCGCGGCTCTGCTGCGGAACATTGTGTTTTGTAATGAGGAAATTTGTGGAAAATCTAGCCAAGGGCAAAATGCTCAGGAAGAGAAATGACAGTCAAGCTAACAGCAGATTCCTCACGCTCCTGTGTGCATCTTCTCGCCCTTGCTGTTGAAGCTTTCAGTGTCTTGTTGCATTTTCTCCACAAAATCACAGAAACATTTCAAATGCCTTCAGCTTTCAGCTTTGCATGTAACCAGACAGCAGCCAGATAAGTGGATTTCTGCGCTCGAGTCAGATTCGAATTTCGTGCTTTTTCCACATGTTCCTACCTGTCTTTCCAACCCTTTTTCCCCCCTCGTTTAAACAAACCGTGACAATTGTTAGTGTCACTTTGCTTTATGCAAAGGTTCCTCAAAGTCACAATATTCTGGTAGTTGCAGGCGGCTGCTGTTTGTTTAGTCTGGCAGGAGCTTTCAGATTGAGAGGTTCCACCGGTCACTTTGTAAGTGCTTTCTTTATTGGTTGCCCTTGGCTGGAACACACTTGGTATGCATGTTGCACATGATTAAAAGCCTTTTCTCATGCTCATGACCTAAGCTGTGCTGAAGAATTGTGACCCTTATTTATCAAGCCAAGATGAATAAGAAAAGCGGAGTAAAAAGTGAAATGCAAAACCAGCCACAACGTTAAAACCAGGAGGCTGGAATAGTGCAGATTCCCCCCGTCCTCATTCTGACCCTTCGAGGTGGGACTCCACAGGCCTTTAAATGTGTTTTTGTAGCATCAGGATCCAAAACATTAGCAGCAGATTCTTTAGGTCCCCAAACAAACTTGGTGAAAATGTAATTTACCCCTAAAGCTAATAACGTTCCAGCAGGAAACTGCAACCAAGCGTCTTTCACATCGCTGTGCAGGAACTTTGGCCAACTCTTCGTTGCAGAATGCCTTTAATTTAAGACACACTGGAGGGCATGAACTGCTTAAAGTCATGCAAAAGCAGCTCGTCAATGCACTCTTGGAGTATTTCGGTAGAACAGCCTCTCCTGGGAAGGTTCACAGCAGTTCCAAGTTTTCTCCATGTGTGGACAACGATCTCACCGTGGTTCACTGGAGTCCCAAGGCCTTAAAAATGTCTTTGTAGCCCTTCCAGACTGATAGATGTTAATGACATCTTTGTTAATCATCTGTTCTTGAATCTCTTTAGATGGTGGTTCAAGCTTTTAGCCTACTTCATCTTCTCTTGATTAGCAGTTCCGCAAGTAAGTCTGGGTCTTGCTAGCAAAATTGAACTCAGCTCTCCAAATACTGTGTTTAATCACAGTTAATTCATGACCCGGATGAGTCATTGCGGGCAATTACTTTTACACACTGCTTTTGTTTCCCTTAATAAACAAAATCATAATTAAAACTTTGTATTTCCCCAAGTTATCTTTTTCTAATATTAAAATTTGTTGAATAATCTGAAACAGGCAACTGAGGAAAAAAACATGCAAAAACTATTGAAATCAAGGGGGAGGCAAGTACTTTTTAACGACACTGTCAAAGTTACACTTACATAAAAGTCAGGACCCCAAAGAAAATGGCCTGGAGCGCCGCACGTCCTCTTCAGGGTCGCCTTCTGCTCGTGTTGCATCCTGCTGCCATCGCTGGTAAATGGTGTACATGCAGAAAAATGGACAGCCGAGTAAGATTGTGCGTTCTTGCTGAAAATATCCCAAAAGACCTGCACTTTTGGAGATTTTCTGACCCACCTGTCACACTTTAGTATTTTCAAAGATGCTTTGATGCTCTGCACATTTTCAGATTTACAGCACATCCACGTCAAAAACTGGCTGTTGGCTTATTGCCGAGTATACCCCACTCACTCAGTCTCATGTCTTCTATTGACTTACTTTGCCTTTGCCTGAAGAGTGCATACAGTATACTCATTTTATTCTTTGAATTTGTCAACTAATATGTATATTTGTATATTAATAATAGAACAAATTACATAAAATAAAAGTGACAGCGACACTCACGAAGAAAATTACAACCAGCCTAGTAGTTCTTGCAGCTTTATAGTCTCTGTTAGCGCTTACAGCACATTTACTGTACGTTCACTCTCACTTGTTTTTCGTGCACCGAGCGTTTGTTTCCAGGGGGAAACACTCAGATAAATCTAGTGTATGCAAGCCGCCTTCCAACAGCAACAGTTAGATAAACTGAATACCTGGGAATAGAAAGTGGAACATTTATTTCGCCTCTAAATAGCCAGACATTTATCTCAGGGGTCATTGGAGAATAAACCAAAGACAATGAACTTTATTGAGTGGACAAACACAAGATTTCAAATGAATGATTATGTTATTTGTTTCATGCATAAAAGCTGCTCGGGGTTTGGTAACATGCTAGTCAGAATAATGTGTCGCACTTTATTTTGCAGTTCACTAATGAGACATAACAGGCCATCCCTTAGTCTAATCTGATACAAACATGTTCTCTATTAGCTGTAAACATGCACAGTCATACCCTAATTAGACACCTTGATCATAAATTATGGTGTAATTATGGTCTGGAGCAAGACTTATCGAACTTAGCCTTTATAATAGTGAGAAAGACATAGAGATCAGAGAAAAATACACTTACTGGGCTTTTATTGACATAATTTAACTACATTTATTTGTAGCTTGTAGATACTTGTAACACTGTAATGTCCAGGACACTTTGTTTTCCACCCTGAGATCTGCATTCGACTTCTTCAGAGCTACTATTACATTAAGTTCATTTAATTGCCAATAACCAAAATATTTTTTTTTAATAATGGCAAAGGGGGAGATACAAACACTGGAACACTGCACAACAAGTTTTAAAGAAACTTCTTTTGTGCCTGTGCTGCAAATTACACTCTTGTGGAAGTCTAATTAGTGTCTAATAGTAGAAGTAAGCATTCAGAGTCCTGGTGGATTTCCTACAGTAATTTTCTGGTGATATTAGGCTAATGTGGTTGGACAGTGTCATAACCTGTACAGTGGTAGAGTCTCAAATCCACAGGACTCCAAACAACATGCAGGCTACGAGGGACAGGACCTCATGGCCTGATGAGGTTTGACTTTAGATTAGTACATTTTTTATCTAATGAGACACAAATAACCTTGTAATAAATCAAAACTACTGCAGGCTATTTTACAGTTTTGTTTTGGCTCCATTTATCTACTAACTGCTAAGTCTAGTAACTCCCTATACTAATCCAACACTACTGTAATCCCAATCTTAGAGAGGGAGCACTGATTCAACCCTTCTGGAAACCAGTTTATTGACTTCTTAAAGCCGGACTGTCAGCTTGTTTCCTAAAGTGCCAAGCAGTGGTGTTTGGTGCCAAAAAATGCTAACAGATCAATACAGCTGTTGAAACACAATAAGGAGTTTTGATGGCGTGAATGTGCTGCTGCTTGGTGATGACATTTCCTGCATACAGTTTTTGTTGTATTGCTAAATATTTCACCTAAAACTGGCAGTTTATGCTGCTGTATTTTGTCTGTTTTCACAGTTTGGGAGACTTTTATTTCATAACCATTATCTCATCCTCTGCGCTTCTCTCAGAGGCCCCAGAATGCAATCTGTCATCCAGCAGTGACAGTCACACCCCACAAAGACGGTCTCTTCGTTTCTGACTCAGTGAACCCACGGCATCGGTGCCAAGCGACGCTAAACACTGCACCATTTTTCATGCCTCTTCCTGTCCCATTCTCCTCCGTCAGAGTGTTAGCTCATCAGAGCAGGCCCGTCTGCTGCCTGCCAAAACCATCATCTACATCGCCGCACTCCAGCGGAAACACAATCACTGCTTTCTATGGAAAACCAAAGGCCAGCGTATAATAGGAGCAATATGTTTCCCTGCTGTCTGGATGGGGGCGACTGGGAAGATGAGGCTGGTGTGTGAGAAGGAGAAATTCAGTGAATGTAGCAGGATGAGATGGACTGATGTTGTGCTTTCCACTGCGACTTTAAGATCTCTGTTTGAATGCAGAAATAGTTGGACGTCCATAATGTTAATTCAAGGGGGAACCCACTTTGTTTTTCTTTATTATCTTTTTATACATAGTGTACAGAGTTTGTACAGTTTTGAAAGTCAATATTTGGTGTGACCACATTTATTCCTCAGCGTCTTTAACCTTCTTTAGGTGGATTTCTTTAAACAGGAAGGATTCTTGAAGGACACCTAAGGCTCTTCTTTGGATGTTTGCTGCCTTTTGTTGTGTTCTCTGTCAAAATGATGCCACACTTTTTCAATATTGTCAGTGTCTGGGCTCTGGTGAGGCCAATCTATGATTCATATAAATCTATGGGATTTCCATAGATTCAGCTAAAGAAAGGAGAGCAAATAATGACAGGCTGGTAGAAAAAAGGGGCTTAAAAACATTAGTACACAACACTGGTTCATTCCTCAAGTTAGACTCATGACTCATAGGTCAGTGTTGAGTGGTTTAACAAACAGAGCATTCCTCTGAAAATGGTCAGGTCCAAGACCAGGACTGAAAAAGTTAGAAAACCATGATGGAACTGGGATTTTTAAGTTTTCTTGAGCGATCCCCGTTGCTTAAGACCACTTGAATAAATTACAGGAAAGCAAAACAGCAGGAAATGAGTGCTGGCTCAAGACTTTTGGACATTACTGTCTGTAGAAGTAATCCCTGTAAGCCAAAACATCAGGCTGCACACTGCTGCTCCCACAGTTTCATCTACTGTTGTATCTGGTTGAAGTCAACAAGAGGGCATTTCCTTAGCAACAAACCTGAGCAAAGTGAGATAAAGCAGATATGCCCCAACCTCCGTCTCCATCTGCCATCAGTGTTTACTTAGGACTAATGTAAAGGCTTTCTAAGATAGCCAAAAATGGTTTTAAGCTAGTCTCACTCCCAAGTCACAGACTGACACTTCACATCATACTGAGTACCACTTTTTGCATAATTTTTCAATATGTACGTAAATCTAGGAGCTCAACAGGGAAAAGTATGAAGCATAATGGTTGTCTTTTAAGCCAAACTGTGATTTCTGCTTTTATCTTCCCTGCCTAACAACAAGGCTGGTCAGTACCAACCTAAACTGAAGTGCAAAAAAGAAAAGTGCTCCCAGACAGAATTCAAACAATTCTTCTTGAGGAAGGTCACGTGATTGTGTCCTGAAGTGGACCTTTGTAGGTTTTTGTTGTTCTCCATGCTGGAAACTGAAGAGAAACTGGTTAAACTGGTATCCCTGTGTCTCAGGAAACCCAGAATACCCTCAGTGTGTTGGCTTTTTTCTGCGGTAAAGGAAAGCTCTTTAGGAAGTCAGTAGATTTAAATTTTTTAGAGCGAGTGAAGCAGGCGTTCCCATAAGCACCTGGTTCTGTCAGCATTAGCCAGGTGAGGGGCTTCCAATCAGAAAAAAGCATGTCATTAAGAGGGAGACCTTAAATAGGCAGGATTGAGAACTCCATATTTCAGTGGATAAACTCTGTAGGCACGATTTACGATAAATAAGAACGATTTTTCATTATGAATCACGTGAACTAGAAGGAAAATAAAAGACTAAAAATTAGAAATTGGATGAGTTTCATTAATGCAATCAAAGCAGACTTTTTACGTGTTTTGCTTTTAGAAAGAGGTTAACTCCATATTTTATGTACTACAAACATCACCTGTGAAGATGAAGTCAAAGTCACGTCTTTTTAGAGTGTTTGTCGTCATTACTTGAAAACAGAGTGGTGCTTCGTTCTTTTGTTCAATTTCAAAAAGCTACTTACGTTAATACTCGCCCTTTTATAAGCAATATTTTGGTTTCCATTTCTAAAGTCTTTTCCTTCAGGCCCCATCTGCTCGTCTTCCAATAACCTTGTTTCAGTTGCTTGTGTCTTTATTAAAGATGGTGGTAAACTGGGGACACTGAAAGCTCATGTGGTCACTGCTGGACCACTTGTTGGCAACTCAACTAGCAAATGAAATCAAAGCCATTTAAGACAGTCCTGTAAAAGTTTAATCAGCTGTTACACTTTACTGTTGATGATTAAATACAGAAAACCTAAAGGACAAAAGGGGGTGAACAGCCTGCACGTGTCATATAATGCTTAGATCCAAGCTTGTGGTCGACATTAACAGGAAGAAGCATCTGGACTGGATTCACAGGAGCTGTCAGGAGTCTGTTCTTGGTCATTTTTAGTGCTCTGTGACATCCAGAGGTGAACTTTGTTTTTTCAGAATGTGCCGTTTTCTCACACGTGGAGTCTTGATCAGCATAAGGTCACACTGTGGAGAGTAGCTGTCTGTCATACTGACAGACTGCTCACTAAGGCAACGATGCCTCTATCCTTGTTAGCATCACTGTCACCTGTAGCTCATATCTTAATTATCTGGAAGCCTGTGCTGCACTGTACCTCACACCTTAATAAGGACCTTCTCCCAGATTTCCACTTCTTGGCCACCATGCCATCGGATTACATCCGACCACTGTTAAAGCTTCATCTTTGTTGACCAGAAACAGCTTCTATTACAAGCTAACCAGATGGCTGGAGCCTGCAGTGGCACAGTGATCATTAACCTGCTGGGCTTGTCTCTATGTACCTTGTCTCTCTTAATTCTAATCTCCTTTCTTGACTCCCGGATGTCAAAACTTCCCCAGGCTATCAAACTCTGAGGCACCATAGGGCAAAGCAGGCGAGAGCTGTCTTTACAGGTTAGTCAGCTCATGAGAGCCGTGCGCTGAGGCACATAAGATTAACTTTGTTATGGGCTGTTTACATTTAGCTCATTGTATTACTTGCTGTATTAAGAATGCTACTGAACCCTTGATTTTAGTCTGATGTTGGCTTGATAAATATAAAACTATACTAATATAAAACTGGTGACTCCTGACTGTGCAAAGACTCGCAAATTACTCACTAAGTGTCAGTGAAACTGTAAAATGTACAATGTAGACTGGAAATCGAAACAATTCTCCTTAAAAGTAAAGTAAGTAACAGTTGTGACTTTTGAAATGTGTTGCTATTCAGCACAACTTCTTACACAAGTTTCACTAATGCTCTAAGAGTAGGGGTGGGTTTAAAAAAATTGGTTTCCCAATTCAAATCAATTTTTGTTTGAATCACATGATACTGATTCATTAAATCCTGAATCAATGTTTGAATGTAAATGTATTTTGCCAGAATCACAGGTTAAAGCTCACAAAACTATTTCAACAACCACCAAACAGCTAAAACAGCAAATGAGAGCAGGTACACGGATTCAGCACAAAGATGTAAACACAAAGCGCAGATCGTTCACAGCCACGCTGTCGGTGCTGAAAGCCGACATCTCACAGATTCTGAAGCTAGTTCTGACTGTCTGACTCAAAATTGAATCGAATCGATTATAGAAATCGAAGTCGATAGTTGTTTACAGATGAGTCAACACATTCCATGCAAACTATGGGCAACAGTGGCAACCTAATACCAGCCATACAAATCAAACCCTCTCTGTGCTGATTTTACCGACAGCATCTTCAGCATCCTCCTGCAAACTGATCAAACAATACATTTGGTCCTGCAGCACAGACCAGGCTCCACGTGTGTGACTGAGGCCTAAGTTCAAGGAGAAAAGGTGAAATTTAGCAGAAAGCTTGCAAATACAGCAGTCAGTGTCATCAAATGCCTGCAATTCAAAGTGCTCACACTTTAACGTGATAATAGAATTTTAATAGGTGAGTTATTGAAAAAAAAAAAACTGATATGATTGTAATGAAGAGAAAATTAGATATTGATACCAAAACATTTAAAGCTGAGTATTTTAACAGGGAAATCAGTTGGGTCACTTTCGGAGCCAGCTCAAGAGCACATTGATGCAGCTCCATTTATTTTTTAACCTCAGAATTTGCCAGCAGCAACAAAAAAAAAAGCTGGGTCTAAATTTTTAAAATTGAAGTTGAAAGACTTTAAGGGGGAAACTAAAGTTCAGTCAGAGTGTTTGAGAAGATGAACATCTTTGAGGGCTCTAAATGCCAAGTTCAAAGTGTCGGGTCTTCATCCTTTTGTTGCTTAAATCAGGAAAGTGTTCCAGGGTTTACTGAGCTTTGAGTGCGACCTGAATGTGTATAGGTCAAGGTCAAGGTCAAATTTATTTATATTTATTTTCCAGACAGACGATGCTGCACAAAGAAAATATAAAAATGCCATTAAAAAGAAAACAATGTAAAACAATGATAGGACAATAAAAGAATTAAGACAATAACTAAAACTGTTAAATAAGACCAAAATGCTTGGGTCATAGTGTGTTAAAAGCCAGGCATAAAAATGTGTCTTTAGTAGTGATTTAAATTGATCAAGTGTTTGTGCAGATCTAATATTTAGGGGAAGACTATTCCAAAGTCTGGGACCTGCCACAGAGAAGACTCCATCACCACGAGATTTGAGATTAGACTGTGGGATGATTAGCATTAATTCTGAGCTAGACCTCATGGTTTTTCCTGGAGCATAAACACAGAGGAGCTCAGACAGGTAAGAAGGGGCTCGGGCGTTACGTGAATTAAAAACAAAAAGTAAAAGTACAGCCTAATACTATCAGAGACTAAGGTGGAATTACAGATAGACACATAGAATACAAAGCTCCACCTTAATCAGCCTGCGTTTCATAAGTAAAGGTCGATGACCCCTCAACTAAAGTCTGATGGCTCAGCCTCCAGGAGCAGAGGCCCGTGTTGTAAGAACTCCAGTGTGGCTACACTTTCCTGCTCTTAAATTAAAACACCTGTACCAAAGACTTTGAACTCAATTTCACTGCAAAATGTCATTCATGTTCCCCCCCAGCCTTAACCTTTAGATGGTTTCCTTCTGTCTTTAGGCTGAAAATCAGTGACACAGAATCCACGGCCTGAAAATGCTTCTGTGATGATCGCAGCTTTTCTGCTAATGTTTATTTAATGAAATAATAGCCTCATATTTACATTAAGCTCACATTTGATTTTTTTTTAAATTAGTCCCCAGCTCATCGTGATTTTCAAAATTACACAAATACACAGGGTCATCATGTATTTTACCAGTGGAGATGACTTCATCCCAGGGTTAAACAATCATGTCTCGTCAGCATGGCTCGGCATCGGTACGCCTGCTCCCTGGGACGCTCGTGGCATTACCCTTATTATGATTACTGTGCATTTCTGCTTAAATAGCACATCCAGCAGAAAGGCCATCATAACTCATTAAAAATGCATGTGGAGAAACTTGACTGTTGCAGCCCTGCAAACTGCACCACGGCGGGCTGTTTTTGCCCCACAAAGCAGCGTTTTCGCTAGAATAGATAAGAATGGTTTCTGTCAAGCTATGATAGCAGAAATCCCCCTCTAAGCCATATAAGTGACTACAACTGTAACTTTTGTAGAAAAAAATAACGGCGTTGGACAAAGTTGAAGGCAGATGACAGAGCTGGAATGTGACTAGTGTGTATATGTTTGAAATCGACTGGTGGTGAGTGGCAGTTTCTTTGATTGCCTGTGATTTCAGATCGCTCTCGGTGATTTCTGTGAGTTCAGCTCGTCAGACAGAAAAAGATGTGCCTGCTGGCAAAGAGAAATGCTAGAAAGGAGAGGAACACAGCAGACCACCGTGAAACTCAAGCAGAGGAAGATGTATATATACTGTACGCTTTTAATAATACAGTAACAGTCATAGGTCAAGTACTGATGAAATACTGTATACAGTTTTTATGGTGCACAGCACAAAGCTGGCCAAAGAAAAGCCTCACACGATAGAAATAGATACACAAGTTCAAAATTTAAGTCAGGATTACTTAATCAAGAGTTGTCAAGAGTTCAAGATAACTCAGTTTTACTGTAAGATTAAAACTCTGGCGATGGGGTTACTGCGACCCTTTCTTTGCACCACCTCCAGGTGAGTGTGGCCACGTTCACCAAAACGTGACTTTCTAAATTGGATTAACAGTCATTGATCAGCTGAATTAACCACCGGTGGCTCCTTTGAGTGTAGAAGTTACAGAGTTGTGTCAGTGCCAACTTTGACAAAAGTGTGAAGAAAAAAAAGGACCTGTGTCCTGATTCGTACATATACTCAGCATCTCCACTAATGGACAAAAGTACTGAGCTGCCCACACATTACACCAACAGGAGCTGCTGGGCCATGAAACCCGTACATGAAGATCCCAGCGCGTAGTTCCTGTGCTGATGTTAATGCCAGAGAAGGCTTGGAGCTCTGCAGTTTCTGAGTCAGCAGAGCATTGGTGACTTTTACACTCTATAAGCTTCCCCACTCAGTTACCCCTTATACTGTACTTGTAGGCTCAACACAATTTTTAGGCTTTTCCATCAGGTGATAGTACCTGGTACCAGGTACTTTTTTAGTACGGGAGGCAATCCGAAAAATGTGATGTCGTCAGTCTGCATCTCACCGATTGGCTAGTCATGGCATCACTCGATGACTTCTGAGAGCATCTCCTTCTCAAAAATCAAAACCACCATTTTTGAAACTCAGCACCGAAGGAAAAGGCTTCACAAAAAACAACACTGTGGTCTCCGAGTCTGACAGCAGGTATGCAATCGCATCGACGTCCTCGTTTGTTGTGGCGCTCACATTGCATACAAATGATGTCACCGGACATTCGGCTGCATTACTATAACGACCCCGCCCACATTCGGTGGTACTCCATTGTAATGATAAACGTCTTGAGCTGAGCCACGTCAAGCCGATTCAAATAGGTATTAATGATTCCTGCTGATAAAGATCTCCACACATGGTAATTCATACTACAGGGTTAAATGAAAATTTTTTTTAAAATCCTTTTTCATCTGATGTTGAAAAGTCTGTTTTTTAAAATTGAGTGCATAGTAAAAAGGCATTTTCTGTGAATTCACAAACTTTCTGCTTTATAATTACAGCAAAGAGATATCAGAGTTTTTTTTCTGTAATTTTACACATTTATTTCTCACAATTTAAGCCCAAAGAGTCGTGCTGATAAATTTCTATCATTTACTACGGGAGCATTTCTTTTATAACATAGAAAAACCGCGATGCTCTGCTGAAATTGCACTTATTTCTCTTATACTAAGATGCCTCAGAGAATAAAAGTCTAGATAAACGTCGTTAAACTGTCAGGAAGGAGACTTGCACGTGTCCGACTCAACTGTGATCAGATTGGGGTGTATGTGACCCTCAAAGTAAAATGAGTTTAACATCCCTGCCCTAGGCTGTACGTAAAAATGTTTAGTACCATTAACCTGCATTATTTCAACCGGCCAGCAGGGGGCGGCTCTGGTTACAAACACAGACCGTGTAAAAAACTGGTGTAGCTACCCAGCTGAAAAAAAGAACTGGATGAAGAAGTGTCTAAATTTTGATAGCTGTGGTTGCAAAATGACGTCTGGTTCTACAGAGCAGCTCTGATGCTGCTTCTATGGCTCAGTCACTCATTTTGGGTGGCACTGACTAAAGAAGTGGATGATGTAACAGCGGCTCCATCTTTTATACGAGGTCGCAAAAAGCAGTTTGTATAGAAAAAACAGCCCTGCTCTTTGATTTCTGACTTCGGCTGAGGCTTTCTTGATGAGTCTTTAACCTTAGTTGCTAATTTCAAGTCTTATTTACTACAGCATGGTAATCATTTTATACAGTGTGTTATTATGGCTGTTTTTTTTTCTTATTTTGAACAACAGTGACTAACTCGAAGCTTCAAAACATAACTCCAAAGCCAAGGACATCATTGCATCCATCTTTTACTTACATGTTTTGCTGACATTGATTGAAGGTAGAGCTGTAAAACTGCTGTTTCTCCTACCAAATGTGTGAACATATACAGCGTGGGGTCTTAAAATCCATCTTTTCTTGGCAGCTCGTACGCTGCTTTAACCACCGACTGTCATCAGTGGCCTGTTGTTATTAGTTATCATTAATATGACTGTAAATCATTTTTCCAGCCTTTAAGTAAGACAGTTACTTTCATCACTGCCAGTTCTCTGCTGTGATGAGCTTGTTGTGCTATTGTGGGACGTGAAAGCCAGATATCAACTCTGTACACCTCTGCATTCACAAAACAATCAATTGTGAGCTTGAGAAGTCTTTTATTGCAGGACTCAGGTCCTGCTTTGTTTATAAAAATAATTGGTTTAGAACCATGAAATATATGGAGCGAGGAATATGAGGTAATGATTTTCATCCCAAATGGAAATATGGATTTAGCTTGAAATAAACAACCTCTTTGGAATCCAGTTCATATAAAATCATATAGTAAAACTAAAGGCCCAACAAGAGACGTTTATATTGTTTAGTCAATTTTCCCATAACATTCCTTTGATTATGGATCCTCAGCCACAGGAATCCTGAGCAAGGATGGTCTTTTTGAGGAATTTGGGTACATTCATTCATATTACAGCAATCTCTAAACTGCTAAAGGTGGATATGATGCAGAAATAACAATCAGACTCACAGCTGGAGGAGGAAAACAAAAGAGTAAACAATTGAGCGTGCAGTCTGATTGGAGTTTGAAATAAATAGCTGTATTTATTCATGATGACATCTGTGACACAATCCATATCCAGCCAAGCCTGCCTGCATTTAGACCGACTCTAAAAACCCGTCACTGGGCCAGCCTGGGCTCATAATTGCAGGTTTTCAGACGCAGACAGAAAGAGGCTGGGAATGATCCAGACACTCTGCTGTACGGTGCAGCGCAAGTCACATAAAAACATAATGAAAAACAGCCTTCATTATGTATTGCTATGGGAATGATGTACAGAGATGAGCCTGGACGGACACACGGACAGAGATTTCGGCGAAACTTGACAGATACGTGGACAGAGAAGGCTGAGAGCAGCGTGTGACATGGCCTCTCGTCTAAGCTCGCACGAACACGTCAGCGAGGCCGTTCTCTCATCCATATACACAGAGGGGGATTTATGAAGTGACAGGAAAAGAAACTGAACACACAGATTGGTTTATTTGTTATTCAGATGTTTCTCAGAGGCAGAAGTAATCTAATTGGATGAATTAAACATGAAAAAGGTGGAGCCTGGAGCACAGGGTTTTTAGCTAAGCAGCTGCTGACTGAGCCACACTGTGAGGGGAAAACTTGGAGGGGGGATGTGGTGAAGTTCTGCAGTTTATGTGCAGCGATGTTGGGCAGTGCAAAAGGGATTTTCTTTCTTCCTTTTTTTTGTTATGCAGAGACTGTTTCAGTGGTGGAGGCCCATAGTAAACATGGCTCCTATGGTCCAGAAGCTCGTTCTGCAGCAGTGCTTTCTGCACTCCACATGGACATTTTCACTCGTCTGCACTCCTTAGTAGCTCAAGCATTGTAAACCATTGTTACTTGTATTGTTAAATAGTTTGTTAAAAAAATTAATTAGTTGATGATGGATATTTTAGAAGCAAAAGATGCAATAAAACATCATGAAGTCATTTCAGTACACATGAAACTATTTCATGAACAGATCCCTTCCCTGGGATTTTAAACCGCACTCAAACCTTGCCTCAGGTGAGCACACGATGGCTGAGCTGTCACTTGTTGGCCCCTGTGATGGGAAAGACCCGCACCTTTTTTCACACCTTCGCTCATGTAATGACTCACATGATCAAAAGGGTGTAACGACCACCAGGATGATCTCCCCAGGGGACAGCCCCCACTAGGAGTTCGTAACCTGGCCTCTTGGATGCGATGCAAAACATCTTAAACACTTGAAGTTCAACCTCTCTTCAAGTTCTTAAGACTACCATGACCTGGATAATTGAGAGCCTACACAGGCCCATACAGTGCTATGGATCATCTTTACTGCTGAAAGCTGAGCTGATTTCAGGTATTCTTGTAGCGGCTGTCCTCATAGGACCACTTATCTCTGAAAAAACAGCTGTTAATGAGTTTGGGAAAGCAAGCATACATCTTGACCTTTAAAGCGGTAATATTAATATTAAATCACAGATTTAATTAAAGGCTTGAGTGGTGTGTGATATGTTTAACTGTCAGTGTTTACAGCAGGATTAAACTTTGAATGAAAAATGTGTGTTGGCAAAACAGCTGATTCAACTTTGCACCAACCAACCAAGTGAAAGTTCTTTAGACTGGAGATGACATCATCTCTCTCCATCGTCAAGGCTTTCCTTGCTAATGTGCTAAAAGAGTTATTGAAAACTTTTTCTCATTGAACTCCATCGTCTCCACATCACACATGTTGGCCAAAGTGATCAGTAACAGAAAACTTATCTATCACTGGTAGATAAGTTTCCACACTCAGGATGGCTTGTAGCTGATCTCAGAGCAGCAAAAGCAGAGTCATTGCCTCTCGCTAATTTCCCATCAGTCTCCCTTTGAAGGTTGAAGGTTTGTCCACAATGCACAAGCAAACAGAAAAAGTCTTTGTTAACAGGAGATGGACACATCAGTGAAATGGAGACACTACAGTTTCCAGTGGGATCCAAGCCAAGCACGTCTTCCAGCAACTATAGTTCATTGCAGCCACAAGATGGCAGCGATATAAAGGATACAAACAGGCAAGAAGTTTTATGGCACATTTCACTTATGCACGTTTTAATTTTTGTCTATTTTTACATTTCTTGCTTGTCCTGATGGAGCATCACTGGGCTACAGTCCCGTCTAAACACTGTTTATCACCTTTTTCTAGACTTGTACCTCTATGAAGTTTCTGATGGGGGATAATGCTAATATGCTCATCTCAGACATGCAGCTCTGGTAGCAGGTGGCTGTGAGTACAGGAAAACCACCCACCTGCTGCTGTTTAAACCTTCTGTTTACAAGGGGCAAAAACAGCTTTTGGTCAAACTGCTGGCTTGCACCAAGACCCAGCAAGTTAAATACAAATGAGTGACGAAACGTTTCTCCCACAAAACGCTACGTCCAGATGAACAGATTCAACTTTTGGAGATTAAATACAAATTGTTTTTGGACAGTGAATCATGCAAAACAACTCGAGTAGAGTCCAAGAATAAAAAATATTGAGTTGGAAATGAGCAGAATAGGTCCCCTTTGGAGAGATTTGTGAACTCGGTGAGGTACTGGTTAAACTGGGATTCTTGTTGCTAAAGAGTCGATCGATAGATTCAGACAGATGCTAAAAAAATACAGAAGCACCTACAAACTGGTCCCAAAATATAAACTGCGCTGTGATTTCTGATCAAAGCAGTTATGTAACATCAAACAGTGCTGTCTGATTTAACCCAGAAATGAAATGATCCTGCATGTGCCTGAATCAAAGGCACCCAACGTAAACTACATTAGTCATTTATCTGTTCTTTCTATCTCGACAAATACATCTAAAATAATTCATTATATGTGTTGTTAGAGCATCTAAACTATTCCCACACATAATTATTCATGTGTTCAGTTATGTTAGAGATGTTTTCGTTTCATTGTTTCATTTCTTTCACTCTTTATTCATTCATTAGTTGTTACCACAGCAACAACCACTCTTCCTGGGGTCCACACTGGAAAACAGTACAAGACATTCAAACATCATCCTGCAGTAAATTACAGAGAAATATATGCCAGGAAACAAACTGCAAGCAATTCAAAACAGATAAAGTCTACAGTGTATGTGACAGATGCATAAAAATACTCAATACCATATCATCAGTCCTCGCAGACGAAACGTCAGAGCGAAAAGGTTTTATTTTGCTTTTTAGAACTTTTCATTTTAACCTAAAAACGGCGACAGTTTGTTCCAGTTTGACTCTGTCCTGGACATCAGTTTTCTTTAAAGCCGGTTTTAGGTGAGTATAATGTGAAATTTTCCATAAAAGTATGTCTTGTGTCACGACGGGGTGATCAGCACACACAAACACACGGCTGTTTGTTTTTAAGGTTGTGTAACACATCGGCAATAGTCAAGTGTTTTTCTTTACCAGCAGCTACTTTAAGTGCTTGGATTGCTCAGTCGGAGCGGTAATGCACGACCTGCCTACCTACCAGTCCATTTACCCTTTACTCACAACTTTTGAGGTGAAATGCTTTCCTTTATTTACTCAGTGCACAAATGGACCATAGACAACATGAAGCATGGATGCAGTGAACATAACATTCAGTGGTAGCAGTTTGACAGTGCTATGTCATCAGCAAACACTATCGAACCTGGTTAGGAAACTGCATTCATAAAGTACTTTGTACTAATTAGCCTTTATATGTATGCACAAAGTTACAGGGAAATAAAATACTGGCATTTCGCTCAGCAGAACTGAAGCACAAGCTGCAGTAGGTGAGGGTGCTGGGGTTCTTCTTCACTCACTTGGTGCTTATGCACCACTCTGCATTTAATCATTAGTAATTGTTAATCTCTGGCTCTCTTCCACACCATGTCTTCGTCCTGTCTCCTTCCCCTCACCCCCAACTGGTTGCAGTAGATGTCCGCCCCTCCCTGAGCCTGGTTCTGCTGGAGGTTTCTTCCTGTTAAAAGGGAGTTTTTCCTTCCCACTCACACCAAGTGCTTGTTCGAGGGTATTCTGATTATTGGGGTTTACTCTGCATTATTGTAGTTTGCTCGTGAAAGCACTGATAGCACAAACATGGCAGAGAGTCCGTGCTCCTGTTATGAAGGAGGAATCTGCAAAGATTTTCGTCCGTTTTTGATTCCCTTTTGGAGCGAGCCCCTTGTGGCATCTAAGGGAACTGCAGTTTGTGGCCCTTCAACTTTGGTTTCATTATCAGCCTCTTGGAATTGATGCCTTCAATCAATTAACAGAAAACTAAATTCAATTCTGAGATTATTGATCATTTAGTTTATCCTCCAGTGCTCTCCAGCAGCACTGTGCCTACTAAAATCTATTAGCTGTGACTACAAATATGCAGATCTTTTCACGTTTCTTCTACAAATGGCCTCCACCCTCATCCTTGTCACTCTGGCATGCATTCACTCTGTATTTTTCTCATCATTACTTTTGCTTTAAGTGGAAGCGCTTTGTTCCTGATGAATCTGACTTTGAGTAGTTGAAGTTTTCACGGTATGCTCTGATAAAAACACTGCTGTAGCTGTAGAGAGCTTGTTGTGTTGTGCTTTCCAGACCCAGGTTCCAGTGGCTTGAACTGGATCAAATAACACAGTTTCATTATATCAGGATAAAACCCTCAAGATCTCAATTTCAAGGGTCCAAACAAGCTAACATAGATGAGCCCACGTAAAAGACTCCCGCACACTCCTGATGAAGGTTTGCCTATTGAACGTCTACAGACTGAAATGTTGTGTTTCTGATATATTTAAACGGAGGTAAAAGGGCAGCGTACAGGGCTCATGTCCTCCAGCCTATGCGCACTTCCTCCCACGCCTCGTCTAAAAGAGACGAAGGAGTGTGTGAGCTGTTACAGTCGAGAATAATTACTACACTGGTCCTTCACAGACACTCAGAGGGAGGTGATGAGAAAAATAACTTTATGAACCGCTGCAAGCGTGCCACAAGAAGTTCAGGTCTTTCAAAAAGTGTGCATTTTCTACACAACTATGAAAATTTACTGACACAACTCTTCAAGAGGATTTGATGCCATCTCAGACATGATGAATAATCTGGTCTAGCTGAAAATTGGCTTCATATGCTTTCATCCTTTTTTTGACTCAGATTTATAATCTGAGACTTCAGCTCCGCCCACTGACATTTATCTGAAAGACTTCATCTTTTCCTCTGCCTCCACATCAGCTCTGCAGCATGTACTGACTCCATCTATCGCTCTGCTATCTCCTCCATCGCCTCTTTTAAACTCTTCTTTAAAAATCTGTCTGTGTATGAGATCCTCTGCCTCCCCTCCCCTGCGGCTTTGCCTACGCTGCATCTTCATTATTAGACGGAGCTTCGCTGCGTTCCTCCTCTCTTCACCACAAGCCTATTAGGGATTTCCCATTTTATTTATTGATTAATACATCATCAAGTGAAGCTCCGGCAGCAGCCAAGGGACAATAGTGAGGTTCCCCTGCTTTCTGCAGCCTTCGTCCCAGCTGCCCACTTAAGATTCTGGACTTGTCTTGCCTGTTAGACAATGATCGCTATTATTCTTTTCTTTCTAGGCAGCGCTTCTAAGAGAGGGTGCCTGCGTTCTCGCCGTGGCTTATGTGAGAGTTAAAGGGGAAAAGACAAAAAAAAATATATAGATATCAGAATGAGAAATGTAGAAATTACCAGGCTTACAAATGTGAATTTGGAGTGCAGATGTATTTGGGGCTTAACCTGCTTCATGGGCATATAAAAGGATTTTTAACCTCTTTTAATAATAAAAGCACCTTGCATTTTCTTATCAAAGGCGCAGTACTGTGAAGCTGCTGGATGTAACATCAAAGCATGAAGTATTCCCCTAACCTACAAAATCAGTCTCACCACAAACAAGCAGGCAGAGAGAATGGGATCAGTGTGGCTGTGAGGAGAGGGAGGACGAGGGGCGAGGGGTGAAAAGAAAGTGGAGCTTTGTAGGAGAAGCTTTGTGAGGCTTTTTCCTCCCTCGCTGTCAGGCCACAGAACATTAAAGTGGAGGAGAGGAATTTGCATTCTGTAAATCGCTCGCTCCTGAACTCACATGGCGAGTCTCGCGCGCACACGCTCCCCTCTCGGTCTCGAGTCGCTGAAACTTGGGCAGCTGTGATGTTTCAATCCAAAATAAAAGAGAAAAAAATATGAATGCACATGAGTAACTACAACAAACAGGCTCATAAAGAGAAGTGTGCAGAAGCTACAGCCACCAAAAGGCAGTGCCAAAAATATTATTAGCTTCACAGAGAGAGAACAAAATATGGAAAATTTGCACTACACCAGTGTTTATGGTGACCTCCCTTTGCCTCTGAAACTGGAGTGCTTCTCCCAGAGACACTCGCCACGGTTGTTAAGTGGATTTCAACTTTCTCTGTGTCTTCTGTCTCCTAACGCAGTCTGATGTGAGATGATGTTGAGATGAGCGTGGACCGTATGTCTGTCATGGGAAGTTCATTATGACCCTGAACATATGTGTGGGCTTGTTGTCTTGCTGCAAAATTAATTTTAAATTCCTTCCTGATATTACAACTATCACAAATATGTCTGAGTAAAATGGAACAGCAGCAGGTTCTGACCTGCTGTCACACTCAGTGTCACACTGCAGCGCAGTGCGCACGCCTGTAGCACTACTGTGCAACATGAGACAGAGTTCAATGGGAATCTCTCAGCATCTGAAGGAGACACAATGAGACAGCAGGCAAAAGGGCCACTAAGGGTCGCAGAATGTGTTACTGCTGCAAATGAATCTGTGGTGAGGAGTTCTGCAGATGGGACAATTTGCCTCACAGCCAAGAGTGCTGGAAGTCAGGGGGTCAAGGGGCTATTTGCCCCTCCACTTTTTGGCTCTTTTAGCTTACCTTGTGTCAGTTTGAGCTTTTTTTCCACATTTTTAGAACTCTGTCAGTGAGTGTGGCTCACCAATTAGCAGCAGTGACTCAGGCTGTAATTGATTGGATTTTGAAACTTCAACTAATAGCAAGTTTATTTTTGGCCCACCAACATCTGACGTGACACTGGAGACTTCAGTAGAAAAGTGTAAATTTGCAAAATGGAGTTAATTTGAACCAAAGAAAGAAAGAAAAGAACCGTGTACAATAATGGTTTTGTCCAGCGCCCTTTTCTGATCTCCTGTGTGAGTCACATGACCTGGCCTCAAGCTGAGCATTTGACCATCACCATCTTGGTGTTTTGGAACTGGACACGAGTGCAGAGCCGACTGAGAAACCAAGGGACGCTGAACATTTTTAGTTTAACTACTTGTGAGTTATAAAGTTTAACAACTGTTAAGTGTTTTACTCTCCTTTTTTATTCTAATGAGGACTGTAATTAAAAAAAAAAAAAATCCATAATGTTTTACTGAATAAGACCTGAAACTAATAAATGAGACCAAGAACTCATCAGATCATCAAAGCTGAGGTCATAGATTAAGGTTGCCATGTTTGGATAGATTTCTATGTCCTCCTGAGGCCTTCCCTGCTGGTCATAAGAACGAATGGCTTTCTCCTGACCGTGCAGGCTTATTTGTTTTAGACCTACAAGCTATTTTTTATATTTCTTTTATATTCAGTCTATTGGCGGCAAGATCCACTGAGGCTGCTGGTTGGCTCAGTCCTGCCTGTCTCAGGTTTTCTCCAAGTACTCAGGCATCTTCCTTTAGTGTAAAGTATACTGGTGGTGACCCACCTATAGCTTGGTGTCAGCTGGGTTGTATTCCAGTCTCCCAGCAATCAGATAAGAAAGCAGTCCGGGTGGATGCATGGATGTATTTCTATGTAATAATACAATAATTCATTCAGTACTTTGGAAAAGGGATTATTGTGCTCTAGGACGAGTGTTGTAGGAGTGCTGGGTGTTTTTCACATTTTTCTGACACTTACTTTACCTTCTAATTGTAGATAAAGTACATAATGACAGAAAAATTATAATAAGCACTTAATTAATTAGACTAATTAAATAAATGGATCAAATATCTGCAGTTACCTTAGGCTTGAACAGAAGTGTGTTAGTGTGTAAGAAATCTGAGAAACCTCTTCTGGCTTCCTGTGCAGATATCCAGACCAACACTTCCTGCTCCGTGTATTGTTCATTGTTTATGAACGTTGATCTTTTTTTTAAGCGTAACTAAAAGTTAAATTGTTACCAGATGAAAGTTGATACTTTAGAGTTTCGAGTCCTCTGTTCGAGTCCTCACATGAACAGTTTGACAGAGGTCGGTCTCTGGGTGGTCTACAAATGGAAAATAGAAAAGTTCCAGTGCATGGTATTTTGTTCCCTGCCTGCAGATTCTATAAAAGCATATAAATATACTTAATAAGTCGATTCTTATTTTAATGAGTGGTGGAAAAGTGAAAGAGTGCAGACTGCACACACAAAAAATCCCAGCTTGCCCCTATGTATTTGCTCATAAAACACAACAGGGGCAGAACTCTAGATGTAGACAAGGAGGGGTCGTCATGACAACACAACACTCTCGGGCAAGCCCCGCCTCTTTAAACTTCATACCCACATGTGTCTCTGTTTCTAAATCTGGAAGGCAAGAAGGCTGGGCTGCAGCTCACAGACAGAGGGCTGGAGTAACAGGACTCTCCACAGCAGAGCAGCAGCTTCAAAAAAAAAGTAAAAGAAAGAAAAGAGGGAGACAGCTGGGTCACGGGAGTCCACCACGCGTTCAGGAAACGGCTCACAGCTCGGGGACTCGGCCAAAAGAGGCGGGCATCGGTTTGTTATTGGAAAAGCTGACAAGTGAGCAAGGCAGCAGGGAGGGGACAGAAAGAAAGAGGGGTGGCTGTCTGACTTGGTCAGTGAAGGCCTCATGCAGCTTCTTAGCAGCAGCTCCATTCCATTTTTATCTGCTTGACACACCTCGACTTAAAGCAGAGCTCAACAGGAGCCCAGGAGGAAAGAGTTGGACTAAAGAGAGGAATAACAAACAAAAAGGGGGGGAAAGGAAGCATGGTAAGTTTGCTTTCACTGCCTTGTTGGGTCTGCTCATTGACTGTGGTTGTCGGTGTGGCTTTGGTGGGTGGGGAGGTGGACTGAGCTTTGATTGCTGCAAGCTGCCTGCTTTAAAAAAAGAGACCAAATTAAAGTTGCAGTTAGTCCTTTTTACTTTGCTTGTTTCTCCTGGGGGGAGATGGAAGAAAACTGCTTTTTTTTCTTCCACTTGGTGCTCACTGGCCTGGGTAAAAAAAGCAAAACATTATAACTGCTTTACAAATGCAGAGCCCCTGAGACTGACACGATTTAATTCAGTTATTTGTTGTGAACAGAAAAGTTGGAAGAAACTTTTTTTCCCCCCCCATTTCTAGATGAAATTGAAAGAAAAGTTGTTTCCAAGACTGTAAATCTCACCTCTGTTCTATAATCTTTGGGTATAGAGAAGCAGAGGAGGGGGAGGAGGCGGGTGAGTGGGTGGGCTGATCTGCCCCCCTCCACCTCTCCGTATCAGTGTCGGCAACACATTTGGTTTCAATTACTTTGGACCTCTGGGGAACAAGATGCTATAAATAAGTAAGAAGAAGGTGGATGTGGACAGACTGCAGCCTACTGTGTGTCTCTGTGGAGGAGGAGGCACATGCTTCAACACGGACTCCGGTTCAGCTCTGGGTGGGACGGATGAGTCTGTGGATTCAGTTGTGGTGACGGGGGCGTGTGTGTTGGTGGGGGAATGAGGGGAGTGAGGGTCTTGTTTGGCTTCAGCCGTCACATAGCTCAGTGGGCAAAAGTCATGTCTGTTTTTAAATCATTACAGGCACTCAGAGGGAGCTTTGGTTCTTCTGAGCCCAGCTTCACACACACTACTGTCGGGAAGTTAAAATGCTGACTTTAGAGCTTCAAATGAAACAGTGTTGAAACACATTAACCTCAAATTAGGACTATTTGTGTGGATGCTTTAAGCATCCACACTATTGAGTTCCTGTTTCTCTTTATTCTTTATTATTATTATTATTCTTCAAGTTGCTTCCGACGTTTTTTTCGCCGTAGAACTACTTCCACAATTTTTGTGCTATTTTCACCGTTCAAATTTTAAACTATTCTGCTATTTTTGCTCTTTCCGCAATGACTTTTGGTATTTTTTGCTCTTATACTTTTTAAAATATTACGTTTTTTCCTTTAATTTGTCCCATTGAAATGAATGGGAATCTTCCATAATTCTGCTAAAACTTACTCTTTTTGAAACTTAACTACGTTCTCATGCTTTCGCCTAGAACAACCATTCAAATTTTAAAATGTTCACAAATTATTGGGCTATTCATGAATGATTCAGCTTTTTCATATCTGTTACCGTTTTCATCTTATCCCTCTTTAAGTTTTGAGTTTCATCTTTGTGATTTTTCACAAAATACATGCGTTGTTATGGTTGCTATGCAGTTGGTTCTAAGTGAGCCACTGTACCTTTGGCAATTTTCTCTTCATGTCCGAACAACTTCTTCCTACTCGCTCAATTTTCACTCAACCCACACAAATTATACATCAAAACGTAGGTATTTATGCTGGCTTTCAGAAAATGTCACTATCATTGTTGTGGGATTTATAGAATTTTGGCAAATCTCCTCAGACCAACACAAAGTCTCAAAAATCCCCATAGAAAGTCAATGGAGAGTTCGTTTAAAATCACCGCTGGATTTCTGTAATGAGAGGCATTTTCGAATCGTCATATCTCCTTAACGAAGCGAAGTTAAGACATAAGGCTTGTGCCAATATATCTTCAGACACTCCTGACGCTCACAATTCAAGAATTTCTTTCTCACCTATTACCGTTCTGAAATGAGTTAGACTTGTTTGAGGGTAGGAAATTCGTCCTTCGCTCAGATTTCTTCAGATTTCAAACTCTGGAAATGAACCACTTTTTTCTCTCGTCATATCTTTTTGATAGATTTCCACAGAGACCTGAAAATTTCCATGACTGTTCACCAAAGCCTGCTGTCTCTTACGGTGAAAGAATGATATCGATACTCCAAATAGATTTAGAGTTAGAAAGCGTTGTTTGAGGGCAAGTCAAGGCAGATTTCGCTTTCGTCTACTCAGTTATGGTGCATTAGAAGTCAAATATCTTCAATAATTCATATTTTAATGATAAATTGTCAACACTTTAAGATTCCCCATCTCTTCTGAACAAACGGTGTAAGAATGACTGTTCTAGCCCCTACGGTTAGGAAATTATGGCCATTTGTTTGAGGGGAATCCTCACTATGAGAAATTCACTGCAGAAATCCTGTCTCTGTGCTCTGTGTGTGTAAAACGGCTGCACCTGTTTTGGCGGGAAAAAGTACACAGCCTCTCTGATTGGTGGATTCAAATTTAGCAGCTCCCAGGCTGCTTGACTGACCTAGAAACTTGATTTTCTCTCCTGTGTGTGTGTGTGTGTGTGTGTGTGTGTGTGTGTGTGTGTGAGACAGAGAGAGAGAGAGAGAGAGAGGGCGAGAGAGAGTTTTTATTGGAGCATCTTATTGTATGATTTAAATTCAATATATTTAGACTGGTTGACTGAATTTGATCCTGTGTGTGTCTCTCTGTGCTTGTGGGACTTTTGCAGCTGTCCATTTTGCTTTTCCAATTTTTCTATTTAAGTTATTACTATTGTGCTAAGTCATAGCATTTGTGCTGCTTTTCAGTATTTGTGCTAAATACAGCATTTCTGCTAAATCATACTATTTCTGCTATTTTATAAGATTTGTGCTAAATACAGCATTTGTGCTAAATCATACTATTTCTGCTATTTTATAGGATTTGTACTTAATATAATATTTCTGCTTAATTATAGTATTTGTGCTAAAACATAGTATTTCTACTAAACGCAGTATTTCTGGGTAATCATAGTATTTCTATGTATTCCTGCCAGCTCCTCAGGAAGCCAATCCTCTGTGAGGACTGTAATTTTCAAATTGACATATCAAGTCATGCACGGCTTCCCAGCCAGCCAATCATATCTGAGTCCTGGCACATTCAAATTTGCATATTGGGACCTTCATGGCTTCCCAGCCAGCCAATCATATCTGAGTCTTGGCACATTTAAATTTGCATATTGTTGCCTTCATGGCTTCCCAGCCAGCCAATCATATCTGAGTCCTGGCACATTTAAATTTGCATATTGTTGCCTTCATGGCTTCCCAGCCAGCCAATCATATCTGAGTCCTGGCACATTTAAATTTGCATATTGGGACCTTCATGGCTTCTAAGCCCACCAATCATCTATGTCATATATCTCTAATATTTCATATTTTTATTTTAAATGGTCAGCATTTCAAGATTCCCCTATGTCTTCTGAATAAAATGGTCTAAGAATGACTGTTTTAGCCCCTACGGTTAGAAATTTATGGCTGTTTGTTTGAGGGGAATTCTCACTATGAGAAATAGACTGCAAAAATCCTGTCTCTCTCTGTGCTGCATGTGTAAAGGCCTGCACTTAGTGCACCAGTTTTGGCGGGAAAAAGTACACAGCCTCTCTGATTGGTGGATTCAAATTTAGCAGCTCCCAGGCTGCTTGACTGACCTAGAAACTTGATTTTCTCTCCTGTGTGTGTGTGTGTGTGTGTGTGTGTGTGTGTGTGTGTGTGTGTGTGTGTGTGTGTGAGAGAGAGAGAGAGAGAGAGAGAGGGAGAGAGGTTTTTATGGGAGCATCTTATTGTATGATTTAAATTCAATATATTTAGACTGGTTGACTGAATTTGATCCTGTGTGTGTCTCTCTGTGCTTGTGGGACTTTTTTCAGCTGTCCATTCTGCTTTTCCAATTTTTCTATTTAAGTTATAACTATTGTGCTAAGTTATAGCATTTGTGCTGCTTTTCAGTATTTGTGCTAAATACAGCATTTCTGCTAAATCATACTATTTCTGCTATTTTATAGGATTTGTACTTAATATAATATTTCTGCTTAATTATAGTATTTCTGCCATTTTATAGTATTTGTGCTAAAACATAGTATTTCTACTAAATGCAGTATTTCTGGGTAATCATTGTATTTCTATATATTTCTGCCAGATCCCCAGGAGTCAGTCCTCTGTAAGGACTGTAATATTCAAATTTACCTATCAGGACCTGGACGGCTTCCCAGCCAGCCAATCATATCTGAGGCCTGGCACATTCAAATTTGCATATTGGGGCATTCATGGCTTCCCAGCCAGCCAATCATATCTGAGTCCTGGCACATTCAAATTTGCATATTGGGACCTTCATGGCTTCCCAGCCAGCCAATCATATCTGGGTCCTGGCACATTTAAATTTGCATATTGTTGCCTTCATGGCTTCCCAGCCAGCCAATCATATCTGAGTCCTGGCACATTTAAATTTGCATATTGGGACCTTCGTGGCTTCTAAGCCCACCAATCATCTATGTCATATATCTCTAATATTTCATATTTGTATTTTAAATGGTCAACATTTCAAGATTCCCCCATGTCTTCTGAACAAAACGGTCTCAGAATGACTGTTTTAGCCCCTACGGTTAGGAATTTATGGCTGTTTGTTTGAGGGGAGTCCTCACTATGAGAAATAGACTGCAAAAATCCTGTCTCTCTCTGTGCTGCATGTGTAAAAGCCTGCACTTGGTGCACCAGTTTTGGCGGGAAAAAGCACACAACCTCTCTGATTGGTGGATTCAAATTGAGAAGCTCACAGCTGTTTGACTGACCTAGAAACATGCTGTTAACAGCCCCTGTTCACTTGCTGCTGCTGCTGCTGCTGTGTGTGTGTGTGTGTGTGTGTGTGTGTGTGTGTGTGTGTGTGTGTGAGAGAGAGAGAGAGAGACACACACACACACACAAAGACCCTTTTTAGGGCAGCATCTCATTGTTGGATAAAAAATATAATATATTCAGACTGGTTGACTGGCATAGACCCTGTCTGTGTCTCACTCTGTACATTTGTGTATCCATATTTGATTTCTTGTGTATTTGTTGATTTGTGTATCCATATTTGATTTTGTGTATATCTGTTGGCTGTTCTTATTTGTTTTTTTCTAAATGTATTTTTATTTTATTTTTCACAGGTGAACAAAATTAGTTTTCAGCGAACTTAACCATGTTCCTTTTATTCAGCTTGTCATTTTACCTTTCCAATATTTTCACTTAAGTTGTTACTATCGTGCTCAATCATAGAATCTGTTATTATTAAGCTATATTGTGTAGGATTTCTGCTAAATCATAGTATTTCTACTATATTATATTTTTCTTTCTAAATATAGCATTTCTGCTATAGAGTAGTATTTCTGCTATGTTATAATATTTGTGCTAAACTGGAGTATTTTTGCTAAAACATAGTATTTATTTAAAATTACAATATTCATAGTATATTGCAGTGTCTCTGGTAAATCACAGCATTTCTGCTATGTTGTACTGTTTTTCTAAATCATAGTATTTCTGTAATGTTTAAGAATGTTTGGCTAAATATATTCTTTCTGTTATCTTATACTATTTCTCCTAAATTCTTGTATTTTTGAGAAGTTATCGTGTTTCTGGTAAGTTACAATATTTCTGCTAAGTTCTGCTATGCTATTGTATTTCTGCCAAGTATTGTGTTTCCTCTAAGATATTGCAGTTCTGCTAAGTTACTACATTTTAGCAAAGTTCCTTTGCTTCTGCAAAGTTTTTACAAATTCTGCAACTTTTCAGCTTTTTGCTAGTTTCAGCAGACAGCTTCAGCATTACAGCATCCACACTGCATTTTCGCAGGAAATGCAAATTTTTCTAGTTGTGTGGATGCTTTAAGCATCCACACTATTGAGTTCCTGTTTCTCTTTATTCTTTATTATTATTATTATTATTCTTCAAGTTGCTTCCGACGTTTTTCGCAGTAGAACTACTTCCACAATCTTTGTGCTATTTTCACCGTTCAAATTTTAAACTATTCTGCTATTTTTGCTCTTTCCGGCAATGACTTTTGGTATTTTCTGCTCTTATACTTTTTAAAATATTACGTTTTTTTTCCTTTAATTTGTCCCATTGAAATGAATGGGAAACTTCCGCAATTCTGCTAAATTTTGCTTGTTTTTGAAACTTAACTACTTTTTACTACTTTCACGTAGAACAACCATTCAAACTTTAAAATGTTCTCAAATTATTGGGCTATGCATGGATGATTCAGCTTTTTCATATCTGTTACCGTTTTCATCTTATCCCTCTTCAAGTTTTGAGTTTCATCTTTGTGATTTTTCACAAAATACATGCGTTGTTATGGTTGCTATGCAGTTGGTTCTAAGTGAGCCACTGTACCTTTGGCAATTTTCTCTGCATGTCCGAACAACTTCTTGCTACTCGCTCAATTTCCACTCAACCCACACAAATTATACATCAAAACGTAGGTATTTTTGCTGGCTTTCAGAAAATGTCACTATCATTGTTGTGGGATTTATAGAATTTTGGCAAATCTCCTCAGACCAACACAAAGTCTCAAAAATCCCCATAGAAAGTCAATGGAGAGTTCGTTTAAAATCACCGCTTGATTTCTGTAATGAGAGGCATTTTCGAATCGTCATATCTCCCCAACGGCGAAGTTAAGACATGAGGCTTGTGCCAATATATCTTCAGACACTCCTGATGCTCACAATTCAAGAATTGTTTTCTCATCTATTACCATTTGGCCATGAATTGGGTTTGTTTGAGGGTAGGAAATTCGTCCCTCGCTCAGATTTCTTCAGATTTCAAACTCTGGAAATGAGACACTTTTTCTCTCGTCATATCTTTTGATAGATTTCCACAGAGACCTGAAAATTTCCATGACTGTTCACCAAAGCCTGCTGTCTCTTACGGTGAAAGAATGATATCGATACTCCAAATAGATTTAGAGTTAGAAAGCGTTGTTTGAGGACTAGTCAAGGCAGATTTTGCTTGCCTCTACTCAGTTATGGTGCATTAGAAGTCAAATATCGTCAATAATTCATATTTTAATGATAAATTGTCAACATTTTAAGATTCCCCATCTCTTCTGAACAAAATGGTGTAAGAATGACTGTTCTAGCCCCTACGGTTAGGAAATTATGGCCATTTGTTTGAGAGGAATCCTCACTATGAGAAATTCACTGCAGAAATCCTGTCTCTGTGCTCTGTGTGTGTGTAAAACGGCTGCACCTGTTTTGGCGGGAAAAAGTACACAGCCTCTCTGATTGGTGGATTCAAATTTAGCAGCTCCCAGGCTGCTTGACTGAGCTAGAAACTTGATTTTTCTCTGTGTGTGTGTGTGTGTGTGTGTGTGTGTGTGTGTGTGTGTGTGTGAGACAGAGAGAGAGAGAGAGAGGCGAGAGAGAGTTTTTATGGGAGCATCTTATTGTATGATTTAAATTCAATATATTTAGACTGGTTGACTGAATTTGATCCTGTGTGTGTCTCTCTGTGCTTGTGGGACTTTTTGCAGCTGTCCATTTTGCTTTTCCAATTTTTCTATTTAAGTTATTACTATTGTGCTAAGTCATAGCATTTGTGCTGCTTTTCAGTATTTGTGCTAAATACAGCATTTGTGCTAAATCATACTATTTCTGCTATTTTATAAGATTTGTGCTAAATACAGCATTTGTGCTAAATCATACTATTTCTGCTATTTTATAGGATTTGTACTTAATATAATATTTCTGCTTAATTATAGTATTTGTGCTAAAACATAGTATTTCTACTAAACGCAGTATTTCTGGGTAATCATAGTATTTCTATGTATTCCTGCCAGCTCCTCAGGAAGCCAATCCTCTGTGAGGACTGTAATTTTCAAATTGACATATCAAGTCATGCACGGCTTCCCAGCCAGCCAATCATATCTGAGTCCTGGCACATTCAAATTTGCATATTGGGACCTTCATGGCTTCCCAGCCAGCCAATCATATCTGAGTCCTGGCACATTTAAATTTGCATATTGTTGCCTTCATGGCTTCCCAGCCAGCCAATCATATCTGAGTCCTGGCACATTTAAATTTGCATATTGGGACATTCATGGCTTCTAAGCCCACCAATCATCTATGTCATATATCTCTAATATTTCATATTTTTATTTTAAATGGTCAGCATTTCAAGATTCCCCTATGTCTTCTGAATAAAATGGTCTAAGAATGACTGTTTTAGCCCCTACGGTTAGAAATTTATGGCTGTTTGTTTGAGGGGAATTCTCACTATGAGAAATAGACTGCAAAATCCTGTCTCTCTGTGCTGCATGTGTAAAGGCCTGAACTTAGTGCACCAGTTTTGGCGGAAAAAGTACACAGCCTCTCTGATTGGTGGATTCAAATTTAGCAGCTCCCAGGCTGCTTGAATGACCTAGAAAGTTGCTCCTCTCTCCTGTGTGTGTGTGTGTGTGTGTGTGTGTGTGTGTGTGTGTGTGTGTGTGCGTGAGACAGAGAGAGAGAGAGAGAGGGAGAGAGAGTTTTATGGGAGCATCTTATTGTATGATTTAAATTCAATATATTTAGACTGGTTGACTGAATTTGATCCTGTGTGTGTCTCTCTGTGCTTGTGGGACTTTTGCAGCTGTCCATTTTGCTTTTCCAATTTTTCTATTTAAGTTATTACTATTGTGCTAAGTCATAGCATTTGTGCTGCTTTTCAGTATTTGTGCTAAATACAGCATTTGTGTTAAATCATACTATTTCTGCTATTTTATAAGATTTGTGCTAAATACAGCATTTGTGCTAAATCATACTATTTCTGCTATTTTATAGGATTTGTACTTAATATAATATTTCTGCTTAATTATAGTATTTGTGCTAAAACATAGTATTTCTACTAAACGCAGTATTTCTGGGTAATCATAGTATTTCTATGTATTCCTGCCAGCTCCTCAGGAAGCCAATCCTCTGTGAGGACTGTAATTTTCAAATTGACATATCAAGTCATGCACGGCTTCCCAGCCAGCCAATCATATCTGAGTCCTGGCACATTCAAATTTGCATATTGGGACCTTCATGGCTTCCCAGCCAGCCAATCATATCTGGGTCCTGGCACATTCATATTTGCATATTGTTACCTTCATGGCTTCCCAGCCAGCCAATCATATCTGAGTCCTGGCACATTTAAATTTGCATATTGGGACCTTCGTGGCTTCTAAGCCCACCAATCATCTATGTCATATATCTCTAATATTTCATATTTGTATTTCAAATGGTCAACATTTCAAGATTCCCCCATGTCGTCTGAACACAACGGTCTAAGAATGACCGTTTTAGCCCCTACGGTTAGGAATTTATGGCTGTTTGTTTGAGGGGAGTCCTCACTATGAGAAATAGACTGCAAAAATCCTGTCTCTCTCTGTGCTGCATGTGTAAAAGCCTGCACTTGGTGCACCAGTTTTGGCGGGAAAAAGCACACAACCTCTCTGATTGGTGGATTCAAATTGAGAAGCTCACAGCTGTTTGACTGACCTAGAAACATGCTGTTAACAGCCCCTGTTCACTTGCTGCTGCTGCTGCTGCTGTGTGTGTGTGTGTGTGTGTGTGTGTGTGTGAGAGAGAGAGAGAGAGAGAGAGAGACAGAGAGAGAGAAAGAAAGACACACACAAAGACCTTTTTTAGGGCAGCATCTCATTGGTCGATAAAAATATAATATATTCAGACTGGTTGACTGGCATAGACCCTGTTTGTGTGTGTCTCTCACTGTACATTTGTGTATCCATATTTGATTTTCTGTGTATTTGGTGATTTGTGTATCCATATTTGATTTTGTGTATCTGTTGGCTTTTCTTATTTTTTTTTTTTCTAAATGAATTTTTATTTTATTTTTTCACAGGTGAACAAAAATTAGTTTTGAGCGAACTTAACCATGTTCCTTTTTATTCAGCTTATCATTTTACCTTTCCAATATTTTCACTTAAGTTATTACTATTCTGCTCAATCATATTATCTGTTCTAAATCATTGTTATTAAGCTATATTGTAGGATTTCAGCTAAATCATAGTATTTCTACTATATTATATTTTTTTCTTTCTAAATATAGCATTTCTGCTATAGAATAGTGTTTCTGCTATATTATAATATTTGTGCTAAACTGGAGTATTTTTGCTAAAACATAGTATTTATATAAAATTACAATATTCATAGTATATTACAGTGTCTCTGGTAAATCACAGCATTTCTGCTATGTTGTACTGTTTTTCTAAATCATAGTATTTCTGTAATGTTTAAGAATGTTTGGCTAAATATATTCTTTCTGTTATCTTATACTATTTCTCCTAAATTCTTGTATTTTTGAGAAGTTATCGTGTTTCTGGTAAGTTACAATATTTCTGCTAAGTTCTGCTATGCTATTGTATTTCTGCCAAGTATTATGTTTCCTCTAAGATATTGCAGTTCTGCTAAGTTACTACATTTTAGCAAAGTTCCTTTGCTTCTGCAAAGCTTTTACAATTTCTGCAACTTCTCAGCTTTTTCAGCTAGTTTCAGCAGAAAGCTTCAGCTTTAAAGCATCCACACTGCATTTTCGCAGGAAATGCAAATTTTTCTAGTTTAACTTGACTTCTGACAGCTGACTTTTAGACACTTTCATTTAGGCAGAGTGGATTTTTCTTGCTAGTAAGTGAGGCGAGTGTTCATTCATTCGCTGACGCTCTGAACCTTTCTCGAACTTGTCTCCTGTCTTTACACACATATGAGCTTGACTGATAACACACTCTTAATCCATAGGGTTTAACATATGTCAGCTCACCCTGTGCAGCTATAGAATCTTTAACTGTTCTGGGAAAGCTTTCCACAAGCTTTAGGAGTGTTTATGGGAACTTTTGACCACTCTTCCATTTTATTATTCATTTTCAAGGCGTTGCACGGGTTAGCACCCTCATACCTTTCTGATCTTTTGAACTGGTCTGTGGATCAAAGCTCCTAGCTGTCCCGAGGTCCAGATTAAAGCACAGAGGAGATCGGGCCTTTGCTGTGACTGCTCCTAAACTCTGGAACAACCTGCCCCTTCCCATCAGGACCTCCCCAACATTAGACACTTTCAAAACCCGTTTGAAAAAGCACTTTTATTCCTTTGCTTTTAAATCAGAATGAGTTGGTACTACTTTTGTCTTATTTCTTACTCAAACCTTCTCATTTTATCACTTTTCTTAAAATTTCTCACATCTTCCTATGTTTTTATCTCATTTGATGATTTTAAATGTGCAGCACTTCTATCAACAGTTGTTGTTTTAAATGTGCTACATAAAAAAATGTGACTTTTCCAGAAGCACATTTGTGAGGTCAAACACTGATGTTGGTCGAGAAGGCCAGGCTCACAGTCTCTAACTCATCACAAAGGTGGTCTGTCAGGCTGAGGTCAGGACTCTGTGCAGGCCAGTCAGGTTTCTCCACACCAAGCTCCATCATCTCTTTATGGACCTTACTTTTTGCACTGGTGTGGAGTCATGTTGGAAGAGTAAGGAGTCATCACCAAACTGTTCCCACAAAGTTGGGAGGATAAACTTGTCCAAAATGTCTTGGTATGCTGAAGCATTAAGGGGTCATTTTACCGGAACTAAGGGGCTGAGCCTATAACACCCCCTCCACCAAACATTATACTTGGCACACTGAGGCTCAACATGTACCGTTCTCCTGGAAATTGCTAAACCCCGACTCATCGATCAGATTGGCAGACAGAGAAGCATGATTCATCCCTGCAGAGAACACGTGTCTTCTGCTCTGGAGTCCAGTGGCAGCGTGCTTTACACCACTCCATCCAACACTCTGGGTTGCTCTTGTTGATCTGAACAGCTGCTCAGCCATGGAAAAAAATTCCATGAAGCTCTCTATGCTCTGTTCTTGAGCTAATCTGAAGGCCACATGAAGTTTGGAGGTCTGTCGCGATCGACTCTGCAGAAAGTTGGCGACCTCTCTGCATCTGCTGACTCTGGCCTGTGATTTAACACGGCCTACCAATTTGTGGCTGTGTTTCTGTCATTGCCAATCACTTCCACTTTGTTATAATACCGCTAACAGTTGATTGTGGAATATTTAGTAGACAGGAAATCTTATGACTGAACTTGCTGCACAGGTAGCATCCTATCATGCTGTAATTCACTGAGCTGCTGAGAACGAGTCATTCTTTCACAAATGTTTGGAAAAACAATCTGCATGTCTAAGTGCTTGATTTTTTTTACACTATGGAAGTGATTGGAACTCCTGGATGGAATGTTGTGTTCATAACAACACAAGCGGGCAATCTTCCACCTCACCGTGACACAAAGTCTCTGTAATGTCTGTTCAGTGCGTTTACAACAAGCGAGCATGTGGCCTCCTCCTGCACGCTCTCTGTTACTGAAACCAAACAGAGTCTTTCCAGTAGTCAGATTGTGTCCAACTTTGTGCTGCGTGCTACATGTGAAAGAGGATCACTGTGGACAGCGTCCAGGCTTGAATCGCTCAACATTGACCAGATTTCAAGTGTTGAAAACAGCCATCGAAAGTCATTTAGAATTTTACCACTTTACTGAGAGCATGCTGGTTAAGGTGTGTGTGTGTGTGTGTGTGTGTGTGTGCGTGTGTGTGTGTGTGTGTGGCTTTTCAGGGCGTACCTGTTGCTTTTTTGTGATTTATGTCAAACTGATTATCCAAAGGTTGCCGAGTGTGGCACACTCATTTTAAGAGGCAGCCCTGCTGTGACTCAATGGCTGTAGCATTGTTGTGTTTCATTTCTGTTGCAGCTGAGATTTTTAGTGTTTACTGACCAAGGTTCTGGCCTTGACCGGGAGACCCGAGGGTCTTCTATTTGTGGAGCCTGAGGATGTTTGTTTTGGGCTCGTGGTTGTAAAGCTGTTGCTTTGGGGATGTTGGGGATGGTGTTGACTTTCATGCAGCATAAAGTTCTGTCCCTGTGCTCAGTTAGTATTGCCCAAAATATCGTTGGATACAGTACATTGCTTCTGCCCTGCTGTACGTGAACATAGCTGCTCTGCTGAATGCTTTTGGACCATCCACCCCTGCTGTTAAAAAAAGATATTTTTACAATTACACTTATGAGAAGCCGGTAATATTGAGACATAAAAATGATGACTTTTCAATATTTAAATTTGCTGTATCAGGATATGTAAAGTTCTCATCCCAGTGTTTGTGCTGAGAGTGAGACTTCTGCATGCATGGTGAAACATAAGTCTGGCAACACAAGTTTACACTTATTGAAATGTATCAACTTTGCCCTCTGTGATGGTCAAGAAAGATGTTAGGACTGATCAGAAAGTTTCATCTTCCAGTTTGCATTAAGAGCATTGCATTTAACTTTTATAAAACACTTTGTTTCTGAGCATCAGCAGCCCTGGAAGGAGATACTCCACTTCTGTAACAAACAGGTCTAATTTAAGCCTCTGAAATGGAATGGTGAAATTTGTTTCAGTGAAAATGAAACATGACATCTTTTGAGTTCATGTTGCAAGGCAACACGATTTAGGATTTTAGCACTTTTAGAACCGGGAGGAGGCCCCGGGGCAGACCCAGGACACGCTGGAGAGATTATATCTCTCGGATGGCCTGGGAACGCCTTGGTGTTCCCCCGGATAAGCTGGAGGAGGTGGCTGGGGAGAGGGAGGTCTGGGCTTCTCTGCTTAGGCTGCTGCCCCCGCGACCCGGCCTCGGATAAAGCGGATGAAGATGGATGGATGGATGGATGGATGGCACTTTTAGAACTGAAAGACCTGGTTGCACATTCAGGGTGCATTCCCGGGCAAGTGGTTTGCACTGGCTGCTCCAGTGTCACCTAGCCAGAGTAGGAAGGAAGGTTGTGCGACTTGATGAATAAAAAAACAACAGGCGGGGCTTCCTGGAGGCCGACTGACACAAATAGGAAATCCAGAGCACAAAGAGAGAACAGTTAGCACAGGAGCTGCCAAACTAAGCACGAGTCTGAACATTGTATATTTATACATTCCCAGCTGTGCCATGAAACTCCCGGCTCACGGTTTTCATGCTGATTTTAATACCAGAGGAGGTTTGGAGGTCTGCAGTTATTAAGTCAGCACAGAGTTGAAGACTGGTGCACCTCTGCACTCAGCGACCCCTCTAATTTTAGGTGGTCTGCCACTTCACAGCTGAGGTGCTGTGTTTCCTAAATGCTTCCACTTTGCAATAACAACTCTTACAGTTGATCATAGAATATCTAGGAGGAAAGAAATTCCACACTCTTTACTTGTTGCAATAGTGCCTCCTATAATATTATCACGCTCGGCCGACTGCTTTGCTGGGGCTTGATTTTCCATGCTAGTGGCAATGGGACTGAATAATTCACCTAAATTCACCTAAAGTCGAGATTAAGAGGTGTGGCCTAATATTTTTGTCCATGGTGATAGGTGATGCTTTCTAAGGTGTGCCACTCAGGGAACCTGCAGAAAACTGAGGGAAGCTGCGTCCCAGGGATATACAAACCAATGTGTTCACTTCCACACAGCAAGTCGGCCCCATAGACCCCTGTGTTAAAATATGGAAATAACAGTATTAACATGTTACAGCCTAAATGGAAAAACTCTTTAGGCCTCTTTGGAGAGATTCTTCCTTCAGCTGCACAGGAGTTGAATTTTATTTTGGATACTGGTAAGGATTAAAGAAAGGGGGCGTGGCTTTCACTCACAGGTATCGTGACACAGGGAGCTGTAGCGAAGTGTTCTTTGCTAGGCTTTAGCTTTGGTAATTGGGGCCACTGACATTGGCCTTTTAGTATGTTTGTGGTGTTTGTGCCTTTTGAAGCATTTTTAAGAGAATTCTTTGAAACATAATGTGGTTTGCTGTGCGGCACAGACCATGCAAGAAGTCTCTGCTTCTGTTCTGGTGCACTAATTAGCTTTGTGTGTGTGTGTGCGTGTGTGCGTGCATACAGGTCATGGTTGATAATGTCTAACATCAACAGAAATATGTTTATTTATATAAGAAAAGAACTGTTATTTTATCCATTACACTAATCCGTTTTGATGACTACGTGCTGCATCTAAAGGTCAAATCCAGCAGTTTCAAACTCAGACGTGACAGTAAAACATTCCTTCTTGCTGCTGCGATGTCCGAGTGGGAGGCAGTTCATGATTGCTTCTCAGTTGCTGCAATTTATTAGAAACTTGATACGATTTTTGAAAGTTGATATTACTGCCATAAAAAGTGTTGTTGAAGCAGTCTTGTGATTTAACAAAGTCTCTGACAGGAGAGTTTACCCGAGGATCGAAATATGATGTTTTTGTTTTCAGGCTTACGTGCAGCCAGCAGCTCTTTCCGTCTATTTTTGCCTTCCACTATTTATACATCGATTATGTTTGCACTCCACCAGGAAACTCCTGCATCCCACTGCGACTCTGACATGTAACACAGTCGACTGCTTCAGGACACACCGCAGCTGTCGATCCACACACAGATATATTAGGAACAGAGTCACGGCTCCAGATATCCCCACACTTCCCAACCCCCAGTCCCGACTCTCTGTCTCTTCATGTACTCGTTACTGTCTGCTCTCAGCTGTCTGCCGCTGCCTGTTGCCAAAGACAAGTACAACCACACTGCACTCATGCAGATGCAGCATATCTGCAAACAGTGTTTATGCTAACCTTTGAGAAGGATCCTACAGGGATCAAACTTTAACCATTCACATTGTAATGTATGAAATTAATCCGTCACATATTCTGATTCTGACTTTAGGCCCCAGTCACACAGGTGTAGATGCCGGATGGTACTGCCTAATCCAGGGGTGGGCAATCTCAGTCCACGAGGGCCGGTGTCCCTGCAGGTTTTAGATGTGTCCTCAAACCAACACAGCTGATTTAAATGGCTAAATTAGCTCCTCAACATGTCCTGAAGTTCTCCAGAGGCCTGCAACGAACTAATCATGTGATTCAGGTGTGTTGACCCAGGGTGAGATCTAAAACCTGCAGGGACACCGGCCCTTGTGGACTGAGATTGCCCACCCCTGGCCTAATCACTGGAATTCCCCAACCGGTTTGGGAGTGGTTGGTGGAGGTTGCTAGCATAGATAGATGTAGCTACTGTGACATCACTCGCTGGTTTGTGAAGCTTTTTGAAGCCTCGAGATGAACATTTTCGCTGTCGCTATCTGGGTTGCAAATAAACAGATGTGACAAGGAGGGGCGGGGCTGACTGTGAAATCGTATGCCCATTAGCGAATGACTTTCATCCTCAGTATTGAAACATGCATTGTGGTAATTTTTTATTCTTATAATGAACCACAATCAGTGACTGAGACCATAATCTCAGCAGGAATCTGTTTCCCATACAGTTCTAATGAGATTGGAAGTCTTTTTACAATCACAGCTATCGCCATCTGGTGGCCATCTGGTGCAGTTTCTGATTGTGGAAGTGCAGATTTAAGGCACTTCCACAATCCTCATTTTTCTTACCAGGAAGCTACATTTATGTTTTTTACTATCTATGGTCGCTGGTAATCAACCAACAGTCACTAGGGTGTTAGGTTGGTTTCAGAAACAACTTGCAATTGCTTTGGTCACTAGCAGGTTGCTGCAGTTGATGCCGACTCGTCTGCAAATGTAATAAACAGTAAGGAAACTGTGAAGAGTGCGGCACACGCCGCAGATGCTGACCATTCCCTTTTTCAAAGTAAAAGTTGCAGTTTTTAAAATGTGTTGGCTTCAGTGGTTATGGACATTTTTATTTTGTTACTTTGTTTGCAACAACACGTTTCCAAGTTTGACTGGTACAGTAGTTGGCAACTGTCTCCTGGCCTGTGGGACTGAGGCCTTAGTGATTAACGATCTTTACAATTGTTCCAGAAATACAGAAATATTCTTTTGGGAAAAAATATAAATGCATTTATTGTGAAAATACTTAATATCGGGGAGAATAGTGATGAGTGTCTGGTCTCAGCATCCTGACGTACACTCCATACCCTGCACTCTTCCCTTTAGGAAATGGAACAGAGTAAATTTTTATAACAAAGAACAAGGAGCCAGGCTGTCCTCGAGATCAGTACAGACAGAAAAGGAAGATGGCAAACAGAAGATGGTCAGGTCATTACATACCATCAGAGCTGATTTCTTCCAAAAGTGATCTAGCTCACCATGTTTGTTTTTGCCAAAGGACTGGTGCTGTGGCATTATCATTTAGCTCGAGTAAAGACTCACAGATTTGTTAGCATGGCCGGAGACACTTGACAATATTTATACAAAAAGAAAAAAGACAGGCCTTAGGCATGTCATTAATGCAGAATAAAATAAATGAATCAAAGATGCTAAAGTCCTTGGTTTAACAAAAACATGCAGCTAGCAGCTCCAGGCACGGTTGTAACTTTCATCCGTGGCTGCTGTAATGCAGGTTTTTAACACCGGTTAATATTAGGATGTTGACATCGTAATGGCTCCGTAACCCTGGCAGTGTTTCCACCCGCTGACTTACTAAAGTCAACACGGTCTTTCTGAGGAGCCACTGCGAGCTGTCAGCTGTTTGCTGTGAGCTTGTTTTCCAACGTTTCATCCTCCCCAACAGGTGCAGTTCTGCAGATACAATAGGACCTATGCTTCAAAAAAACAGCTTTGCTCTCAGCCTTGATCAGCATTTAGCATCAAACCACCAAGCTCTGCTGTAGATCTTTCACTGCACTGAACAGGTGGGAGACCACTCGACTCAGCTATTATGAAGGTGCCGAACATTTTCTTCCAAATTCCCGTTGCTTTTGTAAAGCTCTCACTTCTGAACGTGCACTTTTGAGGGTGTAAGAGCGAACGCTACCAAGTAAGAGGGAGGAGAACAGATCTGATTAAAGTTGAAGAAGACAGGACCACAGAAAAGAAAGAGAAGGAAGCAGGCAAACAGAGCAGGTACACAGAGCTGCTAGCTTGGGGTTAAATTACACAATCACTGTGTGCACTTTTAGCCTTTATCCTCCAGCTAAACACAACACAATAAGAGCAACATGTTGCCTCCAATGAAAATGAGAGACTTTTATTTTTGTCCCCTTGGAGTCATTTCTGTCTGCGTGTCTGCAGCTGCACAGAAACAGGAAAACTGTCACAAAACTGCAGCTTGTTGTCACATTGTTGTGATGCTGATTGACATCTTGCTTATACAGACATGAATTTACATCAGCTGTTCGGTGCATTCAGCTCCTCAGTCACTCTCAGAACAGCATTAAAAAAACCAACTGGCACACCATTTCCTCACAAAGATAATTGTCTATACTTTTAATAAATATGATTTTAGTATTTATTGTAACGCTGTAAGTATTGACCTGCTGGTTAAGAAAGGTCTTCTTATGCCTTCAGTGTTGTCAGGACTGTGATTAAGCCACTAATAAATGTAACGGGAAACACAAAAGTTTCAAGTTACATTTAATGTGTGGTAGCTAACAGCAGGTACTAAACTTAGTTTGATCATCAGTAATGTTTGCCCTTCACCCTCTTTATCCTCAGACATGTACATTAGCACTGTTACAAAGAGGTTCAAATCCACCAGCTGGCCGGGGCCTTTCTCTGTGGAGTTAGCATGTTCTCCCAGCTGCCCCGACTTCCTCTCACAGCCCAAAGACCTGTTAGGATAACTGGTGCCTTAAATTGGGTGTGGGTGTGAACATGAGTGGTTGTATGTCTCCCTGTGTCTCCCCTGAGACAGAGTGGGACATGTCTAGGATGTAACCCACCTCTCACTGCATGACAGCTGGGATAGCTTCTCCACGACAATAGTTTAAATAAGCAGAAGAGAACAGATGGATGGATGCTTTGTCATGCAAATAATACACGAGGCTGGCATTTAGCCTCCTCTGATCCAGAGATCGCTAAAGAAATTAGGTGCTTGGGATAATAATTTAAGACGTTTTTCAGCTGGTTGTATCATGAAGCAATAGATGTGCATGGTACGACCAGCTGAAAAACTCTTGAGTCATTCATTTATTAATTATTTTTTTACTGTGGCAGTTTCAGTCTTCCACACTACAGGAGATATATGCATTTGAATAATGCCCAGTGCTGCTGGAAACTGTTTAGCTGAGCTTTTTTGCAATATGGCTGCCCAGCAGAACATTATATTTACCATCTGGCAGTAAGCCTTGTGGTCTTTTTGCAACTATAAAACCACCAAAGTCTGGAAAGTTGTGAAAAGTGATGCAGAGTAAAACATCCTTGCTCTTCGACATGAGACTGCAGAGTTGTTTCTTCCTGTTTCCGCTCTCTGCTAAGCTCTACAGGCCGTCCAGAGACACGAGAACGCTTCTTCTCATTTAGCTCTCAGCAGGATCGGGACGGTAAAGGAAAGGATAAGTGTATTTCATCAATAACAAACTATTATTTTTGCAGAGCCTTTGTTTTAAAAAATCATTCAGTTGCAATTTTGCATTTTATTATTGCCACAAATCTTCTCCCACTGGCTCGTATTACCGCCGTGCTGGTCGGACATGATCGTGCAAACAACACAGAAATTACAACATTAATCTAAAGACCAGCTTGTGTTCCCACGTCTGCAGTTTTAATTTACTGACTACTAACATTTATTCACAACAGCATTTTTAATCATTTTTTTTCCTTTAGGTCTTTAGAAAAGTTGAATATGTTGTATTTTCTTCAAACTCACAACATCTATATGTTCAACCAAAGAGAGAGTAAACTTATGAAGCTAAATTTGTCACATGCTACAGCAGAGAGGCAGTCCTGATCAAAAACACGATAATGAAAACTCAGGCGTTATTGAGAATGATGCTGAGTGCACAAGATTTTTACTGAACCACCTCCAGAAGATCTCCAATAACTAAAGACTAACTCAGGGGTCTCCAACTCCAGGCGTCGAGGGCCGGTGTCCTGCAGGTTTTAGGTGTGTCCTTGATTCACAGCTGATTTAAATGGCTAAATGACCTCCACAACATGTCTTGAAGTTCTCCAGAGGCCTTTTAATGAACTAATCAGTTGATTCAGGTGTGTTGACCCAGGGTGAGATCTAAAACCTGCAGGACACCGGCCCTCGAGGCCTGGAGTAGGACACCCCTGGACTGAACAGGTCTGTAGTTACCTTCCTGCTCCCAAACCTGAAATCAGGCTTCATTGACCTGAAGTTAGTTTTTACTGTGGTCATTCATATAAAACTGGTCCCATCTGTGCTGCATACCTACACAAATGCTCTTGTGGTCGTCTCTGTCTGACTAAAAGGAGACTCAGGGACACGGTGGGTGAATGCAGGTATCCCATGGCCTAACAGTACACAGAAGCACATCATGACAGTGATTAACACTGAGAGTGTGAGATATTGAAACTATTAGTCTTGATGCCAGGGGCGGGGACAAAATCAAGCGCCTCAAACAAAGGGCAGTATACTGGATTTATGGCCATCAGTAAATCTGGTGCTAATGAACACTTTGACCTCTCATGTTGTTTATAGTCAGTACCTTGGTCCTACAGTAGGGTCACTGTTTTTATAATTGGCTAGAGTTCACCTACCGATCGTGCTGTCGATCCATCGCTAACAGTGTCGCATTTTTAATATTGCCGTGGCTTCAGTGTCTTTGATTCTGTTTTGTGGTTATGGATGTTTTTTGTGTGTTTACATATCTTAGGCTGTTTAAAAACACTTTTCTAACCAATCAGAGGGCTCAGCAGTTCCTGGGCGGAGCCTCGAAAGGTTAGAAAAAAGGTGTAATTTCTGTGTTTTTTACGTTTTTTTTACACCCAGAAGACGACTCAAGCCAATACACGTTCATGTATATTCAATGTCTTTAAGTCGATAAAATAAAGGCCCCTTTCTAGTTTTGGGTGTTTTATGCTTTTATGGGTTTATTTCCTTTGCATGAGCACCAAGTTTGATGGACACCTTTTATGAGCCGCTCACATGTTCTACATGAGATATTACTGGTTTAAACCAGAGTTATCGTGGTACTCAAGCACCCGTCTGCACTTATGCACTGTCTCTGATACTGTCTCCCCCTCCTGCAGACAGATGGACAGATAGAGCTTCAGGGCGGTTTAGGAGGAAAGCGAGAGGAAAATGAGAAGAGGGACAAAAGTGGGGTTTGAGAGCAGAGAAGGGGGGATTTGCTGAGTGAGTGATAATTTGAGGATTAGACTTTGGAGCAGGAATCGAACTGAGCGGAGCAAACGTCTTCCCACATCCGCCTGGCACTGCACAGTAAAGTCATTTCCATGGAAATTATACCCCCCCCCAACCCCCCCCGCCGCCCGTTGTTTGTGTCCATTTCGCTGCAGGGTAAATAGCACCTAAACCTTTAGAAGCCGAGCGAACAAAATGTACAGAGAGGCTGAAATTATATTCATGGAGATGTGCGTGCTTCCTCGATTCCATCAGTTTAATGAGCTGCGTCTGTAAAACCGACCGGACACCTGCAGGGTCCATCCATTACAGTCGTCCTCTTATTTATCTTCTATCAAAGTGTGATCCAGCCATCGGGCAGGTCAATTAAGAGGCTGGGTTTTTATTTATTTAGTGTGATGGCCTGGCAGAGCTCGCAGTCTTTTCACTTCATTACGGCTTCCTCAGACTTTGGCCAAACTTGGAGACACATATAATTAGTTTGCTGCTTTCAAACATAAACCACGACTCAAAAAAGAAATCAGTCAATTAATAAAATGCAAAAAACTTGTCTCTCTTCAGTTCAAACTTTAGCGTTTAATGGTTTATTTTCTGAAATAAGACTTATTATAGCTGGGCTGATTGTGCTCAGTGTGAGCTCTGTGATTGCAACCACAAATTTGAAACATCGAAATCGTATTTTTAACAAAGCAAAATAATACTTAAAGTTGGCCTTTCTAAACCTCGCAATAAAGGCTGCGATATGTTCAGACTGTGGAGGTTTAATAACTGCAATCAACTCCTCGTGTGTGTTTTTGTCACTCGCGCAACTAGAATCAATCAGTCTGTTTGTTCAGATGTTAACAGCTGGGAATTGTTATTAAAAAAGACATTTCTGCTGTGCTTTTTTCGACCAAAGTCGTGGCTACGAAAGACTCGCCACAGCTGAAAGTTTCTGACTGACTGGATTTCCAGTTTAAACTTTTAGTTGATGTCGTTATTATCAGCTTCATGCTGTTGAAAATGTTGTTTTTTTAGCATCTCAGATTCATTATAGGATAAATAGTTTTATTTAAACTAGTTTGAACCACTGTAAGGGTAAAATTGTTCTTTTTTTAAACATATGTTGCTCTTGTGACTGTAGAATTGTAAATACACTGTGTTGTCTTCAGTTCTGTTCATGCGCAGTGAGTTTGTAGTTAGGATTTTAAACAGAAAGAAGTTGTATAAATGTAGAAATATAGTTTAATTTAATTTAGCGTCAGTTACTGCTGAGCTGCAAGCTGCTTTGCAGCCCACCTCCATATGCGTTTGTGTGGGCGGGGTTGCTTCTGGTAGTATCCCCACCTTATGCTAAGGATAAGGATGCCCCACGTCAGAGCCAAATATAACATGCAGTATGCTGCCAAATATAAATTACTGCAGCTGGAAAATCTTTACCGCATCATAGGTTGACCCCAATCGTGTGATTTATAAACTCTCTTTACAGTGTAATTTTTCCTGTCATTAAGCAAATGTTATTTTTGACGAGGATACCCCGACTAAATAAATAATGCAGTTTTGCAAAGTGATGATTTTCTTGACTAGGCGATAAAAGCCTACCTGGCCCTTTGTGAAAAAATAATCACCTTCACAGTAATTAGTTCTGTTTTCATGCAAACAAAGAAAAACAGCTCCTTGTCCTTCTGCCCGCTTCTGTTGACATCTTTTTGTTCAGTCCATCGTTTTAACGATGAAGAATCTCCACAGTTTCCGCAAGAATTCATGTTAAAGTGAACCGCTAACATGTTTTGACTTTGATTTGCTGTTTACACGACTTTGAGGCTGATTACAGGCACTTAACATGATGAGGGACTTCAAGTATTACGATAATTAGCAATATGTTTGTCATATTTTAGACCCAATTAGTAGCAAACAAGTGGGGTTTAGGGAGTAGTTTGTGCTCTCACACAGGTGATGTGCGGTCCCTGCTTGTGAAGCCTCTAATCTGTCTGTACCTGCGGGGTTTAAAAGGAGAGGTCGTGATATAATATATGCTAAGTTCTTGGTAACCTATTCTGCTGTGCGTACAGGCAACAAAGTAAAACAAAAACTCTTCTGCTGAAAGACAAGCGTGCAGAATTTGATCTGTCCGAAAAAATGATGAAACCCAGCAGCTCCTGGTAGGTGACTTTCTCTTCACGATGTAATGTGTTCTGGCCCAGCAATAGATCTGCATGATACTACTAGGAAGTATCCCTCTGCTGCAGCTAAGCATGGAAACACCGCCTGGGGAAACCAGAAGCAGAAAAAAGCACTAACTTTGACTTTAAGTTTAAAAGGGGAGCCATTATGCTCATTTCTTACTCCATATTTTTATTCGTGGACTCGACTGGAGTAATTTTGCATGATTCACTGTGTAAAATATTCCTTCATCATACTGATCCTCGGTGCAGCGCCTCAGTTCATCCTGTGTCTGGAAAAAGGCATTTTTAGCTCCTCTGCTTTTAAGCTGGGATTTTTCCGACTGGTTACACTTTGTAAACACAAGACACAAAAGGTCAGCGACTTTTTGCTCATATTATCATATTTATTGTTCTTATAAATGCTGATCCCATTGTTTGAAACTAGATATGAACATCGCTGTTGAATCGATTTTAATCGGAAAATCGACAATCAAAACCCACCCCTATTCTCACCGTATGTGTCTGTGTTTTCTAATCTTTGACTGGGAGTCAAAAATCCAGGCAGACCAGCCGATCTGCACCACCTTGAAGACAAAAGCTCTCAGGACATGATTAATCGTTACAGGAGTCCCGGTCATGATGGGCCATTGTAAACTAACTCTAACGCTGTTCCCGGTCACAAAAACTGGAAACAACATCATACATCTGCTGCTATCAGAGCTTGAACATAAAATAAGTGAAATAACTATTGCAAATCTTATAAATCCTGAACTTTATTTTGCTGTTTTTATTCTCAAAGGTGTCAGTATTTACAGAATCCAGCTGTATTTCCAAAGAACAGTGCATAACTGTACAAAATGTCCTTTCTCTTTCTGTAGATCTTTGTTGTTCTATAACCTTTAACTGTCTTTAGTTTTCACCTTTGGTGTGAAGGTTGTGATCTCTTTGTTTATCCCTTTTCTTTCTCTCTCTCCTCCCATGCTTCCTTGCTCTCTCGTCTCTTCTCCTTTCCTTTGAGTTTTTTCAATGTTTTTTTTATTCTCCAAGTTCCTGAGAGGTATTTTAGCTTCTCCCGCTTTGTCTCTCTCATCTTTTCCACTTTTGTCTCCCTTGTTTCTGTTCTTCTGTGTGTGCGTACCTATCGCTGACTTCTTTTTTTAAACTCTGTCACGTCCCTGAGAGAGTACAGCATGACCGATTGGCACTTACCATAGAAATTGTTGTTCTAAATAGTCCCAGACTCCCAAACAACGCAGCAGTGTGCATACAAATGAATGTTCGGTCCGCATCAGAGAAGATGGACAACCGCGGCGAGCACCTATAATGATGATGCTGTGGATGAGCGCAGAGTGCAGTAAATACCACAGATGTTTACCGGAAACCATCTTTGAAGTGCAGAGAAGTCAAAACCTCCATCAGCTTGTGACGGCACAGGAAATGAATGCAAAGCGGTTTAGAAGAATCAGATTATATAATACATGAAAATCCTGACGGACTGCATGTGTAATATGCTAAATCAGTGACCTTACTATAATTAAATATACTAGAAAACAGCCTGTTGGTGTCTACCAAAGCATTAAGCATTAACTAAATAGTAATTATGATGTAACGACAGAGGGGGAACAAAAAGCAGAAATATGTCATTTGAGTCCTGCAGAGTGAGACGTGTCAGCTTCTGACATCAGGATGACGTTTTCCAGTTTCACAAAAAACTGAACTGATGTGAATCTGTCACATCTGGGCTGTATGCTCAGTGGGATTTCTGCTCTTCTGTAACATCTGGGCAACTTATTTCCAGAGTTGCCCACTTGTTGCTTTGACCGGGTCGCCCCACTATAGCACACTCAAACTGACCCCTTTGTTCCTTTGACTCACGTCCACATGCTTCATTGTTGTGTGTTTCTAGGAATGGAGAGCCCGTGATAGATTTTCTCTGAATGATACATTTAATAATAATGGATTGCATTGATATAGCGCTTTACAATTCCACTATTCATTCACTCACATTCACACTGCTGGAGGCAGCTACAGTTGTAGCCACAGCTGCCCTGGGGCAGGCTGACAGAAGCGAGGCTGCCATATCGCACCATCGGCCCCTCTGGCCAACACCAGTAGGCGGTAGGTGAAGTGTCTTGCCCAAGGACACAACCACAGAGACTGTCCGAGCCGGGGCTCGAACCGGCAACCTTCCGATTACAAGACAAACTGCCAACTCTTGAGCCACGATCGCCCTAAATTTAGGGACTAAATCCTAGTTTCTTATGAAACAAACTCAGATGGTGCAATGAATGAAGCAAGCGCAGTGGCTCAGCGGTTAGCACTGCAGCCACAGAGTATAAGGGAAGAGGTTCCTGTGTTTGCCTCAGATGTGACCAGTGAGATAATTTGCTCCATTATCGATTCTAATGCTAAGAAACTGAGGATCTACTGTCCACTTTCACCGTCTGTCTCTGTAGCATTAAGTGGCTGTTCGCTTTTTGGCTAGCTGCCAAATGAGGACTGTGTGGAGAAGAGCCTGTTTGAGTCACCAGACCGACAGCCTGGACTCCACAGTCCAGCTTTTCCTCATCAGGCCGGTGCACCGAGCCGTGCAATCAGCTGGCAAAGCAGATGTTCATGAGATGCGATCAGCGCTATTTTATGCTAAATCTTCTTCAAGATGGATGTGAAGAAATAAAAATCAATAGACGTTCTGACATTTCATGAACTGACCGAGTTGAGTGGGGAGTTCGCGTGTTGTCTCCATGCTGAGTTTCTTCTGCTACTGCAAAACACGCCAGCTGGATGCTGCTCATGTGTTGATGATGCTCAAAAACAGCTTCTTAATCCTGACAGTTTAACTTCTTGGTTTTTATAACTTCTAAGGTTATTATTTTTAACTGTGCATATAAAAATTAACAAATATATTTCAAAAGTAACAACAGTGTTGGAGGGAAAAAAGCCACAGTCACCCCAGAGACGGGGGGTTTAGTTCACCTCAGCAGCCAGTCTGTGTTCGTTAATCCTCTTCCACTCAGCTGCTGTACAGGTCTTCAAACTCGGCAGACAAACCCTCACACTCACTTACCCTGCCTTTGTCAGAGGTCACATAACCCTCCCCCTGGTTTCATTCAGCGGTGGAAAACAAACCAAAACTTTAGGATTTGGTAAAATCTCTGAAGAGCAACTCCAGCATCTGACCATCGTCCGTTTTAGCTCTGTGATCGCTCTCTGATCCTTCTCCACTGTACGAGGTTTTGATGTTTACCCTTCTTTGTCCTGAATGCTAAAAGTATTTAAGCAGATTAGTTCCTGTGACACTGCTCTTTTAGATAATTAGCAACATTACTTTAGATTAACTTGAACTTAACTCGATCTTGTGGATTTAGGATGAATATGATTTATGATTCTATCCTCAACATGACATGGCTCAAAGTGATGCCTCCCTATTAGCACTCTCCAGGAAACTAAAGTGAAAGCAAAGAACACCAAAGCTCAAGGTTTGAAACAGCAAAGCTTGTAAATGCTGAGCCGTTTAAGATTTTTACATTATATTTAAATTAGCAAAGCAGTGACGTGGGTGCTGCTGTGAGAGCACAGACAGGTCAGTGCAGTGATGCGGTGATGCTTCGCTCGGCGACATCATTTCAAACTGTCTCCAGTTAAGTTTTGCAAAACAAACGAGGTCATGTAACAGAGTGACTCTGCTTATGTTCCAATTAAAGAACAGCAGACGAAGACCTGTCGAGTGTGGGTAACATAAAAACAGCGCGTCGGTGAGGTTGTATAAACTAAAACAGTTTGAATTAACTTCATTACTAATAATGATTAAAGTTTCATGAAGAGGTACAAGTAGACAGTAATTAAAACATTGAAACCATGTAAAGTTCATAAAAAAGTTTCGTTTCAGTGTTTTAATTACTGCATGTACCTTAATGTTGTCCTCTTAAACTTTTTAATGCGATGTGGTGGGTCCGGGTCCTTTCTGTGTGGAGTCGGCGTGCTCTCCCCGGGTCTGCGTGGGTTTCCTGTGGATACTCTGTCAGGTTACCTGGTGAATCGGCCGTAGGTGTGAATGCTTGCCTGTCTCTACGCCTTGCCATTATGTGCCGTATTCCTCCTCCTTTTAGCTCCGTGCTGCACTGAAGGGTCAGGAGGTTCATTATTTGGTCCCATTTGTGCTAAAAACCAAAGGGCTCACATCACTCTAAAGCACTTTGGATAAAAGTGCTCTTCACAAAGAGCGCTCTTGAAAAATAAATGAAATGTGCTTTCATGCAAGAGACACAGTGAAAGCTGATACATTGTAAGTTTTTCCTCAAACTTGTTTAAGAGTTTATGAATGGAGGCATGTCAGGCTGGAATACAGACCGCGTGGGCAGCTTAGAACCACTGCAGTGGATTTTATTCTCTAATCTATACTGGACATAAAGTTATATTCAGTTACTTATAATCAGGGTTTGTTTGGTCATGGAAAAACCTGGAAACAGCTAAAATGTATTCACATCATGACAGAGTGTCCACCGTGGTTTAATGATGGCTTCATGTATTTCGAAAAACTTCGAAAGACCTTCAGGACGTCTGGAGAACAACTGCTCAAGGTCACTTTAAAAAAATGACAAGTGTGGCTCCTGAGAAGAAAATAAAAAGTGCTGTAAATACAAACTTGCAGGACGTTGTTGTATCACGTAGCTAAAACAACAGTTTCTAAAACTATTTAGGCTAATTGTGTACATGCTGGATGACAGACCACGCTTCTTACTTGATCAGTTGATCAGTTAATAAGATAAGATAAGATAACCTTTATTAGTCCCACGTGGGAGATTTTTTTGGGTCACGTTTGTTAGTGGTGGATAAATTAAAACACACTATTAAGATATTTCCAGATAATGTGCGGTTTCCATGGAGACCGTGGTTGGCTGCCACTTCATTTGATGACATTTGAAGACTACAAAAGATAATTTCACTTGTTAATGAGTTTCCTAAGTCATGCACCTCGTCACCAGAGGTGAACAAATATTAATTTAAATAGTGACCTCAGAGCAATGTCACATTCAGATCCTGATCATCAACTCTGGATCAGTAATATTTTCCTGCTCTTAAATACATTCACTATATCAGTTGTTTCATACAGCAAACCACTTTGCTTTAAGGCTCAAGCTGCTCTTTTTGCTGTCTAACTTTACTTGAATTTCATTTACCAACACTGGAGCGCGGCCATTAAAAATGCTCCAGAAGGCACCAAACACAGTCCAGTTCAAATACTGGGAGGCCAGCTGTTGGTAACAGCTGCCCCTGCTGGAGCATCTGTCAATGCAGCCACTTTGACATTAAACCATAACAACCATAACAAAAGCTGTAGGTTCTGTTTATGCCTGCTTCCAGTTTTAGTTACATTTTTGGACATAATCCACACGAACATCCTGAAATTCGACAAAAGCACACTCTGGGCTCTTGAGTATGACCGCATCCCTGTATGATCGCAGTGTACCCATCTTCTGATGGCACGCATGCCACAAAGCTCACATCATCTTCAGCTGGTTTACTGGAAATGAAGATGAGTTCACTGCACTCAAATGAGCTCCACCATCACTAGATGTCAGCCTAACAGAGCACCTTTGGGTTGTGGTGGAACTGGAGGTTTGCATCATGGATGTGCAGACGGCAACTCTGCATGAATCGTGTGACGCTGTCATGTCAACATGGCCGAAAAAAAGTAAGAGGTGAAGAATTAGAAAGTAATTCTGTCATAACTGGATCAGTGATGAAAACGCAGTGCTTCTTTTTTGCCCTGCTCACAGTGAAATATTCGTTGCGGTAATGACAGAATGCCAACTTTAGCAAATATGTTCTTTACTGACGGAGCGTCGATGCCGAAGCCTGATTTAGAGCTGCAAGAACTGTTTTTATTTGGTAAACCCCTGCTGATCTCGAAAGGCATGTGGAAGCCCACAGCAAACACCAGTCACGCTTCCAAGAATGCATTTCCAGGAAGCTGCTTTTGGCTGCGAGATTAATATTTATTTACCGTGGTTTTGGAAAGAGGAGTTGTGTGCCATCTGGTTGAGCCTCAGAAAATTCACAAGCCCTCTCGGAAAAATCCCACAAGGACTCATCGAATAGACAGAAAGATGCTGCTAACGGATGCACAGCTAAGCCAGTAGGAGGTGTCTGATATTTTCTGGATCGCAGTCAGTTCCTGTATAATACCAGCGAACAGAGACTGAGGCACTACACCAGCTACGATTTCTACTGGAGAGGATCCCCTTTCTTTGTGCCAGCAGTACTTTGCAGCACAGAACAGAAATTTCACTCGTCTGCAGCTTCAGAATAGCAGTTAAGTTGAGTTGTTGTACCACGCTGACGCTAATTAAAGAGCCTAAACATATAAAATACATGAAAAAAACTAGAAGAAATATATATATGTTATTAAACACAGAATTTAAGTGAAAAATGTGCAAATATGGAAAAAAAATGTTGACAACAGCTGTAAACAAAAAATTGTGATGTAAAGTTTTGTTCCTGCAGACTACACATTGTTGGATATCTTGACATGAAAACTGGCAAACAAGAATTTTATCGGGACAAAAATGAGCGAAATGCATTGCAATAACTTTGCACTCAGTTGGACTATTTACATATGCAAAGCAGCAAAAACAGGCATCAGAGTCTAAACTTGCTGATGGTCCTGAAACAGCCTGTGCTCGATACATCTGCACCAGGAAAAGCAACCAAATGTAAACCCAACAATGGTTGGTTCCATGTTGGAAATGCTTTCTGAGAGAGGTGATGAACTCTGATGAAGAGACCAGAGTATGATGTGCTGAATGTGCAGGCCGTCGGTCTCTAGAAGGATACATTTTGTGGAAGTCACTGACATTTCCTTCTTTTCATTTTGTTTAAACATCATCCTCGTGGACTTTTAGATTACTGGTCTACTTACAGGGTATTTTTTTAGAATCACAGCTCATCACAAATCTGTTAAATGTCAATTTGTTGTTGGGTGGTTTGACGAAACAATCGTGAATCTGGTGTCTGGGCTTTGTAAAGCTGCTTTGGATGTTATTGTTATTTTACTCAATTCAATTCTATTTTATTCAATACTTTATTGTCCCACAAGGGAAATTAGTTCAGCAACAAGGGCAACAATAAGAGTAAACAAAACAATAATAAAAAATGACAAGACAGTTAGTTACCATTAAGGAGACGGGTGCAGTGGGGATAAAAGAAACCTGGAGTTGTTTGGTCTTCCTCACAGGTACTCTAAAACGACGACCAGAGAGCAACAAGTCGAACTCGCTGTCAAGTGGTTGCTTAAAACAATTAACAATAGATTGAGCCTTCCTCAGCACGTGCTTGTTATAAATGTCCAAAAGTCCGTCTTGCCAACGCCCCAAGATTTTGCCGGCAGTTTTCCCCAAAACTCCCAGTTGATCCTTGTTCTTCTGAGTCATGTTACCAAACCAAGCAGCGATACAGAAAGAAATACAAGATTCAATAAAACTACAAACTATACTAAAGATGAAGTCGACTTCATGGCTTCATGAACTCTTTTCTTGGGCCCTCCTGTAACTGAACCACAGCTCATTGCTTCACAGAGAGGAAAATCCACTCTGACTTTTAACTCCTGTCATGTGCTGTAACTCGAAGCACATTTTAGACATCTTAAAAAAAACAAAACAAGCTACGCTAACATCCATGTACTCGTTTCCCCATCAAGACCAGCATCCTGCACTGAGTGATGCTTTTATAGGCTGCGATGTCATTAAAACAAGTACTAACACGACGTGGAACTGAAACGACGTGTTAACACAAAATCGGTGGATTGGCTGTAAATATAAATTTGCATTGTTATTCCCCTCCAGCCGTCAGCGTCAGCCGTTATATGTAAACACAAATAAGCTGTGAAAAGTTCAGCAGAAGTGCTCTGCGACTAAAGTTATTGTTGTTATTATTCAACACCGATACTTCCCCCAAGGCTGCTTCCACGGCCGAGCGTATGAGTGTTTATGGTTCATGACACAATTATGATTAAGATGTTAGCCTCTCACTGCGAGTAGCTGGTAAGGAGTGAGCAAATAAAAAGTGGGGTGGGGGGAGAAGAGAGCGAGCGAGCAGGGAAAAAAGACAAGCAATTTAGCATCAGTGTCTCACTCCTGGGACACCAGCGAGGAGCACAGTGCTGACCTGTCACTGCGCTGGGTCTCATCTAAGAGGACTCTCGACTGGTTCCTCTCACACCAACCTAAAGCCTTTCTTTCTCCTCCTCTGCCTCATTTTCTTCCTCACAACAGATAATTCATTCATTCTCCAACAGAAATGTGAAGAATTTATGCAACGCAGGTGACAACTCGATTAGTAACTAGTAATGTGACGAGTGGATTCAGTTCATTACGGCACGTTAATGTGACGACAGTGTCGCCTTGCTGGGGATCTGTTTGCTCCCGTTAACTCTGATTATATCACAATTCCTTGAATCCTAAACAATTTCTGTGTGATCGGAAAAAACAGAGGTGGGCCGATTGATTTATTTAAGTTTAAGTTAAAGAAACACTGGTGGGCGCGGGCACTACCCCTCAGCCTCTCCTTAGATGTGAGCTATAAATTTGAAAATCCACGAGATTTTCAGAAAACTTGACCTCTGACCTTCATCTCGAGGTTGCGGTCACTACGATGCACCTGTGGTATCATCATTCTTCAGTTATCGTCTTCACAAGAAGACTTGACCTCTAAGATCTAAATTCACTGTTAATTTTTAATAGATGCGTTTGTGGTATCAATTTGAAAATCCTACGATGCCTCATTCACGAGTTATTGTGTTCCCAGAGTCGGTGGAGTACCGCAATACCCTGTCAGCCTTTTACACCGAGGGAGTAAACAGTCTTGTAACCACGAAAATAATCAGCTTCTCTGAAAGTGTAGTCCTCCAAAAAAACAACGTCCATCTCCACGTTGAAGGGTTGCCATGTTTCACCGGTGAAGGGTGCATGCAACAGTGATCATGCAGCAATATGTGGCGTGCAGAGCAGCCATATGTTGCTGTAAAATGCAGCATGCAAATGTTGTGGGATTGAGTTTGATGTCTGTGCTTTGTTTGACGCCACTTGGATTAATTCTCTTAGAGAGATTAGTTAGAGAATGACATTTCTAAATGCTGCACAAAAGCAGCACAATAAATTCAAAGAGTTTGACTTGCAGTGGGAGGGTCTACCAAATCTGAGAGATCTCAGTAAAAGCTGCAATTTTGATTTTATCTAAACAGCAAAAACGCAGCGCCTGTGGAGCATGACAGTTTACACCATGTGCAATGAGTGTGCAAGGGGTTAGGGATAACGTTAGCAGCCTAGAGAAATACGGTTTATTTACGGGTAAGAATAATAATAAAAATAATAATCCCTGCAGTGCTAGAAAGGAAAGAAGCAGCCTCCATCACTACCAACAGAGACACGCAGGGGTTAAATGCAGGGATTTAGGGCTTCATGTTATTTTTGGTGATGGTAAAAGCAGGAAAAGTCGATCCCAGGAGCCTCTTTATGCTGCCAAGGAAATGCTTCTTCATCTTTACCTCCCAGTCTGCTGCCTCTCTGTCTAAATTCTGCCATCATCTCAGCTTTTCCTGTTTCTTCCCCTCATTTACCCCCCCACCGCCCTACTCTCTCCCCACCCCTCCCTGTTTCTCTCACCCATCACTGCCTGTCTGAGCACACTTTGGAGGGTGTTCAGCTCTGTCTGGTTGAAGTCCAAAACATCTAAATCACCACGGGGGGTGCCGATCCAGACTCGGAGCTTGGCAGCGTCACTCCCACTTCTTTCCGATTCTCTTTTCCCTTCGCTAATACTTGCGTGTCTCTTGCTGAAAGCCACATCTTCAGGTTTTATTTTGCTCAGCTTTAATGTGATGACGTCCTCTCTGCTCCTCTCCGCTTTAAATCCAGTCTGTGATTAAACGTTTTAACAGATAATAAATTCATGCTAGCAGAGAACCTGTTAGCTTTGGTGACATTAAAGATTAAGTTACTGTAATTATACTTGTGAAGTATGGCCTCAGGGCTCACGGGCTTATCTGTTCATAAAGGTAGATCTATGATGAGGCTCTGCTCTGTATGGCTCGCGTGTCTGAGGGCACGTTTTCAGCTAAAATTAGCAGACACTGATGTTTCTGTGCTTGTGGCATGCAGACGGTAACACCTGCATGTGTTAGATGTTCTGCTCCATACTTTTTACACACACGTGTCTTAGGACAGGAGCCTGTATATGCACAAAATTAAGAGGTACAGGTGACCACATTCAAATGTGTTATAACTTAATTGTTGGCCTGTAGTCACTCAGATGCTTCCTAAAAGGGAGATGTTGCTAAAGACATAATAATACGAGTGACACCAGAGAAAATTCTTAATACTACTGTTCGTGTGGACGGAGGATGAAAATGATGACGCAGTGAAGTGAACATTACCTTTATTTGTATTGCGTGAAAAGACAAGAGCGCGCAATAAAGTCAAAAATAAGTCGTGTCCAAATTCATGGGGTGCATCCTACTGAGGACCCGTCCTTCGCGGTCTACGTGGGCCGGGTCCTCAGAAGGTCGGGTAGGCCGGAAGTAAACGGCTATGAAATTGGACGGTCTAGCCTTCTGATTTGCATCACCGCTGTCTCGGTGGAGTTTAATAAACTCAGCCGTCTGCTCCTTCCTATCTAAAATATAACAGGACACTGGCGTAAATTCTCGACGATCTCATTCTTCTGTTTAATCAGTTTTCTGTTTGACGTTTATTCAGCTGTGTGAAAACCAAGGAGGAACCCACCCGGGGGATTAGTAAAGTTCAGTTTTATTTTATTTTATCTAATCTAATCTAATCTAACAACTTTAATCTCAGCCAAACCGATTTACTCACGAACAAATAAAACACTGAAAAAAGCCAAACAATAACATTTTTAGGTTGTCTAAGTGACTTATATATTACGTTTAACCTGAGCGAGCGAAAGTCTGCGGTGATCTGAAAATGATGTGCCGGGAGTTGTGCCCTTCTCGGCGGCTCTAGTGACCCTCGAGCTCCCGACTAGAAATCGAGCTGGTGGGTAACAGACGTCTCCGAAAACGTCGAAGCGCTTTTGCAAATATGTGATATCTTGATAAATCGAGCAGATATTTGAAGTTTACACACCCACATTCTTGCCTGAAAATAGTTAAAAGTTTATTTTGTGACCCAGAAAGATTAATAAGAGTAATTGTAAAACTTAGTAGTGGCCGCCATTGCCGGAAACTGGAGTTTGGCTGGGCCACGCTATGAATTCTGGGATATGGTGGGCCACGAAGGACACACCCCACCCATCCTTCAAATTCGGGGAAAAGGAGGACGCTTTTGTCTGCCACATTTGGAGGAGTCTATGAATTTGGACAGCCTTCGGCGTGTCGCTGTGACGTAATCGGTCTACAAATGCGTCCTCAGGAGGTTGTTTTGGAATTTGGACACCCCCTTAGTTTAGGACAGAAACACGATATCGGCTCTTTGCTAACATCTGCACAGACAGCATGCTAACAAAAAGCTAGCTAGTTGTACCATTTCCCCAAAGTGGGAAATGGTACAACTAGCTAGCTTCAGTGCTTCCTGTTTCTCATGAAAACATTTTAGAAGAAGTGATGAGCAGACAAATGGACACATTTCATATTGAATGTCAAGGAAAACAAGACATTTATTAAACCATGTGCCACAAAGCTCACTGGTAAAAACATAAAAAACTTTATATTTTATTCAACTGTCTCAACTTTAGCTTAGGTCTAATAAAACTTAAAGAATTTCGATGTCTTAACTAAATGTTTTAGTCAAAAGACAGTGACTAAATCTAAATCCAAATTTGCTGTCAAAAGTAACAAACGAATGCTAACGCTAGCTGTATGCTAGCTTTTACCTCAACTAAGTCACTGAACCATGTTTTTGGATTTATCTGATGAAGTTTCGGTTTTGGTGAGTGAACTTCTAGTGTTTTATCTGTCTCTACACTGCACCCGTACAGTTTATTTATGCAGTTCTTCAATCCATGCTTGTTCGCAGTTAGCGATGGAACTACTGCGACATCACTCGTTGCGCTCTGAGTAGTAGTAGTTAATGTCAAAATATATGGCAACTTCTTTTCTTTCTAAACTACATTCATGTTGGAGTATCTGGAAAGAAAGTAAGAATTATTTCAGTTTGTCTTTTAATTTTCTCTGTTTATTAAAAGTAAATACAGCAAAAGTAGAACAAATGAAATTAAAATGAAACAGACATTTTTTTAATGCCTATTTTGATTTCTGTCTATGAGATGAATCAGAATGTGAAACTTACTCGACATCTCTCCTTGTTAGGAATAAAGAAATGTAATTCTCAGATATTTTACTATGAAAATGCACCTTTAATATTCCACAGACAGAGAAAGTGCACTTATGAAAGCATACCAAAGAGCATAAAATTATCACTGCTGGAGTCAGGCACATTTATTTAAACAAGTCTTCATTTGCATGAAAATTCCCATCAAAAAACCTGGACCAGCAGACATAATCTGGTTTTTATTTTTATTTTTTTTTAAACAGAGATACTGTATAATCTCAAATGTAGCCTTGATACATGAGTTCATTCACCATGGCAACAGGGCTGCAGGAACTATCAGGCCCAGTTAAAGTCCGTGCTGGGTGCTGTGTTGGTAGTGCATAGGTGGTATGTAGAGCTTTGGAGAACTGTGTACATGCTGTCGGTGCTAATGTCACCAGGTTCACAGTCTGGTTATGTAAAATAACCAGGGGATACTCCTGTTACCGTTCGTGTTGTTGGTGGTCCTTTAGCTTTGCCCGTGACATTAAAGAGCGACGATTGTTACAAACAATGAAAACTGCTGACTTCAACATTCATTCTAAACCTTTAGCATCACCTCTGAGCTAGGCTGGCTTTTTGGAGGACTGCACTCAAATGCATCTCCACATGTTCCTCGCTGGCTGCTTAGCTAAAGAGCTACCAGTAAGATGTCAATGCAGGATCATAGATCTGAACTCACATCCACCACTATTTATTATGATCAAACTGGTTTTAAAGTGAAAAGGATGCCTCTATCACCTCTTGCTTGCTAGCACAGATTTTGGTATTCACATTTTTTCTTTAAAAAAACAATATTGTGTTGAGATACCGTGCATAACAGATACGATTCTTCCTCCTGGGGTAGAGGAGAACAGTTTTGCCAAATTATCCTAATCATGTGCTCAACAATGCTGTCGACAGGCCTGCTAAAGCCACTTAAATAACAAAGAGGTGAAGAATAAACCTTCTCTATAGTTGTATCCAATTATAAAATAAAAGGAAGTTACTCAGCTGTTTAAGTATTCATTATGCCCTGCAGTCAGGCCTGGCTCTGGGCCTGGCTTCACGGAATAAACTAGTAAAATTGGTTGCTTTTGTCTTCTTTTTATAGTTATTATTTAATCGATAAAAAGCGGCTGTGTCCGATCGTGGGCAGGTCACACCTTTCATTATACTATTTACCGTTATTTGTAAGTATTGTTTCATCTGCTATGGGCCAGTGAGACGGCGCAGTGTGGTGCAGCACTGAGTGCATGGCCTCGGTGTTAATGAGGGGCAACAAAGTGGGACAAAAGGCTGAACTGCTGGAGCACTTAAGAATACGGGTCAAAAAAAACCCCTTTATTTACCAAGTGCAATAACTGCACAACCATTTAACCTACTGACACTGAACAAAAACATAAAAGGTGCTTCTGGTCCGTTTATCTCGCCAACATAATACATCTTATGCCTTTGCCTTCAAACAAACATGACTAAAATAATTACACAAAGCAAAAAAACAATCATGAAGCTGTAGTGGAAAGAGTGCGCAGAACCCGCACATTCAGAGAGACAACTGAAAACTAGAAAACGTTGCATTTCCTGTAAAAATGCCGGGTGAATGGTGTGTAGTGGAAATCCTGTGCCAAAAACAGCTGAAGAAGCAGAAATATCTGCTGAAAAGAGGTGAAGAAGCTGAACTGTCTGCTGAAGATGGCTTTATTTGAAAGGGTACACTGAAGACTGTCAAGAAAGCAGAGGGAGTGCGAGCGGGGAAGACATGCGGCAACAGTCATGGGTAGGATTCGAACCTGCGCCGCCCGTTCTCAGGGGACCTGCTCATCTCAGTGAGGCAAACCAGCACTCATCCCAGAGAGAGAGAGGACGAGAGAAAAAAACGGCTTTAATTCCAGAGTTTGAAATCTGAGAGGACGACAGATTTCCTATCCTGAAAAAAACGTAATTCATGGGAAAACGGTAAATGGTATCAAAAATTTTCTTTCATTGTGAGCGTCAGGAGAGTCTGAAGATATACTGGCACAAGGCTCATGTCTCTGGATTCCACAGTTTAGGAGATATGACGAGTCGAAATGTTAAAAAGTTTAATATTTTAAAAGGTATGCAAGTTATGAGCACCAAAAGATATAGCTGGCATTAGCAGAATGGCAGAACAGTTTAAAATTTGAATGGTGAAAATAGCACAAAATCCGTGGGAGTAGTTAAGCATCAAAGAATAAAGAAAGAGGAACTCAGTAGGTTGAATTCCTATGCCATTCACCCAGTTAGCCTGAACACACGTCCATGTGTGATGTCAGAGCTCTGTGACGTGGAAACGTGGGGCCAGTGTACTGGAGTGTATAGATAGATCATGACTTTCTCCCAGGAGACATGGGGTCTTCTTCATAGTAAAAGAATAGGCGACGTTGATTTTATCAAAAAATTGTCTAGAAAGGGTTTAGGATTAAAATGTACCTTATTAACAATATTAAACAGAACTTTATGTAAGAAAGTCCAGTTTCTTCCATAGCTTGTGATATCACGCTAACATGATTGGTCAGGTAATGGTCCTAGAGCCACATGTGTATGGTGATGGAGGAACAATACCAACAGACTGTAACACACAGACCCTTAAACCCATAAAGAGAAGCCGCCTTTCTTCATTTCCATGCTCATGGATGACATAATGTGTTAGAGCGTGAGTGAGACGGGGCTGTCACTCCCAGCCTGTCAGTTTCAAACATGCAGGATTGTTTTTGTGAACCAGAAACATCATCTGTTCCCTTTTAGTTCCCAAACCTAATGTGTGAAACACTAGAGTCACCAGCACACCTCCAGCCTTCTAACACAGACGTTCCAGGTGTCCAGAGACAGGGCCAAGTCTGACTTTACCCACTTATCCCATATTGGCTTCTCTTCATTGGCTCCCTGTAGAATCACATTTAAAATCATTCTCAACACATACAACATCTTAAATAATCAGGCTCCATCCTTCTTAAAGACCTCATAGTAATCTACTGTTAAGATTAGACTTAAAACTTTCCTTTTTGATAAAGCATGTCATTAGGGTTGGATCAGGTGAGCCTGAATCCTCCCTTAGTGACACTGCTTAGGTTGCTGGGGGCTTCCCATGATGCATTAGTGTTTCCTCTTCACTCACCTTATTTTCACTCACTCTGCATTTAAACATTAGTTGTTATTAGTCCCCGGCTTTCTCCCTGCACCCCCAACCCATCACAGTCTGGTTCCTGCAGTGATAGTTGGATGATGCAGTATTAAATTACCTAAATAGTGTCAATACCAAACATTGTTAGTTTATTTTGTTTGTGAATGCATATTTTATTGGAATGCTTCATATCTAAACACTTCCTCAACAAAAGCTTGTTTAGATAGGAAGCAGCTTTCATCAGAGTTTCATCACATTTCTTCTGCTCTTTGCCTCCACCGGCTTTCACTGCATCACTGCTGATCTCTGATGTTTTTCTTGAGTTTTACAAAAGGAGCTGAAAAACTGAGGCTGTGGTGCTCCAACTAAAGAAAACGCTTGAGCTTCGCCTGTCTGGAGGTTAAAGCAGACCTGTTCCAGTCATTTCCAGGTTTTGTTGTTTGTTTTTCTACCAGAGTAGCTTTGCATGATTCACAGTTCAAAATAATCCTTATTTGAATCATACTGGGCATTGATGCTACTCTGCTCAGGATGTCTTTACTCTGTGAAACCACACAGAGCCAAAGATAAAAGCAGACATTCTACAATACTCATCTCATAATTGAGCCGTGTTCAATATGAGCATCCATCATTGTAACAGTAACATTAACACAACAGAAAACAGGGAAAAGCACAATAGGTTCTCTTCAGTGACCAACAGTCTGGGAAGTGTTTGCTTTGCATTCAGCTGATTACAATTTATTTCCACTTGCTTGTTTACTCACACATTGAAATGGCCAATAAACTCCCTCTGGCTGTCAGCCATTCCATGTATTCAAACATTTGGAGGCATGCAAGCCCCAATAATAGCCAATCCACTGGCAGCAGCCATCGGGTCCTGGTACCGATCCACATGTTGTCTATAAAAGTCCTAATGTGGAGCTGCCCGACTATTTGGCAGCAGGAATGACCAATAACATTTAGTAAAACCTCATTTCTCTCTCTAATCAGGGACAGACTTTGTTTTTCCACGATTGGGATTTCTTCAGGGTCTCTGAATGAATAGTTGGCTGAACAAGTGGCACCACTGGAAAGCAGCCGTGAAGGGAAAAAGACTCAAAGGCCAATGATTTTGATTTGCCTCCAATTTGCCACTTATTTTCTTCCTCCCTAGCTCTTCGGCTCCACTTTCTTAATGCGTGCACACACACACACACACACACACACACACACACACACACACACACACCTTGGCTCTGATGAGAGTGGCCATTATTTTTGCTTGAACCCAGCCCCATATTCGTTTCTCAGTCAGCCACTAGCCTAAGAGGTTATTGGAAAGCTATCAGAACTCTTTGTGCATGGATGGAAATTGTGTAGAAAGCACAGAGGAGAGAGCCGTTATATTTCATCACTGCAGTGCATTTATTTGATTTGTGATATACTTTGTGAGGTGAGTAGATCCACAGCGTAATACTGCAGATGTAAAGGAATAAGAACCCACTAATGCAATGTGCACTTTCCTGAAACTTTGAAAACCATTAGCAATTTGTTATTGCGTTTGAATTTTTGAATAATGTTGCCATCTGTCTGTCGAGCCGCCATGTTCTGAGATATAAACAGTAAGGTTCCCCTCGGCGTCGGTGCTTGACAGCCAATAACTGGATGCCAAGAAGTAACAGCCTGTTTTTAAAGAGCGGAAACGTCTGCATTTAAAGGTTGGAAGGGTGGTGGTGGTGGTGGTGGAGGTTTGTCTGCCAGGGGACCAGCCAGGAGTTCAGTTTCTGTGATATATTGTTTTAGTTTTTTGACCTTTCTTTGATTGACTCTTTACTTTTGCAGTTACTTCATTAGTGTGGGGAAAAGATGATGGTGGAAAGAAACCACAGGATGAGTTTCAGGATTAGGGTTACATCTCATAATTAGACCTAAGTGGGATCTGAAGAAAGTCCTGTATCACTGCTGCCCAAATCATCATGGCACAGACACCAAATAAAAAGAAAAGAAACACCATTCACTTCAACAAAGTGGCGCTATTCGATGCCCCGTAAACGGTATTGAGCTGCTCAGGCTGATGCATTCTCTCACTTTACTACTTCTAAAAAAAACATGCTTCCAATTTCAGGCAAAGACACGGAGACTAAGAAATGTATCTTAGTACCCAATAAGTTGAAGAATAGTTCATTATTTCATAGTGTCATGGTCTAGTCTCTTGGTTTCTGCCTCTGTGCTTCCTTGGGTAACGTTTTGTTTTCATGTCTGTGCCTCTCATTGTTTCAGTGTCAAGTCCGTGTCTCTGTGCCTGTCTCGTGTTTCCCCTTTTACTTTGACAGTCTCGTGTGCCGTCTTACTGTTTTCAGTTTGCTTCGCCCGGTCTCGTTGTGTGTGATTACTCCCAGCTGTGCTGTCGTTCCCTCGTTATCTCTGTGTATTTAAGCCGTCTGTCTTCCTCTGTTTGTTGTCGGATCATCTGTGTATCTCCTGCTGTATTTCACCATGTTCCAGGGTCCATGGTCCTCGTTGCTGGTTTTCATGTGCTGTGTTCCACGTCTCAGGTCTTTAGTTTCTTTATACTTATTTTTGTAGTTGCTCCCAGTTTAGGTTTTGTTTCGTCCAGTTCTTTGTCACTTTCTGCTTTTGTTTGTATTCTCTTCCTGCTGTCATTAAAATACACTTTCACTTTAAGTCCATCGTCAGTGTCGGAGTTTGGTCCATACTCTCTTTACTCCACGACAAATAGTTTATAATATGGTATGGGACAGTATGAGATTATGTAGTAGAACATGTTACGATATAAATTAATTTAATATCCCATTCAAGTTGCTCTTTAATCATAAACAGCAAAGGCAGTTTAGCTAGATTGTATTTCAGTGGAAATATTCACTAAAGGGAAATTATTTCCGGTTAAGCTGGTGTGGTCGACCGTGCACGTTCGATGACACCGGTGTGATATGTGAGGAAAAATAGGAGTAACCCTTTCTCACTGCAGGCTGTAAACATTCTTATCTGTCTTATATAAGACGTTCTGTCATGTTGTAGGTTTTCAGTGTGTAGCACATTATTAAAAAGATGATTGCACATTTTAGAGTTGAGTAAAATAGCACAAAGACACTGGTCCACTGCTCCACAGAGGTGTGGAAAGCAAATTCAGTAGTTATCCTTCAGCGTATTGCAGACAGGTGGGAGGTGGACTCTCAGTGAGGGGGTCGGACAGCCTCGTTCTCCTTTGAGGAACATTTTACCGGCACATTTTTGATCCACTTGTCACCTTAGAGCTAAAGGTCGCTGATAAGAGTGGTCTCTCCCAGGATGACAGCGTGTCCCTCCATGGGGCCTAAGTGTTCTGAATGTTCTGACGACAGTGATGAGAATCATGCTTTGGCCTCCACAGTGACAAAATCCCACCATGTGACACAGTGCAGCCCAGCATCATCATCAAAACACTGAGTGGATACGTTTTTAGAGGAATAGCAGTCCAAGGTCCAACAGACTGCCAGAGACTTCAGTCGTTTTAAGCATGCATTGCGGCAATAACATTTCCTGGACACCCCCCAAAGGTCACGCATGTGAGAATGCAAATGTCCAATGCGGTCAGACCCAACATCAGCTGCTCCTTCACCTGCCAGCTTCCTTGTACAAGGTCTGTGTCGCGTTGAATTGCAGTGTTGCGCAAATAGAAAGACTAATAATAATTAATTAACAATTAGCTGATGGGCATCATTTATCCTGATCTGTTCAGGCCGCGCCCTCCATAAACCGCAAGAGCAAGAAAGAACAATGGCGGCAAATGTCCCTGATCGATTCCCACAAATGTTCATGTCTGAAAACCGCTTTGAAAAATCAATGCCGAGGAGCATTCAAGTAGTTTTGGTGTAACGTAGTAACTCTGTACAGCATAAAAGATGAAAAGTGAAAACTTTCCTAAATCTGCATTCTTTTTAATGGCCACTAGGGGGCTGCAGGAAACTTGAGCTAACAGTAGTTTGTCTCCCATAAAAAATACTTTTTCAGTGAAAATGTAGGTCAATATCTAAAGTTTTTAAAAAAGGCTAATTTGTAAATTTTCTTCACTCTAAGTGACGTTGGCTAACAGTGCAGTGATCGTGCACTTTCACACTTTGGACATGATGAGAGAGAGTTTAAAACATCAATATATCACGAGTCTTCACAAACCCAGTGATGTCACGGCACCTGCATTCATCTTTCATGCTGTCCTCAGCTTTTCTGACCATTTATCATTTTTGAGCACATAAACTGAAAAATAAAAAATAACTGTATTATGTTTGTGATTTACTTTTTCTTATCAGCACCAACCAAGCAGAAAATGCTAGAGCATTGCTAACATGCGTGCCTGTGTGTACTAGCCCAAAGCGCTAATGTGAAAGCATAGCAGCAGCAGTTAGACTTTAAATATTTGTTTCTGAAGTTGTTCCTGCTTGCTGCAGACGTTGCGTCACCCTTCACCACCCTGACTGGAAACACATTCAGTACAGAACGCGTTCGGATCGTGGAAGGTTTTTTCTGAAATGTGACACATTTACACATGAATGGATGGGAACACACACATACTTCTCCATCTGACTTGATGCTGGTGTCACTGGGAGACTTGCTTTCCTGCCAAGCTGCCGAGGCTGTCGTCTCCACAACACCTGGAGAAGCTTGGCAACTCCTGAAGCATTCTGTGTGTTTGTGGGGTTTTTCTTCAAGGACTTTTTTCAGTTCAGTTTGTTCTGTTTCTGCAAAGCAGATTTGGTGAAAGTTGCACAAAATCACATCAAATCTGTCTGAATAAACTGCACTTTTGGAAGATATTAGCTGTATTTCTGAATGAAATTGAAAGGTGAGTGGCGTGGCCCGAGGATTTGGGGGAATTACAAATTGAGATGAAACCGAGTTGAAGTGAATAAAAACAGAGGTTTATTCACTGCAGGTTTCCAGATTTCTTTCTGAAGACTTTAACTCTGTGCAAACTTCTTTAATTTTCTCAGCTTAACAAATGTTGCTGACATATTCTGTTTCGTCTTGAAGTTTTCCTTTCACATCAGTTTAAGGGTCAGTTATCTGCGCCTGTCACACCTGAGAAGGAAGAAAAGAATCAGAAAACTAATCTAGAGAAAAGAAATTGACTGTTTTTTGTCTGTCTTTGTAGTGTGTGTGTGTGTATGTGTGTGTGTGTGTGTGTGTGTGTGTGTGTTTGCTTGGGCTTCTTTTTGTAAACAAATGTCATTTGAACTGGATTCTGTTGAAACGGGTGATTGGACAGGACAGCAGTTTGTCTGCCATGACTCGCAGCCATATTTGGAAGGGCTTCTTGCAGATGGAAACAGAAAAGAAAGTGTTGTGCAGGATGAGGGGCATCATTAATTCCCTCTCCCAGGCTCTGCGAGGATATTGCCAGAGAGCTGATCAAACAGCCTGGGCCACTTTTGGCTCATACAGCTGTTGGTCGTTGTGTTCGTGCCTGTGTTTTATGTTTTGAACCGAAGATTTGGGTACTCGTGGTAAACTGCGAGGTCAGCCTCAGATAATCAAGGGTGAACCTGTGATTTTGTCTTTACAGATAACTTGTAATTACCACATTGCAGTAATGTAATTACAAAAATAAATAAATAAAATGAATTCTTGTCTTTGGCCACCGATGTCCTCACCTAAACATCGTTTCCAGAATTTACAGCTGCCCTCGAAGCAGTCTGCCAGTCCGTTAATGTAATAGACTACTGGGAATTCTACCCTTCCGTTTTCTCCCAGTTATCAGGATTCAGATCAAGGAATGAGCAGAGCAACTGAAAATTCCCTCTCTCCTTCTCTATGGGGACGCAGAAGAGCAGCAGCCGGTCGCCTGAAGCTCATTTCTGCTGCTTGTATCTGCAGCCCGATTTTTTTATTTTTTTTTTGGTCAGTATTCACGACTTGAGGCTATAGATGAGCGTGAAAACCTAAATAGACTAAACTGACATTCGCCTTCAGGCTAAGCTCTTCCCTCCGTGATGTGGCGTCTCACTGTGGTGGAGGGCTTTGACTGATTTTCAGAGTGGACTACCCTTCACAGGCATACTACCTACAGGAAGAGCTATAGAGGTCCCTCGGCCCGTACATCACACACGGCCTTGGGGTTTTGCCAAAAGACCTCAGGGTTGGTGTCGTGTTTATGTAACGGCCCCTGATATTTCACGCAGAAATGGGCAGATTTCCTTTGACATTTTCTGTGGCTTTTCAAGTCCAGTTCATCCAGTGGAAGCATTTGTATCCTCAGTTCTTCAGAAATTCAAATGTCTCTGGTGCTTATTGATAATTGAAATAAACAGACAAGACAATCACAGCTTCACGGGTGAGATTGAGGAAGGTGGCCAATTCAGAGCCAGAAAAACAAGGAGAAAATTTGCCACGAGGATAATAACCTTCAGCTTTTTTGCATTTAAAACTAGTAAGATTCACAGTGACATTCATGTAGGGGTGTGTGTGTGTGTCTACTTTAAATGCCATTTTAGAACAATCTCCGTTTGGACAGCTTTGTGCCTCTCTTGGCTTTTGTTTATTCTCACACTGCTTATTTCAAGCTTATCTATCAGCCTAGACGTTGCTAAGCTGCACCTCTTCAGCTCTCTGCATCTCCCCTCACACAGAAATGAAAATCGGACCATACACAATGAGATTTCCCCATTTTTGCTGACTGGTGTTTTGGAGTCTCCTCTGTAGCTTTCAGCACTCTCTCACCAGGGCCCTGTCTTGTGCCATTTGTTTCAGTTAGCGGGTAATGTGTGTGGTTGTCAAAAACAATTGGCTTGGGTGGTGTGAGGCACGCACTCCAAAGCGCGACCGACAGTAAATTGTATTTTTCCACAGAGTTATTAGGCCATTATTATGGCGCTAGAAGTGAACAATGCCTCCTCATCATCAAAGGCAGACAATTAGAATCATCATTAATCGCCGCTATCGGCACATCAATGGGGCAAGGGGTTATAATGGAGTTATAGACCACTTATGGGGTAATCAATCAATGCGATCGCTAACTAAACTCTCTTTCATTGTGCCAAGGACTGAGTGGCCAGTCAGTGACTCAACCAAGAGCTATTGGATAGGAGTATGTGAGAGGAATGTTTATGGCATGTTATTTGTAGTAATGTTCAGTTGTGTCCAATCTCTTATCTTAAAGTCATTTTCCTCTGAGGCTCTGCAGAGCTGCATCCAAGCAATCATAGTCAGCTCCATCCTGCAGCCCCAAGGGGCTACAATAATGGCTGAATACATAAAGGCCAGATTAGAGTAAATTGATGCTGTTATTGCTGTTCCACACCAGCACCAGTGGAACATTTAGCAGCTAAACAGGCAGACAGTTTTCTCAGGAGACGGTGAAGACCCAATAAGAGCTCAAAGACAAACGATGATTGGACTGTGATGAATAGAAATGTTGCTCTTTTGTCTGATGAATGCTGAAATATTTACCATTACTGTTTGAAAGATGTTGCGTCAGTGCGACCAAAACAAGTTGTTTTTGATGCCAGTGAAAAGGCCACGCGCGCTAATCCAACACTTCAATGGTTACTTCTCGCTGAGACTGGCTTCAAAAACGTCCATAACACTTGGTGGCATTCAGTGAGGTACATCTGAGTACAGTGAACTCATGTTCAAGAAACCAGTTTGAGATGTGAGATTTGTGACGTGATGTATTAACCTGGTGCAAACATCCATCATCAGACCAGGAAATGTGTTTTTTGTCTGATCTTGGTGAGCTTGTATGAACTGTACCCTCAGTTTCTTGCTCTGAGCTAACAGGATGATCTTCTGCTGCTGTAGCTCATCTGCTTCAAGGCTTAAAATGTTGTTTCTGCAAAGATGCTCTTCTGCTCACCTTCATCATGGTTAATTGAGTTACTGAATTCCAAATCCCAGATTAAACCTGAAGTTATCCAGCCAAGTCCTGCTTTATACTATAGGCCTCTGGAAGAATCCTGTGTGAAGCCACATGTCAGAAATGACTCTTTTTGCAGTTTGTGAAGCACATTTACCCACTGACTAAGTACACAGTGCTTATTTGAGGAGTGGGGCCTAAAACTGAGAGGGAAGTGGATTTCCTGTTTTGTACTTGTGATGTTTTATGTAGTTGGTTTTGTGCTGTTTGGTTTTATTTGCCTTTCACAGATCTGTGACTACTGCAGCTTTAATGCAGCTTTAACTATGCAGATGCCCTGTAATCATCTCTTCAGATGAAACGGCAGCCCACAGGGGACAAAAACACAGCATCATGACACTTATTTGCCTTATAAAAGCTATCCAAATAAACAATGTTGTCAGTGCGAACCGGGCTTTCAGCAAACCCCAGAGAAACAGCCTTGTTAGCAGGAAGCAACCCTAAGGTCAGCGTGCTGCCCTCGGCTATAATCCTTTCTCTCTTATTCTCTGTCTCCTCTCAGATGACCCAAGAACAGTGCACTCATAGGAACAATGTCCAGAGTTCAGAGAAACCACAAGTGTACAAAGTGGGAATATACGGCTGGAGGAAACGCTGCCTTTACTTCTTCGTCCTGCTGCTGATGATCCTGATCCTGATCAACTTGGCACTAACTATCTGGATCCTCAAAGTCATGAACTTCACCATAGTAAGTCGCATATTTTTATCATTTGCATGCTGCTGGCGTTTCCTCACACAACCTTAAAATACTTGTTTTTCAGTCATCACACCGCTTAGATTTCCTCCTTACATGTGAATCACACTTTTACGTCAGATCTACATCTTAACTTCCGCCATAACTGGGTTTCTATCTTAACCCTACACCGCCACCTTCTACATGACCTGACGTGAACCTCCCGAGAAATATAAATACACATCGGGTCAGCGCGTACCACAACGACCGGAATGGCGTGGAAGGTTACGGTGTAGTGATAAAAGGAGTTTTGTAAGTTATGATGTACATAAAATATGATGCTTATGATGGGCCGGTCAGAATCATTAGATACTGAGCCTTTGTCTTTGAGGTTCATCTCTGTAACCGCTCGACATTTAAACCGCTGCTTCACTCCGATGCCGTGCTTTTATTTATTATTTATTTATACCACATCAGGGCTTGCTTGTTCATAAGCTTCAGATGTGATAGCTTTTTAAATTTTCATGCAGTTGATTGCACACTTTGTTGGTGAAATGCTCGGCAGATTGACTGCCTCTGCAGGTGGTTTGAGCAACGAGAGAAACGCCAGGCGTCTTGGACTTGTTTTGAAATTACAGCTTAATTTCAGAAACTGCCTTTTTACAACTTCTCTGTATAACTCCATTTTCAGCTGCGTTACTTTTTTCTTCTGCTCCTCCTTTGCAACTTGTCTCCATCTTGTAAAAAAACAAAAAACAATCACAAAACAATTTGTTCTCACCACACAGACTGCAGTTTGCCTAACTGAACCTGATCTAAAGGATAAAACCTGAACTGTAAAGCTGTCGCCCTCCTCCTCCTCCTCCTCCTCCCGGAGCTCCTCCATGCTACCACTACATCAAACAAAACAAACGCTTGGAGCTCCGCTTTTTCACATATGAATAACTTTACCGGAGAATCACACAGCAGACTAATTTGCATCAAGATTGCTCTATTTTCTGTGCTAAGCAGGCACTGCCGGATTGTTTTCATACAGCACTTTCCACAGATCCCATTGCTAAGCAATATTTTTATATATTTAACGTAGATGAGCTTTCACTCTGTTGCAGACATTTTGTGTCATCGTCTGCTACGTATCCAAGTGGAAGTCTTTAACAACAGATCTGAACTGCTGTTATCTGAACCACAGGCCTGTTAGTATCCCAGCCTGCTTCATGGCAAAGACTACCAATTCATTTAGATTCAGTTCAATTCAGTTTTGCTTACATAGTGAAAAATCACCCCGACAGTCTCCTCAATGCATTTTATATTGTGAGGTAAAGACCCTAACAATCACACAACCCCCTGTGAGAAAGCACCAGGTGACAGTGGGGAGGAAAAACTCCCTTTTAACAGGAAGAAGCCTCCTGCACGACCAGGCTCAGGGAGGGGCGGGGCCATCTGCAACGTGCGGTTAGGGGTGAGGGGAGGACAACAGGACAAGGACACACTGTGCAAGAGAGCCAGAGATTATTAATAAGAGTGGTGTATAAACAGTCAGTGCATCATGGGAAGCCCACAGCAGCCCAGCCCTACTGCAGCGTAACAACGGGAGGATTCAGGGTCACCTGATCCTAACTATATGCTTTATTAAAAAGGAAAGTTTTAAACATAGGGAGGGTGTCTGTCTCCTGAATCCAAACTGGCACCAGTGTTACCAGTGTAGCCAGCAGCCATGCTCCCGTGCACAGCAGATCCTGTTTACCCTCTTTTATCGATTAATGCTTCAGATCTATTTTTGGCTTCATGATGCAAACTGTTAACATCACTGGATGTCGGTCATTGCGTGGTCCAACATTTTTTTTTGTAACTGTGTGTTTATTGAATTTTAAACTTTACACTGACACCAAAATTAAACAAGACAAAACCAACATAATAGAACAAAACAAAACAAACAGACAAACAAACAGACAAACAAACAACCCGGCTCATGAATACAAAGAAATAAATAGAAAATCCAGACATTTTAATTATAAGATACGATTAACAATACATATATGTAAAATAGCAGTGATCTGCTTGCATTACACCAAGGCCCGTGAGAAAATAGCAGAGATATCCAGACCAACATACGCCATAAATGGGTCCCCTATTTTATGAAACTTTTTGTTCCTACTATGTAGCCTACATGTTAAGAAATCTAATGACACATATTCCAATACTGTCCGGTGCCATTGAGTTTTAGATGGGGCCGTGTCCGTGATCCAGTTCAAAAGGACACATTTCCTCACACAGAATGTTAACAGTGCACAGACCTGCTTTCCAAACTTCCCCCTGATTTTGTCATTTGCCACTCCAAGTAGCATGCACAGTGGATTACATTCAGTGTCAGTGGTGAAGATCTTATCCAGTTCGCGCTTTATGAGAAACCAGAATTGTTGTATTTTCCGCCAGGACCATAGACAGCGCGTTAGGTTGCCCACCTCTATTTTACATTGAGGGCACAGCGGAGAAAGTCTGAATTGTATTTATGGCGTTGAGAAGGTGATATGTGAGCTCTGTGTAGGATTTTTAGTTGGATTGCCTTTACTTTATTACAGACGCTCAGAGATTTAGCATTCTCCCAGACTTCGTCCCATACCTCGTCACTGATCCCTATATGTAATCCTTTTTCCCAAGTCCTCTTCAGATAGGTTGTGTCAGTGACCCCAAATTTTGTTAACAGGCCATAGCAAATTTTTATAGAAGTTCTAAGATTTGGCTGAAATATCTGCTTTTCACATTTAGAGACGGTCTGATTAGTGAGTATCGTTGTAGCCCTTTGTATATGGTCCCTCACTTGTAAATATCTAAAAAAGTCATGCCCATGAATGTTGTATTTATCGATTAACTGGTTAAAGGACATAAGATTAGACCCGTCCATTAAGTCAGAAAAGGTAGAAATACCATTCGCAGCCCATTTCCGAAAGCCAGGGTCAGTGGTCCCAGGCAAAAAAAGAGGATAATCGGATAGGGGAGTGAAAAGAGATGTTAAGTGAGACCTTCCTGCTAGTTTTTGAACCATTCGCCAAGCTTTAACAGTAGCTAATGTGAGTGGGTTGCTACAGAGCGTCGTTAAGGTCTTAAGTTTCCCCACAAAAAGCAAACTTTTCAGAGGGAAGTTAGACATAGAGCTCTCAATATCCAACCAGTGTGGTCCGACATTCATCCGCTTCACTTATGGGGGATTTCCCTTGTATGTTAAAGAGCATAATGTAAGCTTAGAGAAATTAAAACAGATAGCTGACTGTTGTAGTCAAAGACCGAGCTGAGATCTGGCCTGTGGTTGATGCAGGGTTTTCTTTTTGTGTCATTCTCTGCACAGTTTCAAATCGCACCAGGAGCATTTCAGCAGTGGGCCGTGTAGTCAGCATGGGGTCTTTCATTCTGAAGCTTGACCGGATTCTCTTTGCATTTCTCTGTCTGACTTCCTGCCCTCCAGCTCTGCAAAGCTTGAAGTGGCTTCTGTGTAAAACAGACCGGACACTGCTCTAAGTGGCACAGAGCAGAGAGCGGCTCTGGGACGCTTGTGAAATGTGCTTCAGAGCATTTGGTGGAATAAGGAACGAATATCAGCTCCAGCTTCAGAGCTGTGAGGCGATGCAGTCCTGCCTGGTGTGTGTTGGGGTTAACTTACAGATAGTAATGATTCAGTACTCAGTAGCCTCTCAGTTTGATGCACCACTTAACTTGAGAGAGCACAGAAAGAGCAAGTAATTATTTTATGCTGATGAATTAATGTGGGAGTACTCCCTGCCTGGGCTGCATGAGGCGTCTTTCACGGTACTCTGTGATATTTTCTAATCCTTAACTACTTTGTGCTGCTCATCGGAAGATCCTGACTTAATCAGGGACCACTCATAATAAAGCGGTCAGTGTACTCATTATCACATGATTCATGATATTCATGAATCATTTATGATTTATCAATATAGATCAGTTTGTTCTCGTCATTATCTACAGTCCTGAAGTCCACTAAGAATCACAGGAAATACAACGCTCATTAATTATCCAGTAATGAATCGGCCCTGAATCTTTGTTTAGTGCATGACTGAATATTCATGTTTACACTGGTTTGTTTGTTTCAGTGTTCACAGATCCTGGAAATCCTCACTCACTAGTTTTTGTGCCAGAAACCCAAAAATTGCCATGATCACTAACACCTGCTGCAGCAAACAGTGTCGAGATAACGGTGCGTTCATGTTCTCACTGAGGTGCAAAACAAACTGGACCCATTTCAAACACCGTATAAAGGGGAAGCAGTAAAGAGGTGCTTTACCGTCATCATGATCAACCAAAACAACATGAATGTGCTGAGTTTTTGCACTTTTACTGCAATTGACACTCGAAGAATTAGTCTCAACCGAATGGTGTCGCAGCTAAAGCTGAACAGCACGATCGCGACACGTTTACAGATGATGTAGTGTTTGTTGGTTTGATCACAGAAGATGAAACACCACATTGTGCACACCCGAGGGAGCTTTTTAGTTGTTGTCATTATTAAGAAAAGATTCCACTTTATTTTACCTGGAAGCTGCAGCAGTGGATGGCCTGCACCTTGCCTATCATTCATTTGTGGAGAGCAATCTTACTCTGTTTTATTGCCTGGTACTGTGTGATGTCCATTGATAGGACAAGTACAATAAGAATGTTCACATGTCCGGTAAGACTGCAGGTCAACAACAAGACGGTGGACACAGCTTTGATCTGAGTGGTGGGGAAAGGCTTTTGTGTTCATGAAGAACATTGCTGTTAAATGTATGGAGTGTCTTTTATTGTGATGTGTTTTCTATTTTGTATTTATCTGAGAGTTTCCACAGACAGAGGAGAGTTTCTTGACGGATATTAACTCACTTATGTAATCATAAATCACTTGCGCTGAAGAAGAGCTTCTTGCTCACAGCTGTCAGCCTGATAAACTCTGGACACTAACAGCCACACACCAAGATGAAATGAAAGGGGTAAGATTTATTTTTATAGGTTATCATGCAATTATTTTACATTTCACCAGACTGGGCTGTGTGAGGTCCACAAGCTCTGCTGTCTTTCTGCAGTCGATCCTAGAATCTAAATTTGATACCAATACCCAGGAAAATCAGTAAGGCTATTTTTAAGTAGTGCAAAAAAACAAAAAAGACAATGTTTTTCGGGCATTTTTCAGCAGGTATATCATGGTTCTGATGGCTTCTGGTGGTGCTTTACTTTGATCAGCTTCAATCTTGGACTTGAGAGATTGAAATTTACTGTCTTACCTTTTTGGCCATAAGCAAATACAACAAATCAAATTTAGAATTTTTGTTTTTATAGCAAAGACTTTACAAAAGGCTTTTATATTAAAAAATACAAAAAAGCAGCATAAACTAAAAGGTTCTGTTGAAGATGTCTAATCAACTGTATGTGCTCGAGTGCATCTTTAGTCCAAATGCCCCAAACTATTTGACAGTTCATGTTTTTTACGTCACGAATTGTGTGCACAATAAAAAATGTTAAACTCATCCTTGTACAGCCCAGCTCATCCAAATCAACCGCGTTGCTCTGTCTAAGACTCTGAGATGAGCTTTAAGTGCCTCAGACTGTTCCTCTTTCCCTCACTGCTTCCCTCCCGTTTATTTCTCCTTGCTGTTGCCGTCTGTCTCCCTGCTTAGTAATCCACTGTCCCTGTGACGAGTCAGATGCAACAGAGTACAAGACACATTTTCAGTACACTGCACATAGAAACACGTGCGAGCACAACATATGGCCGCTGCTGTGAATAAAACATGAAGTCTGCTTCACAGCGGGGCTTTAATATGAGATCTACATAAATCAGAAAGCAGTTTCTCTGAAGCTGAGCCGTATGTTCTGACAGAGAGCTGCACAGGGAATGTTAGAATGTTTTTAATGCGTCACCCTGCTGAGTATAGAATAAGGAAATCATTTGAAATGTGGTAGATGCATTTCAAAAGGAAGGACTTAAAGTCGCAGCAAACCAAGGAAAGACACGTCTGCTTCTACCTCCAGCTCCAATCAGCAAGTCCTTCTCACAGAGGTGGACCTGACAACAAAATAAACATTAATTATTATTTTTATAAGAACTATATTTAACCTGACGTTCCATGTGCCAATGTAGGTTCTCCTGGTCGAAAGAAGAATTGGTTTGGTGGCTTCCTTTCGGCTTTCACCACCTACGGTCATTCAGGAAATTAGTCTCTGTTTTTTTTTAGCATTTCTGTAGCAGTTGAGTTTTTTCCGGGGTGAGGTTAACCCCACGTCCCTCCTCTTGTTTTTATCTGGGCTTGGGACTGGCAGTGGCGGAAAAGATGATGCTGGGTAGGGCACGCTCTATGCAAACCACCAACCAACATCACCAGGCAGGCAGAGGAAAGCAAAAGAGAGAAACACCTGGTGATGGACCTCAAGGCAGAAGCACAAAAGATGGGCTACACCTGGATGCAACAAATGGTCCAGGACAAATGTCTGGAGCTCTACTTTTGGCAGCCCATACCCTCGGACGGGCAGTATTAGTAGTAGTACTATATTAAACCAGCTAACATGCTTTTCAGGTGCAGCTTGCAGCCCTGTCTCAGTCTTTATTTGGTCTTGGCCACAAAAGCCAAGCGGCTAACAAAAGCTAGCCAGTGCTCACAGATCTTATTCTGCTCGCTTTTACTCTCGTCTGGTGAAATCCAGAAAACAATTCATACAAAAGTATAAAGACTTGCATGAAAAGGCTCTTGCATATATAGCAGAGCTGCTGACACCTTATTTACTATTTATTTATTCATTCATCATTATTATGATTATTATTGAAATTAAATATACAAAAGTCAGATGAAGGAGCGGAGTATGGCTGGATGGGGAGGAGAAGGAGATTTGTATTTTGCAAAGTTTTTTTTTTTCTCGGACAGAATGCGTAGTTTATTTTAACAAAGTTAACCTAGTTTTTTACTATAAAGAGTGTGATCAAAACAAAAAAATATCCAGTACTGGTTTATGTTTTACAACCTTTCACAGTACAGAAAGAGGCTGGTCTAGAAACTTTTATTAATATCTTTAAAACAAAAACAGCACAAACAAAAGTTTTCACAGCACAAATGTTTGACATCAATTTAGTTTGATTTGCAGACGGTGGGGGTCCAAGAGACTCGAACACTTGTTTATCTTTACAACAAAAAACTGAAGTATTTTTAACTTTAACAGACTGCAAGTTTGGAAACTTAACCAAATAAGTAACTATTTGAATGGCTAAACCAAAGCGTTATATTACATGTTTTAACAAAAAAAGTTGTTTAATTAAACACTAAATTGCACTGGGCTCTTTCTTACGTATACGAACATCAGAGCTCTTCAAAGGTCAACATTTACACAAATCTGAATTCGAACCTGATCTCTCCTCATCAAAGGTAATTAAAGATTTTGTAGGGACGCCACGTCCAGCACAGCAGCACAGTCAGCTGTTTAATCCAGAGTCAAATTATCACTTTTAATTCTTAAATTTTTTTATCAAATCAATGAATGTATTCAAATTAGCTGTGCTCACTGAGGATTAGAATGAGTAGGAGGTGGAACAGGAGGTTTAGTGTAAATATTTCTGCGTACCTCCGTCACTTCCAGACTGCAATAATAGAAACATGTGAATAATGAATATGGACAAGCAGTGGTCATGAGGGAGAGGGATGCTTGTGTGTGTGGGAGGCTCTGAGGTTACTTAAAAATGCACAACGAGCACCCCTTAAACAAAGTTTAACCTTTGTCGTACTGTGTTGGTATGCATGCCAAAATTTGGCACTGTGTGTTTGTGCACTTGAGCTTTTTTTTTTTTTTTTAAATATTAATGTGAATTTTACATTGCCACTTAGCGACCCTGCATAAATGGCTTATAGCAAAACATTAAATTCCTCCTACATTTAGCCTTAATGCCTTTCACTCTTACAAAAAATGGCTGTAGATAGTTTTTTCAGACAAGGTGTCTCTTGTTGTTTCTTGTTTTGTTGCCTTGATGGCCGTTAAAACAACCTCCTTCCAACAGCACCCTGCATGTATGATTATTAAGAGCTAAGAGTTATAGCCCTGGTGTCACTGGCAACCAGTCGTTTGCTACACTGCAGGTGGATATTTCTTACTTTTAAGGTGGAATTGCCAGAGATCTCTTTGAGTTTAAGCTAAGTTTTTTATGAAATTGCACTTTTTGGAGTTTTGCCTCTGTGGACTAGCACAGTGACTTTTAAATCAAATCATACTCGACATGTAATCAGAGTGCACAGTTTCAGCTTTAATTGAAGGGGTTTAAGTATGGCATTAGCTGTTCAGGAAATACAACCATTTTTACATTAATTGGACACCTGACAATCTGATTGGATGGCTCTTCAAAGTAAAAATGGTTAAAAATGCAAAGCACACAGCAAAAGCAACCCAGGAGTTTCTCAAAGTAAAGAAAGTAGGTGTTTTGTTCCACTCAAAGGTGAGTCGTCTGATCTAAACCCAATAGATCAGGTTTCAGTCATGCTTCAGACGAACTACAAAGATAGTTGGACACTGTAGCATGGCCACAATTACTGCAACAGTGTCCAGTGAAATGGTTGCTTCTAAGACGGGGACCTGATCTGTGACCACACGCCATCAACTGCAGTTTTGAAAGCAACTCATGATGGGGATAAGATGGCAGTTAGACCGAGTCTGTTTCCTGTCAGATTGAAATGGTTTCAAGGTGGTAATTACAAGTAATCTGTTTGTGATAATATCGTGAAAATCACAAAACGGTTGTTGTTTGTACCAAATTGTTGCCGTCTACAGTCAAGGCTTTACCTCACAGATCTGAAACGGGAAAAAACACAAAACAAAACAACTGCAAAACAGAATAAGGGCAGCCTTGCTTTGATATAGAAATAGAACTTAAATAGAATCATTTGGCACCAGTTGAGTCAGATGAGTTGCAGAATGACTCAAATTGATTGTTAGACATTGTTTATAGATTAGATTAGAGGACGAGTTCTTGCAAACCACTGAGTGAGTGAACTTTGTCCAAGCCAGACTGTGAGACAGGTCGCCTCCCACCAGGTGACCTGTGCAGAGAGGTCGGCCACAGGTTGGGAATGTTGCATGTGCAACCTTTAGACAACAAATTGGGCACTGCAACTGCCTGCAAATCATTTGCAAAATGCAAAAGAATTCAATGCAACCACTCTTTTTTTCCTAGCTTCAGACAGTTATTGACAGAAAAGTAGTATTAAAATATTAAAAACAATCCTCATATTTAAAATTCTGGTACTCCCTCCGGTTCCTTTTCAGACTCTGAAAATGGGGAACTATGTTTAAAAAATGGTTATCAAAAGTTCCTAAACAGTTAATGGGTTCTTGTGTTAAAACACATCTTGACTGTTTGATCTCAGTCCTCTGTGGTGACCTACCGAGGCAAAAATACAGAAATTTCATAATATCCAAATACTTTTGGACCTGACTGCAGGAGTGTATTTTTCCTCCATGGAGAGATTCACTAATGATCTTCTTGGATATATTTCACCAACTTAGATTTCATCAGCCTGTTGTGCCAGACAAACAGTTCAAATCTTTCAGGGGAACAAACATCAGTGAAGTTTACCGTGACCTTGTTCAAACATGCAGTTTCTTATGGCGTCTTTTTTTGGTGTCCTGAATGTTTGCTAATGAAATTTTGCAGCTCAAACACATCCCACAAATGCTATGTTTAAAAAAACAAACATATAGTTGGGTGCTAAATTCTTTCAGACAAACTTCAAACAGAATTCCTTTTGTGGAAAAAGTGCATCAAGTCATCAGATCCACTTGATGCAGCTGCTGGTTGTTAGAGCAGAAACACGAGGTCACACATATTACTGCATGACATTTTCCCCATCTGAGGAAATGCTCTCCTCGGTATCCTGAGCTATTATGAAAATGTGTGTCAAGTTCAACCTGAGAGCTCCATGCTCTACAAATGGCCCCTTTGAAGTCATGTATTAGTGCAGGTCAGCAGATTATCAATTGATGCAATTGGATCACTGTTGAGTTCACACAAGCAAGCAAAGATACACCAATGGGATTAAATTATTTGTGCACCATGGAGTGTAAAAATGATGCGCGTGGAAACGAATGGAAATGTTTACATAAGACGTTTGGTTGGGTTTGAGCACTCGCCTCCAGCCGTGAGGCTTCAGATCGAAAAGTGACAAGTTTGGAGCGACTTTCACTTTTTACTGATGTCCTAACTCGTTGCATCACATGCACAGCTTTGGCTAAGCATTAATGCCCTGCTTGCCCTGCAGCACTCACCAGTCAAACATGGAGCAATATTTCAGGTTTGAATCAGCGGGTGTCGTTCTTGTGTCTCTTTATCTGCTGTTTGGTTAAAACTGTGTTGTATTCTAACACTTAAAGAACTTCTGGGCTCTCCCAAAACACGGCTGTTTTGGGAAATGCGTTGTTTTTTGACAATGTACAGAATGAATGGTGGCAGCTGAATGTTTCAAAAAATGTCCTCTTTCCTAACGTTTGCTTCATGTAAACCATCATGAGGTCAAGGAAAGGTGTGAAGAAGAACTCACGTTGCCTTAGGAAAAGAGATCTGATCATAGAATCCAGCTGCTCTTGTACAATAATGTGAAGGCTTGCTGTGCTGAAACTTTGATGTCATCGTAGCTGCTTCACCCGCTGTGTTAGTTCAGGGATGCCGTGTAAGAGCTGACATGCTTCTGAAAAATATCACCTGATTATTAAGAATCAATTATTATTAAGGTTTAAAAAAGACTCACCTGTTATAATGTTGAAGTAAAATGTTTTTTATTGGGAAATGTTTCTTCCTCCGCCTTGCTGTTCAGTCACATATAGACTTCCCACTGAAGAGTTGATCCACTTTAACTCCTGCCTTTATTAAGATTTTCATTATCTTTCAAGTAAAAGTCATCAATGATGAGCCTAAAGGCAAAATGAAGATGTGACCCATCCAGACTGAGATATGCATTTACATGCATCGCCTGTCAGTTATGTTGTTTCCATGAACGATCTGATGCTTTCAAATGTAAGTTGACATTAGGAAGGATGCTCCAGTGTCTCCTTTGCTAAAGGAGATAATAAAGGAAGCATTTAGGAACCTTTCCTAAACATTCAGAGAATTCGACCTGGGTAAGAATTTACTTTCATTTTTCCATCAGTACTGACAAATATCTTTACCACAGGATCATTTTGTCCTCTCTTAATTTGATATATATTTACACTTTTCTTGAGTGTTTTATATGCAATGCTGAACATTTCTACATTGGGGGTTAAAGCAGCTGTGGTACGATGGGCCGCCTGCAGCTGGGCTTCAGAGGCCATGTCAGAAACAAGAAGAGCTCAGGGCAGGCAAGTCATTAAAAGTTAAGAGAATCACCATAAATTTCAAATGAAGAGTTAAAATGCTGCTAATTAAGATTGCACTTAATTAGGAGCAGCCACTTTCATTTCACCCACTTTTCCTTTTTTATTATGTCATCAGCCACAACAGTGCAGCTGAAATCCCCCGTGGGCTCCTGCTCTTGTGCAGCTGCTTCTGTCTGAAAAGGTCTGCGAGACCCAGAAATGAATCGCTGCATCAGTCGTGCATAGAGCGGATAATGTGGCAGGAGACTTACGCACCGATCTGCTCTGAAAGTGTGGATCTGTGCAGATCTGTAGGCTGTAATGATGCGCTTTGTCTGTAAGATCTGCAGCTTCAATCAGGCTCCAGCTGACTTTATGCCTGTGTGCTGTTTGTCATGCAGTTGTGTACGAGTCTGTTACTTCTTGCGCCTGTCTCAGGAGACGTACAGCTCGTAGAGCTGCGTTTTCAGCCACCGATTATTTTAAATAGGCTCGCCGCTGCAGCAAAGACAGCCGGGGACTCTCAGATTGAGACAGATTAAACGGGCTGCACCTCATGTACATGGACCAGAGTCGGTGAGGTAATGAGTTAAAGGGGGGAGGGGGAGTGATGTATTAGCTGCCCTCCCACCCGGGTGTTTCCACTCCAGCAAACCAGGCCTGTTTCTCAGCCAGAGAAGCTGACTGCAGGTAGGAGGCGACCAGTGTAACCGAGAGCCTTCGGTGAACATTTCCTTTCATCTTGATTATCTGAACCTCATCCGCCCCCCACGCACACCCAGACAAAGAAATACAATTTAAAAAACTCCCAGAGGATTTATGTCCTTCCAGGTGGGTCCACAAAACCTGTTCTGATTCCACCTTAGCCTCATTTAGTGTCTCATTCACAGGATGGGATCACTAACTATTGCAATTTCCCAATGTACACATTCAAAATCTTACAATTGAATCATAAATCCTGGCCTGGGGTCATTTAAAAATACATATAGACATATATGTATAAGTATATAAGTATTTGGGGATAAATCTTGCACCACTGATGTTGGTTTCAGTTTTATTTGTCATAACTAAACAACAAAATCAATTTGAGGACATCAGTTATACAGTATGGATTAAGACTAGAAATAAAAGAAACCCATCCATCCACTCATCTTCTTACCCCGGGGTCCAGGTCACAGGGGCAGCAGTACAACTGTTCTGTTTCGGGGGTCGTCTCGTTGTTGCCCCTCTAGTGCACCTGTTCATTAACACCAAAGCACCTGAAACTGCTTAAATGACCAGATGAATATCCCAGAAGGTTAACTGACTTCATGCTGCACGCTGATTAAAAAGCATTCCTGTCATTTCCTTAAGCAGAGTATTACTATCAAATTTCAGTGTTATTGTAATCTAACACAGGCTACATTTAAAGAAGCAGTACCTGCAAACTGCAAATAGTTTAATTTTAAAGCTGAAGAAAGGGGGATGGTGGGGATGGTGACTGAAACATGGCTCATGTGAAACCACTGCACGCGGTCATCATGCACATGTTTATATGATTCAGTCACCTTAATTAAATCAAAAATACTCAAAGTATCTGCAGCCAGAATGGGACTGAAAACCTTTCTGATCTAAATCCAAATGAAGAAGAAGTCACAGTCCATCACAGAAAGGTTGGATCATCTCTGAGTCTGAATTTAGATAATGTAATTTCAACCGTTTTAGATAATTTCCCGGTCCTTTCAGGCATTCATAATACTGTGTACACAGCGCATATTCAAAGAAGGCAATTGATTTACAAAACATCATTATGCAGACGGGCAGAAGTTAACTTTGTTACAGCGGAGCACTTTAACAGGACACGCGACCGCGGTCGGTCTGCCCGCTCCCTGCTGCCAGCGAGAGATTAATGAGAGGAGGGAGGGACAAATAAGAGAAAACACTCTCCATCCCCTGTACCTGCTATCCCCACTGGAGCCTGTACTTAAAGCAAAGCTAGGTGAACTGTTGTGACTGCGTGATATGGATCACTGCTCCTGGGAGACCGTGCTGGAGCCAGCAGGTGGAGGTTTGCAGCAGCACCACACTGGGCTGTAGAACCAAAAGCCTCTGCTTTATCGAGTCCCAGAAGGGGCGTGAGTGAGGCCGGTGCTGCCAGCGGCTCCAACCCAGAGGGGGAGCTTGACCTTCCTCTCCAGTCAAACCACCAGCACTCACCAACTCCCAGAATGCTCCCTGTCAGATGTTGTTTACTCGTGGCTGGTTGTTCATTAATTGCAAATTCCATCAGTAAATTTGGCAAGGCCACAACTGTCTCTGAATTTGAAGTTGGAGCTGCTGTCATTTTTAGAATAGATAAAGAAAATTTAAATGTGCACCTGTGTTTTTGCGCTTGTTCTGTGTGGGATTATAATATTACCTTATGCCATGTTATACCCCTAATTAAAGATTGTGAAATATTATGTAGTTTTAGTTTGCATTATTCTCCTGAATTAGAAGAAGGTGATAACTATTTCATGTGTTAAACTGATTGGCATTACAGTAGACTGCTGATTTATTGCGAATGAATGATATTGTTTTATGATGCATTATACGGCTGAGGTATAAGAAATACTTCAGAGAGTCATGATCTTATTTGTCTGATTAGAAGAGAGCAGAATAGACCGGAGAGGTTTTCTGCCCCATCTCAGCAGGAGCAGATAAACAGGGAGCCAAGGTCGTAGCTTAGGCGCCGTGTGAGAGGAAGAATGTGAATGTTTAGGCTTTTATGACTAGGTGGGGGCCACTAGAGGCTATAAGAGTTTGAGCAATGCTCCACCATTTTGAGATCTGATGCTGTCTGTGTACAGTGTTCATCTCCCACGCGTGTGTTCATTAAAAATCATTGTTTGACTCAACCCGGCCGGACCAGTGTTGTTACTTTGGTTTTCCTCTTGTATCCATCTCCAATACTTTTGAACTCGTAACATTTTGGGGCTCGTCCTGTGGTATTGGGGTGGAAGTTGGAGTCTTGGACAGTCCAAGGTGGTCGGATGGGCAGACATTATCCGGCAATCGAACTGAGTGGACAGGCGCCTTTATAAAAGAGGTAGGCACAGGCCTGTTGATTTTATCCGAAGTGTGCTGAATTGGACGATAAAATTAAATGTCTATTCAGTAAAAGTTGCCCGTGAGTGTCTGTTTTGATTTTGGTGAAAGTTTCATGAGAGTTGAAAGTTGAAATAATGAAAATGGAAGTTTGAAAGGGTTAAAGTCCCTAAAAAACAGTGAAAATGGGTTTGAGTCCCAAAGTACTGAGTAAAGAGAAAAAGGAAAAGGAAAACAGTGAATGTGAGTTCAAGGCTCACGTAGGAAATAGGGAATTGGTCATTTTGTGGGTTAGAGTCCCCATTGGTCATAAGGTTGGACCTGCGTCAGTCATAAACGTTTTCTGGGGTGTTGACTGTTGTTTCAAAGTATTATAAATTTTTTAGAACGGCAGTTGGACTGCTAAGAAGCGCATAGCCTGGAATTTACGTTCCCTCCTTGCCGTGGACGCACGACATTGACCTATCGGCGAATAGGGTTAGTTCAGTTTGGCTTAACTGTGGGGTACAGGGCATCCTGGAATAAGCTAGGAGTTAGAGTCTCCTTACCGTTTGGAACGGTAGTCTGCGCTGTTTTGGCCAGCAGAAACCGGGTTTCGGGCATGAATCATCGTTTGACTCAACCCGGCCGGACCAGTGTTGTTACTTTGGTTTTCCTCTTGTATCCATCTCCAATACTTTTGAACTTGTAACATCTGTATTCACTGGTTCTGTGTTTTGAGAATCTTTTTCCCCTATAAAAGGGATCCAGACACTCTGCCTCCACCCAAGCCGTCATTATTAAATTATTTATCGAACGTCTCGGGGCACCTCTGGGGAATTTTACTGAATAGGACTAAAAATAGAAAGTCAGACCTGAAAGTTTCTTAGAAAAAAAGAAACTTCTTTTTAACCACCCTCATCCACAAAATATGAAATGTAGTTTTCTGGCTGTTGGAGTGTTGTCATCAATTTGAAACGCTGCTTTCTGGGCCACCCTCAGATTGTTTTATATCCTGCTGCCAACTTCAAAGGAGTGCAAGTAACTAAAGGAGACCTGTGTTGTGCTTTTCCTGCTCTTCAATGTTGGTTGTTCACAGTAAACATGGCCAAAGTTTCATATAATTAGCTGTGCCAGAGATTTAATCAGATTTGTCTGGTTAACCCAGGGGTGGGGAACTCCAGGCCTCGAGGGCCGGTGTCGTGCAGGTTTTAGATGTGTCCTTGACCCAACACAGCTCATTTAAATGGCTAAATTACCTTCTCAACATGTCTTGAGGTTCTCCAGAGGCCTGGTGATGAACTAATCATTTGATTCAGGTGCGCTGACCCAGGGTGAGATCTAAAACCTGCAGGACTGAAGTTGGACACCCCCTGGTTAAACTATATGGCTGATGGGGCATTATCGCAGCGTGGTCACCCAAGTTTGTGATCAAACTTGAGAACGAGGCAATGCAGGATTTTGAAATGGAAAGGTGAGAGGTCAGGTTTTCTGAAAACCATACAATAATACCGCAGGTAAATCTATTGGGAGGCTGAGAGGTAGCACCGGCAGCCATCAGTGGTTTTCAAAATGCTCTGAATGCTCAATTTCAGGTTTTCAGCCCAAACTTCACTCAAAATAGACGTCTGAGCATTAAGGCTCCACCTACATGCTGTTGAAACGTGTCTCTGAGGGGCAACCAATCAGAAGACAGGTGCTTTTGGCTTAACCGCAGGTAAAACAGCTTGTTTCATACAGAGGATGAAGGGAGGAGTACAAGACAAATGCAGATTATCTTTGAATGTTAAATCTTCCACAGCTACGGAAGAATAAGAATTTCGAGCTGGTAAAGATCTCCTTTGAAATTGGCTTCAGTAAAAGTCTTTTTTTCTTTTTCTCTTGCTGTTTTTGACTCCAAACAGATTTGTGTGGAGAAAGCATGCTCCCTTTTAGCATCCTAAACAGTCCGTGTCAGTCAAAAAAAATGATATGTTTGCCACAATGGGATCTTTTAATAAGCCAAAAATCTCCTGCAGAAATGTCTACACATCTCTGCCTGCGTGTCATCTCCTGCAGCTCCAAACAGCTTAGGACACCTTTGGAACTCTCTTGAATATCAGCAGAGATTGGATTAATTTCCTAAGGCTGAAAACTTGGATTGGATATGAACCGCTAATAAGTTTTTGGCAAGAAAGTAATGCTTGCCTTCCCTCTGAAACTTGATAAATCTTTGTATGTTTTCACAGTTCGCAAAGGGAACATAGAGGAGTCACTTGGTGCTAGACCAAGATGGTAGCAGCTAGCACAGGCTTGGAGGCTTTGCAGCTCCTGGAAAACTCACAACTTATTATTTACTCACCCATGTCCATGCACACAAACACAGATCACATTTTGCAATTCTTTCATATTTTACATTGAGAGCAGTTTTGGACCCACAAATGCACAGATTACATTAGTCATCAGCAGAGATGAACTTCAAAGCAAAAGTCCTTCGAGGGCAAATCCTGTATCTATGACATTACGGTCTGTATATACAGATGGATGCTGTCACTGTAGAGTCAACCATCGTCACCCCGAACCAGTCACCCATGGCGGTCCTGGCCTGAGCCTGGTTCTGCTGGAAGTTTCTTCCTGTTAAAAGGACGTTTTTCCTTCCCATTGTCACCAAGTGTTTGCTCATAGGTGGTTGGCTGATATTCTCTGTATTATTGCAGGGTCTTTACTTTACAATATAAAGCAAATGAGGTGAGTGTTGTTGTGATTTGGTGCTATATAAGTAAAATTAAACTACACCCACTGGTTAGTGAAGCCTTGAGTGTTTTGGTTGTTGTCATCTTGTTGTTTTGAAAATGGGCAAAGGGGGGAAATTATCTACAAAATAAACATCATGTTATACTCAACTTGAAACGATTAATTGAGGTCAGTGTTACCTGAAGTCATCAATCCAGAGAATGGAGAACCATGATCAGCAGGTCTGTAGAGAAGATGCAGGTTTAAAGAGTCTACAACCAGAAGCTAGATCCAGTACCTGAAACCATTGTTATTCCAGGGAGTCGAATACTAATACTATATCAAAATGCGCTGGCACCCCTGGCTCACTGTGTTTAATGCTGGTGTCACAATGCCCTGATGGTGCTAATATTGGGTCCATTGGTACACTGCATAAACCACATGACTCATCCAGATAGCTGTTAACGCCCTCAGTGTGTGTTTCTCCTTTAAATCAGGAAAAGCTCATGATTTAGGCTAAAATACGCCCGTTCTTAAGATTACCAAAGAAAAGCCAGACCATCAACTGGTCGAGTCCAGGCGGCCATTACCAGTCCTTTATGTGACGACCCATACTCTGTTATAATTGTAGAGGCTTTGGAGCAGTTTGTAATATACAGAGCAGGGGAGATGACCTCAAAGCTCCCCCGAGATGTTTACCTTCTCCTGTAATCTGTGAGAGGAGTGCCACCCATATTTATGGCTCAGAGACAAACACAGACAGATAAACACACACACACACACACACACACACACACACACACACACACACACACACACACACACACACACACAGCTGAGCTAAATTCGGCCTGTCATATAAAAAGCTGTGGTGCTTGTTGTTGTGCTGGTTTATGGGACCCAGTGATTCGAGCCAGAGCGGTGCAGTGGCAGCTGGAGAGTCTTCAGTCCGCCTTAAAACAGTGTCATTTTCTATTAACCTCTGGGTGAGGCTATTTAAGGTGTCCTGAAAGCAAATAACCACTATTGTTTGTATTTCTCTTCAGCCCGTAGTTGTGCCTGACATTTCTCCTTCGTTCAATATGCCCTTTTCTGGTAAACGCTGCTTTACCGCATTTAGCGCTAAATTGAATTTTCACTTGCAAATAATAATCATTTTGTGTCATTGCTGACGAGTGCAGTACAAGAGTGATTTTTGATGGTATCACAGGTGGATGAGAGTGCATACTGTGGATGCTTTTCATTGCAATGTTGGAATGCCTGAAGGCACTGGAGCAGGGACTTTTTTAGTACCGTTAAAACTGTTTAACTGCACGTTGCTTTTTTTTCTTGTGTATTTCTGTGTTTCCTTCTCTTCATCCATCCATACATTCAATTTTCTTACACTTTGGGTCAAGAGTAGTCTGCTTAATAGATGCCTCCTGCCTCCATCTCCTGCTCTACAGAGGCGATCCCAGAGTCATCAATTCTCCAAAAGTTATCCTGGTCTTTCCCGAAGTTTCCTCCTCGTTGGCAATAAACACAATACCTCACTTCAGAGGTATTCTGTTTATTGGCCGAAACACAGTTTAAATAAAATCGCCTTATATTCATAAAACACCTCAACTGGCTACTCGTGATGCAGAGGAGGAACGGACCTCCTGAGTGACTGAGCTCCTCACCCATCTTTGACAGTGGACCCAAAACCACTTCAAAGAAAATGTCATTTCCAGTGCTACCTGTTCAATTCGCAGTCATCATCGGGGGGCGCTGGAATAGCTCACTGAGTGGAGTGAGCTATGACTCATAAGCTGTAAGGTTCTTGCAGAGGCTGCTTTTTCAGTCTGCTGATGCTGTCAGGTCTCAGTACAGGCTAAAACGCTCCCCAAATATTCAAAGTGATTGTCAGCGATGATGACCTCACTCTCTGCTTAAGACAAGCCAAAAGTTTGTTTTTGATCTGTGTCAATAAGCATTTGTAACTTTTTGTGCCCTGATGAGTTGGAAGTAGAAGAAAAGGGGAAAAAGCCAAAAATCATTTAGACTTAGACCTCTCATTCATTTTTCAGTCACTGCCCACAGCTTGTGGCCATATTTGAGGGTAAGACTGACCAATCAAATGACAGCTGTGCCTTGAGGCTCAGCTCGCTTTTGATCCGCTTGTCAATCTCTACTTTTCCGCAACTTCAGAGCAAGAGCCCAAGGTAGCTAAACTTTTTGAGGCAACAACTTATCCCAAGCCCAGAGCAGAAAATCCACCTGATTTTCAGACTGAGCATCACGGCCTCAGATGCAAAGGTAGCTTTAACTTTTTGTTCCTGCCACTTGCATTCAACAGATCGCTCAGTGACACTAACAGAACCACATCATCTGCAAATCACACAGACATGAGACCACTGATGGTGTAACCAGCTACTCCTAGGCTGCTCTACAAACTGTCCATGAAAATATGGCTCAACTGGAATGTGAACGGAGCTCTTGTTATCATTGCAAATGGAGCATATAGATTTGACATTCCAGATTATAAGATGTTTTATTATGGGGAACCTGGGCTGGTTAACTAAGCTATTAACCTTTCAACTTTATTTAAAAATTGCATTTAAATTTAGATTGCATGCTTACATTTTAGGAGGCAGCATTTTTTCTGAAAGCAGGTCTTTACATTTTTTAACTCTTTAAGTGATTTTTTTTTCCTGAAAATGCAATTACAACTATTTCAGCAGGTAAAAAAGGACAGGCTACAATACGAGACCATTTTCTCTTTGCAGATAGCATTTTACTCATAATGCATTTGAAGATAAACATTCCTGGGTCTGCTGTGAACTGCTGGTGATAGTGACAGGAGAAAGGGCCGTAATTTTCCCTCTGATTGCAGCCTGCCTTCCTCCGAGTAGCATTGATAAGCTTTTTCATGGGTGGAAAAAAGGTGTGGGCTGGGAGAAATTTAAAAAAAGAGAAGATGGAGTGGAGGAGGAGCAGGTGCTAATGGAGCAGATGATTATGGCTGATGCCTTTGATTACAGATAAACGAACAAACAACATTATTCTTTTTAATGTTTGTCCACCTATAATTTTACCATGATGTTGGATTGTGATATTTCTGGCTTCATACAGTCACAGGTATGGTTCTGATACATACACTGTTCAGCCTCAGGCTCAGGTAAAACCCTGAATAATGTCCAGTTTTCTAATTATCATGTTAATATTTGAAAACAGGCACTATGAAAGGAGGGTGTCCTGTCCTAAATCCTTAGTGCACCAATCAGTGTTCATTATATACAAACTTAAACTGAAATGAAAAATCAGCTTGATGATGTGTAGCACCAAATCACAACCACAGCTACCTCAGTGAGCTTTATTTTGCAAGGTACAGATCTTGCAATAATAAAAAGCAAACAGAGGAAACACCAACAATCATTTGACCCCCTATGAGCCAGTGCTTTGGGGAACTGGGCTGAGGGAGGCGCGGCCATCTGTCCTGACTGGTTGGAAAGTGTTTGGTTAAGAAGTGGAGCAGCTCTTCCAGATTGCCTCTAGTGTTATGCTATCAGCTAGCAAGCGTGGTTAGCAAGCTACATCCACAGGCAGCAGATGTGCATGAGACAGATGTGTATCTGCTCGTTAGCGTTAACATGCTAGAACCAAAGCTGGGGCAGAAATGCACTGAATGGTACAATTAATCTCACTTGACTCTGTATTATTTGTCAGATGATTACATTAAAAATGCTCCAGAAGGAACTGACACTAAAAACAGGGCTAAGAGGTCATCTTCATCAATGCCAATTAGAAGAGGTAAGGCCCTGCAGACAGGAGCCCCCAGCTGTCACTCAAAATGTCCCAGTGTTTGAATAGGACTTTAAACTCTAATAAAATCAAATTATGTTTTAAAAATAAAGTTGTTCGCTACTCGCCCCAGAACTCTGTGGCAAATGATTTGAAGAAAAAAATTGTTGAAATTAAGCTTTCAATGGAAATTAAGTTTTTATTGTTGAACTTTCATAATGCCGTCCATCCAGTTTTCACTGCAATGGCCAATTGAAGTGGATGTTACAGAGCTGCTCGACCTTCACTTTTCCACTCCAAATACCGCTGCAGTTTTGGCAGCATCAGCAACATCAGTGGCTCACAGTTATTTATCACTGCACTTGAATTGAAACAATTCAATAAATTAAAAAATCCGACTAACACATAATTCTTTATTTAGATCTTCTTTGTAATATGTCTGCAATCTTGCTTTAAGAAAGTTACAGTAATACCTGACAAAAACAGGTACAGGTCATAAGAAGGTGGAGTTTTGGATTTAAGAACAAGTTTAAGTAGATTTAAAAGAGAAAAAAAAAGAATAGCAGTCAGGGTTGAGGCTCACACGGTTTTCTTCATGCAAGTCCAGCTTCTTCCCCCATGAATTAGTCCCAGGCTGCATCCAAACAGCCCATTCTTGCCACTAGAATGCAGAATTGGATACTGGCGGCATTAAATCCCATCCTGTTGATGAGATCCGAGTTACTGGCTCACACTGGGGACAATTAAACCCGTGCACCTTCAGCAGCCTTTACTGAAAGGTCATCAGAGAGAGAGATGGAAGAAAGAGCCAAGAAAGAGAAGGGGAGGGGAAAAAAGGTCGACCCGACACCGTCGCCGGTCTGTTTTCACAGTTCACATGCAATTCATTTCAGCTGAATTAAAGTAATGAGAGAGGGACAATAGGCAAGCCGCGCATTTTAGTACTGTGAAATGGAGTTACAGACGAAGAAACTAATTATATTTGAGGCAGAGTCTGCTAAATTCATGAATTCAGCACTCAGGGGATGACTAATAAACCTAAACTTCAAGATTTTATAGCCCCTAATGGGAAAATTAGCTCGCTGCAAGACATCCAACAAAATGCATAATTACAAAACACGAGGAGATAAAAACACAAAAGCACACATAAATGAAAAAGAATGGCCTGGCGGGTTGCTGGCTGAGAGATGTTTAAATCTTGCCCTTAACGTACTTAATGCTGGTCTTGCTTTTTAACTCCCAAAAACAACAATCAGAGGAATTTAATGAACCCCAAACTAAAATAAGTACATGAAGATTTTTGCACACCTACCACTGCTAAGGGTGCTGATGGATGGCTGTACTTTATTTCAAGTTTATTTCAAAGCTTACTCTTAAATGCAAACTTGGAGAGACATAAATTCCAACATTTAATTGTGGTAATCAAGTAAAACAATCTGGGGGCATTTTTACTCCCAAAATCAGGATCGATTTCATAAAAAGACATCAAAACACAGAACATGAAAGTCATTTCAGTCAAGAACACCACAGCCAGTGAAAGAGTGTTCTTTCCACCTGATTTCATTTAGCAGAGCTCTGTTTCCCTGTCCTTTAAAGTAGGGAGAGCAGCATCAAGACCTCTGGTAGAGAAATCAGCATGTAAAAGTAGCTGGGGTGGAGATGGGTTGCAAAGTGGCTTGCAAAAGGCTGCAGTAACTGAAGGAAAGCGAAAGCAGTTCAGTGTATCCTATTTGCCAAAAGTAAGAATATCAACTGAGCAGTCAAGCTGACATCACAGGCCACATGCTGTTGCCATGGCAGCAGTTCAGTCTTGACAACAGGGTGTTTAATATTGTCACGTCTAATTACGCCCTAGTGCAGGAACCTCAGCACCATTAATGGAAGGGTCCCTGTTTTTGTTATAAACAACAACTTCTTTTGACTTGTACACTCTCAGAAAATAAAGAAATAAAGAACCTTATTTGATACCAACACTGGTCTTGTCAGTGGGACCATACCCTCTAAAATAGAGTTGTGGTACCACTGACAGGCGGCACTTATGTGTATCCCTGTGGTTTATACCTCTGGTGACAATTTTGTTCTTTAATGTAGCTGTACAAAAACCAACATTTCTCGAGGACACATGGTTGGGTAAAGGGAATTCATTCATACGTCCAGTCTCTTCCCCTTATCCTTATCAGGGGGCTGGAGCCTATCCCAGCTACCACAGGGCGAGAGGAGGGGTACACCCTGGACAGGTCGCCAGTCTGACAGAAGCGACCTATAAGCTGTAAGGTTAATGCAGAGGTTTGAAAGGGAATTTATTTGATATATTATTCATGTATCTACACGAAAACTGAGCTGCATTTGTAAAATACTTATCTTGTCTCACTGACTATAGCCTGTATTTATCTCACATCTGCACCAGTGGTCAACTTAGAGTCACAAATATCCCCATCATGCAAGTCTTTGGGAGTGTGGCAGGAACCAGTGCATCCAAAGAAAAGGCACGAGGCACAGGGAGACTAAAGGCCCAGAATCTGTTATACTTCCAACCACCATATAATCATTCCCAATGCAGCACAGAGTACGTTAAGTGCTTTTCATTTAGCTTAAATAAGCAGTTAAACCTTAAAATTCACAAATAAGCATTTTTCCTTACTATAACTTCTTTTTGCATTTGGTCAAAAACAGACTGTTTTGTGATATTGGATCTAAAACAGTAAAATATGTTAGTAAAATTTACTTCTTTTCAGTCCTTCAAAGATAAACTTAGTTACCGTCCTCCATCCATTCATTATCAGATGTCGGGTTGCAGTGGCACCAGACTAAGCTGGTATCCCAGACATTTTCTCACCAGGTATGCTTTCTACTTCCTCCTGTGGGATCTCAAGGCACTCCCAGGCCAGCTGAGAAATATAAACAATCGGTCTACCCTAGGGTCTCTTTCCAGTTTGGCATCCCTGGAAAAAACCTCCAAAGGGAGGTGCCCAGGAGGCACCCTGGGCTCCCAAACCCCCTTAACAGGCTCTTTTAGACCCCCAGCTCCTCACAGTTTCTCGAAGGCTGAGCCCAGCCTCCCTACAAATGACGCTAATTTCAGCTACTTGTATTTGTGACCTCACTCTTTCAGGTTTCATGACCATAGGGGAGGTTTGGGATGTAGACTGATTAGTAAATCAAAAGCTTTGCATTTCAGATTAGCTCTGTCTTCACCAGTCGGATATGAGACTGCTGAGACTGCACCCATCCACCAGTCCAACTCACGCTCCATGTTCCCATTACTTGTAAAAATTATCCAGAGATACTTGAACTTGTTTCCTTAAGGTCGAATAATCATCTTTAGGGGTAGACATGTGTGTAAACTGCACCTGTATAGATGGACTTTTACTGCACCCTATTTCTCAGTAATAGTGGTATTTCAATTCAAATACTAGCAGTTCTTTTCAATTTTGTGCTTCACACACGTTCATTGCTGCAGTCTAGCTTAAATATTTCAGTGCAACTCAGTGGAAGGCTATAAATAGACTGAAAGAAGTAAACTGTTGGTTATCATCAACGGAAACCAATATGTCCTGATGAGCCTGGATGGACAATGATGTGCAGTTTACGACACAAGATTACATTCAATAATCACTGATTAGCGCATTCAGCCAGGTGGGGAGACTAGTGGGTAAAATTACTTGTAGCTGTGATTTGTGGTTGGAGTAAAACGGCTGTTGGCACTCCACATCCAGTAATTGACACCTGCACCAAACAAGACATAGAAAGGTTAAACAGAACAAGTAAAAAGCAGGAGTCTCATCAGACACTGACAATCAACATGAATTTTTCCCTTAATGTATAATTAATTAGGTCTCCTTAAAAACATACCTGGTCCAGACATTAACAGTTGTGGAATAAATCACAGCAGCGTGCTGATCGATTAGCACATGCATAGATTAGCTCCATTCATACCGGCACGTGCAGGACTGGAGGTAGAACTCGTGCACAAAAATGCAAATTTCTAGTTTGTTATTCATGCCAGTAATTTTAATTCATTTGCTCAAAAGATGTATCTGTGAGACTTTTTTTAGGGTTTCATTCTCTTGTTTTTGTCACAAAAATGATTCCTGTCATATGTCTAATGGTGCGCTAGGAGACGAGTCTACCATGTCAGCACAGGCTGAATTTGATTAATTAATCTCTCGGCATCTCGGTGCTAATAAGTGAATGAATCTTTGTTTTTCTGCCCAAGGACTTGTACTTTTTTATTGTTTTTTTTTCTTTCTCCCCCTGAGTGTTCAAACATCTGCTCATATATAATAAACAGTTGGAAAACAAACCGTCCGCTCAAAGAAGCTGTGATGGGCTCTTTTTTTTTACTGGCTAAACAATTAAATTAAATCAAAGAAATACTCTGTAGATTATTTGATAATGTTATCATCTGAAGAATTCCTGCTGACTGTCATCAGAAAGTTTCTTTACTTAAGAAAGTAAAGAAAGTTACATTTATCTCCCGTTCTGTAAGAGTAAGAGAAGCGATTTGTCCAGACATTGTTTATGACAGAGCAGTCCGTGTGATTTTGTTTGAGAGTGTGTCTGAGTGGGTTTGGTCTCCCTCCTGGTCGAGTGGAGCAGCTGACTACAGACATTTTTTAAAACAAAGACTTTTGGAGCGGGTTCAAGACAAGTTCAAGAATATAACAAGGCGTCAAACTTTGCCGAGCGATTTAAACTCAATTCATACTCAAGTAATGATTCATCCATCATGCTGCCTGCTGCTTTGCGAACAGTATTGAGCCTGATATTGACAGCAGTGCGATGAAAGAAATACATTCCCATCATCTCTAAACTAAGAAGAAGTAACAAGTAAGCTCTGCTTCAGAAGTTAACTGGCAGATAAACACCGTCTTTGTCGGGCTTAGATGTTCACTGCACGAAGTGATGTTGGTGTTTGATTGCAAAACACACACACACACAAAACCTCCAAATACTCTGCTAATGAGGCATCAAGTGGCTATTGTGAACGATTAAAAGACTGTGACGTGAGGGTTATTAGTTTGAGCCTGACAGACTCAAACACCGGGACTCTATCCCCGTAATTACTACTGCTGACATACCCTTGAGCAAGGTCCTTCACGCCCAGTCTGTCAGTTAATGCCAGCAACAGGTCATCCAATAGTTTACTCGCTAAGAAACTAATTTGCTTTGGCTTATCTTTGTGTCATTGTGTATAATCTTTCTTTCACTGGCTAAAGTTATGTTCTTTGTTGTGAAGGTAAAAACTAACAGGTTTGGCTAAACAATGGAACGAGTGAAAATATTCCAATCAAATTCTTTTCTCCCTGATTTTCAGTCTGAAAAGCTGCGTCTTTTTTAAACACAGTCTAAGCCTCGAACAGGCAAACGTCATCCAATCAGAACAATGAGGCCACAGGATGTAAAGAGCGCCAAAGAGATCAAACAGCCTGAAGAGCTTTTAAAGCTGCCAAGCACTCAGGGCAGCTAGCTATGTAGTTAGCATGCTGTTAAATGATTCTTGCTGTTTTTCAAAAGAAATTTTCCACATAAAAGCCACTCAGTCACTTTCTAAAGATACTTTGCAGGTGATTGAATGAACCGTGTTTCGCTATGTGGAAAAAATGTAACCAAAAAGAACAATGAACCATACAATGTAGAGCACACTAAGGAGAACAAACAGGCTGCAAACTTAGGATCTTTGAAAGCTTGCATCGCTGTGCAAGTCAGAATTTTACTGTCATCTCAATAAGAAGAATAAAAGGTTAAATACCCAGCAGGTGATTGGATGGATCAGAAACCCACAGTGGTTCTTCACAGGAGCCCGACTGAACCACAAACTGAACTGTGAACGTGAAAAAACACAAACAGCTGACTGACAGGTCGTTAGCCAATGAGCGAGTGGTTCCACATGAGACACATCCCCCTCATCACATCCAGTGTTTTGAAACCAAGATGGCTACTGTGGAAATAATAATCTCAAAGGTCTGAATCAGCCACAAAGCTGGAAGCTTGGTAAAAAGCTAGTAACTGTGAATGCCAGTCTCAATGTAAGCAGGCGCTGTGATGATGGCTTGAATGAGACAACTTTCACCCAGAGTCCTCATTAATGTTTTGGACTTCTGTCAGCTTGGTTTGCTGACATCCCTCTCAGTCACAGCAGCGATCACAAGGCTGAAGTTTGGAATCCTTGGTTCCTTTTTTGGTAAATTAAATATATTTTTATATCCCTTTAGACAGTTTTTGTAAGAAAGTTAAAAAATGCTTAGTAAGAAAAAAAATCATGGGTAGACCGTGGTATCCCGGAGGTGTTTCTCACTCACCAGAAGTCCAGGAGAGCTGCAGTACAGGTAGTAAAGGTAGGAAATCATTTTTATTGTAATTTTAGGCAAAGTAACAGATCATCCATTAACTTTAACTGGTGCTTCCCTCTAATTATCACAGAATCTTCATTGCCCAAAGGGGAAAGCCATATTTTATACTATCTACTTGGTAGGTTTAGTAAAAGCCTTAAGCCAAGGTTTGAGCCAAAACAAATCATTTGGTAACACAAGTCACATTTTTAGGTTGACAGGGTAATTGTACTGTGTTAACAGGAAATTACATATTAAATAAATCACTAAAGTGGTGCAAAATTACACCTTATCGCACAAAAAAAAGCCAATATAAAGTTGATGTTTGCAGAGACCCAACTCCAGGGACTCGACTCCTCGCTGTGTTTTTGATTAACTCTCCTCTCTATTAACTTACCTCAAAAACTATCTTAGATTCACACTTCCTGTTGTGCAATATGCTTCACAGGTAATGATCAGATTTACAAATGCCTGTTTTGAATGCTTCACAAGGAGCACATTTTAATGAACAAACTCTGACTCCTGGAGATCTGTGATTTTATTGATTAATGTCTCGTTTCATTGATGACGATGGAAAACAAAAGGAGGGGAAATGGGGTAGAAAAGAGAGACAGAGGGCAAAGAGGAGAGATCTTAAAAGGTAGGAGAAGATACTCAGAAGGACAGGAGAGAAAAAAGGCGCGAGATTATACAAGAGTAAGTAAGTGAGTCATAAAGAGGTATAAAGAAGTGCTGAAGAGGAGCAGAGGAAGTAGGAAGGTCAGGGTTTCTTTGAAGTGGTGTGAATCCCAGAGGAGCGTAAGAGCTCTGTTTTTTAATGGAGGGGATTGTTTCACTGCTGGGTTTCATTTTGTTCTCGTTGTTAGACATTTTTTAAACATCTAAAAGGACGTGTAAGCAAATCTGAATTAACAAGCCAAACTGTCCTCCAGTATTTAAGGAGAAAAGACTTATCGATACAGCAGCAAGGCAATTAATACCTATAATACAGTTTGCTGTCCCACTGTCAGTCAGTATTGCGGATTGATGTCTTTAAAGTCTATGTAATCTAAAGGCTCCAGCACTTCAGACCCTCACCCTTTGCTTCTATTACGTCATAGTTTTTTTGGTTTTAGTTTTCGTATTAGCTCGGCAGTTGAGTCTCAGCGCTCTCAGCGCTCTGGTTTCCAGTCAACCCTCTATCACATTCTCGTACTTACAGGCGACGATTTATGCCTCTGCTATTTAGTGTTCAATTTCTTCGATGACCTTTCTGAACAGGAGTTCAGGAATAGTTTGGAAATTGGATCTTTAGGGAGGTTTTAGAGACTGACAGTGAAATAACCAGACAGGCAGTCCCTTTCGTTGAGCTGCTCTTGCACCAGCTGAAGTTCTTATATCAATTCAATGTAAATTTAACTGGATGTATGCCGTCCGTGGAAACAGCACCTATGCTGACACTTGGTCTGGACCCATGTGCATGACTTCAGTGTCATTTTTCAGGGGAAACCAGTAAAGTCCACAGGAAAGGGTCCCCTGCTGCTGTTGTTGTTACTGTATCCGGATGCGTAACCATTTTTCCCTCATCCTATTCCCAGTGTTTTGGGATGGGGACAAAAATGGGGGTTGTGCCTAGCGGTTGATGATTTTTTTTTTTCTAGTCACGATGGATAAAGAAAAGAAATCTTGGACTGCATGTGTGATGTCTCACAACACCCTGACATTACACAATTAACGTTTGCTCACTTGACCAGTATAAGCTCAGATCACTCAGCCAGTCAAAAAGGTTTTGGGTGCAACATAGCAAAGCTAAAGAGGATAGTGTTGCTGGCATAGCAAAGGTTACTGTGACATGCTGTAGGGTATCACCCACATCACCTCCACTGACATCGTCCATTTGGTTTCTTTTTCCTGGATATTACTAACTTCTGCATCCTTTTCATCAACATGTAGTCTGTCATCTATTTTCACACAGAAAAGTCAGGATTCATATCTCTGTAATCACCCAACATGACACCGTGACTATGGTACAAGACAAAAACATTGTGTAGTCTGAGCCTGGAATAAACTAAAGCAGTGCCTAAACCTCACCAAACACCATCAGCTAAGGTAAAGTAAAAAACATCTGCCAAAGCACCCACAAACAACAGGTTTATTTAGGTCGCTGTGCTTCCGCAGTAATGCAAATTATGCTAAGAGGTATCTCTTGCATTAAAGCATTTCTGTGTAAATATAAATGTGTGACATGGTTCTGTTTTTCTGCAGATGGCTCTGCCTCTCTGAGCCTGGTTCTGCTGGAGATCTCTTCCTGTTAAGAGGCAGTTCTTTCTTCCCATCCTTTCAAAGTGCTTGTTGGATCGATGGGGCTGTCTTTAGGATTTTAGGGTCTTTGTCCTATAACATAAAGCACCTTGAGATGACGATTGCGCTAGACAAATACAACTGAATTGAATTCCAACAGCTCCAGGTAGCTCCTTACAGAAAGCAAACTGTGAATCAAGTAAAAAAAAGTTGGAAAACTTTGTGCTTGTGCACAGTTTAAAAGCCGTAGTGGTTATAAATGTGAAACTTTGACAAACTCTACTATTGTTGGCAGAGAGAACCTTTAGAGAGACAGATCTTCTCTCTAACTGTTTAGTGTGCTCCTGTCACTGCTGCAGGCCTATTTCATGCAGATAAATGCTGTCTCTCTTTTGACCCGCTGTGAAGATCAATATTGACTGATTGGCCTGCTATTATGTCCAGTCTAGCAGTGAGAGCTGCTTGGTCTTTCTGCTTCACACATCAGGTGGTCTTGTGAGAAAGAACCTGACTGTCTCAGTCAATGACAGAATGTTCAGGTTCGGGGATATTTTAGATCAAATCAGCTCCATCTGTTACAGTCTCTTCAGAAAAGGCCTATCATGCTGTGAACCTGTCTGAATCTCTTTATGTCCCCTTCCGTCCGCTGTGGTTCGCCTTTACTGTATCCTTTATTTGTAGAGTCATTGTGTTTGACCGAGACAAGCAGCTGCCTTCAGCATCTTCAGCGCATTTTCTTTCACACCCTGCCTCTTTGTCGACTGTCACGAACGATTCAAGCCTCCTTCCAGGCATCATTTTTGTTCCCACTGCAGAAACCCAACACAACCAGCGTACCAAACCTTTATGTCATCTCAGCCATCGCTAATCTTAGCCTTTACACCAGGATCACTATTTTGCTTTCCAAAAAAACCCATGATACATGATACATGATACATTACATGATAAATAATAACATAAATGAGGTTCAAGTGTAGCCAGTACATGTCCAGGATTCCTGTGCAGTCTGTCAGTCACTGGTGCTGTGCTGTTGTCCATGCTAAGACCTGAGCACTAAATCCTTACAGACTTTAAAGACATGACCCCATGTCTTTAAAATCAGGGCTCATATTTGTGCTCGAAGTGGTGTAAATAAGCATGGGACAGAACTTTGTGACATATCATGTGGTGTTAGCTTGATGCTATCCTGGGATTAGGGCCATTTATTTTACTTTTTCATACATTTTCTCTTTAGCTAAAGAAAGTAGGAGGGCAGCAGTATCAGCTGTGGGTTTCATTATTCAAACTATGAGGAATAGAGACACATTTAACAGTTTGATAGTTCGTCAGCCGAATCCTTAAAGGAACTTAGCCTAGGAGTCTGTGAGAGTGGACGCTGGGATTGAGCCAGTGATTGTAAATAATGGATGAAGTTATAGTCACATGGTCAGATGACATCATTGGTTTTGACATTACATATTGGCGAATTTGGTTTTGCTCTCCATGCAGCCAAAGCATGTTCAGATTCAACAGAAAGCAGAAAACGTATTTTGTGACAGATTTAGTGTATCGTGTGCTCAGAGAATTAAAAAAATAAACACAATGAACTTTGCATAAATATAAACAATATATCTTTCTCGTCCACAATGACCTGAACCACCGTGCTTTTCTATCCAAATAGTGAGTGAAACCAAAGCACAAACACAAATGCTCTTAAGGCCTCAGGCAACCTCTGGCTGCTAGAGAAAATGTGTTCCCCAACAGGCTGGTGAGTGGCTGGTGGAATTTACTGACATTTGCTATGTGAAATCAGTCACAAAGGGGTATATGGTGCATGCAACAAACCACCTCATGATTGCTTTGGTTGCAAACCCATAATTTGAACATGCTGATTTGTCTGCAAACACTAGAAGAACTGTAGAAGTGTTTCATAAACTGGAAACGGAGAACATATATTTCAAAGGTTTCAAGTTTTACTTTGGCAGGGAATTCAAGCCTGCTCCAAAGTATGCTCGAGCAAGATACTGAACCCTGAGATGCTCCCCAATGCCACTGGACTGTGAATGTTAGCTTTGAAGCATTTAGGCATCGGAAAAACTGCACTGGGGAATGAAACAAAGTGCTTTTTGTGCTCTGATAAAGTAGAAAAGCACCAGTCTGTTCATTTTCTGTGCAAACTGCAGGTGACTGCCAGCAACCACCAAGCAACCACTCAGGAGATGCACTTTTTTCCCTAGCAACCAGTGATTGCCAACTGGTCTCCGGGACTTGGGCCAAAATAAGACTAAATGGAACTGCAGTTATTGGTTTTGTTCTCAGCATCCCATCCTACTGCACGCTAGTTCAGTTCTGTTTAATCTGAGTTATGTAACACTAACTCAAAACAGTCATATCTTATGAGAGGGTGAGGAGAAAGACGACACAGAAAAGACAAAGGACACCCAGTGTGTGTCTGTGACATCAGCAGGTCGCAACAAAACATCAGTATTTGATGCACTTGGAGGATTTTTTAGGGTAACAACAACTAAATGGATGGCGGTATAAATGTCTGCATTCCTGCGTGTGTTTTGATAATGTTTTGAGTGCGTGTTTGCTGGTGTTATATTCATGGACTTTTCTGTGCAGTGCACGTGTATGAGAGAGAGCGAGGCCATCTCTCTGTGTCTGCTGTGTGATGTTGTGTTTATGCATGACTTCGCTTCATTCAGAAAAGCCCCATAAGGCAGAGATCAAAAGGCAGGGGTGGCAGATAGAGCTGACAACTTCCAGTCATACTCGCCTGACTTTTTTCACAAGGCGGATTCGAGGGAGATAACATTGGGGGAGTACGCATACAATTTAACACACAACATAGTGGACTGAACAGAAGGGAAAGTAGCTGCCAAGATTATTTTCCATGCATAGCCTACACATTTCAGCCATGTGAGAAAAAAACATATTAAAGAAAAAGTCGTGAAGAATGGGTGGGAAAGGGAGGAGAATAGGCTTGACTTCTCAGTGCTCCAAAAGCTGAATATAAGAAGTATTTCCCATCTGTATATTTTTCATTTGAAAATAAATGTATTACTGCCCCGCCACACGGCAGTACAATCCACAGGGACGACAAATATAAATACATGAATACATAAACAGGTGGACAGATTGGCTATTTCTCTACTTTCTTCTCTACTGGCTTCCTTAAATGTGAATAACAGGTGAAGAAATTGGCCGTCGTCTTCTCTAAATTCCTGCAGACGGCTGAATAAAGAAGATGATAGGCTGCATTAAGCATTGCCAAATCTGTCTTATCTACTTTTTTTTATTTTTCTTATTAACCTTTATTCATTCAGGGAGCAGAGTAGAGACTGGCGAGCGATCTTCTAGCCACATTCAGTACTGTGCAGCTGTTTATTTGTCCTTATGTCCTTCACTGAATTAAAAGTCTGAACCTTCACTTTGTTAATCATTCTCCACAGTCACATGGCAGACATATTAACAGTGGAAGGACACAGCACTTTTGACTTTAAAAAGAAGGCAACTTTCTTTGCTATTTTTTGATAATATTTGAATAAGCCTACCAGCAGCCGTGCTTATCTGGCCACCATGTAGCTGAAGATTCTGATATGAACCAATAAATCCATCCGTCTATCCACCCAGTCACCCAAAACCACCAGTTACTGAAAGTATAAACCATGACTTTTCAAGACCTTGACATCTTTACTGCTAATGAATCACAGTGCGAAGTATGCTGTGACATTTTTCCCCTGAATATAGCTCTCAGGTCAACTTTATCTGTCCCAGAGTGAGTAATTATTTCAACAGCAAAAGGACACCGACTGTAAGACATGAATGATTATCTGAGGCCAAAACAAAAATCAGATTGAATCGTGTTTGGTTGGAAAATCCGACTTAACTTTAGGGTTGCAGGATTTTGCCATTAAAACAAACACAAAGGGAAATAGTTCAATTTAGGCTGGATTGTTGTCGTAAAGACAGAAGTCAACAAGTTGCTGTAATGCAGATTGTGTTAAGTCAGAGAGAAGTAGTGACGCTTTCCTGGGTGTGTATTGGACCAGGATGTTTTCCAGAAGAAGAACTGCTACACCATTAAAGGGCACTTACTTTGGTTTACCTTCTTTTCTGTCAAGTGTAAACTGTTACAATGGTGGACCTTAATATTTAACATGGCAAAAGTAAAAAAAAAAAAGATGAGGTTGGGGTATCGGAAGTTATCCCAAAAGCTCATTCTTTAGACTGCTGAAGTAAACACTTTGTTTTTAGACAGTTTTTCTACTCCTGGCTCTGTATGATGTCACTGAGATGTCACAGAGATCCTTCACAGCTGCTGTTCAAACCTTTTGTTTATGAGGGGCAACAACTCAGAGGAAAGCTGCCGGAAAGTGACCGATGATGGAGCTAAAATTTTGAACTGTGGATTGTGTAAAGCTAGTGTAGCTCAGACTAAGACTAAAATATGTGGTTTAAAATGAGGGTGAGTTAGGGTTTTAGATGAGATGTATAATCTCTCCAGTGAGTTCTGCGTCTACTCTGAAGTCTCCTCCTAGTGAGGTGTGCCCAGAAAACCTCCAAAGGGAGGCACCCTTCCTAACCAGATTACAAAACCACCTTCTGGATGTCCAAGCTCTTCACACTACCCCTAAGACATAGCTCAGCCCTGATGAATCACCACCTTACCGTGATGGTAGGGTTTGCATGTCCATGTGATCTTGGAAGCAGTGTTGTCCAGGGCACTAGCCCCTAATAGGGTCTTCCATGGGTCTTCCAGGGTCTTCCTTTCTGAAGGTGACGTTAACCACAGATAGTGTAGATGTAACAGATGTTTGCTTTGTATGTGCTGCAGTCCAACAACCTCTAAACAGAGACTGTAAATGTGGAACTTTGGTCTTTCCAAAAGAAGACTTGCCCTGTAGCATAATCCAGTCTGTCAGAATAGCATCTTTGTGCCTCTAAGAGGTTTAGGACAACATACCTGCTGAGAAGAAAATAAACAAGTGTCTCAGAGATGCTGATGCTGAGATCTCTGATGCTGTTCTAAATGCACACATTTACTGCAGAGGTTTTCAAATGCCCATTTTATGAGGTTAACTAATTCTTCTGTCATATTTCATTAGCCATTAGCCAACTTAGTTTGAGACTTCGACTTTTCATTTTGGTGACTCAGCTCGGCTAACTTTTTTGTGCAGTGTAAAATGTTCCTATTGTAAAGTCTCCATTCATTAGATGTCTTTCCATCCATTGCCACGTTTTTATGGCATTCACCTGTGAAGTGTCGGTACCAGTGTCGATGGATCACAATGAGCCAGGCTGCCGCTTTAAGAGATCTTGTGTTTGCTTGGCTTGTAATCTCTACAGCAGTTATTCATCCTGCACTAAAAACATTTTGTGTATGTGTAAATAAACTCTTTATAGACTTCAATAAAAGTTTTATGGTACTACAGAAGATTATGGATTTCTCTATTAGACATTCAATAACGTTAAAAGAACCGAAAACATTGTTTTGCTTCTGTACGTGGAGCTGTCCAGATTAGACTTTTTCATGAGTTTGTATAAACCTGAAATGAAAATATCAGTCAGATCGTCTTGTTTTTGTCTGTCTGTCTGTCCCTCCCCCTGTCTGTCGGAGGACACGGAGACCTTCCCTCCCTTTGATGGCACTTGTGCCTTGAAGACAAGGCTATTCAATCTGAGCAACCCTGAGAGTCAATGAAAGTTTGTGCATCGTAAATTTCTACATGGTGCAGATGAGGGCAGGGTTTTTATTGAGGACTTCTTCGATGGCATCTGGAGCTTTGGGCGCAGCACAAAGACCTCATTTAAACTGTCTCGTCCAAAGAAAGAAGAGGAGAAAGGAGAGGGGAGGAGACATAGATCAAAGGGAGAGCTTTGTTGGCGCTGCTGTGGCGCTTTGTACTTCAGCTGAGGGGACTACCAGGCGGTTGTCGGGGGGGGTTAGACTTTGTGTTTCACAGTCTGTCGCTTAACAGATTCATCCAAAATAGGTAGCCTCGCAGTTTTATTGAGTTCCATTTCTTAGTTTTCACCAAACTTAAATTTGCATGTTTACACAAATAGTGAAGTTTCTATTTTAAGCTTTTGTGAGGATGCTTCATTATGGTCACTTAACAGGTTCTTAACCTCCTCCTCCACAATCATTATGCAGGAAAGCAAGTCCCTACCATCACATGAAACAGATTTAATCCACATTTAATTTGCATGTCTGATTTGATGAATATTTTAATGATATGATTTAATGTTCACTTATAAACATGTTCACTTACAACCTTTCTGGAATTTTCAATCTTTTCCCGCGATTAACTTGTAGTATTTTCTAAAAGAAGACATACTCATCATCACATCTGTTTTCACATTAGCTTCCCAGCACTGAGATACCTGACTGACAATCATCTGTGTATAGTCACTTTGTTGCCATCTTGGTTTTCTGCAGCCAGATTTAGACAAAAGAATGAAGTGCTAGGTTATCAGCTAGCAATCACAGGCATGGTTAATGATGTGCATCTGCTGACTGCATGGGTGCATCACACAGACACAGGTACAAGGTAATTAGTGCTAAGTGGTACAGAGATAAAGTAATGGGATAGCTCTCACTAAAACTGCAGCAGAGATGGTTTTAGTGGGCTGCAGACAAATATTTAAGAGAGTGGCGTGCTACGTTATCAGCTAGATAGCTTGCTGATAGGTGCATCCTGATGACTGCACGGGTCCATCACACAGACACAGAAACCTGCTGCTGTTAGTACAAGCCGAGACAGAGTAGAGGTTTCTGGCAAAACACCATCTACTTCCAAGGTGCATGAAGAAGAAGCAAACGCCTGAAGAAATTAAAGCTACAGCCACACTTGTAGTACAAAGAACAACCTTAGTGTTTGACCAACACGTTTTGGTTTGTGGCCTTCATCGAGGTCATCCCGTTCATACAATTAACCACAAAACGAGATAATTGTACTCAGATTGAATTTTACTTGTTAATGAAAGCAGCACCTCAAATAATGCATAACTTCAAGACTTAGTAAGGTTGAAATGTGGGAGTTTGTAAGAAAATCATCATCCATACAGATGTTATGAAGGTGTTTATTTCTCTTGTAATGTTTCTAGATATTAAAATGTAAGTCTACATGGATTGTCTCGCTTTTGGAGTCGGCCTTAAGAATGCGGGACCTCGTAATCATCGTTTAGCAGCACTGCAGCAGCACATGATTGCATCTTCCCACTTGGCAGTAAACTGCTGTGGCCGTGGCTGTGACAGTGACCGATCCTCATTTCTGCCTTTGATGAAACTCTGACACAAAGCTGCTCCGAGAACCATAAAAACAATAACCGCTTCCAATTAGCCCGCAGTAATTACTTAATAATCAGCAGATAATTGCACCACTATGATGACTGTCACAATTTATTCATAACTCTGTGTGTGTGTTGAGTACTTTTATCCCTATGGATACTCACCATCACTGCAACGTTTGAAGGTGAAAAGAGTGCGAAAGTGTAAGAGGAAACTGAGCTGGTGTTTACTTGGTTGCATGGTGTTAGTGTTGTGAGGAGAAACACCCAGTGCATCATGGGAATCCCCGGCAGCCTACACCTATTGCAGTGTAACTAAGGGAGGATTCAGGGTCACCTGGTCCAGCCCTAACTATATGCTTTAGCAAAAAGGAAAGTTTTAAGCCTAATCTTAAAAGTAGAGATAGTGTCTGTGTCCCGAATCCAAACTGGAAGCTGGTTCCACAGAAGAGGGGCCTGAAAACTGAAGGCTCTGCCTCCCATTCTACTTTTAAATACTCTAGGAACAGCAAGTAGGCCTGCAGTGTGAGAGCGAAGTGCTCTAATAGGGTGATATGGTACTACAAGGTCATTAAGATAAGATGGGGCCTGATTATTTAAGACCTTGTATGTGAGGAGCAGGATTTTGAATTCTGGATTTAACAGGCAGCCAAGTAGAGAATACAGTACAGTAGAGAAACATTCTCTCTTTCTCTTTTGAGAAGCAAATCTAAATATTAAAATAGTTACCATTTCCTTAACCTTATAAAGCCCTGAATGCAGAGTAGTTGCACCTAATTAGCCCTACAATGTCATTCCTGCAATCACAGACTAATCAGGTCGGCCACTGTTGTCCTGCAGAATGTCAGCTTGTGTCAGATTAGACTGCTTCATCTTGCAGCTGTCTTCAGATCACCAGCTGTGTGCTGCGAATAATACAGCCTTGCTTGTCTGCGTCTGTAAATCCACTGGCCGCGTGGCATCTTGTGTACAAGCCACCCTCTCCGATGTGTCTCTTATCCAGCACAGCAAGCCTGCAGGCGTGTGTATTCACACGTCAATCACTGCCAGTGTGAAGACCTTGATGGTGCGCTGCCATTGGCCTCGGAGGGCCACGCCATCCATCCCAGATGAAGATGAAGTTAATAGGAAATCTATCGGCCTGTGACACTGACAGCCGCAGGCACAGAGAGCAGAGACTGAGTCTCTGAGAAGACTAGCAACACTTTCACCTGTTCCTGCCTGTGCTTTTTATCTTTTAATGAGAGCAAATAGATGCTTTTACGCTGTTTACAAGGACATTTTTCTTATGTGGGGGAAATGGTGACTTTCATTAAATGTGCTGACAATCTGCCAACAATCCTAAAATTCACATAGTGCCCTCACAAACATTCAGGCTTTTATGATTCGTAATTTAGAAAGTTTCTGATTTCTACATTAGCATCAAACTGAGCATGCAGAGGGTGACAACACACATTTGTTTTTCCATTAGGTTCCTTTCTACACTAGTATGGAAAGTTAATATAAATATAAAGAGGACTTTTTGTTAAAATAAAGTACAGAATTACAATGATGGCAGTTAAATCACCCAAAAGTAAGAATCTAAATGTCCACTAAGCATGCTACTAGTTCTGTTAGTCTGCACAGTATCCTTGTGTCTGTGCATAAGCAGCCATTAGAAAGATAATGTTGGCTATAGCATTATAGCATGTAACAGTAATTCCAAAGTAATAAAAGTTGCATACTATCGAAATACTTTAGATTAACTAACAGAAACAGAGGCCTAAACCTGTTTACGGCAGATCAACAGTATCTGAAAGTTGTGTCCTTAAAAAAGAAACAGGAAGAAAACCATCAAAGACCCGACACACGACCTGAGAGATGCATGTGACCCTTCAGCTGATCCTATTGTTCCCTGACCCCCTCGTCAGAAAGAAAAGAAAAAGAGCTGAGGTTGACACATTACACAAGAAGTGGACTGGAAATGAGTGGCAACAGGTCTGATGGAGTGATGAAATGTGACATTTGTGGTTCAAATTGTCATCAGTCTGCCATGTCATTACAAACACAAACCATGCAAAACTGCAAAACCAAACAAACTGCCAGCGCAGTAAAAGCATACCTGGGTAGAAAAACAGATCAGCCTCCCCACAGTCTGGACCTCAAGATTACTGGACATCATCTTAACAGAAAACAGAACAAAGGATGGAAACATCAAAAGAAGTGTTTGAATGTCCTTCAAGAAGCCTGGAGAACTATTCACAGTTCAGACTGTGCTGAGGAATAAATGTGGTCACACCGAGTTTGAAGCTTCTTAGAATTGCTCAAACTCTGAAACGAGGGGTGATGTGAGACTTTCGCACGGCACTGTTTCAGACTCATAACCACGCACGGATGCTGTGAAGGGCCAAAACCACTTTGAGCTGCAAAATTCTTCTTATGTTCAATTCACGAGCATGTACACCCAAACTAAAAGTTCACAGAGACGCCTGAAAGCAGCACGGCTTCATAGAACTGCCACTAAACAAAAGCACAGTGTTTGTAAAAGCTTTGAAGGCAATCACAGCGGAGTGGTTGTAAAAAGCTCTGCTCCCTCCTTCCAGACTGCATTGTGTGGTGTTTTATACCTTAGAGAGCTTTTGTGAACTGCTAAGATTTGGAAAGCAGTGGTTTAAATTGGATGTAATACCCAAACAGAGAGAAAAAGATGGCATTTCAGACTCATCCACATTAGTGTGGACATGAACACTCTGGCTGCTCGTCCCCTTTTTCCCACGTTTACTTCTTTTTCCTCCTCTTGTCTTCGTGTGATCTCCCTCTCCTCCCCTTCTCCCTCCTCTCTCGACTTCACTTCCAGTCAGCATGTTTCACCTCATTTGCGCTCCGGCACATTGCCTCTCCTCGCATTCGCGCTCATTTTCTCTTTACCCTTATCTTGCTCTCTGTGTTTATCTATCTATTTTACCCAGTCTTATCTGTCCCCGACTTTATCAGCGCTCCCTCCTGCACTCCTTTCTTTCATCTTTCATTCTTGGGTTCACTCTCCACCGAACCTCCGCCCCCATCTGCTTTCCCATCCCATTGATGGATGATGTGGCGATGCGTCGAGGGCCTCAATCAGAGGAGCGGGGGGTTCACTGCGGAGAGCAATCTCAAAGCCAATTCCACTGATAGCCATCACAGTGTGTAGCTACATGACGCTGCAGCTATCACCTGTGGAACGAGAGAAAGAGAGCGGCCTCAAAGCGATGCTGCGCCAGGCGGTGCTTTGCTCACACTGTAGGACAGAAGGGAAAACTTTTTGTTGTTGTTGTTATCAAATAGATCAATTGGAAAATGTATTAGTTTGGAGTTTGGCCATGTTGGCTCCTGGCAGCCACACAGGGACAACGGAGGCTGATTGAAAGAGCACTCAGTGATGCGGGAGTGGAGAGGGAATGGATTGCAGGAAACACATTGCTGCTGTCCGAAGGTGCTTAAATTTTACTCTCCGAGTGGGCTCCCAGCCGGCCGGAGGGCTCTTTCATTTGCATTTGAAACATAAGCAGGTTTATGTTGGTTAATAAGAGAATAAACACAGTTCTTCCCTGTCGTAAGGTGGTGACCACATAATGGTTTTCACCTGGTTACATAATGATGCTCGGTCACGGCCAGTCAGCGTTGTTGCACACTTGGTACACCTCAACCTTTGATTTTCTACCTGCAGTTCAATAGAAATCCCTCAGCATCTGAAAGACATGTGAAGAGACCGTGGGCAAAAGTGCTCCACGGGTATCATCAGTGTCATGAGATACATAAGCATCAATCCATTAGGGTCAAAGGTTGAAATACCGTGAACGAGAGAGAACGTCACTCACCAAAATCCTGAGCAAACTTACATTAGTGCACAGTTGGTTTGTTGTACATGTACAATGACAATAAAGGGCTATTCTATTCTAATCTAATCTAATCTAATCTAATCTAATCTAATCTAATCTAATCTACATCAAGTCAACCAAAAGAACAACACTGGAGAAACTTAGCTTCAAAAAGCTAACTCCTATTTCAGAGCAAGCTAACAGCTTGAGATTTGCAAATACAGATTCAACATCTGAGTGAGTCTCTGTCAGCGAGCACAACTTGAATAAACTGGCTGCCGGCTGCTTGTGTTCTGGTTATATTCCTGTAGAACAGGAAGGTTGTTTAGCACAAATGTAATCGTTATATGTGCATTTCTGTTAAATTTGGATTTGTGCTTGTGTAGACAGAAACTAATAATAATAATAATAATAATAATAATAATAATACATTTTATTTAAAAACACCCAAGGACACTGTACAGAGCAAATAAGACAGGCATAAAAACAGGAAATAAACACAATAATAAAAGAAAGTTTAAGAGCATGGAGCAGTTATATAGAGTAGGCTCTCTAAATATGTACAAATATGTGATTTTTGCCAGTTAATAGCTGAATTATCAGAAACAGGTTGCATGTGAGTGCCAGCTTGACCATTTCAGTCGCAGACAGAGTGACTCTGTCTTATGACAACAGCAGGTTTGAATCACAGTGTTAATCTGCTTGAAAATCTCATTTTGAGACAAAAAAACTAGCTGAACTGAGATAAGTTCGTTTATTGGATTGAACAAATTTTAGTGTTGAGGATATAATTAGCAGTTGAAAAAAGCGAATAAATAAATGTTATTGCATTACTCAGCATACTGCAAAAATTTAAAAATCACAATAATATCATCGTTAGTGAAGTACTGTGATGATATATACTGAGGTGTCTGGGAATATCCACCTCTACCGTCCATCATCCATCCAACCGTCCATCCATCAATTGATCGATCCATCCATTCATCCAGTTAACCACTGAAGCCTTTCTCAACTGTCAGGGTGAGAGGAGGGGTACAGAGTCAAAATTAAAAGTAAAATGAAAAAAAGCAGACTGTGACCAGACTTCAAACTTTTCTTCTGAAATTGTGACATTTGCGCCCTCACCTGGGATTTTGGGGATTTTGTTGTTCGTCACATTAGAAATGGATGTGAAAGGCGTATCCCTGTGGGTCAGGAAGACAGGCTTGAGGTACCACCGGGTGCTTGGTGAGGGGCTTCTCACCAAGTTTATTATTATTAGCTGATGTGGAATTAAGTAAAGAATTAATACTCAAATTCCACCTGAAGGGTACAGTTTACACAGGCAGTTATTAATGATGGTAAATAAATACTAAACAAGGATTATGACCAAAGCAGCTTGTGCAGACAAGGTTTCAGCATATTGTGGTGGACAGTATAAGTTCCTGAGAACCTGTAGCTCAGATTTGTTGGGCTTTTACTATTTTCACCCCGAGTGTAACAAATTCATGAAAGGGTTTGTTTTGTCTCTTGCTGCGTCCCTGCTCAGGGGCTAGATTGTCTGAAGTCCCGTTTCAAAGGCCTCTTCTGATGCGGCCAAGAAACGCAGCCTGATTTGCCCTGAAATGCGAGGACTCAACCTGTGTATCTTTGCTGCCACAGTCAGTTTCGGGTCAGTCGATTCTTTGAAGCCACTGCTGTGTGTGCAGAAAATACTGTGAACATAGCATCTTTCAGATTGTTCTGATGGCCAAAGTTTTTGTTTGTAGTGTAAGCTTTCTACTTTATTGGCAAATGGAAAGTCCAGTTTGATTAAGGCCGGAGAAAAACTGTGGTTACGGCAAACAAACACTGATAAGGTAAATGGAATGTATTTATATAGCACTTCTCTTATCGACCGCTTAAAGCACTTCACACTTCAAGCCAAATTCACCCATTCATGCACGCATTCATAGGGTGCTTTGTTCTGTGCATACAGCACTTTATCTGTTACACACACATTTGTGCACATAAATGGACGCATCGAGGGAAAAATTGCTCCCAGTGCATCTATTTATTATTCAATGTCCTGAAGCTGGGGATCAAAACACAGAGCTTACAATTAGTTGATGACCCACTCCTCAAGCCCAGGTACCCTGTTTTTGTCAGGTTTAACCTTACACAAAACACCCTGTGAAGAGGAACCAATGTTATTATTTTTGCCTTTCGGGAGCAAATGCACTTACATAAACTTGCATTAATATTAGACTCCAAGTTTGATCTCTTTCTGCTGGCGCTGGCCCATTACTGTGGCGCCTGCAGATCTGCCTTCTGAACTTGGATTGTGTAACTAAGAACAGTCTGCTTGTGAGCTTTGCTTTGTTTATACCAATGACCTGCCTTTGCACCTGTGTCAAAGGTTATCAGCCCATCAAGTGGTAGTTTTCAGCTGTTATCAGTGGTGATTTGCACACTCATCAGGTACTTTATTAGACTTTATTACACCTATTCTACTGCTTACTAATGCAAATATCTAATTAGCCAGTCACACGCATGTAGAAAAGGCCAAACAACCTGAAGTAAAAGTTCAAGCTGAGCATCAGAATGTGGAAGAAAGGTGATTTTTGTGGCTTTGATTGTGGCTGGTTGTTGGTGTCAGACAGTCTACTGTGAACATTGCAGAAACTGCTGATATGCTGGGATTTTCCCACACAGCCATGGGCCAAAAAGATGAAAATATTTCTACTGCAGAAAATGGTCAAACTGCTTCAAACCAATCTGAAGGCAACAATAACTCAAATAATGAACTCATTACAACCAAGACGCAGAAAAGGAACTATCAACCCACAACATATCAGACCTATAAGCAGATGGTTTACAGCAGCAGGAGACCTGAATGGTTTCTGCCTATATCAACAAAGAACAGGAAACGTGGGCTACAGTTCACACGGCTTCACCGAACCTGGAAGAAGCATTACCTGGTCTGATGAATCTCAATTTCTGCAGCAACATTCAAATGGTAGGGTCAGAATGTGGTGTAAACAACATGAAGCATGCAAGGACTGTGTGATGCCATCATGCCGTGGCCCAAGAGGAATGTTTCCAACACCTTGTTAGATCTATGCCAAAAAGACTGAAGGCAGTTCTGAAAGCAAAAGGGAGTCCAACCCAGTAGTAGTATCGATAGAAGTGTAGCTGACATCCTCTGCCTACAATCTATCCATCCATTTCCTCAACTGCTTCTCTAATTCAGGGTCCTGGGGGTGGCTGGAAGCTATCCCACCTGTCACGGGAAAGATGCTGGGTACACCAGGACAGGTTGTCAGTGCATCGCAGGGCTCGCTCAGAGAGACGACGACTATTCATGTTCATACCTTCTGCCGATGTAGAATTACCAGTTAATTTAAATGTCTTCAGTTTAAAACCTCAGTCTCTAAATGGAGAATTTACCTGAAGTATTAGTGGAGACAAAGAACATACCACACCAAATGTAGTGATGTGCATTTAGTCAAAAAGATTTTAAAAAGCCTCTTTGTTGGAGCTTAGTTAGATCCAGTTACCCAAGATCTATCTTACTGGGTTGCTCTGTTTGTCACTGACTTCTGATCCTGTTAGTAGGCAGAGGAGAGCACTTACTGTAGACATGTACAGGACAATTGTTTCTGCATATTTCACAGCTCCTGATGTTTGCTCTTCACACTCTGTGAGAATAAAAGAAGAGTTTATGTTTTCTGTTTATTGAAAACACCTACATTAACGTACCCTCTGGCAATGCATCTTATCGTCTTTATTATGGGCCTAGTTTTCTTCAAGTGTAGCATTGAACTGTGCAGCACTTGATCCCAGAATAACTCCTGTGTAGGAGTATTCAAACGCAGCTTTTACTTTTAAGCATGCAGAAGTGTGATTAGCTCGGTGGTATGCAAAAAGTCTCACTCCTTGTAGTATTTCCCCCAGAGACGTCTATATTTGCTTTAGCCTCGGGTGGTGGCTTGATGCATATCGATGCAGACGCTCAATAATAGGCCAAGAGCTCCACATTATTGACAGCAGCGACTACTGGCTCGTTGAAGACGTCTGCTTCGGTGAAGGAGAAGCAGGAGCATGACAGACAGACAGAGATGGTATGGATAGAGAAATAGGATACAGATAAGAGGACAGATATGAGCAGAGAGAAGATCCAGTGTTACATCAGTCTTTATATGTGCTCCTCGCTGCTCCTCTCCCCCTTCCTTGTCATCAACCCCCCTCTGTCTCTGCTGTAGCACACAGCTGGGCCAAATAAATCTGGAGAATAAGAGAGGGAACTGGAGGCACAAATGTTATTTGCAAGACAGACATTTCTTCCTGCGCTCATACACCAACACAGGTCCAGGTAAACAGAGAGGCCATGGATATAGCACAGATTCTCAATGAAACAAGTAAACACGCACGAAAAACAATATATTCTCAATAACTATCAAGCTTATGTGGAGGTGACAGTGGAGGGAATGCCGGACCGAGTGGAGATCAATTTAGTCCTTATTGCAGCAAATGCTGTGGAGAGAGAGAAAGGAACAAAGAGCAAAAAGAGAGATTAAGATGAGGAGAGTCCTGCACACGGAGGGAGCTCGGTACATGTCTGATGATTTATATACAAATCTGTCATGACCTCAGAAAAGTAAGGGGAATAAGAAACAGGCTAAGACCGACAGTTTAAACAGCATAAAATGATGGGCAGGTTTATTTGAAATGTAGGCAAATATTCCTGCAGCTTACCTGGTTTATCTTCTGAGAACACTGATTCGATGTTATGATTGGGAGATTCGATTTTACTCTTCCTGCATTTTATACTTGCATGATTTTTAAATAACAAATGTTTTAGAAAAAGAAAAAAAGTGAAGTTGAACCCATTCAAGGCATTCAACGGCTAATCCTAACGCCAGTTCTGTCAAATCTCACATCTCGTTTAGTTGGTTTAGTACCTACTGCCTCTGCAAGCTGCTTTGTAACCCAACGCCAGCTTTCACTCTTAATGACGTGCACTCTTTTTCTATAAGAGACCTGTGGTGTAAAAGGGGAAAAAAAAAATCTGTAGCCCGGATACCAGAAAAATAAAAGTTACTAAAATTAATGTTAATGTTAACATCACAACCCTAATTAACAGCTGACTGTTATTTTTTTAAATAAAAGGTTCTTTTTATGTGCGAAAACAATGAAATTACCTATAAATGTGGTCAAACACTGCTGCAGTGCAAATGTACTGTTGTTAATTACACTCTGCTGTTATTTGGTTAATTGTTAATTGTTAATTGGTTTTGACATCTAACTTAGAAAGAAAGAAAGAAAACTTATTACTATAATTAGTTTTTACATTAAAAGTTAGATAAAAACGTCATATTTATTACATCTTACTGTTAAAATGGTATTACTATATATAAATTAATTCAATTTATCTTTTTAAAAATCTCCAGAAACTCCTGATCACAGTTACAGTATACTATTGATTACAGATTGCATCAAATACAGGCGAGTGGTGGCTTTCAGACCACAGAGAAGCAAAATGCATTGAGCCAACAGCGTGTAGTTCCTTTGGATTTAGCAATAATGGTAGCTGATGGTAATGTTGCTGTTGAGCTGCTTGTGGTTGTTTGAAAATAAAGTAGGACTGGCAGATCCTCCCATGGACGACAGGCTTGTTTATTGGGCATAAAATTGCTCACAAAATGTCGATCGACTGATAAAATATTAACGTATAACTGTGTCAAAAGCTTCTCCTAAACTGGTGCTATCCACTGAGTATCTTGAATTATCTCCATTTGATTTGGAAAGAGTGCATTAGAAATGCATTTCATGTTGCTGGCACATGGAGCCGATCGTTGTTTTACTGAAGTTTTGCTTTAATTAAATAGTTTCTGCTACACATTCCCCAAAAAGCTACTGATGACCAAGAGCCGTGAACATGGAGAGCATATTTTGGTTGGCTTCAGGGTGACGACTTGATGATGGAAGTAAAAATATCTGGACAGTGAATAAAAACATAAGCAGTCGTACTGTGAAGGCTGTTGGCACACATTAAATAGCATTTAAATAGTCAACAGCAGCAGGCGTGCAGCTCTGAGATAAAACTATGCATGCTGAGTGTTCTTAGTGATATTCTCAGTATTATTGAACAGTTTTAGTATTATTGTCAAAGCAATGGCTGCCGTCTGAATCGTGTCATAATCTGCTCTGTTCGCTTTGCTCTGACAGCAGGTTACTTTAGATTTCATGCCGCCTGAGTAGCAGCACCTTCCAGTTCAAGCGGCAGACAGGGAGGGACAGAGGTGAAGAGAATGAATGGATGTAATGGAGGAAAATGTATTATTGCTGTTCAGGTAGAAAAATCGAGTGACAGTAAAAATAAAAGAGTGGCAGGCAGGGGCCAGGAAAAAACACGTAGCGAGAGGTATCTAAAAGTGACAAACAGGATGATCAGCACGGGGACTGAGCAAGGGGCAGGATTGCAAGAAGGTGATTCATGTCAAACTGCGAATCGCAACGAAGAAGAGAACAATGGGAGACGAGGGTAGCGGGTAGGAGAGAAGAGGTAAGAAGGCACACCTGAGTGTTCAGAGGCCTCTGTCCTGGTCAGAGCCATCCTGAATTATTCATGGCTCGCTGTGCCGGCTGCAGTGCACTGCTCACTGCAGAGAATAAAAAAGGAAAAGGTGAGGCGAGTCGAACTGCAGTTTTTCAGGAAGGTGAAGAATTAGATTTCAACTTCCATCTCATAGAAAGAATGATGTCATATCGAACGTGGCTGCACAGATAACCACCTGGCTCACCTCGTCAGTGCGGCTTCATATATCCAAAAATACGTTTGAAATTTAAATTGTTGCTTTTGTCCTAAATATTGCAGTTCCTGGAGCCTTTCATCCATAATGTGAACCATTAAAACTGCTTGGTTAAAACAGTGGCAGCAGGGAGACTTTGTCATTTGCAGAATACTTGGCTTGAATTGAAACAACAAAAGCAGAGTCACGAACACAGACTGAGGATTTTGTGTCTCTTGTTCCCCCTGACAGAGTCGAGACGAGGTTACGTTAGAAGTTATTTCCTTTCTCATTTATTTTAAGGTCATTTTAGTTCAAAATAAAAGTTTTATCTACACCGAGCATTTATGGAGATTATTAATCATTTGGCATCACTGAAAGGTGTAGTGTTTAAGTCACAGCTATAGGATGCAAATCCTTTAGTGTGGGTAGTGCATATGCTATGGATACTATATATATGTATTTCACATTTAGAAGCAGCCAATGTGTAGAATAAAAAGGAGCTGATTTCAAACTCAGCCCCAGCTTTTAGTCTCTCTGTGGTGCTGAGACAGTTAAACTCAAACAAATACATAAACATACTCGTATTAAATGGTTTGTTTAGCGACTCCTATCTCCCTCTGCAGCTGTGATGATTCTGATACTGTGTCTCACTGGGATACTTCTCTTTGGACATGTCCACATAGTACACTATGTTACTGCATACTTACTTGTATAGGGTGTGAATTTTAATAGAACCATGCTGTCATGATATAACAGGGCTTACCAGCACTAGCTGCCACATTTTATCAACCTTTATAACTTCATAAAGGTTGATAAACATAGTGTCAAATTCTTCTTTACTTAATACAAGAATTGAATATGCATAAATGCTAAACTATGTCACAACACCAAGTTGTAACCTCAGTGTCTACAAATGATCCGTAGCTGTTAACTGGCCAAACAGCTAGCATTAGCACCTTGTGGCAACTGTTGTTGTGATTTGGCGCTATGCAAATACAACTGAACTGAATTAGACTCACACAAAAAAATTTTTATCCAATCTTCCACTGACACAAGATTAATTTATGTTCTCAACACAACGTATATAAAAGAAGGAAATCACTGTTTAGAAATCCTCCAGCTCTGCTGAGCCTCATTGAAACCAGGCTGTGGAATCAGGGGACGGCGTATGCTTGGTAAACACTTACTGCTTCATCCCCCTTTCTGACTGTATTAGGGACTATAATTCACAAAATAAACATCTTTTTATATAATAAGTCTTAAAACAAGCAATTGAACTGGTCATGAAAATGTTTACTGCGCATTAAGAGCAACGGCCATTTTCCCATAGACCCCAATACCACAGGCGTTGCCCCCTGATGATAACATAAAAAGAAAAATGAAGGTTTCAGGCACGTCCATATCACTTATCAGACCCTGAAGCTGCACACCCGTGTTTCATCTATGGTCCTGCCATAGATGCATATACAATATATATAGTATGCACAGTATAACCAAGCAGGTTGTGCTTACAGCTAAGAACCAGCAGTAAAGAGTATCTGTGTAAATACAGGTTACAGGCAGAATTCCATAAACTCTGATTGCAGTTATAGTCTAATAACTCTGGCCTCATGCTTTTTAATTAATAATTAGGCGTGGGAGGATCAAATATATCAGAATAATAGAGTTTATTTTTTGGTTATGATCCAGTCACGTTCAACTGACTGAGCCTGAGGAAAAATAATTTTACAGAGTAAAAGTTACAGAAATCCACAAAACTCAGGTATAACCTTACTCATTACATTATTACTGGCTCTGAAATGGACTTCACATTAATTTCTGATGGACGTGAAAGGTTTGAGAGTCAGTTTATTTAATTATTTTTTTCCATAATTAAGTTTGAATTTTTCTGAACCGCAACATTCACCTATTGTGTTTTAAAGAAGCAAATCCACGTAAGTTGTTCATCTGAATGTCGGCCTACAGAGAAAGAGTGTGTTCTGATATCTCAGCAGAGGAGAAAATGTATGAAATGTAGAAACAGAGACTCTGAACTGTCTGAAGCACGTTATTTTTAAGTTTCATGCATCCTCGGGGATTTTAAATCTTCCGCTGGGCTGAACTCCGGGTGGACATTTCAGTAAACATGCATCGCATGAATCTCTGGTTACCTCTTTCTTAGAGTACCTGTGCTCCTGAAAAATGTAGAAGCCAGAAAATAAACACATCTTATTTCTTACAGTTGGCTTTCGTCATCAAAGTTTCAGAAATTGAGTTTAAATGACATCTGTGGGCCTTCGCTAACGGGCCCGCTGATTTCCACCAGGGGATAATTCGCAGTCGTGACACGTCCAGGACTCACCTCTTCGTTTCTGCAGTGGTGTCAGAATTTTAATACGTTTTGCACAGCGGGGGGACGGATTACATGGAGGAGGCTTGCAAACCATCCTCAGTTACTTTGGGATTTCAAGGGTCCTGATCTCCATTTGCTCGTTGGAACCAGGGGATCAAAAGACGGCGGGAAAACAAAAAGAAGAGTCTTTGCAGGAGGAGATCACATGAGCAGATAGCTGGCTTTTTTCTCTCTTTTCTTTATTTCACTATCACACTGACGCCTCTTATCTGGAGACAATCCAGTGAGTGATCTCATATAATATATATAATGACTGGATGGAAAGTGAAGGGTCAGCTGAGCCCGTTGTGTTTGAATCAAAGCAGCTCAATAGCAGATCTCTCACCAAATCTCCTCTTATCTTCAATGGTTAATATCCTTTGGTCTCTGCTTTGTAGACAGGCGGAGGCAACAGAAGCCTCTGTAACCCGGCTGCAATACCTTCGAATGACTGGCAACTTTTGTTGTATTTAAAACAATCTGACGGAAGGAGAACGATGAACTGTAACAGATGTGGTTTATTTTCAGATACCTTGACAGTATTTTGTGCTCCTTCGTAGCACTTGAGAATTTGCTTTTGTGACTAATTTCTGATAATTTCACTTTTACAGATATGTTTGCACAGATTCTTTTGTGAATGTCAGGAATTTGCCCTCTGCCACCTTAACTTGCTTAATTTACCAATTAAGTGTTTCGTATCCGTGAGCATTTGTTGGGGCAGGTTTCGTAAATGGACTTGAAAGAATTTTTACTCTGGATTGGTGAGTTTTAGTTTAAGGTTTCAGTTAGCTTGTTATTTAAAGAAGTCAGACTTCCTTCATTAATACTTTGGTGTTGATCTTTCTTTCTTGGGTCCTCCACACATTCAGTTCAATTCCATTTTATTTATACAGCGCCAAATCATAACAACAGTCGCCTCAAGGTGCTTTATATTGTTGTCAAGAGATGTATTCTAAGACACTTCTTCAGCTTCGAATCAGAGAGGAGAAACACACAGTTTCACCTGCAGCAAGGGCGGCCACAGAGCACTCGCACGGAAGTGAGGGCTCCGAGACTCGCACCCTGCCACTGCCCTGGTCTTTATTTATATACATCAGTGGGTGCGTTTGTTCATTACATTGGAATGTGGATGTGTATACGTATGTGTGTGCGCGTGTGTGCATGCGTGTGTGTGTGTGGGGGGGGGGGTCAGAGTGTGACCCCATAAAGACTTCCCTAAACCTGCTGGTCTGGAAGTCCAACAGTTCATCTAAACAAAAGGCACTTAGCCTAAAACAGACATAGATACGTTTATCCTACCATAAAACAATAAGAGAAGGTGTGAAGTGAAGATAAGAGTGTCCAGCTGTCACTAGCGTTGTGGGAAGAAATTTATAACAAGTCTTGTAGTGAACAACAGCCTAAGTCATCAAAAGGTCAACATGCAGTATTCTACCATGTGCAAACTTATATCATTAAAAGATTATACTGACTACTAAGTACAATTTTCTATTGACAATTGTAAGGTAGACCCTACAATAATACGTACAGAGAAAAACCCAACAATCATATGACCCCCTATGAGCAAGCACTTTGGCGACAGTGGGAAGAAAAAACTCCCTTTTAACAGGAAGAAACCTCCGGCAGAACCAGGCTCAGGGAGGGGCGGGGCCATCTGCTGCGACCGGTTGGGGTGAGAGAAGGAAGACAGGATAAAGACATGCTGTGGAAGAGAGACAGAGATTAATAACAAGTGCGATTCAAGGGAGGATTCAGGGTCACCTGGTCCAGCCCTAACTATATGCTTTAGCAAAAAGGAAAGTTTGAAGCCTAATCTTGAAAGTAGAGATAGTGTCTGTCTCCTGAATCCAAACTGGAAGCTGGTTCCACAGAAGAGGGGCCTGAAAACTGAAGGCTCTGCCTCCCATTCTACTTTTAAATACTCTAGGAACAACAAGTAGGCCTGCAGTGTGAGAGCGAAGTGCTCTAATAGGGTGATATGGTACTACAAGGTCATTAAGATAAGATGGGGCCTGATTATTTACGACATTCATACATACACAAACATCTATTTTACCAGATAAGCTTTAACAAAGTCATATTTTAAATGCACATAAACTACTCATTTGGCTTTCATTGTTCCCTGACTCTACTAGAGCAACTTTACATGCAAAAAGTTTGAGGTTTTGGTGCAGCACCTTCTTACATTGTGCTTAGCAACAACCTCCAGCACTCGCCAACCAGATGACCGTGGGTTGCCAGGTGTTCACCAGCTGCTCTGTAGACCTGTGGGACTGAGGCATACCGTTTAACAAACCACATTAAGATGAAATTTTACAACAACATGAATGTTTATGTCATGTTTTTGAGGCCTGGTTATAGAGCCCGTGCATTGATTGTAATGTAGTCAAAGTTGTCTTGCCAACTTGTGAATCAAATTTGACTCTATTCACATTCAGCTTTTTAAACTTGTGTTTTAAATGTAAGTTCTGTAGGAGCACTGCAGTACACCGTGTGCAGCTGTATTTTGGGCAGTTTGTGACGGTCTTTCCTGCACTGAAGAACCAGATCACACACCAGTCTCCGATAAAACCGAAAGGTTAATCTGTTTTCTGACCATCTGATTTGCAAAAGCGTTTGTCTCTGCTATTTCCTGGCTTAAACTTAACATTTTTGGCACAAATCACAGAATCCTGCTTTGAAATGGAAATATCCCTCCTGTCATTTGCATATTCAGTTCTTCCAGGCATTCTGGTCAGTTTGCATTGGCTGCAGTTACATACTGAACACCCTTTTGCTGTAAATATCTAAACAAACTGCTCAATTATATGTATGAATTCTGCACATCATGTTAGCCTATGGCTTAGTTTGTAATACTAATGCTGGAGTCAAGTATCGACCAATATCACTGCATTAAAAGAAGATTAGAAGAGATTAGAGGAGCTGCTCACCCAGAGATACAGTTTAATTTGTCTAATATGCTCTGTGTACAGTGTTTAGAGTTTGTATCTCTGTGAGTGCGAAACAAAATAACATCTTTCCTCACACCATCAGGTGTGCGTGTGATATTTAATTTTTTCCCCCTCACGCAGACATCTTGCCATATAGATAAATACCAGGTGCTTGTTATCAAGCTGCAGGTGTCAGAAATAAAGTGGCAGGTGTTGGACACACACAGCAACTCCTGTTCAAGGTTCAGCCCCATATTGGCACAGAATACACGGAGACAGCAGCCTGCAGAGGGTTAGCACGTGTAAACGCTCAGACCCGATGTTTGGACTAAGAAGAAAATATACATAAAGGTTGAATTCACCTTGTTTCCATATCGTCTGTATGTCCTCCTTAAATCCTGTGAAGCTGTTTTATGTAACTACATGCAGACTCAGATGATTCTGGGAAAATGAGTCTGTTTCACCTTAGCTCGCACAAATCTGTTTTTTCCCATCATTTGAGGTTATTTCAGTAAATGCATATCTAGAAAGTGAACCCTGGGCTTTGAATATTTAATCACAAATATTACACTTTCATGTTAAATGAGTTAGTGCAAAGTGCTGTTTGCTGATACCAAACTGTCAAGCAGTAATTGTTGCAGTGATTGTGCTCCAGCAGCATCAACACTTTATTCATTTGAAATTCACATCTGTGATCTGTATTAGCTGTAATGCAATTTGGATGGATATAGATATAAAAATAACATATGTATGTGAAGATAATGTCCTAATTGCGAGTGTGTCTTTCTCCTGCACAGGACGGGATGGGAAACCTCAGAATAACAGAGAAGGGCCTGAAACTGGAGGGGGACTCTGAGTTCCTCCAACCCCTCTATGCCAAAGAAATCCAGTCCAAACCAGTAAGTGACTCGCATGAATGCTCACCTCACATGGCACATACTGCACTGCACACATCCATTTACATTTGACCCTTTTTTAAACGTGGAATAGGCTACGGAACATTTGTGCCTTCAGTAAGCTGTTAAAATGGAAGCTTTGTCATTCAGACGTGGGTGACTTTGCTATTAATGGTCCTTACAGCTACATTCATGCACACCATTTAAGAAAGAGCCATGAAAAAAGCAGTCGTATGAGCACAATATTTATCTTCTAACATGGGAGTCTACACAGTAAAGGAAGTGAGTATATCCTTGGTGTGACTGACGATGACAAGTGGTGCAGGAATTTGCCAAACCATTCAATGTTTTTCATCTAGTGATGAAAACACTGCAGTACAGCTAGAACTGTAACGTGGAAAGTTGTGCATGAAGTATTAAAAGCAAAAATAGTTCTTCTTCAGAAAAATGTTCCCCATCAGCGTTAAATACATTAATATTACTGCTGCATATGTTTAAGGTTGAACTCATTTTATATACTTAATTCTGTTTAATATTCTGTAAATCCTCCTCTAGCTTCTCTACATTACACACGTTTACAAAGGTGGTTATCAAGACTAAACCCATCTGTTATGATGCTAAATCACTGAAGCTTGTTTAGCTGATCATTCTGGCTGTTTCGACCCAAAGCATAGCAGATCTCAGAGTAGTGAAAGCTCAGCCAGCAGCAGCTGGCTTCCCATCAGTTTATCATAGAAGTTTGTCCACAGTGCACATGCACAAACCACCAGACAAAAAGCTATAGACCCACTCGTAAAACGGAGACAGCTACAGTTTCCTGTAAGTACAAAACAAGCGATGCTTTTAGCTACAGTAGCCGACCGCAGCCAGTAAAGGATGGATGCAAACGGATGAGGACATTTATGGTGTTACTGTCTAAGATGGAAGGAGATTGTTTTACAGTGAGAACTTTTAATATATGTCTATTTTTAGATTTGACAAGGCAAGAACAGTTTGCCTTGTTTGTCCTGTTAGAGCGCTGCTGCTTTATATTCTTCCATTATGGTAAAATACTGTGAGTTACTGTATTTAGGTCTTGTGATATCACCTTCTGTGTGACTTCGGCTCATTTTGTTATCCAAACCATCCAAAACAGTCAAAACTACCTCTACACATTCCCGTAACTCAGCGTATCCCACAGCAATGTGTGAAATGTGGTTAAATCACCATTTGAAATACTTTAAAATCAGCAGCAGCAGCTCATCGATACATTAGCACTTAGTCTATTTTATCACTCATCACATGAACTAAAAACTGTCTTTGTAAATTACCTTCTAGCAAAAATACAGTTTGTCTCATACTTTTTAGTGCGCTGTGAAACACTTGGTGCCTGACAATACTCAAACTGAGGTGAGACTGAGATGGTGTGAAGTGTCTAATGATGGTAGGTGTGGTAGTGGGAATTTGAGCTTCATGCAGTGAGGTTTAAGCATGTGAGACAATCCAGCTGGGACTCCGAGTGCTATCAACTCAACTGCACGTACGACAAGCTGATTTCAGCAAATGTCTAAACCTAAAAAAAAAAAATCAGAAACTATGTTAAAACAGGTTGTGTTGAAGCAGACGCGTGTTCTCAGAGGAGTAACTGATGATCTGACTTCTTTTTCCTTCCACATGTATTTGGGTCAGGTTATAATGCCAGCAGGCTAAAGCTCAGTAAATCTACTATTCTCCATTCACGCCTCCTCTGGAATCCTGAAGCATTCTCAAGTCCCATAAGATATGGCTGTCAGCCACTGCATATCCTCTCAGTCTGATGTGTCCAAAACCTCTACATGAAGAGAATTCCTTTGAGCTAAATGAACAGAGCTCGTGGTTTGACCTTCTCTCTAATGCATAAGTCTGTGTCTCACTGTTGGGGCCATATTTGAGGCTTTGTGGAACTGATGAATATCATACTTATATATATATATACCAACGCATGTTGTGTGCTGCTAGGTCACAATTGGATTTTAATTCTCACTGATTTTTTTTTTCAAACAATAAAACTGAACCGCATGTGTTATAACAAACAAAAAATCAAGCAGTCATCCTGTTAAATCGTGTTATATTGTAAAGTAAAACGATATTAGATATTAGAAAGAATGTTCCATGGCATCAGAGGGCTTTAGCAACAATAGGATCCAGTTTTATTTCCATTCATCCATTTTCTTCTGCTAATCCAGTTCAGGGTCATGAGACAGTTGGTGCCTATCCCAGCCTTGTACACTGTGGACAGGTTTCAAGGGAGACACAAAACCATTCAAGCTCACATTCACACCTGTGGCCAATTTGGAATCACCAGTCAAACTAAAATGTATGTCTTTGCACATGCTCAGTGGCTCCTCTGGCTTCCACCCACAGTCCAAATTTACCACAGAATACAATCCATACATGCCATACATTCTTAACTTAAAGTAAACCTCTTCCTGCTCTTTGAATTCGATAACTTATAACAATGATGCAGACAGATAAATCCTCACTTGTAGCGCTGGGGTGGGTTTTTCTCTTCATAGCTGAGAGGTTTGGGAGAAAATTCTCCAGTGTTCATTTCCACTTTTCAGACATATTTTGGGGAGATATTTGCAGACAGCAACATTAAGATAAGAAACATCTGAGGTGTCGTAAAGGCCGTCACTGCTTGGTTGTGTTTGTGCGTGGCCGGGATGTTTGTCCGTTTTTTCCCATGCTGCATCACATTTGGCCACGGTGAAGTCACCCAAGACTTTAAGCCTTAACAAAATCCAACTGGGTGAGGTATATTAAAAAAGGCATCACCCTCCCCGTGCAGTTGCTATGATACAGGAAAGAGTAAAATAGTTTTTAGTGGCAGGCTGGAAACTTGTTTTTTTCATGGCTGGAGGTGCTGGTCGTTTTAACATAGAGGTCTATGAGGATTGAACTGGCCATTAGAGGAAATGCAGTTTTTGGCTTCATTTTCAGCCTCAGGGAGGTTGTTGCCTGATCACAGTGAGCACGGTGTGGCTGTACTAGTGCAAATGTTTCAGACTTGCTGAGGAAACAAACAGGAGCAGCACACGCGTCAGTATTATCAGCACGTTTTCTCCCCGCGTTCTGCACTCAGCTACAGTTTCAGTGTTCCTGCAGTAGGATTTTTGGTGTTTACCAATCGAAATGCTGTCTGGCTGAGGTCCCCTGTTATGCTGCCTTTACAAATTAACATTCTGGGGTGCTTCCTGGTGTCCAAACAGCAACTACACGAGCATCCAGGCCTAGAAGATGTCAGAGAAATAGGAGAGATGGGCACGATAAAGTGATAGGGTCTCTCTCCCTTTGTCTTTTCTACTCTGGGAGCAATCATTGCTGTGTGCAGGTAGCGGACAGATGGTCCGATAATGCAGGAGAGCGGTATTCTTCATCTCTGCCGTATAGGCCCTCACCCAAGCTAAGAGGGAAGATGAGCAATGAAGAAGACAGAGCAGAGGGGATACAGGAGGGAGTCAGAGAACGGAGGAGAGCATATCAACAACGGAGATGGAGATGAGGAAGAAGGAGCAGCAGTAATAGAGACAGAAACAGCGAGACAGATGGAGGAGGACTGAATCAGAACGCCGGCGAGCTTGCTTTGACAGGCGGCGTGCAGGAGACAGCCAAGTTCAACACCAACTCAAACAAACACGGCGTGTTTGCAATGCAGTATCATAGCACTGTGAAATATTCATAATAAAAGGGTTTCCCTACTTGTCCAAGAAGCAGGAACAGGGGATAACAAATCCCCAGAGCATAAATTGGGCTCTGCATTCCGATATGTTCGTTAGGTGAAAGCCAAAGTTTGAACTCATCTATCAGGACAGATGGCTGATAACTAGCAAAGCAGCTCATAAAATATGAATACGTGTTGCTGCCGGACCAGCGCTGAAAGTGCGGATCATGTCTTCTGCTCTTGTACCGTGAAGAGGGATGAACGTAAAAACAGACTGAGAACAGGAAGTGAAAGGGCAAGTGGGAAGTAAAAGAGGGGACGTGATACAAAACAGCAGAGCTTAAGGAGAGATAAACAGAAAGAAGACGGAGAGAGGGATGAATGACTGGAGACTGAGCGAAGGATATGAGAGGAATAATGATAACCAGGAGGAGGCGATGGGAAAAGACCACTGCACAGTCAGCCAGGAGTGGATAAACAACAACTGCTAAATAAAAATTTTAAAGCAGTCCGCTCTGTATTTCCCAACACTCCTCCTAATGCTTCCTTTTATGCTTCGCTTGTCTAAGTGAAGTTACCGTTGTTATCAAAGGGTGACAGAAAGCTGCTGTAAGACGTGTCTCTGTCAGCAGGTCCTCAGTGCCTTCTTTGTTGTGTTTAAAGTGAAGGGGCAACAAGTTGGCTGCTCCGCATTTGCATAGAGTTCAAGTTCAAGCTATTTTATTCAAATCAGGGGCGTCAAGTGCAGCAAACTTCTTCTGGCAACTAATTGTACAAAAACTTTTAATCTAACCATCGTTAACTGCTTCGGGGCTGACATGCCATTGTAGTAATATAAGAGGAGACTTCCAGAAGAGCTGCAGTCAGTCAGACCATTAGAACCATCCACCCAACAAGTTGGACAAATGGTTGGCACTGAAAAGCAAGATTCTCGTGTACTTTCATCTAGAAGGCTAAAAAGCATTTAACTCTTCACCCTCAGGTTAGCGGGGGTAATCTTGTTTTTTCTGAATAAAGCCGTTTCGGTCATATTTCAGCCATATTTGTAGAGCCAAATGACTCAGAGGTTAGTGAGGGTGCTCTCTATGCAGAGACCACCCTCTATCCTGGGAAAAACCTGAATCTTTTCTAGTGGGCGTCAAGTTTTTATTGATATATACTGAGGTGTAAAAATGCATCATTACCCCTTTAAACTCTCAAACATTAAATAAGAGTAACGTAGCAGCAGAGAGTTGTGCATTTTCCAGTAAATCAAAATAAATGTTGACTTAAGTTAAGGAATATATGTGAAATCTCTAAATGTTTTTCTATGGTGACCGAAGCACACTGACAGACACAGACACTTCTCTCAGTCACTGACATTTGCTAATTAACACAACTATTGTGTTAACGTAATTAATAATGACTTGTGCCTCTTATGAGTTAATTCCTCATCAACCTTTAAATGCAGACTGTCAGAAATTCTCACTAAGCGATGGATTGGCTCTGTGTCGACCTGTTTTTACAATGTGTGGTTAAGTGTACGTAAAGATAAGTGACCTCTAGTGTCCATGTAACAAAGTGCACGTAAAAGGTGTGTAGGAACTGCATTTTTCAAGTCAAAGGTGTTTATACCTCGTCCACGTTAACTGCTTTGAAATCTGAGCTTTACCAAGAAAAAAAAGTTTGATGTCTCAGGAACACTTAGTATGAGAACAAAACAACAATGTGATGGTTTAGTTGGAGGACTTCTTGTATAAATGAAAATAGCAACTTTATGTCAAAAGATCAAGAACCGATTTTAAATATCAAAAGGACAAAACTGATATAAACCAGATATTTTTAGAATATTTTTAAATATGGTGTCTTTTAAAAACGATAACTGAGCAACTAAGCTCATAGATTAGTCAGCCAGAGCTATTCAATCACTGCTCATCTCCTGCATCTTCAAATTACCTTTGAGCTCTTCAAAGTGAGCCTCGACACTGTGGATTTATTTTCATTCAACCCAAATTTCCAAAATCAGCCAATGTTTTACTCCAGACAAATTGGTTCTTTGGCCCATCTCACCGAGGTTTAATTCAACCCTCGGAGCAGCTCTGCCACCAAGAAACATTTCTGCAACCAACTGTAATTCACACATCTCTCTTCTGGTCTCTCGCCTAACTCCTCTCTTCCTTCTTATTTTATTTTTTTTACTTATTTTTCCCTCCCAATTCCTCTCTGTGTGAGAGGCATCCTGCTGGGAGTAATATGGTCTGTTGCATTAGCAACAAAGAGAAGAGGGAGAGCGAGTGGATCAAAGGCACCGCACTACAATGAGCTAAACACGTGTGGTGTACACAAACAGCCCTGAAGGACTCCTGCTGCAGCCTCTCTGAGGCGTCTCAGAAGACAGCGGTGGGAAAAAAACCCTACATGAAGATGGAACGATAAGCTACCTGCTGCTGGAACACGGTGATGACTTTAAAGCTCAGGACTCGTTAACCAAGAATATTTGCTGCTGGCTAAACACATCAATTAGTACTGGCATCTACTGCGTGCTGCCATAGAAGTAATAAGAAATGTCTGTATAGTTATGTCAGTATTCATAATCTAAAATCAGTGTGGCTGCTATGTACCCAAGGAAATCTGAGGGGAAAACCAGCTCATTACAACTTGGACACAATTCTATAATGACCAAAACTCTGGCCAGCTCAATGTTTTGGTCCAGATTAAAATATCTGAACTATTGGAGGACTTTCCAAAGAAATTCGTTTGAGTGTGTCTGGCTTCACAGACTGAGCTACATTAAGTTTTTTTGACAGGAAAACTCCAAGTCAGGAAAGACTGATTAATGGGAGAATCATAAAGCATATTAATAAATGAATTAGTTATTGGATTGATTTATATCTGTAAGCTTACTACCTGAAGTCACACCAGAGATCCATCAGCATGTCTTCTGTGTGAGCTTAGTAGTGATGCAGGTCATTAGAGCTACAGTAAGATGTGAGCAGTGAGGCATGCAGTGAAAAACATGGAGAGATCTCATCCATTAACTGCCTGGGTCAGAATTCTGAGAGAAACTGAGGTTTCATGAACTAATGATGACCAAAAGCCATAAGCTGTGTGAAAAAGTTGGATGGAGCCACTGTAAAATCACCCATTGGTCTTTTTTTTTCTCATTGGTAGTGATTTGGCCACAGTCACTAACACCGAGCAATGACCATGACCAAAATTACTGCAGCCTTATGCAATGACCTTGCAGTGTTTGCTTTGAAGATGGGGAACGGGTCTGAAAATACTCTGCAAATACAGTTGCTGTCTTCAAAGGAATGTCGGTGCATCCAGAGAGAGTCAGTCTGCTGTCAGCTTACCATTGAAAGTGGTGAAGTTTGCAATAGCATGCAGAAATAGAGAAATTAAATTGTTGAAAAATGCATATTTTTTGCTTTCTACATAAACAGAAATTTATATAAAGTTACTCAGCCTAGTAACTAATTATGCAAGTAACTTGCTTTCACATAGGAATATAACCAGAATACAACAATATGCAGATGACACTGTAATCAGTTATTTGCAAAGTATTTGTTACAGAAGTCAGTCCAAGCTGGTCCTTGATTGTTTGGAGATGGGTTGCCTTCTACCAGGTGATGGTCTCTGACTGCTATGACTGTAGATTATACAGACCATGTGGAGTGTGATGTTGTGGGCCCAAAATGCAGACATGGAAAACAGGTGGGATTCAACGTTTATTGAGGCTGTTGCGAAGTCCAATGAAACAGAAAGTCCAAGAGGGACAAAGAACCAGGGAACACATTGGACATGGATATAGGAAACTCTAGTGGTACGTAACACCAGCACTATATAGAAGGATCATCAGGGAAGTGGAGACAGCTGGGGAAAACAAGACACAGCTGTAACAATAAAGCAAGTAACAATATTTGGAGAATTGACACAAGAGGACCTGTATTGGCCACCTGCAACCCTGAAATGGATAAGCAGAAGATGATGGATGGATGGATGGATGGATGGATGGATGGATGGATGGATGGATGGATGGATGGATGGATGGATGGATGGATGGATGGGATGAGAAACGCTGAGTGAAGAACTAAATGCTAACATAACCAGGAAATAAGATATTGAGACTAAATGCACCCCCCAAAAACATGAAGAAGATAAAAACACAGAAAACTAAGAATCCATCAGGAATAAGTAAAACTAGGAGAGCCCACAAACTCAGAATGACCCGTTACCATGACACTGACGGCGAAAAGAATTCAATGCACAATGTGGAATTTTTGGTTTCCCAGTGACTGCTGAAGGTTGCCTGTGACAGAACCAGCAACAAAACTGAAGCACAGATTTTAATATAACATAGTCTGTTCAAAAGGCTCCAGCAGCACAAACAGAGGTTCAGTTTAGTGACTGGAATTTGCAGCTACAGCTACAAGTAAAAATAAAATCCAAAATTTCAGCCACTTTACATTTCTTACAAAGAGGGAAACTATCCATATGCTGTTCCCATTTTTATATCAGATTGGCAACATGCACTTTTAGTGTGTATTTATACATGGAAGTCTGTGGGGATTGACTTGCTTTTGGAGCCAACCTCAGTTAGCACTCTAACATGAAGCATCCTCCAGGGCTGGAAAATCAAATCCAAACTGCAAACAGGCTGAAAACAAAAAATACTCTAGGCAGTTATATCAGTGATATATTATAATATATCTCTAGTGTTTAGTATTAATAATATATGAGCCAGTGACATAGTCAAAACATTGGTATCACTAGATTTGCATTCATAATAGCAGCAGGGATGACTGCTATCTCCATCTTTACATTCCACACAACATTAATATTCAGGAAATATATGAATAATATAACGTGGACTCTCTCCCAGTTCCTCAAAAGTGATATTAAACAATTGGATGCAGATTTGCAGGCAAAGTTTAGTTCTACTGATTCTGTAGAAGCGGGACCTGCAGTGAGTTCTGCCAGTTTCAGACTGCAAAAAAACTACATGACATGGAAAACTGAGAAATAAGCATCAGGGCTAGTCTATTTCCTGGAACTATTTGGTTCCAGTGTTTCTGTATTCTAGTAGTGAGTTTTCCTTAGTACTCTGCGTTTCCATGTCCTGGACTTCTGGTTTAGTGGGTTTTTTCTTTTCTTTTCTTCCTGCCACTCACTTGTTTTCTTTGAGTTTGCACTTGGTTGACTATCAAGCAATGCTGGGTATGTGACCATAATCTCCCTGTATGTCTTTGTAACCAACGAGTTTTCTTATTACAACTCTACAACACAAGAGATGGACTAAGGTTCCACTGATACAATCTACTCGATCAAACTCACTGACAGGCTAAGAGTTAGCCATGTGTTGCAAAAGCCTAAAAGTAGAATGATTTAAAAGCTAACGGTTTTATTTGAGCCACTGTTTAACTTTCCTGTCAGGAAAAGCCTGTGATTGGCAAGTGAGCAGTCCATCATTTGTGCTTACCTTATCATAGCAAGTATTCATGACTGAATGGCTGATGAAACACAAAATGCATCATGTAGTCTGATCCCTGTATGAGAATGCTGTTGAAATGAACTTAACTTATATATATTTATAGACTAAATGTTTTTATTAAGGCAAAAAGGCTTTGAAAGCCTGTCATTGCAAAGACACCGACTCTGTCACTGTCAAAGTCCTTCTAAAAGCAAATCTAAGCAGTTATCTTGGAAAGAATCCAGGTGGTTATTTTGAAGTCTGCACTTAAATGAGAAACAAGAGCGCCATAAATTCAATTTGAGCTTTTACTGCAGCTCTGCACTCCAGTTGAGTGTATAGAAATGTAGGTCAAATCTGATAAAAGCCCCTTCAAAGGTTTGCACACTTTGACCCAAAATAAGGTTTAAAAATCGCATTGTCATCCAATGAAGCCACTAACCGGATTCACATTACAGACGGAGGCAACACAGTTGCTTCAGTCAGAGCCCACGGAGCTCTGCGGGATGCTCCGGGAATGGTGGCAGCATTTTCCAGAGAATTCTTTGGTGATAACCTTCTCTTTGACCCTCTGCTTGTTGCTACTGCTGCATCAGTGCAGCATGATCAGCTAATAGAGGAAGGACAGCTGTGATCTTTAGCAGGGGACAATTCCTCCACAGATTTCTATTCAGGATTCTTGGAGTGCCGGGTCTCCTCCTTATATTTCTGGTCATTATTGTGACTCTTTATTAAAAATGCATTTAAGTGAAGCCCACTGTAAACACTGGTAGTTTGCTATTGTGCCTAGGCATGCTGGGGAGTCTCTGCTCACTCTTTAGAGCTGTTCAGCTGGAGACTATGAGGTTTTTCCAGTACCTCAGCTTGTCTGGGAACACACCGTCACCTCCCATTCGTCTTGTGTGTCTGGGTAGGCTTTCGCTCCTCTTTGCATTGAGCTGTCAGTAAAGGAACTCGCTGCAGTTTTAAGGATGTTTAAGTAGGATCCCAGTCAGATAGCTTTTAGTAACTTTCTGACTATAAACCTGGGCTCTGAGTGTTTTTGCACTGGTGTCTGTTTCTTCTAACCAAAGATCTTTAGCAACTACTAGAAAACACTGGAAATGTCATGTTCGCGTACCGGCAGGCAAGGAGAGGAGGACCCAAAATGCAGGTTTCAGTGAGACGAGGTAGAGCTCAAAGTACCGCTTTATTAGCAGGTTGCCGGTAAACAGTGGACCAAACTAAACTGGGAGAAATACAAGCTAATAGGCAGATACACACGGACAGAAAACAGAGTGCAGACTGAAGGTGAGTAGACATCAACGATACGACAGAGAACAAAGGTAACACGGGGCTAATATACACACGGCAGTAATCAAGGGATGAGGCACAGGAGGGGAACACACCAGGGAGAAATCACAGCTGATGAGACAGGGGAAGCAAACAGAATACACTGACACCAGACACGAACCTCCAAAGTAAAACAGGAAACCAGAAACAACTTACAAGGAGGCAGAAGACGCTGCACTTAATCTAGAACAATAAACCACACTATAGAAACATACCAAAATATAAAGAACTGAAGAAGCTGGGTCAAAATGACCCAGAACCGTGACAGGAAATAGTCAGTAAATTCCCTTTTTTGAGGGGAAACTTTGAATTGCAGATACTTTACGTTCTTTGGAGTGAATTATCTCTTCCTTTCAACTAATACGCACTGTTAAAAATAAATACATCTAACCTTACTGCCATGGCACCTTGGGGCAGCTGTGGTTCATAGTGGGTCATCCACTAATTGGAAGGTCGGTGGTCTGATTTATGGCTTCCTCCGACTGCGTGTCGAAGGATCCTTAGGCAAAATACTGAACCCCAAGTTGGCCGTGATTCATCCATCAGAACGTGTGTTTGTGTGTGAATGTTAGGCAAAGCACTTGAAGCATGAGGCTTGTAGTACGAAAACTCTGAGCGCTCAATTTGGGTAGAAAAGCAGTATGTAAGTACAGTCTGTTTACCTCAGGACACTGTTTTAAAACTACTTTCAAAGTACTTTAGACACACCTGGGCACTATTTGTCAAACTGACATTCAGAAACGAGTCCACAGTTAATGCAACACAAAGTGTAACTGTTCTCCAACTTATTAGTTTTACATTCAGTGCACACCTCATTGTTATTGTAATAAGTTCCTACTTGTGTATCATATATTGGATGTATTTACTGTGGGAACTTCAATAAGTTTGGCAAGAGCCATAATGTTATCTGTAATATACACACAAGGCATATCCCCTCCTCGGCTACGAGCGCAGCACAATGGTCAGGCCGTTATCTCTAATTAAGAAGTTGACTGAGGCATGAAGATTAGTCGGGCACAGAAAGAGCAGAGTGTCCAACGTGATCAGCATTACAGATTAATGCAGGGCACTCTGGGAAATGGAAGTTATCAAACGGAGCAGGAGGCTGAAGTCTGAATGCGGACAGTTATGGTGGTGTGTGTGTCTGAAGCCACACCTTTGTGGCTATCTCTATGTGTGTGGATGCATTTGTACTTTCATTATCTAGCAGCTGACTGAGGCCATATAAGACCAGCACAGCAAAGACATAAGGCAACAAAATCAAACGCAATGCAAGTGTGAGAGATTCAATGGCCATGCAGTGGGAGTGCTTTCAGCTAAATGCTGGTTAGTGGTGCAGTTGTAACATCAACATTAGATATTGGATTTTAATCATTTAAAATTTTCAACTGTTATGAAGAGAAGATAATCTGGATTCACGTGCAATCATGATATGCTCCAAAGCTCTTATTTTGTATTGAGCTATAAATCAACTGCACCCAATTTCTTTGCTGAAGCCCAAAAATTCAAGATAATTAGGTGATGGGAAGAAGCAAAGTAAATCTTATAAGAGGTTGAAGATGAAGCAGTGGTTCAAGTCAGTTGTGGCCCATTTATTTTTTGTACTCCTTTTATTTTTTTCGGTCCCCAGACTTGTGTTTATACCTTAGTCTAAGTCGCTGTCAGTGATAAGTAACCCTAATCGTAAAATTGGACACCTAAAAATATTAAAATGTAAGATGTTTGGCTTTTGAAAAATATCCCAGAGTTTCAGCAATCAGAGGACAAAAATAAAGACTCTAACTCAAACGAATAAAACTTTTTTTTAAACAGGGTTCGGGTTACTTGTCCTCATCGATAAAAACTTGGACTTCGCATGATTAAATAAACATTAGCAGCTTGATGACAGTTGCACCTTGATTTAAATGAGTTACCTGGTCGATCTCTCCGCAGGGCCGCCCACTGTTCCTGCAGTCATCCAGAAACGTGTCCGTCAATATCGTCAACAACAACAACAAGCTGCTCACACAGCTCGTCACAGGTAAGACTCGGCAGGAGAAACGCTGATTTTCATCGTTTTCATTAGAATCTGCACAGACAGACGTCACAGGCTGTGGTTAAACTGGAGGAGACCTGAGTTCCTTTGATTTTTACCTTTTCAGGTTTATTCATGAACTACGTTACTGGAACTGGTGACGCCTTTTTGTCTTCTATTACTTGACCTTCATTTTGCCAGAAAGCCGTTTGGGATTAAAACTTATTTTAGAAGAGAGACGTGGCAAAGATAGCAGCCATTAAATGAGGCACATTTAAGAATACACAAAGTTTTGGACCAAATCTTTCAAAACCAAAAGTATATTAGAAATCGAGGTCAATGCTCCGTCCATTCAGTTTCTTAATTGCAAAGGGGTTGGAGTCCACCCGGGTCATCATAGGGTTAGGTGTGCTATATGCTGGACAGGTCGTCAGCCCATCACAGGGACAAGTTTGACATACTCTGCCCATGTCAGTGAAAGTAAAACCAGATAACAAAAATATAGCCAATTGGGCTAAATGGTCACATGATGGTGATCACCAACTTGTTAAGTCAATACAGAGTTTCACAGTCTAGCTGTCAGCATCTTCACACAAGAATGGCAGTCTTGGTGGATCTGACCAATCAGAATCAGAATCAGAATTCTTTATTGATCCCAAGAGGAAATTATGTCACAAACATGGACAGGTGTACTGACAGCAAAGCTCATATTTTTGTAAAATTACAGTTTGCACTCTCTTTGTAAAATATGCAGATTGAACCCAAAACACAGCCTGTACAGCAGAGCAGCTGCTGCAGCAAAAGCTGAGCGAGGTTTGAGAAATCCTCCAGAAAAGGTGCTGATCAGAGAACCTTTTTTTTTTATATACTTCAAATCTAATACTCAGAACATAATCTACTCCAGCGAAGGTTGGGTCTTCTGCATAAGTTACCACAGAGTCACCACACACCTTGTTATAACCCCCTGTGCGTACCTCCTTGTGACTGCTTTGGTCAGGTTTACATTGCCACAGTCTCACATTGGTTGCAATGAAGACGCTAGCTCGTCTGCAAACTGTTGACAACAACTCACTAAGTGAAACTTTAAAAAGGCCAATGCAAACTGTAAATGGAGACCGTTGACGTATAAAGCAAAAGTGTTTGCAGACAGTTTGGCGTCTTCCATCCAAACTGCAGCCACAACAGTCTGGTAACAATCGAAGCAATCAAAAGGTTGTTTCTGGTTCCTTCTGTGCAACCTTCAGCAACCAATCACCAATCAGTCGGGGAGTAGACTTTTTTCCCCAGCAACTGGAAGTTGCCTGGGGGTCACCAACTGGAGGTCTTTAGGCCCATATGACTGCAACCTAATCCTGCTTCATACTACAGGCTTTAGTGTAAGCTCCATTACCCAACAAATAACTTCTAATAGCTTTTAAAATATTCACAGGAGATATTTCAAAGTCAACTAGTTTCATCACTTCTCCATCACAGTGAATTTTTTGAGGTCTGTTAAACTAAAATCATTCCATATTTCAAAGATTCAAGAACGTGAAGGGAACGTTTGTTTAGCATATGTTCTTCTACAGCATGTGAAATATTTTGCAACTCCCATATTTCTTTCTGAGAACCGTTTCTAATCCAGACTCTCATGTTTGAAGCAGCTGCTCCTGCTATCAGAAGTCATTGCCTTATTTATAATTAAGCATTTACACGTCGTGATTTTACTTCTCCTCTGATTCTTTTAAATATGCCAGCTGAGGTCTCAATTTCTCCTCCATTACTCTGTGATTGTGCTTTCTTCTTTACATCTCTTCATTCGCCACCTGTCACACTGATGGAGTTGACAGTTTTTGGTGAACTGAAATCACTCGGCGTAAACATGCTCGGGAGGCGTCTCTCACATTAAAAAGCAAGCTGACATTTGCCTCCCGAGTCTGAAGAGGAGGAAGATGAAGTCTGCTCGGATGCTTCTCGTCGATGACTAAGCGGCGTTCGTGTACGGGGAGGAACTCCACACCCCAGATGTAGAGTGACAGAATCAATTGTGCGCGTGTCAATCAGTCAGCCTCTGCGTTGGGTGTCTTCTACCACCGCGTGAGACAAAGCAATTTGGGATTGGGTGGAGCTGTCTACATTTTCTTGTTTGTTGTGACACCAGTCAGAGTTTTGTCAGCTCGCGCGTGAGGCTCTTTCCGGCACACATTCAGTGAAATGTGTCTGGTTTGCACAACCATGTTGCAGAGAGGATCGCTTCCACCAACAGGTCACATCTGGATGGTTGGAATTCTAAACATTTTATCACAAATATACTCGATGTTTCCTAGTTTAATCTGTTCTATGTAATATCTTAAACTGGCTTAGGCTGAATAATTCATGTTTTCTAATTGGATCAGAACTGTTTCAATTTTTCTGTTTCTAATTTATAAACTAGGAATAGCAAAAAATTCCAAATAAAAGAAAAAGAGTAACATTTAGTTGATATGTGATTGTTGCCTTATTTCCATTCTTCCTGTCCTTCAAAGCCACTTGAGATTCGTCTGCTTAATATGAATTAATGATCAGCAATTCCACTAATGGGATTAGGCATTGGTGACCAAACAACAATATCACAAAAGGCACTGTACTAAAATGTGACATCACACCTGTGGCCTCTTTAGCAAACGGGACGTCCATCCCTCCTTTCACTGTGGTTACATTTGATCAGAACACACAGTTAATCCAGTCTTTAAGTGATGACAAACGACTCTGTGTTTATTAAGTCTGTTGTGTATTTAACATGTTTTAATGCTTTGTGTCTTGTTCTATTTAATCTCAACAAGCCCCTAAAAACAGTCAGTGATCACTGTTGGCCTCTCTCGGTTTTTATTACCGCTGTTTATTTTAAAGCTCAGTTTTAAACCCTTACGCTGTAACTACAGCCCAGCCCATGCAGCAGTACATTAATGACTAACCTCGTATTGTGGATGGATTATCTCAGTTGTTCTCCTGACTGAAGTTTGGTCCGTTTACAGCATCCTGCCATGCGACTGCATTTGTCCCTAACCATCGGGAACCCTCGTGTTAACTTTTATCGAGTGGAAAAAAGTTAACGTGAGGGTTCCCGATAGTTAGGGACCTCCAGCTTCACTGTGTTTATATTATGTTAACATAGCTGTGTTGCTAGCGATCACGTAGCACATCATTATATACCAGCTAGCCCAACTTCAGTAACCTCTCATTCAGAACATGCTATATCATGTTTAGATGGAAACTAGCGAGCTAACTTCCTGCTAACTTCTAACTCCGTTAAATTTCATAAATCCTGTTTTCATGGATGCCTGGATGTTAAACTTAATTGTTACACCTGGTAGAGGTGTAACAATTTATTAAAGATGAAAGAATTTAGACAGTTTGTAACTCTCAGTGATGCCACAGTGTTCGTTTGACTTTGAGACCTGCAGCTGAGTTTGGGCCCAGGCACAGCTAATGGCGTCAGACTTAAAGACCAGATTGGTTTGTTGGACATTTTCTCAGCAGTCTCATGAATCACAACAAAATCAATATTGCAGGTTTGGTCATAAGTCCCACATCTTCCACCAGGCTGCTTTTTTTAAGTTTTCATGTTCTCGGGTAATTCGGTAAGAAATCAGCTCCAGTCCCTCCTCTTTGATGTCTCCTCTCTCTTCTCTTCTCCTTCGGTTCAGGATCCAGTGGATTTAAAGCACGAGGCAAGATGTTTGAAGTGAAATCCACCTCTGGGAAGCTCCTGTTCTCCGCCGACGAGCAGGAGGTGGTGGTGGGTGCAGACCGGCTCCGAGTGATGGGTGAGTGACCGCCTTCAAGAGCCTTGAATACTCGGTTAGGATCTAAAGTGGGGAAATGGCTGATGTGCGTGAGTGCGTGCCCTTTTGTTTTATAGGTGCAGCTCTTGTTGCGATGTTGTTAAAACTGCTGTTTGTTGGTGGACTCACTTTTGGGAGAGTAAAAAGCTTTAACTTGAGATTCTAAGGACTTTTATTGTGGCCTTTTTAGGGGTTATCTTAGTAGTAACCACTTTAGCTAAGATATATACTTGCTTTCACACACAGAGAGAAACACACACTGAGACGCAGACATGCGTTTGTATCCAAGCTGATGTAATGTGTCAAACTGACATACAATAAATGCAAAGCAGAGTAATGTAATGCTTATATTAGCATCATAAGCAGTCGATAGTGAGAAGAGCAAGGCTCAGATCTCTGCTGGTTGTAGTCGTGTATGCCAGGAGTAAGATGACAACTAGCAAAAAGGATGAGGAGGATTGTTTTTTTGTTTTTTTTTCAAGAGAGAGAAATTCAAGCTAGGTAAGAGAGTGATGTGTTGGGGAGCTCATATTCGCCAACAGGACTCTGAGGGGGAAAGAGGCTGACATGTTAGTGCTTTAGACAAATGAGTTTTGTGCTTATGACGGGAGATAAGAAGTGACAGAGTTGTTCTGACTGCCGCGGCCAGTCGGCCTCCGAGTGACGCCGCTGCGACAAATGATTTCCTGTGAGAGCAGAGGGGTGTAACGGAGGATAGTGAAGACAAAATTAGCTCACAGACAACATCATGAATACAAGCATAAACAAAGCATCTGCATACAATTAACGCTCCAACAGAGAGGATCATCCCGGAGTCTGCCTGCAGGAAGTGGCAGATTTAAGCTTAATGTTGACGGCCCTTTCTCATAAGGTCATGTCACAAGACTGGAGCTTTGACTTAAACAGAGACTCTGTTTGACATGGATGCCCCGCCTGAGGGCTGTTAATGAGCTGAGGGTGAAACTGTGTTTTTAGAGCTGCAAAAATGGGATTTTGATTTATGGTGACAGTGAATGAAACCTGTGAGGTCGTGCTTTTCCCTGGAGCTGAGGATGGTTTTCCAAATCATACATTTAACTGCATTCACTCTCTTCTTCATCAAATCTGATGGGGGTGTGGGTGTTAGGGTTCGAGGCTAGGGTTGTGCTGATCACCGGAGATAGCTTAGACATTATAGGTTTGAAAGATAGAGTTGTATGAACCATCTAGACCAGGGGTCTCGAACTCCAGGCCTCGAGGACCGGTGTCCTGCAGGTTTTAGATATCACCCTGGGTCAACACACCTGAATCACATGATTAGATCTTACCAGGCCTCTGGAGAACTTCAAGACATATTGAGGAGGTCATTTAGCCATTTAAATCAGCTGTGTTGGATCAAGGTCACATCTAAAACCTGCAGACACCGGCCCTCGAGGCCTGGAGTTTGAGACCCCTGATCTAGACTGTAGGGCCATGCTGAGTGAATATTGTGTTTATGTGGGCAAAAGATTCTTGACTTTTCAGGAATTTGTTGCGAGATGAGGATACAATGGCATGTAATATAATCGGTAAGAGATCCAGACATGTTGATCAGGAATGGGCATGGTGGAGCCTTCCACCGAAAACTGTAATGTGGTCTAAATCATCGAAGAAGGCGCCTATTTATGAAAGTCAAGTTACAGAAGTTGATGTTTGTTTGATGTCTGTGGTAAAATCTCAAAGTGCAGTGAATATGTGGTCAAAGCAGAACTTTCCAGGGATGCACTGAAAACGGCAAACCAGCCATTGAGAAGCAGACTGGCCAAACTAAAGTCAGGGAGTCTTATGGTGGCTTAATTCTGTCATATGGAAGTATTGCAGATGTTGTGTACGTCATTTTATAGACTTTTTTTTTTGGTGTGTCTGCATCTTTTTTCCACGCTTTTCCAACAGAATGAGTGTACGTTAAGTTTTCCTGAATGGGATGAACAGTAATACAAAAAATGTAATATTTAGTGAGAAAGACTGTTTCAAACATGATCCCATAACTGCTTTCTTTAATTTCTTCCTTCCCTCCCTGTTACTTAAAAACTTTCTCTTCCTCTCTGCTGCTTCCTCTGTGACATCATTCCCCATTATTTTTGCATCTGCCATCATTCACCGACACTCACCAGTCTGCTCCATCCATTCAGCAACATTAATAGAGAAACAGATATTTGAAGTCTCTCCTCTTTGACTGGGCCACCCATTTCCAGTTAAGAGCTCCAAAGGGTTCACTCTCTCTGACACACACCTTTCACAGCCCTCTGTGTGAGCAATTACTCTTCATCCTCATCTACATTCATTTACATCCTTTCCAGCCTCACTGAGTCAGACTTTATTACTGTCACCGGTCTCGGCAAAGTGCTCCTCTCGACGGAGGGAGGCACAGATGGAGGCTGGTGACGGACGGCACAGAGGAGAGGAAGGACAGGTACCGCTCTGAGTTGTTTAATAGAAAGGTGTAGCTTTTATTGCAATATTTATTTCAAAGTCACGTGAGACAACTGGACAAAAGTCTCAAATCATTTCTTTATCTGCTGCTAAATGAGAAATGGATGTGGCAAATTATCGAAACAAGGGGAAAAAAAAAGTTTGTATATATGTAACAAGCTTGAAAGTTAATATTTGGTCTGACCCTCTGTGTGGCAGCTTCTCTGGATTTCTATAAGTAGTCTTCAGGAATCGTTCTCCAGGCTTTTTGAAGGACATTCAAAGCTCTTCCTTGGGTGTTTCTCCCTTTTTGTTGCCTGTCAGGATGATCCCACTCTGCTTCAGTAATGTTGAGGATCAGGCTCTGGGTGTTTTTCGCTCCAGGTTTGCGTTCACTGCATTGGCAGTGTGTTTGGGATTGTTGTCAGTCAGACGCTCTCTTAGATGTATTTCACGGTGGATCAAAATCAGAGTACTTTCTGTGTGTTCATAATTCCATCAGTTTTCAGAAGATCTCCAACCCAAACCATGACAGAGCCTCCACCGTGTTTCATAGATAACTGTAGACACTCTCTCCTGACCTCCACCACAGATTTATAATTTGGTGTACCTCAGCCTTTTTCTCCCCCGTTTCCCTTCCTGAAAATGTTGTATTGACAGCCACCCTTGACTGAGGCCATTTCTGATGAGGCTTCAGTGAACAGTAGATGGATAAACTGAAGGATCAGATCAGGCCTTGTATCAGGTCTTTGCTGGATTTATTCCCGTTTCATAAGGGGATGATTGTCAGATGTACCGTTTTCTCTGAATCATTGTAGGCTCTTTACCTTACAGCACCTTGGGGAAACTGTTGTTGTGATTTGTTGCTGTATAAATAAACTGATTTGAATTCCTCCACTTATCCAGTTTCATTCACACAGATTTAAGCCCTGTGGGAGTCTCCCCCAAGAGGGACAATGGACCCCCTAATGATCTTCTACCTAATCACATGAGCCAAGGTGTGAAGACGGGTGTAGGTCCACCCCACCCTGTCATGTGAGTGGGCATTAAGGCGTCTGGGAAGGATCTCAAAACTGGATTATAGATGGCAGACAGTTGGTGTCGTAAACCGCTGCGTCTGTTCAAAGATGGTCGCTCACAGTGGACATAGATGGCCTCTTTCACTCCTCTTTCAAACCATCTGGCTTCTCTGTCCAAAATGTGAACATTGACGTCCTCAAAAGACTGACCTTTGTCCTTTAGATGCAGATGGACTGCTGAGTCTTGTCCTGTGGAGGTGGCTCTTCTATGTTGTGCCATGCGCTTGTGAAGTGGCTGTTTGGTCTCTCCGATGTAGAGGTCTGGGCATTCCTCACTGCACTGTACAGCATACACCACGTTGTAAAGTTTGTGTTTAGGAGTTTTGTCTTTCAGGTGAACCAGTTTCTGTCTGAGTGTGTTGCTGGGTCTGAAGTACACTGGGATGTCGTGCTTGGAGAAAACTCTCCTGAGTTTCTCTGATACACCGGCTACATAGGGGATGACAACGTTGTTACGTCTGTCTTTCTGATCCTACCTAGTTGGTGTCTGATCTTCTTTTCTGTGCATCTTTGCTGACTTGATAAATGCCCAATTAGGATAACCGCATGTCAAATATTGATTGATGATGTTACTTTTGATATTTATTGTTCTTTCGACTAAAGAAATGGGAACAGATTATGTGTTTTTGCAAAAGTGCATCAAGTTGTCTGTTATGTGTAGACACAACACTGGTTCACCTGTTGAGCTACATCCTTAAATAACTCAAAAAGCATTCCCCTGAAAATGGACAGGACTGAAGGTGAATGTAAAAGCAGCCAATGTCCTGCGAAAGACCTTCAGTAAGCCTGGAGAGCTATTAATCGAGGCTACTTTAAAAATGACGGGAATGTCTGACTCCTTGGAAACAGAATATGAAGACACGAAGGCTCGACACAGAGCTGCAGCTGCTGTTGGGATTGCTTTTTAGAGGTAGAAGTGACCAAGAGGATGGAGTGCTGCTCGAATATGTAGTTTCAGTCACCAAAAACAAAGCACAAACCTCACTGACGGTCTGCATTATCAGATAATTTCATTAATCTTTCTCCAGGAGGATACAAACTGAAATTATCAGTGCTGCTGTCGGTGTGCAATTATGCCTGAGTTTGATTTTCAGCTGCATTGGCTGCTGCTTCTAACTCTTCTTTTACTCAACACAGTTCAAAGAGCCCTTCGTACATCCAGGTTATGCCCTCTGGAGACAGACACAGCAGGAAAAATGGGGGAAATCTGAATGAAACTCAAGCTTTCTCAGCAGCTCAGTCCACCGTGGCAACAACACTGAAAAGCAGTCGGGAGCAGTGGCAGAGAGAGAGCACCCGCAATTTGCCAATTACTCCGTTTATCTGCACAGCCGCTCGACGAGGCCGCTCAAGGCGCCGGGGCTAATCAAACACCTTGGCATCAGCTGCCTCGGCAGACGCAGTCGGCTCTTTCAGCTCCTGAAAGATTTCTGCTATTCTCAAAGGTTCTGATTGTAGGTGTGTTAGACTGAACTGTGCTTCGTGTTTTACGCCTGTGTTTCTTAATCTTTGTCTTTGAGCTTCGCTGCATTTGTCTAATCTCTAATAACCGTGTGAAGATTTTCAGTGTAGCTGAGTTACCTGAATTTCACTTCTTACAGTATATTTGCTTTTTTCTCTTCAAGTTTATTTTGTCATTAACACAAAAACGCTTGTACAAGAATTTAGCCCCAGATGAGAACAAGCCGAAGGAAAATTCAGTCTTTATATTTCACATTTCACGCTCTGAGAAATGATTCGGTCCGTGCTCAAAAAATATTGGAGTCCTGGATAGATCAGGCACAGATATTATATTCGCTGTCACTGCTTCTCTGTTTATTTGGCTGTTATGGGATCTTAAAGATGGAATTTGAACTGTGAATATTGATTGTTGTCATCTAAAGGCAGGAGTGGAAATAACATGTTGTATGTAGCACTGCAACAATCTTTTAGAGAGGAGGTCGGGATGGAGGAGGTATTTTTTCTTTTCATCTCCTCTATACGCCGTCAACGCTGCTGTTGCATCTATGATGTCATGTTGCCCTCACACAGACATATTTGTCTGATGACTTGCTTGAAATATAAATGCATTTATTGTGAAACATCACTTTGAGAACAGGTTAAGACTCGTAGGAAACATAGTGTCGTTTCTGTTGACTTAAATAGACCACTGATGTTAACAAAAGATATGATTTATAAGTGTTATAACAAACATAAAACTATGTAGAGAAGAAGAATTATATATCAAATAAAGTATCTGACAAAAATACCTCTAAAGCATGTCAATAAAGTAGATTCTCATTTCTGAGTGTGGCCTTCACTGGGACTGAAAATATTTCTGATATTCAGGTCCAACTGGACACGTTTTTCTTGCTTACGCCCACTCGGTCCCTTTCTCTGTTTTTTCTTTAGTTCATGAATAGGAAGGACCTGCAGTGGCTCGGTCTTTGACTAGTACAAACAGTTGGAGAGCAGTGTGTGACACGGTTACAGTATGCATTATTAACTTTGCATGTGAGAGCGCTCTTCTAACAGACGGCTGAAACAGCAGCTGTAGACGAGCTGCTGTCGGTTCTGTTGTCCCTTTGACGTATGAAGTCACCGCGGAGGCTTATAAAGCTGCCACATGTCATTACCAGGCCCATCGTTCCTTCCCCACCAATAAAATACATAATTATCCCCTGTGTGTAACTTTAATTGGTCCAACTGAGGTCATTGGAAATCCATGACGCCGCCATCAGTGCCTTCTACTATTTTTAGTCTAGTCAGACACGGTGACAGGCTCCCAGCTGACGGACAGTAAATGAGAACGCAAAGAGAGGCAATGTAATGATAGGATGGGTCAAACCTGACCTAAAATCCTTTATGTGGATTGTTTTTGCTCATTTTGGCTGCTTTTTGCTTTGTGGGAGAAGAAGCTGGAACCATCATCGACTGTCGTCTTCGGTTACTTCTGTTGTATATCAACAATATTTTTCAAGCTGTAATGGCTGCGTATCCGCACATTAAGGAGAAATGTTTGGGTTTTTAATTATTGAAACATCTTATTGAACTGTTGTTTGTGGTCTAATTGTCAAATTCCCACTTGCTATGAGATTTGTTTGTCATGTCTGTGTCAGAATTCCTTTCAGTTTTACTGCATCAGGGTTCAGTTTTATAGTGCAGTAATACTGCACTACATCAAGGTAAGTATCATTCTGAGCTTGAGAATCGATGTAAACAAACACGTGTGGCATGCTGGAGATAACAGTCAAAGTAAGAAAAAAATGAAACGGAAGTAAAACTGCAAAACTCTGAGCACATAGTTTGGATCGCATGTATTCAGAGTCTTTTATGAACGTGTTGCCTGACTGTGAAACACTGCCGTGTCCGGTCAATGTGAGCTAAATAAAAAGCCTGAAGGACAGCAGAGCGAGGCTGGAGCAGAGGTTTGTAAGTCACTGGGTCAGCTGATATTCCCACAACATATCTCCTCGTGAGCCGCTCGGACCCTCCTCGAATCAAACTCCAGCTCCAAAATAAGCACTACTCGCTCATGCGGAGTGAGTGTGCCGGCTGGTTTTTACCTCAGAGCTGAGAAAGTGCAGAGCGGTCGGCTGTGCTGATAAATACAGTATGAGGTTTACGGCAAAGAGTGGACAAGGCCAAAGGTATTTAAACTTTTACAGGCAGAGAGCTCAGAGGGAGGAACACAGGGGTCACATTGCTGGTGGGAGTCATGTTCACGCCTCTGCTTTGGAGTAAAACAGCAGGAAGAAGTTTTGATTTATACAAAAGGGAAAAAAACAACATGACTGGACTGATGTGGCCACATCCTGCTTTGTGCAAGGGCATCTAAAATCAAAAATAAGGTGATTAAACTTGGCCTCCTCTCTATTTTGACCTTCACTTCCAAAGTGAGAGTCTGGTCCTCCTTACTGAACAGATCACACTTATAATATTTATGAATACAGGAATATTTCAACTTTTCTAGAATAATTCAGCTTATTTGAACTGTTATCGAAATCACTGGAGTTGTCAGTCATGTTTTTATGCTGTTGTACAATTTTGAGTAAATTGGTGGATTTCGGTCTTTAGTTCTTTAGCCTCCTAAGACCCGAGCTCTTCCACAGCATGCATTTTTAATTTCTCTTTGATATTTGGGCATATTGGGGCCCAATGGATGTAAAAACAAAGAATTACCAGATTTTTTTTTAGAAAAATAAGAGCCACATATGAGGATATTTGTTTAAAATTTTGATTGAACAGTAGCAGTATAATGTCCTCGTAAGTGGATATCAGTCCCTTGTGGAGCAAAATTGAGTATTTTGGTCTAAATAACCCAAAATGTGATGTCCACATATGTGGACGCCAGGTCCTAGGAGGTTAAAATTGAGCCTAATGTCAAAAACATCCAGGTGGTCCTGGTAGGTCGGCTACTGTAGCTGATTACAGCTGATCTTACTGACAAACCGCTTGACGTGATGACAGAGCTGATGACCTCCTCCACATCTGATTCATCTGTTTTGGCATTCCGTTGCATCTGCAGGCTGCTTTGCAACCCACAGCAGCTTATGTATTTCCTTTCTTTTTATCTGACCCATTGATCCACAGCCATGTTTTTCTGCTGTTATACAGCTTCATCCATCCATTGTCTTCTGCTTATCCTTATCAAGGTTGCAGTAGCTAAACTGATATGTCTTTAGCCATCTTCCTGGACCGAGTTAGTTCAGGCAGACCACTACGCCAAGCTCTGTTGCACTCTAGGTAGATCTATGTTCATGATTCAGTTGGCAATTCTTTTAGCATCTGTAATCTTCGTTACTCATGTCCAGCCCATTCCTCCTTTACCTGCTGACTTCATCATGTCTTCCTCTGTGTGTGTCTATAAAGGGAGGATGTCCCTGAACAAAATGTTCCAAAATACTACAAACAAGCCTTTTTTTTATTTGAAGTTGTTTTTCATCTGAGACTGAAATGTGGGCATTAACTGATTATTCCCGTTCGTCCATGTTCCTGTTTGCATCTCTGCCGTCAGTGCTGGATGTCCTGAAGCGTCTCACAGTGGTTATTGTTCAGCTTTTAAGAAACTCTGGTGAGTGGTCCAGGTGGCCTGGGAAGATTGTGTGCTGTGTGCTGCCACACGCTGGCATGCACCACAGTTCAGATAGTTTTGATGCTACTGCACTTTGACAGTCTAACCCTGAGGGACGAATTCATGGTGCACAACCCCTTGAATGTCAAGAAAAAAATGAGAGAAGCATTGTCCTGGTTTCACTCTCTCCTGACCCACTGCCTACAGGCTTAGAAACTGTGGACTCTTCAAGTGGTCAGAATGTGACTTCTGGTGATCTTAAAAATAGCAGCTGTCTAGACATGCCCAGGAAAATGAACTAAAAGGGGATATCTGACCAAATAAAATGGGTATGGGTGATTTTTACAGGCCCATTCCTTTAAATCTGACCACCCCTCATTACTTTGACTGGATTCCAGTTGAAACCTGCTCTGACTACAGTGCTGCATTTGTACTGAGCGCTGGCATTGGACAAAATCGGTCAATGTGAAAAGCATTATGACAATGAGCTGTGCTTATGAGTTGCGATCAAAGCGATGCTTGCTCGGGCAACAGATCAGGACACGTCAGAGCTGGGGGGTTTTTCAGCGATGTGTCTGTTCATATGTTAAAGCTACCGAGGCACATGTAATGAAACCAGGTGTGGAGAAGGAGCGTGGACAAAGAGAATTGGTGTGGACGTAGATCACTTTCAGCAGAGAGAGGGGGGCAGTGGCCTCTGCAGAGGATGCGCTCTCCTTCAGTGCCCTTCTATTTTAAACTGTAATTAGAGCAAAAACCCCCTTGAGATGCATCATGTCAGGTTTTTTTATGTTGATTTTTCTAACTTTGTGACTATTTTTGGCCAGTTAGAACTTTTGTCCTACTGCTGGACACTAAATCTGACCTAAGGTTTGATATTTCAGTCACATAGGCATGTTTGTCATTTTTGATCTTGGGGCTTAATTTAAATTTGAAGCATATAACTCGGGTTGGGTCCACCCTTAGTTAGGTTGTAAGAGGCCCAGGCTGCTGGAGGACATCCCATGATGCAGTGAGTGTTTCTTCTTCACTCACTAAGTGTTTATGCACCTTATTAATCTCTGGCTCTCACTCCTTTAGTTTGTCTTTTGTCCTGTCTTCCTCCCCTCACCCTCAGCCAGTCACACCACATGGTCCCACCCTGTCCGTGGTTCTGCTGGTGGTTTCTTCCTGTTAAAAGAGAGTTTTTCCTTCCCACTGTCGCCAAGTGTTTGCTCATCGGAGGCGCGGTTTCTTTCTAATATCGGAGGGTCTTTACCTTGCAATATAAAGCAGTGACTGTTATGGTAAATTGGCGCTCTATAAATAAGATCACACTTCAGGATGCCGTGGCATCAATGCTGGGTCTGCAGAAGAGCTGACTTGCTTGTCAGTGTTGCAACACGAAGGCCCTGCCAAAAAGTTAATCAGTCTTAAGTTACCAGAGGGGCGAATGTAAATGTTTGCAGTGACTATTTTGGGGAAGTGTTCAATATGAGCATTGCATATCCTCCCAAATGTATTTGCCCATGCAAATAAGTTGCTTGAGAATGTCGTTTTGAGACCCCAGCAGTGATTTTTTTGTAAGACGTGTGCCGTCTGGCAGGCTGAAACAGTGAGCGTGATTACAAACCTTTAGGTAAAAAACTAATTGGACTGAGTTGGGAATTGAAGCTGAGCCGTCAGAGTTGAAGGTAAAATGTGTTTCTGAACCAAATAAACATAAAATAACTCGTCTGCGTAAACTTAAGCTCTCGTAATCCCTCTGTGTTTGGGAGGCAGATAAATTTCTGTTATTTTGTGAATATTAAGGATATTTTTGTGCTTTTCTTTCTTTCATCCCCACATGTAAACACACACAAACACCTCGCACTGCCTTCAGTGTAATGAGAGCTTGCCAAAATGATCCAAAAGGCCTCGCAAAAATCACAACGTTACCCAGTGTTTTTTTTTCTTTCTTTTTCTGTCTATTGGAATTATAATTAAACTCCTTTCATTACCCTCAATTATGTCCCATTGACTCTCTGAAGCCTGCGCCAATTCCAGTGTATTCAGGCCCTGATGATAGTGCAGGCTAGACTGTAGGGGGAAGAGGAGAGCAGGAGAGAGGAAGAAAAGAAAGGTGAGTGGAGGGAAAGGTAATTGGAATAGTCTTCGCCCTGTTTGAGGCGCGTTATCAGCACTTGGTCCGCTTTGATGCGCTCACTGAGTAATTACCACTCCACATTATGGTTCTCAGTCTTTTTCATATTTTTGCAGAGGCAAATCAAGGATGGTGGTGTGATCACAGAAAAGCATCATGAAAGCAAACGATTTTCCCTTTTCTTTCTTGTGTGCGATCTCATATGAAAGCTTTCACTGCACTGACTTCATCTTCTCCGGCAGTCGGAGGTGACAGTGAGCCAGCTCGCTGCTAAAAATCATCCTCAGTTCAGATTAGGCCAAATGGAAGCATGTTGCATTTGTACAGACGATCGATTCGCTGAAGAAAAATTTAGAGAAAACCTCCGAGCTTCACCCAGAGAGAAGACATTCACATTGTTTAAGCGTTTTAAACACACTTTTTTTTCTCAAGGGTTTAATATTTTTATTTTAAGAAATGAAGTGCTCATTGAAACAATTATGACTGCAAGCACATTTTAAAAATTACCATTTAAATACATTTTGAGTTATGGGACTTAATATTGTTTCAGTGATTTTAGATCATTTTTCTGGAAAGCTGCCGGGGCCTTGTGCTCATTTCCTCACCCATCGCTGTTCTGTTCAAATTTAGCGCAATCCTTCGAACTATAACAGTCTTATTCATGAGAAATAAACTGGGCTGAAATACAGTGGAGTGGTCCTATAACTTTATTCAAGTGCTTGGTTTATTTTTGCTTTAATGCAACTCTAGTTTATGCAAAAAGATGCAACAAATGTTTGCAGAATTTGGCAAGAGGACAACTGATGTTGTGACACTCAGGTTTCTGCATGTTGAATATTTTTTTAAATTGTTCTGTTAGATATAAAGTACCCCACCATTCATGTTTTGTTTAATCAATTTGATCACATACAAATGGTCAACGATCAGTTAATTTTAAAATCAATTGTCCTTTTTTTTTCTTGTTCCATGTTTGGATGTGGACTGCACAGCCTCTGCCACAAGGTGGTGCTATTTAGGTCGTGTCCAAATTCATGGGCTGCATCCTCCTGAGGACCCGGCCTTCGCGGTCTACGTGGGCCGGGTCCTCAGAAGGTCGGGTAGGCCGGAAGTAAACGGCTGTGAAATTGGACGGTCTAGCCTTCTGATTAGCGTCACCGCTGTCTCGGTGGAGTTTAATAAACTCGGCCGTCTGCTCCTTGCTATGTAAAATATAACAGGACACTGGCGTAAATTCTCGACCATCTCACACTTCTGTTTAATCAGTTTTCTGTTTGACGTTTATTCAGCTGTGTGAAAACCACCTGGGGGATTAATAAAGTTTTATTTTATCTAATCTAATCTAATATCTTTAATCTCAGCCAAACCGATTTACTCACGAACAAATAAAACATTGAAAAAAGCCAAACAATATCCTTTTTAGGTTGTCTAAGTGACTTATATATTACGTTTAACCTGAGCGAGCGAAAGTCGGCGGTGATCTGAAAATGATGTGCCGGGAGTTGTGCCGTTCTCGGCGGCTTCAGTGACCCTCGAGCTCTCGGTTAGCTATCAAGCTGGTGAGTAACAGACGTCTCCGAAAACGTTAAAGCACTTTTGCAAATATGCAATACCTTGATAAACAGAGCAGATATTTGAAGTTTACACAGCTACATTCTCGCCTGAAAATATGTTAAAAGTTGTGACCCAGAAAGATTAATAAAAGTAATTTTAAAACTTAGTAGCGGCCGCCATTGCCGGAAACTGGAGTTTGGCTGGGCCGCACTATGAATTCTGGGATATGGTGGGCCACGAAGGACACACCCCACCCATCCTTCAAATTCGGGGAAAAGGAGGACGCATTTGTCGGCTGCATTCGGAGGAGTCTACGAATTTTGACAGCCTTCGGCGCGTCGCTGTGACGTAATCGGTCTACAAATGCGGCCTCAGGAGGATGCAGCCCATGAATTTAGACACGACCTTAGTAAGTGAGGCAAGTTGTTCGTAAAAAAGTAGCAAAAGAAAGAAACTCTTCTTCTTTGGTGGTCTTTCATTGTTGTTGTTATTGCGACTAAAAAACGAAGGAAAAACAGGAGGAAGGTTTTTCAGAGTACCACAGAAAGTTTTTGGTGAACTGTACATCAGTACATGATCCACCATTGATGGTTTAAAGTCTGGAATTAAAAAACGTATGAATTATGTTAACACCATAACCGCCATAATGAGGCAAATCTCCGCTAGCGAGTTGGCGTGTGCGCGTGGCTAAACAGGGAGATCCACGCTTACTCGCTAACGGAGATTTGCCTTGTTAATGTGGTTATGGCGTTAACATCATTTTAACGAGATTAAAACTGACAGCACTAAAATAAATATAAACACTTTATTTATTATTCATTTAAATTAGTTTAAAACTTCAAGTAATATGTTTAAAAAATATTAAATATTGATCTTCTCGTCTTATATTTAATTATTGGAGATTATGTATCGGAATTTCAGGAGCGGGACCACACCTCCAAACACGCTCCTTCCGGTTGTCATCTATATAGGTTCCCCCAGTTCTGCAAGCTGTTCATTCTCGTTTACGTGCCCCACCCTCCGTCCCTCCTTGTTCTCAATTCTTTAACTTCTTCACTTCTATTTAGTACACGGGGATCTGCCAGGCCCGGGAGCCGTCGCCAGTCCCCTTCGAGGCCTTCCCCAAACCGCTGCTCAATTCATGTCCAAGCATTCACCTTTACCTACTGAAACGCTGTCACACCTAAAATGAGGACGTGGGCCCAGCTAGTGAATTTACTTCTGGCCTCTAACAGCCACTGCTCCATTTCATGACCATTTCCTGCAAAGCTGTTAATGGAGTTTAAATCTTAAAAATTGAATCATCACAAATTCAAAATTAACCAACGAAATAAATTTCTGAATGGCTGATCAGTAAATGTTCTTTTGCCAAAATAACCTTCGGCCCCCTGCTGGACATAAGAAAGAATGCAGTTTAAGACGCTTCAGCGATGGCTTCACTTTTAAGACCCGACAGCTACGTCCTTCTTTAAGTTTGGTGCTTTGAAATGAACTTTCAGAAGATTCAGTGTCAGGACTCAGGACTTCACACGGATGGGTGCAAGTTCACAGGTTTCTGAGGAGAGGAGTGAAAAGTGTGAAAGAGAATATTTTAATATTTGAATTTCTGTTTACACAGTTTTAAATTTAAGATGAAAAAAATCTCTCTGGGGTGCTTTAAACGATGCCACATCACAGCTAACGCGACGTGAAATGTGCAGCCGGGACAACTTCTGCACACTCCGGTCACTCCAGAAACTCGTCCACAGAGGACGTGTTAAAAGTGGGATCAGAGGAAGCGTTTCAGTTGGCAGATGGATGAAAACAATGCCAAACTCATAACACTTTTACAGCCTAATTGTATAATGTAACACTCATACTGAGAGAGTAAAATAGAACGGCATCAAATATTAATTCAAGGACTCCAGAGAGAAGGAGAGATGGAGGAAAATGAATTTTTCAGTGGTGTGATTCTTATAAACTACTTTTTGAAGCGCGCACAGTTTCTAGTTGATTTTGCGGAGAGTAAAATCCTCGTCTCTTATTGTTGTGGCTGAACTGACCGTTTCAGGCCAAAGTCTGGTGATCTGGATTCTCTGTAGAGCTGCACAACACAGAATATCTCTGTGCAACGCATGCACACCTCAGTGAACCTCCGAACTCCACACCTTTGGCCCATTTGTCTCAATTACAGTTTCCTTAATGTCTCAAAGAAAACATTTTAAAAGGCTCCTAAAAATCGAATGTTTTTCTTTCAGTATTTCTCTCTAGCAGTCAGTGTCATTTTATATTATTTATGCTGTCTGGATGGAGGTAATAGAGGGAATAAATAAGCCCTTTGCAGACAGTTTTTCTCTCTTTCCAGATGATTTTGCAACTGAAAGTAGAAACCATACTGAAGCCCCTGAGTCTGTCTGCAGAGCAGAGCCATATACAGTACTACACTGCACTCTACTTTGTCTGACTGCACAGCTAAGTTGTGCTGAAGCTTCCATCCTTTGTGAGCACATACAAAGTAGACTCGTGCGTTCCTCATACTGTGTTGGGTTTTGTCCAGTGATTTTAATGTAAATCAGAGAAAAACACATTTAAGTTGGCCCTGAGATGTGATTTGGCCCATCTAGGTCAAACCTAACTGGACTGGTTCTTATATAGTTTGTTTCTGCTCTGCTTGAGCACTCGAAGAGATTTAGAGCACATGTGTTATTCACCCGTTCATCCAAGCACTGTTTTCTGCATCTCAGTGCTTTCTGTCTAATATCTACCCTCTGATGAACACATTAGGAACAGCTCAGGGTTCAGTATCTTGCCCAAAGATACGTTGACAAACAGATTGGATCAACCACGGATCAAACCACCAACATTGCAATTAGTAGATGACCTACTCGACCTCCTGGGCCACAGCATCCCCAAATATATAAACCCAACCTTGAGCAAGACTTGGCCACAGTGGGGAGGAAGAACTCCCTTAAACAGTTAATCTTCATATTATTACAAACAGCTGAGAGCAAAGTGATTCCATCTTATTGCAGTTTATCACCGTCTGGATGCATCAAGGCTACGTTGAAGACTACGGCTGACTGCTAGTGGCTGCAGGAGATCCAGCCTAAGGCTGGGTCAGCCATGTTCAGCTGGGGCAGGTGAGGGGAAGAGAGCACAAACAACAAGCCACACAGAGTAAAAACTGCGGGAGCACACAAAGGTTAACGACACACAACAGTCGTATACGCTGTGGGTGCTATGAGGTCTTCAAGATGTGATGAGGCCCGATTGTTCATCTGTATGTGAAGATGTGAGTTCAGATCCAATTCTGATTTTAACAAGGAGCTGATGAAGAGACGCTAACATGGGAGACCTTCTGTGTCTAATAAAGGATTTTCAGGCTTTAAGGGCAAACAGAAAATAAGGAATTACAAGTCCGATATCAGTCTGACGTTGTGTTGATTCTAGCAGCGTTTAAGTGGAAGGGGAATTCAATTTTCCCCAACCAATCACTAGAGACCAATGTAGCCCAACGACTCTAATGTCCTTTCATTTCAAGTAAACACGGATACATAGCCGTGCCTAGACTCTGGTTTTGTTGGGGTCTCAAACGTGGAAGGAACAAAGTAAATAAAGCTCATGTTCTTCCATTTGTCGCTCTGTAGCCTCCAGGGTTCAGGAGACAAGCACGCAATCATCGGGTTTTAAAATGTTCCAACACTTCACAGCTTTGTTGGTCTTTGCACTGATGCATCCAAGACAAGAATGACCAAAATTCAGCACAGAAGTCAAAGCTGCACAGACAGGATGTTCCTGATTTTGACAACATTGTCCAGTCACAGAATTAAAGGGTCTGAGTTACAATGACTCAGGCTCCTCGCGTTAATGTGGAGGTGAAGGTGATCCAGGCATACACAGTTTAAGCTGAGTGCTGGTCACTAATGGACGCTCAGGCCTCTCTGTGTGTTTTGCAGCTGCATTCATGACTCTGCAATAGCATCGCCTGTCATTTCTACAAGTCACTGAATTTCACTGAGGATCCACGGTCTATGGACGCCATGTTGGTGCTAGTCTCTCCTCTTACATCTGCCAAACACACCAACTTCAGTTTTTATCCTCTTCATTAAACTTCTTTCTTGAAGAGCAAAAAGTTTGTTCCAAATACCCTCAGTTTCCTCTTATTTCACCATCTTTATTGTGTGCTTGACAGCCTGATCTTAAACCAGAGGGCAGATTATTTCACTCCAAGGTCAAATTGCGGAACAATTTTAGCATCGACCTCTTTTATGCGTTCACCTGTTTTGATGATCACTGATGAAGTCCAGGAGCTGCATTTGGGGCTCTGAAAAGCTGTGAAAGAGAAAAATTGCCATTAAAAACATCCATCCTTATGTCAGGCAGACAGGAAGAAGGAATTTAATTGGAGATTTTTGAAAGGACAGCTCCATACAAAGAGAAGCCTTTCTCATTCTGCTCTTCTACAGTTGATCTCTGGAATTATTTTACCCACACCTTTGACCTCAGCTTTCTCCCCTTCAGGATCTGATTTATTCTCGGTCATTACTGAAACAACGCCGACCTTCCAGCTTCCGGCAGACTCTTGATCGCAGGGTCGTGACCGGAGAGGGCTCGGGGATCAGCTGCTCACCCTGACACGTCTGACCGGCTCTGCCTCGTCTGTTTTGTAATGAGGGAAGTCTGTTTGTGTTTTGATGTCTTCTTGCCAAGCGCTCAGAGGGAGCTGGCATTATTCTGCGTCTGTCTTTGCCCTGTGGACCCTCGGTAGCCTGAAGCTAACCTTGCACCGGACCTTTTCGCTCCAGGGTCGCCTCGTATGTTATGAAGCCTCAGAGTGAATATTTGCCCCTGGGAGCGTGTCATTTCTCAGGAATTCTTGTGAGGACTTTTAATGCGTTTCTATTTCATGTCATGGACCATATTTCAAAGAAGACGGGGCAAAAAAAGAGAGAGAGAGAGACATGCTGTGAAGATCGCAGAAGAATTTTGAACCCAGGATATCAAACCAATTGAGCCCCTCTGGGGAAGAAGGGTCCTTTTTTGGCCCTGAATTGTGCCTGCCAGGAGCAATCTTCTCCCACAGTGTGCTGCTCATAAAGTTCAGTAATATTGTGATACTATACAGAAAGGACACCTCATCTGTTTAAGAACTATAAGGTTCTTCCTTTTGTGTAGCAGCAGTATCTGTCAGTGCATATTTATTGTAGTACTTATGTATTTAAGTGTATTTTTAGACCTTTTCTTAGCTTACTGTATCCACAACATGAATGAGCATGTTGAGTACGGAGCTGCATGCATACGTAGTAAAAGTCTAAGTTGCTTTTTAACCTTTAACAAACTTTATCAGAGTTCAGTTCAATTCAGTTTTATTTATACAGCACCAAATCACAACAACAGTGGCCTCAAGGCGCTTTATATTGTCAGGTAGACCCTACAATAATACATACAGAGAAAAACCCAACAATCATATGACCCTCTATGAGCAAGCACTTTGGTGACAGCGAGAAGGAAAAACTCCCTTTTAACAGGAAGAAACCTCCGACAGAACCAGGCTGAGGGAGGGGCGGGGCCATCTGCTGCGACCGGTTGGGGCAGGGGTCTGCAACCTTTTACACCCAAAGAGCCACTTGGACCCGGTTTCCACGCAAAAGAAAACTCTGGGAGCCGTAAATACTTTTTGACATCTAAAATGAAGATAACACTGTATATATTGTGTTTTATCTTTATGCTTTGTGTGAACAACTAAGGTGTGTTGCTTATGAAATCCATGAAGTGCTACGGAGAAAATTAAATTATATTTATGTAATCAACACATTTTGAACTCTTAAAGAAATATAACAAAAGCAAAGACACCCAGCTGAACTAAAATGATCCATGTAGCAAACAAAAACTGTTGTCAGCCCGCCACCCTTATATCGCCTTTGGGCTTTTGGAGCCTTGACCTGACTCTTAAAAATAATTGGAAAAAAGCACTATGCTGCTGAAAAATGAAAAATAGATATTTGCAAAATTCTGCCTAAATATGTATTTTACCTGGTCAATGCGCTTGGCGGGCGTGGTTTGCAGCGCCGCTGCAGGGGAGGCGGACGCACCTGAGCGACACCCGCAATCACGCCCGCTGCCTTTACGCCCTGCGCTATCTGTGCTGTGCTCTTGGTGGTGTGTGTCGGGCTGTGAGCTGAAAAGCTACAGCCGGCTGTATCGCGTACAGCAACCGTGTGTGAAAAGTGGTCAATAAAGAGATGCTGAAAAGCATGCTCATGGAAACATCGTCGGGTCTGCCGTGGTATGTTTACAATGGGACTTCTGCTCCTGAACCTCTGCGCACAGCGTCTGCTAATCGGGGCTGTGCGAAGTCAGTTTACGCAGGACTGTAAGCTGTCATCTGTCAGGCGTGAGCGGTGTTTGTCTTTAACATAGTTCACGGTGGAGAACAGCTGCTGACATAATGTGGATCCGAAGATCCATAATTGGCCTACCTGGGGTTGAAAGTCTCGATAAATGCACGGCGTTTCGACTCTTATTTTGAGCGATGAAAAAATAATAGAATATAATTTTATTTTTATATTTCAATATCACAATAATCTTCCAATTTAGAACTACGAGTTAAAAAGAACTAACATAAATAAAATACACTTTAGCTAAATGCTTCTAATTTATTTTCCCAAACCACGCGGAGCCGCAGTATAAGGACTAAAGAGCCGCAGGTTGCCGACCCCTGGGTTGGGGTGAGAGAAGCAGCACGTGTGGTGACTCCACACGTGCTGTCTTTAAGTTAGGAATCTCTCATCACTGCTTTAGGAAGGAGCTTTGCAGTAATTGCACAACTGTTAATGAGTTTATGTTTGTGGTTTCCAGAAAGATTTTGCATGAGCACATGTGGTCCTACAGCATCACTGCGTAATGCTACACTCACACTATCACAGCGATGTCAAACTCATTTAAGTGGTGAGACACGTGCAGCCCACTTTGATCCACTTTAAGTGGACGGGACAAGTGAAACTCGCCTCTGTCTTCTGTCTGTCTTTAACTGCACATTTAGTTTCTCTGCGATATCTTACTATAAGAAACAAAATGCAGTTTCAACTGCGCGTCTCTGTTTATCTACATTATAGAGAAATGTTGCTGTGGTAAATTAATGAAGCATGAATAAATGACTACGGACACTCGCCCGTAGCTCCACTGTAAGAAACAGGAGCTTTTTGTTGTTTAATTACTTTGGTGTAGTGTGAATGGTGGTGGTGGTGGTGGTTGGGGGAGAGAGGTATCAGTAGGAAAAGTTACAAAACTTTAGTTACATTCACTGATTCTGGCCCCGGGCCTTATGTTTGACACCTCTTCTTTAGGGGTTGGTGGTTGGAGACCGCAACTATTTGCAATGGTGCTTAGAAAACAAGGACCAGGTCTGCAGCCACTAGCAGTCAGACGTAATCTTCAACGTAGCCTTGATGCATCCAGACGGTGATAAACTGCAATAAGATGGAATCAGTTTGCTCTCAGCTGTTTGTAATAATATGAAGATTAACTGTGATAAATGGGCAAAACTCATAAATCTGCTGCCATCTGCATCCACAGAATTTCACATTAACTGCTTACTTTCACAGTTCAGCTACAACTTCATAGATTTGAAGCAGAAATCCAGAAATTCTCCACAGATAGTGACGTAGCTTCTGCAGGACGGCGGTTTAACAGCAAAGCGACGCAGACGCTTGGCTTGATTTCTTATAGAAGCATAACGGAAACACGACCAGTTGGGGAGCAGCGGCGTCGAGTCACCAAAGACGCGACACTCGGGTTGATTGCAGTGTGTTATTGTTTTTTTCTTTTTTATCTGCTCAGCGTATCGGCGCAAGCATGAGGCAGCATGTATACACTATAAAGCAGGCAGACGTAATCAGTGCAGTGATCTGATGGTGTCACTGGTGAAGCTTTGTGGGTGGAGTGCAGAATGCTGATTATCAGACTACAGTGCTTTGTGAGCTAGTACATCTAATTCCGATAACACCAAACATTGTTTATCATTTATTAAAAATGACTTTTTACAGCTGCTTGAATTTTGTAAACGTGATGAAGGATTTCTCTCAGAGCTCAGTGTCTATTCAGGAGAACTGTTGAACAAACTCGTGTTTAAATATTGGGACTGGATCTGCATGTTTGTTCCCTGCGAACACTCGTAGGATGTTCTATAAAACGCACGTCTCTATCTTTTGACTGAGCTGGGAAACGTTTGCTATGATTCGGGGATCCATAAGAAGCTTTGAGTGGCGCCTCGGAGGCTTCGACTCTCAAACTTGATTCACTGCAGGAATATATTTTTAAAACTTTGTCTAAGAAAACGCCTGTAAAGTTTTCTATGATATTAGACTTTATGAAAGTCTTGTTTTTTTGCACTTTTGATGCTACCAATTAACAGAGCCTTGCATGACTATATAATGCAGTGGCTCGTCTTATGGGGAGACTATTAAAGTTTAAAACGGTCCGTATTTACTCACACTGGGCACCTTGGTCTTTTTAGGTCACCTGCCCTTTGAGCCAGTTTTCTTTGGGTTGGCTGGCTTGGTGGGCCTTCAGCGCTCACAACCAGAGCTGTGAGGCTGAAATGACCACACTGGGTTTATCCTCTTTCTCACATCGAGACCAGGAGTGAAAAGAAAACAGTGTGAGGTCTAAAGCCTGAGCTTTTGTCTCAAAGGATGACTGTGTAGCACATTATAAAGACCCTGGACTGCGGTAAACCTTCACTTGAGGAAATGTCTGTCTTCACGAAAACTACCTGGATGATCTTCATCTTTATGTTCCATCAAACCTCTCTCAGTCTCAGTCATATATCCACCCCGACAGCTTCAGGCTCACACTTTTATTTCCAGCTCTCCTTTCCTCAGAGTGGACACCGTTAAGCCGTAATAAGACCATAAAAGACTCTGTGGAGTTACTGCACGGGGCGACGTCACACCCGAGAATTTATTCAAGCCGAGACGGAGGCAGGCTACATTTTATGGCTTTATCGGAGCTGAAAGGGAAATGTGCTCACGTGTGTGCAGCCACTGCACTCCTGTCAGCTGACCATGTTAAGGAGATGATGAAAGATCCATTAAACCTCCGGTGACTGCAGCTCCTGGGGACTGCATTAGGTTTCGAACAGGCCAATAAAATGCGCTCATAATCGATATATGCCAGGTGGCGCCAACTTCTTTTCATTCGAATGTTAAAAGTGTAAAAGCAACATTTATATGGAGCAGGCGGTGCAGAAACAGTCTTCCAAAACTTTTTCCCCCCAACAACATCAACAATCACAAGTTGACTGGAGTCCGTGGCCGGATCTCAGTGCCTTGCACGTTAGCGGACCTGTGAAGTGAGTGTGAAGCTTCGTCCGCCGTGCACCTGAATGAAAAATTACACCTTTGTGTGTTGCAGGTCGTGTGTGTGTTTGCATACCTCACACCTGGCTGGCTGAGGAGTTCGAGGACATCTCCCACAGCCTTGTTTCATGGCTGACATAAATTCGAGTGCCAGCAGCCACAAAGCCAGATTAGATTGTAAGTACGTTGGAGGGAACGGCCATCTCTACTCCCCCGTGCTCTGTCGGGGACGGCGCCTGCTGTGGATGCCCAAACAAGGCGAAGGTCCTGGCAAAGCCGTTTGCAACAATCACGGCTGGCTTTGTTTGCTTTCAAAAGGCAGATATGTCAGCGACAGGCACAGTGCATCCTATAGGCAGTAGAGGAGTGTAATGTGCTCTCTGTCGTTATCCCCCCTCAACACGTAATGGGCCATCTGTGTGCGAGAGAGAGGCCGACTGTAGTTAGTGCTAATGTACTCATAACATCTAGCATAGAAGCATAACCGACAGCCATAATGCCATTCTTTTGTCGCTGATGGCTGAATTTCCTCTAAGGTGACTTTCACAGTTTTCTAAGATCTGTTTTTGCGTTGAAGAAGAAGAAGAGGAAGGCGATGCCAGAAAAAACTCTTAAAAGAGTTTTTAAGATTGAAATTTTGTCATGTTTTTGCACCAAGGTTTTTTACATCGTGACCCTTTGCTTTGTTCTTTCTCTGCTTCTGCAGACAGCTGACAAAACATACGTTCATTCGCCAGATCTTAACTTCAGTGACGAGAGTGAATGCAAACAGAAACAAAACCAAGAGTGGATGTGAATTTGCACTCGTGTCACCTTCTGTTTACAATGTGCAGCCAATCAGAAAGTCAAAGAATCAGAAAAAGCTGCTTTACGGGGAGGGTGGCTTTACATGAAGAGCAGCTGAAAAGGTTTGTTTCAAACAGAGGGCGAACCGAGGGCCTGAAACAACACACAGTGTGACGTAAGTGAGGATTATTTTGCAGGACCTTCTCACTCCCAAGACGTGACATCTCGACGATTTGTCACGTCCCGTGGCGTTGCTGAGGAATGCGAAAGGTGAGCTTCCGCGTTCTTATGCTACGTGTCAGGTTATGGATGAAATCCAGTAGAATGATGCTCCCGCGGTAATACACGTTCCAGCCATGTATTCCAGCCCTAACCTCACCCGAACCTTAACCAGCACTGACATAAAATAGTGTTTTCCAAAGCGATTTAAGTAAAATGAACGAATGTGTAGATTGATTCTAAACGGTTCTCATGTTTCCTCGTTTTTCTGATCTCGTCATTTAGCGGCGTGTTGGGTGCCCGGAGGCGTAATATGTTGACAATTTGTCACTTAGCGTCAAATATTAAGCTCTGGGAGTGAGAACGTGTTACATTTTGAGCTGCGAATCATGCAAAGCTACTCTACAGAGTCCAAGGATACAAATATGGAGCTGTGAATGAATCTAATTGAAAATAAAAAGTCCACTTTGTGCTGATAATGAGCCTAACGCTGATCCTGGAAACCAGGCTTACTGTGCACAACAAATAAAGACTTAGAGAAGTCAGAAGATTAAAGTCCGAAAGACAGAGAGAATCTCCCCATCGGCAGTTTCCATCTCCTGTTGCTGACAGGCTAACATTAACCGCTTAGCCAAGCGCTGAACTAGCATTTTCATACTTCATACTTATGTTCAAGCTGTTGGTAATGTTCTTGTCTGTAAGATTAAATCTCATCGAGCCCAGGCTCCCGAGGCTGACAGACGCACGTTGCCTTCTTTCCTCTTCCCCGTGTTTCCCGGGTTTGACTGGAACAGCTGCAGAGGTGCTGATTAATGCACAAACAAGAAAGCAAACATGTACACAGCAAACACGAGTCGTCCCACCTACACGTCGTGTTCTAATTGTCACGATGGATTTTTCTTTTCCTTTTTTTTGTTGCTGTTGTGTAAATACCCCGCTACTTGTCATTTGCCTGAGCCCTGCCCTCATTTGTGTTTGTGTCTGCCATATGGCTCTCTCATTATCATTATAACAGGCACTGATTGAATGGGAGGGATGCACAGTGAGGATTTTAATGGAAATAAATGAGCGGCCGAGTTTTAAGACACGTTCTTTCATTCGGTCTGTTGTCTGTGCTTTAAAATCACTCTTTAAATCAGCTGTATATTTATTTATTCATCACAGAAGAAAATAAAAATGTAATTTTAAGGACTGAGCTGCTGTTTTTTCAGACCATTGTTTGAGGTTTGACCTTAAACCCACTGAGTGTATATGTACAGTCCTGTGAGGAGCTTGTAAAACCACTCACCTCTCACAGCTCTCACATGGTTGTGGAGGAAATTTGCCCTCCTCTTCTTTACAGTACTGCTTCAGTTCATTGAGGTTTGAGGTCTGGACTTCAAACGGGCCGTTGCAGCACAGGGCGATTGTGGCTCAAGAGTTGGGAGTTCGTCTTGTAATCGGAAGTTTGCCGGTTCGCGCCCCGGCTCAGACAGTCTCGGTCGTTGTGTCCTTGGGCAAGACACTTCACCCGTTGCCTACTGGTGGTGGTCAGAGGGCCCGGTGGCGCCAGTGTCCGGCAGCCTCGCCTCTGTCAGTGCGCCCCAGGGCAGCTGTGGCTACAATGTAGCTTGCCATCACCAGTGTGTGAATGGGTGGATGACTGGATGTAGTGTAAAGCGCTTTGGGGTCCATAGGGACTAAGTAAAGCGCTATACAAATACAGGCCATGAGAGGTGCCCAGCTCCTGCGGTTGCAAAGCAAGCCAAACTCATCATCCCTGCAGCACCGTGCTTGCAGTTGGTCTGAAGTGTTTTTATGCTGGTTTGGTTTTCTACAAATGTGGCGCCCTGAGTTCTGACCAGACATCTCCACTTTAGTCTGGTCTGTCCAAAAGGACATTATCCCAGAGCTCTTGTAGTTTGTTGTGCTGCTGTCTTGTCTTTAGAGAGGAGAGGTTTGTCCAGGGGAATCCTTCCAATACAGCCATGCTTCTTCAGTCTTTTTCTGATTGCACTGTCATGAACTTCATATTTAACATGTTAAGTAAGGCCTGCAGAGCCTGAGATGCAGTTTTTGAGTTTCTCTGAGAACTCCACAGACATTGGCATGTTAAAACACACCTGAATGCTCCAGGCCAGCAAACTAACAATCACACTTCAGTGAAATGCATGTAAGTACTCACCAGGTTGTGGAAAACAATTTTGGAGCCTCATGTTTTGGATTTGGGCTTTCCTATTTTTGTCTCTCATCCTGAAGCCAGAAGTAACTATTAGAATGAGAGAGTAACAGAGGAGGATAACTGAATAACATCGGTGCTAGATGGCTCAGCTTGAAGCTTCTGCTTTACGTGGGGGAGTTTAAGTGACTGGCAGATGGACAGACCACACCACACTGTAGCGGCCTGTTGTGGTAAAGAGGAAATAATATTTGACGATTCTTTGAAGTCCCACAGTGGACTAGCAAACTTTCCTGGGTGTATCCCACCTTTCCCCCGATAGACTCCAGCCCCACAGTGACCCTGGACCCTGAAATGACTGTGACGTCCTAGCTTTACCCAACATTTGGAGTTTTTGGACCACAGCTCACAACTGAAAGAGGTTTTAGTTCTGTACAGCAGCATCTGAGCTTACTGTGTCCAATGCCACCGTCTGGCACTATCATATCCAACCAGGTTCCATTAAAAACAATAGAAAATATGTATTTTCAGATAAAAATGAGTAAATTTGTCTAGACCAAATGATTAAGTGGCTGATCTTCATTCTTATTATTAAATATGGTAAATCAAATCCATTTTAATCATATTTCCAAATTCAGCGTTGTCAGTTTTAAATACCTGACATCAGCTTCCAGAGAAAGGAAGTCTGCAATCACTGAGACTTGTGGTGATTTAAACATCTTAGTTAAATTTCATGAGTTTTAATGACCAACAAATGCATAGAAGATTAAATTAATACTAATATAAGTCATGTGGGCTTTAAATCCAGACATCATGCATATAATTACCCAAAGCAACATTTTCAAAACCACAAATGAGCCAGTTTCTCTTTTTCTTTCCTTTTCATGTCATGGAAGGATTTTAATCGTCTTTTAGCGCTGCGGGCTGCTCGCCCCCTCCCCTGTTAAATGTGTCCGGTGGCTCGTTTTCTCTGTTCCGCCCAGACTCTCCTCCAGCTCACTTTGACCTGGTATAATGAGACGGAGGAGAGCTAAATATATTTCATGATAATGTGCAATCTCACTGTCCTGTTGTGAGACTAAAGCCCGAGGCCCCCCCAAGGCCCCGTCCAGGCCCTAGACCCTCATCAGCGCTCCATCAAATCCAACATTCACCTTCATCCTCGCAGTCTTTGCCTCCTCTTTGGGCTTAAACACGAGAGCTATTAAGCAGAAATTAGACCCAAAAAAAGCAGAGAGGAAGAGGCAAAGGGAACAGCTGAGTGGAGGCAGAGGAAACGAAGAAGAAAGCAAAGGTTGATAGATAACTGTGAAGGGCGAAGAAGAGGAATAAAAGGGCGGAAGAATAATTTGAGTCCATAAAAGTCGGGAAGAACGGGGGATGGAAAGAGCATTTAAAAAGCAGAGTGGCGGCCGGACCTCCGGATGAGCTCGAGGGAGACGAGACCAGAAGCTATTTATTTTCAGTGAATCTCGCGGCCTCCTCAGATACAAATTTATGTAATTTAGTTGGTAAAGGGAAAGAGATGCACTTCAGGCAGACGGATGACACCAATTTCACTGAACTGGACCACCTTGAGCATCTTCAGCAGCGACTTGCAGGGGGTTCCTTATTCCAGAAGACAATTTCGACATATTGCTCTTAAATCTGGCTTGTAGCTAATAGCAGTCATTGAATTTAATGAAGGGCTGCAAACAAGGGGAAAAATGTGCTTCGCAGGTAGCTAAATTGCTACGATTGCTCTTTGTCTCCCACTGTGTCACAAAGTTTCAGCCGAGGAAAGACGCCGTTAATAAAAAGAAAATAGGTTCCTTTTCTTAAGAAACTCTCTGAGGTTCAGTAGATCTGCACTTGTGTTTCATACACACAAAAACATTATACATGCATACTCTACATGTGCATGCTCACATGCAGTAAAGCTTAGCTGCAGACAAAAAGTCTCCATATTTACATGCAAATTGGAAAATAATGAAAATAACTGAGGCTTTAGAAACATTAAAAGTGAAGCGATGCTCATTTCCACCTCCAGCTCAATTAGCTTTGCATGATTCACAGTTCAAAATAAGCCTTAATTATCTGATACTTTGCTTTCGAGATCACGCACACTTTCAGCTTCCAGATGAGGTGGTACTTTAGCTCATAGCACCAGCTCAGAAAGCAAAATGTTTTGAGTTTAGTTAACAGCAAACAGTTTACTAAAAACTATTTCTTGCTGTTGATGAATCATATTCATCCGTGTGGGTTTGAGTCTGAATCTGATTCTGAATATGGACACAAATATCTGCAGCAACCCATTTAGCAGCAGGACGCGTGTGTTCGGTAAATGCCGCCTTCATTTGCTGCTTGCTGTGAGATATAGTGATGGATTCAGTCTTTCATTCAGAAGCAATGTAAGGCGGGCTCTGCGTGCCCTCCTGCTATTAGCTGTCGTCTTTGCTGAAACTTAAATTTAGTATTGCGAATGCGATTAAAACCTTATTCTTTATAGCATCTTCGTGCACCATCATCTGTAGCTGCTTAGTCACGCAGCAAACAGGCCCACTGGATTCTCCTGTAGCAGGAATCCTGGGAGATGGTGTGAACAAACAAGCGTGGCACGTGTGGTTTCTTTTGTTGGTCAAAAACCTACGTGCTGTTATCCTGGCTCTGACTTACAAAACACAAGCAAAAAAAACTGTTCCAGAGCAGTCAGCTAGTTCTCCAAGTCTGCTCATGAACAGCTCCATATTTTTATTTCTGGTCTCTCCTACAGTGGCTTTACATGATTCAGTTCATAATAATGCTTAGTTCTCTACTTCTGGGTTCATCCATTGAGACCAGCTGTTGTAGCTTCCTTCCCTTTACTTCACAATATAAAGCTCCTTGAGGTGAATGCTGTTGTGATATGTTGTATCACAACATGATGTTAAACATGATGACATGATGTTATACGAATTGAGGTGGACTTGCCTCTTTCCTAAGCCCAAAAGGTTGATTCTGTTCATCTGGATGTAGCGTTTTCAGTGGGAGAAACATTTCATCATCATCCAAGTGACTTCTTCAGTCTCAGCTGACTGCAGGTTTCCCCAACCTTATAAACAGTACATATGCACAATGACTGAAACTGGTCTCTGATCAATGGTCCTTGAACAGTAGTTGTTCAACAATAGTGATGACAATTTGCATATTATGATCAATGAACTGACCTCACAGCCTATTGTTCATTCAGTGGGCTGGTTTCAGTCACTTGGATGGATTTCTCCCACTGAAAACGCTACGTCCAGATGAACAGAATCAACCATTTGGGATCTACTTACCTGGATGATTGAGCGTGCATCAAGACGTTTCCTAAGCCAGCTGTTTTCAGTTGGGTGAACCAAGCCCTCAGAGGATGCACACCCACCAACAAACTACTACAGAATTTTAGACGGGCTAAGCCCAGCAGTTCACAGACATGTAGCAACATGGTGGGCAGGAGGCGTCCCGACTGTCACCGACTTTCCTCCGCAGTCATCTGACCTCAAACCAACTAACATTCCTCACACGAGCAACATTATCAGGTCACGCTGGGGTAACATAGTTGGGAGTTTACTGATGCAAAAAGAGACGGCAGGCCAACAGTAAAGTGACAAAAACACAAAATTACAGATTTCGTTTGCGATCGGTTTATTGTTTGGGATTATAAACACATTCATTACAGGATCCCACATTTATTGAAAATAATTTACCACTTAGACAACATTTCTGTTAATTATGGATTTGAATGCAGCCTGACATTTGCAGTTTGCTCGCAGTCTTTCATCTTGCTAGACAATTAACTTTGGATAGTGTTTGAATTGCTTTGACACATTGTAAATGTGCAGACACAATCTTAATTAAAATGGCCTGTTTTGTTCCCGGGAGAGAAATACAGCTTCAGAAAGTGTCACACATCCTGATCTATAGCACAAAGGCTGAATAAATAATATAACTCTTTGAAACCACAACCAGCGGCTCTTGTTTTGGAACTTCTCTGATCTAACTTATTGTTCAGACGTACTGTATTTCCCTTTGTCTGCAGTCACGACCCATCATGACGCCGCCTCGGGCTGAAGTGACAGCTGAGGTCTGATTATTATACTCTGTGGTTCACATGTAATGTTGGCTTCATTCATGGCCAACTGAAGAATGCATTCTTTCGGCCTCCATGTTTTTTTGGGACCACTTTAAGACTTTCACATTGCTGTGCATGTCTTTATCCTGCTCAAATGAAACAGAAGAAGAAGAAGACGTTGGTTTAACAAAGCAGGCAGCAGACAAAACCAAGGATTCTCAGTTATTGAGGTTTTTTTTTTCTTACAGCACCAAATGTTTATATAATATTTGAGTTGATATGTGCATACAAAACTACACACAACTCCAAAAATACTTTGTGGCTAAAAAAAACAAATGTAATCTAAAGACTTCATTTCACACCAAACCTTGTGAGGCGTGTCCACCATCATTAATCTGCTACTTTGTTTTTTATAACCCAGTAGATTACATTCCCAAACAAGCTGGTCTTTCTTGGACTGTAAAAAGATGAATTTAGACACGTTTTAAATTGTGTTATTTCTGATGTCCAGAAGGGGGCGACTGTGTAGAACTCTATGAGGAAATGAACCGAGTAAATGTTTCCTGATGAGTTTTGGTCTCCGTAACTATTTTAAGTCACGCTGAATACAATGTGCAGTTCATATTATAGATGGTGGTTAAATCGGTTTGACTTTAGGCTGCACTGTTGTAATTCCTCATGTTCAAGCTGTTGTAAAGATTGCCCAGAAGTCTTCTGACAGGCCTAGAAAGTTATTTCTCCTCTTGTTTATATGGTGCTTTTCTTAAGTCTAATGAAAGTGATTTCCACAGTTTGGGAACCACAACATTAAAAACACGGGCTGCTCTCATCTTTAACACAACTTTTAACTAGTGTGTACAGCTAACAAGCACTGATCAGCTGATTTAAGAGACCTAGCAGTTGGATATGGATGAAGTAGTTCATTCATAAGGATGGTGGTGATACAAGTGATCAGCACCATCTTAAACTGAACCCTAAACTTTAAGGTGAGACAACGAGCAGACGCGCAGCAGGTACTGTAGGCAATACAGGGATGATTTGCTCAGGTAAAAAATAATGAATTCAAATAATCGAGGTGTAACTACATAAGATAAGATAAGATAAGATAAGATGGCCTTTATTAGTTAGCAGAAATTAGAAAACACTGGAATGCAATAAAATACAATAAAATAAAATAAAATAAAATACTATATACAATAGAATAAAATAGAAATACAAATACTATATACATGAAAGTCTGCATGATTGTTTCCACTTCAGTTCAGTGATATATTTGACATAAGCAATTTCTCCAGATGGTAAAAACAATCCTTCTCTGGATTGATCAGCCCCCAACATATTTAACTACACTGTAGTACCATATCTTCCAAACAGAGCACTTGTCTCTCAGGCTGAAGTCTTACTTCTGGTTTCTGAGTTTCTGAAAGTAGAATGGGAGGCAGCTGTGGAACTAGCTCCCAGTTGGATTCGGGAGACAGACACCTTCTTAAGCTTCTAATTTTGATAAAGCATATAGTTAGACCTGGACCAGGAGACCCTGAACCATCCCTTAGTTTAGTTGCTGTAGGCTCAGAGTGATGAGGGGACTTCCCATGATGCATTTCTCCTCCTTCCTGTCTTTTCAAGTCCCATGTGATGCTCCCCGTTTTCTCTCGTCTCGTTCCCCTCTCACTCCAATCGGACACAGAAGAATAACCGCCCCTCCCTGAGCCTGGTTTTGCTGAGGTTTCTTCCTGTTAAAAGGGAGTTCTTTCTCCACTATTGGCAAGTGCTGCTCAGAGGAGATGATTGGATTTTTGGGAATCTCTGTCTCTAATACTGTGGAGTCTTTACATTAAAATATAAAACCCTTATCTGCTGTTGTTGAAGTGATGTTAAAGAAGTAAAACTGAATCCATATTAAGTTGTGATCGACAGCTCCCAGCTGCAGGGGTGATGTCATGGTGCCTACACTTACAATTTTCTTTTTTTTTTAATATACAATGAGTTTGACAGTTTGTAACTGTTGTTATGCATTAAAAAAAAGATGTAATCACTAGTGTAAGTCCATGAAAGAAATACCAGTAAATGCAAACATGTAAACTGGTTCTTCCATGTGTAGTGCAGTTAAAACAAGAATACTAATGCTGAAATTATACAATGCTTGGTGGAATTGCTGGGACAGTTTCTAGTGCTCAGTTTGCCTTTGGAGAGATATATGTGTACATGCTGCTCATGTGAGTGTTAGCAAGTGGGGTTGACAGCTCTTGTGAAGAGGCTTTTAAGGTTGTGGGTAGTTTTGGTCTTAATGGCCCAGTACGGTCTCCCAGAGGAAGGTTTTTTGAACAGATGGTTGGTTGGGTTATAGACCTAATAGAAAAATACATCAGAGCCTCCCCAGCGGTTTAAACTGCTGCTGTCACCTCTTCCAGCAGCTCAGCAGCCACATCACCTGACTGACAGGCTGCAGAGCAACTCCAATTTTCTGTTCAGAGCCTCTGTGGGCTGCAGCAACCATGGAACTAAAGTAACTGGAGGAGTTTAAGGCATTGTTGTGCTTGTGCGCGTGCACATGTTTGATCTGCGGTGAATGTGGGCAGGAATTCAATATTAGCTTTAATTAACTGTAAAATATAATATGAAATGAAGACAATAACAGGAAAAGGTTTCTGCAGAATGTTGGAAATCCTTTTTTTTTCTTTTCTTCAGGGCTCACCACAGCAGATCACCTAGCTCAGTGTCACCCTATCCCTGGCATCTTCCATCACACCAACCCTCTGCATGTCCTCCTTTACCACATCCATGAATCTTCTCTGTGGGCTTCCTCTTTTGACTCCTGTGTTCTCAGTGGTGGAAGCTAAGCTAAAAGACCAGCAACAGCTCAAACATAAACAAAAGTAACCCGCGTTACCAGCCAATGCCATTATTTTTTTTTTTGCACTGCCCCCTTGTGGCAGTAAATAGATACAGCATCTAAACGTGCTTCAGAAAAGGTCAGCAGTAGTTTGCCCAAAGCTTTAGCTGTAATGTTTTGTGTTTGTATTGCTAGCTTGAGAGCAGCACAGTGGTGAAATGGTTAGCACTGCTGCCCAACATGGTGAAGGTTAAACTCTACAGGTGGGCTAGAGCCTAGCTGGATAATGGCTCAATCACACTAGATTAAAACACAACAGTATTCTCCATGCAACTACAAAAAAATAGTGTTTATCCAGTTAATGGTTGGAGGCCATTTGTCTCCAAACAGTCTTGATGCGACTTGAACTTGAAGTGCGATCACTCTCAGGTTGCCAAAACGCTGCGATCGGTCATGGACCGTCTGCGCCGATGAACACAAATCATCTGCAACACATCTCTTTGCAACTTGACTCAGTTGCAAGTTGATTGTAATGCATTTATATTCCTTTGTAGTGAGGTTACCAGGTGCCTATTTATTGCCCAGTTAAATTTCCATCCTGCATCAACTTTATCCCTATTTAGGAATTTCTACATCTCAGATCTGTGAGGTTCTGTCTCAAACATTACTGCAAGAAGTCTCAGACCTGATCCCGATCTTAGAAACAATTACTGCAAAGGCAACAAGACTGCAAGTTAATTACACATTTTCACAATAACTTTCAAAATAATTTTAGTCTCCAGTCACCGTTTTAGCTAACGTGACTGTTAGCTATTGTTGTGTTTCTTCTTGGTCATCTTGTGCATCAGGCTCAGTTACTTTCTGATCACCATCTTCCCCTCATCCAGTGGGACAGTATCGTCATCAGTTAATGCCATCACAGGCATTGTTGATTTCACAGGCGTTTTATAAACTTCTACAGTTATTTGTTCCCCGGTTTTCCAGCTGCACCAGTCCTGACCTGTACAGCAGCAGTACACTGCTTGGCTTCACTCTCTTTATTCACCTTGGCTGTGGCTCATTGTACATACAATAAGATTTGTGTGAAAGCTCTGCAGCACGGCGAGTTCCCCACTGGCTCTGTAATATCTCTCCAGGTCTTTATAATACCCTATATTACCCATAATTCCCAGCCAGCTACCAATGGGGTCGGTGTGAATAAACAAAATGACTTCTCAGTAGCAAGCAGACAGAAATTCTAGTGTGACTGTTATATCACAGGGATTGTAAATACTGTTAATATTTCCTTTTCCATTTTCTTGTTGTCTTATTTGTTCTCTTCACTTGGGGCATTTTTCTTTACCCACAACATTTCCCTGCCCTCCCCCTCCTCACCCAGTTCTCTCTCCTTCACCACTGCTGCCGTTCTTTATCGGTAACAGTCGCCAGCCAACATGAAATATTATCAAGCAAATCTTCATGAGTCCTCTGAACACCACTGATTTATCCTGCTGCATGCTTCATAAATTTCTGATTGATTTTGGCTTTGGATTATGAAAAAAGAAGAAAAAACAGAACACTGGAGGAAAACTGAGAGCGGAGATGGAAGGGAAGTGAAACCAAATAACCAAAGGAAAGATGAATGCAAGGAAGGGAATTAATGCGTATGGTAAATGACAGAAATGTTAAGAAGTGAGAGAAGAAAAAATAAAAGAGAGAGAGGAAGGGAATTTATAGGGAAAGGAAAGACAGGAAGCGAAGAGATCCAAACCAGAACGAGCAGATAACTGGTTCAAGTCCCTCTAAACCAAATTTACAGAAGAAGAGCAGAACAAGCCCTACCATCACCAGCTGCATCCCACGACTGTGGACTTCACCTGGGAGTCACTGGAGAGGCAGCTGACTATTGTTATTTTAATTAATAATTAGTTTAAGAAAGTACAAGTGCAGAAACAGGATCTAATTTTTGGGAAAACACTGAGGAAGAATCAGTCAAAGGGAGAAAGACAGAATAAGGGAAGAAAAATGAAGAAAGCAAGGATGAGCAGAAGAAGAATGGGGGACCTGAGATGGTGGCAGGGAAGAAGCATTGAAAGGAAGAGTTAAAGACCACCTGTGGAAGAGGAACAGGTGGATGGAGAAGAGAAAGGTGTCGGACCAAGCAGGTCAATTTACTAGTGAACGATCTCATAGCTCATCACAGTCTCATCTTTCCAGGCTCATTCTTCAGCTGCCCATTTAAAGAGTCTCTCATCTCGTGGTGTAACAGACTCCAGCTCCACAATCTTGGGCTGCAGATGGTGACAGTAGTCCTTAATCTAATGTGAACATCTGCATTTTAACCAGCTGTTAAACATCCTGCTGCAGCAAACAGTGCAGAATCAGAACCACCGTCATCAGCTGGAGTCTTGTCCGAGGGACTCACTGGAGAGGAAGCTGTTATCTATTGTCACAAAGTGTGTGTTGTGTTGCTATATTCTATTTCTGTGGGAAACTGTGTGGAAGAATATATCAAAAAGGAATTAAAGGAGTAAATAAAAGCAGGAAGAAGGTGTGTGGGCCCAAGCAGACTTAAGAAAAAGGAAATGGAGGTGATGAATGGTAATACATGGAGCGTGTGATACAGAGAGGAAGATGGAAATGTGGGAGGTGAAGAATGAGAGAGCCAAGAGGGGAGCAAACAATGATAGGAGGAATAAAGGGAAAAGGAGGATTAGAGAGGAAGGAGAGGGATTCGGGGGTTAAAATGACCCAAAAGGAAAAAAGGATGTGATGGAGATGGTGGAGAAATAAAAGTGGATTCTTCTGAGGGATTGTGAACATCATAAGAAGAAAAAGAGGGAGACAAAGAAAGAGGAGGAAGAGAGGAGTTGTGAGATGCAACAAAGGAGAGGAAAGTGGAGGAGGAATTTTGGATTTGCATGAAGTGGGAGTGTGAAAAAGAGATAAAGGAGGGCAAAAAAGAAGGAAAACAGAAGAAAGTTTGACTATCGGTGAGGTCACATTTTTGAAAACCTCCTGATGAAATCATTTCAAAGGAGGAGGTGTGATATTTTGTCTGGAGGAAGTGGAAATAAAGCCCCGGGATGGGTTTTATCGATCCCTCATGCAGTCTGTTTGTACATGTTTACGAGGCAAATAGAGAGAGGGGAAGCTGATGAGAGAAAGAGGGGGGAGAGGCGAGGAGAACAGAGTGGTAAAGAGTGAGCGTGGAGGCGGCGAGTGTGTGTAAATGCAGGTGGGCCACATCGATCCGAGTCTGCAGGCCTCGCATCGACTGAGCAGCAGATGAGGACTGATTACAGCGCAGTTAAGAAGCACATGAAAGGAAACACTGGTAATGGGTCGGCCGGGTTCCCTCCTCCCTCGGTGACCATTAACGCCTTTGAAAATAACTCTATGAATGCGGTCGCCTGTCCGAGATGTGACCTCTGAGGGCGCGGAATCGAAAACTTGTGTGGAAAAGTCTTCGATGAGAAAGATCAGTCTCTGTGCGTCTTTTACATGTTCACGTGTTCACCTCCACACGCCAGATAACAAAGCTTTTGTCTATATTAACGCTCCAGTTCGGAGGATGTTGGTTCCTGTAAGGAAAATTCAACCACAACAATTTGGCACATTTGGATTCTTCCACTGTGGCTAAAATACCGTCACCATCTTGCTGTTTTGGAGCTAGAAGTGACCATATTCAGACGATAGGGTTGTCACAAGACTGACTGTACACTGAGGGACGCTTATTAATGATAGATTACATATAATCTGTTTGTGCCCCATCAGGGCCACTGTGGTATATTGATCTGGAACACGTAGCCAACATATGCAAGCCAACATGTCACTGACGACTTGGCCTGTGTCATGTGCTACACTGATTGTGCTGACTGCTGTCTGTGCAGTTCAGGTCTAAACATGCAGATCATGCAAAGCTTCATAACTATTAAACTGAGGAAAGTGTAATTATTACACATGGATCATCACAAGTGTTGACCTGCTTGGCTTTGCCGTGCTGAGCTGCCCAGGAACCTCTGACTGTTTATTATTTATTTTGTTTTGCTCTGCTGTTAGAGACCCGGCGAAGACACTGAAGCATGTTCGGAGGGTCTTGTTGCAGCTACCTAATTCTAAATGAGCTCGTATTTTTCACAAAGTAGTAAAATGTGTTGTGTTTTCTGTGTTTCTGGACTTCGTAGATCATTGCATTGTGTTTTTATTTGCACTTTAAACAGCGTCCCAATTTTGGGAGGATTGGGGTTGTAAAAAAGAAACAAAATCAATAAAATGTTGGAACTTTCCAAAACACATCTTCAAAGGCTCGCTGCCCAGAATGAGCTTCCCTCACACTCTGAGCCGACCCCGCTTCAGTAACACTTACATGGCCATGGCGATGGCTGTATTTTCTGATTTGTGGAGTAAAAAGATATCCTAAACCCTAAACTGTGAGTTTAATGTGTTTACAAAATGAAACAAGAAATTTATTTAACCAGGAAAATATGACTTTTGAGATTAATGATCTCTTTTAAAAGGTGAAGATGGGCAGCAGTGCAATCAGAGCGGCTACACTAATGTGTCAATATTATGAAGCAGGAAATTTTAAATTGTATCTATTTTCCAGTATTTGGCTCATTAAACATGCACAAATTTCAGTGGATAAGATCTTATTTGCAAAAAACCCCAAACTTGTTGGTCGGCCCCAGTCAGCAGGGAAAATATGTTTTCACCAGCCAGTTAGCAGCTGGTTGCTGGAAGTTTCCGGCTGTCAGTGGATGAAATTGGTTGAAAAGAGGAAAACAGTGCTGCACCAAAATATTTCTTTGTGTTTGCTTCAGTGATTACTGGAGTTATCTGTAGTTTACATCACCGGTACCGGTCTGTGAGTCGTTTGGTACCGGGCCGCGAGAGTTGAGGCTCGGGTGTGAAATTTATATTTTTCAGGGTTTTTATCGTTATGTTTTTTATCGGTTTTATCGTTAACTCAGTTTCCCTGGGTCTTTTCCCATGTGTTATGAATAAATCTTCTTTTTTTTCGGTACCGGTGCTGGTTTCATTTTGTTGTATTTATCCACGACACCTTAAAGGCCGGTCCGTGAAAATATTGTCGGACATAAACTGGCCCGTGGTGCAAAATAAATTGGGGACCGCTGGCTTACATGGAAGATGCCAATTTGCCTACACTTGCTAACTTTGACACAACTCTCACTTCAAAGTAAAAGTTGTGTCTGCTGAAACCAGTAAATTTCAAAAGCCGTAACCGCAGGTGCAAACACAGATTCTGTGTTTCCAGCTGGCATTGCACTCTTAAAAGAACACTCGTTGGCATCTTCTAACTACCGACAGCTGCAGCAATCTGACAGCGACCAAAGCATTCCCAGGGAGGTGTTTAGTCCAGCACTGTCTTCACAACCATTTTCTTCTAGTCATGGTGAGCAATCTCTAGCAACCACTTGTCAACCCACTGGTTCCCGGGGGTCCCTGATCATTGTATAGGCCTGGGTGATTGGGGCCTAACTCTTTTGTATCCCTTGGTCTGAAGCAGTGTTTAAAATGCCTCAAGTTTCCAGCAGAAGCACTGCAACATAAATCAGGTGTGCAGTGTCAGACTATTTTAAACAAAGCTGGCCTCGACAAGTGATGGCTGGACCAAAGGTTTCTGAGAAGTCAAGTTCAAGACAAATGAACGATTGAAGTATTTTCACCAGTGGTCTCGGACCTTTAATCCTCGCCGTACTAAATGTCCACAAAGGACATTCAGATCTCTGCGAGCTGCTTTTCAGCAGCGAAAGCCAAGAAGGAAGGAAATCAATCCGTTCCAATCTGTTTTAGAAAATGGTCCTCAGTGATATAAAGTATATACCAGTCGTAGTTAATGGCCTGTAACATTAAAATATAGTACTTCATTATAACATGAGGTGGAAATTATGCTCTAGAGACCTGAGCACACCTTTCACTGCATTATTTCAATGTCAAACGAGACTACTTTTTCTGCTTGAAGCTCAGGTTTTCTACTTTATCAAATCAAGTTATTTAAATTTTATATTAAGACACCTACACTCGCTATATACTCTTATTAAACTCTCCCTATGTGTCTGTTTTTGAAATCATTGTGCAGTTATTTGCACGTGTATGAGCCTTATATCAACAATCGGCCAAAAATAGAGGTTGACAGAAACCACGGGTTAATTAGAATTTCACTTCAGAGCCAGAAAATGAAAAGTCTAACTCTTCAGACCTGTAGCTTTGCAATGACTTAGTCCACCTTTGGAATTACAGAATTTTGATTGAATCCAAAGAGCGTAGGATGCATTATTTGGCTACAATTAAAGCATTTAGAAAATCTGCATGAAAAACATTAAAAATAACAAAATTTACAGGAAATTTTAAACAGAAAAGGTGGAGAGAAAGGAAAACATAAGAAAACCAAACCTAAAAACTAAGTCACCTTTATTTGACATGTAGGTTAGCTGCGTATGAATGAATAAACTGTAGAGAGACAAGCTCGTCGTTACAGATACATTTACACATGAAGCAAAAATAGATAGATAGATAGAATAATCCTTTAATTGTCCCACAAGGGGAAATTTGGTTGTAACAGCAGCCAGAAAGACACATATACAAACAAACAGGTCACAAGACACAGAACAGAAACATACACAATTTTTTTCTTACATATTTACATCAATGACAATGGTTACTATAAACAAAGTACTGTACAGTTATTAAATTAAATATAATTAACTACAGATAAGAGGCAAACCAGGTTGTAGTGCGAATCGGTTGATTAAATGATTGCAGTTACAGCGCAGATGTAAACATCAAGGTATAAACGATAACAGGCGTCCGTCTTCTTATAAAGATCCTTTAAGCTGTAGGATAGCACTTGTTTTTCCCACCATATGTGCACGTTTAACCATGTTAGGGTTCATCTACTTAATGGCAAATATTCTTTTTGCATTCATCATCAGATGCGTAAAATATATTTTTGTTTTGTTTTTTCCGAAAGAAAAATAAAGTTCATGAGAGGTCAGTGGAATGTCAACACCTAGAACTTTTTTTTTTCAGTCCTTCCTTGATATTTCTCCATCATGTCCGAGGTTTGGAGCTTTCCCAAATATATGAGTAAGATCTCCAAACATACCACAATTTCTCCAGCATTTATTATTACCCTTATTTATAGCACTTGTCTTTGGAGGAGTCCTGAAGACCCTCATCTTTTCTTTATGATTGAATTCTTTCAATAACTGACTCCCAGTCCCTTTCTGACATGTGACCTCTGCCTCATTTGGGAGCCTTGTGTTTTGGGGTGCTCACCTTTTACTTTGGTTTTACTGTCATTAAGTTCAGGCACTAAAACTTACTTGTTTTGCTTTATTAAAAATCAGGGTGATGAGTTTGGAGTGAGACGTGTCACATTAATTACTGTAACCCAACCCATGCCAGAAAACACTTTGAGTCTTTTGTCACAGACTGTATTTCAGTGGAATTGTATGAGTGGAATCATAGTTTCAGGATTTCTACCAGGTGTTGTTCCATGCGTTGTTCAAGTGCATCACAGGAGTCCAGCACTGAACTTCACAGTCGGTGTATCAGTTTGTGCAAAAGTTGGATTTGTTTTTAAGTCAGCGTCATCACAAACTGAGATAGATTAACTGAAACATTCAAAGATCTTCCATAAATTCACACACAACTGTCAAATGTCACAATAAAAACAATGGCAGGAGTGGGCCTTTAAAAATCAGACCCCCTGTGAGCAAGTGCTTTTGGCGACAGTGGGAAGGAAAAACTCCCTATTAACAGGAAGAAACCTCCGGCAGAACCAGGCTCAGGGACGGGCGGGGCCATCTGCTGCGACCGGTTGGGGGTGAGGGGAGGAAGACAAGACAAAGACATGCTGTAGAAGAGAGACGGAGATTAATAATAACTAATGACTAAATGCAGAGAGGTGCATAAACACAAAGTTGATTTCTTGATGATGCACAGTGTAAAAAAGCAGAACAGGACTTATATGGAGAATTTAAAATAGCCGGCATGCTGGAAACTACATGCACGTGGCCGAGAAAACGATCCTGAACAGTGGCCGGTTAAATTTAAATCAAATAGTTTTGTGATTTTTGTGGGGCTGTGTATAAATCAAGGCCTTCATTAATACATTACAACAACCCTGGTTGTACTTGTGTGTCTGTTGCAGTACTGCTGGACAGATTAAAGGGGGAATTTAGATTTGTGGAAACTTGCTGGTGATGAAACTGACTCACCAGACTCATAAAATATGTCTCAAAAGCTCTCTGAATGTACAGTATATGCTCTTTTCAAGATGCACAAAGGGCAATTGACTGAACTGAAATGAACTTAAGACGCACACATACCCACGCACACAGACACACTGCCACACTAATCAGCCTGGACCAGCACTCTTCAGCTAGACGTCCCCGGCAGGCCTATTTTCAGAGGAATATCAAACGTCTTGCACACTATCATTCTTTCCAATTAGAGGCTCAGGACTTCATTACCGCCACCCCTCAGGCTGCGGGCTTCAAACACTTACAGACGGACAGACAGGCAGACGCGAAGGTTCGGGCTCTTAACTCTTTTTTACAATCTCTGCGAATGATTGAGCGACGTTAGTCTCCGTGCACATAGTGACGTCCATCTGTCTGTCCCGTCTCTCCTCAGCTTCGCTGGCCCCCACTGGTCTGTTCGCGCAGCATGCGGTCATGTTCCTTCTAGTTCGCTCTGCATGAGTTTTTCTTTGCTCGTGCTCTGAGAGTTGAGATTACTTTTATTACCGCCACTAAGATCCTAAAGGCAGGGTAAAACCACATGTCTGAGCACCCCGCTGCACCCCCTGCTGGCCTTGCAGTGGCAGAGCGAAATACTTTATTTGTCGCACAGATTTAATTAGTAATTTTGCAACACCTGGTCAGATGTGGATACTTTATTCCTTTTAGCTTTTTAAAAATATTAAATAACATATTTAAGTGAGTATAAAACAGCAGTTTTTATCAAATCTGGCGCTTCAGTTTATTTTGCTTCTCATGACTTTGATTGTATCCACATAAAGGAGTCCCAAACAAAGGCTTAACCCTGAGATAACTGAGGGTTAGACCTTAATACTTAATTGGATAAAATAGTGCTGATTTCATCTTGTGAACATCCGCTCTGTCTGCACCCTGAACTGACGAGGAAAACTCAAAGACAAAATGGTCAACCAATGAACCGGCAGTGCCCCTGACTCCTCCACTCTGTCCTCGTTTATAAAGATCTCTACAAACCCGAGCGTAACAGCTGGCAGGTGGAGTTTCCTGTTTCCTGTTTTAGTTTTTTTGTTTTAGACTCCTTATTTTTCAAGTTATTGGTTCTGTCAATCGTTAGCGCACATGAATTAAAGTCTACTAGCAGGAACCAACCAACCTATAGTGACATCACATTCTGCATTAGCCCACGATGGCGCTACACAACCTCTCTAATCTGTAAAGCCTACACTATACTGCAGAATAGTAGTTACACTACTTTGAAGCCCGCTGCCTGGGCGCTTGTGTAGTTGGTGCACTGGAGTTGAAATTCTCCACAGACACTCGGATATCCACACGGACCCTCGCTGACTTAACGGACCTTGGCGGACTTGCTTTACACTTACTTTCTTAAATCCAGCTTGATGGGCAAAGTTCAATCAATGACAGTTTTTAAGAGGAGGGTTTCATGGTGTAAATTAGCCTTAATACATGTAGTGTTTGTCCACTTTCAGCCTGGTGTGCCACTGAGGACTAAAGCTGGGTTTTTTAAGCTGAATTGGTGTGATAAGTGTGATAGGTGTGATAGGTGACAGTACGTATATGTTGGGTATTTTGAGAGCGCTAGTTTTGAGATTCATGCCGTGTAGTTGAATATTCAGTACGTATGTGTGGGATTTCACAGGATCTGAGTCCATTAGAGAACATGCATGAGACACTATCACATCCATTCTTACTCTGCAGAGCATTTATGCATTTTAGCCCAAATGTTGCATTCAAAAGCTAAAACTTCCACTGGCTCCAAAAATGATTGAAAGTAATGAGAAAAAGAAAAACAAATGGTCGATACAGTCCAGGATCCACTGTACCAAAATCACGAGATTGCAGATTTGTGCTACAGCTTTGTCATACTAGTCAGTATATTTGCTTTGGTAACTGGCATCCGCATACTGGAAATGAAATGCATACCTCTTTGATTTCAAGTTAATTTGAAAAGGTGCTGGCTCTAAATCAGGACACAGCATGAAGAACCTCATTGGGCTCAATTTCCTCTGCTTCTCTGATAAGAAATTATCAGGTGATCTCGTCATGAAGTCTCTCTGAACATGTCTGTCCGTGCTGCAGGCCTTGCCTTTAGGCATGAAATACAGTTATTCTTGAACAATCGCTTAACGCTGTTTACGTTAATACCACGTGATGCTGTCGTGTTACAGGGACTTTAGAGGGAGCTTGTGTGAATGGGACTTTTACAGCGACTACCAGAACCTCCAACCTCTCACAACCAATCAGCAAATACACCAATGTTTGTGTGACTGTCACCAGCCAGTGTCTAGAGCTGTCTGTGACCGAGGCCTAAAGTGAGTGGCTATCAGCTGAAACTAAATATTCTCTTTGTTAACTTAATATCTCTTTGAAAATTGTTATGAGAATAGTAGCTACTACAAAACATTAAGCTGAAGGTTATAGCTATTGTCTAAAATTAAAGCTATTTCTTGTTGCATTGAGCCAACAGGAGGTCAACTTAAACCCAGTGGTGTGCAATATTCTGGCAGACATCCCGCACTCGCAACATTAACCAGAATGGGGCTTGAAAACCGAGCACTACATACTATCCTATCATCGCTGCAAGAATGACAGAGAGGTCAGCTGCTTGCAGTGGAGCCAATTTGTCCACAAGACAGAAGAAAGTAGTGCTCAGTTCGAGACTTAGTGGGGAGTCTTGCAGGTCTGGGATCTGGTTAGTGACACAGCGTCAGCATTCGATGCTAGCCTGTGGCGAATAGGGCTAATGAAGACTACACCTGCCTCTTTCCTGCAGTGAGTTTTCTGTCATCGAGTCTCTTATTCTGTAATCTTTAAGCCTAGTTTCATCTTTCATCTACAGCATGTCTCGACAAATTTGCCTCTCCAGATTTATCCAGAAACTGCATGCTCTCTAATCTTCCAAGCCACGAGCAGCTCCTCATACAGCACACCGTCGCTTTAGTGTCACTCTGCCCAGGATGGCAGCTTGTCACTCGGCACGGGCTGCGATGGATGATGGCGGCTGACACTGTCGTCTGTGCCACACCAGCTTCGTTATACTGTCTCATGCTTTTGTTGCGATCGCTGTCGAGCTCGCCTGTCACTCCAGCGGCGGTGTCTCCGCGCTCTGGCTGCATATTCAGGCACGGGGGAAAAAAGAAGTAGAGAGCAGAAGTTGGGGAACGATATGACCCAGGGTAAATGATTTATATTCACCAGCAATGTGGGAGAAATTGTCGGTGGCTTTTCACGTGTCTCCTTACAGTCTGTAATCTGCTGACTGCATACTGTATGTGACGAGCTGAAGTGGAGGTGAGCAGCAGGGGTCCATCTGTCACCTGGCTGCCATAGTTAGCGTCTCTGTTTGACTCGCGCTCACGTTTTCCTTCTGCTTTTTTACTTCTAGATGTTCATTTCCCTTTTCCTCTGTTTTCCTCCCCTTTTTCCTTTCTATATCCAGTGCTTACTTTGATCTCACTCCCCCTTCTTTACTCCCACTAATCCGCTGGCTGCATACACTATTTGACAGCCTAAAACTTACTGTCGACGTGCAGAATTGCCCTCTTTAATAAAAAGCTGCTGATTTCCTTCTACCATTCAGAGGAGAAAGGGCAAAGCGTCTCAGCAGGGAGCGCTGGCTATTTATTAGAAAAGGCTGCAGGCTACACCTCCAGTCTGACTGAAATACTGAAATGGAAGAATATGCCATACTCTGCAGAGGAGGAAATGAGGGCAAACAAATGATGGAAATAAGGAGAAACATAATAGGGGGCAGGGAGAGAGGGAGAATTATTAAACGGGTGAGAATTAAACTTCGAGGTATCGTAGGGTCCCGGCCAGCAGGACTCTGAGGCTCCTCACCTCCAGGAGTTTGCAGTTTTCATGTGATAACGGCTCAGTTGTGATTCCACGTGAGTTTGACCGGCCCCTCACTGTCATCGTCTTGGGGTGCTATCGTGTCAGTTTGTCAAGTTTCATCCGTCAGTGAACTACGACAAAAGTTTTAAGGCATGGTAAAGACACCAGGAGGGCACGTCAAAGTTTGTAAATCAAAGTGTGCCCGGCAGTGTGGCAAATATGTGGCCTCTGAAAGAAATTAAAATAAAGATCATGACCAAACTTCAAGTTTTGGGCTTTTTCCCACATGCAGCACCAACCGCATGATCTAAGATGTTCAAAACAGCTGATTCACTACCAGAGCCCTGCAGTGTTTTCCAGTTTGCAGAAAAATTCTGCAAAAGCACAGAAAAGGCAGTGGAAGCTGAATAAAACCAAAAGGAATGAGGGGAAAAAACACAAATCTAACAGTAGTGTTTTGGGGGGCGCAATAACCTGACAGACCAGCTGTGGAAGTCAGGAAAACCAAATATGCAAACAATCGCACTGAGACGTGCTTAAAAGAAGCAAAAGGTTCATCTGTATTGTGAGAGAGAAAAAGATTTAATCATAAGATTCATATAATACTGTAGATAAATTCTGTGTTAACTCCCCTACACGGATCTGCTTTGTTTTTTGACATCTTTGTAAAAGGTTTTTTAGCTTTAGCAGCTGTTGCATTTATCCAGCCTCCGTCTTGTTTGGCGTGCTTTTCCAGTGTTTCTGCTGTTGCTATTTGCTGTTGCTTTCTTAAGTTCTCAGGGCCACCGTAGTCCTCCTTTCACTGCCCCCAGGACTTTACAGTAGAAACACGCTAAACGGGTAAGCAGTGTTGCCATGTGGGAGCTAAAGTGTCAAAGCAGTCATCAGAGCTAATTAGCTAGCATTAACTACCAAACACTCGTTCCTGGGTTGTTATGAGTCGTAGGGTAGTAAATGCCACTGACAAACCTGGTAGGAATGGTAAATAAAAACAAAACACAGACTTTATATAAAACCCAAACAGATTTTTTTGCCTCCACAGTTGAAAAATTTAAAATTAGCTTAGCGGTAAGCGCCTCTTGCATTAGGATTGCTATATATTTGAAATGGTTAGCAGGATTTTTATTCCCTGGTTTTGTGTTTAGTATGTTTTATTAAATTATATGTTGCACCTTGTTATTTTGATAACTCGGCTTTTTAAACCCTGTCATCACGCTCTTATTCACATTTTCAGTGCTTTCGAATGAATTACCACTTTCATTTGTCTCTCTACACATCCAGATAACAAACACCTTCTCTCAGCTTTCAGACTCATTCTGGGAAATGTAGGCAATCACCAGTTGCAGCAGAGGTGTTCGAGACAGATTGAGGGAAATTGGGTGTACCAGGAAAGTAAATTACAACACTTCATCACAAAATCACTACGCAGTGCAGTGAACATCACAAATCGGTTTTATCCAACGCCGTCAGAGCAGAATTTTCTCTGACAGGATGTGAGTGGGTTTCATGCAGTTGGACGTCCAGTCAGCGGTCATAATTTCATGGTTAAAAAACCGGAACAGCAGCAAAGATTTGCTGAGCTTTCACCAGCAGTATTTTATGGATCTGTATGTGGGTGCGTGTGTGTGTGTGTGGCTTTCTTTGAAAGGTTACAGGTCCCACATGGCTGTTATCATCTAATCAGTTGTTAGTTGTGCGTGCAAATTAGATGAGATTGAATTGAAAGATGAATGTGTAACTGCTGGTTAATTACATCCAGCAAGGCTTTGTCTGTTTCCTATAATTATCATGTACATGCACTTCTTATGGTGAACATATACGTTAGCGACTTACTGTGTGAGCAGCAGGTGTGTGCATGGAATAAGTGACATTAAATTTCATGGAAGATCAAACCCTGTATCAAACCCAGCACTGTATATTGGTGTTGCATGGCCATGACCATAAAGTGAAGATAGTTTAAATTCAAATTGTGCATTTTTTATTGTGCATTAGTGGCATATTTTTTTCCACCCACAGGGAATTGTTGCAGATTTGGGGACACATCTGTCGCTCTCTTTCTGTTCATGTTCATTTGAGTTTGAGCAACTAACTAAAAACCCTGGGAGCTTTCTGGGATTTGTCTCAGCACCCGCAGAATCTATCAGTGCCATCTGAAGAGGTGTAGACGCTACACCCGCTACCTGTTGTCATGGAAAGAGAGCTGACATTGAAGGCTAACCTGTATATTTACTGCTAAATATATGACCACAAAGGGTGTCTGTGCTCAGCCTCAGAGACAGAGTGAGGAGCTCATTCACTAACATTCAGTAACTTAGGAGTACACTCTTGTGACTGGGGCAATGCTTTGTAATGTACTGACATTGCACCCCTGACAGTGGGCATTTACTCGCACCTGTCTTGAACTTCTAATGACTATTTTGTACTTTCATGTAATGTATGGTGCATATAGGTATTATCCTAATATCTGCAACAAATGCTAATGTTACCAGACCTCTGGAAGGCTAACACATGCCCTACTACTGCACCACCATGCTACTGATAAACAAGACAGATGCAGAAGGAAACCCACAGAAACGAAACCTGCTCTTCGTTTAACTTGAATAAATAAGGAAATGTCAAGACCTTCAAAACTAAGAGTAAAATTCATATTTTAATTAATTTGTTTTAGCTGAACAGATACTGGACCTACAATCCAAAAAAAAGTTGCAAATATGACCCTTTTAGTTCTTGCAAACCTGTATGTATATTTAGGACCTTCAAAAATACACATAATTATCTTGAGGTCCAGTATTGGCTCTAGGGGTTTATGTAGATGTCTGTAGGGTTTTCTTACTGGACACCTTTTTCTGAAGGTGTAGCTCACAGTTCTAGTGAAGGCCACAATGTTAAATCAACTTTTCTATGATTACTGTATCTGAAGTGTCTTGGACTCAGATCATTAAAAGCATCTTCCTAGAGGGTAGCTCCAATAAAGGCTGGTGATAGGACAGTGCACCCGGGATAAGATAGATGGTTGATGGACGTCTGGAAGATGCATGCAACTCAAGACTTATATTGCTGATAGAGAGGCGACAGAATAAAGAAAAGATTCTTCAAAAGATCAAAGAACAATGACAAAATTATTATCCGACACGTTGAAGCATGGTGACATCAAATCGCACATCAACAAGTGCGGCTCCAAAATGCTGGGTCCCAAAACTGCAGGTCGTCTAATCAATACAAGAGTGAGTGAATCCCCGTAGACATTAAAAACCTGAACATTATGACGGTTTCGGTCTCTATTGCTTCTTTTCACCTGTGTACCAGCTGGACTGTGGTTAAACTTTGGTGTCCCTAACCTGTTTCAATTTGTGTTGAGGCTTGATGTTTGCATTATCAGCTCTCAGTCACTTTGAATGAAGCTGGGCCCTTTTAGCTCTCTGCAAGACTCGAGCTCAACTAATAGAAACCACCAAACTGGACTTCTCCATCAGGTTTGTGGTGTTTGTGCAGCTGTAGTATATTTTTAATGAAACTATCTGATTAAGAATATGTCTTTCTGGTTGCTTTGTTGCACTGAAGCACATCTGTGCTCCAGTTCTACACCTTGTGTTATTTGTACATTAGCATTAATGAGTAGCTGTCTGTGTCTGTGAAAGATAGGTGCTTTAATTGGCTCTGGCCTTGTGCAGGAGGTTTCTTCCTGTTAAAAGGGAGTTTTTCCTCCCCGCTGTCACCTGGTGCTTGCTCATAGGGAGTCCTCAGATTGTTGGGGGTTTCTTTGCATTATTGTAGGCTCCTGACCTTACAATATAAAACACATTAAGGTGACTGTTGTTGTGGATTGGCATCATCCCTCATTGGCTTTCTACCAGCAAAATAGTTTTTAATTGAAACCCTTGGCCAAATAGCGACATTTCTACTTGGCATCCACTTCAAGTCTCTCTGGTGAAGACAAGTGTTTGTTCCTTTTTCTTTGTGTTATTATCAGCGTAGTTGTTGTTACCCTGAAACTAAGTTGGATCGGCTGGTGAAAAACAAATATATCGGTTAGTACAAGAACACACAGAAGTTTTTCACCATGTGAAAAATGTGTACAGCTTATTTTGCATTATTCACATAAATTCTTGAAGATAAATTCAGGACTTTGGTGTAGCGTTATTGTTGCTCATGTGTAGTCCACAACGGCCACCAATCACTGGAATTATTCCTGGAGGGAGCATCTTCTGGGCCTCGCGTGTCTCTGTATTTCATCACCTCCGAGACACTTCAAGACACAGATGATGGTATCTGCCCCTGGTCTGACTGCTCCCTCATAAACACCTCCACGCACACACAGACGCACATATACATGGCCACACATGGACACGCAGCTGCTCGCACGGCCACATTAATCTTTAATGGCTTCATTTATTTTCCCATTCGACCCCTCCCACGCCGGCCCGTGAACATGTCAGCGCTGTGACGTATTGCTGCTGTCTGCTCAGAATTCATGCGGCGCTTGTGACCAGAAAAATCAGATAAATCAAGTCTTATTCATGGAGGTGCACACGAATGGAGTCGTCACACTCTTCTGCCTGAAAAAAAGTGTTTCCACTACAGAATACCAATAATATCAGTGAGGCAGAAATATACTATCTGGTGTGACGGTCTGTGGCGTTTACTGGGAGCATGAAGAGCTTCCACGCCAATTTATTTCAGATTTTAGGACTGATTCTGATATTTAATTGTTTTAACTCATATTCAACGTTCAGTTTGATGATTTAAAATGGAGATTTACATCCTAGAATAAATTATTACATTGCTTACATTACATACATTACATAGCTCTAATGCACTCCTGTCTTTTATCCGGTCTTAATCTTGGCAGGGAAAGACAGTCATGGCAGATGGCCGCCCCTATCCGAGCCTAGTTCTACTGGAGGTTTCTTCCTGTTAAAAGAGAGTTTTTCCTTCCCACCATCACCAAGTCTTTGCGTATAGGGGGTCATCTGATTATTGGGGTTTTCTCTGTATCACTGTAATATCATTTCTCTGCATTAATTCGTCTTAACCTTAAAATATAAAGCACCTTGACATGACTGTTGTGATACAGGGAGTGCAGAATTATTAGGCAAATGAGTATTTTGTCCACATCATCCTCTTCATGCATGTTGTCTTACTCCAAGCTGTATAGGCTCGAAAGCCTACTACCAATTAAGCATATTAGGTGATGTGCATCTCTGTAATGAGAAGGGGTGTGGTCTAATGACATCAACACCCTATATCAGGTGTGCATAATTATTAGGCAACTTCCTTTCCTTTGGGAAAATGGGTCAAAAGAAGGACTTGACAGGCTCAGAAAAGTCAAAAATAGTGAGATATCTTGCAGAGGGATGCAGCAGTCTTAAAATTGCAAAGCTTCTGAAGCGTGATCATCGAACAATCAAGCGTTTCATTCAAAATAGTCAACAGGGTCGCAAGAAGCGTGTGGAAAAACCAAGGCGCAAAATAACTGCCCATGAACTGAGAAAAGTCAAGCGTGCAGCTGCCAAGATGCCACTTGCCACCAGTTTGGCCATATTTCAGAGCTGCAACATCACTGGAGTGCCCAAAAGCACAAGGTGTGCAATACTCAGAGACATGGCCAAGGTAAGAAAGGCTGAAAGACGACCACCACTGAACAAGACACACAAGCTGAAACGTCAAGACTGGGCCAAGAAATATCTCAAGACTGATTTTTCTAAGGTTTTATGGACTGATGAAATGAGAGTGAGTCTTGATGGGCCAGATGGATGGGCCCGTGGCTGGATTGGTAAAGGGCAGAGAGCTCCAGTCCGACTCAGACGCCAGCAAGGTGGAGGTGGAGTACTGGTTTGGGCTGGTATCATCAAAGATGAGCTTGTGGGGCCTTTTCGGGTTGAGGATGGAGTCAAGCTCAACTCAGTCCTACTGCCAGTTTCTGGAAGACACCTTCTTCAAGCAGTGGTACAGGAAGAAGTCTGCATCCTTCAAGAAAAACATGATTTTCATGCAGGACAATGCTCCATCACACGCGTCCAAGTACTCCACAGCGTGGCTGGCAAGAAAGGGTATAAAAGAAGAAAAACTAATGACATGGCCTCCTTGTTCACCTGATCTGAACCCCATTGAGAACCTATGGTCCATCATCAAATGTGAGATTTACAAGGAGGGAAAACAGTACACCTCTCTGAACAGTGTCTGGGAGGCTGTGGTTGCTGCTGCACGCAATGTTGATGGTGAACAGATCAAAACACTGACAGGATCCATGGATGGCAGGCTTTTGAGTGTCCTTGCAAAGAAAGGTGGCTATATTGGTCGCTGATTTGTTTTTGTTTTGTTTTTGAATGTCAGAAATGTATATTTGTGAATGTGGAGATGTTATATTGGTTTCACTGGTAAAAATAAATCATTGAAATGGGTATATATTTGTTTTTTGTTAAGTTGCCTAATAATTATGCACAGTAATAGTCACCTGCACACACAGATATCCCCCTAAAATAGCTAAAACTAAAAACAAACTAAAAACTACTTCCAAAAACATTCAGCTTTGATATTAATGAGTTTTTTGGGTTCATTGAGAACATGGTTGTTGTTCAATAATAAAATTATTCCTCAAAAATACAACTTGCCTAATAATTCTGCACTCCCTGTATGGTGCTGTGTAAATAAAACTGAACTTAAATAAGGTTTTGTGGGGAGCCTTGCTGCCATGTTTTTTACCAGCTTTAGACGGGGAAACTGAAGCAAGACTGGACTAAACTAGGCAGCCAGTGACATTGTTAGAAATACGCTCAGGACCAATTACAAGGACTTTGGTTTTATGTGATTCAGCCGCAACCATCATGGAAGAATTGGAGGCCATGAAACTCTGCTGTGAATAAATTTAGCAACAGTTTTCATCCCGTTTTTCTTTTTGGTTTCATTTTAAATCACCTGAAAAACATTGCTTTGTATTTTTTATTCACAACCATTCTTAAAATGACAGATTCTTGGCTCTCAACGGTTTCTACTTTTGTTATGAAGTGGCTATGTGGCAGACAGGATCTAGACCGAGACGCAGGACTCATTAGGCAGAAATGAACTTAAACTCAGCTTTAATGCTGGTAATTGAAAAGGGTAAAACAGAAAGCACAAAACACATGACGATAGCGGGAATGGAACGCACAACGATGAGCGAGGACATGACAACGGACGAGTGGAGATGGAGACAGTAAATACACACCGGATAACGATGGCGGGAGGAAACAGGAGGGAGGGCAGCTGATACTAAACCCAGAAGACGAGACAAGGAAAGCAGAACTAAATACAATGTTAGAGTAATAATAGACCATCAAACTAAAACAGGAAATAACTAACAGTGAGACCAAGACTCAAACATACAAACTTGGCACAGAAAGAGGGGAAAAAAAGCCTAGAAAAGACTGAGGGAACAGAATGGGAATACAGGAGGAGAATAACTGCATGTAAATGTGAAAGTATGTTTGAAACAGAAGCTGACAACTTCTGAAGAGGACACACAAACACTAAGATATAATAGAACGCTAAAGAGGAACTATACAGAACCACAATCCACCATAATATGTTAATAAAAAATACACCTTGTAGGAAAAGGTGTCTCTAAAACTGCCTTTTCTGAAAGCAGTTATCCAGGAGAGTCTTTGTTGAAGAACATAAAAGTTATCTTCTTTTAAAAAATGATTCAACTGCAAATAAAACGGCAGCTCCAGACGTCTGGGCGATTTGATAATAGAAAGAGAGTTTTAAAAAATGTCTGTACAATTTGAACTTTTTATATGAGTTATGGGCTAATAAAGGTGGTGGAATTAGAATAAAGTGGTACTGGTTTTATCCTTTAAACTAGTGCGTTAAAGCAGAGTGACAGCCGGCAGCAAGGCAAAGAGCTTTCTGTTCTTTTTATTCCAAATGAGAGCTGGGATTTCTAATGTGAGGCTTCTGTTTTATCTTCACTCACTTCTCTGCTGGAAAGAGTTGGGGGGGGTGACATGCACCGAGGCTTCTACTTCACTTTACATCTACGTGCTGCGTCTCTAACTGACTGAGCAGGAGGTGTTTAAAAGTCACCAGAGCTTTCATGGGCTGCTGGAAATAGTTATTTGTCTTTCTCTAACCTTCAATTTCACATGAAAAAAAACAGAGAAATTACAGTTTTTAAAATGCAGATTGAAAAGAATAAAGCACTTGTTCCCATTTATTTCCAGCGTGGACTGAAATGCTGTAAAATATATTGACACACAAAGTGAAACATCCGATGCTGCTGATCTTGTCGTGACAACCGCCGCCCGTTTGGGTGAAAACCAAAGCAGAACAGAAGCGGCTCCACCTGTAGCAGCGATTAAGAGGAGAGTCATCTATCCCATAAGGCCGAGCTGGAGCACCACTTTGTGTAAACAGATTTTATTTCCCTGAATGGCAGACAGGTCTATCTGCGTAATGAAAAAGGTCCTCAAAGGACCAGGAGTGTAAACATCCAGACATCAGGGAATTTTGTGCATTAAACGCCTTTTAAATAAAAAATACACATCGAACAAACTAATCTGTTTCTGTACAGGTGAGTATGCCGTTAAAGACTTTCAGCTTCAAAACTAGTGTTGCACTTTGTTTCGACCAACATTAGCAGCATGTATTCTTCATATTTACTAAGAAATGGTTTCTTTCTGTATATAAAAGAATACGAGTGTGCACTCAAATATTTATGCCCAAAATGCTCACTAATCTGTATACTGTATTATCCGCACTATAAGGCACACTTAAAATCTTTTAATTTTCTTGAAAATCAACAGTGCGCCTTATAATCCAGTGCGCCTTATGTATGAATTCTGACCTCGAACCGATTTTATGTGGTACACGGCGCTCAAAAATCTGTCAAAAAATGTTTTAGTATGACTTTGGTAAGCAACAAAGCTGCACCGCTCGATGGATTGTTGGAGCATTACAGCTACATTAGTCAGGAGCCTCGCGGAGTCAGTGTTGCCAACTTAGTGACTTTGTCGCTATATTTAGCGAGTTTTCAGACCCCTATAGCGACTTTTTTTCTAAAAAGCGACTAGCGACAAATCTGGCGACTTTTTCTGGTGTTATTGGATATAAACTTATTTATGACGACTTTTTGACGTGAAAACGCGTATCACTCCTCTCAACAAGCAGCGGGTGCTGCCATGGGCACCTCGCCCGTGCCAAAGCGCTCACAGGCGGAGGATAGTCCTCGCGCTGCTGCTATCAGGGCAGGAGACGTTCACACCTATGCGTCCAAACTGCAAATGAATCGCGGATGAGCGAAGCCGCTGTTCCCGCACTGACTGTAACGCAGTCAGTTCTTCTTTTACCGTTATGCTGTTTTGTGGATCACAAGCTTTAAAACTACTTATGAACACACACACACACACACACACACACAAAGTAACTCCGCCAGAGTGCCTATTTCGGGTCACTTTTGCCGGTCCAAGCCCGGATAAAGGAGCAGGGTTGGAATTGGGACCTTAAAAAAAACAATAATTGCTAAAAGAAATTTAATTTGTAGCTCTAAATAAATTCTAAATGCATTTAAGGTATATTTTACTCACTTTGTCTCTTCCACGATGTTATTTCTCTCTCCAACAACGTAGGTTACAATTACATTAGCATGACCAATTATGCAAATTAGGCGATGACGTCATTTGGCGACTTCTGGCGACTTTTAGGACAGCCAATAGCGATTTTCTTTACTGAGGAGTTGGCAACACTGCGTGGAGTAATCTGGGTCCAAAACGCCGTCTGCTTCAGGTCCCAAAGTCAAACAAACACAGAGTTAAATCTGTCTAAATTCTTTCATCTTTAATAAAATTATCAGCGTTGCTGCTTTACCAGGTGTAACAATTAAGTTTAACATCCAGGCATCCATGAAAACAATTTATTACATTTAACTGAGTTTGAAGTTAGCAAGAAGTTAGCTCGCTAGTTACCTAAACATGATATAGCATGTTCTGACTGAGAGATTTCTGAAACATTCAAACGTACAGCTCTGCTATCACTTCCAACATAAATGAAGACAGAAAACTAAACAGCAGTGACGTTTGTAGGGTTACTGAAGTTGGGCTAGCTGGTATGTAATGATGTGCTACATGATCGCTAGCGACACAGCTATGTTAGCATAGCATAAACACAGTGAAGCTGGAGGATGAATGCTAACTTTTTTCCACTCGTTAAAGTGAGGGTTCCTGATGGTTAGGGACAAATGCAATCGCATGGCAGGATGCTGTAAACAGACCAAACTTCAGTCAGGAGAACAACTGAGATAATCCATCCACAATACGAGGTTAGTAATAATATACTGCAACAACATAGGAATAGAGCAGCTGCCAGAGAATTCAACATTAATGAATCAATGGTACGGAAGTGGAGGAAGCAAGAAGAATGAGTTGAGTAAAGTTTGACTTATCTGACTGTTTTGTTCCGCTTAATGTACCTTATAATCAAGTGAGCCTTATGGTCTGAAAGATATGGTATATAGATTTGTTGAAAACAGTAAATGCAATGGAAACCGTTCAAATGAAACCTACTTGATGGGTATACATTGATTTATACCAAGTATATTTAACTTCATGGTTAATTATTTAAATAACGAAACCCTTCATTTGATATATTTGAGCTGGTTTATGTTTATGAGGACAAAGAATGTAGCAAAAAATTGACATTAAAGTCATATAGATTTACCAGCCAATTTATTAGGTACACCTTTTCAAGTGCTCTTTGAAGCAATTATCAGCCACTCACTTGGCAGCAGCTCATGAATTTATGCATGTAGACGTGATCAAGACAACCTGCTAAAGTTCAAACCGAGCGTCAGAGTGAGAAAGATTTAAGAGACATTGAAAGGTGGCATGGATGTTTGTGCCAGACAGGGATCTACTGGGATTTTCAAACACTATCGTCTCTAGGATTTACTGAGAATGGTCTGAAAAAGAGATGCTATCTGGCGAGCTGAGGTTCTCTAGGAGAAAATGTCCTGTTGATGTCAGAGGTCAGAGGAGAATGGCCAGACTGCTTTGAACAGGGAACAACTTTTTACAACCAACGGATTTAAGTAATTTTCCTGATGACTTTCTGGTCTCAGTCATAAGTCTTGTGTTTTATTGAACTTGATGAACATGGTGTTCATTTTGTAAATGATGGTCTTCCTCAGAGTCAGAAAAGGAGGAGGAAGCAGAGTGAGGCTCCAGTACTGTATCTGTCATCAACTGTTACCTTTTGGTCTCTTGTAGGTTTGACAGTCTCATAATAGAAATGTCAAAGATTTGACGTGTTGAGAGGGACGCTGGCTTCACCTGTACAAACACACTCCATCACTCTGAATTGAGGTTAAATGTCTGCAAATATTGTATCTCACATAATTGGAATTTTTTTCTTTTAGTCCTCATCTGTCGTGGTACTTAAAACAGAAAAGCGTGTCTCACAGCAAGAAATGTTTGGGCTTCCAGAAGCGTGTCAAAATGTTTTGAAATGTATTTAGTCATGCCCATTGATCTGCACCTGATGCTTGGTTGATTTGATGTCCCTGAATGCTCCAGTTTACACGACCTGCTGCTGCTGCTGCTGCTATATTGGTGCTATGATCGATCAGGGCCCACGGTTGAGGACCACCTGAGCATTACTTTGTATTTTAACACTTACACTTTGTCATGATCAAGCACTGCACTATAAGTCATATGTCAGGAGATTTAGGAATTCAGAATGTCAAAAACAACTGAAATATGGCTTAGCTGAGTGTGAGTGTGAATCCACATATCGTGTTCTTTTTGTCCATCCAAAGAAAATCAGAAAACAAAAATCACATTTATGTTTTTCACATTTCTTCAGAAACAGCCTGGAGTCAAGAATGAGAGCTGGCATCATTCCCATCTTACAAAAGCCTGGTCAGTGTTACATAACAGATGTTGAGACCAGTGTTTCTCAGGCTCAGATGGCAGATTTAGAAAATACTTCCTATGTTCTTGTTACCCAGGAGGAGCTTGGCAATCACACTTCTTTGCAGTTCACTTTATCACCACAATTCTGAACCTGTTCAAAGCATTTTATACCAAAACAAAGTCTGTTAAGCACATTATGTGAGCAAAAACTTTCCCTCAGTCCAACTATCACTCTTGTTATGTCCGATTAAGTTCCGAGTGTAGTAAGATGTTTATATTGTACATCAAAGAAAAAGAACCCCAATGAACCAGCAATCCATTATGAGCAGCGCTCTGCAATGGTGGGGGGGAAGAACTCCCTTTAAACAGGAAGTGACGTCCAGTAGAATCAGAGCCCGGGGCAGACATGTTTGAGTTTAAGACTTGGGATGTTTGAAAGAAGAGATGGTTGCTGTCCAGGTGTGCTAAGCAACATGTTAGCATTAGCCAACACCTTCCAGTAGATGGTAAACTGGGACTGAGTGCTGTTGGGTGAAACCACAAGACCAGCAGCTTTTCTCTTAAGCTGGTCCTTAGTTTGTCTGCACTGGTGGTTTGTTAGGGGAAATGTGTGTGTGTAAATCATTTACAACTTTTTGTGCAGTTGTAAGTTGAAGTTGTTGGGGTTTTTTGGCATGTCATTTGGGAACCACAGCTCTCTGCAGAACTACTGAACTTTACACCAATAAGATTATTTTTGCTTTTCCAAACAGTGAGTCTAAAGATAGAGGGAAGTATATATGAGTTCTGAGAAAAGTGAAATTGTGGGTTATTAATAAAGTTTCGACTTTGGAGGGGACTTCATTTCTGGGTAACAGTCTCTTGTGGCTTCTCTTTTTTCAATAATGTTGATGTCTGAAACACACACACTGGGTTCCTTCATGGAACAAGAGCAGTTGCTTCTTTCTCTTACTGAGAGTCGTTTCACAACTTAGAGGAGGTGATGAGGAAAAACTGAAGACATCTAAACAGCAAGCAAAGTTTATTTTTACATTATTATTTGCCCCGGTTGTTGCATCTTCTTTTTTTTTCATCTCATATGTGTGTATCCGTGTGTGTGTCTACTATATCAGTGATGCGAGCCGAGCTGAGGGCCGCTGTGCCCGCTGACTGGAGCCGTATAGATCAGCAGAGTGTTGGAGATTATGTCCATTGATCGGACAGGAGGGGTTTGTGGTTTGATTCTGTGTTTTGTGATTTCAGGGGCCGAAGGAGCCGTGTTCAGCAAATCAGTGGAGACGCCGCATGTCAGAGCTGAGCCGTTCAAAGAGCTGCGGTGAGTCTTTCCACGGCACACAGCAAGCACTCGGTCTCATGCAATACATGAACAGATGTACCCTGAGTTCACATCAAAGTTCACAAATACTGCAGCAGTGTAGTGTAATGCAACGTAATAAAGTGCTGACAGAAAACCAGATCAATCACTCACATTGGTACACCGCACAGATGGTACGAATTAATTTATGGGAATTAATTAATGGAAAAGCATTTGATTCCTACAGTTTCCTTTTTGCTCTCCAAGGTGTGTGTGTGGGGGGGGGGCGTAAAACAAAAATTAATCTTTTTGAAATCGGGGCATGAAATGAGAGGTGACTCTCACCTCACAAACTCACAAACTGAGGTACACTTCAACTGCACTCCTTTGGCAGGAGCTTTGAGGATACACTCCTTTGATGCCATAATTTGCAAAAATTATCATCCTGTTGTATTCAGTAAGACTTCAGAGTAGTAACCAAGACCACGAACACATCGCAAAGAACGAGGTTTTTATTCACATAACAGATAAAAGGAGCTGAGAGCCTTTTTCACACAGACTTCTATACAATCAGGCTTCTTTTGCCACCAGAAAAGTCGCCCCCTGCAGGCCATTAAAGAGAATGCAGGATTAAGGCACTGAGTTGTTTTACTGCAGTACTTAAGTGGTACAGCAATAAAAACTAAAACAGCTAATATGTTTTTTCTGAAAGGATTTTCCATTTTTTAATAAAAAGGGGTTAAATCTCGGCGGTATACTAGTTCCCTGACATTCTCCCATTCATTCTTGGAGGTTTACCGATGCCTGTCATGGTCCTGGGTCTCTGACGCAATATTTGAAGCCTGTTCTGGATTTTTGGTTTGGTTATCTGGAATGAGATATTTTCAAGGTCTTGAAACCCTTTGAGTTTTGTTACGTATATGTCTTCGTTCTTGTTCATGTTAGTTTCCCTTCGTGTCCAGTCTGCCCTAATCTCGTCTCTGATTCATATCACCTATATGAAGTCATGTCCCAGTCGTGTCCCTGTGTTCTGTCGCCATCGTTTTCTGCTTTCCCTGTCTGTTCTGCCAAGTTTGTGTCTTAGTCTCTGAGCTAGTCGCTTCCTGTAAAATTTTGATAGTTTCCTGTTCAGTTTCACTTCCTCTGTCTCATCAGTGATGAGTCTGTTCAGCTGTGTACTCCAGGTGTGTCCACTCTGCCCTAATCTCCTCCTGTGTTCATGTTGGGTCCTCTGTCACGGTGTGTGAACCTCCAGTTGTCGGTTTGTTCCTGTTCGGCTCCGTTATTGTTTTCGGGTTTTTGTTTCCTTCACCTTTTTACCCGCATTTAAATGAAGCTGTGATTTTGACGTCCTTCATGCGAGTTCACATGACAATACCAGTTCCCTGACATTTTTCCCCAAAGAAAATCCTGATTAATTCTGCCTCGCTGATCGCTCCCTTGTAAAATTTCGCCCCCACCACACACCACACTTCCAAACTACAAAGCAATGTTTGTTTTACCACAGTGAACATGTTCAGAATAAACCACTTAAAGCCAGATGATGACGATGATGAAAGATTTTGAGGTAGAACAGCTTTAGGTTATCAGCTATCAGTCAAATTCAGCTCAGACTGAGTGTGTGGCTCCGGACTTCGTCGTTCCTCTCCACGGTGTACATGGTGTGTGTTTGCATGTGTGTGAGGCGTGGATGTCTCCGTGGTGTAAACGTCTTGTTTATCATCTTTCTCCCGTCTGTGCTGTCAGATGTGATGACAGTCAATCAGAGCAGAAAGTGAGCGAGACGGATGCCTGGTGTGACTGTGGATAACGGGACGTAGGGATGTCTGCGAAGGGAAAAAGGAAAAAGAAAAGTTGGAACAAGAAGAGATAACGTCCACAAGGTCAAGGCGTGGGAAAGAAAACGGGTGAAGAAAGATTAATACTGGTCAGCGAGGGTAGCCATTTTCTGTTGAGCTCTTGTTTATTAATAGTGTTTTTTCACCTATTTTACCTGATTAGACCTCTCCTCAGGACTGACGGGGTGTGTACAAACTGATTGATGTCTTTCTCACTCTCCTATTGCAACCATTAAATTTGCTCCACTTCCCATCACAGATCCGCCCACGTATACCCTACAGTAGCAGAACGCTAATCAACCAGAACAACTGGGAAACGCTGCGAGTGTGTGGGTGGGTGTGTTTGATGGGTATGTTTTGATGGAGAAGTGAGTCTTATTTGCCTTTACTAAAATACAGAGACTTTTTCACTTCTCAGTCGTGTCCGCCCAAGAAGATCGTTTGTAATTCTGTAAACCAGAGGCTATTTAGGTGTCTGTTTCTCTGTGTGTATCCTCCTGGGTGATGCCACAGCTTATCATGGAGGTGCTTCACCAGGCAAAGTTTATATAAAACTACATTTAAAAAACAAAAAAGGTCATTACTCACTAGGTATAATGTAAACAGCAACAGGCCTAGAATGCCTTGTGGCGTTTCCATCCCATTAGTAATGCACAAGCTGAGTAGAAGTTTCAGGCCCTGCTTCATTTATTTTTAATGTGCATGAAGAAGAAGACATTACAGTCAAAACTAATTTAAATTTTTAAATCAGATAGATATAAAGGTGTATTGGAAATATCTGTAAAGTTATGACCCTGATTAAGGCCTGATTAAGGCCTGATTAAGGAAACAGTGTGATGCTGTCCAGAGACTGAGGGTGTCAGAAAGTATGCTGACCTTTACAAAGTAGTTTAGCCCCAAAGGAAAATGTAATTTTAACCTTCCAGACCAAGTTGTGTTTGTCTTAAACCAAACAGATATAGAAACTCAGTTGCTCAGAGTGCTGAGTGCCACCATAAAAACGTTGCAGTTTTCTCAGCACATCCATATGCTTACATTATTAATTATAGATCCATCAGAGCACTTTTTTATGCAAGGTAGCTCATAATGTAAACAAGTTTAACTTCCAGCCCTGCTAGACACACTCAGTACAGACCTATAGATATATAGAAAGCATCTTTTTTTGAAAATGCAAAAAGTCAGTCCCCTAATGCCCTATATCTACAGTCGTACTCCAGAAAACAGTGGTTGGAGACAATGGCAACCATGTGCAATGAACTTCACTCTCATTGTCTTTGAAACAGCTGCTATGAAGATGAGAACCAGGTCAAAACAACTTTGGTGTATTGCAACAGTCAAAACAACAATAGGATGGAGTCGCTCCACTATCAGTTTGTAATTGGTCAAGTTGGCAGTTGAAAGCAATCTGTAATCTGCCAATTAACTGTTATAAATCACTCATCTGTTGCCATCTGTTACAAATCTGTTGCTGTCTGCATACACAGAAATTTGCATTAAACAGAAATTCACATGAACTGAATCCAGCCAGTTGGCAATCTGTCTGGCAAATTTTTGCAAACCTTCACTAATCTGTCTGAGAGTGATTGCACTCAGTCCAAGTTGGACCAGGATTGTTTGGAGGCATGCTACCTCCCACCGGGCAACCTGTGCAATTGGCTTGCCATCAAAACTAGTCATCCATAGGTTGATAGTCTTGTACACTCAATGCAGTCAACCACCAGTTTGTCATACTCATGAGGATGTTGCCGTGCTGTTTTTACTGTGACTGATACAGAACAGCTGTTTCAAACAAACCCTGGTGCTGTACGTTTTGTTGCAAAATGTGTTCAGTGTGGTGTTTCACGTTGCTGCAACCTGGTAAATTACTTAATTCTTTTCTACAAATAAAGCTCACTGCTTTCATTGGTATTGTTCATCGTGTAGCTTTCAATATCAATCCCAAAAGTGAAAACGCAACTTGGCAGCACTTCCTCATTTTATTGGGCTCCATCTACTCGATGCGTTTTAGCAGCACAGGTCCTCTGTCAAGGTGTCCTTGGTTGTGAGCTTTTACTGACATTTTTCCTCAATACTTGAAGTAGGGTGTTGTTTTTGCACTGCAGCAAAGGACACAAAGGACGAGAACTTTTTTTTTTTGTAATGCTGCTACCTAAGCTTTGATTCTTACTTCGATACACTGAATTTTGGGTGTAAGTGGACCATTTCTTTACTCTATATGTAACATGTTTAACTGTTCTGGCCATGCAAAACAACCTAAACAAAATAACCTAATGGCATCCCATAGATTAACCCAGGCAGCAGGACAGTTAGGCCATAAGTAGCTGTTTACTTTGCTTTACCACATGCACTATATAGACAGCAGCATTGGGTGAGCCTATCTACACATTACACCTACAGGAGCATTTACGACATCCCATTCTAAATTGAGCCTTGTGCAGCTACAACAGCTTCCACTCTCCTGGGAAGGCTTTCTACAAGATTTTAAAGTGTCTGTGGAAATGTTTGCCCATTCATCCAGAAGAGCATTTCTGAGGTCAGACACCAATGTGGGACACTCACAATCTCTGTTCTAGTTCATCCCAACGGTGTCTGATGGGGTTGAGATCAGGGCTCTATGTAGGTCAATCAAGTTCTTCCACACCAAACTCATCCAACATTTCCTTTTTGGACCTTGTTTGAAAAGTCAAAAAAGTCATGGTCAACTTGGAAATTAGGAGGTTTAGGCTAAAGCCCAAAAAAACAATACGTGGTGTGTTAAAATACTTACAGTTCCAACGAGGAGTCATTTCTGACAGTCCTGTTTTAGCATATACTTTGTCTTCTTCCACCTTATCCGACAGAAAGCACCGGTGTTTGGTTCAGTGCTTTTTTGAAGTAGAAGAGATTTCTCTCAAAAAAAAAAACTGTTTGGTTTCCAATTATCTCCTCAGCTTGCTTGTCACCATCTAAGCCTTAGCCAGCTTCTTCTGGAGGGGAGATGATGCACTTAGACTTAAAACCTCAGTCCAGCTGAAGCAATAAAAGATGTAGCTTAGATAATGCTGTCAACAGACAAGAATGTGATCTGCTTTCTTCGCTTATTAACCTCTGAACATCCACCTGTTCACGTAGAAACCATTTAGCAGTGGGTTGCATCTTTAACTACATGCCAAACAAACAGTTTCAGAAACTATCAAATGTATCCTTCAAAGAAACACTCTTACATACATTTTAGTGTTAAAGCCCTTTGGTTTTTGAGATGATAAGAATATATTTGGATCTTTACATTACCCTAAACCCACAATGTGAAATGTGAATCATTGCTGAGGGATTTTGGGCCACTCTTATTTATAGTGTTCATTTAGTTCCTTTCAATCAGGTTGAGGTCTGGACTTGTAACACCTTGATTCTCTTCTTTCTTCATCAGAAGTTCTGCTGCAGATTTCCTGCTGTTCTTGGGATCATTGTGCTGCTGCGTGACCTCTTTCAAACAAGCTTTAGTTTAACTTTTCTATACAGAGGAGTTGGTGGGCGACTCATTCATTGCACGGTGCCCAGGTCCTGTGGCTGCACCATCACCCCTCCATCGTCGCACTTGATACACAGTGATCGAACATGGTATGAGGTGTTTATACTGATATGCTGTGTTTGGTTTTCTTCAAACATGGCGCTGTGCAGTATGGCCAAACATCTCCACTTTAGTCAGGTCTACCCAAAGAACTCTCTTTTAGAAGTCTTGTGGTTTATTGAGATGCAGCTATGCAAACCTAACTTATGTTTCCATGTTCTTTCAAGAGAGAAGACACTTTCACCTGGTTGTGGTCTGACTTTGGGTTGAATTTATGGTAACATTATGGTAACTTAAAGATTATGAATTTGGTAATGCACACCTGAATGCTTCACACCTGCAAACAGCCACACTTCCTGATGATCAGCTGTTCAGCTACATTTGATTAACAGCATGTAGCTGTTATTTACCTCTTAAATGCAGAGTCTTGTGAAAACTTTCTTTATCACATGACTGCAGGGTTTCCATTCACTTATTCTTTTTAGGAAAATACTTGGACTTGCCTCAAGGCGCATCAACATGCCTCGAGGCGGTCCAGTACACCATTTGCAACCACTGGATTAACCTACCATGACCCCAGCCGTTTCAAAGGTTTGGCCTTAAAACAGCAGCACTCCAGCTGCAGCAGACTTTCCAGCAGTAAGCAGACTGCAGTGCTCTTTAGAAGGGAAATGTTCATATTGTTGCAGTAAATGTTATATGCATGATCTTTCTATCTATATAGCACAATGGTATTCTTTGATCTGAATTGAATGAGAGGGACAGCGGTAGAAAGACTGTGAAGTGAAAATGAGAAAATCTGGAGAAAAAAAAGGGAGAAAAGAGGTGACAAAAGTATGGAGCGTGAAGATTAAAGAATAAGAGGGGGTGAGAACAAAAGAGACGCGAGTGACAGTGAAAGAGTTTGAAAGTATATGAAACTGGGAGGGGGGGGAAATATTACGAAAAAACACAGTATGGAAGAAATGAAAGAGGATCACTTTTGTCCGAAAGTCTGAGACAAATAGAGTGAGGAAAAAAGAGCGTGTAAGAGAAAAACGAGACAAAAGGGGATTTTGAAGAGAACAGAATGAAATAAAAAGAGCTTTATGTGATAGAAGGGAAGCTATGGAGACGACTTTGATGGGATTTAGGGGTCGAATAGAGAAGGACACATAACTAATAAGAGCATTTCAGTGCCGTTTGCATTGAGATGAACTGAAAGCATCAATCACTGCTGCTTCCTTTCAGAATCATTAGTTCAAATAATAACAAAGTGATACTTTTACATCACTGATGCAATAGATCGTTTCCTAGGTGACACTGCAAAGCCTGTCGTCAGGTCACTGTCCACACAACACGACAGAGTCTATAGTAAGGCGTAGTATTTCTTCCCTCTTCCCCTTTGTTGATGCATCTTTGGTGACAACTAGCCAATTGAGAATGAAATATGGCCCAAACTATCCAATTATGTCAGAAAAAGGCGAGCGAGCTCGTTGGTGCATGGCTAAAATCTAATCTTACCCTAATCTCTCCCAGCTCCTTGGCAGGTAGCAATCGAGGAATCAAATCCTATTTCAGGATATCATATTAACCCCTAACACATTTTCGGGCAGCCAGACACACATCCCAGCCAGAGCCGCCGCTTCTTCATCAAAGCCATAACCGTTACATCCATCTGCGTGGTAATACCTTGTCAACAGGATGTGTCTTTGCATCTGAAGAATGCCTTTGTGATTCGCCCGCACTGGCGAATTTGAAAGTGCAGCTTCATTTGTATCCCGACCAACTGAGAGCAGAGATAAAGGGAATATATGTATGAAGCAATATAAAGGAAAGCGAATGCGGGAGGGGAAGAGAACAAAAAGCAGAACAGAAACAAACTGGGAGCATGAGTGAGAAGAACTTTTCCCCCTTTGAATGAAATAACACGTGAAGATCCTCGAGGAAACTTTGGTAGACTTGCATTAGCCTGATCTGTCCCTCGGTTCTTCGTGCATCTTGTAGCGCTTCACCGTGCACGGTAACCTAATGGGCCTGAGACTGAGACCATGGTGATGGACAGAAACACACAGCAGGAGGCAAAGTTTCAAATATTACAGCATAATTCAATTCAATTTTATTTATATATCGTGAAATCACAACAACAGTCGCCTCAAGGCGCTTTTCAGAGACAGTCAGGAACCCAGCGTTCCCTCCAGTAACTCCAGGACCTCTTCTTCTGCCTGTATTGATTACATTTTTATTATTTTTTTAACACTGTTAACACCATTAGACGCACTAATGATGATGCAAAGGCTTTGATCAATGGTAAATGGCCTGTATTTGTATAGCGCTTTACTAGTCCCGAAGGACCCCAAAGCGCTTGATAGGCGAGTAAAACCAAAATAATACTGAATACTAAACAGTTTTTTAAAAATCACAATAAATACTTAAAATATTAAAGCCAGTAAAGAAATTATCTGAGGAATTACATCCATCTTCCATACTGTGTATGTTCTGGAACAGCCAGAAGGTCCCACCTGCTGCCACTGAAAATGAGGCTAGTTTCTCTGTGCCTGCTTTCCCTGCGACTGGACCTCCTCTTTTAACCACACATGTTAGGTGTAGCGTGAAGCTGGAGAGACCGGTCAAGTTAAATAATATCGAGCTGACGACATGTTATGCTGCCGTAAGTGCAGTAAAACCTTTCCAACAAGCATCAGACAGAACATCACAGCAGCGAAAGCAAGAGAGCGAGACGCAGACGGGAGCGTGTTAGCCGTCATGTCGACTCTCCTGACCACAGTTTGTGATTCGGTGAAAAACATGTTGTAAAGGAAAAGCTGCTGGCAGTGCGCTGCTGCTAATCTGTGACGCAGTAAAGCCACAGCAACACAGAACTGAACTGAATAGATCGGCCCATTGTCACGATATCCAAACCAATCCAAATATCAGCTCAGTGCATCCCTACTAACAGGTTCGTTCTTAACCAATGCATCATTTTAACCAGGCCTAACAAAACAAACCGAAAATGAAAGTGAGTCTGAATAGAACTGACTTCAATTGGCTTCTATTTAAACCACTTCTTAATAACAGTCACAGTCAGTCAGTGCTTTGTATTGTAAGATAAAGGCTCTGAAATATAGAGGGAAATCCAAGAGTTAGATGATCCCCGTGAGATGATGGTAGAATGATGAATGTAGGGAGGAAGAACTCCTTTTCAACAGGAAGAGATCTCCAGCAGAACCAGGTGCAGCCATTTATCATTATAGGTTAGTACAGGTTTCACAGTTATCACACCGTAGATCTGCAATTTCTTTATCCCATTAAGAAGTGAAGCACACCTGTTCTTCATCAAATAATGAAACACAGGGCGGCACCATCTTAAATCACCCGATAGGTCACATGACCACAACCAATGGGAATAATATCCAATCAGAACCACGTCTTATAGAGGACAAACAGCTGATCAATAATCTAGAAGTAATACATATCGGCACGAAAAATCAGTGCAGAGAAAGACGCCACCCTCACGGTGGTGATGATGTGCGCCGATTTTTCCTGTTTTAAGGTAAAGAAGAAGAGCATGAAGAGATCATATGGAAAAATTAAAATACAAAACTATAGAAAATAGAATAAATAACCACACACGGCAAAAACTTTCCTCTCCTCTGTGAACGCCCTGAATTTGAGCTGCTGCAAAGAGACAAAGCCTTGACAGTCATGTGACAGCAGTGCAGGCCAATAGAAGAGAGGGGACAAACTCCAAAGCTGTCCCACAGATTTATTTTTAGACTGCTTTTTATGCTGTGGACAGATTTAAACACTTGCTTGAGGCTCAGTGTGAACGTTCACTATGAACTGATTTGACCTTAAAGGTGCTTTAAAATCACCGGTTCCTTTTGTATTAAATAACTTTCTTCTGGATGTCCGCTCTGTCTCGTGTTTTTATTGTCCTCTGGAGCACTTCAGCACGAGGCAACAGTGCTGCAGAAACTGAAATTATTAGAGCAGAAGCCACGGCACTGCAAACCAAGCTGACCACTGTGATCTGTGAAGAAATCACAGATTCAATGAACGCTGCCTTCAGCTCTTTCTCTTCTTCTTATATCCCATCTGCCCTCCTCTCCATCTCCAATCTCCTCTCCCTTCTCTCGCCTTGCTTTCATTTGCCGTCTTCTCTCTCCATCCTCACCCTCCTCATCATCCTCATCTTCTTGCTTCAATTACCTCGATCTTCATTCACCTCTCCCTCTCACACCAGGTTCTGATCTCCCTCTTTTCATCCCTCATTCATCCTCCCATGTCGCCCTTTCTTTTTGTTTCATTAATCCGAGCCTAAGCAGTTTGAAAAAGAACAAAACTGCAACAACAAAAAGAAATATTTATTCAGTAGACAGCGCCATGACAAAAGAGATCACGACTCAAGGTGGCCTCCCTCTGCAGGCACATTTAGCACATCTGAGCATTATCACAACCAAGAGAAAAGAATTAAGACAGCACATCCATGCCCTTATTTTCCCTCCTCCCCCCTCTCTGTCTGTCCTCTCTAATATCACACCCACTCCTTTCTTCTTCCTCGCTGTCCTCCACACCTTCTGCTCACACTGATCTTGGTAATTGAGAGGATGGCCTGCTCTCCAGCAGAGTGTTCGAGTGGCCAATCATAAAGCCCCGCGAAGCAATCAGCAGCACTCTTACTGCCCCAGATTGCCATTTAACCTATGATTTTCTATGTAGCACAAAGGCAGCCCGTTCCAACTCAACATAGCTTACACTATATTTATAACACCAAACAGCTCTGACTGCTGCAAACAGTGGCAGCTAATCAGGCGAAGGCGCCGTGGCCAAGGACAAAGGAGTCAGGCGCAGCTAACGGGGAGCATGCAGACGCCGCCTACAGGCTTCGGTCTGTGCAAGTTTACCGTCGATGTCATTAAAAAAAACATACCAGTCGTTATCTGAAGGCAGGCAATATGAGGAGGAAGTGTGAAGAGTTATTAACCTTTGATTGTAGTTGTAGATATGAAGCAGGGCCAAGAAAGGAGAGAGAGGAAATGAGGATGTCCAAAAGTGGAATGGAAGACATGAAAGAGAACGAGATGAAACTGTATTGATCGCTGTGGGGAAATGAGGCGGTGGCAGCCGCGAAAGTAATAGGTGACAGCAAGGAAATAAAGGTAATAGTCAAAAGACGAATAACAGGCAGAGGAATATATTATTATAAAGTGGAAGTACATAAATATCCCACAGCCTGATGGAAGGATTACGTTAAAGAAGCATTCTTCACTTTGAAATCTGTTCTGTACACACAGCTTCTGTTTCAAGTCTGGATTTTTTTAAAATATGAAAAACACTTTATATTAGAACGAGAGGCAAGGAGATGGGAAAGAGCAAGAGACAAAGTTTCAATTCGCAGGGGTGGTGAAGAGGAAATGAATACGGATACAAGCCGGAGAGAGAGAAATATTTCATTGTCTGACTCCCCGAGGAGCAACCTGGGAGAATGAGCGGAGATGAGAGAGGAGGAAGGCCTTTAGAAGGAGTAATAGAGGAGGATTTCTTTTTTTAACCTCCCTTCCACAGGCACAGAATACGTCTGAGGGTCACTGAACGCTGAACAAACTTCTTCGTCATGCGGTGTATTAATGTTTTTTTTATTTATACAGGACAAGGACGAGCAACAGCCTCTGCTGTTGCTATATAAATATGATTGAATTGAATTGAATAAAACACTGAAGCTGTCAACAGGAAAGCTAAATGCCTTCTAATATCAATCAAGCCTGAAGGTGTCGATTTTGGAGCAGGGGCTTCTCCGACTTCTAGGTCAGAACGCTCTCAGTCCATGCTGATGTAATACTCGCATCACTTTGCTTAGAAGTCCATGAGAAAACAGGAGTGAGCTCTCTTGATACATAACCTTATTATACATGTGGCTGGTGAGTTTATATCCTCAATCACTAGTTTGAAATCCTACTGAATGCAATACAATGGCTATGCTGTAATTTATGTGCCCCATTAGAGTCAAACAGATGATCAAGCACACTATGCTTTAGGGTGGGACTCTCTTCTGAATGATGAGTTGCAACAGCGTCCCAGTTTTTTTAGCCACATCTGCCAACCGACTTGACTTTTATGTTCTGAGTGCTACCAGAGTTGACAAGGAGCTAAAATACAGTTGGTCAGGTTCCAAAAAAACTGGTTACTTTGTTTGAAAACACTCATCGTGATACTCCGTCATCAAACTTGCACTCAAACCCTGAATTTGAGAGGCGATGAGAAAAGTCAGAAGAGTAATGGGGAGCTGGATGTTCTCAGTCATCGGCATTCAGGGCTTTTTTCTTTGGCTTGAAGAGGCATTTCAGTATTCTCCGAACCACCTCTATGGGATCAATTTTTACTCCCTTGTTTTGCAAAGTGTAAGATTAAAGTCTAGTCCATGCTCTCTTAATGTCCAGATACGACAGTTTTAAATTGTGTTGTCTCTAATCTGTTTTTATTTGCCCTCCAGTGACACAACTCGCTGAGAATACAAACTGATCGCGGCAGGCAAAAGCTATAGAGATGAGCACAGGGCTGATATACAGTAACGAGTGATTCGTCAGAAATGTTCAGTAGCAAAGAAAGGAAGTTAACTGAAGGACTGATCCTCGCCATCTTTACAGAGCACGTCTTTAGAAGCGTGCTTATCATAAAGACTAAGCACCCGGTGAAGTCAATCAGCCACAATGACAAGTTATTAACGACTATGTATTTAATTAATCACCAGCCTCTGTTCAATGTGCAGTAATTAATATGCACTGGGGATTAACCCTTGTGGCAGAGATCAAGGGATAAAGCAAAGGATGCTGAAGTTTCAATTTGGTAATTCGCTCATTTGCTTTTGGAACAGAGCTCTCTTTATTTCAAGTTCACTGGTGTTACAAATACAGTAACTGCTGGGATTTTAAATGAAAAACAACATGTCAGCATGGCTTCTTAGTTTAATCAAATTACTTTATTGCCAAAGGTTAGCACTGTTCCCTCACAGCAAGAAGGTCCTGAGTTCAGTTCCACCATCAGGCCGGGGTCTTTCTGTGTGGGGTTTGCATGTTCTCCCCGTGTTTGTGTGGGTTCTCCCCAGAGACTCTGGGTTTCTCCAACAGTCCAAAGACATGCACTTAGTGAGGATAGGTTCATTGGAAACTCTAAATTGCCCACAGGTGTGAATGCGGGAGTGAATGTGAGCACGAATGGTTGTCTCTGTCAACGTGTTAGCCCTGCGACAGACTGGCGACCTGTCCAGGGTGTACCCTGCCTCTCGCCCCAACACAGCTGGGATAGGCTTAAGGATAAGCAGAAGCAAATGGATGGATGGACCAAGGGTAACGTCAGGGACATTATAATAGGAAATAATTACCATCAAAGAATCCTAAATAGAAATATTCTCACAGCTTCATTACGTACACCTTGCTAGTTCCAGGTTGGACCCCCTTCTTATTTCTTTAAGTCTTTATGAAATGCAACCAGATTCTAGAAATATTCCTCAGAGATTTTGGTCAGTATTCACACGCTAGCATCACTAGCAACACGTGCTGCAGATTTGTCGGCTGCACATCAGCGATGTAGCTCTGCCATTCCACCACATCCCAGAGATGTGATTGAGTTCTGGTGACTCTGGAGGCCAGATGAGTACCGTGACCAGTTTTAGATAGCCAAGCTTTGTGATACAGAGTTATAAAGGCATAGACGTGGTCACCAACAATACTCCGGTACGCTGTGGTGTTTGAAGAGGCTCAGCTGGTGGGATCCAAAAAATATCTCCCCACATCATTACTCCACCACCCTGACCTGAAACCACAAGGCAGGATGGATCTATGCTTTCATGTTGTTTGCAATAAATTCACCAGCCGAATCCCACAGAAGGAATTGAGACACATAAGAAAATTGTGATCTTCCTGTTTTTGCCCCCCCACAAAAAAATACCAGTTAACAACTGTCCAGTGTTAGTGTCCGTTTTTGCTTTTCCTTGGCTGACTGTATCCAAGGAGTTACTGTAGCTCATAGGGTAGAGCAGGTGATCTGGTGGTTTGAGCCCCGTTTGGCCCAGGTATTCTCGGGCAAGTTGCCCCAAATTGTTCTCTAAATGCATCCATTGGAGTGTGAGTCTGTGTGGATGTTAGACAGAAAGCACTTAAGCGTAGAAAAAAGTGTTTGTATGAATGGGAGTGAATGAGGTATGTTGTATAAAGTGCTCTGGTGCTCAGGTAGCGAAGAAAGCGCTACATAAGAGTCAGTCAGTTTACCAAGTAGACTACAACAAACTATCAAAGTGTAACTGAAAACAAGGCTTTATTTTTTTCTTTTTAAACGAGTATATGTGGCATCAGCACAAGTAGGATTTTCTATTTTTTTCAATGCAGGAACGAATAACCTGTTCTAGAAGGACTTTAGAATAATAACACAATCACACACTCAACATAAAAAAAGTCAAAGTTTTGACTCAGTTACAGTAACCTCATTCTTTCTCTCCATATTGAACTCCTCTGAACTGACGTCCTGTCATTTGAAGAGCTTTAAGCTACCTTTGTCATGAAATAAAGAAAATCCTGGAGTTTCTTCCTCCCGGATAACCCGACGCTGAACTCTGAAACTAAAATTAACTTTGCTGCTGGTTTTCTTTCTTGCCTCTTTCAACATTTCCAACTGGTGCAACTGTAGTACAGCGCCTCAGTGTTCTTCGTTCTCGGGGGAACGCAGGTCACCACCCAGGTGAATTTATTCATTAATGCCAGGAGCAAACTCGAGGGATGACACCAGCACCCTGCTAGAGATTACGTTAGCACACATGGGTTCATGTACCATAATAATCTTGTGCTTCTTCTGTAATCTCTGTTACTCTCACTGATGCAACTTGCATGACTTTACTCCCTGTCGTGATTTTTCCCATATAGATTTCTTATATATTGCACATAAACAGTTTCAGAGTTCTGTTATATGGAATTTCAGAAATTTATAGTGTATTTTTTTAAAACTTTCTTATTTCTAGCTTTTCTAATCATGTGTGACAGGAAGGAAAAATGTGAAAATACAGGTGTGCATACTTCTAATTTACTTTGCAGTTTTTTGCTCAGGTGAATGTTTAGTAGTATTTAGCTGAACTGCAGAGCTGGGTAATAGTTCCTCACTGCAAATGATATTTCTACACCTTTCACATAAGTATTCCTGTAATCATTTGTGCGATCGTGGCTACAGGGCGATCGTTGCTCAAGAGTTGGGAGTTCGCCTTGTAATCGGAAGGTTGCTGGTTCGAGCCCCGGCTCAGACAGTCTCGATCGTTGTGTCCTTGGGCAAGACACTTCACCCGCTGCCTACTGGTGGTGGTCAGAGGACCCGGTGGCGCCAGTGTCCGGCAGCCGCGCCTCTGTCAGTGCGCCCCAGGGTGGCTGTGGCTACAACGTAGCTTGCCATCACCAGTGCGTGGATGTGTGTGTGAATGGGTGAATGACTGAATGTGTCCTTAAGGACTAGGAAAGCGCTATACAAATACAGGCCATTTACCATTTTAAACTTAAAGGGGAAGCAGATAAACAGACTTCCAGTTCAAGACTGTGTATTTAAAGAGTGGAGGAGTTCGTTATAATCTTAGCTTTAAAATACAGTTAAAAGAAACTTTAGAGGATAATTTACAGTAGACTAAAAATATGCACAGAGCCAGTGATTAATCACACTTTGCAAGTCATATAGAAGCTTTGATTTATGGGTTTGTTTCTTACTTCACCAGCACCGCCAAAAACCTCTTCAGCAATGCCGAGTAGTTTCTGTCTTACCTTTCTACTTTATAAACGAGAATCCCTGCTGTAATAAATAAACCAGTCAACACATCATGTTTATCTGGGTTTTAAATGCATGAAAAAAGATTTGGAAACAGAGTCTCAGCAGAGGAAATACTCAGCAGAGTGAAAACATGCTTCAGATTAACACACTGAGTGCACAGAGGCTAATGCTACGGCCACACGGGGGAATCAGTGGTTGGAGCCTGCAGCACTAAAATGTTTCCTTTGGATCTGTGACCACTCTGTCAGTTTCTGTCTTCATATGGCAATAAAGCAGTAAAAAGGCGGAGCCAAACAGCTGTCACTCTTACATTTACACAGGAATATAACCACAACACAACTAGATGTTACCAGTTGAAACGAGCCCCTGTTCCCAAGAGCTGTGTTGCAGTTGACTGACTCAGGATAACTGGGTTGTGTTGGCAGTCCGTGTACATTTATAGATGAAACATCAGTTATTTTCAAACCGTTACCAGTCTGAATTGGACCACAGTTGTTTGGAGACAGGTTGCCTCCCACCAAGCAACCTGTGCAATGTTACATATTCAACCCTTGGTTGATACGTTGGTTGTTGCAGCTTCTTATAATAAACTCTCCAGCAACACCAAAAGGCCTGAAAGACCAAAGACGGGAGCCAAGCTCAATAACAACGTTGTTTCCAAGAAAAATGCATTCACAACATTTAACCCAGTTAAGAACACTCAAAGAGGTGGGCATGTCATTGTTATGGATAAATGAGACACCCTCATCAACACAGAAGATTTACAACACAGTACAAAACCACTGGTTTTAAGGACAGATGACATTTTCCAAAAAAAACATGTAAAACAACCTGTTCTGGAAAAAATGTTTGGACAGATGAAACCAAGGTGAACCAGAATGATGATGAGAAAAATATGAAGTAGCAGAGAAACACTCACATTCTCAGTATACTGCATCACCTGTTAGTTACGGTGGATTTGGTTTGTGACATGGGTATGTGTGGCTGCCAGTGGAACTGCTGATAGAAACAGGTGTGATGTGTACCTGATCAGACAGCAAATAATGACCCAAAACAAACTGCTAAAGGTCCAATGGTTTTGGATTCTTTAGAGTCAAAAGATCCAATCTGAGAGTTTCTCAATGCAAAGAAATGGGATATTCTTCGATTGCTACGCCCGTCATCCAGCAGAGCAGGTTTTTCATTAAGACCCACAAACAGGGAACAACTGCAGGTGACTGCAGTCAAAGCCTGACGGAGAACATCAAGCGAGGAAACACAACATTTGGTGATGTCCATCATTTGTAGACTTCAGACAGTCGCTGACTGCAAAGAATCCAAGTATTGCTTAGCTACCCTTCATTCAGAACAAAACCTCGCATTCTCTCATTGTAGTATCGGCTAAAACCTTCCATGTGGGAAAAAACCCATCACGTATTTTATCCACAACCAGCGTGGTGACAGGAAGACAGGAAGTGTTTAGGTTTGACTCTCATGAGGTGTTCTGACATCTCTGCAGCTTCCTGTAGAGATCGGCTTGTGGCTCTGAGTGGTTTTGTCAAGATGTGAAGCCGAGTGGGCTGATTTTTTTTTTTTTTTAATCCTCATGCAGAAATTTTGAGCAGCCGCAGCACGCAGACGGTCCGTAGTGTTCGAGTGTCAGATCCACTTACTTTGTACTCACAGCACTGGTTTCAAAGTGGCTGTTCTCACGTTTTGTCTTCAATTCTTCAGATGACTGTTTTTGTTTTTTCGTTAGGCTGAAGTTCAGGTCACTGTGGAGGAACCACAAAGACAGATAAAAATGGGTAATACAGTACTGTGCGCAAAAGTCTGTAGCCCTCATGTTTTAAATATTGTGCTAGAAAAACAGGAAATAGGTGCAGTGACTTATTGAACCGTGTGGATGGAAATAGAGGATAAAAGGCAAAAACAAAGTTTGTACAATTCAAACAAGCTTGAAAGTCAATATTTGGCTTGACCACTGTTGCTCACCCAACACATGGAAGCAAAAGATATAGACACTGCACAGTTCTCTACATCCGCTTTCAACTTTTTTCCCAACTTATAACTTTTCTGGACATCTTCAAACCTGTGGCTTATTCTGCCTACAAATTCTTGATGTCTTGGTGAATTAGGTATAAAACAAATGTTGATATAATTTAAGATCATTGAGGGAATCAGACATGTTAGCAGCGATCCAAAGGTCTGGAACCTCTTAGTGCATTCAAGCAATTTACACTGTCATTCACAAATAGAAGTGGATAATACATTCATTTGGTTTTTCTATTAGCTGAACAGATGGTCCACGTACTCAAAATGGCCTTCACATAATTCTATACAACTGTTTATTCATTGAAACAAATATTTACTGGAAAAATAAATACTTTAAATGACTCTCTGTACTGCAGTACTCTAATGAGCACATTCACTTATATAAATATGTTAGTTTGACATAAATCAAGTTTTTAAAATGTTTCCACTTTTAGTCTGATAGTGATGAACACTGGCTGTGGGTGTATTTACTAATATAACTTATTCAACTGCTGAATTTACACTTTCTTTTCTGACACATCTGTTAACTTGGTGCTTGGTTTCCATGTAAACCTTCAAGGCTCCTGTGTCATATGTATCATGTAAACTATTTACCACCCATCATACATGAATCGGTGCTAGAGTTCACTTCAGCCCCTCACGTGAATGTTGTACCTGCAGTTTGTAAGCTGCTGCCTCTGTATGTTTCCAGGCTGGAGTCTCCTACCCGCTCTCTGCTGATGGAGGCCCCTAAGGGAATCCAGATCCTGGCTGAGGCCGGAGACATCCAGGCCATCTGCAGGAGCGAGCTGCGACTGGAGTCCAAAGACGGAGAGGTACTGTGTGTCCACCAAAGCAGGAGTTTGTGAGGTTATGTTGGGTTTAATCCAACTGGGATGTTATTTTCTGCATTTACGCATGAGAGGTAAAAATAAGTCTGACGAGTCAAGAAATCCAAAGAGTCATGAGTTCAGACTGTTAAACCACAATTAAACATTTTTACCTAAACTATCTGTTGCAATTTATGGATCCAATTCTAGCTTGATTGTCTTTTTTCTGCAGAATTAGCAATTTTTGGTTGCTTGCTTACATGTGTAAGTGCAGTGTAATGTACAATATAATAGATTTTTCTGAAAAGTGCCTTTGAATGAGAAAGGATCTCAGCGTTTTTTAAAAACCAACAAACCACTAAAAGTGGAATTTTTGTGTTTTTTCTTCTCAAAGATGGGAAAAAAACTTTTCAACCACCAACTGCATCTATTTGCATTGACCTCCATTTTCAAGATTCCCAGGAATGAAACTAGGCTGCTATTTTTATTAGTACACAAATTCCGAAAGATATTTAAAGACAACACCCACTCCATCCACAGCCTGTTTACCACGCTGCCATCTGGCAGATAAACACAAGTATCTGTACCACCAAACTTAAGAATAGTTTTGTTCCTGAGGCTGAAAGATTTACTGAAGTCAACTTTGCTGTGAGAAGAAGCATTTTCATCTTTTTATTCATTTCTATTTATTTTTCTTTAGTAGCTTTCAGCGATTAAAAGAAAAGTTGATTAATCGCTGTTAAGATTTCTCTGGGTCTGCTCATCACTCTCTTAGTTATGAAAATGACCGTTTTTAATGAGTGTTATCTCATTTGGAGTTTTGTTCATTCATTTCTAATGGACTTTAACAAACTCCACCAAAGCAGGACCAACAGGCTATTTTGAAGCTTCCCATACCAACATCATTAAAATGGTGCCAGCAGAAGTGACTGTGACTGTATGTATGTATGTATGAATGTATTCCAACACCGCTTGAATTAGCTAAAAAAAATCCCAGTGAATAATAAATATTCTTTTCTTATACTGAGCCTTCAGGTTTATCTGAAACACGGCGTCTCGTTTTAAGGACGGCCTCATTTTAAGCAAAAAAAGTGTAAATCTATAAATTAGTAGAAAAAATCGATTATATTCATTTTCAGCTCCATGTTACATTCTTAGATGCTGGTAGAGTTGCATTATTTACAATTCCAGATAATACAATAAATGTATTCATGCATGTGCTCTCCTCAGATCAAAACCTCCTTTCATTTAATGCCAGTCTCCCTTTACACCAGCTTTCTGCTGATTGGCTGCCCCTTCTTATTAACATGTACGTGGGTGGGGCTGACTGCATTAGCCTCACATTGCCGTTGACTCTGCCTGCACAGTATGAATGCTGGCAACTTGTGCAGGCTACATTATAGCGCTACATAGATTCACATAGATACACAAGGGCAATAGGCTAACTTCCTCTCTTTTAAAAATCTGTACCTACACTGTTCACCATCAAAAGCTTCTTCCTGTCTTTGAGTCCTGTTACTCTAAAAGTGGTTTTTGCACAAATCTCTCACTCTGCACACCGACAACAAGTTAACAAATTAACTTTTCTTGTCCTGCGGCCATGTTGGCTGATGGGGATCCATCTCAATTCAGCATTTTCTCCTGTCCAAACTTATTTTTAGCAAACAACAATCCAAACAATAGCTGGCTTCCTTCGCCAACATGGGCCGGCGTTCTCATAATGGCTGGTGGCAATTTCCCACATGCTGGCCATGCACCAGGATCTGTAAGAGCCTCGCGGAAAAAAAGAGAACATAAGATGATTGTTGTTTTTTCTGTTTTATACTCTCTCATCCTCCTTTTACTAATTACTTCCCCACGGTGTCTTCTATGTGCTGCTAGCTTCCATTTCCATCCATCTTTCCAGTTTTCCGTCCATCCCTCCTCCTTTCTCTGCCCTCTTTCTGTCGTAAACTTTGCTTGTTTACCCCCCCACCCTCCAAATTCGTTCATCCACTCATGCTGCTTCCTTCCTTCTTTCATCCTTTCCTTCCTGCTCCTAAATTCCCCCAACCATCCCCTGATTCGTTACACACATCAGTCTTCACATTCATCACGGCCGGCTGCGCTGATAAAAGGATTTCCCTCCTTAGGTTGCACCAGTCGTGTCATGTCAAATCTGCTAAAATCAGCGGAGGAGGATTAGGAAGAAGAAAGTGTTTAAAAGTTTCCCACAAAAACAGTTTCATACATTATGACAGGCTGCTGATATGAGATGGACACAGAGAGGGAGGGAGGGAGGGAGGGAGGGCGGGAGGGCGGTCTCAGGAAGGTGCCCTTGAATCCAGTTTAGTCCAATTAAATGCAACCGCAGCGGCCATGCTGCTGCCGCATCTTCTCACAGATTTCATGGATGTGTGGTCAGAAATGAGGCTGTTGGACTAACGGTGGGCAGTGCATATAATTAGAATCGCGTTCTCACACTCCATTAGGGTTGCAAATGTCCATTTGTCAAACCTCTGTCTAACACACATTCACGCTCCCCCTCTCTCCTCAGGCGCCGCCACTGCAATTACAGAAAGGTTTTGGCTATTAGACACCCACAGACCACACAGGCAGATAATGAAATAGAGTCGTGCACGCTCTTCTCAAAGCATTTTTGAAAGCGCGCAAAGAGCAACCCGTAATTCCTGAGCGCACATGCGCATTGTCTTAAGGCATCCTTGTTACAGCCGTCTGCACAGGCTGCACTTCACACGTGTAGCTGCTGGCATGTTTAATTACAAGGACGGTGCATCAAGTGTGAGCTGAACACCGGTGCTGTCATAGTTCAACCTTAATTGACTTTGTGTTAGCCTCACTGTTGGTTATCCACCAAGGTGAGACAGACCAGTGCAGGTTTACATCACAGCCTGCACCAGTTAGCAAGAAAGGCCACACAGTCTGTCTGAGACAAGCAAGGAAGACACTGGCAGTTACACGAGAAAGTCATCACACACAAGCACAAACTGTTGTGAAGCCAGCGGAGATGCATTTACACATTTTCATCACTAGACCCTCAGAAGCTGTTTTCCCTGACAGAATACCAAGAAACAAACTAAAAGCTAAACCTGTGGAAATTAGGATGCACAATAACCATATTATTGCATTATCTACTCTACTGCAGTCATATCAGTGACTCAATATGCACAGAGGGGCACAGAGTCTGTAACCATAACTGTACATACATTTACAAAAAGAAATGTTACTTTTTTGAATCTATGAACTCAAAAAATGTGGATGTTTGTTAGCAGAGTTGGTGTCGTTGCTCCAAAAAGTCATTTATTACACATTACACGTGAGTAAAGGACGGCCTTAGCTCATCCTAGAAGTGTTCATTTGTGGAACCAGGGATTCTCTCTTTACCATCATGAGATACATGGACAAAATTATTAGGCCACATATTTTTTTACCTCCCAGCTCCATTGACATGGGTGTATCAAATGAAGCGCCTAGCCATGCAGTCTGCCTTTGCAAACATTTCCCAAAGAATGTTTTGTTGTAAAGCACTCAATGAATTTGTGCATGGTACTGTAATAGGATGCCACAGCAAGGTCCATAAAAGCATGGCTGGATGATTTTGGTGTGAAAAAACATGTAGAGCCCTGACTTCAAACCCATCAACCACCTTTGGGATGAACTACAATGGAAATGGCAAGCCTGGGCTCCACATACAACATCCAGTGCCTGACCTCACAAAAGCTTTTCTGGATGAACTGACAAAAATTCCCACAGGCACGCTTCAAAATCTTGTAGAAATTCTTCCCAGAAGAGTGGAAGCTGTTACTGCTGCAGTAGGGGCAGAGCTTTTGGAAAAGCTAGTGTAGATGTGGCCCAATGTTTTTGCCCATATAGTGCGTGGCTCACTTGGATGGATTTACCATCATATCTTCACAAATATACACATCAGACAAAGATAATAAAAACTGGGTGGCATCGTTCTGCAGATGTATGCATTATACAGGACTGATAACAACCATTAAAGAAATATTAGCTTAGCCATTAGGTGATGTCTTCCTCCTAACAGCAGGTACCTATCACCATGTGCAGTGGTGGTCGTTCCACCCTGCTAAATGGAAGCAATATGCAGTGTGTTGAGGGCTAAAAAAGCCACAGAAGTCAGCATCGGGGAAAAAGTGATAATATAGCTCATGCAGAGAATATTTGCATTCCTACGGGAGTCTTTTCCCTCCAAGCTGCAGGAAGCAACAGAAACCTTCTCTGGAGACATGAAATAAAACCGAACTGATAAACTTGACCTCACCTCACCTTTACCTGCCCAACCTGTTTGTACTGTTGGCTATCACAAGCACACAGACACACGAATTTCATCCTGCCGCCCACACACACATTTACACACAGCTTCTGGAGTGTCTCACACCGTCTGCCCCTCGTGGTGAAAGATTTGTTCAACAGCAGCTGTCTGAGGAAGTCAGCTGAGACTCTACTTTAAAAGTGTTCCAGGTCATTTGATGGCGATGCCTCCCCGAGGCGCATCGTAATGGCTCTTTTACGTTTTTATGGCTGGAGAGCTCCTCCTGTCCGCAGCCGGTGCAACACCAGCCTCATATGAGCCCCGGGAGGACGGGAGGATGGAGGGAGGAGGGGATTCATGCAGCGGTGGTTTGTGACTGTGCAGACTGAGAGAGATGGTTTGTTCCAATCAATGAGGGGAGTAAAATGAGTTATGGGTTAATGTGTTTATGGAGTGGCTTGAAGAACAAGTTTTCTTAGGTTTTGCTCTCCTTTTATTGCTCAGGAGACGAGAGGAATAACTTTTGAATGCGCCGACGGTAAACTTGTAGAAGGCTTTTTTGCTTTTTATTTACCCCGTTTGGGACTCTCTGCCAACAAAATACTTGAAAATATCCCAAAATAAAACTCTGTTCATCTGGATTTGGGCCCTCATCAAACAAACAAACCTGAAATACCTGCTGTAGAGGGCAATTTAGTTTACAGATAATTTAAAGATGAAGTCCACGTGCTGAGGAGAAATATGATCATAGGCAACCAGTTAAACAACTTCCAGCTGAAGTTTTACCTTCAGGTTTGATTGGTCCAAAGCACAGTGTGGCCTCCTTTCCTAATAAGTGCACAGTTTTTAGTTTCCAAAGTTTGAAGCATCCTAGATGGACCTAACGAACTTTTATGGTCATTGTACAGTTGCTTGCACAATGAAATTAGGTAGCAAGACCACAAAGGTGCAAAAGTAAAGAAAACAATATAAGAACACAGGAAGCATTGTAGGGGTGTGTTCAAGGGCATCGTAATAAAATATAATAAATAAGGGTGGAAGGGCTATGGTCATCAAGGATAGGGATGGAAATTGCACATCTGCCGAAATATTGCACGGGAAAAAAATGGCAGCAACAGAATGATTGTATGGGGGAGATCTGCTCACACTCTTAATTTGCATTTATGGTTCGACAGCCCACGGGTAGAAGCTGTTCTGTAGACTATTGGTTTTGCACCTGATGGATCTGAACCTTTTTCCAGAGGGCAGGATGTTGAATAGATGGTGGTTACGATGGAGGCAGTCTTTATGATTGCCCTGCCTCTGGAGAGACATCTAGAGCTGGTAATGGACTCCAGGGTGGAGAGTGGACACCTTCTCTGCAGTTCTGATGACCTTCTGGAGTCTCTTCTTATCAGCTGTTGTGCAACCAGCGTACCACACAGGGATGGCGTTCACCAGCACACTCTCGATTGTGGCATTGTAGAAGGACACTAGTAGATCAGTCTGCAGCCTGTTCAAACTCAGAACCTTCAAGAAATGGAGGCGCTGCTGTGCTTTCTTCGACAGGGCTAATGTGTTAGTAGTCCAGGATGGGTCCTCGAAAATGTGGGTACCGAGGAACTTAAAGGCCAGTGGCCAAAGAGCCAGACATTTTTTTAAAATGCTCTTGTTCAGTAGTTCTCCAGGCTTTCTTTCCAAGCAAAATACAAAGAAATGAGGCCTGGTGTAAGACTATAACACAGTACTGTATTTGCTATGTGTAGCATGTTAATCACAACTACATTTGGCCACCAAGAACTCATCTTTTCTCGTCTCTCCTGAACTCAGCTAGTCCTCAGCTAAACTGAATCACTCTACTTCTCTTGTCACTCTTAGCTGCCCTCAAAGTAAATCATTCACTCGTTCTCCTTGGCTTTTATTTTCCTTCTCAGGACTTCTGACTCACAGGATTGGACTCACATAAATAGTGTCTGAAACTCCTGACACCTTAGCTCTCCACTTCGTTGGTTGCATAGAATGATAAGTGACCTAGATACTCAACTGCAGCATCCATCCAGTTTTTCTGACTTGAGATTTTTCCTCCCACATTTCCCAGTGTTTTCCAGCCCTTTCAGTGGACATGAGTGGAACGAATTGTAAAGGTCATGTGTTGGATTTGAAGTTGACAGCATTGCTGCACAGTATAGTCATATCTATGATAAAAGTCACTGAGAATGTTCCTGCCTGGCATCATCTGTGGAGAAATCTCTCTAGATTGAGGCGGTGTTGTCCTACAGGATACTGCAGAGGCATGCCTTTTACCAAAATGTCATCGGTTTTAATCCCTGAAGGAGGAGAAAAGATAAAGATGAAGAGTAAAAGTAAATTTGTCAAAGCTGAGAAAAGCTGGATACAGAGTTTAAGAGGTTTAGAAAACAGTTCTGCGTAGTCAAGGCAGGTCAGATAATCACAAAGGTTCTTGCTGTTGGTATAGTTATATACCAACAACATGTATGTATAAGATTAACAGGTATTTTGCACTGATCCATTCTCAATCACTCAAGTAAGAAAACCTCAGGAAGTTGGTTCTGTTCATAAAATTATCCAAATTATGTTAATGATTTTGCATCAGTGCAGCTTTTTAATTTATAGGATGAATTATCTGGTTTCTTTCTCTTTGGACACGGGAGACATTTTCTGTTTCAGACAGTAAAGATGATAAACTATGACTGATGAGTTAAGATGTAATAGTTTATTTAGGTTAAAATGAAAACCAGCAACTAAAGCAGTGAAAATGCCAAGTACCATTGACATGAAAATGAAAATTAAGAAAACAAGCAGGAATTAAATCCCAGGAACTCTGGGGTGGAAATTAGTGTCAGAATTCTTCCTTCCTTCACCCCCAATAAGTCGCAGCAGAGGTCCGTCTTTCCTTGAGCCTGGTTCTGTTTCTTCCTGTTAAAAGGGAGTTTTTCCTTCCCACTGTCACCAAGTCCTTGCTCAGAGGGGTTGTTTGATTGAGTCTTTACCTTACAATATAAAGCACCTTGAGGTGATAACTATGTGATTTGGCGCTGTGTAAATAAAAGTGAATTGAATCTAAATTGAATAAGGTGTCACTGCACTGATGCATCAGATTAGTCTGTCACACCTGAGTCATCATGTACCAAGGAGCAGGGTTACTGCTGTGACCCGTTTTAACCCAAAAACCTGTTTCTTAAACGCAAACACAGCCTGTAGTGCCTACATCGAACAATCAGGAGAAGATGAAAATAAAAAGTTAGCCAAATTAAGTGCAAAGCAGAAAGGCAGCTGAAGCTCCGCCCCCGCTGACTTCTCTCTGTGACAACTAAGACTCTTATCTCTAAGTGTTTAGTGTGGATGCTCCTGGCAACTGATTAATATTTGATTAAGTAGGAGGAAGAAATCAGAATATTGACTCATCTAAAAGTAAGAAAACACTCAGAAAATAGTCTGAGCATAATGAAATGGACAATTTCTCCCCACGAATAGCATGTTTACTTAATGCAGCTAACATTAGCTGTGCTAGCAGAAGCAGCATTCTTTGCTCACAGGTACGCCCGTACGCTTGGAGTTTCCCGACACAACCACCACACAGCCATTCTTTATTTAGCTCTACAGAAAAGTCCAGGTTAGCAAGGCTTGCATTCCTATTGCTGTTTTACAACTTTCAGTCACAGCTAGCTTCAACTAGTGGTGGGTGACTGTGTGACATCTCAGAACCAACAGCTAACTGGATTGCATGTTAATAAAATATTAATACCTCATTTACCAGGGCACCATTTAGTCAACTTGCTTTTTATTTATTATGCTTTACATTCATAAAAACAGTTGTGATATCTTTCACAAACACAAAAACAAACCTAACTCAGCTAACTGGGTTAGCTAACTAAGATGGGTCTTTGCACCGATTTGCCCATAAATCCATCTTTCTTCTTAACAACTTATCTAACTGAAGGTAGTTTGGGGCGGGTGTTGAATCTATACCAGCTGTGACATCTATCGCAGGTCTAACAGCCTGCTGCCGTCTATCACAGCTGACCGATTTAGAATAACCGGTTATCCCGACATGCAGGTCTCTATATGTTCTCCGTGTTCTTCTGCATGATTTCTCTCCGGGACTCTGGCTTCAACAGTCCAAACTCCAAAATCCAGAACCTTCTTGCTGTGAGGGGACTGTGCTGCGCTGACCTCAGCCGCCTTGCCAACCTATAATTTCAAATTTCAGCATTATGTAGCTCAACATGTGGATGCAAGCAAACTCATTTTTGCAGCAATCTTTTCCAGACTTTTAAACCATCTGCTTTTCATCCTTTGTTTCTACATGCTTTCTTTGTCTTCCAAAACATCTCTACCCATTTCATTTCTCTTCTTTACTTTCCCTAATCTCACCAGTTTGCTCTTCTCCCTGTACCGCAGATCTCGCTGGATGCTCAGAGGATTCGGCTGTTGCAGCTGCCCGAGGGGAAGGCCTCCACCAGCTCCACGTCCTCTGGGACCAGGCAGACTGTCTACGAGGTTTGCGTTTGCCCCAATGGAAGGCTCTTCCTGTCCCAGGCTGGCACCGGATCCACCTGCCAGATCAGCAACAACGTCTGCCTCTAGGACTCATACGTACAAAAATAAACAAACGCATCCTGAAAGAGAGACGGGCTGAACAGACAGATGTACACATATCGCCTGCCTTTAGGACTGATTCACAGCTAACACGTACAGAAATACAAAGACTGCCAGAGCTGATGGACAAACAATCATAGATACTGTACTTACACAGACACACTGATGTAAACACTTTACAATCACAGACTGATGTTTAGGCCCAGCTGATATGTTTTAAGCTCCTGACATGTTTCAGTTTAATGCAACCTTTTTCTTTCCCTTAATTTCCTGAGTTGAAGTCGATCATCATGAGAACCTAAAAGTCTCCGCTAAGCTCTTCACACATAGTAATACAGCTGAGGTCTCCGTCACATCGGGAATAAACTGACTCTATTTAACGAAAGGCCAGTATTTGTAATATATCCGTGTGATCCTAACAGTCATACGCAGAGATCTGTAATCGCACCACACATATTTTAACACGTGAACATGGTACACACACACACACACACATTGTTTGCTTGTAGAAGCCTCCGGGTAGAAACTAAAAGGAGGATCTCCAGAGAGTTACTGAAGGAGACACCGACGTGTTCCCTTCCTCTGTCAAGAGCATTTCAGTACGAGAATCACTAGGGTGATCACCCTCCTTTTTCCTCCATCTTCTCTTTCCTTCCTTGTAGCTTGCTTCAGTTGAGGTTTTAAACTGCACACCAGTGGTTCTCAAACTAGTGGGTGGGCGCTAATTTAGAGAAAAGATTTTTGAAGGAAAGGACGGACTGGAAAGACCTTTGTTTCACAAAGATTCCACTTGGATCCTCTTTTTATTTTTGATGTTTGATATAAAACAAATACACGTATATGCATCCAAAAACTGTGGGGTCCTAACATTTTTCAGCCTCTGAAAGAAAGTTTGAGAACTACTGATGGCGACTGTTCCTAGAGTTCGATCAGGACATAAAACGAACGCAAAGACTTTCAAAACTGTTTAAGTTCAATTTTAAGCGAACAACAATTACAGCGTGCCTCTGTCACAGTTCCCTTATGAGTTTGGTTTGATTTTGTGGGGATGTGTTGATGCTAAATTGTGACAGTAAGACCATGTGCAGGTTGCTATGCTTATCAGACTGTGAAGCCATGTTCATATCATCTTGCATTTACTCAGCTGGGCTTCTGTTCGCTTCTTTCCAAAAAATATTTGGCTTCAAAGAAACAAACGTGCACTGCATGTTCAGCAAAGTGCTCGGTTTGTAAATTCACTTCTAACGACAACGTTAGTTTTCTTCTATAACAAATCTTTTCATATTCTTTGAATTTGCAGAATTTTTAAAATATTTGAAGTTTTTTTCCTTCAACGGTTTGAGAAGGGATTCCTTCACATCCCGTTTATTATCTCAGAATTCAGAGTTTTTCTCCGGAAAAAAGTCCTGACCCTGAGGTTATTTTCTCTTCAATGTAGATAACTTTACCTTGACAGCAAGTCTCGAAAGTATGCCACAATATGGTCACCTGCAGTCCAGCAACCATCAACTGCCAGTGTAGTTACAAAACAAGCATGCAGACTTTAATCTCAGCGCGTAACATTAAGCACACAAAGCCAGGTCTCTACAGCACTACATCTACTATCACTACAGGGAGTGCAGAATTATTAGGCAAGTTGTATTTTTGAGGAATAATTTTATTATTGAACAACAACCATGTTCTCAATGAACCCAAAAAACTCATTAATATCAAAGCTGAATGTTTTTGGAAGTAGTTTTAGTTTGTTTTAGTTTTAGCTATTTTAGGGGATATCTGTGTGTGCAGGTGACTATTACTGTGCATAATTATTAGGCAACTTAACAAAAACAAATATATACCCATTTCAATTATTTATTTTTACCAGTGAAACCAATATAACATCTCCACATTCACAAATATACATTTCTGACATTCAAAAACAAAACAAAAACAAATCAGCGACCAATATAGCCACCTTTCTTTGCAAGGACACTCAAAAGCCTGCCATCCATGGATTCTGTCAGTGTTTTGATCTGTTCACCATCAACATTGCGTGCAGCAGCAACCACAGCCTCCCAGACACTGTTCAGAGAGGTGTACTGTTTTCCCTCCTTGTAAATCTCACATTTGATGATGGACCACAGGTTCTCAATGGGGTTCAGATCAGGTGAACAAGGAGGCCATGTCATTAGTTTTTCTTCTTTTATACCCTTTCTTGCCAGCCACGCTGTGGAGTACTTGGACGCTGCGTGTGATGGAGCATTGTCCTGCATGAAAATCCTGTTTTTCTTGAAGGATGCAGATTTCTTCCTGTACCACTGCTTGAAGAAGGTGTCTTCCAGAAACTGGCAGTAGGACTGGGAGTTGAGCTTGACTCCATCCTCAACCCGAAAAGGCCCCACAAGCTCATCTTTGATGATACCAGCCCAAATCAGTACTCCACCTCCACCTTGCTGGCGTCTGAGTCGGACTGGAGCTCTCTGCCCTTTACCAATCCAGCCACGGGCCCATCCATCTGGCCCATCAAGACTCACTCTCATTTCATCAGTCCATAAAACCTTAGAAAAATCAGTCTTGAGATATTTCTTGGCCCAGTCTTGACGTTTCAGCTTGTGTGTCTTGTTCAGTGGTGGTCGTCTTTCAGCCTTTCTTACCTTGGCCATGTCTCTGAGTATTGCACACCTTGTGCTTTTGGGCACTCCAGTGATGTTGCAGCTCTGAAATATGGCCAAACTGGTGGCAAGTGGCATCTTGGCAGCTGCACGCTTGACTTTTCTCAGTTCATGGGCAGTTATTTTGCGCCTTGGTTTTTCCACACGCTTCTTGCGACCCTGTTGACTATTTTGAATGAAACGCTTGATTGTTCGATGATCACGCTTCAGAAGCTTTGCAATTTTAAGACTGCTGCATCCCTCTGCAAGATATCTCACTATTTTTGACTTTTCTGAGCCTGTCAAGTCCTTCTTTTGACCCATTTGCCAAAGGAAAGGAAGTTGCCTAATAATTATGCACACCTGATATAGGGTGTTGATGTCATTAGACCACACCCCTTCTCATTACAGAGATGCACATCACCTAATATGCTTAATTGGTAGTAGGCTTTCGAGCCTATACAGCTTGGAGTAAGACAACATGCATGAAGAGGATGATGTGGACAAAATACTCATTTGCCTAATAATTCTGCACTCCCTGTACTCTCCGTCAGTGTCCACGTAAAAATCTGAGTCAATCTCAGTGAGCCAAAAAGGAAAAATTAGGAGCATTTCAGTTGAAGGGAATGGAGCTAAACAGTTAAAACACAAAATATGTCAAAGAGCGATGTTTCAAATGGAAGACCATGTTAGTGTGGTGGCCTCATGCTTGTACGAGGTGATCCTGGCCGGTAAAGCCCTAGCACGCTGATCCCGTGGTGAAGTTCTTCTCACGGAAATCATTCCCTTGACATTCAAAGCATAATAAAACCACAACAGGAACGTTCATGTTTTCCACATGGGTGTGGCTGCTTATTTATATAGCACCAAACCACAATAAGAGTCACCTAAAAGCGCTTTGTGTTACAAAGTAAAGCAAATTTAAAACTGTCAGAAGAAAAATGATCAAAATTCCAACTTTTGTTCTCTAAAGTTGGAATTTTGATCTTTTTATTCCTGTTCTCTGCCACAGGGTCCCATTTCACTCTGGACGATCACTTGAGCGTGCCCCATTAACGTCCAGACAGTTGGAGTTTTAGATTGTGTTAGAAGTTCTCTGGTTCAGATCTCCAGTCTAGACTCACTTTGTCGGCCTAATCTTTTAATCTTAACTCTTGTATTCTTTGTGATATGACATGAACAAGGCAGCAGAGGCTGAAGCATTGATCTGTTTGAATTCTTTAAACATTTAAAGCAAACTGTGTTAACTTTGAGTTCTGTGGATATTTTATTTAATCTCACGTATTGATTGTATGCTAACTGTTGTTGTTGCCTGCATAAATTCTGACCCCTGAAAAGAGAGCATCAGCTTCCCTCCTATCGTCCTAACACTGAAGAAAATGTTGAAAAACAGCAACAGCTTTGATATTTCCAAACCTCGCATAGAAAAACACAAACATCCAACGTGAGCTGCTCGAACCTCGCCGGTGGTCACCCTACTTGTTTCTTGCACTGGGACATTTTTTTAAAAAGGACAAAAAAAAAAGATTTTAAAAAATACAAAAAAAACTAAGCGAGCCACTCTGTTGAAAGAGGGGAACTGTGCCTGTGCCTTACGTCGATGCACTTGTGGCAAGAAAAAGCACATCACCCAGACTTTCTTTGGCATCAGTGAGTATTATGATCTCTGATTTCAGTTGTGTTTCATCACAAATCTTTCCCTGTGTGCGAATGCAAAGACCTTTGTTCCATATCTGACTGTAGCGCCCCCTGCTGTCAACACCTGACTCTGCAAAAGGAAGTGCCGGCTTTGTTTTTTCCATGTATCACTTTAGCTTCTTGTTGCATGATCAAAATCTGAAGTTAAAACTGGCGCACATGATCCTGTCGAGTTGAGTTTGATTTCCACTGCTTATCTTGAACCACTGACTCAAAAATATCCAGTCACGTACTGCCACTTTTTTCACAAGTGCTGGCGTCCAAGAGAAATAACAAGGGGGTGTTTGGTTTCACAGCTACCCTTGGAAAGAGTAGCTTGGATCTATTCTAATGGTTGTCAAAACACGTCTTTACTGACATGTACTGAATGGTCACAACTCATCGTTAAAGCTACAGGAGAGGTCATCAAATGTCATGCATCCAAATGCTCATGTGGACTTCCAGCGGCGACCTTGGAGACGATAATCAACCAGAATTTAAATTTATGTTTTTTTAATTTTTATGGTTGGCATCGAAATTAAGACCATAGACAGTATGAAAGGTGAATTAAACCTTTATGACTGCTCAGTGGTTAGTGACGTCTGTGAAGCTTTAATTTGATTGTTTTTCACCATCACAATCTTGTTGTTTCCATTCTATAAGTTTCGCCCCCTGGTGGCCATTAAAAGTAATGCAGGTTTCAGGCATTTCAGGGGTGACTTTGCTTTTCAGATCCAGTTGGTGTGCCAATCTTTCATACTGTCTGTGGGTTAGACCAGGATCACTTTTGCCGCTGGCACCAAAGGACACCTCGTGTGTATCACTCGGTTTTTGTGTCTTGACATTGTGAGTTCAATGTAGTGTTTTGAGATCAGAAGGAAATTCCCAAAACCATCCTATGATACTGCACAGATATTGTCGAAAGCTATATAGAATATCTTCAGTTTAACATAAAAAGTGTTTGCCACCAAGTCTTGCAGAATTGTGCAGTTTCAATATTCATGTCTGGTTGCAGAATTAAATCTGCGGCAGCAAGTATGGAAAGTTGCCTAATTACCATATCTGCAAGGCTGTAGTAATACATCAGCTAAAGCATTCACTGACGATGTGTTTAGTTCCCCCCCGGTTTCTGTTTCCGTTTGGGTCGGGCAGCCAGCCGGTGGTATGAAAACATCGCTCACCTGTGATGTGTAAATGTGGCAGAAATCGAGGCATTTTACATCTTAAAGCACATTTTAAGATGCAATAACTGGAAGTGCAAAGTTGTGAAGATCTTTCATCGACACACCGAAAAGGAACTCGACGTTTCCTATTAAACGCAGTCACAGTAGTGCGCAGCATTTATTTTACTCATGTCTCAGTTGTTGTGTGTGTCACATCCTTTTCCAGAGTCGGGTGTACCAACCTTCCCGCTGTCTCCAGCTTCTCTGTCGCTGTATATTAAAGGACCTTCACAAATATTTCACCACTAAAATTGAACCTAACTGATGTATTTGTTTTTTGACTACATGTACACAGGAGGAATTCTTCTTTTTTATACGGTTGTATATGTAAATAATGTAACCTTGTCGGTGCAGCATTAGATGATTCACACTGACAGAAGAGAAACACTGCTCTTTTACAAAAAGGAAAATCTCTTTTTATATTGTACATCAGTATGTGTTTTTGTACCAAAAGGGCAAAAAAAATAACAGTGTTAAAGGATGTCCACTGAGTTAGCATGTACAGAAATGTATACAATGTTCGCCTGTGGAGAACAAGCTGGTTTTGTTTTTCTGCCTTCTCCTTCCTACGCCCGTCTCTCCTGCTGAGCTCAGATGTTCCACTCAAACACAGACCTGCCTTTCATTTGGTTTTGTTGCCGTTGTTGTTGTTGTCGTTCTGTTGGGCCCGAGGTCTTTGCATTCTCTCAAAGTGTGCCGTGTGTAAATCTGTGCAACTACGAGTGAGCTTTTGTTTTGTTTTGGTTCTTCTGCTCCACAGAACGTGCTGAACGACGCTCAGAGAAGTACAAAGAAACAGAAAGCAGAGACCGGGATGTCACACAGGGCTGAGGAGAAGTGTTTTGATCAGGCATACCCAAAAAGAGAAAGAAAGGAAAAGCAGCTGGTGTTATTAACTCACAGTAAAAGGACTTAAGAAAGTAAATAATTACTCATTAGCCATCGCTCATCTCCTCCAGCAGGCTGTGTTGCTGATCGATCTCTGTGATTGACCGGCGGTGTTGCTCTGGAAGCAGTTCTTCCAGCCCTGTGTTTATGCTGAGCGCTCTGTACTTCTGTCTCTGGCTACGCACTGGGGTTAACATCCATCCTGAGTATTTATATTTTTCTTCATTTTGAATCTGAAACTGCCGTTCATGGAGTAGTTTTCAAAGATGCCAAAATAAAAAGGCGTTGTTTAAATCGATTGCAGTGGTCATTGGATCCTCCCTGACACGCAAAAACCCCACAAACTGACACAAAGTCCTGACTCATTTCCTTCAGTAGCAACACATGTTCATATTTCGGTATAATATAATTTTTAATAATAGTCTTGATAACAGTGAGCATTGACTTTTGCCAGTGTACCAGTAGCTAACTGTGCATTGATTTTATGGGACACATCCCCGTTCTTTAAACTGGAATTACAGATACAGTTAATGGTGTGACTTTTTCTGCAAGCTCCGATCACACAGGTCTAGAGTCAGGCTGCACAACGCCTGCCAACTACCGGCTGCTAGGGGAAAGTGTGTATTTTTCAACCAGTAAACAAGTGTTTACTGGAGGTTGCTGGCACCTGTGTCCAGTCAGTGAGACAAGTTGCCATCTTTCATGCAAGCTACTGCAACTGCAGCAATCTACTAGCAACCAAAGCAATCACAAGCACGCATTTGATGCATCACCCTCTTTTAACCTATTTCTGCTAGTGACAGCCGCTAACCGCCAACAACCACTCCCCAACTGGTTGGTGAAGTTTTCCAGAGTGACTTTCTGAGTGTGACTGAGGCCTCCTTTTTCATTTTATGACAACGCATTGCTTCAGAAATGTTAAAACTTGCAACAAAATGTGTAATTAAACTTTAGTTCAACAATCGGTGTTAACCTACAGAAAAACTGAATCCCTGCAGGATTCATGCTGCTGGTTAGTTCATCTCTCCTTAAAAACCAAAAGTTTATCTTAAATGCACGCGTCTCCCAAAAAACACAATGTCATGCAGCAGTAAGTTAATAATAGAAAAGTGTAAATATAGGAAGGTTTTTTATACACTTGGCTTCAGGCAGTTTGAGAAAAATCGGACTTTCATGTGAATCTGACAGTTATTGAGTAAAAAACATTTCAGAGGGAAACAGGAAGTCCTCTGCTCCCTCAGGCTGAGGATTGCAGGACTCAATTACTTTTCATCCGCAGTGCAAACATTTGTAAAAGGGTGAATGGAGCACGGAGAAGGTTACGCACACATTTCAAGATAATGTACTTTTATTTATGTTACAAGGCTGACGATGAGTTTATGCCCTTGTTCTAAATCTGCAATAATATATACGCACAGATCAGGCATGACATAACGAGCACTGATAGGGGAAGTGAATACACCGATTATCTCTTCATCATAGCACCTGTTAGTGGGGGGAGACCTTAGGGAGCAGGTGAGCATTTTGTCCACAAAGTTGATGTGTTAGAAACAGGAAAACAGGAAAGTGTGAGGATCTGAGCGATTTGACCAAACTGTGATGGATAGATGACTGGGTCAGAGCGTCGAAAACCTGCAGCTCCTGTGGGGTGGGAAGAGTGGTCCAAGGAAGGAACAGCGGTGAGCCAGTGACCAGGTCATGAGTGTCTGAGGATCCACGGACAAGACTCAGAGCATCGCAGTGTGTGAGTCTGCGGAGCTGCTGACCGCACTGGAAGCACCAACAATGGTCACGTGAGCATCAGAACTGGATTACGGAGCAACGGAAGGCGATGCCTTAGTCTGATGACTAACGTTTTCCTTTACATCACGCAGATGGTCAGGTGCTTGTGCGTCGCTTACCTGGGTAACACCTGCCACCAGGAGGCACTATGGGAAGGAGGCGAGCCAGTGGAGGCGAAGTCAGGGAATGTTTGTGCTCTGAAACCTTGGGTCCTGCCATCCATATGGATCTTTCTTTGGCACGTATCACCAGACCATGTACACGCGTTCATGGTAACGGCACTCCCTGACGGCAGTGGTCTCTTTCAGCAGTTTAATGTGCTCTGCCACAAAGCAAAGATGGTTCAGGAGCAGTGTTGGTCAAGTTACTTGAAAATAGTAATTAGTTACTAATTACTGATTATTTCTCCAAGAAAGTAATCCTGTTACTTTACTGATTACTTATTTTCAAAAGTAATTAGTTACTTTATTACTTAGTTACTTTTTAAACACATGATGCACAACCTGAATACGTAATAAAGCAATAGACTTTTCAGTCCAATTCTATTTTTTCTGCATATTTCATCATATAAAATTTAATCAAATGGAAAATTCTCTTTTTAAAACTTGTTTTATGAGTTTTAATTTTATGCACGTTGCGTCCAGCAAAAATGAAATTATATGCAACATTCTCCGACTGGAAGAAATTAGTTTAACATTTAAACCTTTTCTGCATATTCCAGCATATAAAATAAAATAATGTTTGTGTTTACACTCTCTCTTTCTAATAGCTGCAAGTTAAACACAGCAAAAAATAAATAAAATCAAAGACAGCAGCACTGAGTCCTGTCACTCTTGAATCTATTGTCACCTGTTCAGCAGGACTGGGGCGGGTGGAGGTTTGCCCGGTGCTGCAGTGGTCATGTGAGTGGGAGGATCCGGGGGTTTCTCTGTGAATGTCACATTCCTGTGTCAGCGTGCTCGCTGCTTGCTCAGATTTGAAGTTTAAATTTTCGCTGTAAAAATAAGTTTTCTTCCGCGCAGAGTGTACAATGGATGCTAATGTTTTGTCACTTTTTATGAAATCAAAACTTAACGTAATGTAAGTACTTCCAAGCTTTAAATGCTGCATGGTCGTACTCTCTCCCACACTCAAATTACCCACGTCACTTGCCAAACCATTCTGAATACAGTACAAATGCAACTTTTAAATGGCACTTTCATTTTGGAGACAACGATCTCTGTTAGACAAGGCAAGATCAAAATGTGAGCAGTTATGCATCCTTTAAAGTTTATGCCACTCCCATACCTACATCGTGTTTGTGATGATTGTATCGCACGCGATCCATACTGAACGTGGGACTTTCAACAGTGATGCTGGATTTAATCTTCACAGAAGACGGCGGCCCACTGGAGTCGTTATCTGATGTCGTTTCCTGTTTCATCTAGTTTTCACATTTGCTGACGTCTTCTTCTTCATCATCATTGCGGCGCTATCGTTCTGATGGCATGAGTAATCATATGTGTGAAATTGGTTCGCTGAAGTTTGATGGCTTTCTTTGTCTCTGAGTGTAAAACCGGTCGACGTGCAAATAAAAATCAGTGAAGTAAAAGAGACAGGCACTCTTCGGTTTGAACAAAAAGCACTCCCTGGGGCTTTCTGCCAGGCATTAATGAGGCTTTTTATTCCAGACAAAGTAGTCCCAACTGTCTGTTTGTATTTTTTTTAAGAGTAAGAATCTGCAGAGGGTTACTCGAGTCCAAGTCTCTCTGCCTTGGAGAGTAAAGTGGAGAACTTATTTTCAGTCTTCTAAGTCAAAGCCACTATCGTCACCAAGATGCCAAGAGGGGCAACAACTGCTCTTCCGGAAACTTTCCTGTCACTAAAAGTCAATCTTTGATCCCCTAAAAACAGACAAATGAGGACTTTTCGGCTGTTGTGAGAAAGCAGCGGCCACATTCACTCAGCATAAACTTACATTTCCTCCAGCGTCTTTTTAATTTGATCTTCTTCACCCGACCTGCACTCTGAGCTGTGCCAGAGTGCGGATGGGGTCACGCCTCCCATCTTGTTTTGCTGTGTTATCAGCTGAGAGAACCGGTGCCACCCCAGATTAAGGAGCACTCCTCGCCTTCTCCAGCTTACGCTGCCGAGGCCGTGGCTGCAGAGTGTTTGATCTGTGCTGCTGAACAGCTGGAGGCCTGGAAAATGTGCTTCGGCTGGTCGGCTCATTAGACAATTTTCACCGAGCAACGGCAGAGCTCGAGCAACAGATCCGCCGCAAGAACATTTTCATCTTAGTGCATCTTAATGCTTTTTGTCCTGCATTAGATTTGCAGAAATTTTCAAACATTTTTCTCTGATAGCCAGTGGGACGGGTGATTATGTCATTCAGCTGATCTATTTGTCATTTCAACAAAGCTAATGGCTCTGAGGACGTTTCAAGGTCAAGTGTTTTGTTTATTTTTCATTCAGAAAGGTTTTTTGACATCATGTGCCATTTTAGTGGTAAAAAGGCCTTTTAGTAGAAGAGCTGTTTCTTCATACAAAGATGATCATTTTTCTCTCCGATTATTGTTCCAATAAAAGCCGGGAGTGAGGTAGTGGCTGCTTCTCGTGTCTTGCTTGAAAACAGTGTTTTTATTTGTCCAAAGATTGTCAGCTGCACGGACAGGAGTGAAGTCTGTGAAATGCAAAATGGCTTCACGCAAACTATGACTACAGAAAATATATTTATGAGTATGATCTGGTGGGTCAGCGAGGCTGGTTTGGTGTGGAAGTTCCCACTGAGGGACAATTTACCTGGTTTAAACATTCAGCTCATCCCTGGAGCTCATCGGCCTTTCGGCATACGACTCACCTGCTCGAGCCTGTGAGCCACTGAGACGCAGTCACTGCAGTCATCAGTTTGCATTTGAATGGGGTCAAGCTGGCCGTTAACTGTAATGAATTGGCGGGAATCACAAATCTGTCGCCGTCTACATGCACAGAAATTAACAGCTTACATTCAGAATCCAGACATAGATTTGAAATTCAACAATTCCTCCATAATCAGTGACGTAGTTGCTGCAGGACGGCATTTTCACTGCAAAGTTTAATGACAAAATGCTTTGATATAGGAATATAACCAAAATACAACCAGGAGGCAACCAGCTCATTATTGTAAACAGGCAGGTTAGTGATGAGTTACGCTCATCACTGCAGACTCACTCAGATGTCGGCAATTATTTGCAAACCTTTGCCAGCCTGAGAGTGATTCGGACTTTGATTGTTTGCAGACTGGTTTCCTCCCACTCCAAACTTCTGGGAGACCTGTTGGTCGCTGCAGCTGCTTCCAGTCAGTAGCTCAATACAGAGAAATTCAATGCAATCAGTGGGCAACCATCTTAGCTGCAAGGAGGTCGTTGTCCTTTTTTTTAGTGACTGAGTCATTATGTTTCTGCATTTGTTTATTTAGCTGGCAAAACAGAATAAGAGTAATATGAAATCTATACAAAGGTTGCACCTGGTCAGCTAGTGTGTGTCACTTGACTTATTGCTTATTCTTTAATATGATTGGAATTCTTGATCTTTCCCAGTTATTGTTTTGGATATTTGGATTTTTGTGAGTCAGCATTACGTGGCATGACATACCTGTGGCTTCAACTCCTCTCTCCTCGTGTCTCTGGTGGGAGGGACTATGACACAAGGAAAGGATGTGAGGAAAGGAACTGAGAATAAACAAACTGAGAAACGAGGAAGCTGACTTGTTCTCTCTTGGGAACTGGCTGCACCTGAGAGATGGGCGTGGCCTCTGGTATGAAAAGGTCTGCTTTAAACTCCAACTGCAGAAATGAAACTGCAGGAATGCCGTGCACCTCTCGTTGGGACGCTGTGGGAGTATTCAGGCTGCGCTCTTTGTTGAGGTGATTGGACATCAGTGTTTTTATCACTGCAGATCTCCATGTGCACATAACCCATGCAAAAGTGCATGTGTTGTAATTAGAGACATAAAAAGGTCCGCCTGTGTTTCGATACCGCAGCGGTCTGTCAGTTGGGTTTGTGCTGATCCAGGGCTTTGTGCTTTGCTGGAATTCTCTCCCTCTGTGGGCTCCGAGGTGCCAACATTTTCTTTCTTCAGGCTTTGGACTGAGCGTTTGCTGGCTGCAATCAAAAACCGCTCCATTTTTCTCTCCCACAATGCTCACATGAATCACATGAATAACCCGACGTACAGTGGTATCACAGTGCTTGTATTCACACGAGGGAACAATGGTCACATTCATGCATGACTAAGTAACAACTAAATGATGCGGAGAGGCTGAACGTCTGTTAAAGGGCATTGTTGTGGCTAATGTTTCATTCAGTCCCTTTATGAGCTGTGAAGGGCATCTTTGTTGAGAATTTCTGATGCTAGTATGTGCATGCACAAAAAGGTCAAAGTCTACAGTTCGCTCTTCTGATCTCAGGAAGATCATTTCTATTACTCATTCTCATTTTCTCTTGTTTTCTTTTTAATTGGCCTCTTTTAGCATTTTGTTTTGGTTGCAATGAAAAGTTGTGAACGCTAAATCAAATTGAATTTGCTAATGCTACACCTGCTAGAGGTAATTGATTCTCTAAACTTTGTTTGAAGTGATGAGAAACCTTTAATGAATTGTTGCTCTTAACAGCAGGAGGTGTGTGGTTCAAGCTGTGGATTAATTAGCTGCAGGTGTTCAGCGTAGGAAAGAAAAGCATTCCCTGCTCCATTACAGAGGAAAGAGCAGCAATTTTATAATTACTGGTGGTTGCTTGGCAGCAAAACAGTTGGATTAAGCTTAAAAGTATTTTAATGGTCTTTTCGATCGCCCTAAACTGCCAGGGTATGGATACTTTATTTATCGTTAGGGTAGCTGTGCAGTCGGTTTGGCTGCATAAACAATGCAAATGTTGGGACTAAAGCCTGATTAATAATCTTACATTGGTGACTATTTTCACAGGCTGTGTAGAGTTCAGGGCCTGGCACGACCCACTAGGGTGTAGTCTCCCAATAAGCAAAACAGCATCTCACTGCTGTTCAAAACATAGCACGAATACTGACTTGTTGAAATGTTGTGCTTCTATTGCTGCTGTTTCGTGAAAGCCTCTGTGCATTGGGTGTTCTTTGGCACCTGCGCAATGATGCACCAGGTTTGGGTCACAAGTCAGACAGGTCTCCAGGACTTTTTAAGGCTTTTAAATGACCCCTCAGTGCCTCATTTACCCACAGTGGGAGGGCATACTGTTTCAGCACCGTTGCAGGATAAATGTCTTTTCATTAACCTGATCAAGTAGATTTGGGTGCTTAAAGTGAACAAAACACTGCAGAGCACAAAACATGACTCATGACTGACAAACTTACTCCACTACCACTCTTCCAACATCCACACTTTGCATGTCTTCAAAAGATATTTTTTATCTCTTGGCACCCAATATTATCTACAGCTGGTGCATCAATGCACCAGTGCTGAAGGGCACCTTGGTACATCTTTGCAATCTTTGGTACCTGACATAACACCAGTTTTTAACACCCCGAGATATATCATACGTGTTGCTTGATTGAAGAAAGAAAGAGAAGGAAACTAACGAAAGCACAAACAAATGTAAACAGGCTTATTCTCAGTCACTGGCATTTTAGACACTGCTGCCAGTGTGTCAGCTATAACAGGTAGGTTGGTGCTTTAAACTCTTAGGCCTCAGTCACAGACGCCTAGAGACTGGTTAGTGACCATCCAGTGACCATCCATCATGAGTGGGAAAACTATTTGCTAAAGTTTTCCTAACTAAAGCCCCATTCACATAGGTCTACAGTCAGTGGGGTTTGTTCAGTGCAATGCATTTCTATTTATATAGTGCCAAATCCCAACAAATGTTGTTTCAAGGTGCTTTATACTGTAAGGTAAAGACCCTAAAGTAATACAAAGAAATCTGAGAAAACCCCGACATCATATGACCCCCTTCAAGCGCTTTGGCGACAGTGGGAAGGAAAAACTCCTTTTAACAGGAAGAAATCTCCAGCACGAGTGGCACGTTTTCAAGCACAACCTCCAGCAACCACATCAACATGTTGGTGCCACTTTGCCCAGCAACCAGAACCCTGTGTGCCTGAGGCCTGAAGCGTTTGAGCTGAGCTAAATTTTTTTAGATTCTTGTAAATGTTTCAGGTCTCTTAAGACTTCAATGCTCTGACTCAGAACCTGCACAGCCAGCAAACAATGAACTAAAAAGAACACTAAATTTATATGATGCATCCATTTTCCTCTGTTCAGCGTTACAGGAGCTCAGCCACCATGGGGTCGGGGGCAGGGTACACGGTGGACAGGCTGCCAGTCTGTTGCAGGGCTAACGCACAGAAAGGGCCAAATAGTGGATTTGAACTTGGGACCTTCTTGCTGTGAGGCAACTGTCCTGATGACCTAACCGCTGCTCCATAATTGCAAGAGAGTGACACAGAACTCTGGTTGATCCATAAGAAAATCTTTACAGCCTGAGACACGATACTGAAAGCTACGCTGTAATACAAACGAGTTAAGGGATAAAGCTGCCGGTGTATTTGTGCTGAAACCCCAACGACGTTAGCCCGACCAAGCAGCTGGACACCACCGTTTATCAAAGTACAATAAAGGAGGAGGAAACAGTGCATTTGGTGGGGTCTATTTTCACATTTGATACTGTAGCATTTGAGGCAGCAGGATGATTTATGTGGGAGTGAGTGGAAATAGACTACACCGTGTGGGCTCATGGAAATGAAGGAACATGTCCCCCACTTTAAATAGGATTTTGGCCAACCATGGAGCTCAACGGCACACAGGAATAAGATATATCAGGTTCTGCACATATATACACACACAGAGACTGCAGTACATCTTGGTTGAGTCTATTTGTCACGGGGTTTCTTTCATAAGAAAGTTAAGCTTAGGCCAGGGCCCTGCATCACGAAGCCAGGCTCTCCTGGGGTCAGCTGCCGCATGCAGCCTGGCCATCCAGGCTCACGATCCATCAGCTGCTAACACCAGGCTGGTAATCTGCCGGCTCTATTAACTCTACTTTTCATTCTAGCCACGGGAATACTGAAGAGTAAAGGCGCAACATGGTGAGAGGTAGATGTAAGTACTAAAAGCACTTGACTAAACATAGAAGCAAAGAAATTATTTCAAGGATTTCAAGTTTGGCCGTATAATAAGTGCATGAATGAACAGAAATGCATTTAAAATGTAAGACTTTGATCTATCAGTATGCATGTATATATACATATATATTTATGTAATAGCAATATAGCTTATCAGGAAAATGCTGAAGTTGCTGTGTTTCCTCTCGGTTTTCTCTTTTCCTTAAACACTAAAGTACTGATGCTGTGCAGTATGAAACCATAAGTATAACACATAAAGATGATATACTGTATATATTATTTAAAATGCTCGCCAGCATAAAGCCAATCACCCTTTTGAATTTAACCATGACCATTTCTTTTCTTCAGAAGAAGAAGATTGGATCAAGACAGTAAACTTTTTAATTACAGGCTGATAATTCATTGAGCCCTGCTTCTCTGCTGGGCTGTAAAAGATGGAGAGGGGAGGAGAAGATGGCTATAAAGGGAGAGAAAACAAGTGGGTGAGGGTGAGAATGTGAGACCGCCGGGAGCCGTGAGACTGATGATATCCACCGAGGCTTCCTGCCATGCTGGGATGTAAACAAAGAGACAAAGGGGCCCTTTAATATCATCTGACATTAACATGAGTTTCGTATCAACACTGAATGCTGATATGATTTAGAGGCCATAGTTTATATGAGGAATTAGAGTGTACCCCCAGTAACAAAATGAAATCTGATTTCTTGTTGTGTCATAAAAAGTGGCTCATCGCATGAATCTCTTTGACACTAAAACAAGTTTTTCCCTGGAAACTGACAATAATCGCATCAAATTCATGTTTCCTGGACAAATACTTACATGCATGCGATTGCTTGTTGAATTAAAACTTCACAGAGGATTATGGGTCATTTTAGACTTTACAGCTTAATTAATTAAATGGGCCCATGAGAGACACTGGCCTGCTGAGCAAATGGAAATTAGAAATCAAAGCTACTCAGTAAATGCCCTCTCAAACTCGAGTGGTAAGACAAAATGCACTTCTTCCCAAGTCCATGCTGCAGGCAGCAGCTGGTTAGCATTAGGGGCGTCAGAAAACATTCAAAAACTCAAGTACAACCTAACATTTGCGGTGTGTCTGTAAGCGGTCCATTAAAACTCTTTAACAATCAAAAGTTATTTAACATGCTGCTGAAATGTGCTGCACTTTGACCTGCGGAGTGTGGCTAACACTAGCAGTGCTAACACTAGCAGTGCTAACACTAGCAGCGCTAACAGCAGCAGCGCTAACAGCAGCTGCGCTAACAGCAGCTATCTGTTTTGTTTCTCTGCAGTAGGAGTCTTAAAATCCAACAATATTAGAACATTACTTTAATACAGAAGGAATCAAGACTAGAGGATGAGTGTGGTATCAAATTGTAGGTAAAAAGGAGACCTTTCATATCCTTTAGACAGACACATCTCACACTGTCCTTGATCCTTTTCGCTAACGCCCTTTGAATGATAAGACTGAAACCGAGGTACACCGTACGATTAAAAAGTACAACTTATCCATCACAAACGCCTGCTTTATTGTCCTTCTGGATACCAATGAGGTTCAAAATTCACAAAGTGCACATCATATTTTATTTAGCAAGACTTCAAACTAGCGATCGAGTCGGGGGATAAAAGCCCATCAGAAAAGCGTTTACTGAGGTCACAGAGCAAGGGAGTTGAGGGCTGTTCTCTCATTGACATCTATTAAACGAGTTGGGAAAATGTTCTGATAACAGCCGACAAAGACAAAGTTAAGCTTGTAGATCATATTCATCATCGCCGCATTTAAACTTACCAACATTAGTTGTATCAGTTCGGAAAGTTGGTGGAGGAGTAAAACTTCCTATCATTTAATGTGCTTTTAAGAACACCCATTCCCTGAGCTATTAGCCTGTCAAGCAAGAAAACATCAGGAAAGTGAAACATTCATCAGTTTGTACAAGGGTGAAACAAAACTTTCAAACTAGCTCGGCTTAAATGGATCTCTTCACTTTGATGCACCTGATGTAGACTTTATTATGATGTCGGCTCAGTTCAAAGAGAATATTTAGGAAAAACACCGCAAATGCAAAGCTTTCTGTCAAACCCGAGATCCTGAGATATTGTTCAGTAGATATGTTTTAATGTTGCCAGTGAGTTTTAGAAAGCCCTGTAGTGCCTCCGGTCACCTGTTGTTTATCTTTTCAAAATTTAGTACAAAGTCAGAAATGCTCTTAATGCAGCTGAGCAGCAGGAGACATAAAACCAGTTTAACGAAGCAATTCTGGCCACAAAGCAAAGAGAGTTTTTCTTCGTTTGTGAGATTTCACTTTAACAATCCTTTTTCTCATCTGGATGGCAGCTCTATTCTGTTACAAAGAAAAGCCGACAGCCTTATTAACATGCTGCCTCCATCACATTGAAATAAAACATTCAATGCAAAAAAAGTTTCTTTTTTATTTAAAGCTCTGTTCTTTTAGACTTCATCTTACGTGTTAAACTTCTTTCTTCCTTCTTACATTTAAGTCAAAACAGACTGACAGCTTTGGCATATCGTACTGTCGAGGAATGTGATGAATAAATTCAGTTTATTCAGTGTGTTCAACACTACTGACTGGTTTGCAGGCATTAATGTGAACGTTAATTTCATTGATTCTGTCAGAAGGGTTGTTTTTCTTCAAGCTGCTTTCACCGGGCAGCTCGTAAAAGCTGAACTCAGTGCCAGTCCCCATGAGCTGACATGCTTTGGTACATGCCCTGTTTTCAACCTCAGCAAGCCACTTTGTAACACACCTCCTTTACCAAACGTTATGTTAAAAATCTGTTAAATTGGTAAACCTAATGAAGTGACAGTGCATCTGTGTGTACAGTACTGTGGAAGCCACCCTATTTCCTGATGTTTTGCTTCCAAGGAGCCAGACTTTCAGTCTTCAGCAGTTTGTCTGTGTAGGTTCTCGGTCATCCAGGTCATGGTAATCTAAAGAGCTTGGAAAGAAAGCAACTGCACTGAATGCATTCATCTCTCATCCAAGAGGCTTCTTCAGTTCACAACACTTGAAGAAATCGAGTTGCTTTCCTGGGTCCTTAGTCTTGAGCTATAGTTCTCCTGCCTTTCAGAGTTTTTCTTTGGACATCAGCTGCTTGGAGGAGTTTGGAGTTTTGTTTACAAGTGAGGGGAGAGCAGAAATTGTTTTTCCAAAGGGTGGCTGAGAGTAGAAACGCTGTTCTTGCACATCCAAAGCAGCCAGTTGAGGTGGTTTGGCCATCTGTTCAGGATGCATCCTGAATCTCTCCAAGGCAAGGTGTTCAGGGTATCAGGAGGAGGACCCTCCTGGGATGACTGTTCCCCCAAAGGAGCTGGAGGAGGTGGTTGGAAAGAGTGAGGTCTTGGCTTCTCTGCTGAACAAAACACAGACAAGTGGAAGCGATGGAGGGATGGATTATTAGGAAGATTATTTCAATTACCTGGGACTACGTGGAATATTTATCTCCATGTAGTGGAATTAAACCTTTGGCTCTTTTTTTAATTGCAGAAATTTTGGCTTGTCAAAGACAAAAAAGCTGCTATGTTGACAAGTTAAACTGTTTAGCTTCATAAGTACGTGTACACTTACTCCCCAGCAAATATAGGTCTGTCTTCATCTTGAGTGGATGTGTAATAACTGAATATACCTGTGATGGTGTGCAGGGCCTTTAGGTTAATGTGTCCATAATGGCCTCAGACTTGATCCAATTTCAGGTTTTTTCATTTTCAGATGAAAAAAAATGACTTTTATTGCTTTTTCACAAATAGTGTTTTTGACTGTTATTGTTCAATTCCCAACTGTGTGTGTGTGTGTGTGTGTGTGTGTGTGTGTGTGTGTGTGTGTGTGTGTGTGTGTGTGTGTGTGTGTGTGTGTGTATGAACAACATTGTGTAAGCATGCACATGTCTTTGTGTGTGCGCTGTCAGTGCCTCAAACTGACAGCTGAACTATCCACCCGGCATTAATGAGTTCACACACACACATTAGATAGAGGGGAAAATAACAAAAGAAAACACCCTTCACACCATAATTTGTTTTCCTGTGTCGCCTCCTGACACCGTGAAGATTGAGGCAGAATATTAGCAAGAAATTATGTCGAATTTAGAAAAGTTGTTTTGCCCATGCCGGGCGTCGGGACTGACAGACGAGGACGAGATGTTCGAGTGTTTATCAGCTGCCATCGTGAAGCTCCCAAGGGGCTGTGAGGCAGACGGCCATGTTTGTGTTGGAGAGAGGAATCTTCTGGAATAGAACAGACAGAGAATCAGGAGGGAGGAGAAGAGACAATCTGCTGCTGAAATCAGACAGAGCATGGATGGATGGATGATGGAGGGGTTATTAAACTGATTATTAATGAATGAGTGAATGAGAAGAGGGACAGATGCAAGGAAAGTGAGACAGGAAGGTATTAAGTGAAGCTGACAATCTCAGTGATTTCTATGGGAGGAATAAACCGCCTTCTTGCCCTCCCTCATCCACCCAGCCTCTCTCTCTTCTGTACTCAATAAGTGTGAGGTGGTATTGAAAAGATGCCCACATTCAGAAAAAAATAACAAGAGCAAACCAGCAGACTCATGATGAGTTCAGCTATACTGAAAGCTGTGTATATTTATTCTGGGACTCTATCAGAGTGGCTTTGTATGAGTCACGGTTCAAAATAATCCTTAGCTATCTCAGTGATGCAGTCCCACAGTTCACGCCCCATCTGGAACAAGCTGCTTTAGCCCCGCCCTCTTGGCTGCCCCATCTTCTCTCAGGTGGGTGGAGCTTCTGCAGCTGAGATGACCATATAAGGAACATCTTCTGTTTATGACATCATGCAGATCCATGACTAGAAAAAAACTGTCTGAAAACAAGCATTTCAAGTTATGACAGGTTAGATGTCAGTTTTGATTAGCTTACTATTCCAATGTTTACATTCTTGAATTCCTGTGAATTAAGGTTTAGCTCTTACCTTAAGTTTAATATCTGTTTGTGTGTTTTTAGTTCCCTCATTGTTTCCCTGTCTGTGTTCCCTGTGTCTTGTCTTGTAGCTTCTGTATCAGCACATTTTGTGAGAGTCGTGTAACCAGTATTAGTTGTATTTTTTCGTTCCTGTTTTACTTTGAAGGTTATTTTTCTTTCATGTTTTGCATTAGTTGAATGAACCTATGTTTCATTCGACTCCTTTAGTTACCGAGTTAGTCCTCAGTGTGGATACAGTGCTCTGCAAAAGTCTTGAGCAAACCCTCCTTATATTTTGCTTTATATTGGCTCCAAGGAGCCAGACTTTAACTCTTGGTCTGGATTCAATAGTTCTCCAGACTTCCTGAAGCTCTTTTTCACAGTATTGTGTTTAGTCCTGTCCTCTCCTCCCCAGTAGGAAACTACTGTCCTCGTAGATTCCTTGCATGATTTTTGTTTTCTATTGGATTTTTCTCACATTCAGGCTTGGTTTGGGTTTGTTTGTTTGTTTGTTTGTTTGTTTGTTTGTTTGTTTGTGCGCTCGACTTATTACCAGCCTAAATGAATTTAGTTTTTTCCTTCCTCTATGTCTGCATTTCCACCTCTGACGTCTCACAACAATATCTACAGTCACTCAACACTCAGTCCTGCATTCTTTACATTCGCTTCCCTTTGGCCTCATTCTCATCAATGAGCTGCTGAACATGGTACAGATGCCCCTGTGGATATGTCCTTCTATCTCAACACAAACTACTTTAAAACTCAGCTCAATCATCATTCTCCAATATACAGATGACACAACTGGATTAACAACCAGACCGATAAAAAGAGGCCGAAACTAGAGAAGCCTTGGTGCCTTGAAAGCAACCTCCAGCTCAATACATGGAAACACAAGAAACTGTTATTGATTTAAGGCCCTGCTAACCCCTCAAATACCCTGTACACATCTTCAAAGAATCTATAACATCATCAACAAATGTCATGGCACCCACATTAGCAATATGACTCATTAATACTGACCACGCTACCAAAAACATGTAAAATATAAAGTAAAATTAGGGCTTAAATTAAGGTCACCACTGAGACATGCAATATATATATTATAATATATAATATATATATATGTATATATATATATATATATATATATATCTATATAGATATATAGATATATATTATATTATATTATATTATATTATATTAAAATATTATTATTTAAATATCTATGGCCTATTCCCTATGGCCTTAGATTATCCAAAGTAATTTCTCCAGGTATATGTGGAGCTGCATATCATTCTGGATCCAGGAATTTGATTAATGATTAGAATGAAGGGAACTCTGAGCCTGTCCAAGTCTGCAGTCTTGGACAGCTCGGGTTTGATGTTGATTCTCGACTCTTCTCTCTAACACTGATGCAGATTTAAATGGTGTACTTAAATCTCCTGTCTGAATCTTGCAAATATCAACTTGTAGCATCTGTGAATGCTACATTGGATTAAGCCTATCCAACATGTCTCACCGAATGCAGATTTCACTGACCTTGGCTGTGTGTTTATTGAAATGATTCTGATTCTTATTCTGTAACTCTTCTTATCCTTATCACCAAGCTGCAGTTAGATAACAAAGAGTCACTGACACTGACGTATTTAAGGCTATTGTGAAAATTCTCAAGTGCAACTCCACTCTAATTGATGCAACAGAAATGAAGCACAACAGATGCTGCATCCATTTTAATCTCAGTAGTACCAGACAGACATAGACTGACACAGGCTGGTCCCATCGTAGGGACCTACAGGAAGAAAAGGTTTACGCAATACATTCATGAGTGGTCACAGTGTTTTGGTTCACTGGTGTGTAGAGGACTTTGTCTTGGTTCCATGACTGCAGCCTGAAGAAGTGAGCATCAGTAAGCCGAGAAAAAGCAACAAGTGCGAAACAAAGGGTCTGCGTGGGCGTCTCCAAAAAGACTTGTACGCAGATGCAGCATTAATAACAGCCAGCTATCAGTGAACATAAACTGGAGGGCTGGTGATTAATAAATTAACTCATCCCCCCTGAAAACAGCTGAGCCGTCACTGACGCACAGCGCTTACCCAGCATTCATCAGCACGATGATTTAAAGACATCTGCAGGCTGTGGAGTCACCAACAAGGCAAAGATTTCACTAACTAGAAAATGGCCACGTTTATAAAACAGCTTCAAAAATGTGAAGAAATAAAAAGTGCTATCTGCTGTAAAACTCTGAAACTAAAAAGAAAATCACGACAAGTACTGCACATAAAAAAAGTATTTTTTTTTAAGTTTTCATCAATTTTTTCCAGTGCACACAGTTTGAAACCCTTTTTTGAAAACTACCAACGAATATGAAAGATTTAAAAACCTGGAAGATCATAGAAATAGAAAAAAGCAAACAAAGATAATATTAAACAATTTTTAAAAATCGTATAATGAGAAATTAATTTTAATAAAGTCTGTATAAACAGAATAAAATGTAAAGTAATGAATTTCTGGACATTTTAATGTATAATAAAAAAGAATAATTAAAGTAACTTCTAAATGAACAATTAGTGAATGAACAGAACCAAACAGGACCAAGTTAAAAAGACTGTGGTACAACTGTCAGTTACACAGTAAAATAACATATATATTAAGATGGTATTGAACATGTATAAGAACATTAATTTTAAAAAAAAAAAATTTTTAAAGTTAAAATATAGCATGATGTCGCTCGGCTGTTGCATTCCATCGTATGTATTATGTAGGTACAGTATTAAGATGTGCATGATGGAACTCCAATATTAATATTAGATCAAATATTATTTGAAACATTGTTTCAACATTGTTGGTTCTAGGCTGGACTATCATGACTAATTAATATCAGGTTGTTCTACAAGTTCCCTGAAAAGCCTCCAGTTGATCTGAAATGGTGCCGTCAGGTACTGACAGAGACTCCAAAGTTTTTCCTTTATTAGCTTCTCTTCACTGGCTCCCTGTCCAAAACTACATTTAAAATCCTTCTCTTTACTTACAAAGTCCAGAATGAACAGACCTCAGCCACACAGTCCTAGAGACCAATCACAACTCCCTCACAACCAGTAAGTGGTGAGCATTTAGAGCATTTACAAGTCAACACCTTCCATACGGTTTACAGGCGGTCCCCACAGCCAGAGTAATCACAAGGTTGTTTTTGGTGAAGCTAATATACCTCTGTGACCACCTAACGACTGCCAGCAACCTCCACGAACCAATAGCCAACTGGTTAGGGAATATTCTCTTTTTAGTAGCAACCAACGGTTGCCTTGCAGTGACCAATCATTCTCAAGGCTTGTGTGACCAGGCTTTAGCAATAGATTTCACAGCAACTGCCAGCAATCTGTATGGGCAGAAATCTGTGCCATCAGAAACTGAATTTGAATAAGTTAAATTTGAATTGCTCGGATTGAATCTGAATTGTTACTTGAATAAATGCTTTTAAAAACTGAATATGAATTAGTCTAATTTGAAATTCAATTTATGGTTTGAAAATGATCATCACTAAATTGAAATTGAATTTTATATTTTGAAAATGAATTTATTTGCTTTGAAACTGCATTTTATCCTTTAAAAATTTGGCTCTCGAATAATTTCAGATTCACTCTCACCATTCATCAGTTTCAGTTCTACAATTCAATTTCGTTCCAAAATTCAGTTTTTTGGAACTTACATCCGGTTCAAGCGCAGATTAATAGAACTACGTTTTACTAGCAGACCGAAAGTGTTACTGACGGGAATCTACAGCGTCTTGAGCTGAATTCATGTCGAATGACCAGCGGATAAACTCTCAGGTTGGTAATAAATGTATTACATGTATAAGAACAAGCGTCGTGTTAACAATTGATAGCCGTACAGTAACTTTTATGCTTATTGTAGCTGTTAGCTAAAAACGCTAATTTAGCCTAGTTTGCCCTGGATTTAGCTTTGACAAACAAATATGATCGACTGTTTCTAGTAGAATTCCAAAGTTGTCATCTTGTACCCTGTCAGAGCCCTGTATGCTTGCAGAGACCCCTACAGTAGGGAAACATGCAAAACGCTGTCCAAACCTTTGTATTTGAGCTTTATTTATGTCTTACACAGCATCCCAACTCTTTAGCTAACTTAATAACTTTAGCTAAAGTGAATAGTTAGTCTAATTCATTAGTGCAGCATTACTGGATCACCTCTGCTTGAAGTGATATAATATGATATACAACTATCACTGAAACAGCAAACTTTGTAAATAAACAAACAACACTTCTCATTCTCTAAACGTTTGGCCACAGCTGTAGATTACACTATCAGTGCTTTTTCACTCTTGACAATAATTACATTTCTAAATTCTCTTTGTGCATTTACAGGTAAACAATATCTAATATTTTATCTAAATGACTGCTTCGTCTTTGAAAAGGTGAAGAGCCTGAGGCCGGTGACAGTCCAGTTCTACTCCAAGTACATCCTTACGGTGGCTCACAGGACAAGGCCACATTCCTGTCCTGCCAGAAGGGAAGAGAAACTTCAGAGTCTTCATGCAGTTCAACCACACCTGTCATATTCCGTATGACAGGGGTCTCAAACTCAGTCCTCGAGGGGCGGTGTCATGCAACTTTTCCATGTGTCCCTGGTGCAACACACCTGAATACAATTAGTAGGTCATTAGCAAGAGTATAGAACTTGACTGCATGCTGAGGTGGCAACCCCTAACCCTACCTACTCAAGTAAATTTAAGTAAATATATGTATTTGGAAACATATACTTCTAAAATACTTTTATTGCACCATGTTCATTCACTCATGAGCTGCTGTAACGTGAATCAAATGGCTGAATTGCCAACTCAGCATGCATTCAAGTTCTATAGTCTTGCTAATGACCTACTAGGTGTGTTGCAACAGGGACACATGGAAAAGTTGCAGGACAGCGGCCCTCAAGGACTGGAGTTTGAGTCCCCTGCCGTATGGTGTTCATGCAGTTTTCTACCCTACAGTTACAGCATGTCTGACTGCCTGTTCAGCATATGCAAAAATATGAGTTTAAGCATGTGATGACAAAGGCCTTCCATTATGGTGTTTGTCATCACATGTCACAGACATCTGGATGATCATTTGGAATAAACTAAAAACTAAAAACTTGTTACTTCATCTTTTATCTTTATTATTATTATTGTTCTTATTTTACATTTTTCATTGTTAGGCATTAGGTTTATTTATAGTAGTCCTTTCCAACTTCTTTCCCTCTTCCATGTTACTGTGTCAGCATCTATTTGGGGTTGGGAGTGGAACAGAAAGTAAGGAAATCCAAAGTGCCATTAAAACCAGGAGAGGTTCTTATATTTCAGAAGAAGGATTAATTCAAAAGAAATGACCTCAATGCCATATTTTATTTAGGAACCCTAGAGAGCACTTTGCAAAATAACACATTCTTATAATTTCACCCTCAGATGAGCCAAGCTACGACTGTCAGGGAAGGTGATGTAGGTACAGAGCATGTGAGAGTGGTTAAGTTAATGTCTCTTGTCTAGATGAAGGCACAAGAGGGATCAATGGCACGGCGTAGAGATTCAGTATCTTCAGTCTTCAGTGGACACTCCATTTCTGGCACAAAACACCTGTAAAAGATGGTCGATTTAGGAGGTGACCCGACAACTTCAGCCTGTCAAACATAGCAATGGAGCAGTATGTTTAAAAACAACAACTAATTAAGCATGCACTCAGTACCCTAAGAATTATTATGGTAGTTAAACACAGTGATAGTCACATATCATATCACTTCAAACAGAGGTGATCCAGTAATGCTGCACTAATGAATTAGACTAACTATTCACTTTAGCTAAAGTTATTAAGTTCGCTAAAGAGTTGGGATGCTGTGTAAGACATAAATAAAGCTCAAATACAAAGGTTTGGACACTGTTTTGCATGTTTCCCTACTGTAGGGGTCTCTGCAAGCATACAGGGCTCTGACAGGGTACAAGATGACAACTTTGGAATTCTACTAGAAACAGTTGATCATATTTGTTTGTCAAAGCTGAATCCAGGGCAAACTAGGCTAAATTAGCGTTTTTAGCTAACAGCAACAATAAGCATAAAAGTTACTGTACGGCTATCAATTGTTAACATGACGCTTGTTCTTATACATGTAATACATTTATTACCAACCTGAGAGTTTATCCGCTGGTCATTCGACATGAATTCAGCTCAAGACGCTGTAGATTCCCGTCAGTAACACTTTCGGTCCGCTAGTAAAACGTAGTTCTATTAATCTGCGCTTGAACCGGATGTAAGTCCCAAAAAACTGAATTGTAGAACTGAAACTGAATGGTTAGAGTGAAACTGAAACTATTCGAAAGCCAAATTTTTAAAGGATAAAATACGGTTTCAAAGCAAATGAATTCATTTTCAAAATATAAAATTCAATTTCAATTTAGTGATGATCATTTTCAAACCAATAAATTGAATTTCAAATTAGACTAATTCATATTCAGTTTTTAAAGGCATTTATTCAACTTACAATTCAGATTCAATCTGAGCAATTCAAATTCAAATTTAACTTGTTCAAATTCAGTTTCTGATGGCACAGATTTCTGCCCATAAATCTACAACAACCACTTCCAACAATTACCCATTGGTGGCGTGACTTGAACCTTGAAGACCTCATAGTACCAACATATTATTCCAACAGAGCACTTTGGTCTCAGACTGCAGGCTTACTTAGAGTTTACCTACAGTTTCTTGGAACCAGAAGTTTCATTGTCACTTTTTCACCTCTTTTCCCAAAACAACCAAACAGGTCATGGAAAGTGCTGCCCCACCCTGAGCCTGGTTCTGTTTGAGGTCTCTTCCTATTAAACTGGATTTCTTCCTCCCTACAGTCACCAAGTGCTGCTCCTAGGGGGATCGAATAATCACTGTGTTTTTCTCTCTTATATTGTAAGTTCTTTATTTTACAAGGTGCTTTGTGGAAACTATTGTGAGCTGGCACTACAGAAATGAAACTGAAGTTAATTAACTTTAATTTTATAAAACATGTGTGCATGAATACATGGGGTGTTAGTACTGCTGCAGCCAAAAAACACAGAGCTGCCCAGAGAGCAGTTAGAAGATGTATAATCAAGACAGAGGTTGGCTTAACAGCTCAATTAGCAGCCGTAATTAAAACACTTGCTAAAAGACAGATAGCATGGATCTGTCTTCCACTCACACACACACACAGTGCAAAATCAACCCACTGCACCCAGGAGCTCACACTGAACAGTGGGGATGATGTACAGGCATTACTACTGCAGGCTCTTGCATGCAATGAGGAAATGAAGCTGTTTCATGCATTCAGTAATGACAGAATCCAGAGAAAAGCTACTCATGTATGTAATTATTAATCATCACCACCAACAAACCTGACTACCTCAGCTTATATACTGCTGCGGCTGCACTGAGAGTACTTCCTGTCTCCAGAGCAGTTTTATATCCCGGCTCTGTGTAAGCGTATGAAGAGGAAGGGAGTGGAGTAACATTTTTTTAACCTTAAGCCAAATAAGGATTTACCATGTGTATCGTTCTGTTTAGAGCGGTGTGTTTGAGTGCTGCCACAAAAGTTGGCCACTTCTGCAACCTGTCTGTTCTAAACAAGAGAAACGGCTCCGCTTCCTTTGATATTCCACACTGAACCTGTGAAAACTGTCCTCAGTTGGCTGTGGGTGGTAAGTCACCAGAACCTGGGATGTGATTTCATTACAGCGTAATAATCCTTTACAGCTCGTCCCGTCCCACATGTCTGTCATCGGCTTGTAGCAACAATAAATCGAATCAACGAGAGTGTTCAGCGCTGAGGGAAAACGAGCACCAACAGCCCGTCTGAAGAACACTTATTTCTCTTGACACGTTTTCCTTTTTATCTTCATGTTGCTTTATGGCTTCTTTTCCACCATATTTATTTTCTGCTTCCATTTCTAAGACTGTGGAGTTTTCAGAATCTTGATTCGTTGCTGCTTCTGTTTTATTACTTAATGTTTTCTTTTGCATTTTCTTGCAACCATGCAAAAGCTGATTACTGGCAGGGGTATGGAAATTTTCTGAGACGCATTTATTATTCATATCATCAGATTTTGTGCTGCACCAACTAACTAAACTAGACAGCAATGAGCCAGGCTGTCCTTGAGCGCTTCACAGAGGCAAAACAGAACATGCCAAAAAGAAGACACTCATGTCATTCTGCTCAAAAAGGCTCCAGTCATCCTGACCTTTTCAGGTCTCTCCAAAATGTTGAGATTGTCGACATGCATGTCTGACTTCCTTCTGGTTTACCATCACACCATTTATATGAGGAGGAATCACTGGAAGAATTTGAACATGATTAATTAAGATAGATAAATGAATGTATTTGACGATTAGACTCCAATGGCCCATCCGAACAGAATCCCAACAGTGACGGGATTTAGGTGGTGGTGAAGCTGAAGTCTGAGACTTGGTTGGAGCTCCAACTGAGGCGTCTGTGAGGAGTTCAAGATGATGTGGTGTTGCACGAATGAGAGTCTGAAAGGGAGAATGATGGGGAGCATAGATTTAAACTATGCAAAGTGTAGGCTGATTGGCCCAAATAAGGCAGGTGAGAAGATGATTGGACTAGAGTAATGATGACAGTATTGAGACAGCGTGGGAAAGAGGTAGTGATGTAGAGAACAGACTAACGCCCAGGAAAGCAGGTAGATGATTAATTACATATCTCCCTTACTGAACTTACAGATAACCTTCAATTCAGGAGGAATGTAGTTCTAAATTATTTGTTTGTTTTCAAGTTTAGATATAATTTTTTCATTGAAAATCTAGTGCAACACCATTTAAATCCCACATTTCAAGATCCAACAAACTTTAACACATTTTAAACCCTTATCTTTTCAGCTGCATTCAAGTCTCACTCTTAAATCATGGGCATTTAGTCAGACAAGCAAGGCAAGGAGTGCTTGCCCAGTGAATTCTTAAAAGAGGTAATAATTGAAATATAAAAAAGTGAAAACAATCTCTTTCTCCTTACATCTCAAATTGCATTCTGTCCCATAAAGACCTCCTACCGGCTGTTTGCTTCATTATCCATCTATCTATTTCCTTCAACTTATCCAGGCCAGTGTTACTGGGGCAGCAGCCTAAGCTGGTTGCATCTATCATGTATATTACTGTCATCTCATGGTCGCAGTTGGCTACTCTCTGGAAGCTAGCTTGACTAAAAGTCAGTACAATCTACTTAAATTGCTTGCATGACCTCATGCACACATTGCTCAAAGGATGTCCCATATGTTGGATGTGACACAGCCACTGAACACGAGGGAATAGGGAACATGAGGTGTATTCCCCAGCTGGTTGGTCAGTGCTTCCCAGAGGCTGCAGGCAGTCGACAGGTGAGCTCAGTTGCAAAGTGGGTGCTTCACCAAAAACTTAGGATTGCTTTGGTTGCAGGCAGGTTGCTGCAATTGCCAATAGTTTGTATAAAAAACACAAACCTGTCTGCAAACACCAAGTAGTTCAGTAGTAGTAAAACTTGAAACTTTCAAGAGTCAACAAGTAAAAATTTTGTCTCAGTACTGCAGCACAACACATTTTAAAAGGTTGCCTGTTATTTCACCACCGATTTCATCCTGCCTTCCTTCTCTCACCCCAACCGGTCACAGCAGATGGCCCCGCCCCTCCCTGAGCCTGGTTCTGCCGGAGGTTTCTTCCTGTTAAAAGGGAGTTTTTCCTTCCCACTGTCGCCAAAATGCTTGCTCATAGGGGGTCATATGATTGTTGTTTTTTTCTCCGAATGTATTATTGTAGGGTCTACGATTTTTGCTGTTGTTGTTGGCACTATATAAATAAAACTGAACTGAATATATGTGTATATATATATATATATATATATATATATATATATATATATAGATATGCTCCCATGGTCATTTCATATACATATATATATATGATGACCATGGGCTTCCTGAATTTGTGACCTCAGTAAACATTTTACTTATGACTCTTTGGGCCCAAATGCTATTTTCAGGTTATAATGAATAGAATACTTGGATTCTATTTCGAAGTATTCTTCTAGTCCATTTCCCTTCAACTGCTTGCTATAGTTAGCATATTAATTTGACAATAATTCTCCTCTATGTAGGTCTACAGGAAGTTTTGGCTTTGTTTACAAAAGGTTACAGAGAGCAGTCAGAAAGTGGAACTGACAGGATTAACAAACAGAGGCACAGTGGGAGGAAGAAACAAAGCACAGGTGAAGGGAGCAGAGACGCGGTGAAACGTGCTCTCATAAGCTGCTGCTGAGTCACATCATGCCACTGGATTAATAATCAGCTCTGGATGGCCTAATTGAGAAATCTCATTGTCTTAAACGAGCGAGGAGCAGCCAGTGGCCAAGGACACTGCAGGAAGAGCAATTTCCTATTTCCTGCAGCAGTGTTTTCATCAGTTATTAAGCTGTATTGATATTTTCCTTCAGCATGCTTTATGGGAGTTTTAAACATTTCAGGGGAATAAAGTGCGAGGAAGCAGCCGTTTAATGCTGTGACTTTGCAACTAGAAAGCTGGAAGCTTGTTTCTCTCAACTTGTTTTTATGTGGTGGAAGGTGCACTATGTAGCATTTTAAGTGGAGGAGCTTTGTTTACTGGTATTGTGTGACTGGATTGGAAGAAATTAGACATAACCTGACTTTCAGGACGGCCTCTTAGAGTCTGTGGACCAGAAATCCAAATGATGTGGTGTTCGGGGCAACCGTGGTTCAGGGGATTGGGAAGCTCATCTGTAACCGGAAGATTGCCCGTTCGATCCCCATGCTCTCTCTGTCCTGGTCGTTGTGTCCTTGGGCAAGACACTTCACCCTACCGCCTACTGGTGTTGGCCAGAGGGGCCGATGGCACGATATGGCAGCCTCGCTTCTGTTAGTCTGCCCCAGGGCAGCTGTGGCTACAACCGTAGCTTGCCTCCACCAGTGTGTGAATGAATAGTGGAACTGTAAAGTGCTTTGGGTGCCTAGAAAAGCGCTATATAAATGCAATCCAGTATTATTATTATGTTCATTCAGTGTCGTGGTTTAATACTTCTGCTCAATAACAATGAGCACCACTAGCTAATGTTAGCTTAGACTGGACTAATCACTAAAATTAACAAGTAAAGCACAGTTTAACTTTACATAAGGGCAAGAAAATGACAGATCCCAAATGACACATAATCTTCTAGCCTGCTAGGTGTTACATAGTTAGCTATTTAGATGAGTTAGAAGGCAAACTGACATTACCCAATAGTCAAATGGGAATGGAGCCAATCTCAGGGTTAAACCTGGAATAAAATAAACAGGGAATATATCACTCTTTTTGTATTGAGGATTAAAATGAAACCTAATGTCTCATTTTCTGGATAAGATTATTTAATGCTAGCTTGCCTGCTAGCAAGGACAAATGGTTCACTATCCCATGAAGCAAAATGCTTTCTCTATTGGATATAATAAATTAATTCATAAGACTTCTAATGATATCTGGTAAATCAGCTGACCATTTTGAAAAGGCCAAATTCAGGCAGCATTGAGCAACACCAGCTAGTGCTAATGCTAGCTTAGAATCCATTAGTCAGGACTGCTAACAAACAGTTGTGTTGCCGTAAAGCTCCACAAAAGAAGAAAACCCAAACCTAATAGCTTAATCTACTAGCTGCTACACTGGGTGGAAAGCAATCTGTGTTAGCGGGTGAGCTAATTTTCATCAGAAGAAAACTATGTTTATCTAGTCAAATCTGATTAGCCCACATATAGTATTTAAGTATAGCAGACACACAGCTGCTAGTCAAGTAACATTAGCTAATCCTCAGTTTTGGATGTGTGACAATAATGATGACAATTTAAATTGAACCGTCAGTAAATCAGTACATTGTAGTCGCATTGCAGTTGCTAGCAAATTATATATCAACATTCTCCGTGTCCACTTTTTCAAATTTTACTAGCACTTGGCTAGAAACAAACTACGGGCCACCACACCAACATGCTCACAAACAAAACAATCAGCCTTGCCCCATTTTTGGTTGGTTGGATACAAATGTGGGCATTGCAAATAAAAAACTAAAATTCCAGTCCCAAACAGTGTTGCCAACTTAGCGACTTTGTCGCTATATTTAGCGAGTTTTCAGACCCCTTTAGCGACTTTTTTTCTAAAAAGCGACTAGCGACAAATCTGGCGACTTTTTCTGGTGTTACTGGAGACTTATTTATGATGACTTTTTGACGTGAAAGCGTGTATCGCTCCTACTCTCAACAAGCAGTGGGTGCTGCCATGGGCACCTCACCCGTGCCAAAGGGCTCACAGGCGGAGGATAGTCCTCACGCAGCTTCTATCAGGGCAGGAGACGTTCAAACCTATGCGTCCAAACTGCAAATGAATCGCGCATGAGTGAAGCCGCTGCTCCCGCACTGACTGTAACGCAGTCAGTTCTTCTTTTACTGTTATGCTGTTTTGTGGATCACAACGTTTAAAACTACTTATAAACACACACACACACACAAAGTAACTCCACCAGAGTGCCTATTTCGGGTCACTTTTGCCGGTCCAAGCCCGGATAAAGGACATTAAAAAAAACAATAATTGCTAAAAGAAATTTAATTTGTAGCTCTAAATAAATTCTAAATGCATTTAGGACGTTTTTTACTCACTTTATGTCTCTTCCACGATGTTATTTCTCTCTCCAACAACGTAGGTTACAATTACATTAGCATGACCAATTATGCAAATTAGGCGATGACGTCATTTGGCGACTTTTAGCGACTTTTAGGACAGCCAATAGCGATTTTCATTACTGAGGAGTTGGCAACACTGGTCCCAAAGAATAAAGGCACTATAGACTGAGGCTGCAATGCACCAGTGTGTGACAATGTGTTTGCATTCAGCCCTTTGAAGAGTGTCTGTGCTTACACATGTTGGAGTCTAATTATCAAATGCTTTTGATTTGCCAGCTCACAGTTATTTATTTTGCCCAGACTGGTATTTAAATGTGATTACAGTTTGTTTAATTCAGCCTGAACTAGAGTAGAAAATGTTGCTTTGCAGAATTTTGGCTTTGTTTAGAACCACTCGGCATAAACACACAGAGACCCAAGGCATGTACACAAAAGTTACTTCACGAGCAGCTTGTTTGTTGAACTTTTAAGTAATATGAGCCTTAATGGGTCCGTCTCTGCTTTCCAAGTCCTGATGATCACATGTAAACATCCATCCTCATTAAAACAATGTGTTCTGTGTTGATTTCCTGTTGTTAAGTTGAATCTTAACAGCTCTGCATTTCATTTGGAAGAGAAGTGACACCCAAATTTGCAAAGCCGGCAGACACTGCCCACTTTCCACAACAAACTCAAGTAGTAAACACTCAAGAACTTGAAAGCAGTCCAAACATGTGAAACTCTCAGCAGAAAGAAAGGTTTACATGAAAGAAAGGTTTCTCTTGCATAAAAATCTGTCTACAACTATCTAAATTCTGTTCATAGCCGAGAAAAGGGTCTCAGTTTTGGCTTGAGTAAGACCCCATTTTTTGCTTGTGTGTGCTTTAGGTTCACACAGATGCATTTCAATTTGCTCCCAGAATGCACAATTTTAAGGCTTGAAAAGAAAGTTTACAGATGAAAAACTCTTTAAGAGAGTAGCTAGCAGTGAGGGGTCTGAAAAATGCTTTTGCCATTATGTAATCTGTAATTTCCACAAAGTATGCTGATCAGTGTAATTTTCAATGATTAAACTGTAGTAGAGACGAGCAAACAGATTGGTAGATCTGAGAAGAGAGAACTTTTGTTATGAAAATGATTTTAATCTTTTATACATGATTGCATTTGAGCTTATTAAAGAGCTGTGGCTCCTGGTCAACTGAGGGTCAGAAACTCTTGGCAGGCGTTAATGATCAGCCAATACACGGTGAGGAGGACAGGAGCTCTGAAAGGAATGGCAACACACCTGCTTACATGACAAACGCCTAGAGTGATTTTTATCTTTTATTACTTATATCCTTTAGAGTTAAGATTTAAGTTTTTATCATTTACACCTTATATCCTTTGAGTAAGTCTTAAGTTTCATTTATGTTCAGTTTGAGTAAGTTTCCTTCATGGTTTGAGTATCATCATTTGAGTGTGACGTTTAGCCTAGAAATCACACAGAGTTCAGCTGTGTATGTGCACAGGCCTTATGTCTGGCTAAGACTAGAGGTGTGAGGTGAGCTGGGGTGCAGACGAGGTCATGACACATACTTAGCCTACACAGCAGGCACCCACATACACACACACACACTCACACACACACATACACACCATAATAGATCTATTTTGGTAGCTAAGAAGTGAAGATGTGTTTTTGCTGCAATTGCAAATTGTGCCGGCATATTGTCAGATGCTTACAGGAAGTGCACCTGATCTTCGGGGAGATAAGGAGGCGCTCATGGTGCGACACCGGGATGGAGATGAGACGTAATGGTCTTAAAACTATGTTAAAGTTAGTAGGAACATTTTGTGGTTTAGATTGACGTAAGCTGTATTTTGTCTGTTTTTGCAAAAGAGGGGGCTTTGTTGTTGTACCCATATAAAACCTTTGTCTAATTATTGTAAGTTCAGTTCGATTGCTGACTTTGCCCAGCTTCGGACTCCACGCGTGTAATCAATAAATCTTTGCTTTGATCACATCTTCTGGACCAGAGTTGTTATTTGCTTGTGAGCCCTCCGTACTCCTTTTCTCCAACTTTTGAACCTTGACAGCAGCCAGGTGCTCATAATCAAATATGCTTGATTAATTGATCATCAGTGAGTGTGAACAGCTCTGAGCATTCAGGTGTGTGGGAAACCAATGGCAAAAGCAATACTCTTAAAGAAGCGTTAAAGAATTGTTGCTGCCAATCAATCTGAGAAGTTTATTCAGGCCATTTCAAAACAAATATTCTACAGAGAGAAAGATTATTCATTAAAGGAAACATTCAAGAGAGTTGTCAATCTACACAGGAGTGGAGCTTCTGCCAAAAAACCCCAGAGGACCTCAGAGTCCTTGTTTAGCATGTTAAATGTTATAGCTCAAGACAGAACAGTTAGAAAAAGGAAAGTAAACAAGCATAGCTCTCTTTGAACATGGCAAACGGATAAGGTGTCCTTGCTCAGTTCTCTGTAGTACATACTTCAAGTTTTTTTTGTTCCAATTTCTATTTGTATTAGAGTTTATTTGTCTGGGTTTGTTTTTCTTTGATTCATGAGTCTCCGTTGTTCCTTAAAAATAGTGGCGCAGTCCACAGCGTGGATATGGACATTACTTTTATTTCTATTGTACAAAATGATGAGAGCGCGATGGTAAAGTGGAGACTGCTCCAGGATAGAAACAACTGCATTTTACTGCTAACACGACTTCGGCTCTGAGCAAGAACCTGCACAGAGAGCATGCTAATGCTAAGCTAGCCGAGAGCCCAGAGTGATGTTAAAGCTGAGTGAATGCTGAAACCAACCCAACACCGTGATAAAGTGAGCGGTCATTTGCAGATAGGCCAGCCGCAGCTGAACTTCTGCAGGTAACAAACTGAAGCCTGTAGCCTCTGTTTTACCTTTTAATGTTTCCGAAGTAGAATCACCGTGGCGATAGCTTTAAAGTGTCTTTACGCTGTTTTCAGTCTTTGATTTGTGCTGTCGGCTTGTGTTCATACCTAATTTGCATGAATGTAATGTCTTTGAAACGCTGCTTAGAGATGGTGGTGACTCTCGAAGTGGAGCCAATGAGAATCGATAAGTGATATCGATAATGGAATCAGAATCGATACATTTTCATCAATTCCCATCAACGTTGGGGTATGCTTCTAATGAGACAACGAATGGTCTCCAGGGGGATTTTCACAAGATCTGGACCAGGACATTACTGAGGTGCTTCACATGGTACGAAACATAATTATCCAGAGAAATTCTACTGGATTTAGGTCAGGTTGAGTGTGGGGGCCAGTCGGTGGTTTGATTTCCATCATCCTCCAGGAACTGCTGGAACTCCCTCCATATTATCGCTACATTAGACCGGCCATTGTTTATTACCAGGTGGAACCCACTGCACCACTGTATGGTCTGACACTGAGTCCAAGGATTTCATCTGGATACCTAATGGCAGTCAGGGTGTCTCGACTGTTGAGGCGATCAGTGACCAGTAAACCAGAATTCTCGGGCGAATGCTGCTCACTGAGTGGCCATCAGCAGATGGTACAGATGTTCCACATAATAAAAAGCAGCAGAGGCTGAGAAAACTGAATAGATTTAAGCTTTTGTCAGGGCGAGCCCGGAGGCCAGTACGTAGGTTTGGACCCAAGTGCAGATTCAATCACGGACAGCAGTCATAGGATTTTAACACAAACTTTATGGTGAAACACAAGAGTAAGCAATGACATGAGGAAAGAGTGCGTGGCACGGTGATCTCGAGTATGAAGGTTCTGGAACAGAGGGAGAGAGTGATTCGATGGGACACAGGGAAACGTAGGCTAGGAAGGATGAGATAGATCCGGGTTTGGTGCCTTATTTAGCAGGTGGGATGGTAGTTGCTCCGGGGGAGTAGTGTCGATCGATCCAGTGATCCAGACCTGTGGTAGGCAGGAGGGCAGGCAGGTGAGGAATTGTGAGCCTGTGAGCATGAAGGAGCGTGAGGAATTCCAGAGGGGTGACCAGCGTCCAGGAAGGTATGCAACTGTAGGCAATCCATGTGGAGAATCCGAGGAGCTACTGTGAGCACATAGAGAAGAAGGTAAGTTAAGCATGAAAACGAAACATGAAAAGCAAAAGCGGCTTGTTACTAACACACGATTAGCAGACTAACAGTTTTAAAAAGTGATGGTCTTACATGGTGAGTAAGACGAGGGCTCCGCCCAGAGGTGGGAACACTGAGACATCATGGAAAAACACAGCCAGTCACCCAAACAAACCATGACAGCTTTGTTTGTGAGTCGGATTGAAATTTGTTTAAAATGTCTTTTTGCAACAGCAGCAGGTTAAAAAGGTGAGAGCATGATCTGAGATGCTTGGACGTGGAATCAGTGTTGGTTTATGTTTTTGTGCAGATATGCTGTTAAGAGTTATAAATCAGAAAGCCCAAACAATCATATAATATGATTATATTAGAGCAATGATACAATGTATGTTTTAAATATAGTTTTTTTTAATTTGAGAAGCAGCTTATATTTGACGCTTTACAACTTCTGGGGAACAGAAGAGTTATTTAGCGTGACACCCGTCAGGACACCTCTCGAAGGTTTCTCAGTATTCTTTGAGTTTGACCTCAGTCTAGTTAGGCTTTTTCTGTTGTTGTTGTTGATTTTATGTTTCATACCCATATTATGCCTTAAAGTTCTGAGCTCCCCCGGAGCTGTTTACAGTCGAGTGCTCGTGCTCCACAGCTCAGGAACCGAGTGAACTGAAGGCTTCAAATTCAGCAGCTATTTATTCAACCTGCTAATGTTTAAACAGAAGCCTTTAGGGCCCACAGTGGACCACAGGGTGTAGTTTTAGTTATTATTCATTGATTCACGTTTTGCTCTAGCTGTGTGTATGTGTGCTCAATCCATCACCACTGCAAAAACACACCCTATCTGTCTGATGCTCCTTCCCCCGACCACCAACTGTTTGTTACGAGCAGCTGATGAAAAATGTCGCTCTCCTTCGACTAAACTTTTTGTGCATGTCTGCCTCTGGTTTGTTTTTGTCTCTGGCAGGTTGCAATTAGTGAGCGCTGTTTGTCAAACAAGTGGCCGCCAGCGCTGCGGGTGTCCAAAGGGAAAGCGTGCAGGCCATAAAACGTCCCTGCTCAGATTGTGTCCATGTGCGGCAGCTGTGTAATCATGTGAAGCCTTTGGAAACTTCAAAGTCTATCATTGATGACTCTTTGTTGCCTGTATGGACACACACTCCTGTCCAAAGCAATGCTACAAAAACTCAAGGGGCAATAATCATCCGACTTACAGATCAACACAGACTGATTAGAGCTCGAGGAGGCTGCCTGTGTTTGTGTCAGTGGACAAGAAAAATCTATCTTTCAACCTATTGTGATTGAAGTAGTCTGAGAGGGGAGTTAAACTCCTGCACCTCCTTTATGCTCTGTTGTCAGATCTTTAGAAAACTTTGAGCGAGTACTTGGCGACAGTGGGGAGGAAGAATTCTCTTTTAACAGGAAGAAGCCTCTGGCAGCACCAGGCTCAGGAAGGGGCAGACATCCATGGATTCAGTCACTCATTTTCATTGTGTTGACTGAAAAGTTCTGTTAGTAAGCCTAGCTTATTTTCCTGGGTTTATCTGTGATATGCTAAGTTTGCCTTGTGACTTACAGTTTCAAAACACTGAGACGTTTCACGAACACTCATCTCGAGGTTTTAATCTTGCCACAGGACTTTCACGTCCACAGGCAGCCCTATAAATTCATGGTACATTGATTAAAGGCATAATTTCACTGAGTGGCCCGTGCTGCAGTTGCAAATCATGACTGAATCCAACACTACTAGGAGTGCAGTCATTTTTGTGGATGAGAAATTAAAGCTAACAAAAAGCTCTCGTTAGCTGTCACTTCTGAAAGTGTATTTTTAACAAATCTAATGATCTCTTACAGCGAGACATAACGAAATAAAAACATCAACACATCCTTTACTGCTTGTTAAAGGGGTGCGTCTTCCCACCGCCGCTCAGACTGGAAGTGACTTTCCTTTAAATCGCTTTGATGGACACTCCCGGAGAGTGGTTGGCATCATTATGTTTGTTCAGTTTACAGCAGCAAAATAAAAAAAATGTGTTTCATGTTATCAGTTTTCAGAAGATAAGCTGTGTCTTTGTACCGACACATTGATGGTGTAAGCTTCCCGTTGAGTGTGAACTTATAACCTAAACAGCTAATTAGAGCCAGCGCCTGCAGTACTTGTTCCAATGATATAAAATATGGTTCCCAGGAAGTAAATACAAGTTTAAGACAGACCTGCAGCTTTAAATCCAGACCTTCACATGAACGAGGCCTGTATTAATGCTAAACTACACCTTCATGCTGCCATGTGTCCACAAAACAAATCAAAATGATCAAAATAATTGATAGAAATGAGGGAAATCACTTCAGTGCTTTTATTAGAATAAACCTTCAAGACAATTATATATAAAGCTTTCGTTCCTGATTAAATGACCACTGAGAGCATTTACTTCACAGGGAAAAAGTTTTTTTCAACCAAAGGCACTTTTACAGGAACCCAGAGACTTTAAAATAAACTCAGCTACTTGACATTGTTGAAAGTAGACTGTAATTCCTACTGTACCAGAAGTCCCTGCCAGGGACGGAAACAGCCTTTAATGCCTCGACTAAATAGATATCAAGAAAAAAAACTTGAAATAACTAGAACTTCTTATTGCAGGGTTACAAATCCCGCTGTCAGAAATACTATATGTCAGGAGATAGTTGCTCACTTCCTCACACCAAGGACAGATCAATGGTTGATGAGACAAAAGAAACCATGTGTTTCAAACAAATTAAAGAGGGAGAAGTGAAACCCAGAGATGGTAGCATTCGAAAACCCAGCATCTTACACCTGCACCTGACATTTCACTGTGGGCAATTCATTACACCTGGACCTCCTTCAGACCCACACCCTTTACATCCTAGATGCCAGATCTTTGGGTAGTTGGTACTGTAACAACTGTACTGCAATTCAGATGTGAAGTAGCTTTATTTCTTTTATTATGACACAATACTTCTCGACAACACTTTGCGCTCAGGTGCAGGAGCTTGTAGTCTCTTTGTTCTCTGTCTGATGTGTAATGATGGCACGCTGTGAGGATCACATTGTCATATAGGATTAAGATTTTATTTGTTTCTAGTATTCACTCGTCCATCAAAATCATTAAATTCAGGTGTTCCAATCCATCAGTTGATGCTGGGATGCGCAGAGGTCACCAACTTTCTGCAAAGTCAATCACAACAGACCTCCCAACTCAAGAACAGTAGTAGAGAGCTCCATGAAATGGGTTTCCATGGCAGCTGCATCCAAGTCTTACATCACCAGGGCCAACGCAAACTGGTGTTCTTTGGAATGATGAATCATGCTTCAGATGGGGTCTGGGTTTGGCGGTTGCCAGGTGAACGGTACAATTTCATGTTGGGAACGCTTTGTGGATGGCCTCTTCCTGTTCCAACATGACTGCACACCGTTGCACAAAACACAGAAAGACATGGATGAGTGTGCAGGGCTGTCGAGTACTTCCACACCAAACTCAGAGTCCTGACCTCAACCTGACAGAAAACCTTTGGGATGAATTAGAGCAGGGACTGCGAGCCTTCTCGACCAACGTCAGTGTTTGACGTCACAAATGTGCTTCTGGAAGAATGGTGAAAATTCCCATAATCACTCCTAAACCTTGTGGAAAGCTTCCCCATTTCACTAGCTGGGCCCACGGATTAAGAGTGTGATATCACTCAAGTTCATATGTGTGAGAAGGCACACAAGTAAATACTTTTGACAATATGTAGCACATACTGGGTCACATTGAGCGTCCAGAGCACCTCCCTGTGTGCACTCAGCCAACAGCGCTTATCTGCTTTAATGTATGTATAATGCATATAAGCCATCACAGCCATGTATCAACAGGGATGATGGAAGGCAGCAGTGGATGTCAAATACAGGAAGGCCTATTAAGCATGCATTAAAACTGCTGATGGTCCACGTGTATGCAATTCATTTCAGCAAGATAGAACAATATCTATGCCAGGAGAGACTCAGAAGGTCATCAGCAAACAGCGCAACAACAGCGGTGCTCATTACTATTCATTGAAACTGGCATGTAAATTGCAAGAAAAAGCGGTGCATGTGAAGCCCCGACCGCCACAAACCTGCCAAGAGCTAATGAAGAACCTGCGCATCGAGGTGCTGAGAAAACAGACAATGCTGGACTGATGTTTATTAGTTGCTGTGCTCCTACGGCGCCGCAGAAGCTAACCTTAACCTCTGGCATCAGTCTGTTGGCATCAAATGTCCTGGTAAGACCTGTGTGTATTTGTGTGTGTGTGTAGCATTGAATGGCAATGATTACACCTGTATGATATGCTGCCAAACTCAGGCACACACTGAAAAGGTCTGAGCAGGTGCAGAAACTTGTAATCTTAAAGCAGACCCTTTGTGCTATCTGCATATTTCTCACGTTTCAAATCGTGGCCTGTGGGAAAAAATAATTGCCCCCCTTGTTAAATCATGAATTACTTTAACCACATTTTTGGGGGGAAAGCTGAACTCAGTTTCACTAACCACACCCGGGCCTGATTACTGACAGACCTGCTGAATCAAGAAATCGCTTAAATAGAACCTGTCTGACAAAGTGAAGCAGGCTAAAAGATCTCGAAAAAGCAACACATCATGCCATGAGCTAAAGAAACAGCTGAGAAACAACGTCACTAACTTCTACACAGACATTTCTAAGGTTTTGGGACTCCATTGAACCACGATGGGAGCCATTATCCACAACTGAAAACATGGAACATTGTTGAACCTTCCCAGGAGTAGCCAGCCTACCAAAATTACTCCAAGAGCGTATCAACAAATCATCTTGGACAGCGCTCCCCAACCTTTTTTGCGCCACGGACCGGTTTAAACGAGCTGGCCCCAGTGTTTTCTGGCATTTTCAACTCCTCATTGCAGGCATGTCATGTGCCTGCCTGCTTCAAATACTCCACCATAATCCCTGTCCCCAAGAAACTAAGGATCACTGGACTAAATGACCACAGACCTGTGGCTCTGACATCTGTGGTCATGAAGTCATTTGAGCGCCTGGTTCTCTCCTACCTCAAGACCCTCACGGCCCCCCTCCTGGACCCCCTGCAGTTTGCATACAGAGCCAACAGGTCTGTAGACGATGCTATCAACATGGCTCTACACTTCATCCTGCAGCATCTGGACTCCCCAGGAACCTACGCCAGGATCCTGTTTGTGGACTTCAGCTCTGCCTTCAACACCAACCTTTCAGACCATCTCCAAGGCAAGCTTTCCCAGATGAATGTGCCTGATCCCATCTGCCGGTGGATCACTGACTTCCTGACGGACAGGAAGCAGCATGTGAGGCTGGGAAAGAATGTCTCGGACTCCCGGACCATCAGCACCGGCTCCCCTCAGGGCTGTGTTCTTTCTCCTCTGCTCTTCTCCCTGTACCTCCACCCACCAGTCTGTCAAGCTAATCAAGTTTGCAGATGACACCACCGTTATTGGAGTCATCTCGGACGGGGATGAATCTGCCTACAGAAGGGAGGTTGAACGTCTGGTGTCCTGGTGCAGCCACAACGACCTGGTGCTGAATGCCCAGAAGACAGTGGAGATTATTGTGGACTTCAGGAAGCACACAGCCCCACTCCCCCCCATCATCCTGACTGACACCCTCATCACCACTGTGGACTCATTCCGCTTCCTGGGTACCACCATCACCCAGGACCTGAAGTGGGAGCCCACCATCACCTCCGTCATAAAGAAAGCCCAGCAGAGGATGTACTTCCTGAGGCAGCTGAAGAAATTCAACCTGCCAACATGGACGATGATGCAATTCTACACTGGAGTCATCAAGTCCATCCTCACCTCCTCCATCACCGTGTGGTACGCTGGAGCCGCTATCAGGGACAAACAGAGACTGCAGCGTGTTGTGCGCTCTGCCGAGAAGGTGATTGGCTGCAGACTCCCATCTCTGCAGGACCTGTACGCCTCCAGGACACTGGGGCGTGCAGCTCGGATCACAGCTGACCCTTCTCACCCTGGACACAGTCTGTTTGACCTGCTCCCCTCAGGCAGGAGGCTCCAGTCCATTTGCACCAGAACGTCTCGCCATAAGAACAGTTTCTTCCCCTCTGCTGTTGGACTCATGAGCAATAACCACATGACTGTTCGCACCACTAACACGTGACCCTACACTGTGTTCTCTGCATCTGTTCCATTTTCGCACTGATCACCACCTGCATTCATGTATATATCTATCTACTTTGCACTTTTAATTCTTATTTTTATGTTTATTTAAGCGTTATATGACAGTATGTTACCGCAGCAATTTCCTAATGTTGTAAACCTGCTCAACATTTGGCAATAAAACCATTTCTGATTTATGTCTGACAATATTTTCATGGACCGGCCTTTAAGGTGTCGCGAATAAATACAACTAAATATGTCCAGTACCAGTACCAAAAAAAAGAAGATTTATTCATAACACACGGGAAAAGACCCAGGGAAACCGAGTTAACGATAAAAACGATTAAAAAAAATAACAATAAAAGCCGATAAAAACCCCTAAAAACCATCAATTTCACACCCGAGCCTCAACTCTCACGGCCTGGTACCAAACGACTCATGGACCAGTACCGGTCCTTGGCCTGGGGGTTGGGGACCGCTGATCTTAGAGGTCACAAAAGAACCCAGAACAGAATCTAAAGAACTGCAGGCCTCACAGTTAAGGTCAGAGTTCATGATTCAACAATAAGAAAGAGACTGAGCAAAAATGGCATCCATGGGAGAGTTCAAGAAGAAAACCCTCGCTGAGCAAAAACAACACAAAGCATATGTGTTGCATACAAACATCTGGAGGATCCCCAACACATCTGGGAAAATATTCGGTGGACTGACGAGACAAAAGCTGAATGTTTTGGAAGATTTGAGTCCCGTGACATTTGATGTAAAACTAACAGCATTACACAAAAATAACATCATACCAACAGTCAAAAATGGTGGTGGTGGTGTGACGGACAGGGACTGCTTTTTGCCCTGAAGCTCAAAAGCATTTGAGTTAAGTAGTAGAACAATGATCCAGCACACAACAACAAGTCCACCTCTGAATGGCTAAAACATGGTTTTTGGGTGGCCTTGTTGAACTCTGGACTTAAATCCAATTGAGATGCTTTGGTGTGACCTTAAAAAAAGCTCTGAATTGAAATTACTCTGCAAAGAAGAGAGGGCCAAAATTAATCCACAGCGATGTTAAAGACTCGTCGCCAGTTATCAGAAACACTTGATTAAGTTTTTGTCTGCCAAGGATGGCAAACAAACTAAAAATTTGTTTGATAACCTTAAACATGTAAAAATGACAAACATTCAAAAAACTAAGAAATCAGGAAGAGGCCAAATACTTTTTTCCAGTAATGTATGTACGGGCAGGTGGTGCAGAGATGAGGTTACGCATTCTGTAAACCAATTTTGTAGAACAGAAAACTAAAAGCAGCAGAGAAATGAAGAATCGCTTTAATAAAAATGTAAAACATTTTGCTGCATCTGATAGCAAGCTTAACTTCATTCATGTGAGCCTGAGAGAAGGATTACTTACAGTGATATATCAAATCCAGCAGGTTCAGAGCAGTGAAGTATTAGAGATGGCTGTTCCCCCCTGATAGAACATCTGAGAGCAGCACAAACGGCTGACATTCGACTTTTCATGTGTCCAGAGCCTGAAGCTGTTTGGCACAGGCGTGTGTGCCAAAACTAAGACTATAGAGAGGCCAGAGGAGGTTATGTGTATGTCCACGCCAGAGGACTGATTTATCTACTGATAACTCAGCGGTGGTAAATGAGAAACTGAGAGGCTGCTGGCAGATCTCAGGGTCCTCTGGCCTCACAGAAGCTTTATCTTTGGCACACTCTCTGCCACATAAAGCTGCAATATGACGATGACAGGGATTCATATAACAAGCTGATGAGGTACAGCATGTTGGTGGTGTTCATTTATAGACTCTGCATCTGCTTGCAGGTAATTATCCAAAGAACAGGCTTTTAGTTTTAATTCAGTGTTTCGTCTTGTTTTATTTTGTTCTGCTGTATTACAGTTGCTCTTTCTGTCACCTCGTCATGTGTGATGAAACACACGTAACTGCACTAATCTGAATGAAATGAAATTTGAATAGTCTGAACGCTAAATGATGGATGTGAAATCCAGAAAGAATACTTACAGTGGTTTGGAGGTATGGAGGCCCATCTCCCCCCACCACTTCCCCTGCCGGTGGCGGACGCCCTCAGACATCGGTGCGTTGGTGGTTCTCTGTGTCCGGGGGTGGGCGCCCAGGTACCCACCGGCTCACTCCTTGGCGGCTGCTTATTGGGGCCTGGAGCCTGGGGCTCGCCGGGCCACCTGGGATGGGGTGCCCTCGGCCTCACGGCCCGGGGCTCGGCCACTCAGGCACAGCTGGCTGCCGGCGGAGCTCACGGGCACGTCACTGCAACCCCCCCTGGCTTCTGCTCCGCGGCTGCTGAGTGACGCCTCATCTGGGACTCTCCTCAGCTCTTTCTGGGATAGTGGCGCGGCTGCCCCTCTGTTGGTCTTCCTTGGTCTCTTGTGTACTGGGGGCCTCTGGATGTCTGGAGTCTTGATCTCCTCCATACCTGCTTCATGCCCTGGAGGTCGGGGCAGTGGCCCCCCACACCCTCTAGCAGATCGTTACATGAAGGAACCTTTTAAAAACAAGCGTGTCCATGCTCACAGGTGTACACACGGGTGATCACACACACAAACTACACCCTTTTGGGCTCCTACCTCAAAGCACACTGTGCACTGTCGATCTCACGTGCTGCACAATAATGTTTAATATTTAGTATTTACTGTCATATTCCCATATATCATTGTGATGTTGTTTATTACTCTCGTTTTCTTCTGCTTGCTTTCTTTTTCTTTCTCAACAGGTGATCCAGGTGATCGATATATGTATTTTTGTCTGCTTATTCTGTTGGTTTTGGTTTTTGCCCTTTTCCCCGTCCCTCTTCTCAGGTTTTTTCTTTCCTCTTTCTTTCTCCACGTTCTCTCCTCCAGTCAAGTCTGTCCCGTATTCAGCAAGTGAAAATAAAATAAACAATAAAAGTTGAATCAAATGGACCATTACGGCAAGGCTGGGATGGTCCATTTGGTAAAAAGTAAATCCGTTGGGCATCTTTCTTCGCCTTTAGACAATAATTCTGATGGCAAAAGAACCAAACGGGACAGGTTAAAAAAAAAAAAAAAAAAAAAAAAAAAGAATACTTACAGTGTGCTAATACAATTTATTCACATAGCACCATGTGGGGGGGCGTGCAGGGAGGGTGGACGCACCTGCATGGCATCCTTAATCACGCCCACACACAGGGACTGCGGGGTTGGTGTGTGTTGTGGTGTGACGCAAGTCAATAAAATGGCGGAAAATGGCGGTTCCTTACCGGAGCCAGGGAAGGGAGGAGCTGGCCCAGAGGTTGGCCCAAATGGCGGCCGCCCAGCGGGAGCAGGTGGCGGGGGTGCGTCGCCAGCAGGAAGAGCTGCGGGACCAGACCGAGCAGCACCTGGAAAGGATTGGGGAGCTGGCGGCACTGCTCTGGGCCTGGGCACCACCCCCACAGGTGTGTCCCGAAAGCGGTGAAGCGGTGGGGGAGCTGCATGAGGCACCTCAGCAGCTGGAGGTGGCAGACGAGGCGTGCGGGGATCTGCGCCGGCCAGAGGAAGAGGAGCCGCGCGAGGGTCTGATCGATCCGGGAGCAACGGCGGTGACGGAGGAGCCGCGCAAGGAGCCGGAGGTCCCCGTGCCAGCGGAGCCTGCTCAATTGGAGCTGGCAAGCGAGGCGTGCGCCAAGCTTAAGATCGGCGTTCTCGCCAAACCGGCCTCACCTCCACCAGAGGCCGGTGCACGCCGGACATCTGCCCAGCCGCCTGTGAGCTGGGGCTCACGACCGTGCTGGCCGTGCGGTGTCCACCTGCCATGCGGCCGACCTCCGGACCAGCTTCACGGGCGGCCGCCTGAACTCACCTCCTCCCCGTCGCTTGTCCAGGGCCTGGGGGCGCCGACTGTCCACGCTGATTCCATCTCCCGCTCGCGGTGGGGGACTAGGTTCAGCCTCAATCGGGTGATGGGGGTATGTGGGGGGCGTGGTGTGCGGTGCCATGCAGGGAGGGCGGACGCACCTGCACGGCATCCTTAATCACGCCCGCCGAGTTAAAAACACGGGGACTCAGGGGTTGGTGTGTGTTGTGGTGTGATGCAAGTCAATAAAATGGCTGAAAACTATGATCCTTGGACCCGTTGTGTCTCATTCACACCACACACCAGTTGACAACAATGATTATCTAAATGCACTTTATATAACTATATATCTACAACGGTCAAACAGAGCACCAGGAGAGACACTTCAGTTTCTTAGATGTACTCTTGGTCTGATAAGATTTAAGATTTAAGAATTCCGGATCAGGACTTTTTCATACCACGCAGCAGCATGTTAACGACTGACCCTGTGTTTAGATAAACCGTGTCTGTTTTTTCATGTTTGGTCTGTTTTCACCATCTTCTTCTTCTACCTGTGATATGAACTTTGAGAACAATTTAACCCTTCCCTGTAGCAATGTTTTTATATTAGCCTAACCATAGTTAGCAACAGGTAGCACATCATTAGCTCAACTAGAACTAGGCCAACTTTACTAATAACACTCTAAATGTTACAGCTAATTAGATTTCCATATTTTTTACACTCACAATTGTAGCCATGGATTTGTTTTTAGTTTAAAGCATTTCTAAAACAAGACTGTGGTACAGTGATACCACCTTTGGATGGACTAGCTAGCTAACGCACTGCTAACCTAAGCTAATCTGTTTCTCACTGATACCTGGATGCTAAACGCTGATCATTTTATTGGATATGAAAGAATTTGAAGCACATTTAACTCTCAGTGTCACCTCAGTGTTTGTTTCCTTTGGGGAACCAAGTGAACATTAGCGCCTGGCTAATGACATCAGGCTTAATAAGCTAATCGCAGCTTAACTAATAGATGGTTTAAGTTAATCTGATTCATCCCTAACTATCAGTCTTGTTAGAAGGGAAAGTTTGGAGCGTTGGAGTTTCCTGAACCCAAACATGGAGCATGTTGTAGCCAGCATGATGATAATACAGGATATGTTTTCAATGTTTATCACATCTTTTTTCAAAAGACTGTGATGGTAAAAACGATTAGCTCAAGGCTTCAAAAATGGGTCATTGCGAACCAGTGAAAAACGTGGTAGTAGCTTCTGTGGCGGAAATTTGTAAATGGTGGCACCTTTCAACCGTTATCTACAGAGTAAAACAGCCACAACAAATGCTTACACCATATGTTTCAGCTTCTCCCAGTTTGCAGTTAGACAGAAAAAGCACAGCTTCTGAGGTCTTGGATCTTTGGGCAACCAGTATTCTCAGGAGGAGCCAGTGTAACTTAAAGGCATCATGATGGGAAGAGAGATCACACTTTAATAAACTGCTTTAAAAGCTGAATGTGGTGATTTTTATTTTTTAAGAAAAACTGCTAATATGTTAACTGCTACTTTGATACAAGCTTCTGCTCAAAAACGGGATGAATAACGTCAATTTTGCTTTAAATCCTGTTAAATCCACAGGCCATCTCTGACCATCTTTTTTTACTCCTCTGATTTTTTTCTCCTTCTATCTTGTTTCTCCTCATTTTCCCTTTGTCTCCTATATTCTTCCTCAATTTTCTTTTTATTCTCCCTCATGTTTCTTTTTCACTTGTGGCTTTTATAGTCCCCCTACATCCCCCGCATACCTTTCAAGGACAATCTACAGGTAAAGATGTGTTTGCTGCAGCAGCGATCCTGACAGCGCCCACTTTTATCCGGAGACTCAACACAACTTCACTTTGAAATCCATCATGTCTGTTCCTATGGGCTCAGCGTGAGGAACATGCGCGGGGGGTTGAAGGCTGCGTGGTGAGTGTTGCTGGTGCTTCGGTGGAATGATGTCATCATGTCTACCTTAATACCCCCGGAAACTGGGATCCACGTCGGACAGAGTTCAGCACAAATAAGCCAACCATGTCATCCCTCTAACTGGTGAGATTGTGTCTGACAATGGGGGAGGTTAGGGCATGTTTCTGTTCTCACACACACACACACACACTGAAATTCAGGAAAAACTGGGTTGAGCAGCTTTGAGATCAGAATGGATGGATCGTGGCTTCAAGGATCCAGTGTGCAGCATGTGTGGATGAAATCACATCAACATGCCGACTCATTCTTTTATTTTAATCTACGTCCCCTCACATACAGCTCAGTGCTGATAAGGCAGAGGTCCTAATGTGGCCCATATGATCAGAAGTAGCCCATCCTCTGCTGGTCATATCAGTATCAGTGATCTAGGACAGCGATTTCCAAAGCTTGGAATGGGAAGTACCATCCAGGTGGACCCCCAGAGCTCATTCAGATCAATTTTAGGATTTAAGTAAAAGGAAGCCAGGATTGTTAACTATAACGCAGGACTCAGAGTTGTCCTGCGTTATACACAGAGTTGTCATTTTAGCAAGGTTTATTGTTACACAGGTTAAATATGAACAAAAGGTGCAGGAGTGCAGGAGATCACAGGAAGAAGTCTGTTAATGCAGAAAAAAGCTGAGTTGTAGCTTGCATTGATCTCAGAAAGCTCCAGGAGTTCAGCAGTGGTGGATGGTGGGCAGACAGGTGAGCTCTGGCGGGTAAGCAGAGTGAACCAGTCAGCAACTATCTGGTTGATAACGGCTGCTCGAACTGGTACGTGCTGTAATGAGAAAATCAAGAACAGGTGTGAAACTGGGAATCCACCTGAGAGTCTGAGAGAGAAGATAAAAGGAGAACAAGTAAACATTTGACACTGACATAAAGACGAGACCTGTGGTCCTATTAGTGCAAATTATTATGTTAATAAGCATTTTGTAAGGACATCTTGTTACCTTTAATGCTTATTATGACGACCTTAATTTAAAGACTTCCCTCAAACAAAACCATGCTAAGTGACTTAGCATGACAAATACTTGTGTGGTTAAATTCTCCAGCTGTAGAAAAGAGCAACACACAGATGCATCTCTAAGCACTTCAATGGGAAACCTCCCTTGTGTGCAGTCAATGACAAGGTTCCCAAACTGAAACGTCTAAACAAACTGCACTGCCGGAGCTGTCCTCGAAGGTGACGGCGGCAGTGGAAAACCCATCCAAGCTGCCAAGGCCTTTAAAACAGCTTTGGGTCAGAGGACAGCAGAAGAAGAGAACAATCAGGAGCATCACAGAGGCATCAGGAGCATCACAGAGGCAGCAGGAGAGGCGGAAAGACAGCTCTGGATCACGGATGGCAACCAAGACATGGCCTGATTGCCCCTGGCTACACTGGATAGGCAAGGTGTGTTGAAAGATGCGAAACACTTCGTGACCCCGGGTGATGGTGTGTATTTAAAGGTGTGGACAGTGTAAACATAAGTCCCCTGGAGCGTCAGAAAAAAGAAAGTATGAATTTTTAAACCAGGTGGCAACCTCCAGGGCTGAGGGCTGAAAAATAAAGCCAACATGGACATGAAAAAAAATTCTCTCATGACCACCGAAGGCCAAAACAGAGTCAATCCCTACAGACTCCCATGTTAAACTTCCAAACTTTTATGTGGGTGAGATGCCACCACTTCATAAAACTTCCTAAAAGTTTGCTTTCCAAACTGCAGGAAACACTCACCTTCAAGTAGTAGTGAGGCTCCACCCACTTTTAGCAAAATTCTTCTGATGAGGGGCATCCAATCAGGGGAAAGGTAAAAGGGGTGGAGCTAAAGCAGCTTTTTTCAGACAGAGGATTAAAGTATAAGATATATGACGATCTAAAATAAGGACCAACTCCTCTAAGTGAACTTTTTGTATAACATTGCACGTGTTTGAGCATATGGGAAACTCAAAAACTGAAATTTAAGGCTGAATGGAAAAAATATCTTGGAGCTAACAAGAGGAGCTGACGTTTGAAGGATGTAATGTTCAGTCAGGCTTCCTCACAGAACATTTTAATCCATTAATTCAGTTAAAATGCAACAGATTTACAAATTGAGAGAAATTGTTTTCCATTCCTTGTTTGTAATTTGGGATGACAAGCTGAGTGTTTTTCTACCCCCAAAAAATCTAACTGTGTGCTGCTTTGTTGTCTCAACCGAATAATGTGTTTTGGTAAAAAGGCTCCCATGAAGCACAGTGCAGCTTCAATCAAAGATGGAAATTGTTGCAGCGACAAATTTTGAACTAATCAGGCAGCTTCACCTCAATTTTTAATGATTGTGACTCCTTGATAAGACCTCGTAGGATCTTACCTGGTACATTATCACTGCAGCAGACTGGCAGTGGTTATCAACTGTGTCAGGGTTAGTATAGGCACCAAAACACAACTCACAAGCAAAAAACTCAATTTAACACCAAATTTAACACCAAATTTATTTTAACTACAAAAAAGATTTTAATTAGGAAAAAAAAAAATTAAATATTAAACAAAACCTCACAAAAACAAAAGAAATGACAAACATTAAGAAAAACAACAGAAACAACAACCTACAAAATGAAAATCACAATATTTTACAGCAAAGGAAAAAAACAGAATTCACATCCAATGAAAAAGCAGCAAAATAAATTTAATAAAACACAACAAACAGTCCAAATATTTTAGAAAGGATGAGAAAACACAAGTTGACATGAAATTTCACACAACAAGTAACATAGAAGATCACAGCTTTATTAAAAAAAAATTAAAATTAAACCTTTTTAAAACTAATTCAGAAAGCACAACTTTTCAAACGTAGCTCACAGATGTCGAAGTCCAGTCCTCACAGGCCGGTGTCCTGAAACTTTTCCATGTGTCTGTGTTGCAACACACCAGAATACAATTAGTAGGTCATTAGCAAGACTCTATATAACTTGCCTGCATGCTGAGGTGGCAATTCAGCCATTTGATTCATGTTACAGCAGCTCATGAGTGAGTGAACATAAATGCAATAAAAGTACTGTTAGAAGTACTTTATTTTTTTAACTTACACTTTCATTTCAATTTACTTGAGTAGGGCTATGGGTTGTCACCTCTGCATCCAGTCAAGTCTTGCTAATGATCTACTAATTTTATTACTGTGTGTTGCAGCAGAGACACATGGAAAAGTTTCAGGATGCCGGCCCTCGAGGACTGGAGTTCGATGCCCCTGAGTCATAAAAGGAACCAAACTCTTTGACAAAAAATGGAGGCAGATGGCAGAGTTCAGAAAAGCAACATTATCGATAACTAAAACACATAAGTGTAACTGTTGAAAACAGAACATGACAAAGTCCATGATAGTATCGATACCAGTTCTGGTATTGGTGTCGGATCAATACAAACGCGATGAGATCGATACTTTGTTTTTATCCTCTAAGTTCAGCACGTAGCCCACTTTTGTTGAATAAATTATTTTTTGGGAAATAAAAAAATATACCTGAAACTATGAAAACTGTCTGAACCTTTTCGTGTTGACTGTCATGTCTGTTTTATTTACACCCTAAAGCACAGTCGGTGTCAACAGAAGTGGACCGGCACATTTACATCCCAGGTCTCCAAAAAAACACTGAGTAAAAAACAGAGATTTAGTGTTTATTAAAGTCTGTTCAGACTTTGCAAACTGATAATGATTCATCTCACAAATCACAACAGTTTTTGGCCGATAAGCTGCATTTATAGGTTAAAAGTATTGGTATCGGTGTTGGTCCTGTATGTACTTGGTATCAGATCGATTATCGCACATGACTAAAATGGATTTCCTCCCAAGCCGTCCAAGCTAAAAATAGAAGTAATTTCAATAAACATTAATTATTTTGACACATTTGGAAATGTTGTTTTTTATCAAATGTTTTTGGTTTGTGTTGTTGTGTTTTGTAAAGGTAAATAAAGGTGATGATCAAACGTTCGGAGCGCAGTCTGAATTAGCTGATCTCCCATCTGAGATCAACTTTTACAGGCAGCTCAGAAACCTTCTCCCTGGAAGTCCAGTTCTGACCACTTGCATTAACCTTTGTTACAAATTTAAGGTGGCGGGTCATCACTGGTGACAGGAGCGGGGTCTCTGGCTACGACGTGGAAGAATCTGCAGTTTTCTGAGCTCAGAGGCAGCGAATCAGGTGGGAAACGAAACCAGAAACATGCTTTTTTCTTCTTTAACATTCAGTGTTGTGTAAGGTGAGTTCTGCTACAACATCCTGAGATATCTGAGGCAGGAAATGATCCACTGTGTACCTCACAGTAAGAAAAAAGTGTCAGTTTGCGCTTGGAGCAGAGCACATTAAAAACACAGGAAGCTTTTTTTTTGCCACACTAGCCCAATTTTTGGTTCCCGCCTGCACTGTTTGTTAGATTTACCTCCGCGTGACTTCGTCCACTTCCCACTTCCTTTGACACACGGGAGGAACTCCAACCTCCATCACAAAGGCGTAATTACAAGGAGACATGAGGAGCCAGCTTTAAATCAGGCTTTTCATGTTAGAGAACCAGACTCTTTGCAGAGCAGCAGAAGTGACTGGAGCGTTGCTTCTATATAAATACATCAACACACTGAGAAAATCATCATGTGGACTCTTATTTTTGTTCCTACTATAACCTGACAGTGGATGTGACGGTTTATGATGGCACTGTCACAAACAGTGTGCTTTGTGCAGCCCTCACTCACAGTTTATTTTTGGATATGCAGTCTATAGCTTTATTCTAGCCGGGCCTCATATTTTTGGACCATAAACACAACATCGAGTACACTTTTAGGGAAATTGCTCCTGACGGATTGCGGCTCTAGTGACTCACATTTTGCAGGCTGATAAACACAACACGTGCAGGACGCTGCAGGAAGTACAGGAAGGTTAAGACGGTCTGACAAGCTCAACTGTACACATACTTAACGTCACTGTCAACACGGAGTCAGCTGTAATCAGGTGAAAGCAGGAAGCACTGCATGCTAATCAGCATCGGATTCACTCTGCCCGCGTCTCATTCTCCCGCTTTTTCGCGTCGGCTCCCTTCATCACAGCTTCTCCACCTCATCAAATCATAAAGCACATCTGCAGCAAAACAACTGCAATCATGCAGGAAGTAAAAGCGTCTCCGGAGTTGACTTCTGCAGTGTTTTTGTAGAAAATCGATTGAAATATGGCTCAGAGTAGCCGCTGATGACAGCTTTGCACACTTTTGGAACGGGACCATGACTCGCTTTCAGTTTAAAGCCACCATATCCATAAAAAGGCTCCTTACACCAAAGGTGTGCGCACTAAAACTCCAGACCGACAACATCGCAGTGATAAAGTTGTGTTTTTGACACTATTTTGGAAGGACAAACGAAGCTGAAGGAAATTTTTCAATCTATTTATTGAAATGTGATGCACAGATTGTTGTGCATACCTGCGGGGGACGTATGGCAGGGAAAGGAGGACCAGCTACAATTTTCAACCAGTAGAAGAGGCCACGTCACGACTGATCCAGATGCTAATTTCAGGAAGCGGTGGCAGATTACTCGTTTTCATCCATGGAAAATCTGTCGGGATTCCTCCTGCGTCTCATTATCACGGGCACGGTGTCCTCTGGTGTTGTGGAAGTCTTCCTGCTGTGAGATAATGGTCCTGTTTGTTTTAGAGAAATCTGCATTTCATCTACAAGACCTCAGTTTGTCCCGTTGGGACCTTGGTGTTTTCTTTTCCCACTTACTTTTGACATTCACTTCCACGTGTTTGTTTAGTTTAGTTGGGAAAAAGGTACGGTGGCCCTGAAGTGCAAACCACAAAAACAAATCACAAAACGCACAACAAATTGAAAAGCGCAAAAACAAATTGAAAAGCGCAACAACAAATCACTTAACACAAAAACAAATTGAAAAGCGCAACAACAAATCACTTAACACAAAAACAAATTGAAAAGCGCAACAACAAATCACTTAACGCAAAAACAAATTGAAAAGCGCAACAACAAATCACTTAACACAAAAACAAATTGAAAAGCGCAACAACAAATCACTTAACACAAAAACAAATTGAAAAGCGCAACAACAAATCACTTAACGCAAAAACAAATTGAAAAGCGCAACAACAAATTCACTAAACGCAAAAACAAATTGAAAAGCGCAAAAACAAATTCACTTAACGCAAAAACAAATTGAAAAGCGCAAAAACAAATTCACTAAACGCAAAAACAAATTGAAAAGCGCAAAAACAAATTGAAAAGCGCAAAAACAAATTCACTAAACGCAAAAACAAATTGAAAAGCGCAAAAACAAAAACCAAACCGGAAGAGGTAGGTACCAATGCTGCAACAACAGGCATCACTGATTGGATGATGGATCCGGTAGCCTTTTGAACCGGAAGTTGTTCTGCCGAACGTGGTTATGAGAAAGAGCAGTCAACGGCTGTATCCCAATTCAGGGTCTGCAGCCTTAAAGTACCCGGCCTCAACGATCCTCAAGGGCCGCGTACTCAAAGACCGCTAAGGCCGGAAGTGCGAGGCTTGTGAAATGGGACGGTCTAGCCTCCGTCGCGCTGCCCAGGTTGCCTAGCAACCATAACACCAACCGCTGGAAACGTTTCATACAGCTTTGACGGAAATGAAGGAGAACATATTTTGTTCGTGTGTTTGTTTCTACACGAGCTTTGTGTGATTTAATAAGTATCTGAGGCTGAGACCACAGGACTGTAAAATATGATTGCTGGCCTTCATATCTGTACTGAACAGTCATTTAAGATTAGCTAGTAAATAACAATTAGCTAATGTTGTTCATGAGACTAAAGTCAGTGTAAATATGATATGGCCAATATTATAGTTATTATATTAATCATAAGTTATTACAGCAGTGAGTTTGAACTCTCAAATCACATCACTTCTATTGTCACATCACATGTGCAGGTACACTGGTACAGCACATGTGAGTGAAATTCATGTGAGTGAACTCTGTGTCTAATACTGAGCTTCAGTAAAGATTCAAGTTGCAGTTATTTATGTCCTATCACCTTAAATCTTCACTCAAAGACAAGTATCTCTGACAGTGTATATGTAGATGTATTATATATAAGAGACAAACATTGTTCTTTCAATATGTTGGCATTACTAAATTTGGCTCAATGCTTACATATATGTGTAAAAAGAAAATGTACGAGCTGTGATAACTGTTTCTGATAGAATGAAGATCAGACTGACATATGAAATATTCCTTTATTGGGTGAGAAAATCAGACCATGTCATAACTGCTTTAAGTCATACAGAATAGATATCAGAGCCTTAAACAGGCTGACTTCTGCTAAATGGGTCAAACTGGGCAGAAAGTAAACAAACACATAACATCCTTATAGAATATGATGTAACACTATAGATCAACTTACCTCAGAATATATAAAGCATATAAACAATTACAGCAATATGATGCAACAAACACAGCAGTGCTACTAATCCAAAATACTCAAAGCTTCATAGAACTGAAACAAACATTTATTTTTAGCTCCATTCTGCTGCTGATACATACTTTAGGTTTCTGAATATGAAACTTGTTGCTGCCTTTCATAGTGTGTAACTTGAAGGCCCTGAGTACTTTCTCCCACACTGAAAACACTGGAATGATCAAATTATTTGAACATTACCTAATAATGATTCAGGACAGACAATTAGTTATGTTAAACTTTCCTAGCAGTCCTTCACAAACAGGGAACAGTCTGTCTATTCTCTCCATCTGTCAGCTGCTGCTGGCTCTTCCTCCTCCTCTTCCTCACACACTGCTGAGTTTGTCCTGGTGGATCATCAGGGGTGCAAAGCCTCACAGATGATGTGCAGCAGTGGGTCCCTCAGTCTGCCCTCACTCTGGACACTTGCAGTTGTCACACATGGAAATCAAATGTGTGATAAGCTGCAGGATTCAAACACAAGTGTAACTTATAAATACATGTTCATACTTTTATTCCACAATCAGAGAGAAAGAATCAGAGAGAGAGTGCAGGACAGACAGACAGGTGACAGTCTCAGGTGTATACACTGCTACAAAACAGCACAAGAGAAGGAGGATTTAGTGTTTGTGTTATTACGAGTGCTAAACAAGAAGAGTTCCCAGATGGTACAGTGGACACATGTGTGACTCCTGTGATTAAAGCATCTTTCTTTCAGCTTAATGAGTGAACCGTCAGCTCGTTCAAACACACGTTAAAGTCCGTTTGGCTCGACACCACCGAACAGAGGCAGCAATATAACATAGCTAACATTAACAGTGCAGTGAATCCTGCTTGTGCCGTCATATTCAGGACTACAAACCGAGCAGCATCACTGACTTTCAGCTTGTTGTGTTTGTGGATATATGACTGACTTTAATTATCCATAAAATCATCACATTCTCTGTAAGATTAAGGTCAGCTATTGTATTATTATATTTTAAAGGCTTTAAAACCAAGTTACCGCTGAAAGTACAAACATCGCTAATGGCAAATAACTTTGCCGACATGTGGCCAACAGTAATGTTTTAATGTTCCTCATTATTAAACATCTGCACATAAAAAAGTGACATAATATTCAGTACTTACGTTTAACAGTTTACTCTTCGGCCGCTACGCTTCTGCCGTCTGCGGCAAAATTATCCACAGTGACTGCCGCGCTATGAATTGTGGGATATGTTGGGCCACGAAGTCTACACCGCCACAGCCTTAAAATTCAGGGAAATGAAGGCCGCATTTCAGGGCCGCATTTCGAGCAGCCTTTGAATTGGGACAGCCTTCGGCGCGCCGCTGTGACGTAATCGGCCTTAAAATGCAGCCTTTAAGGCTGCAGACCCTGAACTGGGATACAGCCAACATGTTTTGTGGAAAAAAGTTGGTAGAGCAGTCACCAAACTTCCGAACAGAACAACTTCCGGTTCAAAAGGCTACCGGATCCATCATCCAATCAGTGATGCCTGTTGTTGCAGCATTGGTACCTACCTCTTCCGGTTTGGTTTTTGTTGTTGCGCTTTTCAATTTGTTTTTGCGTTTAGTGAATTTGTTTTTGCGCTTTTCAATTTGTTTTTGCGTTTAGTGAATTTGTTTTTGCGCTTTTCAATTTGTTTTTGCATTAAGTGAATTTGTTGTTGCGCTTTTCAATTTGTTTTTGCATTAAGTGAATTTGTTGTTGCGCTTTTCAATTTGTTTTTGCGTTTAGTGAATTTGTTTTTGCGCTTTTCAATTTGTTTTTGCATTAAGTGAATTTGTTTTTGCGCTTTTCAATTTGTTTTTGCATTAAGTGAATTTGTTGTTGCGCTTTTCAATTTGTTTTTGCATTAAGTGAATTTGTTGTTGCGCTTTTCAATTTGTTTTTGCATTAAGTGAATTTGTTGTTGCGCTTTTCAATTTGTTTTTGCGTTAAGTGATTTGTTGTTGCGCTTTTCAATTTGTTTTTGTGTTAAGTGATTTGTTGTTGCGCTTTTCAATTTGTTTTTGCGTTAAGTGATTTGTTTTTGCGCTTTTCAATTTGTTTTTGCGCTTTTCAATTTGTTGTGCGTTTTGTGATTTGTTTTTGTGGTTTGCACTTCAGGGCCACCGTAACAAGGAGTAAAAACAAAGCACCCCTTCACAGCAGTAACCTTTGGGGACTGGATGTCAAAAGCAGCCATGTTCCTATAGATGCTGAAAAGAGCTTTATTGGGTTTGAGGTCTGAAAAGAAGTGAAAAGAAATCCTTTGGGGTAGGTCCTAAAAACTATTGTGTTTAGGCTCTACTGCTTTGTGATACTGCAAATTTTTGATACAGATCCAATACCAAGTAATTACAGGGCAAGTATTGCAGACACCGATTTAAATGACCACTGAAGCATTTCTACGTTCCACAATAAAAAACACCATCAGGTGCCAAACCAACAAAAGATTGCTGTTGTTCAAATAAAGTGTCAAACACGTCCCAATCAAACACTGTGTGGGTCCGTTTGTGCCACAGCTATAAACAAAATAGACGTGAAAGTCAACACAAAAAGACAAGTGTCAGCAGTGGCGTCACCCAGAGACGCCAAACAGCTGTGTGGGTAAACGAGCCAACCTGAGGTCCTGATAAAATGGCACTAAGTGAGGCCCCGGGATCAGAGCAGGTTGGTTCTGGTGAGTGCACAGTCTGTTGTGCTCGCTTTGAAAACCAGTCTACACCAATACACACAGTTTACTCCCATAAGAATCCAAACTACACGTGGCTGCATCGCAGCACAGTTAAAAGAGAAGTTAAATAATATTTTAATTTTACTTTAAGTTTCTGAGCTCACACTCAACAATGGAAACAGTAAAAATTAACTTGATTCATTTCTCGCATTGCTGAAATGAACTTTGGCCCACTCTGGGCACCTCGACATTACACAGTCACGCCAGCAAAGGCTGGAATATCACACAGTACGCTTCCTTATTAACTGCTTACAGCCTCACCTCAGTGTTTACAGCATGACCTCGGGACAGGAGACAGAGCGAGCGCATTAGCCTGAAGGGAGCCAGAGACCGACTCCGAGTGTACTGTGGTGATTCCGAGATGAGGGTCAGGACCCCGAGCGCCTCTCAGGGCGGACACCGGCAGGTCGTTTTTATAAAAAACCTGTTTTTATGTAATGAGCTCTGATCCCAGGCGCTCCCACTGAGACCCGATTCAAAATGCAAAAGTTTCAGGGCCTAATTTCCATCTCTCAAAAAAAAAAAAGGTCCAGGGATGTCCAGAAGTCTGAACGGGGTTTCCTTCTGTGGTTTGGAAGCTTGATTTCATCATTATTTCAAGTGGGCACGCTAAAAAGAGTGAACCAAGGAGTTCGGAGATACAGATTCTTATTGGAATAAACTTTAATCTGAGGCGCTGCATCGCAAACAGTCCAGACGTGGTTTAAGTGCAGACTTTCAGCTTTAATTCAAAGGTTTTGTCAAGAGTATTGAATGACCTGTTCAGGAATTACAGACCTTTTTGTCCACAGTTTCTCACTTTTAGAGGCTCTTCTTTCACATTTTGATGGTTTGATGTAAAATCCACTTTGGTGGCTTTAAAGAGGCGAAATTAGAAAAAGTCGTGTTATTCTCCAAATACTTATGAACACCTTTTTTTCTGAGGTGTCTCACTTCTGTCTACCCAGACACGCTCTCTTGTATTATTTCTCTGTCTCTCTTCCAGATCCATCTACAGTATCTATAATGGTTTCCACACTCTGGGGCATTTTGTTCTTTTTTTTAACGAGCAGAGCGTGGGATTAATGTTTGCCAGCTGGAGGCAAACGGTCGTCTGGGGAGTTACCTGTCAGGACCCTGCAGTGGTTTGGGCCTCTCTGCGGGGCGATGGATGTTACATAACAGCAGGACACGTCACTTTGGAGGAATGTGGGAAATGGGAGGGGGTGTTCGAGGAGGAGTGGACCGCCTCTGTGTGATACCCAGACATGAGTCACAGGGAGATGAAAATGGGTCAGTAGAAATCAACCTGAAGAAATGCTCCAGTTACACAACGTGCTGTGGCGTGCAGACAATGAGACGGTTGCATGCAAATGAGTTCTGTCCAGTGTGTACGGCTTTCTGTACCTCCTACACAAAACATTCAGCGAATGGGTCATCAGCTGACCAATAAGGGATAGCGTTGGCATGCATTCAGTGTGATTAGGCCTAATATGAACAATGTTCTGCTTTAACACACTAGAAACAAATGCTATCTGCAAACAGTTTGCAACAATATGGCTGCCACTGCTGAAGCCTCTCAGTATTAGCACTCGAACGAGTTTTATTAGGCAGTGGGAACAGATCCTAATGATGCACGCCAGCCGAAGCACACGTCACACTGAGCTGAGCTGAGGTCAGACCGTGCCACGTTCAGAGTTACACCGCATAAGACCCAACAGCTACATCTCAGACAGGCCTGAGTTAGCATGTTAAAGGTTAAAGTTCATGAGAGGACAGTTAGAATAGGACTGAACCGTTTTTTTTGGAAAAATTCCAGAGAGAAAGCTTCGTCTCTTTAAAAGAAACCTGAAAGTACAGTCATGGAATGTCATTTGGACAAACGAGACCAAGCACCATGCAATTTATACAGCTGACAGCATCGGCCTGACTTTAAAGGTACTTTTTGTAAATCCTTGTTTAATGAGAATCTGACCTTCTAAAATTAACTATCAACAGAATGTAACAACAATTTTAACTTTATGTCCACGATGTTTGTATATTATCATGCAGAGATACCAGTTTGAACCACAAGGTGGTGCAGTGAGTCAGTGGTTCGATCACGAAACATTCACAGACATTGCAGCAGTCTGGTAGTTAGAACAGTCTCCTTTCTAAGACCATTATTACGAATTATGTTCAAAGCACAGACTCCAATACTGTTTATGGTTCAAAACTATACTAAAACTTTGGTCAAACTGCTGCCATGCATTGAGCACTGAGTTTTAACAGCAGGTGGGCGGGGCTTCTGTTCTTACTGAGGCTTAGTATGGACTCTACATGCGCACTGTCCAGCTTCTTTCTGACTGCTACTGAAACTGTGAAAAGTTCAACACAAACCGGAAACCAGACTGTTTACCTTCAAAATAAAAGTTGCCCCTTTTGAAATATGTTGGCTGCCAAGCAGAGCTTTTACTTGAAAGTGAGGCTTCTCCATTTCTTTGCACCGCACTTTTCCAGGTTTTGTACTACTGGGCTAGTAGTTAGAGAGTAATTGCGGACAAGCATGACCAACCAAACAACCGTGGCAACCGCGTGTTTTGCTCCAGGAGCCACCGCCAACCAGTCGGGGAAAACTCATTCATCCTTGGGAGATATGTCCCAACATGGTGGACAAATCTCGAGCCATGTGTGCGTGATGTCACATGAGAAACCTGAATAGCCAGATCTGTGTGGCTGAGGTGACCGTATAAGGAAAGTCTGTGACTGTGTTTAGAGCAGTGAAGCCTGAGCTTGCACGTGCACTGCCATGTTTGATGTGAACACCAAGAGTAAGAGCACACAAATGAAGAATACTAAAAGCGTGTTTCCTTTGAAAGATGAACTATTTTTATCTCATTAAATACAAAAATATGTAGAAAAAACAATCGCTCTCATCCTTGATGACTTCTGCCTCTGACTGGCATCTTTTTTATAAGTTAACCAGGATGTGTTGACAAAAAAAAGGAAAAACAAATGGACGGGTCTTCATTGGCTCGTCACTGCCACGTGCACCTGTGCTCCTGCTGCTTTCAGACATGCTGAATGTGAATGCTTCCTGAGCCACAAGGTCAGACAGACGGTGGCAGTGTTCAGACAGCTCACACACTCACACACACACACACTCACACACACACACAAGAGGGACGAGAGTCTTAAATTATTCAGGAGTAGACAAAACCTAGAGTCGGTAACTTTTCCGAGTGTGAAAGAGAAGGCTTCTCTGTCAGCAGGCTCCCTCGGGGACGCAAACCTCTTCACATTCTGACCATTCAGGCTGAGCTTCCTGTTGGAGGGAGCAGCAGTGGTGCTCTGTGAGCGGACGCAACAACAACAAAAAACGCCTGCGAAATTGCAGCAAGACATTTTTAGGTGCAGGACTGAAACAAGCCTGCAGGATTTGACCGACTTTAACATCAGACTCAAACATTTTTGAGTCTCAAACATTTTTGAGTCTGATGGTGTTTTTTTTTCTTTGCATTGTCTTTATTTAAGAACATCAAATGCTGCTTATTTATTTGGCCATGCTTATCATCAAAAGCCCAAAATAGACTCTGTGTCCTCTGCTGCTGTAAATGCAGTTTCTGAGGTTTTTTCTCAGAATAAAGAATAATATTCTGGGTCAGTCTCTGAATTATGAAGCGGTCCTGGCAGGGCACTCTCTGCTGCATATACAAACGTGCATCATTATGATCGCCTCACTGAGCCTCGATTTCTGTCAGGATATTTCAGAGTAGGTTGGAATGATCATTAAAATGCTGACGCACTGCAGGTTGTCTCCTCAGATTGAAGCTGCAGGATGAACATTGCGAGGCGAACGCTCTGTGCAGCGTGCTCCTTTGTTTTAGGAAGGTCCTGTTCCAAAGGGAACTTCCATATAATCCAGGTTTACAGTTGGAACTTCAGAAGAAGTGCTGCAGAGCTGCAACTCGGTTTAGTAATAATGGGTAGTTGAATATAATCAGCCATGATTGTAGGGAACAGCAGTAGCAGGATGCTTTTCAGATCCCTGAGTGAGAACTAGAACTCAGGAGGAAAGCTTGTTCTCATTTCCAGGCTGTTTAGTCTCAGGTGTCTAACAAATACAAAGGTCACACAGGCCTACAGACCTCCTGGAGACTTCCACTCGTTAGAGAAGATGGTCGCTGGCAGTCGCTGGATGAACAGGATGCCTGTGTCCTGAACAGGAAACCTCCTCGCGATTTCTCACAGACACTGACGGAGCACGAACATCCACTGCTGTACCAGCATATCCCTCGGTTTCATTTGAGCAAATCAGGTCATTCGACGGAAAGTTTTGGAGTGTCACGTAGTTATTTAAAATTTTAGAATTCAAATGTTTTTATTTAGATAAAGAAAAACAAGAAACCAGGTAAAACATCTGTAATTTTGCTTCTTTCATGTTTGGCTGATTCCAGATGTGAGAGTCACAGTCAGCGATCATGAGGCCCCTACAGTATTTTGTGTCAATGTTTTAAGGACTAAATTATTACTTGGAGTGCAGAAAAATGAAAATTTTATTATTTAAAACCTGTAATGTTATGTAAAAGACTTTAACACTAGAATGTTGTTGCAAAAATAAAATTGATCATTGTTTTCTTCTGAACCTCGTACGTAATATTTGATAGAAAGAATCATATAATCTTCTGTCTTAGCTTGAACTTGTAGTTTCTACCTTCAGGGTTTTTTGTTCTATACACATCTATCAACAGCTGACCTTACAGTCAGTAACTGAATGAACCTGTTCAGGCTCGTGATTTTACTGGAAGCTACTTTTTTGTCCTATTTTTTTTACTTTGAACAGAGATATTCGTGAAAACTTGATGTCTTTACTTTGTTTTTGTTGTGTCTGTTTTTTTTCTTTTTTTTAGTTCAAAATAAAAACTCTGTTCTATTGTGAAGCTATAAATAACTGTACAATTTTTACATGTAGCCATGGCGATGAAGTTATCTTTCATCGTTTTTAATCATCCGTTTTATCCTTGTTAATACCTCTCAGGTCTAATTTAGCACCTGGCCCTCACTGACTGCAGTGAGCTTAAAGGATCATGTTTCTGATGTCACTGGACAAAAAAAATCCATCAAAACCTTTCAGCATATTGAAATGTAAGCTTTTGGAGAGGAATTGAGACTCCAGATCATCTAATTAACACAAACTAAGATGAAGTGCTGCAGTAAGTTTAGAAGAGCACTTGTGTCTGAGTGAGGGGGGTTAGAATCCCATTTGAAGCCAGAAGTTAGCATCGTGTTAGGCCTTAGAGTCGGCCATACGAGCTGCACTGTTTCAGGGTTCAAGCCTTGACTACAGCTACAGGTAATTCTTGACTGTCAGCATGTCGCAGTGCTGTGGTCCATCCAACCAACCATCCATTCAACTTCCAGTCTGGATCCTGCCAGTGGCTATACTCAGTTTTCCTCGGAGGTGGAAGCCAGAGGGAGGAAGCTCTGTGACCTTCAATCAAACATCCAGTACACCCAACAAGGGCACCCAGGCGACCTCATCCTTAGCTTTCTATAAGTCGACAAAACACACGCAGACTGGATGGTGAAACTCCCACGGCCCTTCCAGAGGTAAACATCTGGTCCACAGCCAAGATGGAGTCCGCACTGCTCCTCCAGGATCCAGGGTTCGACGGTTGGCTGAAACATGATTTCCATCACCCTGGAGTAAACATTTCCCAGGGAAGCTGAGCGGCGTGACACACATCGATAATTGGAGCACACCCTCCGGTCCTCCTTTTTGAAAAGTTGACCAACAATTGTACTGTTTCATCATTTCATTTTGTCATTTTGTTTTGTTTTGTTGTCTTTTCTAGATTTTAGTCTTCTGTGCCTTGAACTCTTTACCAAGTAATCCTGGAAGCAGCTGCCATTGGAAAAACCTGGAACTGACGAATGGTCGTTAAACCACATCACTGTTGATCTACACAGAGGTGTCAAAACTCATAAGTGCGCTAAGGGGGCAGGGAGGTCGTCAAAGGTCTTCACGAAACAGTGAAAGCATGTCAGCTCATCAACAGTACCAAAGGATCTGGGTAACTACATGCAGTGAGCTTATTCCTGCACTGCTATAATCCTTCAACATGTTTATTCCAGGCAGTTTAGTATGTCTTTATTCTGAAAAGACAAAGAGACCTTTTGTAAAGACGTCCTTCTTGGTGATTGATTTTGACTGGTTTGTGGGCAAAGGTGAAGGGAAAAAAGCTGTTTGTCCTTCCAGTTCGTAAGTTTGCGTCTTCCTGATGTGATTTCAGGGGATAAAATGTGTTTAGTATTGATCCTCGGAGCATTATTCCCTCCACTCAGCCCGAGGTGGAGAGTGTCAGAGCAGTCGGTTAACCAGTCACATCAAAGTCATTCAGTCACTCAGTGCCTTACTCGCTTTTTTAGCTGCATTCATGTAATGTGAGAATCACTTCTCAAAACTAGTTTAAGACTGTCAAAAATCCAAACTGCAATCATGACACACGATTTATTAATAATGCAGAAGAGGAGGAAAATGTGTCTGCTTTTTAAAGCAACTTTTACCAGATTTAATGGATTTCCTGACAATAAAAAGCGGTTTCAACTCTTCAGCCTGGCTGTCAGGTGAAGCTGTCTGATAATATGAAGACTCATTACTTTCTAGCCTTCTGATGTAGGACGTCCTGGAAGTCCATCAGTAGAATGACATTAAAGCTGAATTTGAGGCGAGATGCATACGTAATATGATTCAGGTGTTAGTGCTGGTTCAGTGGAGCCAAACAAATCCTGTTTAGTCAAATACTCCAGCTCAGCTGATCCAATCACAGTTTACAAACATCTCTAACAGTGAAAAATGAGGTTGTCGCTTGTACACTGTGACTCGACAATGATCTTTGCAGCAAAAAAATGTAATAGCAGAAATATATTTTGACAAATGCTGACTGATAATTGGTGCTTTTGAGCTTGATTTGTCAGAGACAGACAACCATTTACAACATTTACAACACCATAATCGCAGACATCCTCACCACTAAACTGGACCACCTGCAGTTACCACTGCCACCTGCTCCTGGATCAAAGACTTCCTAACCAACCGGACTCAATCAGTCTGACTCGGCCCCCCATCATAGCTGTACACCTACGACTGCACACCAACCCACCCAACCAATGTCACTGTAAAGTGACATCACAGTGGTTGGACAACTCTCTGATGAAGATCAAACAGCGTACAGGTCAGAGAAAGAGAACTTGCCGCACTGGTGTTCAGAAATAACCTGAAGTTGGACATCCTTAAAACAACAGAACTCATTATGGACTTCAGGTCCACCCCCCTCTCATTATAAATGGAGAACAGAATCTATCTCCACCTTCAGGTTTCTGGACACCCACATCAACACTGATCTCACCTGGACCCAGAACACCATCACCCTGGTAAAGGAGGCCCAGCAGCTGCACTTCCTCCGTGTCCTGAGGATGAACAACCTGGCCCAGAAGCTCCTGCTGGCCTTACTGTTCCTCAGTGGAGAGCATGCTCTCCTACTGCCTGGGTGTTTAGGGTTAGGGGGCCACAACAGGAAGAGTGCGCAGGGGGTAATTAACACTGCCAAAAAATCACTGGCTGCCTCCAGGGGTGGCAGAGAGAGACAGATTTGTCGGAGACAGATAACCTTTTACGAGATTTACAACATCATAACCCAAAATAAAGGCCCCGCACAGATTCAAACACAGGACCTTCTTGCTGTGAGGCAACCGTGCTAACAACCACACCACCAAGTTGCCTGGTAAAGACCCTTCAACATGACTAAGAAATTTCAACAGTAACATGAACCCCTCTGAACAAGTACATAATCTCTAGTTTGTAGTTTTGGTCACATTTGTTTTATACCATAAAAGCTGCTGATAACTGTAATTCTTGCTCTTTTTCTTACTATCAAGCCGTGGACTATTTGTAAAAAGTTACAGTTTAGGTTTCCTTATGCTCACTGTAATAGGACTTCAAGACCTCACAAAATTCCAAAAATATGAGAAAGTAGTTTTCAAACATGCAGACTATGAGAATAATCTACCAGTCCACTATCTAGTGTCTCACCCACGATGCAGAGAAGGTCCTCTATGCAGAAACTTCCCCGAGGACACAAACCACAACCCAGCACTTACACAAATACTCATATATTAAAAAAGGAGGCAACGATCTCATTATCTCACCAGGGTGAATGTCTTCACATTGAGCAGGTGTAACTTTTCAAAGAACTAATAAAATCTTAGTCACATAAATGAAAAGTAGAATTCATAAGCACTGTATTGCATACTTGCTCAGTTTAACGCACTCAGGCTGTGCTCTTTGGCCTGGTGTGACCATTAGCTAATATTCTCAAACTTTATATTGGTGATAACTCTGACATTGCAGAATCAGTTCACTGATCCCACTTCCTTTAATTGCATCCTCGTTTCCCACACTCCCTTGCCACTCAGTCTCTTTTTCCTCTAAACCATCATCTGAAGCAGCATCTGTTTCTGATGGAGCCCGATCAGCTGTCGGTCTGCTTTTAGGGCTCAGTCGAGAGTTTGGTTGGAGGAGACTATGTATGTGAATTTCCTAATTATGCACTGTCCAAATACTAGTAAGGACAGTGCTGTTTGCTGTTGTCTATATCTGCATGTGTATTAAAAACCTGCCCTTGAATCAGCCATACCACTGTGTAAATGTGTAGCTCATATTCAAAGAGTACAGGCAGGGCATGAAGGTAAGTTAAGCCACAATCCCAGATCATCAAATGCAGCAGAAATTAGAAGGCACAGCTGGAAAATCTCTGCATTGCTCCGTATTTAAGATGCTGTAGCCTGTCTGCAGTTGTAGCCGCCTCTGCAAGCTGCTTTGAAACCCACATCTATCCCAAGCTCCTCTCTTTGTTGGTGGTGCCTGCCCTCTTCTCATTGGATGTTTTTCCCCACCTTGAGCACATATGTTTATACGTAGGTGCGTGGAGCAGCTAGGAGATTCCCAACCAGAGTCATGCTGCCAACTTTAAATGAAAGGAAATAACAATCTTGTTTTGACTACAGATTAAAGGTTAAGGTTAATTTATTGTCTCAGACATGAGGAAATTAGTATTGCAGTTTCCCAAGACGAGATAAGCATTACAATAAAATATACACATGAAATAATAATGAGCCAGTTTAACTGACAAAGGCACAGATGAATGTTTATAATGGTTGAGTTTCCATAAATCCTGTCTGTTCATCAAGAATATATAAAATGCATACTCAGAGTGTAGCATTAGGGAAAGGTCAGCTGAAGGGTCATTTCTATAATCCTACCTGCCGGTTTAAGATTACAAATTTGAGGTCACCGCTCGATGAAGCTTGAGCGTGATCCCAAGGCCACCAAACCTCCTGCTGCTTGGCTACACCTCCGTAACGGTTATTAATATAATCAACAGGATTACATCACCGAGTTGTGAGTTTGTGTTTTCAGATGATAAAACAAGAACTTGCCAATTAATTAGTTTGCTTTCTGTTTGTCATTTTCTGACTTCACAAGCAGCAACATCCAGCATCCTTCAGAAGATAGCGTAGCTTATGTTGACCTGAATTATTTAGCAGTCGTTATAAAGGACTGTTTGTGTGTTTGCTCTCCATCTGTTCTGTCAACAGTGTGATCTTTGCAGAGTGCAGAACAATAAAACCACTGAACAAATCCCCGTTCAGCCTGAATAAGAAATCAGTTGTTTTTTGATGCATTCTCTAAATGCATTAGGAACATCCATGACTCACTGAGATTTATGGTAAAGGTACTTTTTGTATTACCTTCTGCAAAGGTTAACTTAAACTTTCACCACCAGGGGGCGGTGTTTTACCTGTGCTGAGATGTTATCATATTTCTTATTCATGTCTGTTGCTTCTTTAACTTGTTGCTAAAGATATTTTTGCCATTAAATGTTCTTAACGACTTACCTGGTTAATTAAATCAGGGTTACAGTGACTGACTGCCCCATCTTGTGGTGAAAGCTGATATTACAAAGCTAAAGTACTTTTAAACACGGGAGTTTACAGTACCTGTAAGGCTGCTTACGACCTTCTGACGTGATCCTGACCCTGAGGTGTGACCTGGAAGCCGGTCGTGGCTCAGTCTGTCCCCTGTGTGCAGATGTGAGCAGGACTACCAATCAGCCCATTGGCCAACCTCCTAAGAGGAAACATGAGGCAGGAGGACACTGGTTTGGACTTTTGTTTGACAGCTTACCTTGGCTCTGTGTGAGATGTTGTTTTTGAGGCTGCTGAGAGCTTCCACATCCTGCTGCTTTCACCACTGTTCTCAAGGCTTTCTTCTCGGTTTGAACTGAGAACTTTGGCTTTGAAGTAACATTAATTTTGCATGCCGGACTTTCAGATAGTTTGTCTTGGTTATTATAGACACTGGAGGAATGAGGTCAGTGTATCAAACACTGTAGTTAAACCTATGTTTTGTTGACAGCTGCACAAAACCAGCTGGACTTTGACAGTGAAGTAAAAACATATTTTTTTATTATTTGTGCATCTAGTTCGTAGTTTAGTTATAGAAGGCTTTAGATGTATTAGTTCCCTTTAGCGTTCCCTTCCTGTTGCCTTGTCTGTCTTGTTCCCCCAGTTGTGTTGTGTTGTGTTGTGTTGTGTTTAACTTGCCGCGTCTCGTTATGCCTGATGTGCTCCCGCTGTTCCTCTTGGCCTTTGTTGCATCAGTTTCCTGTTTCTGTAACTTAACATCCCGAAACGCAGCGCTTTTGTTGTTTTACCAGCTCCAAATGTTTCCTGTGTTCCTGCTTTTCAGCTTCATTTTTGATTTACCTTTAAAAAGTTTGTCACGAGTTTACATGAAATATGTGAAAATATTGCAACCTCGCAGACAAAAGTTGCATGTCTGAAGACTTTGAAGAAGTTACTGCCCAACTTGAAGAATACTCACAGTGTGTGGTTAATGCCACTGTATCCTACAAAAGACTAATGAAAGTTGTTATTTTTTGACAGCTACTTTATCTACATGGAAATATGATTTGTTACCATATGCTAACCTCATAACATCAAGAAGAAGTAGACATGAACCAAACAGGTTTGTGATGACCTGCTGGATATTACGAGGTTACAGTAGTTGATTCTAGCATATGTTGAGACTGAATTCATTGAGCAGATAAGTGGATTATCCACAGCAGAGTTAATTGTGTCACCACCCAACACTCTACATTTCTCTATGTGGAAAAGCCGCTGCATGGTGAGCCGTGGCTTTTTGTGGAGACACACAGCGTTTTCTCACAGTGAACACTTCTGGACTGCATGTATGAACACTCATATCCGGTCTTTAAGTGATGACGTATGAATCCTGCTTCCGGGTCCAAACTACTCTTTGTACATTCTTTGTATCTTGTTCTATTTAATCTGAACAAGCCCCTAAAACAGTCAGTGATCACTGTTGGCCTCTCTCAGTTTTTATTACCACTGTTCATTTTAAAGCTGAGTTTTTAAAACCTTGCGATGTAACTACAGCCCAGCCCATGCAGCAGTATATTAATAACTAACCTCCAACTTCAGTAACTCTACAAACGTCACTGCTGTTTAGTTTCCTGTCTTTATTTTTGTCGGAAGTGATGGAAGAGCTGTACGTCTTAATTTTTCAGAAATCCTTCAGTCAATCAGAACCATCTGCTGATGGTTGTAGCTTGTTAATGCTCTTGCAGTTAAATCCAGTGAGTAACATGTTTTACAAAAACTAAGACTGATGAATCACTACAGCGGTAAAGATGGGATACTTTTATAGGGATTTAGAACCAATTAGCAGCATCTCCATAAACAGGTATCCGCATAGGAATATGTGGAATTTTTCTATGTGCTGCAGGTTTCAGGTTTGTAATTATGGAGTTGTACTCATGTTTCAAATGAGTGGAAACAGAAAGGGCTGAAAAGGGACCGAGTTTAAATGATGACTAAAATACTACATTTAAACCAGCATCAGCGTCTGCAGGAGTTCTGGCTGCGGTCACACATCCTGGGCATGTTGTATTGCATCAGTTGCATTTTATTTAAATACTGCAATGTTTATGTATATTGTTCCTGAGATATAATAAATAAATAAAACAGAAATAAAATTAAAAGCAGACATTTTGTACTGGTTGCAATCTGCGCTGGTCACAGACCCAGGACAGCACAGATTCAGTGCTGTTCTGTAAATCAAAGATTATATCAGTAGGTTGAACACTTGGTATCCAACTACTGTGTTATGGATTCACATGCATGCTTTTTCAAGCTTTAACATGCTTCCCATTTATTTTGCCTTGTATCAGCCTCATATCAACAATAACAGATCTCGCCAGCAAAGATCCGCTCTAACATCGGAAACGTTGCTGCGCGAAGCCTCCCTCATGGTTTGCTCTGTATACGTATTCCTGTTTGTCTCCCACCTTTAATTTATAATTCTGAATCTCTTGATCAGATCAGGACTTTAAATCACTGCTGAGCGTGTTTTTAATGTTTTGTTTTACCCGTGCTGGAAAGCTTAGCGCTGCTCGTCAGCGTCTTTGATCACCGGAGGCTGCCTGAGGTTTCCATCCTTTTCTCCACACTCAAACACTACAACAGATTCTCGAGGTACCGAATCGCTCCCCTTCAGCTGGACGCTGCGTGCTCAGATATCTGATGAACCGAGGCCATGATTGGTTGTTACACTTAGCTGCTGGTACCTTTGATCTGTGGCTTTGAGGTCATGTGATGAAAGAGATTTATATTGGTCCGGAGCACTGCTGGGATCAAACAGCGAGCCGAGCTGAGCTCAGGTACAGCCTCCCACGGGTCAAATTTATCTCTAATCGATATTTTGGGAGTCAACGGGCTCATTTTAGAGAAGCTACAGGTGTTCGTGTACAGATGCTTTCTCTTTACATGAAGGTGAGGCCCCAGCAATGACAATCCTGCACAAAGAGCTACAAGCATATTCTCCCAGATTTAATCCTCTGGGGTCTGGCTTTTCATTTCACTGCTGCCTCAGACCTCTAACTATACGAAGCATGAATGCATTCAGATACAAGCAGGTAACTGATATCACTTTTAACCCAGGCTGGACTCTCTGATTGTGTGTGCTGCCTTAATGCTATGCAGTGATAAAAAGGTAAAGGGTAGTTCAGACTTGTTGTAGCCCAAGGCCTCAGGTGAGAAGCGAGGCAATCAATCGAGAGAAGCAAGGTGCACATAAAAGATCATCCCTGAAGGGAAATTAATAATGGACCCCCTGACAGATTTTAACAACCAGCATCGTTTTATACCCACTGCTGGACTCTCTCCCTCTTTTTACAGTCGCTGTAGTCCACAATCAATCCACATGGTGATAATGATAGTTGAAAAGCAGTTTTGATACAATTTTAAAAACACAATATTGAATTTGCAGGATTATTAAAGTAATTCAGCTAAAACAGATCTAATAAAAAAAACCATGGAGCTAATGTTTGGGGGGTTTTATGCTGCGTTTTAGTGTTTTGTCTCAAGGATCAACTTTTCTAAATTTAACAAGCTCTGAAACAACAGCTGTGTATTAGCTTAGTATATAGACTGTATGTAAAAGATGGTAGTAGTCCACATCACATCATGGTGTGACCTCGCAACTTGCGCAAGAGCATTTTTAAATCAGTTTATGTGGCATCTCTATGTTACCTTGTACCTTTTTGTTTTTACAAATTGCAGTGATTTTGTACTGGAGGATCACATGCTGTGATTTTATCTGTCAGACAGGTTTCCCAGAAGAGACAATAAAATGAATCAACTGAACTGAGTGCTAAGCTATCAGCTAATGCTAGCTAGCTTGGTTAGCGAGCTGAAACACAGAGACTAAAGGAGGAACTTCTTGGACAGTCTGTGGCTCACAGCACACTACAATATTTAAATACTGTTGTCTGCTACAGTATAACATGAAAACACTCAAAGTGTTTTCACGTTATACAAGATGCAGCTCTTTCTTCAACTTTCTTTCCCACTTTGCAACAACCTCATGACTTTTTCCATCACGGTCATTGTAAGTGAGGAAAAGCTAGCAGGAGGTTATTTAAAGAGACACTGAGTTTATCTTTAAAACTAAAGCCCCATCTGTGCTTTGAAGCAAGAAGGAGACATCTTGTTTTACACTTTTATGTCAGTGCTGGATACTGTCGGTCACGGAGCTATGAGATTAATCGCAAACCTAAAACCTTTATTCACCTTTCTTCTGATTGGCTGCCCCTCGTGAATAGGTTTAAACAGCAGGTGGGCGGGGCTCCTGAGCTCACACCCGTACCTGTTTGCTTACAATTCTGGTTATATTGTATATAACTATAATTATATATAATATATATATAATTATATATATATATATTGTACTGTATTTAAAAGCAGAAGAAGAGCACTTCTACATAAAACAAAAGCACGGCATGTCCTAATACGTTTGTCTTATACACATGATGTCTTAATAAAAATGAGACAAACATGGCTCACAATGATCTCGTCCAAATGCAGCCTGTGAAAGTTTTCATTTTACACACATTTCTTGTATTTTCTTCCCTGCGATGCCGAGCGAAGTCTCCAACTCTCTTAATGCAGGAAATGAGACTCTCCAGCTTTTAAGGGCCTAATGTCACCTGATTATTACCTCGACTGGACACCTGAAAATGGACCAAATGTAGAAGCAGAGAGGAAACATAATGAGGTGTTCGGAGGAGAATGAAGTGCCTTCCTGATTGAATGTAGCTCTATTTGTGTTCAGCATCAGTTCTGAATCACACCTGGATGATAGCTGTGACACTTTCGCAGATGAAGGGTCACTGAACCAAATCTTTGCCCAGCTGGAGCAATCAAACTCAGGAAAATCACCTCCACCGACAGGAAGTCCTGATCAGCTGCAGCTGGATCGCACTGTATGAATGTGTGGTGCCCTGCAGGAGGAGGAATAGGAGGGGAACTGCAAATCGCCAGGTAATAAAAAGCAACCACTGAAGGCGTCAGGCCTCAGTTTGTCTGCAGAGGCACATCACGCATCACGAGTTTAAGGTCAGATTCACAGCGTGGCATCATTACTCTCTGTCCCACTCTGTTTCCACTTCATTTTAAATGCTCCGCGGAGCTATTTTTCTCTACCCGACTGAAAAAAATGTAAAAAGCAAAACAGCGATTATCTGCATCATAGCGTGGTTTTTCGTTATTAGCATGGTCAGGTTAAAATCATTTTGACTTATGAAGCAGCAGCAAATTTTAATTCTTTACAAGTCTTTGATATTTACTAGAGAAAATGTCGTTATTTATAGTTCATTTATAAAATTAATCTGACTATAGACCCATATATGAGGCACATGTTTGTGACTTTTGGGCCACAGCTGTCCAATCTAACATTTTCCCTAACCAGTGTAACACCACCTCATGACTTCTTGAGCACATCTGGACCACAAAACATCTTCCAGTGTCATAACTGAACCGGACATAGTCCAGATTAGACCCAAATGTTCCCAGAGTTTACAAAAAGAAAGACAAAATCTCTCTAAGGGTTAAGGCACATATCCCAGGAGTGCAAATACCTTCAGCTGTGAGCTCCTGGTTTGATTCCAGTTTCCATAAAGCGCCTCTGGAGTAGATGGCATCTCCACTTTCACCACAAAATCATGAGAGATACTGCTCGCCACAAGTGTTCAAGTCAAGCCACTTTATTTACAAGCACATTCACAACTACAAGAATAAAATACTAGATTTTCAAACGGGTTTTGAAGTGTCGAGTATTGGTGCGGTCCTAATTTAAAGGCCTCCTTTAATCTGCTTCTCAGTCCAACTGGAAGCATCGGGTCAGCTGACCTTAATGATTACAAAGGTAAGGTGGTGCTAACCCATTTAGCGACTTAGAAACAAACCTTAAAATCAATTCTGAAAGCCACTGGGAGCTGACGTGAAGAAGAAGGAGAAAGCAGAACCATAATCAACCCTTAATTAAATGAAGGCATGGATTACTTATGATTAGAAGATTCAGGCACCCCTGACCACCAGAGGACAGCACTGTGCCAGACTGTTGTTAATGAGGTGAGGTCAGAGGGCAACAACAGCGGCAGACAGCGGAGAGATGACGAAACCCAACAAAAAGCATGTAACTGACAGGAAAAGTTCAAAACGGAGCAGAAGATGTGAGCTGTACTGGCTGCTCGGGCTCCTGTGGAGAGTTTACTGATGCTGTTTGCTGCAGCCAGAGGCCCGAATGCTGCTCTGAGGCAGACAGCTCATCAAGATGAGTGACAAGCTTGTGGGCAGGAACAGCAGCAGCACAGGAAAAAAGAGGACCAGATTCAACAATACAGTCTGTGCCCAGAGGCAAAAACTGGAGGAGAGGTGAGCAGAGGAGACGGGCTTTCAGTCCTCTTGACAATCAGAGATATTGTGGGCTGAGAGCAGCGAGGGGAAGCTCAACAAGGGGGGAGAGTTAATGATACTTTGGACGCCTGAGTGTGTGGATCTTACACTGTGCTTTAGCTCCTATGTGTAGCTGAGGGATGCTTGATGCACTGAAAGTACTGATGCTTTGGTTAAAGCAGTAAATCCTGAACTTGCTGTAGCTGAGAGTCCTAATGTGTGGATGCTTCAGTTCCTCCTGAGGGTCAACATTTCTCTGAATACGAGCAGTTTCTGTTGGAGAGTTAGAGGAGCGCACAGAAAACTTCAAGCATCGGCGCTTTAATTCTGACTTTCTGGTGATTTGTTTTTTTAATCACCGGTTTTTACGTTTTCTGGATCATTTTATTAAAAGTTTTTGTGCAGGAAAAGGAAAACACAAACAGAGCATCAGCTGAATCTGAATCTCTCTGAAGCTGTTTTTCTTTGGGTTCCTTTTTCACTTACTTTCAGTCGGGCCATTGAAGTTTTTGGACTGCTGGGTTCTGTTGGGGCTGGTTGGGTCTGCAGTTTCAGATTATCAAACAAAATGTAGCATTGGGTAAAGATAAATTCCAGTTTGTAACAGTGTGGACCTAATAACTGTTTGTGCCACCTTTGGCAGTAAGATGAGCCACAGTGAGTCTTTCATAACACTGTGGAGGATTTTGGCCCACTCGTCTTTCCAGAATTGTTTCAGTTCAGCCACACTGGCGAGTTTTTAGAGCATGAACGGGTCACGCCAAAGCATCTCAGTCTGATTAAAGTCCAGACTTTGACTACACTAAAAATAATGTTGATGATCATTCAGAGGTGGACTTGCTGGTGTGTTTCGGATTATTGTCCTGCTGCATAACCGAAGCACTCTTGAGCTTCAGGCATGAACTGATGGACGGACATTATCCTTCAGGATATTCTGGTACAGAGCAGAGTTCATGCTTCCATCAAGTACAGCCGTTCAGGTGATGAAGCAGCAAAGCAGCCCAGACCATCACACTGCCACCACCATGTCTGACTGTTGCCATTATGTTATTTTTGTGAAACACTGTTAGTTTTACATAAAATGTAGAAAAAACTCAAACCTGCCAAAACTTTCAGATTTTGTTCACAAAATATTTTCCCAAAAGTCTTGGAGATCATCAGGATCTAGCCATCCATTCTCTTCTGCCTATCCATATCAGGGTCACCTCTCACCCTATAGAACACAGGCGTCGAACTCCAGGCCTGGAGCACCGGTGTCCTGCAGGTTTAAGATGTGTCCTTGATCCAACACAGCTGATTTAAATGTCTAAATTACCTCCTCAACGTGTGTTGAAGTTCTCCAGAGGCTGTTAATGAACTAAACATTTGATTCAGGCGTGTTGACCCAGGGTGTCTAAAACCTGCAGAACACCGGCCCTCGAAGCGTAGAGTTCGACACCCCTGCTACAGAAGATGGATCTGACACAGGCCTAACACAAAGAGACAGACAACCATTCACCTCCATGAGCAATTTAGCATCACCAATTAACCTAACCTCATTAATTACATGTCTTTGGACTGTGGGAGAGTACCCAGGGAGGGTTGCCCGGACCATCGAGACGTTTTTGGAACATGTGAGACGGACTTTGTGTTCTTGTTGGTGCCATCATGTCATTTTTTTCCCATCTCTGTCTTACTGTTGAATCATGAACTCTGACCTTAACTGAAGCAAGTGAGGCCTGCAGTTGTTTAGATGTTCTTCTGGTTTCTTTTGTGAACTCCTCGAGGAGTCGCTGATGCACCCTTGTAGTAACTTTGGTAGGAAGGCTACAACTGGGGAGGTTCACAACTGTTCCAAGTTTTCTCCGTGTGTGGATGATTTAGTGCCAAAGCTTTAGAAGTGACTTTGTAACTCTTTCCAATCTGATAGATGTCAATGACTTTGTTTCTCAGCTGTTTCTTTGTTTCTTCAGTTTGTGGCATAACGTGTTGTTTTTTGAGTACATAAGTGATTTCAGAGTCAGCAGGTCTGGCAGTAATCGGGCCGGGGTGTGGCTAGAGAAATGAAATGTATCTTTCCACACGGGACCAAGTATAGGTTTGGATAACACTTTCCCATTACATGAAATTATTTTTAAACTGCACTTTTAAACAAAGATAACCTGATTAAATAGAAGACTAAAATTTGTTTGATGATCTGAAACATCCGAGTGTGACAAATATGCATAAAAACTCTGAAATCAAGTCAGAATACTTTTTCACAGCACTGTAATCATGATGAGAATAAGTACACAGACTTTAACTTGAAATGATCACTGCATTAGTGTCACAACAAACTGAAAGAGCAGATTTAATTTGCACTGAACGGGCTGCTTTAAAACAAGACAAATTGTCTGCTTCAATGCCTTCAACCTTTGTGTGTTTTGTCACATTTATTGGTGTCGCTTTGATTTTGCACATCGTCTCGGAAACAACAGAGCCGAATCCTGCAGCCCGTCACGGCGTCACCGAGCCGAACTCCCACCTGCTCTCTCGCGTTGGTGAGTCACTCTTGATGAGTGCATTAGCAGGACGCATGCAAATGCAAACGGATGCGCTCTGTCACTAGTAAGGCTGCGCCTCGCTTCTTCGTCTGCTTGGCATTTCCCTCTGATCGGCGGTGAGGGGAGTTCAGATTTGTAGTGGCGCAGCGTGCAGCTGAGTGCTATTTAATTACCTGCTTTTGGAAAACCGCTGGGAATGCAACTAATTTAGGTCTTGTTTGAAGGGTAAACAAATGTGCCAGAAGATGTCTCCCGTCACCCTCCCAGCAGAGGAAGAGGAGGGAGGGTGGGGGAGGCAGAAGCTGCTTCCTATCACAAATATTATAATAGCTGTCTGAGAAGCTGTTGGACAGGATTGAAGGCGTGCAGTAATGGTGACACTGAATGTTATGTTTTTTTACTCTGCATAGTGCCGCAGTGAATTGATCGAGCTTTGGGTTGTGCTGATATTCAGAGGGCTTTGTTCTCAAACACTTGAGGGTAAAGGCTGTGGAAACAAAAGCAGGAGAATAATGAGGGAAAGAGCTCTGCTTTGATATTTGAGCTCAGTGTTTCAAAGCTGCAGGTGTTGGAGCGAGCTGAAGTGCTGACTTTCATGCTGACAGATACTTTACGCCAAGACTTCAGGTGCTGGGTGACTAATGAAGGAGCTCGAGAAAATCCTCATTTTCGAACGTGGAAATTTGATCCTCTCTGACTAAATTAGAAGGCAACAAAACTTCAGAGGAAGTCTTTGTCGCGGTCAAGTTCAAGTCGAGTTCAGCGTTTCATAACTTTGGAAACTTGCAGACACAAACACGGCCCTTTGTTCCCCTCACAGCCACTGTAATTATGTAAATTCAGAAAATAGACTTACAGACTTTTTTTTTTTAAAAAGGCATCCGGCACAATATAACACAAAGGATGCTCAGTGCCGGAGAATCTGCTGATCATGGAAGAGGGTGATTTACGTAGGGGGTGCAGTGGGGATGACGAAGGAGTTCATGAAAGAATAATAAACCTAAGAAGAAATGCACAAAGTTAAGGCAACAAACAAACACAACAACTGGGCAGATTAAAACATTTAACAATGATAACAGGCACCACTGACACTATAGTTACTACAATCAAAGTTATGATTTGATACCAGTGTTAAAACAATAAGCTGCGGTTCTTGCTGTGAGTAAAAACTTGGAATTCATTTCTTTCTTTAAGATCATTTGAGGCTCGACTTAAAAATTTCTTTTTAAAATATAACAAATAAATACATCAGAAAATAACAAATGTGAATAGAAATATGATCTTCGTAACAAATCATGTATTTGTTGCTAAATAATAAATGAAAACAGGACCAGCTGCAGTGATGGAGATTCTGTATGATGAAGACAGAGCTGAGCATGAAAGTAAGCTGTCGATTTACCGACTGATTTTTGCTCTTACCCTCGTCTATTGCCAGGAGGTCTGAGATGACTAAAAGAATGAGATGGCAGATACTTACAGTGGAAATGAGCTTCCTCTGAAGGGTGGCTGCACTCTCCCTCAGAGCAAAGGTGAGGAGCTCAATCATTCAGAAGGGGCTCAGAATTGACCAGCTACTCCACATTGAGAGGAGGCAGCTGAGGTGGTTAAGGGCTCTGATTAGGATGACTCTCAGAAGCCTCCCAGGTAACATGTTTCTGAGGCCCGGGAGCAGACCCAAGACACACTGGAGGGACTACATCTCTCAGCTGGTTTGGGAACGACTTGGCGAGCTTCTGGAGGAACTGAAGGAGGCAGCCAGGGAGAGGGAAGTCTGGGCATAACTGCTGACATTGCTGTGGATGGATGGATCTGATATCACCCAGTTCTGAAGTTCTAATCTCAGAGTTTCATGGAAACCTTCCTTTCCAGATGAGAAAATATGTTATGTCCATGTAGCTGGGCACCGTCTGTTGTCCACTGTAGAGCGCATACATCCAGGAGCGTCACTAGCAAACGGAAAAAAGCTCAGTTTGTTCAGATCTCCCCAAATAGAGCAGCTAACAGCGAAAAAATCACCACAATAATGACTGGGGCAGCAGTCAATACTCATATTGGTTTATATGAATCAACACAACTGAGATATCAGTCGGATGAGCTATTTTTTTTTCTGCACTCTACCTGAAAGCTGAGTCGTGTAAAAAACTACTTCACTGTTTTATTAAATCCCTTCACAGACCACACATGAACATTCCCTTCTCTTCTCCTTTAGATTGGAGGCCAGTAATGTAAATTCCCATAATGACGGTGCCAGGAAGGAAAACAAAACTGGCCAAAATTAGCTCTCAGGTGACCAGAGGGAGAGCTGGATCAAAACTGCTCTGCTGCGGTATGAATGTGTCGATGAAAGCAGCTGATAACAGCTTCTCCACCATCATTAAACTGACAACTGAGTAAAGGAGCAGAGTTAAATGAGGTGGAGAGGCCAATGGGTGGTAGGGGGCGGGGGCAATTAAACAAAATCGGCATCAAAGCAACAAATTGACAATTTACTGTCTGGTTTTAAAAAAGCATCATAGTTAGAATTTAAAATTATAGCATATGTTTCTAATGTGCAGCTATTTTAGTCTCTTACGCCACAATAAATAGTAATTCTACTACAAGAACAAAAAAAATCAAGTGTTTTATTATTAGAGCTTTTAAAAGGTTTCTCCTAAATGAGTAAGCAACATGTTCACAGCCATCTGAAGCTGTTCAGATCAGAGGTTTGTGAGCTGCTGTGCTGTCACAGTGCAGGGAGGCAAGAGGTGGTCGCTTCTATCACGACATCCAAGGACAGGTTGTTCATCATGTGAAGAAAATCCATCAGCAGAAAACATCAAGCTTTACATCCTTGGATGGACAGGCTGAGGCTGTTTAGTGAACAGATGGGTCCAGGTGTCCAGCTGTCCTTAGGTAAGACACTGGAGCTCTATTATTACTGTGTGTGCAACTGGATGAATGACAAACACATTACAAAGCTCTCTGGTGACCCAGTACGGTTGCTGGTCCTGTGAAAGTGCAGTCTAAAGATGGGCGTAGCCATCATGTCATCCATAGGTTTGCATTTTGGCCACTGCTATTAGAAGTGACCATATGTGCAAAATGGCTTAATTAGGAATCTGCATCTTCATCTTTGGAGTTCTGCCTTGAGTTTCCACATTTCACAGGTATACTGACAAGAGAAGAGAGCATAGAGAGATGTTTTTGTCTCTCCAGATGGTTTAAACCTTCGCTTTTGCAGCTCTTGTCTGTACTTTCCATAAACTTCAGTCACTGTTGTTATAAAGGGGGAAATATGGGAATCTATTAGGACGTCATCACTTATGGAACTGCAGTTTTTGGCACTTCTGTGTTGTTTTAATTTTTCAACACCAGGAATCGCTGCTTTGTGCAGATCAGTGACACTCATAGATCATAAAAGTATTTCATCATTAGGAGAAAAGAATGGCCCTTTATGTAGTTGATGAGACTAGAAAAGTGCTATATAACTGCAGCCTGTTTACCATTTAGCTAATTCCAGCCGTCTTTAAATAGCCAACTTGTGGCCTAAATCACAGCACACTTGAACAAAGAACACAAAAACTCTGACCTGATAGTCAGATAGTGAGGAGCCATATAAGGCTTTCTCATTCTCCAATTTAGCATTTCCCCAAGTTTATATCTTCTCCTGCTCTGTTTATTTAACTTTCCCGAGAGAGGAAGTGTATTTTAACCACTGAAGATGACGAGAGTAATGATGATGAGGCATGTTTGTTGAAGGCTGGGTGGTTCCTTAAAGCTGAGATTTTCTTCCTCAGCAAAACATTTTATTTGAATCCTACTGAACTATTATTCACTCATCTAAGGACTTTATGAAAAACACAATATTTCACAACTCTATATTTAACTGCTCCAAGAGTAGTGTTGGATTGTTTGAGACCAGTCTAGTCATTTGTGGTATGTTTTAAGTTATTTAACACTTATTCAAGCCAAGAGTGGCTTAACTCGCAAAGTCTAGACTAAATTCTTTCAGCACAAGTCCAAGTTGACTTTTAAGCTATTCAAGGATAGATCCCATGAAGTTGTGCATCTTATCTTTCTACTTCTTCTTTTTGCTTCATCCTTTGCTATCGTCTCTTGTATGTCCCCTCATTGGGTCTCTTTCTGTGATGTTATACTCATTTCCTTACAGTATAATGTGGCTTAAGTTGACTATTGGGATTCATCACGTAGATGAAATTGAATTCTCTCTGAGGTTTGTTAGAGTCAAGTAGCAAGTCATGCAAAACAATTCAAAGGCATAAGTCCAATTTCCAATCATTTATAAAGGAGTAATTTTCTCAAACTGTTGGTTAAACATCACAGTGAAGCCAGAAATCCTTTATATGAAGCTGTTTCTCCACTTGCACTGAAACTTTGAACTCTTCTACGATTTACCTGACAGAGGTGCATGTGAGAACTCAGATGTCCAACACAATCTGATTTTTAATCTGCTAGCTCCATAATAACAAGTCCATGTATTGTCACATTGCATTAGCTCAACTAATATGCCAGGACATTTAGTAGTAGCAAGTGAAAGGAAGGGTCACTGGAGTTTGACCATCCAGTTTAAAATGTTTGAACATCACAAAGGCTTACAGGTTATGGTTCTGCAGATGTTTGGGCTGCCATGGTCATCGTTACGACTGATACGGTCATTGTGTGACCAAAGTGAGAGCTATGTCTAGTTCCATGGCATAAAATCAGGCATGTTTTCAGTAGGTGCTGGACTTCACCAGGGTTCTGCTTGTTGCCAAGACCTGACGGTCTATCCTGTGTGCCTAGTTAATCAGGGGTTCATCCTACAGCAAGATAATGACCCAAACCACAGGTCCAAGCTATGCCAGAACTACCTCAGGAAAAAAGAACAAGATGGTAAGCTTGGAAACATGGAGTGTCCAGCACAGTCTCCAGACTTAAACCCCATCGAATTGTTGTGTGAAAGCAAGGCAAACTACAAGTGCCACATTTATAGGAACATCTGCAACAGATGTGTGAAGAACTTTCTGAATACTACTTGATTTCTATTGTAGAAAGAAAGCCGTGGTGACCAAAGGTAGCTACTTTGATGAGTCAAAAGTTTAGAATACATTTTGGTCTATAAATTGACTCCATGGTTTCTTTTTTAACTAAAATTTGCTTATTTGTACTATAGTTTCTTATCAGAGTGCAATGAGACATTAAACTGCACAATTTCCAATAAAAAAAAATGTAAAAATTGGGGCCTTCTAAAACTTTTGACCGGTAGTGTCTCAGTGAACAACTGAAAAAAACATCCCAGCCTGATTCTCTCAAAGTTGCTCAAAGCTCATGTGAGAAAAGTCTGACAAGTCAATCCTTGCATCATTCCAAACAAATCCAAGTCAGCCTCATCTCTGAAAGCTGTTCCTTAAACAACATCCTCCCTTCAAAGCTTTCTTTGACATAACTGAGACCAAGCTGCCTCCACGAAGAGGCCCGATAATGAAATGATCAGAGTGTGTGCGGCAGTGCAGTGTCTCGCAGTGTGCATGAAAGTGTTTGTGTTTATAATGTGAGTGTGTCTGCTTCCTTTTGCGTGCGTGTTTATACTGCTGATGCCTTTAACCCAGGTTAGATGTCATTTCCTCTCTTCAGGCCGGCCAAATCCTTTAATTTCTCACACAAGCACGCACACACAAAAGATAAATACTTCTCATTCTCGCTCTGCCTCGCACACACACGGACACTCTGTAATGATTCGCTTATCTTTCAGCTACACACACACACACACACACACACTCAAAATTGCACTGATATTTTTGTGAGGATCTTCGCTGACATATTACATCCCCTTGCCCCATAAACAAATTCTTAACTCTCAAACACCCTTTGAAGGTTTGTCCCAAAGTTTGGACCATCCCAAACATCCTGACTTTATGAATTTGGCTCTCACAAAGATAGATGTACCCACATGCTTAACTTTTTGAGTGTGGAGCTGCAGGGAGGGAAAGGGCTGTGCTGTTTCACAAATTGCATACAGACTTTTTGCATCAAGTGTCAGCCCCCCTGCCTCCTCTTCTACCTCCTCCTCCTCCTCCTTCCTTACTTTGCTGAACTCTTAAGTGAAACACACCCTCCGTATGAGCCGTGACAGAGTGAACGCTGCTCGCATGGATTAGAAACTGTCCAGAAACGCAGGTTTCTCACTGGGAATATGTGACTGTCGAACGTGTGGAATATGGCTCAGCACACGACGGTAAAATCTCAGCTGCGGAGATCTTTCAGCGAGCATGTCAAAGACTCCACCAACAAGGCTTGGGATGTCTTCTGGAGGGGTGTGAGGGAGAGGCGGCTGTGGGGTGAGTTGCGATTCGATGTGAGTGAAGATTAATTAGCTGGAAAAAAGCGGTTTATGCAAGGTTGCAGAAGTGTTTTGGTGAAAGTGTTTTGTGCAACTCAGCATGGTGAAGGAAACTGATATTAGGGAAGGGAGGTATAGTTAAAATCATCCGTCTGTTTCCAAAGCAGTTGAGATGCTGTGCAGAAGGTGAATTAAATCAAAATGCAGTGGTTTGCAAATCAACTGAACCCTAGAGTCCAATCACAAAGTTTTAAATTAGCAATTTCATTGTTTTTCTGCTCATCTTGAATTCGAAGCCAGGAATGTATTTCAAAAAAGTTGGATCAGGAGCAACAAAAGAGTGGAAAAAACACCTGGTGGAACATGCTGCTTTTAACTGAAGTTCACTGGCAACAGGTCAGGAGAATGAGTGGGTATAAAAGGAGCCTCCCAGGAGGCGATAGGGATGGTTTCACCTCTCTGTGGAAGAGTGTGTGGTGAAAAAGTTCAGTAAGTTAAGGATAATGTTTTCCCTTGCAAAGATTATGGTACACAATATTAAAGATTCAGATAATCTGGATAAATATCTCTGCAGCATGAAGGAGGCTGAACTGGGTAACATGCATCTCTGTGAACATCCACTGATGCTACATGAAACATAACATCCAGGCTTTGTTTTATTTAGGCTAAGTTATGCTTAATTCATCAACATGCTATCATTAAACAGTCAGCAGCACTGGCCTTTATCAGTCCAGACCACGAGTCACCATGTGAAAACATTTGGATCATTATGTAAGAAAAAAACTATACAATCGTTGTTGGACCAAAATCAAAAGCTAAGATGTTTCTCAGAGTCATCTGCAGATGTTTCCAGCATCACCGGTTTTCTGGAAATTCCACTGCATCTCTGAAGGAGTTGTGATTCACACACTCGTCATGAGAGACTGTTGAACTGAGGCGAGAGTTCAACAAAACAGCCAGAAGATGTAAAGACTCACCTCAGTATTGCTTCTATTTATTGAGGCAATGCTGAAGTGAGTCAGAACCCAGTTTGATGGGAGATGTGATCAGAAAGCCTTACCTGATTGGCATTTGGCCAATCCCACACTCACAGTCACCTTTTCATACACCTGTCTGGACTAGTTGGTGTTTTTAGGTCAGTCTGTTCACTCTTTACCCAAAGAAAGCCTACTAGTAGTAGTCTTTGAAGCTCTTTTGTGAACTGAGTGGTTTCTGTCAGGTTTCAGGCCTGCGTGACTGGGTTTGCATCAGAAGTTAGGGAGGGTGGTGTCTGCTTGTGCAGCTAAAACCCTGAAAAGTATTCTAGTGTTCATCAAACACGTCTTTGGTGATATAAACTCAGGTGCCGAGACTCATCAAATGTTGTCTTCATGGGTGCGAAGAAAAGTTCTTGCTCGTGCGTTTCTTGAATGTGTGCTGGATTCTTTACCTTGTTTTTTATTTTGGGGATGACGCTGCGGGGACATAAATCTGGTGAGAGGTCCAGACTGTGAGTGAAGACTGTTTGTGTAGGCAAAAACAAGTAAAGCTCCAGGATATCACATCGGAGGATAAATTCATGGTGCACAACAACAAGTGACTGTTGAGCTGGTTCATTATCTCACTCCTCACCTGATGCACTGGCTTCAGGTTTGGATACTGCGGTCTCTACAACTGAAAACTACTAAGAACTCCTCGGTTGTAGCTGAAGAGCCAATCTATTATCATAAACCAGAAGAAATCTCTTTCTAGATGACAAAACAAGGTTAGTTAAAGAAAAGTTAAACTAAAATTGTGCAAAAGTCATGCAAATTGCAATAAAAGATAATATGTACACTATAAATTTAAGCAAGAGCTGCAAGAACATATGACACAGAAGGCGTTGTAAGTTGGTTTCTAAGGTGTTGCTCTGGCTTTTCCTCATCTTCTAGTAACTTTGCTGGTGTCTTCAATCGAGGTATTTCGATTATTTCTGTTTGGGTCCTCACTTTATTTCCACCATGCTGGTGAATTTGTATCAGCATCAGATTATGGTAGAAATGTATTTCTGGGACTAAAGAACACCAAGTCCTGAAGATCTGAAGCATCATTGCCTCACTGGCATCATGAAATCTACACCTTTGCCTTTAAAAGCTAATAATAATAACATCCATGGACCGTATCATAACATGGTGGTCAGCTGCTGCTTTCTGCTGTCCATCATAGACAGTTCCATGAAGCCACTAGCATGCGAGCTGCAGCCGTAACTGATTGTGGTTTCACGTCTCATTGAAGCTGAGTGTTTTCCTGCGCCTATTTCGCGCTCCGAGGCAACTCGCAGGGTGATACTCGGGGTGCTAAACGGAGCTCTCGGTTTTCGAGGAATCCCAGCGTGGCGTCCGCAGTGAGAACTTGAAAGCTCTCTCTCCATCTGAGAGGTCAGCGGCAGCATTTCAGCGCTCTTAACACAAAGCAGGTTTTAAAGGATCCGTGAGCCCGCGGAGAAAATATCATGCGGTCGAGCCAAAGCTGGGTTGGTCTTATTTTCCTGGAGGCCGTTTGTGTGTGGGCTTGTTAGGTGAGCCTGTGACTAAAAGGTTAATTCACTGAAGTAGCTGGGAAAATGTCAAGGTGACCCCCGAGCGTGACTCTTCGCCTCCACCTGCTGCGCCCTGTGTGCTCCACTCTCAGGTGTAAATGTGAATGTAAAGCAGGATGCTGTGAAATACCAGCGCTTGCAAAAAAGTCGAGCTTCAAAGGACTTTCAGTGCTAAAGTGAGAAGTTGAGAACGGAATAATATTTTCTGCTGTGTGCATATGGATGGATTATGAAACCGAGGTCCTCCGGGCAAGACCTCCACACTGGAGAAAAGACAAAGCAGCTCATGCAGATGTGTCTTTTTGTCTCCAGCTCTGTGTCTTGCAGGTATTTTGTGACTCCTGCTAATGATTTGACATCTGTTTGGAGTGTTTTCCGTGGACATTTTTATTCCATCCTTCAGTAATTTTCTCCCTTTTGTTGTTATTCGTCTTTGATGATAGTTTATCAGTTCATTTTTGGTCATTTTCTGTGCTATTTTGGTTATTTTTGTATTTCTTTCTGGGCTGTTGTGCAGGTAAAGTCCAATTTTCAGTTATTTTCACCTACTAATTCATTCCAACCTGTCATGTATGCTTTATGTACTCACAGCATTTCATTTAAGCTGCCAAACTGAGAAGAAAGTTAATGAGTCAGCTAATGTTGGTAGCTCGTTACCGGGTCTCATAGCCTACTGAGATCATGTTTTGATGCTTTCTGCATAATCGTTGGATGTTTCTCTTTTCACTGGTGCTCATTGTTTTCAATAGTGTAGTGGTTTAAACATTACCTGGACAAGCAGAGGTTTGCTGGTTCAATTCTATCCAGAGGTTGTGTGTCAGAAAGAACCAAAAGGCAGTTGTGTAACTCTTCTGAATCAAACATGTGGATCTGCGCTCTGTGAAGGGAGCAGAAAATGTAGCTTTTCATTATTTCTTAATGCTATTTTATAAACAATGGTAACCCAGAGATGTCTTTGTGAGGAGGAAACGCCACCAAAATAAAAGTACCAGCTGTTTCTTTCTAAGCTTTCATACCAACACCAGGCTGACACTTTTCTATCAAAGCGAAGGGTAGCAAAGTGAAACTGTGAAGCAGTTTTCATATGTTGGTTTCACAGGATTATATTCATACTGGCTCAAAAAGATTTCTTTTCAATAGGAGCAAAAAATGGAAATGCTTTTGAGGATCACAAATTCTTCCAACTGATCCATTGTTAGCGTTATTTTAATTTTCTCTGTAGCATTTGGAAAGAACACTTTCATGTGGGCGTGCTTTACAGAGCCCTGATTGGAAGTCGACTGAGGTGGAACAACGAGCAACTTCCACAAAAAAAGTTAGGCAGCCATTCATCTTTGGACGAAACCATGGTGTCCATTTGGAATCAACAGCTCTTCCATACCGACAGTTTGTACTACAGAAACATATTTCTGTGTAATTATTTTAACCAAATTCAAGTAAAAGTGGTGGATTTGACTAAAACATCAAGAACTTCAAATTCATGCTGCAGTAATGCATCACAAAGAGGCCATGGCCTGAAACATAACCCTACTTTGGCTATTTTACTCTGAGACCGTGATTTTTAAAATTCAAACTAGAAAGTAGAGACTGAAACCATAAGATCATCATTTCAGAGATTTTAAATAAAGGGACTCGTAGGGTCTATTTTATATTGAATCTATACAACTGGACATCTTTTGCAGCCACAGTAGTCTCCCCCTGATGGCCGTTTTAAAGAATGCAGGTCTAAGGTGATTCATAAAGGATTTTTTATACATGTGCTCACTGTGACTGTGTACGGAGCCCCGCAAGTGACATAGGAGGAAAAAAAAATTAAGATGAACTTTTGCGCAAATGTTTTGGCCGCATCCTTCAGAGGCCGCCAGCTCGAAGCTGACCGGGACGTCAAGGCACGATGTGCCGGGAGTGCTGTAGTGGACCTCGACCTAATGTTAGCTTCGAGATGGTGGGTAACAGATGTCTCTGAAAACATCGGAGCACTTTTGCAAATATGTGATGTCTTGATAAACCGAGCAGATATTTGAAGTTTACACAGCTACATTCACACCTGAAAATATCTTAAAAATTATTTTGTGACCCAGAAAGAGTAAGATTAAAACTAAGTAGCTGCCGCCATTGTTAGAAACGAATTGGTTGGGCCGCACTATGAATTCTGGGATAGGTTGGGTCACGAAGGATACACCGACTCGGCCTTCAAATGCGACCTGCGAAGGATGCAGTCTATTTTGCGAGATCTCACAAAAGTTTTGCAAGATCTCGCAAAAGTTAGAGCTTAATCTTCTTTTTTTTTTCACCCATGTCCCTCGCGGGGCAAAATCAGAGACAAGTGAATGAAACGATTAACATATAACCAGTGTTGGAGAGTAACGGAATACATGTACCAGTGTTACGTATTTAAAATACAAAATATGAGTAACTGTATTCCGTTACAGTTACCGTTTAAAAAGGTGGTATTCAGAATACAGTTACTTTGTTGAAATAAAGGGATTACACGGCGGTATTTTCCTGTTTCATATGTTAGGCTGTCCCCTCTCTATTTTTGGTAATTCCACGCCGGTGGAAACCCAAACAAAACACACATTATGAGGCTAATGCCAGGGTCTCAATCTCCGGCCCATGTCACCTCTACTTGCGGTCGCATAATGACGTGAAAGAATATTTTTTAAAGTTATTATTCAAAAATTTATTTAATACGAAGGCAACAGGCAGAGTGTTACAGGCACAACCCTAAAGAATGTAGCCTCATGGGCAGTGTAGTCCGTGCTGCAGGGAGAATGGACTGCCATACACGTTATGTGTCTGTGAGCGAGGGAGGGAGAGAAAGGAAAAGTCCGAGCTGTCACCGAGCAGAAACGGGAGCTGGAAGCATGTAAATATAATAATAACCACAGCAGCCAAGAAGAGTGCCTGACGAGCCCATTTGTAAGTAAGCTATTAAGACTCAACTGTACACTGTGTTCGTGTTTTCCTCCGAAACAATAAGTTCCATTGGAGCAGCCTTTCAACGCCTCTCTCTGTCTCTCGCTAGCAAAGTTGACCCAGACAACAAAGTAAAGCTAGTTTTCGGCTACCAGCCCGACACGAACCCGACGTATCAGCCAGAGTTTTTTTTTATGTGGTTCAGAGGCACGGACCTTTCTATACACGCGGAATAGTTCTCTATACAAGATCGCTGCAAAAAGTGCATCCTTACCTAATGTCCACCTACTGTTACTCATTTATATTAAGATTTAAACATCTAGTCGGTATTGGTATGGCGGGTAACCTTCAGTAATCGTAATAAATCGCACAGCAATATTGCATTCATGTAGTTGTAAAAAGCATGACAATATATTAAGTAATCCAAAGTATTCAGAATACGTTACTCTCATTGAGTAACGTAACGGAATACATTACAAAATACATTTTGGGGCATGTAATCTGTAATCTGTAGTGGAATACATTTTAAAAGTAACCTTCCCAGCACTGCATATAAAACACCAGCTTGCCTCTACTTAAACACATATTGTGTGAGTTTTCCTGAATATGAACACCACATTAATGTGGCGCCACAGAACTGCCACATTAATCGGAAACACACAAGATTGAAATATACACACATTCCCATTGACCCCAGTCTCCTGTCATAACATGTAACTGTGGCCTCATTTTGGAAGAAGTGGCGAAATGAAACAGAGTCTGTGTTGATCCAAACAGCGGGGAGTGGGATATGTTACAGATCAGCAGGCTGCAGAGGACGAGGCCGGTTTCTGAGCTCAGAAGCTTTTAATGACAACGCTGCAAATTCAGAAGAGCTACCTGCAGGTCTTCGAATGAACGTGAAAGTTGAGTAATCGTAGTGCTATTAACACCAGTGTGTGTGTGTGTGTGTGTGTGTGTGTGTGTGTGTGTGTGTGTGCTCTGACAGCTGGTTTGGGTTTTCTAGTGAGAACAGATACCTGACTCCAGCTGTGTGTACACTTACATCAATGTGTGTGTGTTTCTGGATCACATCAACAAATGACGTTGGAAGGGTTGTGCTCACTGATTGGCTGAGAGTGCGATTATGTAACGATGTGGTTCAGATCCCTGTAGCACACATATTCACACACAGCTGAGAGAAAAGCAGCTACAAAAAGTTTTGGTAATGGCTCAGTCACAGGGTGTAGGAAAATAAGACAGCAGCCTTCTGGTGACGAGAGAGAAAATCTGTGTTTGCCTTGTGCCTGCATCGTTGTTTTTGTTTTTTTATGGTGGTTCAGAGGTTGAGTGTGCAACACCTTCAACCTGTTGGCGACCACTTTCAATCAAGAAGGAGAGGAAACTTTCAATTGCTCTATCAGGTTACCTAGTTCACAGCTGTCTCGACACAATAGTGACTGACTTTAATCACTCTCAGACAGACTGTCAAACATTACAAATATCTACAGCCTGATTGCCAACACAGACCAATGAATCTGAGTCAGTCTGTGCTAATGAGCACAATCCATCTGCGATGTGTCTCTTTGCTATAGAGGACTCAACTCAACTGGTTGCCAATGTAAAAATGCAAGGTTCCTTAGCACCAATGTCATTGTACTGATAAATCATCATCCTGCAGCAACTGAAGCACAATGTCTGTTTCAAATCTATAAGGGCTCCATCTGGACTCTAAAAGTAAAAAGTGTATGTGAATTAGTGAATCACAGTTAGGCAATCATCACCATTTCCAACTTGTACCCATTTGATTTCAAACTAATTGTAGAGTAACACATTTTGAGATACTTTGCAACTTGCTGCCATCTTTAGTGATATTAAAGTCAGTGAAGATGGCATCTGACTGATCCCTGTCTTTGAACCAAAGACAGCAAGAATACATTTAGATTTTATTTTTGTTTGTTTGTTTTGGCTACGTTTTTTGTTTTTGTTTTTTTTTTTAATTTAATTTAAACTATTGATGCAGGTGAGGATAGACATGAAACAATTAAATTTTGCTATCCTCCATGTGTGACACCAAAGATGTGATTTAGTAAAATATTATTACTCACAAAAAACAAACTAATTTAAACTAAAACTAATTTAGCCACACAATAGAGCTGACAAAAGTGTGTAACATTCATAAAATAATTTGAAAATTGCCAAAAAGCTTTTGAGATTGTCAAGCTTTTGAGCTAGCTAGCTAAATATTTGTATTACCAGGTGTTCTAGTGTTAGCTAGCGTAAGTTAGAAAGAAACATGGCTCAGGGTTGGATTTGATTTTGTAAAACAAACAAACCCCAACATGAATCGATTGCCCCACTGATGTCACTTGTAGTAATCCTCCAATAGCTACATTTCCATTTGGTTTGACAGGCTCCAGAAAGAACTGGCTAATGTTAGCTTATCTGCTAAAGTGAATAAGCTGTTTGATACCCAGTATAGCATATAGCTGCTAACGTCATTGTTTCTATCTAAAAACACGTCCGTTTAGAGGTTTTGTTTGTTTGTCAGTATGTTTAGCTTGTGTTGGTGGGCTGTTAACTAGTCATTTAGTGATGTTAATGGTTACTGAGCTCCATTTCTAAGCTGACATTAGTGCTTGCAGCTAATGTTAGCTATTGTTACTTTTGGGTTTCTGAGGAGGCATTCATATAGAAATTAGTCCACAGGCTGTTAGAGGCGCCACAGAGTAAAGTCTAATTTGTACTGAGTGTTATTATAGTCTCATAAGCACAGGCAATAAAGCTTAACCAATAAACACTAAAAAACTACAACTATTAAGATGCATAAAAACAATATGCTATTTGTGATTAACATTCACACATTAGTATCATCACAAAAAGAGTTGTTTGTACACTGTTCAGGGGAACTAAACCCTACAGATTTAGATATCCATACATGATATTCAAGCTGCTACTCTAGTGACAGTAAGTGATGGTTATTTTCTTCTTTTATAACCAAACTGTCACTGAAGTGAACCAGGTTTGTGTCTCTCTTGAGGAGTGACAACTGTGTTGACTTGTAGTGTGAACACAACCCTCGAGAATCGCCTCTAAATTTCATTCCTGCCTCTCGTTTTGTCCTCTGGTTTTCTTTTGTTGCTCACTGTCTCTGAGCCTCTCCACCACGGCAGCCATTCTTCATCAGCCTGTCCCAATATTTAGAATAAAAACATTTTGTCATAATTCAAATCCCAAATATGGCTGTCCATTGAAACCTTGCAGGCAGCATGACTCCAAACAGTCTGTGTCATAAGCTTTCTATAAACTCTTCTCCACCGATATGAAAGCACGAGAATATCCAGAAACTCACAACAGGTGCAGGTGCCTGCAGATTCATGTCCATGGAGAATTTGAGCACTTAAAAACCTTTTATAATCGTGTGGATTCAGCTCATCTTTTGTATTTTATGCAAACATTATGATTAAAAGAACATGATGAGTAACTGTTGTATTTTAGGCAAAATCATTATGTTTAGCTTAACCTAATCCAGTTGCTTTTACTACTTAAACTTAACCAGAAAACATATCTTGGATTAATAACATCTCCCACCTCCACCAACCCCTCCACCAACCCCTCCAACCACTAAATTTCAACTTTTTCATCTTTTAAATTTGTAAATCACTAAATATAAGAGTGAAAATTGTCATGATGGACACGGAAAAGGTGGCACAGCAACACAAATTAACAGATTTGGGGTTCTGACTACTGCCTATAGACTGGATCCGTTCACACACCAATCACTTTAATTCAATTCAATGTCAATTAAATTTAAGTTAGTCCGACTAATTTTCCTGCCAAGCAAAATTAGCAAGCTTCCTTTTTTCCATCTTACCTAAATTTTGCCAAAGCTGAAATATTTTCAAATGAACAAATGCTCATTTGCCATGTTCGCATCACTTGAGACAATTCACCCTAATTACATACAGCACCACACAAAACGCTTTGCTTTTGGTGGATTTTGGCTCTCTATGACATCACAGAGATCCAAAAGTGTAAAAAAAAAAAAAAACTGTGTAAAGCTGCTGTTTAGAGGACTTATTATTTGTATATGTTTGTTTTGGGTGTTTTTTTTTTTTTGTTTGTTTTCTTTACTTTGGCCATGTTTAATTTGTATATGACAGAAAATAAGGATAATTCTAAAAGGTCCAGTTGAGAGTTTAGGTTTTCTCGTCATTTCCATGATTTCACTGTGGGCGGCTTAATCAGTATTTGAAGGCAGATGTGAGAAATGCTTGATGGATTACTAATTCTCCCCACAAAGCGTTCTTTTAATTTTGGCTTGCTCGCTTTGGGATCAATTTGCCACCAGTAGAGTTGTATTGATGGAGAAAAAAATAATTACAAAAAAGCGTAAATTTCCGTCCTTGCATTTTTTTATTTCCGATGAAGCCGTAGAAGCTTCTGCTCTCCATTTGTATAAACAGACAGCAAATTATACAGTGATTTTACAGTTAAATAGCCTTGCATAATGAAGTGGTTCTTGAGGATAAAGATGATTAAAACTGAAAATGAGAAAGCAGAGAGTCACCGAGGCTCTGAGCCAAAAGTGATGGGGGAATCGATGTGAAGGCTGGTGTTTGTTCTGCGATCAGAGACGGGCCAAGCTAAACAGCCGAGTGGGGAAAACTGGGGTGAGAACCAGGGTGACACGCACACACCGAAACAAAACACAAACTTCCCCTTCATGTCTCTGCAGGCTTGACAGTAAGAGGATAACACACACAGGGTGACACACACTCTTTATAATCAGCTTTCAAACACACACACACACACACACACAGAGAGAGTTTTGTTTTTTGCAGCTTGTGTGGTAAATGATCTGTTTTGGGACAGAAGGAGCAGCATGACTGCAGAAAAAGGGCATGTGTGTTTCATCATCTGTCTCTGAGCGACGGCAGGACGTGAGGAAGAGCGTGTGTGATGGAACGAACTGCAGGGTTTAAAACACAGGAGACAAAGAAATAACAAACACACTGTACTCTCCCACAGTTTGAAGGCTCAGTCACGGCAGCACTGCTGACACACAAAACAGTGGATACAATTCAGTCCTTACTAGACTTGTAGTCAAGACCGCCTAATCCGAGACCAAGACAAGACCAAGACCAGAGGGTATCGAGACCAAGACAAGACCAAGACCAAGACCAAGTTGAGACGAGACCAAGACCGAAACCAAGTCGAGACGAGACCAAGACCAAAACCAAGACCGAGACAAAAAAAGTCTTTAAACTGCAGCCAGATGCTGCTTCGTTTACGGGTGTCAGGCATATTTATGTGTTTTTGCTTTCGCACAGCCCTCCTCACCGCTGTCTACTGTCTCACTCACTTACTGTCTACTGTCTCACTCACTTACTGAGAGGACAGACGGATGCTCCACTTGACTGTCGCGTCTCTCACCCTCTCTGTTTTTCACATAATGATATTATCCTATATCCTCGCATGTGATTGGCCACAATATGGAGGGATTGGAGCATAACTGAGCCACTGTGTGAGAGCTGAGCAGCGAAAGGAAATTAAGTGAGGGTAGAAATGACTGAAAGATTATTAGGCTCTGTTTTGAGTTTTGTTCAAAAAGAATGACTTCATATACATATATATATATATATATATATATATATATATATATATATACATATATATTACTTCTATATACATATGCAGGACACCTTAAACTAGTTTTTTAATTAAGCAGCAAGGCAGAACAAAGTTGGGGCTGTATCAAGACACAGGACTAAACCCCAATTCAACCAGACCCAGAACTGATCCGAATTAAAACAGGACTACAACAGTAACCAAGACAGAACCAGAATCAGAACTAGATGATAGTAGCACTGAAAATCATCATAGACCTGCAGTACACTTATTTTTTAATTCTACCAAAGTACACTATTTAGATTCTGAAAAGTTTATATAATTATTTAGCCTTGTTGTGCAAACAAGCCTGCATAACTTAATAAATATAGAATTTGAAAAGTAACAAATGGTATCTAAAAAGAAACACTAGGTACTAGATACATGTTCTGTACTCTGTTCCTCTCTCTCCCTCTCTGCTCCTCTCTCTCCCTCTTTGTGCTGACAATCAAGCCAAACACCAACATCATCAAATATACAGTTGAAACCAGATATTTACATACTCTTCAGATAAAAACACAAACACTTATTTAATTGTAACATCAAATCAGACTAAATGTTTATTTTTTTTAGATTGATAAATATAAAAAACATATTTGTTAACTTTAAGAGTAAAGAGAGAAACTTTCTGTATTTCTTAATTGCAAATGGCACCAAACTGTATTCAAAACTGAGCCACACTTATGGAGCTCCACAATTCTTTTCCTGGTGTTTTGGTTGACATCTCTTGATTTTTCCATGTCACAGAAACAGGCTCTGTGTTTTGCCTTATATGCATCCACAGGTGTGCCACCAATTTACTCACATGGACTCTACTAACCTATCAGAAGCTTCTTCAACTCAGAATGGAATCGTCTGGAGTTTTCTTATTAATTAACAATAAACTTAGTGTATATGTACTCCTAAATTTGATGAAAGTGATTAAAATAGACAGCTCCCTCTTTTTATTCTGACATTTAAATAATTCAAAAGATATTTCAACATTTATTTATCTAAAACAAAAGTTTACTCTAAATTGATGTTTAACAGTAAAAATAGTTTTATGTTTTCTACCTAAAGTGTATGTAAATATCTTGTTTCATCTGTGAATATACTGCTGTGTATTGAAATTCCTCTTGTTTTGCATAGATATACTGAACAACATACAAAGCATAATATATAAAATAACATCTACCTGAGTTTTTTCTTTGAAAGAAGCTCCTTATGTCCATTGTTGTGTTCATCAGTACACAATTGAAACCAATTTAGAGAGTTTGTTTAGCCGTGGAGGGTAACAACTGAAAATATGAAATGTAAGCTAAGACTCTCTAAAAAATCAGCATTGTTGTTCGGCTTTTTATTTATCCATTTCTTGATTCACTCGAAGAGTAAGTAACGCAACCAACTGATCAGTTTGATATCAATCTTTTGTGATACACCATCATATTTACATTATTTGTACAGTACGAATGATTTGCTTTGGTACCTGGTCAAACTTAAGCTCTCCTCTATGGGCTCAAAATGTGGTCATAAATATTTTGTACTTGTAAATCAGGATTTGTATGTGTAAAAAGAATTTGTGCGTGCGTAAAAAAGATTTGTATGTGTAAAAAGAATTTGTGCGTGCATGTAAAAAGATTTGTATGTGTAAAAAGATTTGTGTGTGGACTTAGCCAAAAAACCCCTGCAAGTTACAAGTACGAATTTTGACCCTATTTTTCTTCCTGTCATCTGATTGGTCAATGTCATGTCAATCACAAATGTAACAATCCAATCAGAGAACAGATGGGTTTGGCTGTCGGAGGGGCACTTTTTGAACTGCAGGTCCTTGAAGGGTAATACAGTTTGAAGCTGGAGGATCTCTATATAAATATCCGATAGCAGCTAGGTCCCCTAACTTTCAGCAGCTGTTGAAAGGATAAAGTTGTGGTATGTCAGTGGTTAGAAATACCATTATTACTTTAGGATTAGTTTAACACAAAGTCAGGGCTGACCCGGGACCATTGCTGTGAGTCACAGTGCGCAGCATAAAGGTCCTTTCACATCAGACGCAGGATGTGCTGCTAATGCTAACTGCTAACTAAAAGCAAAGGATCCAGAATTTGTTGCGCTGGCTGCTGAGCTCTGTGGGTTTTGCAGCAGCTCTACCTGTACTAGATGCACCTGCTCCTTGTCGTTTCTATCTCTGACTTTATGTCCTCTACAACAGTTTCTGGTTTTTTGCTAGTTCTTCAAATGTTCAATAAAAACATGTATGCTAATTCATAAGGAAGAAAGCTTTGTAATGAAGACTTTCCAAAACACTGCCCCCCCCGCCCCGCGGTCCGCAGCGCTGTTGAAAAGGCTGTGGAAGTCCCTGTATAAAGCACGTAGACCTGTGACACAAAAATCACCAAACTCGGACGACCACAGACTGTTTTCCTTCGTGGTGATGAAGGAAAACGCTGGGTTGGCATGTAAAGGGCATTTATTCCTTCAAGGACCTGCAGTTCAAAAAAAAGTGCCCCTCCGACAGCCAAACCCATCTGTTCTCTGATTGGATTGTTACATTTGTGATTGACATGACATTGACCAATCAGATGACAGGAAGAAAAATAGGGTCAAAATTCGTACTTGTAACTTGCAGGGGGGTTTTTGGCTAAGTCCACACACAAATCTTTTTTACACATACAAATCTTTTTACGCACGCACAAATTTTTTTTTACACATACAAATCTTTTTTTACGCACGCACAAATTCTTTTTACACATACAAATCTTTTTACGCACGCACAAATTCTTTTTACACATACAAATCTTTTTTTACGCACGCACAAATTCTTTTTACACATACAAATCTTTTTACGCACGCACAAATTCTTTTTACACATACAAATCTTTTTTACGCACGCACAAATTCTTTTTACACATACAAATCCTGATTTACAAGTACAAAATATTTATGACCACATTTTGAGCCCATAGAATTTACGACGGTGCGCTCTGTGCTTCGTGTGTTGTTTTTGTTTTATACAGTTGTCAGTCAGGCATCTAACTAACAAATTACACTCCAAAAGACCCCATGCTTCTGAAAAAATGACCCGGGCTTAAGCCCAGTAAGCCACCCCCCCGCTCCGTTGATGGTTGACTCCAAATCTCCCGAACACTATGTCGATTTGAGAACGGAAGACCGAAACAGCGAGACCAAGACCGAGACCAAGACAAAAGTCCGTCGAGACCAAGACAAGACCAAGACAAAAGTCCGTCGAGACCAAGACGAGACCAAGACCACGTAAAAGTGGTCTCGAGACATCCAACTCTAGTCCTTACCCTCAATGAGGTCCGTGACCTCCCGGCCCACAGCTGAACCCCGAGCTGTTGTCATCTGTCTAAGTTCACGCAGTTCTCTGGTTAATTGCCCGTGGGGCATCACACACTGAATCATTATTTTAAATAAAAAAGAGACAAATAAGGCTTAATGATGTATCAGTTTGCAACCTGTTTGATCTACAGCAGCCATTCTTAAAATCAAGAGTGCTGCGACCCACACCAGAAAATCCCACACGGCCCACCCAATCTTTAATCTACACTCTAATCAACATACATGAGAGTTTATTTAACTTAAAAAATGTGATTCAAAAATTATAAACAACGAAGGCTGTTTTAACCTCCTAGGGCCTGGCGTCCACACATGTGGACATCACATTTTGGGCTGTCTATACCACAACATTACATTTTGCTCTACAAGGGCCTGATATCCTCCTCTCAGAAACCAGAAATCAGGTAAAAAGATAATTCTTTGTTTTTACATTGATCAGCTCCAAATCAGCCCAAATAGCAGAGAGAAATTAAAAATGAGAGTTTGGGTCTCAGGAGGTTAAGGCCAGTGTGTAACCCACGTGCCACTGGGAAGCAAACATCAAAATAAGATCAGTAAATTTAGGTCAGAGTAATGAGTAACATCACAAACTGACCACCTCTATTACCAGTTTGAATTCACATTTATATTAAAATAAATGCATGCATTTATATAAATGCAACTACACATCTTCATTTCAAATTGAATTTCTGTTTTTACTGCGGCGCACCTGCAGTACTTTCACGGCCCACCAGGGGGCCTACGCCCACTCTTTGGGAACCACTAAGGGTTAGAACATCTGTTGATACTTTCACGAAACCAACAAACAAGAATGAGGCTGCCAGCGTCTCACATTTACATTGAAAGTGGTTTTTGGCGTCAGTGTCTTGACGCTCCTGATTTATTACAATCTGCCTGACCGAGCGTCTTTGACGTTTGATAAGACGCTATCTTTGTAACATGCTGCAGTTCTTTGTCTCCTTTTTTTTCCAACCATGACTCTTGTTCTCTCCAGCTTTTTGTTGACTCTTGTCATGTGCAACACATCTATGAACTCTAAAAAACCCACAGTGTAGCTACAGTGTAGACTTTTAAAAGCATTTTCATAGTGAGTAATCCAACATATTAATGACTAATATCATGCTGAGAACGGGCATGAATTTGGTCCATTTTCAGACCCTCCGCATTAACTTTTTTTTTTTTTTTCAACAATTTAATCGTGACCTTAAATTGTTCCTCTCCTAATCTGTTTATATTAGCCTAGTTATAGCAATGTAGCTAGCTAGCATGTAGGAGACCAGTATATGCCAAGTAGCCAAACGTCACGAGCTGTCCAAACATTGCTGATATTTGTGAGGCAAGATGTCAATTTCATGTCTGCATACTTGTTAAACTCTAATCATAATGTATTATTGTCGATGCACCTACCAGTGAGCGTGCAGGACACCAGTGATTGACATATGACATTACCTAGGCAACCAGAGCCCAAAATCTCCACCTGTGACCAACTATCAGGTTCAAAATGACAACAAGCAAATTACTCCCTGTGTGGATGCAGTTGTTGTACTCTCTGCAGATTATGGGTCATTACGTCCCTGTTGTGGAAAAACCAGGGACCTAACAAGTGCCATTTATTTAATGTTATCCTTTGTAAGCTTTATATTTCTATTGCTTTGCATTCAGGTAGCTGCTTGGTGCGTACGGTGTTAGGTGCAGGGAGTATGTAGGTAAAGTCAAAGTAGTGAGAAGTATTAGCTGCAGCTGTGTCAGGGAAAAGCTATAGTCACCACAGAGACAAAGAAATCTCTTTGAGATTGTTCGCTTTCATAAACGCATTGGATGTCTGTCGTCATCGCTGCCTGGGTTTCATCAATGGTATTACCTCATCCTCAATGCCTTCCTTCACTCCGTCTTTTTTCCTTTCCCTCGCTCTGCTTTGCTCTTTTCCTCTCCATGTGCTGCCTCCGCTCTTCTCCTCTTTCCTCTGTTTGCCGTCACTCCGGCTGCATTCATATGACTGACTCTGGAGAGTACCAAGCTGTGTGTCTGTGTGTGTTCGATGGGCTTTTGAAATTCAGATGGAGGCTACGCTACACTTAAAAAACCTTTCCAGATGTGCAGTGGGGGCACATAGACTCCAGCTGGAATAAAAGAGTAAAGGATTCAGTTTCAGGTTTCTCGACTCCAACATCCACAAAGAGAATATTTGAAAATTGTCTTATTTACTGATAGGTTTCCCGTCTGCAATTTTCCCCTCACAGTTCATGAATATTTTAACGTATGAAGCCCTCCGAATCATTTTTATCAGAAATTGTTTGATTTATGAAGATGCAATCTTCATGTGGGGGAAGATGAGAATAAGGAGGAGGCAGGTCTTCCTGTTCAGAATGAGAATGATGGACTTTCTGCTTGAAGCTGAAAAGAAAATGTCAGGAGAGGCCACAACGTGCTCGAGTTTGCGGAGCTATTCAGGGAGCCTGTTAACACCGCCATCGACCGCATCTTCTTCTGTGAGTTAAACTTAATGGTTTCAGGGCCAATCACAGAGAGCTTTGTGTTTTTAAACCTTTAAGTTAGTCCAATGAATAGCTGATGAGTCGGTGAAGAAAAAGCAGGACATTAAAGAGTTGGGAGTTTACTTTTGACTCTTCACACAAAAAACAGCAAATGGACGATTTTTCAGTCACTTTGCTCTGCATTAGGGAGGAGGACGGCTGAGCGTGGCAGCAAGCGCCGTACCAACTGGTTGAGTTACTTGTTGCGAGGCGTTGGATCAAAATGCTTCATGAGCCGATTCATATTTAGCCCATGTCAGATGCAGAGGAATGAAACTTTCATGCGCTATGTCCATCAACGCTCGCATCAAGTAGCAGCTTGACTCCAGTTAAATTCCAAAATTAAGTAATTTCCCTGAAAACCAGTATGCACTGGTCTGATTGCAATACACCACTCTGTTGATTTCCATTAGGACCTAATGAAAATCAAATGAATGAGCTACTGGAAGCTCGAAAACTCAATAAAAACGTCCTGGCAGTATTTTAGGTGGCTGCAGTCTGGCTCCTAATGAAGAGATTCAAAGTTGAGTTTCAAAGTTACTGCCTGGAATTCATATGTCACTCTTATAAAAACTAAAAAACATCATAGCAATGACCTTGACATGTTGTGTACTGACTTTAATCAAAAACCACTCTCTCTCGTTTGCAACCTCTCACAACTTCAGCTCGAGTGCAGTCGAGCCAATAGCACCAAAAACTCTTCACTCTGTTTCCACACCATGAAACAAAAACCTGTCCATGAACATAAAATTCTGTTCCCATTAAAAGCCACGTTTTCAAAGTTCAGTAATTACAGTGCTCAAACCTCTTTAACCAGCTTGTTAAACACTGAAACATGATGGCATACAGAAAATTAGATTTTCAAATTAAGATTAATTATTAAATTGAAAACCCACAATTTGGAACCAGTAGTCTGAATATTTCAAATAAATACTTTCTCTAACCTATAATTCACCTGTAATCACATCTTGTGACCTGTTTCTTTCTTTCTGGGATATTTTAAGGACTAAAATATGTGCTGTTGTAAGGTGGTAACCAGCATTCAGGATTCCTGGAGGTAGTACAGCTGGTATTTTCCCCATTTTCCTGCCACAGATTTCACAGTGTCGAGAGATTAAATAAAATGTTCCCTTCCATCTGTGCTCAACCTTTTAGTGTTTTTGTTGCTTTGCTTTATCTCTCAGAAATGACAAATCACTCCAATGCTCCTGTCATAATAACACGTACTGCCACAAACTCAACACTGCAACCATATTTTTAATGCATGAGGTATCAAACATAGAGCACAGTTAAACTTAAAGCAAAAGTTCTGAGAAAGCTAAAGAAGCCAATCAACTGCTTTGTGGGTCATACATAGTTAAGAGGCCAGTTTGTGTCTCCATCATCATCTAACTATTTTTCAATCAAGACTAAACATCAAGTAAAGACGGTCAGCCGGTTGTTTTGAATGGAGAAAACATAACAAAGTGCCTTTTGGTAAACTTTTAAAGGTCCTATTACCGATCGATAATTATTAGAAAACAGATCAAACATCCAGGGTACCAGTGCTTGTGTTGGACTGAGCAGTAAAGGAAAGTCAGGCACAGGTTAAAGTCCAAAAAAAAGGTTTTTTATTTAACCCAGAAAACAAACTTGGTTAAATTATACTAAAAATGTAAATCTTGGGCCCATAAAAGAGGTCAAAGTAACAGAAATCTACTCAAACGCTGGTAACAAACACTACTAACTCAAACAAACTGACCTACATAAATAAGACAAAGGGGAAACTTAAATACAGCCCACGAAGGCAGAAAGGGGTAGTATGCACACAAACGTAGCTGAAACTAACATAACAAATTCCATCCCCGCACCCCCCATGATCCAGACTTGTGGTATGACCCAGTTTACAGGTCTCCATATAACCTTGCTCCGCCCCTTTTCCACCAATTAGCTCATCCACTATGAGACTGGGAGCAGCTGCCACTGAGGTAACTCAGAAAACAAAGAAAGATTATAATCATACACACAACAGTGTAAACTAAAATGTGTGCACTTATTTTAGAATACAGTGTTATGTGATTGTATAAGTAAATTAATTCTAAACCAAAACCAGTTTTTAAATTAAATCCTATATTTAAAGAGAAAAATATAAGTGTTGTGTTATTGTGCTGTTGAACTTGGTCAGATGACTTGCCACAGTCTCCATTGCGTTCACATTCAGATAATGCCATGTGTTTGGCAAACTGATGTTACTGAAGCCAAATTGCTGGGAGTCGGAAGTAACTCAGCGGTGAGCAGTGTTGGGAAGGTTACTTTTAAAATGTATTCCACTACAGATTACAGATTACAGATTACATGCCCCAAAATGTATTTTGTAACCTATTCTGTTAGGTCACTCAATGAGAGTAACGTATTCTGAATACTTTGATAATATATTAAGTAATCCAAGCTTTTTACAGCTACATGAATGTACTATTGCTGTGTGATTTATTACTTTTACTGCAGGTTACCCGCCATACCAATACCAACTAGATTTTTAAATCTTAATATAAATGAGTAACAGTAGGTGGACATTAGGTAAGGCTGCACTTTTTGCAGTGATCTCGTATAGAAAACTATTCCGTGTGGATATAAAACCGGTCCGTGGCTCCGAACCGTAGTAAAGGGACCTCTGGCTGATACGTCGGGTTCGTGTCGGGCTCGTAGCTGAAAACTAGCTTTACTTTGTTGTCTGGGTCAACTTTGCTAGCGAGAGACAGAGAGAGGCGTTGAAAGGCTGCTCCAACTTATTGTTTCAGAGGAAAACAGGAACACAGTGTACAGTCGAGTCTCAATAGCTTACTTACAGCTGGGCTCGTCAGGCACTCTTTTTGGCTGCAGTGGTTATTATTATATTTACATGCTTCCAGCTCCCGTTTCTGCTCGGTGACAGCTCGGACTTTTACACTCTCCTTTTTTTTTTGCACATAACTGGTACAGGGCTATGCCTGTAACACTCTGCCTATTGCCTTCATATTAAATCATTTTTTTGAATAATAATTTTAAAAAACATTTCTTCACGTCATTATGCGGGCTGCAGTAGAGGTGACATGGGCACGAGATTGAGACACGGGCATTAGAGCCTCTTAATGTGTGTTTTGTTTGGGTTTCCACCGGCGTGGAATTACCAAATATAGAGAGGGGACAGCCTAACATATGAAACAGGAAAAGACCGCCGTGTAATCCCTTTATTTCAACAAAGTAACTATACTCCCCAACACTGGCAGTGAGTAAGAAGTGTAGAAAAATCTAACTGGTTAGAAGGAAAATGTCAGAAGTGGCAGGACAGAAAGTCCGCTAGCCGCTAATCTAACAGCTACAGTAGAGAAAAAGCCATAGACTCATGCTACTAACACGAGTGTGTGTGTTCAAAATGGTTAGCGACTGCGACTGTTTTACTTTAAAACTGCCTCAGTTACATCTAGATTAAATTCTGCTTTTACTAAGGTTTGGTATGTGTGTGACATTTATTTTAGTAGTAACTAGATTCTTGTATTTTCCATTATTTTCTTTGAGTTCTTTATAAAGTGTAAGTTCAGTGAGTTGCAGCTAAATTGTTAAATCAAGGATTTGCTTTTTGGTGAACATTGTCAACACTTCTAGTTGATAGGATTAAAGTTCACGTAGAAGAATGATGCTGCAGTGATTTATTTTGTAGAATAACAGAGCTGGTTCAATTGATATGAAGGTCATAGATCATGTGACCTGTTTAAGGGTTTTTCTTCTCAGTGGTAAAACAACGGATCACAGATGAACTCAGTCTGAAGCAAGCCTCCATAAAGAGCAGAGATTCCACAGTCCAGTTAAGTGGATGGCGAGACAACCCAAGAGTTTATATTACTGCTGAGACGTCTTTGAAGCCAGAACTTCGCTCCCATCTCATGATGGGACAGATACCTGCAGGACTTCAAGCTTTCCTTCTTCACTTTGGAGTGTGGTAGGACAAACAATTAAACACAGACCGGGCCCTATCGATCCATCTGTTATCCATTCACACATTTGACAAACTGTGCGCGCGCACTTTTGTTCATTTGGTGGGGAGTGTTTGTATTTAGTTTTATTGCATTAAGTACATCTGCAGCTGCTGTGTGTTAAATACATAATTTTTGTCCACTTTTTACTCTTTTAATGTGCTTCTTCATATTGAGGTTTATAACTTGGGTAACTGCCATTCCTAAATCCTCGGATACTGGCCTCGTAGGGCTGTTCAATAGGACGATAAATATCGGATGACGATATGAAAACATCTATCGTTTAATATTACACTATCATTTGTTTTGTGGTGTTGCGAAATAAGCTGTTTACATCAATATTTTTTTATCGTTTTGTTGATCACTGTAGTGGCTATATTAATTTCTTAAAGTTCTCTCTTTCTCTTATATTTAAAATAACCACACTACGGAAAGACAAGCGACTGTTTTTACCCGTACTTTTGTTAGCAGCATCAACGGTAAAACCATCGCGTGGCTCCGCCGTCTGCTTGTTTATTGTCCACATAAACCTTTCACAATAAAGCTGAACATCCTGTTGAGATTTTTCAAAGTAAACTGAAGTCATGACAAATATCTCAAATATCAAATTTTAGAATCAGCATCAAATAAATTACCTCAAATAAAAACATGAAGTAACTATAAATGGCGCTTACAGTCACTACGTGGATGCAGGCACAGAGAATCCCAGCATGGCCAGTGAAGATGAGGCAGAACCAGTTAGCTCCAAACAGAAAGACCAGTCAAAACAAATCTAGGACCTTATTCCTTAACGAGGGGCTGCCTCTGTAGCATGGACATGGTTTGGTTATGAAAAGTGTGACACGGACCAGAAAACTGTACTATGCAAATTATGCTGCAAACCGGCCCCCAGCACAGACTCAAGCACTCAAATAAACCTTTGACTCAAACGTTAAAGCTTTTCCCCGCAGCACGCTGTGTAATAAATACTCACAAAGAATATGGCAGCTGATACAAATATTGTCAAAAAATGTATAGTTTCAAGCATCGGTCAAAACGCTCGACTCCAGGTACACAACGCCCGGCTGTAAACACTTCACGCAAGTCGAGTTGCCCGAGATTCATGGAATTTTTACAGAAAATACAATATTTTGTGATATATATCGTTATCGGGATAAGAAATGTCTTTTACCGGGATATGAGATTTTGGTCATGTCGCACAGCTCTATGGCCTAGTGTCCTTTTCTCTAGTTTACAGACATTACACTGGTGCAGTTCATTGAAACTGTGACCCCATGATACTGGCGGTCAAAGCTGGCTATAGAAACAACATTTTAGCTTCAGCTCGTGACACTTAGAGTGATTGTAAAATTGCTGTGCTTTTTAACAGAGCTTAAATGTGCTTTTAAGCCCTGAAAGTATCAGATGGATGTTGTACTAATTAAGTTAGGAGGGCTCAAAAAAGCTGGGATTGTTGAAAATTACTGCATTATTTAATGTACCACTGTTTTAGGATTTTCCCCTTAAAGATGTGGCAATGCAAATACTTTTTACGGTCTCCCCTTGCATGCACACTTGCCGGGCATATTTTCTATTTAGAATTTGATATAAATGTTTTCACATTTCAGGCCACTCAATATTTGCCTCCAAGAACCGAGCCGGCAGCCAGTTGGCAGGTTTGACGAGGTGGAAAAAAAACTGCTCTCTGCATCTCTCGCCACAATGAAATTCAATGTAAAGCACCTGCGGTTGTATTAAAGCAGCAGAGGGACACAGCTTTGAAAGGACAGCAGAATGAAAAGAGGAAAATACGCTTTCAGCAAAAGCCAGAGTCCCATATTCCACAATATTTATTGAGTTGGATTTATTATCTTGGAGGAAATGTGCTTTAGTTGTTTCCAAAGAGAGCAGAGAGGCGAGGAGGAGGCGGCCACCTGAGAGCCACAGAAAGGCCCAAAATGGCTGCGTTTCTCATCATCTCTCAGCAGATTTTCAGAGAGGCAGGGTGTGGCAGTAAACCAGGGCACAGCCGAGGAAAATGGCTTATCTGAAATGATTCTGCTATCCCGGAACAGCAGGGTGTCCTGTGGCTTAGAGAGTGAGTTTGTTAAAGGTACAACAGACTCTTCATCTTGTGGCAGCAATAGTTTCGCCCTTTTCGGTGCAGCTTTTACTCACCTCCTCATTCCCGCACAACCTTAAAATCTAGTTTCTCTCTTATTGGATTTGAGAGTCGTTCTGTGGTGCTGAAGTCAGAGACATGGAGGTGCTATGAAAACACTGTGTCAACCCCCGCTTTGCCATAGAACTTATAAGCTTGTTATAAGAGCCTCACTAACAAAAGAAGTTTTGTTTTTATTATTAATGCCCTACAGGTTAGAATAACCAGAAACCCAGAAAATCTTAAACTGGCTGCACTTACACTAACTCCAGCTGAATATCGAGCCATTTGCTGCTGAAAAATTTGGTGTCAAATTTACATAATTCTGGTGCATTAATCAGTGTATCGTGTGTTCTATGATGGACCGTGGCTCAGGGGGGTTGGGAAGCGCACCTGTAACCGGAAGGTCGCCGGTTCGATCCCCGGCCTTTCTGTCCTGGTCGTTGTGTCCTTGGGCAAGACACTTTACCCTACCGCCTACTGGTGTTGGCCAGAGGGGCCGATGGTGCGATATGGCAGCCTCGCCTCTGTCAGTCTGCCCCAGGGCAGCTGTGGCTACAACTGTAGCTGCCTCCACCAGTGTGTGAATGTGAGTGTGAATGAATAATGGCATTGTAAAGGGCTTTGGGTGCCTTGAAAAGCGCTATATAAATCCAATTCATTATTATTATTATTATTGTTATTATGGAGGATTGCAGAAGACTTTGGCCATTAGCTAAGCATTACTGAAGTAAAGTCAAGTTTATTTATACAGCACAATTAAGTACAACAGAAGTTGAGTGTTGTGCTGAACAACACATGATAAAATAGCAAAACAGTAGAAAACATAAGAATATAATTGTAAATAACAGTAACATCCTATACTGTTCATGATTTTACCGCCTGCCTCTTATTTTGGATAATTCTGCACTCTCTATAGACATCGTCACTTTTCTGCACTGTAAAAAAATGATTACTTCTATGTTTCCCATCGAGAATATTGTACTGTTAGCTGACGGTGAGCAGTGGTGGATGAATGAGTGGAGTTATTCGTTCAGTAAAGGAATAAAATAAGTAAAACATGAAAGTGTTTTCAAAAAAATTATTTTGGCAAAAATGTTACCAAATAGCGTTATATGGATCAATATTACTGCTGCATTTGTTTAAGATAAGCTCAGTCTAGATATATTTTTTTATTCATATATTCTCTTGAATCTACAGTATTGAATCATGTTCTATAAAATTATATTTTTGCCGTGTGGCTATCAAGTTAGGACCACGTGTCACTGAAAAAAGAGCTCTGAAAAACAAGCTACCACCTTTTGTTATTTTTTAAACATACATATTACAATACAGTAATTAAAAACTCACAGCTGAATTAAAGGGTTTAAGCCATGTGTGACAATATTCATGGGAGATTATCAAAAAATTGTGAAATCGAAATCCCTACAGTTTTCAGTGGTGCCTGACAAGTGAAAGATTCCTGGTTTGAGAAGCAGACAAACAAATCTCTTGGAGCTTTGTCGGGACGGGTATCTGGCATAGAAATCTGCCAAATCACATATGCAGGACTCACTGTAGCAAAGCCTCGTGAATAAGGCAGCAGTGGGAAGTCGCTTTCTGGGCCAACTGGGGTTAAGGCTGCTTCCAGAGACAATAGTCAAATGTGGCCACAAGATGTCACTATGTTTAAAGGATGGTCTGCACAGGCAACAAGAGAAGCTTAAGTGACAGGAAACTGTTTGAGATGAGAGAAGATCAACTTAATTTTTAGATTTCACTGGGTAAGCAGTGCTTGGCCTGACAGAAACCCACTACATTAGTGTGGCAGTTTGGGCTTCTAGAGTTTAGGTTACTGTAAAAGACAATTTCAGTATAAAAGCTAGCTGGAACTATTAACATCTATCAGATAGCTAACCTAAGCATTCACCGTGGTGTATAAATTGATAATATGTCTTAAGGACAACGCTTGGAAGCATTTAAAAGTGCTGTCACTGCCTCTAAAATCGTCCGATCCACTGCTCAGCACTTTTCATAGAGTTAAATGTAGCTCAGTGTTCCACAGAATCACTGAAGTTGATTAAGACAGAACAAGTGCAGACAGTAATTAGCTGGATGGAAAAAACCAGTGGGCAATTACAACTCAATAAGTTGTTATTTCACCTGTCAAAGCTTATCATCCTGTGATGTTCGGTCTTTGTAAGCTGATTAGCTTTTCTTGTTATTCCTCCTGTATGTTCTTGTGCTTCCTAGTGAAGGCCTGACATGATTTTTGTTATCATTTTCACATTCACATAATGTTGGGGTTGTGAGCCTTGGTTATTTTATGCTGTGTTTTTGTAGCTGTTGTTTCACATTGAGAAAATGTCTCTACCTGACTGAGTGTTATGTTCATTTTCATATCTCTGAAAACTCCCAGGACACAGTCATCATTTGGGTATCTGGCTGAATAACTTTCCATTCACTTTCCCAGGGGGGGAAAAAATCTGTTTATTTACTTCTTGTAGGAGGACGCATGATAACAGCGCAGGCGACGAGTTGGTTGGGACAATTGAGCACAGCGGCATTGTGCTGCTGAGACGGATGGAAACGAGTCGCCTCGCACAGTGTTGTCCCCAGACGGACCTCATTTTCTCTTCTGCTCGAGTTAGCACATTCACACTCACTGCTGGGTGAGACGCTTCAATCTTAGTAAAACTGTTTTTCTTATGTAACAGCTTTTTAAGACGTGGGTTTGAACACAGTAGCTGGATGAATTTGCTTAATTCTCTGTTGGTTATGTTGTCAGACCAAGTGGGTAAGATATTGATTTTATTTTGAAGTCTGTGATGCTTTGCTCACCTACCACTTTACAGTACTTGGTACACTTTGCTAGTACTGGCTTGGGCCCCCTTTTTCCTTTTTTACCCCTCAGTAGTTATAAAAGGCTGATGGGGTAAAAAAGTCACCCAGCCGGGTGGGCTGGCAGCATAGATGCCTAGGTTTGTGAATAACTCAAGAACAAGATGATGTAGGAGTTTCAAATTGAATCCATATGTATATCTACTAAAAATCTTGAAAAAGCTTGAATCCTGGTGACCTCAAGGTCAGAGGTCAAGTTTTCTGAATGGGATAACTCAAAAACAAGTCAAAGTGGGATTTTAGAATTGATACCAGCCCTGCGACAGATTGGCAACTTCTCTAAGCAGATAAGCAGAAGCGGATGGATGGATGGATGGATGGATGGATGGATGGATGGATGGATGGATGGATGGATGGATGGATGGATGGATGGATGGATGGATGGATGGATGGATGGATGGAACTGATACCATAGGTGTATCTCCTAGGAGGCTAAGGGAAGCACTGGCAGCCATCAGTATTTTTTTCCTTTAGAACTGAGTTAAATGTTCATGGCATAGATTCAACAAGTTGCTGGAAAAATTCCTCCGAGATTTTGGTCCATGGTGTAAATCTCCTGTTACACCACATCCTAAAGGTGCTCTGTCGTACTGAGATCTGGTGACTGTGGAGGCCATTTGAGTGCAGTGAGCTTGTTTTCATGATCAAGACACCAGCTGATTTGAGCTTTGTGATAAAGGGTGTTATCATGCAGGAAACAGCCACTCTGGTCATTTTGGAAAAATTAAAAAATAGCCTCAGGCTCATCCCATACTGTCAGATCAGAGTCTGGGAGGAGCCGGGATGGAGGAAGGTTGCAAATCTTAAATAGTGGACCCCAAATGAGATTTGCCAGTAAGATGAGTAGGAGCCATCAGTTGGCTGTGCAATCAGCTGATGTGCAGGGATTGCAGCCGAGTTTGAGTTTGCCTATATTAGGTTAAATATACGAGTCCAACTGTCTTTATTTCACCTCATTATCAACCACCGTTTGTCCAGATTCAGGTGTGAAGGCAGCAGCTGAAAAACACAGGTGCTTTTACTCCCTCCAGATCTTCCTGAGGGGAATCACAAAGCTCCAGCGTATCCTTTGGGAAACATCCAGGTGTCAGATGACCCAACTACCTCATTTAGCTTTTTCACCTCGAAAGAGCAACAACTCTGTTCTGAGCTCTTTCTGTTCCCTGGTGTTGGTCCACAGTCTCAGTAGAGACAAGTCATTTCTCTGCCACCTGCATTTGTGAACTTTCAATTACTACCAAGAGCTTCCTGACCCTGGGTGAAGACAGGAAAACATCAAGTGCTAATTTCAAACTTTTCTTTTGAAATTAGCACTTGAGGATTAACGTCTTTTGTCAAAGAGTGCGCACTGTTGCAGGCTCCAGTCTCCCTTTCTCCCGTCTCCCTTAACTCATGAACAAGAGTGAACTCCTTCAACTCTCTCCCAGGTTCCTGAGGCCAACATGCTGTTTTCTCTCAAAGTACCTTCTCCCATCAAAGCTGTAACCTTTTGTAAATGTTCCATTTTTGGTACTGAGTAAAGTTTTGTAGTGTGTAAGCTGAAGTTTAAAAAATAAAATTGGAAGTTGCTTCATTCACAGAAACTGTGATCTTAGATAAAGTGGATGGCTGGGTCGTGCTTGTCTTCTCGAAGTGACGTTAAAGTACTTTATTAGAAAGAGTCCAACAGAGGATTTTGACCTTCATCTCTTTCAGTCATTCTGACAGTATATTCTGACCAAAATCTCATCAACTCCTTCACAGTACACATGCTCACATCTTTCTTATCCGGGTGCACAGCTCTCCGGCATCCCAACAGTCAACACAAAACGAGTCCATTTCAACAGACTCTCAGCTCAGCCTTTAATGAAACAGACTGGCTGGAAAAAAAGTTGCAGCTTTCTGCAGGTATTCAAAAAGTTCACCGGTTCATGGAGAAGTACTTAAAGCTTGAAAAGATTAAAGCACCACATCGAATACAGCAAAGTAGTGGGTTACATCACATATATCCACCATAGCCACGATATCTTTGTTAGTGAGTTTAAGTTTATACCATCTTTACGTCCGTGTGTACGCAGTTTGAGATTTTATGTCTTTCTTTGCAAAATGTCTCCGTAATGGCAATGTGGGTCTCACAGTTGGTTAGCAGAAACTATAAACAGTTACTGAAATGACTGTCAGTCATCAGTTTGATGCTAATATTCATATCAGAGGGTAAATCTTGATCATTCGGATAATTCCCGTGTTAATCCTTAAAGGTGCCAAGGTCATTTGAGATGCAAAATAAAGTATTTTATCCTGAAAAGTTCAGGCTAGCTCTGCCTTGTCCTGTAATATCACATATTTGACTTTTCAATGTCAATTCTGTCCATCTGACTGTCTCAAACTGCACTGCCTTAGACTGCAGCTGGTGTTTAACCACGCAAACTAAGGTGATGGAGTTGGACTCCACCTGCAGGATGAGGGATTTGGTAGAGAGACAATGTTACAGTCACACAAGAGAAAGCAGTGGTTGGAGACCGCAGCATGACCAAAATTAGTGCAATGAATTTGTGATTTTGCAACTGTTCAAATGTTGTGGCCTTTGAACCAACATTGGTACATCAAGACGGTGACAAAATGCATTCAGTCTGCGATGGTCAGGTTAGCAGTTGCATGCACTCTGTTTGTGATAAAATGGCAATTAACTGTAGCAAATCTGTAAAAATCACAGATGTGTTGCTGTGCATTTGTTGAAATCTGTTGACGTTTATGTACTTCACATTAAACAGAAATTCATGAACTACTTAGATTTGAGTCCAGCTAGAAGCTCACGGGTTTAACACAGAAATTCCTCCATAAATTGGGCCGTGGTTGCTGCAGGACGGCGTTTAAGTGTTCATCGGTTATGCTCATCAGTGCAGACTGATCAAAATATGTTGGCTGTATAATATATGTGTCTGTCAAACACTGTGATCATTGGAGACAGTTGCCTCCCACCAGGTGACGTCTGCCATCATCTTAAGATGGGCATGAGGTTGGCAAACTGGAAAGCAGATAGCAGAATAAGGCAGTTCTCAAATAGACTGTCAGATTGCTCTCCCTCATAGTCTTGCATCTGAATTCTCAGTCTTGGTAGTTTCTACTCAAAATAATGAAAACAATAAACATATTATTGTCAGTATATTTCAGACTGGGCTTTAATATACTGAAAACAAATCTATAAACTGTGTGTTTTGGGAGGTGATCGTTGACTGGCCTATCAGTAATGTCTTTTAACCTATTTTCTGCTGCCAGACTCAGTCTTTGGATGAAAGCTTCAGCATCATGCTTAAAGCATAAAAATGTGACTGCGTTTCTTATTCAGGCTGAAAGGATATTTTAGACATTGTGGGATTACTTCTGCTCATTATGTGCACGAAAGGATTCTCTGTGTGCGATCGCTGTCAGTCATTTGACATTTCAAATGTTCTCTTGCTATTCTTTCCACTTTCACACCAGGGGAAACAACGATTAAGTATGCAGCGGTGGGGCTGCAGTTCATGCATGTATTCATGCGTAGTAAATGTGTAGTGAAGTGAGAGTGTTTAACTCGGTGGTTGTTCCTGCCCACTGATACACGTCTCTCCGCCGCTGCACGATTTACATGTTTACACTGCGTGACTCTGTCAGGATGCCTCTCAAACACAGCTGCGGTGATGTTTGATCCGGGTTTTACCTGCACGTACGCAGTTATCACAGAGCATCAGGAGAATGTAAGACTCAACACTGGCAATGAACAATATTGAGTCAAAATGATAAAGCACTATCACTGAAACGTCAGTTATTAATTGCACTTCAGGAGCGACTATTCAAACATGTTGATTTTTAGTAGGAGCTGTCATCTGCGCTCATACTGTGCTCCACGACTTCCCTCTTCACTCCAGTGTTTTAGGAATTAATGACTGTCTGCCTGTGTCTGTCTGCAGACATCAGTCATACCTTATCAGTATGAGAAATAAGGTGCTTCAGGAAGTTCAAGAAAAACTGTAAACTATCGTAGCAAAACATTTCCCATTACAAGTTGTCATCATTTACTTTGGCTTTGTACTTTAGTTACACCCTATAAATCTGCTCCAGATGTTTTTTAGACAACTAAGAGTCCATAGCCATTCAGGCCTTTATTTTGAGCTAAATAGTAACATGCTATTGCTTGATTATGCACTAGTTCACAACAACACTGTATTGTAAGGCGAGCAGCACTTGGTGTCAACAGGGAGGAAGAACTCCCGTTCAACAGGAAGAGACCTCCAGCAGAGCCAGGCTCAGAGTCAGGCACTTTTCTTATCTTATCTTTTTGCTTTCTTAGTAAAAGATTCATTCACTCATTCACACAAACATTCATACAGCACTTTTAATCTAACGTTGACTCATTCACACTCTGATAGAGTCATTGGGACAAACTCGGGGTTCAGTATCAGTAAAGTACCTTAAATGAGATCAGAGCTGCAGTGGGAGGAAATCCACACAGTTTTGTCATCTGCAGGACGCTCGTATGGATCCTGCTGCTCATTAAAGCTGCAGGTGAAATTCCACTCAAAATTCCTTCAGCTGTGCCATGATTTCTGGGAATGCAACGGACATTTCATGAGGTATTTCAGTCTGGAGCAGAAGTAGTAAATCAAAAATATCACCATCATAAAAAGGTAACATTCGCTTCAAACACTTATAAAGTTACTTTTTTATTAGTGAGTATCGATCTGCCAGCACCTGAGTGACATCAGTGATGATTTAGTTGAATGTTTGACTTGTGTCATTGTATTGCATGAATACCCTCACTAGAAGCTTTATTGTACTTTCATATGTTGTATATTGAGTACTGTGTGCATCCTTTGATATAAACTCAGTGGTGACTTTAGTCATCTGAGCATCCATATGTGCTGCAAACATGATAATTCCCATAAAGCACTGTTCTTGCAAACAGTCGTTCTTGTTTTCCGCACACATACACATTTAGCCGTGAAGCTAAAGTTGCAGTCCCCCAGAGAAGGATCTCTAACGGTGGCTGATTGGTGCTTTGGTGGCGCTCTATCTTCTACCTGCCTGTATCGTTGTCATTCACATCATCACAGGACAGAACTTTGTTTGCTTTTATAGCTTCACTCGGAAACCACAAACAGATGAACAGATGCTAAATGGTTTTCAGAAACGGTAAACAAGCATCTATATTCATTGTGTGTCTGATGGAGTGTGTGAGACTGTGTGTGTTATAGGATTGGCAATGTGACAAGTAACTCTGTTGTAAAAGAACTTCTCTGCTCGAGTCTCACGTCAAACAGCCAGAAGCCTTATGGCCCTAAAAGGAGTTGTGCTGTCGGACAAAGATGAACATCTCTGGTCGGATTTGTGTTTGGACTAAAGCTGCCGCTGAACCTGGAGACTTCAAAACAAAAGTGTTAGCCTGCATCATTTCTCAGCCGAAGGGTGACTGTCTCCCTATGCAGCTGTTTTTCAGAGGTGTCCACAGGGTGTATGGGCTCTTTTCTTTTGCTTTTGCTTTTTTAGCGGGGGAATGGGTCTGAGCTCATTTGCCATTTATGGGTCCAAATATTCATGAAGTTCCTAAAGTACAAACACTGTGACACCACTGAGAATTAAAAATGGTCCTGATTTGTTCAGCTCCAAGAAAGTGATGAGTGTGGCTGTTCTCCTGGGTGCTGCATTAAAGTTTAATGTCCAGACATCCATGAAAACTAAGATTTACAAGGCTAGAAAAAAATGTGCACTCAACCAGCTGGCGAGTGGTTGCAGGAGGTTGCTGGGTGAAACTGGACCCAAAGAGGATTCTCCACCAAAAACAACCACAAGCAGATTGGTGCAGTTGTATGTTGTTTGGTTGGAAGATGCCAACTTGTCTGCAAATACTTAGAGAGCAGTAGCAAAACCTGAAAAAGCATGACGCAAATCAGAAACAGGCACTTTCAAAGTAAAACTAGTGTCCATTTCCAATTCATGTCACACTTCTTTTTCACTGATAGAGTATCGGAAAAGCATTTGTAGACAAGTCAGCATCTTCGATGCAAACTACTAACAACCGCTGCAATCTGCTAAGCCAAACTAATCAAAAGGAGGTCTTTGGCTAACCGTTAGGGAGTACACATTTTCCTCAAGCGAACAGTCATTGGTCCTCAACCATCTGCCAATCACTAAGCCGTATTCACTTGACCCTACATAGTCACCGTAAATAAATAAATTGAATCTCATTACTGCTTCATGGACCACCATCAGACTGTTTGGTAATTAGAAATTGATCCTAATTAGTGCATCTTTATTGGAATATTACATTTTAAAATGTTAGAAAATAGTAACAGTAATAGTTTCCAAGAAAAGTCTATGGATTTTTTATTAAATGAAATGCTCTCCAGCATTGCTGTAAATCGCCAAACTTTCCAGTTACTTTCTCATCTATATTCTGAAGGCAGATGCTGAAGGGGATTGTTCATATATCATTCATAGCCAGATTTACAGAACATTTTATACCTACAAACATGGCCCAAACTGATTTTTCTGGAGTTTGACAGTTTTCAGATTTATGGAGTGATTAAAAATAAAAGATTTCTAAAATCCCCCCTGTAGAAGCGCTCAGATCTACCAACAAAATCAAACCGTGTTCAGATCTATGTACTCAGTTTTCATCTGATTGGCTGTGCCATGAAAAAGTATTTCCCCCACTCCTGACGTCTCAGGTTTTTTTTTCTTGGTTTCTTATCTCAGGTAATTATTTAAATAACGACTATAAGTTCAGAAAGGGGGCAATGCTTTCTCACAGCACTATATTGGAGATATCCTCTCTCTGACATCATGCAGACGCAAGAGTAGAAAAAACTGACAGAAACTGAGTGTTTCTGTCCGTCTGAAGCTGACTTGAATATTCAAAGAGTCACTTCTTTGAAACTTTGGGCATATTTTAAAGCACGTGTCATTGTAAAAGCGCAATATAAGAATAGTGAGTCTTCTTTAAAACACATGGACGCATAAAAATGATTATTCTTCCCCAATGTTTCCCAGCTTTACCTCAGTGTTCATTTCTTCATGTTAAAGAAGACAGATGATGATTTTTCTCTATTACTTTCCCCTCTTAATCCCAAACCTGCTGTTTTACAACTCCATCGCCACGAACCATCCGTCTTCGATAATGAGTTTACTTTGATGGTGACAGTCGATTTGTCAGAGTTGCTGAGCGGGGTTGTGAGGTGCTCATTCACCTGCAGGATACAGTCAGGCTGTCTGAGCCCAGCTGTGCCTCCAGACAGAAAGCCCGCCGTCCCCGAGCCCGAGAACTTTGTCATCATTTAATGTCAGTGAAGATTTTCAATGTGAGCCTTTCATTCATCAACATCAAAAATGTTTTTGTTTGGCGGGTTTTCACAAGCTTTCCATCAAAGTCTGCTCTACGTTTCTTTTTAGCTCTAACGGAGACCAGAATTTACTGAATAAATATCATGCTGCATTCAAAATCACATGAAACCAGTGACTGAAACCACAAAGTCGTCAGCAAAGTGTTTTCTGTGCTCATGAAGAAGTGGGGTCATATTGCCACAAGCTTCTATATAATCTTCAGATGAGGCACCCCCTACTGGTCACTGAACAGAATACAGGTTTAAGGTACTTAACTGATTTTCTTATCAGATATGGAAGCTTTTGGTGTGTGTGTGTGTGTGTGTGTGTGTGTGTGTGTGTGTGTGTGTGTGTGTGTGTGTGTGTGTGTGTGTGTGTGTGTGTGTGTGTGTGTGTGTGTGTGTGTGTGTGTGTGTGTGTGTGTGTGTATTTTTGTGGGGACCGAAAATTGGAAGTGTACTATGCTCGTGGGGACCAACAGCCCTTATGGGGACAAAATCCCAGTCCTCACGAGTTTGAAGGCATTTTTCAAGCTCAAAATGTGGTTTTAGTGTCAGGGTTACGGTTAGGTTTAGGCTAAGGGTTAGGCATTCATTCATTTTTGATGGTTAAGGTAAGCGGCATTATGTCAATTAGATGTCCTCACAAGGATATGAAAACACAAAGTGTCTGCTTTGCTTTATTGCGAACAACTGTGTGACTGCTGTGCCAAATCAGTGTAATTCAGCCAGCAGATTATTTGTGCTAATGGATGAAAGCAAACCAAAGGTGTTGGGTTTTATTTGTCTCGTCTGTCCTGAGAACAGAGCAGGATTACAGCAGCCGCAGAGGAAGCAGCCAGAACAGGAAGTGGACGTTTCTTTTATTCTCTTATGAATGCAGTCGTAAACTTGGCAGAGTGGCTCCAACATTAATCCCGATCCGGTTGCTCTGTTTTCTTTTTTGCTTTTGCTTTTTCATGTTTCTGTTGTTGGGTTTTTTTGGAGTCCTGCGATACCACCGGCTGAGGATTACTCGTCCCCCTGCTGCGTTCCTGGCTCCAGCAGCTCATCCGGGTGACTGCGAACCCCTCCAACGATTCATCTTCGTGCAGCGTGAATGTGGCCACTGCTGATAAAGTGGAGCTGCAGCGGCGCCGTTGTTCCCCTCAGCGAGCGGAGAGGAGGCTCAGACAAAAGGAAAGGAGAGGAGAGAAAGGAAGAGATGTGGGAAGTTGAAACCAGGTCCAGTGACGCATCATCTGCATTTATGACTGTATGATTGCGCTGCAATCTCCATAGACCCCATGTGAAAATTTCCACCTTTAAACACAACAACAGCCTTAATAGTGTTTAAATACTTCAGTCTCAGTCTCACATGGCTGTTAACCTCCTCCTTGACTCCAGATGTGAGGATCACAGGAGCCTCGTACTTTGACTTCCATGTTTTTCCTTTTGCTGTGCAAGGTGTTCCTGCTATTTTAGGAAAAGCACTGTTTACTCTTTTCTTCAGCTGGAAAAGCTGCAGTGCAGGAAACAACTGAGCTGTTCCTCATTTTTAAGTGGGCACCCTGAGGAGTCCCTCGAGGACCCCCGGAGCGCCCCACATCACTAATTTGCTGCCTTCCCCCACTGAGCTGACGGTGGAGAGTGAAACTTCATGACAACTTTATATAAAACAAAAGAAGATGTTCAGCTGAGCAGAGTGTGTGTGTGTGTGTGTGTGTGTGTGTGTGTGTGTGTGTGTGTGTGTGTGTGTGTGTGTGTGTGTGTGTGTGTGCTAATGATCTGATATTGTTTTATGGGTTTGTTTTGGAGTGTGTGTTTGGTTGTGGTTAGCAACAACAGGCCTGCAGGGATTGAGATGTGGAGTGAGAAAAACGAGGGAGAGAGGGTGAGGATCCAGCCAAGAGGCTCCATATCTGCCAGGCTGTGTATGGAAACACGAAACACACACACACACACACACACACACACAGTATTTGTTGCAGACTCATCTCTCCTGAACCCTCTGAGCCACAAGAAGAAAGGAAAATCAGGATCTCTGACTGATGCACGCCCCACCCCTCTCCTGCAGATTATTCCCACATCATGAACTTAAAAAAAAGAAAGAAAAAAAGATGCTGCTCCAGCAACTTCTCTCTTTTTTTTGGAGGAAGTCAACCTGCGACTCTCGGCTACCGTCCCTCACGCCGAACCCCTCCGTCAGGCGACATTCAATTTGCAGTTAGCTCTCTTTCCATTTGCAGTTAGTTGGCTAAATGTGAGACTCCGGGGACGTGAAGAGCAGGCTGAAGATGAGCAATCGTTGTGGCGCTTCATTACTTAACTCTTCTCCCTTTTGGGAGCCAAAATTCAGTTTAAGTGTGTTTGGAGGAGGTGAGAAATTCGGCAGCAATTAAAGGCACCCTCCCTCCACGTCCAGAGACAAATGCGCTGTTTTTACTGAGGTTAATGCGAATGTTTGATATCCTGAGGAGAGGATTTCTCACGTTTAGTCAATCAGCTATTGAGCAGAACATTAAGCTGTTCAGAAGTGACAAGTTTGCACATTTCTCCCTGTGGAGGCGTTCGTTTGAACAATCAATGGAATTTCCAGTACTTCATAATTTTGCCCGTTTGGCCATCTTTTCCGTCTTAGCACCACTGGGTGCATTTTATTTTTCTAATTTATTACCTTTGTTTTACCAGGAAGTCCAGTTGAGATCATGAGATCATTTACATGATCTCATAAGTCTTTACAACCCCAAACATCTCAAAAAACAAACACAAACTCCACAATGTAATTTGATATTGAGTAAATACCGAGCCGATATCTGTTGGCTATCTATTGAACAGACGTGTTTAGGCCACACACCCACTTTAATGTCACTTTCTTATGATTGGTTGAACAGCAGGTGGGTGGGGTTTCTGGGGCTGGGATGACCATATTAGGGATATATGCAATCTGTGACATCATCCAGATCCAAGCAGAAAAAACTGCCTGGAAGTGAATGTTCCTCACATAAGTTTGAGTTTGTACAAACGCCAGCTTCTTTGTTTGAACTTTTAGTCATCGAAATATGAGCATCCACCACTGCAACTGTATATCTGTGACAATAAGGGAAAGCATATTCAGGCCACTTCTGAGGGTTTTTTCCCACTATGTGATTTTAATGTTTTCTGGTGTTTTCACTTCTGATACAATGCTGGCAGCTTTTAAAAGCTCACAAACTCCACCCAGCTGCTCCGTCAGCAAGCCCTTATACACACATCTAATTTCCTTTGTCCACCTTTCACTGCATCAGTCAGTGTGGAGATTTGAGCATCTCATCATTTACATGGTGAATAACTTTGCTCTGTTCTGCGAGGTCACAACTAAAAGCTCATCCCGGATTGCTTTCAGAGACTCGTTAGCCTTCTTGGGGAAGATTGATTTATAATTTTACTCCACGAGATGTCCACAATTACAAAAACTGGTTGCTGGCATGAAAATTCATAACGAAGCAATTATTAAACTTCACCGCTACGAGCCATTCGCGCGACCGTAAGGATGCAGCCATCCTTATAATACCCATCTTAATCATCCGTGCCATCGCTGTCATTGTTGTCTCAAAATGTGTGCAGCTTCTCCTGTTATGGATGAGAAAATTCAGTACAAAATTACCCCGAATGTAGCCCACCATCTGTTAGAGCCAAGTTCTGATTGTCATCATCATCATCATTAGCGAGTAATGGAAGACTACCAAACTGAGCTGGCCTCTGCCCAGCGGTGGTGTGTTTTTAAAGTGAATCGAGGATGGCTTCTCGCAGTTGTTCTGCATCCAGCCGACAAGAAGATAAACAACAAGAGTGAGTGAAAGAAAACCAGCTGCAGAAACAAATTAGTGTCATCAATTTACGTTCCAACACCGCGGTGCAGGAGAGTTTTTGTCCTAAAAGTAAACTGCCATGGTTACGTATTATCGATATATAACAGGCCCTGCTAAGACTAAACAAATGTTTTCTGAGCTAGGAGGAAATAAACCACCAGCTGCGAATAAAAGATGGCATAACTGTTGGTTTCTGAAGGAATTCTGAAGCTTTTTGGAATCAAAACTGACTTTAGCTTGCGAGCTTGGCTAGCAAGTGATAAACATGCTAATGAGAGCAAAGTAGCTAACAAAGATGGCTTCCAAAAGCCACAGCTGTGTTTTCAGTTCTTTTCTCTTGATACTTTTGACACATTTAATTAAACAGCAGAGCTCACAAATACTGATGGTTATAAGTACAGCCTGTAAACTCTCACCAGATACTTTACCGAGTACACCTTGCTAGTACCGGGTTGGAATGCGTTTTTTCTTCAGAAATGGTTCAGTTATTCATTGCTCAGAGATTTTGGTCCATGTTGTCATGACGACATCACACAGCTCCTGCAGATTTGTCGGCTCTACATCCATGATGTGAATCTCCCGTTACACCACATCCCAAAGGTGCTCTGCTGGACCGAGATCATTTGAGCACAGTGACCAGTTTTCGATGGTTGAGCTTTGTGACACAGCGTTATGATCATGTCTGCATCCTTAAATGCAACGAGTTGCTGCCATGTGATTGGCTGATTAATGTACTTAATGAAGTGGCTGCTCTACCAGATAGCAACTTTTTCTCATTTTAGCTAAAGAGTGGTTTTTTTAGCGTAGACGCTGGGTTGAGGTCGGCTGAATGACTGATACGCGTAAAGTCACTCACTCCTTCACATATAAGGTCTTTTGTGAACTTACTGCACATTTTCTTTCACATCTTAAAAACAGTAACAGGAAGTGTCCTGCTCCCTCCTTCCTCCACAGCCGGTCCAACCACTGCACACCAGAAAAATCACACTGATTATTTAGCGAGAGGCCGCCATCGTCTCTCTGACGGATTTGTGAGTCTCTTGCTTGAAGCGGCGGCCCTATTCTTCTTTCTGGTATTGTTATGTCTCACTCTGTCACGGCTCCGGCGGATCTTCGAGCCAGCCGGAGCAGCGCCGCCTTCGCCGCCGATGCCAGACGCGCTGCTGGAGGACTCTGCTGTGGCCTGGCTGCTTCTCTTCAGTCATTTGGCCTGATGGATAGCTTCGTGCTGTTGGATGAGTCTCAGGGATGCACCAGGACCACTTTGTCACTGCAGCTCTGTCTGCTTTGTGTAGAGCTGCTGCCCAACAGTCTGCCTACGACTGTAACCGAGGCGATCAGCGGTGAACCCGAACGCTGTGATGCAAAATCACAGGGCTTCATTTACTCTTTTAACAACAACAAACTGACATATGTGATGTAACACCAACTATTCTGCACAACTCTGACTGCTCTGCTCCTCACTAATAACAAACAGGTGAAGCAGACGAGGTCACCGAGGGGACGTCGGGTTCACGGAGGCCATTCGCCGCCGTAGTTCTCATTACATTGTGCCGCGGGCCCTTCAAACCTCATTCGTCACCGCGGGGATGGAAATGACGAGGAGGATGCAGCTGAGACGAGGCAGGAGGCTGAAAAACAATCTGTTTATGTCTGAGATGGAGCTCTGAGGGAGCTCGCTGCCTGGGGATCAGAGTCGGGGTCAGGCAGGTTTGTAAAGTGATTCATATCTATGAGTATTTTTTTCATTTGGAAGCAAATGTTCATATTTGTTGCTGGAAACTTGTTAGAAACTTTCCAGGAAGTAGAGCTGTAGCACTGAAATACCAAGGAGGGGAAAAAATGAGTGAAATTGAAAAATAATTCAATATTTCCATTTCATGTGTCAGAAATGCAGCAAGCTTCTACCTGCAGAAGGACCGCATGTTTTTTCAATGAGGGTTAAATGTATAAAAAGTAAACAAAAAATGCTGATTAAAACAAGAGTAGAGGATTCATAATGAAAAGAAGTTATTTTTTAAAGCCATAAATACAATTTAAGCTGCATAAATTCCTCTTATTTTGTGAGCAGTGAGTGTTCAGATCATTTTATCTGCTCTGTGATGTTAAACCAGGCCGCCTGAACACTTCCAGCGCTGATTAATGTTGTGGAAAAATAAACAGAGCGCTGAAAGCGAACTGATCTTATTGAAACAAAACTTTGCAAAGGGATCAATACAGCAGGGACAGGTATAAAGAAATAATGCCAGCTCATTAACACCCACTCTGTGGATCCAGTCTGTGTTCAGTTGTGGAGAGTGGGGAGCTGTGGTTGTAGGAACCAGCCTGATAATGAAGACACATAAAGTGCATCAGGACCTTGAACACAGCTTACAGTCAGTTGTTCTCCATCTTCAGACTCACTATAAACAAACATCTGATGCTGCACCGTGTCCTTCCTCAGAGGAGAATCATCCGTTCTTTTGCTCGTCTGCTGGATGAAACTCTTTAGTCCTTTGGGCCAGAATCAGCACGACGTAGGGTCCGATGTGACCCACGAGGCGGCTCTGCCAAGTACGGCTGGGTATCGTCACTGATTTCGAGAATCGATTCGATTCCAATTCACAAGGTCCCGATTCAATTCGATCCACGATTTTGATTCAATTTGATTCAATTTGAATTGGGAAAATTTTGCAAATTTTCTCAGACAGTCAGAAATGTTATAATTCTGATCATTTATCAGTACATATCTATATTTTTATATCTATAAAAAGCTGACACTTGTGAGACGTGTAAGCATCACAGCAGATGCCTTTGTGTCAAAGTAACAGAGCAGAAAACATAAAAAAACATGAAGGAGATTTTCCTGGCCTGGCTTTTTATAGCAGATAACTTTAAATATTCTGCAGTAGAACAAAAACAGAAGAAAGCCATGAATCAACATGTAAACATGACCTGATGCTGCTGAAGTGAAGCAAAGTCACAGAGCTTTAATTAGAGACACAGCTGAGCATTTTGCAATTTTCCATAATTTTAAAAATTTTACATTTCTTCAGTATTGAACAGCAGAAATGAGGCTTTCTTGTCGGAGGTGAAAACAACAGTGTTCGACAGCGCTGTACACAACGACAGGCTGGTGGGTAATAAGCAAGCAAATAATGCAGGAAGCAGTTTTTTAGATGGGAAACTACACTGAGAGAGAGAGAGAGAGCTGTGCATGAAGTGTGATTTTTATCGTGGTGGAAGCAAAACAATAAAAGTCAGAGGGAATTCATGACGATGTTTATGTGAAGCGAAATGTGAAGCGTAGTTTGGATCTTCTTTGCCCGTTCTCACTCCCGAGGCGTAACATCCCGACGTTTTGTCACGTCCCGCGGCGTTCCTGAGGAACGCGAAAGGTGACCTTCCACGTTGTTATGGTATGCGGCAGGTTCCAGCCCTGTATTGCAGCCCTAAACCTAATCTAACCTTATCCCCAAACCTAACCATAACCTTATTCCTAAACCTAACCATGACCTTATTTGTAACCTTAACCATAACCTTATTCCTAACCTTAACCAGCACTTTAATGACATGAAATAGTGTTTTCCCAACCGATTTTAAGGGAAAAAGAAGATGTGTAGATTGAGTCCAAACGGTTCTCGTGTGTCCACAGTTTTCCGACGTCGTCACGTAGGAACGCGTTGGGTGCCCGAAAACGTAATATGTTGACGATTTGTCACCTAGCGTAAAATGTTACGCTTTGGGAGTGAGAACATGTTGCTGTCTTTGCTGGTTCAGTCAAATTTGGTTGGAGAGAAAACTGCAAACTACAAAACTGCAGCTTCAGAATCTAGCGCAAAAAAAACGTAAACACAAAGCGCGGACCCGCCCACACATCAGAATCTGTGAGCTGTCGGTCTTCAGCCTCAACGGCGTGTCCGTGTACGTAAGAAAGGCGACGTCTCACTGATGCTGCATTGGGTCTTTGCGTTCATATCTTTTTGCAGAATCCGTGTACCTGCTCTCGTTTGCTGTTTTAGCTGTTTGGTGGTTGTTGTAGTTTTGTGAGGTTTAACCTGAGATTCTGACGATTTGGGAAAATACATTTATATTTAAAAATCGATTCAGGATTTTAATGAACCGATATCGCTTTACTAGAGCTAAAATCGATAAATCGATTATTGAAACCCAGCCCTACTGCCAAGTGTGAATGAGTTTTGCATTAAAAAATCCTGATGTGGAGAAGAAACTGGAAGCATTTGTGAACTTTACAGATCGTGGAAAAAAAACCCATTATTGTTTAGTGCCAAAGAATCTAGACATCATCGGTTTTGTGAATCGTTTTTTTTCCATTGAAGGTGAATATTTTGAGGAAGTGGTTCTCTACACTGGCAGTATTAGAGATTTTTATTAAACTTAAAAGAGCCTAAGACTCCTGGATTGGACACCAGGAGAAAACCTGCAGCTGCATGTTGCAGATAATAGATGCAGGTACAGTTTCCCCACCTTCACGCTTCAGATGCGTGTACTTTTAACCTTTAGCGTCCTTCAGTAACTCCCTCAGCTGTTTTCACATGAAAAAGATGTTTAGATGTGGAGTAATTCAGCAGCAATGACAGAGTTCACAAGTCAACCTGAGTTAGGTCTGTCAGAGAAAATTAAAAGGTTAATCATAAAATCACATTGACTGTGGAGATTAATATTCGACGTCTGCCTCTCGAGAGGGCAGAATGCAAAGCGTCCACACACTTGTGCAGCGTTTCTAAACCACCATCCATGAAATTTCACTGTGACTGTGATGAAACTCCTCATTAGGATCAGTTTGTGTGGTGATCTTCTCTTTGTCACTTGAAGGAACATTTTTGCACAATTATGTATTTCATTGTTAGAAGGTTTGTGACAAATTGTGCAGTGAAATGAAGCAGATCAAGCACTGAGCAGTGGAGGAAGCAGTGATACGAGAGGTTTGAATGTATGACTGGCAATAAGCAAGTTCTGACTGCTTAGACTGGCCGACCATGAGCAGGTCACTGAGTCCTGACTTAACAAACCAGCTCTTCTCTGGGGTTGTCTGAGGCTGAAATAGAAGAAGGGTCTGGTTTTCAGGATAAGGGGGGCATCCCGAGCCGGAAAACTTTGCAGAAGCGGCTGCATCCATGAGTCAGAGTGTGCTGCAGGACATTGTGTGTCAGTTAGGCTAAATTAAGAGCTCTGCAGCTCTGACAGCCTCCCAGCCATGAAAGAACCTTTTTTTCCTTCCCTCCCTCTCTTCAGAGGATGGTGTGGCTCAGCCTGTGAACTAAAAACTCACCATGAAGATTTATGATAAAGGCCTGAGAAAGCTGCTCTTATCTTGAGCTATTTCTAAAATAACAGAGCTGAAAAACAAGGACTGCTATCCAACAAACACAGAGGTACAAACTCTACGACAGATGGATGATTTTTACAAATGAGCTGCTGCTTGTTAAGGGAGATCGTCTCCATGTAGGGTCATTTTTTATTATTTTTATGAAAACAGCAATTAGATATCAGTTTCTGTGCTGATGATAACATCTTGTTTGCATAAGTTTCACTCCAAACACAGCGCTTAGTACTAATCAGTCAGCTTTGATGCTCCGCAGATATACATACCAGCCTTAAGTTACTATGAAAGAAATACGCCTTTCATGGGTTTGGGTAATAAATCAATAATCAGCTAAATGATTAGGAAATAGGACAAAAACAAATATCTTTTCTCTTTGGATGCAGAGCTGCTGACATTGATTACCGATAGTTTATTAAAGGCACAAAGAGCCTAAAACACAGAATTCAGATCAAACTGGGCACAAACGAAGTAAGACACAAAAACCTCTTTAGTGACACAGTGTGAGCAAACAGCGCCCTCTGTGTTGATAAGTGGTCATTACAGGATGATGGTAAATTCTAAAATTGGTTACCAGACGTCAAAGATAAAGTAGCTAAAAAACACACTTGCCGACTGGATTGATACAAGACATACAAGTCTTTAGATCCACATTCTTTAAAATGGCCAGCAGGGGTCGACTCCTCTGAGAGCATGATGAGTTTATGGTCTCGGTTGTTAGTTTCAAGTTTTACTGAATAGAAGACAATGTTCATAAAACTACAGTTTAATTTAGACTAAAATGGGCAGTAAAAGCACTTTTATGCTCGTTGCTTACAGCAACAAAAACGATGTCTCGTCTGCTGGTGTTTGCTGTTGTTTTGGCTTTGCTTCGACCGGTCGTGTAATTTTTGATTTTTATAACCTGTCACTGCCGCGACAGCTGGGTTAAACACATGAGTGTATAATCATTTTAATGCTATTTCAGTACAGCAGCTCAGAGATTGACACATTATACAGACAGAAATGTCTGAAAACTTGAGACTTTGAGGAAAAAGTCATCGGCACTGATGTGGCGGTATTGTCTGAGTGGTGACACCTACTGTTCAGGAGAATACTGCAGTGGCTTCCTGCGCTGTACTGGTTGGTGTAAATAAAAAAGCATAAGAGTGACCATGTGATGATGGTGGTGATGATGATGTGGTCGGTAGTGAAGCGACCAATGCGAGGCTATGAACATACAGTCTCTTTGGTTGTCCACCACCCCTTCCTCTTCTTCTGACCACTCCCAAAATACCAAGATGGTGATGCCCAAGATGTTCACCTCAACACATTTATCTCCATCTTTTGTGTACAGTCTATGAATGTACAGTAAGCTGCTTTTTTTATTGATTCTAAAATCAATGACGTTGTTTTTATAAGGTGACCTCCAGATTTTAAAGACCAATAAATGAGCTTAGAGTCAAACTCAAACTGAAGACGGGTTTAAAGATTTAAGATGTACGTGAGGTTTCAGTCGCATTACCTGCACAGTCGAGCTGCATTAATGTTGCAGACGTTAGCTGAATAAAAAAGAATGAAAAAGACTCTTTTTAAACTCAGAGTGTTTTACAGGGCCACGTGCACTCTAACACTCTCAGGTGTTTGTTTCTTACCATCCAGTTTATGCAACAATATCATAAATATTTTCCAACACATTTCTACATTTTATAGTCATGCTTTGTAATAACAGTCATAAATAAACAGAAAATTGTTAGCTATGAAACTTTAGTCGTATTTAACAGTAAAATAATCATATTTATTAATGATTTTATAGCCTCATCACTGACACCTGCTACCCTCCTTTATTTATTAATGGTAGTTGTTGTAAAGTGTTACCTTTGCATTTATAAATCCATGGCTTCCTTGTTAAGGCCCTGCAAACAGTGATGCAGGGAAGGCAGAACATCTCCGACTGTTTCCCTGTTTGGAGCGTGCACAGTGCCGTGCGATAACAGCCTGATAATCGTATTATTTCTGCACCTCTGCCACTGATCTGTGACGTCTTCAGAGTGAAAACCAGGAAAAAAATTAGACAAAAATCGCTCTGCTCTAATCTCCACTTTTCCTGCATCCCTCCCACAGTTTACCTGGCGTCTTATTGATTTCATGCACCTCTCCACGGTCCCCGGTCCTGCTGTAAACCTGTAAGCCAGTCTGTTGCTCTTTATGGATCAGGTTTTTCTCCTTCATAAGCACATGCAGGGAAACTCTGCGAGGTGCCAACCTCTCTGCACCGCTGCCTCCGAGGCATATCCCTGCACATTTATCATACTTGTCGGATAAAGTGACTCTGATTTAGATCTCTCCCCCTCCCCGCTTTCCTCTTTCTTCCTCTGAGCTTGGAAAATGGCTTATTCTGCTCCGTCCTCTCCAAAAGAAAGAAATGCATTCATCTCGGGGTGGCCTAGCTTTTGCTCCCCTTATTGCTGCTTGTCAGCTGTTTTCTCCTCAAACACGCTAACTCCGTCTGACCTGCTTATCCAGCACTATCCAGAGCCGCTGTGGCCCGGGAGCAAACTGTTCCTGGCCCAAGTGAAATCCATCATGCCACCTGGGCTCCTTATCACGAGGAGAAGGGAAGCAGGAAAATACGATAGGGGTGGTCCTGACACGAGGAAGGTGAGCAGAAAGAGAACAGAGGAGAGATCGGAGGCAGAAGAAGGGGAGATAAGAGGAGAGAGGAGGAGGGGAGATTTGAAAGAGAGCAAGAAAGTTGGGAAGGCTTCAGGGAGAGATGGAGTCTGAGAAGCAGCTTAGGAGCCGGGGCGGTTCAGATAAGGCAGATGCGACAGTCTGGGAAGACGTGACTCAGATAAGATGCACGACCAGCTACAAGCTGGGTCAACAAACGAAACGAGCAGGCTAAAAGAGAGGCGGGCAAAAGCTTTAAGCCGCATGTATCGCCGCCACATCAACCCCCCTCAGGGCCAAAAAATATAGCAGCTAGACCCTTATTTACCAGCTCGAAACACGCCAAGGGATCCACCCATGCATATTTTTCCAGTTCTGACACCAATACCTGATTAATAAGCTGTGCTCCTCTCTGTGAGGAGGAGACAGGGAGTTGTAGTTTTATTTGTAAGGTAACATCAAGCTCAACTTAAACTTGCTTTTGTGACTTTGTAACAGAATGTCTTGATGCATTCTCAATCATCCAGGAAAGTAGATCTCCAAAAGTTGAATCTGTTCATCTGGACGTAGCGTTTTGTGGGAGAAACGTTTCGTCACTCATCCAAGTGACTTCTTCAGTCTCAGCTGACTGCAGGTTTCCCCAAACCTTATAAACAGTACATTTGCATAATGACTGAAACCAGCCCACTGAAGGAACAATGGGCTGTGAGGTCCTCTCACAACCTCAGCAACAGGACCACCCTCAGCATCGACCAAGTGTGTTTGCTTTTGAAACTGTGTCTTCATTCCACCTACTTCACACACAAGGGTCAGTTCTACAGGCAGAAACATGGGTGTGCCATGGGCTCCCCAGTTTCACCCATCGTGGCCAATTTGTACATGGAAGAAGTGGAAAAGAGGGCGTTGCTATCCTACCCTGGAACACCACCAAGCCATTGGTTCAGATATGTGGATGACACCTGGGTGAAAATCAAATCTCAGGACGTACTACATTTCACGGATCACATTAACTCGGTGGACCGACACATCAAATTCACCAGGAGGATATGAAAAGTGGCAGGTTAGCCTTCTTAGACTGTGAGATTTCCATCAGTAATGGGGACATCTAAAAGCTGACGTGTACCGTAAACCCACGATACGGATCAGTATCTAAGGTTTGACTCTCATCATCCACTGGAGCACAAACTGGGTGTCATCAGGACGCTACAACACAGAGCGAACACCATCCCCACTGACACAGCGGCAGGGAGGCAGAAGAACAGCACATCAAGAAGGCCCTGAGTAAATGTGGTTATCCCAGCTGGACTTTTGTCAAAGCTGGAAGGCACCTAAAGAAAGTTCCAGCCGATCCAGGAGAGAAGGACAACCGCTGCCCGGCGAAAACCTGTAGTGATCCCATATGTGTCAGGAGTATCGGAACAGTTGAGACGCATTTTTTTCTAAACACCGGGTCTCTGTGGCTTTTAAACCCCAAAACACGCTGCGCCAAAAACTGGTCCACCCCAAGGATCGGGTCCCCGACACAAACAGAGTAACATAGTGTACGCTGTTAAGTGCCAGGAGGATTGCCAGGATTTATACATCGGGAAACCAAACAACCTCTAGCGAAGCGGATGGCACAACACAGAAGAGCAACCTCATCGGGCCAGGACTCTGCAGTTTATTTACACCTACAGGCCAGTGGACACTCTTTCAATGATGAGGATGTACACATCCTGGACAGGGAAGAACGCTGGTTTGAGCGCGGAGTCAAGGAGGCCATTTACGTGAAGAGGGAAAGACCATCTCTGAATCGAGGAGGGGGCCTAAGGGTACATCTGTCACCATCTTACAACGCTGTGATTGCAGCCATCCCCCAACTCTCTGTGAATGGTACTCATGGCCATTGATCAGTGTTCTTTGATCAGTGGTTGTTGGTCAGTGATTGTTGATCAATGGTCATGGAATTTGCATAATTATGATTAAGGAACTGACCTCACAGCCCATTGTTCCTTCAGTGGGCTGGTTTCAGTCATTATGCAAATGTACTGTTTATAAGGTTTGGGGAAACCTGCAGTCAGCTGAGACTGAAGAAGTCACTTGGATGAGTGACGAAACGTTTCTCCCACAAAACGCTACGTCCAGATGAACAGAATCAACTTTTGGAGGTTTGTAACAGAATAAATGACAAATAAATGACAATGGCAAAACAGCTGCACACCAACTACTACTGCTGAAATCTTCATTTACTGAAGATCATCAGTTATTATCAGCTCGCCCAGCTCCAGTCTTCTTTAATGGGACACACCCATGAAACAGCAGACACTACAGAATCCAACAGCTCAGAGTCAAGCAAAGACAACCTGAGATGGAGGGATAGTGGATATACTGGACAAAGACGATTAAGATGGAGCTGCATGGTAGAAGGAAAAGGAGAAGACCACAGAGAAGAGTTATGGATGTAGTGAAGGAGGAGATGCAGAGGGTTATTGTGACAGAGCAGGATGTTAGGGACAAGGTGAGGTGGAGGCAGACGACCTGCTTTTAGGAGCAGCTGAAAGATGAAGAAGACTTATGTTGTAAAAATTTACACTTTTTGTATAAAAAGTCCCTGATTCATCTTTTTTTGTATCCTGAGAGAATTTCTATCTTGTTGATTTGTATGTTTTCTACCTCATATTTTATTAACAGGGACACAAAACAAAAAACAGGGATGTTAAATGTTTAAAAAATAAGATATAAACATGCCAGAGTTTAGTGAAAAACAGCTAATTTTCGTTATAGTCCCAGAGCAGGTCACATGAAACTCTACAACACACTTAATGACACACACATAAACACACACAGAGCATGGACAAACAGTCTTTGGATGGACATGCACTAATAACACCTGTATGCTTGACTGCACTTTCTTTCTGTTTCTCTCTCTCTCTCTCTCTCTCACTCACACACACACACACACACACACACACACACACACACACCTTTCCTCTCACAGTCATTTAAGGTCCCAGCAGCCCTGATCAGATTTCAGAGCCAGCCGAGTGTGATGATACAGACGAGCTGCAGCACTGCAAAACACCAGGCTCACACTGCTGCTTTCCTTGACTCGGGGTGTGTGTGTGTGTGTGTGTGTGTGAGGGGTTCAAGAAGAAACACACATGCCAGCAAAAGTGTTTCCCACCTGGGATCGGAAGCATTAGCTGTTAAACAGAGCATCGGGGTCAAAGCCCCGCGCCGCTCTCGGACTTTCAGCAGCTGCTCAGTCCGAGTGCAAAAAGCTTTCCCTCAAATGATGTCACATTAGAAAACAGCTGGAAGAAAAGTGGAAACGCCTCGCTGTCCACACTGTCACAAAGATGAGTTTACAGACGCAGGGAGAACGTCGGATAGCTTTAAGAGTTTAAGCAATCTAATATTCTCCTTTGAGACAGAAAAAAGTGAAAGTAGGAATATATGAAGACTGGGATGTTTAAAATCACTGATTCCACTGGGAAACTGGCATCGTGCACAAGATATGTTAGGTGCTCTGAGAACGTGTTGGATGGCAACATAAATCAGGATAATGCAACACATGACGAGTGTCACAATGCTCAAACAGGGACCAAATCATCGCACTAACGTCTGCAGGGTCACAGCGTGAAACCCACGTGGAGCGTTTCATCTCCCAGTATTCCCAGTCTGAAAATCATTCAGTTAACTACATCAGAAAATAGTTGATCCACTCTTCATCCACTGTTTACCGTTTTTAACCCTGTTACTCACCACCTGTCCTACTCACCAGATCTGGCTCCCTATGACGTCCACCGATCCATCTGATTAGTGCACCAAGTAACTGAAGTGTCACAGGAAATTATTCAGAAACTAGCCATCAGTATTTTCTCAGTTAGTCTCAATCAAAGCAGGTTTCATATTTCTGAGTTCAGGTCTTCTCTCTCCTCTGTTTCCTCCTCTGAACTCTTTGATTTTCTGTCTTTTTGTCTCCCTCCATCACTTCTCCTCTGTCACCTCTTCTGTCCTTTACTCTGAGAGGGAGTCCGCAGGGAGAACAGAACACGTGTCAATCATCTTCTTATCTCCGGCTTTTAGAGAAGAAGGCCCGGGAGTTAGATGAGACACTGAGTAATGCTTTCTTTCTGTCTTTCTTTTCTTGGAAAAGCTCGCTGTCAAATTCTCCCGCAGCGTTCAGCCTCAGCTGACCTCTCTGATTCGAATAGGTGCTCATTTTGCACACCGGGATACGACTGAAGGTCCCGGGGACCGAACAAAAGCTGAATTGGTGAAACTAGTGTTCTTGAGTCGTGCCTCGGCTGTTGTGACGGATGACTTCATTCACTTTCGCTCCCTTCTGGAAAACGCAGCTTTAACTGTGGTCGAAGCATCTGAAAAATGAAGTGCAGTTTATTCCAACAAATCACCGCCCACCTGTAACCCATACAGTTCTCTGAATAACCACCTCCATCACTAGCAGATTCAGAAAAGGAAACTGTGACTTTAGCCTTATCGAAAGCTCTATGAAGGAGGCCTGAAACACAGAAATAGGTTTGTGCACCTCCTCGTCCGTCATGTCAAAGTAAATCCTATTTTTGAGTTTAGTCTGTGGTTATAAGTCTGAAATAAATCGATGAAATTAGCTTTAGTAATTTTCACAACTCATTATTTTTTTGCTATTGTTTCCCAGAGACAACTCGCACATTAAATCAGCCTCTAAGACTTTTGTTTCTGTGCACATGAGTTACAGAGGTTTGCCATGAGAATGACATAATCCTAGCTGTGGCGCCTGATGCAGACAAACAAGTTTTATTCAGGAAAGAAAGTTAAAAAATATTAAATTCAGACCCCATACAGCTGTAGCCAGCTGGGGTGTTACTACAACTGTACAAAAATAAATGGCCACTTAAATAGTTTGTGGTATCTTAAGGGTTTACCCCAAGAGTCACTCGAGGGGGTCGGTCAAAAACTGGCCATCATTTATTTTTAGTGAGTTTACTCAGCAAAGTGACTGGACAGGTCTGTCTTTAAGTTTATAGGCTGTCAATGCCGCATCTATTCACTCTGGATGGAAAACTTTGTGAAAAGAGTGTGATACAAGATGAGTCAGTGAAGCTCTGTTTGGACTGATGACAGCAATACTGAGGTGAGTTGTTGAGGATATCCTGAAGTTTTCTGTCAGTAAGCGCTGCTGTTTTCTTGCTGTTAGCTTCTGTTAGCCTCTGTTAACAGCTGTTAGCTACGTTTAGCCTCTGCTAGCTAATAGCTATTGAAACGTTTTTGAAGTGGACCGGACTTTTTTTGATTCCGACACTTAGCAAATAAACTTCCATACGATGTGAGAATGTAATCAAACTGTTTATCAGGGGGAAAATGTGATTTTTAGCTTATTCGAGTCCAACATTACCTGAAATAATTTTAGCTTAGCTGAGGTTGTTGTTTAGCCAGCTGGTTGTGAGCTGTCCAGGAAGCTCATGTCTAATCAGCTGACAATAAGTAATTAAAATATTGAGAATAAATGAGCATGTTTGTGCACATTTTCTTGGGTTCGAGCTCCGACTTCAGTTAAAGAGATGGAAGCTGAGGTGAAGAGGGTGACAGTTTATAGAGATGCTGAAAGCGTTGTCTCTTTCCTTGGCCTTTTCACTTCTGTGCTGGAGGAGATTCCTTCTCTGATGATTAAACAGGTATAAAGCTTCATATCTTGACTCTTTAGGTGCAGACATGAATTGGACACGCCTACAACTTCTGTTTCGCCTTTGGCATCCCACGTCTGTGTCTGGTCTCTACTCACATAAAACATAATTAAGTATAATGTTGGCTTCCACATCCCGGCGTCCTCTCCGATGTATTCTTAGTGTATTCATTTGGAAAAATTCAAGGTTTATAAGAAAACATCACTTTCTGTGTATATTTATGAGTACACTGTCCTTGTTGTTAAACAACCTGAAAAAACTAGTGATTGTACCTGTAAAAATCACGTAATACAAAGTAATTTTACGCAAATATTACTAGTACTACAGATTTACTAATTATTGCGCAAAGCTACAACAAACTAAAACAAAAAAGGTTAAATGCCATATTAAAAAAAAAACCAAAGTCACCTCAAGGCTCCATACTGTAAGATAAACCCTACAATAATAGAAAGAAATCCCAGCGCTCAGACGACCTGCTCTGAGCAAACACCTGGTGACAGTGCGAAGGAAAAACTCCCTTCAACACCTCTGTTTGGACCTCTGCTCTATGGGATGTTCTCCAGGAGACAAACAGTCCACATGACAGTTGTGACTTTCACCCAGAAGTGTTTCGTGTCCCTGTGAAGCCAAGATCATAGTGGATTTACAATTTTTAAACTGGGTGGATTCACCATTTTTAGCTTTAAATTAAGCTTTTTTTAATTTCAGTTTTCTGTGGTGCCACACGAGAGAGAGTCTTAAACAGTCATGCAACCAAAGCGTAGTTCATTTCTAGCCTAACATCAGTGTTTTATTTGTGTGATTGCAAAGATGTCATCTCTGCAGTCTCCAGTATCATCTCCCACAGAAGCTATGTGATATTCCCAAACATTAGACAGAACCTGTTGGTTTTTTGTCCAGAGAGCCAGAGTAAAGCTACAAAAAAAGAAAAAGTCTGTCCTGTGGGTCACGACTTGTAGTAATCTATAAGTGTCCGTCTGCTGTATTCTGTGAATATTATTATAAATATAATGTGTGAGGTTCATTCATCCTGATTTCTGATGAGACTCTGAAGTGTGAACTGCTGCGTTCAGCTCTTTTATTATTAAATATTAATAAAACATTATATTTATTATAAGACTGTAGCTGTAGGAGTTTCCTATGCAAAGAGCGCCTGCTGTCCTTCATCCAGACCCGCTCTGACTGACGGCTGCGTTGCATTCTGGTCCGATGAGTATCTTCGAGGTGCTTTTATTTTTTCCCGTGTGCCTCACGGAGACCGATCCCCCCGTTCTTTTGGTTTTAAAGCGACCGGTGTGAACACCTGACCTTTCATCAGATTATTTAGATTGCAGAGTTTCTCCTCGCTGCAGAATCCACTGTATCAGCGGCAAATGTCACGCCGCCGTGCTTTACATTCGCTCAGGAGGAAACTCTCTCACCTCGCTGATAATACATCTTTAATACATCCATTCAAGTGCTCTACTCTATACTTCCACTCCACTGCGTTTGAGAAACACTGCACTGATTTACTATAAAGTAACTGGCAGCATTAGTGACATTTTGCACACAGTCCAGTTTCTTGATTTTTCACAGAACTCTACCCAGTTTTTTATTTAAATCATCCTATTTGTGTTTTGGTGTTTTCCGTGGCTTGTCTCTGACTGACAGAAGATGCACATCACCAGTTTACAGTAAACGACCCCTTAATTTGGTCAAAAAAGTCCTAAATGTTTGCACAACATCTTAAACTGTCAGTCATGCTGCCAGTGCACAGCCGCCATCAAATCCATAGCACGCGATCACATGCTTGGAAGCAGCGTCACAGTGTAGTGGCGTTCTCCTGCCACCAGGGGTCGTGTTAGAGAGCAATAGGAAGGAGGATGAGGAGAGGGCGCAGGGCAGTGATCTCTGAGTCTCAGGCATCAGCGGCTAAACATCATCTACTCACAAAAACACTGCAGGAATTACAGCTCAGCACCTCGGCTGCAGACAGCTGACATCTGAGACGTAGAGTCTTCACAACGAGGCAGGAAAGGTCTCATGGTCTCTTTTTTATATCCCTGTTTGGTTCCTCTGACTGTGAGGACAGGGCCCACCATTTCCTGTTTTATTTTGAGGATGAGTTCCTCGTGTGGCTCTCTGGATCTTATTTTTAATGCTAATAGCATCTGGGGGGGTTTAGTGTTGTTAGCCAATGAGAGCCCGGTTTCTCAATCTGGTTCACCTCCATCCAGTCACATCCAGTTTTGTGTGTGTGTGTGTGTGTGTGTGTGTGTGTGTGTGTGTGTGTGTGTGTGTGTGTGCGTGCGTGTGTACTGTAGGTGTACAAACGTGTACAGCACATTTGTCAGTCAAACTCACACCAAGGCTTCAGAAATCACATCTATTCAAGGAGGCTTTAGAGTTCACATAGACGTCGCCCAATGAGGCACCGACATGTCGTACCTGGCCAGGTCTGTGATCATGTGACTAAGAGCCAAAAACACTGAAGGGGTGTCCAAATTGATAGGCTGCTTCCTCCTGAAGGACGGGTAGGCCGGAAATAAACGGCTGTGAAATCGGACGATCTAGTCTTCAGTTTTGCGTCACCGCTGTCTCGGTGGAGTTTAATAAACTCAGCCGTCTGCTCCTTCCTATCTAAAATATAACAGGACACTGGCGTAAATTCTCGACAATCTCACACTTCTGTTTAATCAGTTTTCCGTTTGACGTTTATTCAGCTGTGTGAAAACTATAACTTTGATCTCAGCCAAACTGATTTACTCACGAACAAATAAAACACTGACAAAAGCCAAACAACAGCATTTTTAAGTTATCTAAGTGACTCATAAATCATGTTTAACCTGAGTAGCAAAAGACCGTGGAGAGGTTGAAAACGATGTGCAGGGAGTTCGCTGTTATCGCCCCAGCTAGCATTCGAGCTGGTGGGTAACAGACGTCTCAGAAAATGTCGGAGCACTTTTGCAAATATGTGATGTCTTGATAAACCGAGCAGATATTTGAAGTTTACACAGCTACATTCTTGCTGAAAATATCTTAAAAGATTATTTTGTTACCCAGAAAGATTAATAAGAGTAATATTAAAACTTAGTAGCGGCCGCCATTGTTGGAAACTGAAATTGGCTGGGCTGCGCTATGAATTCTGGGATATGGTGGGCCACGAAGGACACACCCGACCCATCCTTCAAATTTGGGGAAAAGGAGGACGCATTTGTCGGCCACATTCGGAGGAGTCTATGAATTTGGACAGCCTTCGGCGCGTCGCTGTGACGTAATCGGCCTACAAATGCAGCCTCAGGAGGATGCAGCCCATGAATTTGGACACAGCCCTGAGTGTTACTACAAATGTGGGAGGTATCTTGTAGAGCCAGCTGGAAAAAAAGGTGGAAAAGTCCAACTGAGGGGTCGTATTTAACGTTTGTCCCATCCAGTCTCACACAAATCCATGTAATCCACTTTAAAACAAAAAAAAGTAAAACATGAGTAAATTAAAAAATGTAAATCTTGAAACTAAATGGAGCATTTTGATTTACATAAAAGTTTTATGTGAAAAAAAAGACCCATTATAAGGTGCCCGATAAAGCATAAATCTTATAAAATTGAAAAAAATAGAAACAATTCCAAAAACTCATTAATGTAAAAATTTCTCATTCATTTCACAACTTTTAAAATCCAAGAAAATCCAAATCTTTTCCTGAGAGCTGACATCATCGCCCGCTCCTTGGCTGAAACATGTTGGATGTTTCTCATTCTGCCATTTCCTCTCCCAGCGTCAAACTCAGATCAGTCTGCTTTTGTCTTTATGTAAAATATGAATCAGTGAATCACGTTTGACTTTCATTCGCAGGCAGTTTGCACATCAAACTGTTAAGCACTCGACAGCGGGGCGAGAGGGAGGGGTTTTTGTTCTGCCGCCTCCCCTCCGTCTCCCAGCCCTTCATGCAGCAGTGTTTTGTTTTCCACAATATTGATCCTTTAATGTTTAGTTGATGGAGTGCTTTGTGTTGGTCAGCATTTTCACCAACTGCTGACGGTGTGCTGCCAGTTATTTCCACCTGCTCCGGGCTGCATGCTCGGGTGTTTTTCTGCAACATTTTTTATCCTCTGCAGAAGTCGGAGTGAGACGTCAGCTGCACTGAGACGTGAACAGTTGACGAGAATGAGGGTTAAACTGTGCAAACTCACAGCAATTACATGAACTTCTTGTGGTGCACTTGATCCTTTTCTTGCTTTTGAAGGTCTAATTTCTGCTTCTTCTTTTTTTTGGAGATCATCCTCAGAGGCACCAACTGATCTAAAGAAATATATAATGAATGTTTGCAGTAATTAGACGCCACCTTCATCCTGTATTCAATCATCAAAATGTCGCCTGCACGGTGCCTACAGGAGAGTTTGAAGTCTTCAAAGCAGGTTTCTAATAAAAACACGTGTACTTATACACAGTAATACTGTGTAGTACTTAGACATGCTGGACGCTGGGTACATTTATGTTTGTCTGGTTGTGCTGCTGCTAATAAGCCGGTTCCCTCAGTCATCGTAGTGTCAGTGAGATTACGTGAGCAGTGCATCAGCCTCCAGTCACGATGATTTAAGAAACATGGAGCTACTGTACTTTAGAAACCACCAACAAAACGTTAAAACCTTCTTGTGTCTGTCATATGTTCACGGTGCAGATCTCAATAAAGTCAGATTTGCTGTGTTTCAGTGTCTAGTTAGTGCTGCTGGAGAGGAGTGAGGAAGCGGCAGGTTCAACATGAACTATGACCTATCAAGAAAACTTTAAGAGCTCCAGCCTGAAATGCTGCCCTTCATCACAGACTCACTCCAGCTGATCAAACTCCAAGTTTAGTGTGTTATACATCCATGTCACATGGTTCAACCTGCCTTTGTAAGCACATGCGTGTTGCCATAGAGCTCGAAGGCGGAAAGCTGCAGGGTCAGAGGTTAATGTCGTCCTCTGTGAGGGAGGTGAAAGGCATAATTTTGTGCTGCCGTTGGTGAAACTCATAATTGATTGAGTTAGTTAGAATAGCTCTTTAGCTCACTGGCTAAGGATAAAAAGGACAAAGTGTTTGCTGAGTGATTTGCTTTGTGGCCCCCGAAAAGAAAACGCACACAAACAATAATAACACATGATATATGAAATCAAAGGCAGTCTAGACGTCTCTCTCTCTCCATCGGCTCCTCAGGGGCCCAGGCCAGGTAAGATGTACGAGCTCCCTGTGTTCTCGGTGCACCCTCAGGTATCCTACCAGCTGGAGGTGCAAAGAGAGACGAGCACAAAAACGTGCATGTTGACCTCAAACAGGGAGAAAATGACCAATAAAGGACTAAAATTGACTATGAAGGGACTTTGTCTCAGGAGATCGAGCAAGTTTGTCCACAAAAGAAAACGTTTTTAAAGCCTATTTAAGGGCAGACATTACAAGTGAGCAGGCAACAAACTAAATTTATTTCAATTTAAATTCAAGGCTTTGCCCACAGATCTAATTGTTGTAGCAAATCCATCAGATGTTTTGATGACTCCGTATGTTGTTCTTTAAGACTAAACTCATATAATAACTAATTAATGAAAGAAAAATTAGTACTTTCCCTATAAAAGTGTTTTATGTGTACATTTGCTCACACTCCAGAGCAGCAGGGGGCAGCAGCAGGACACACAGGAACCAGAAGTATTTGTGCAGTAAGCGGGAAAGCATGTGATTGTTTGTTTCTTTGCTTTTCTTGGAACATTAACTGTTTGTTTAACAGTTTTTTATCCTCAGCAGACAAAATATGGGATTTTTTTCCAGTTTAGCTTTTTATATCCAAACGCAGCCGTGAATGCTGGGAAACATTACCTGCACCTCGTCAGCAGGTGTTTCTGTGGTTCACCCACAGCAGCGCTTTCAGCGGCAACATTTCTGGCAGTGTGGACACTGCAGCTGTGCTCTCTCATGGTCAAAATGCTAAATTAACTCTTAGATTCAGCATTTTAAATATAATCACAAACACAAAAAGGCCAAGAAAGAAAAAACAAAATGACTACAAAAAAAATGTAAAATGATTTCAGAGACACACAAAATGAAAATTAAGGGGGAAATGACAAAGATGTAATCATGGTCTTTTAAACCATGATTAAAACAAAATGAATAAACACATGCAAGACGACTTCAGAGAATGAAGTAAATTTAAAGAAAAAAGGCCAAAATGTAACCAAATGAAGACAAAACTCGCACAAAATGAGCACAAAGAGCTGCAAAGTGATTACAAAATGACCATAAAAGAAACAGGCAGCTATTAAAAGAAGCGAAATGATCACCAAAAAAATACTACTCAAATCCATTGAAATTAAAGCAAAACTGTGACAGACGGAGATTTTCTGCCATTTAGATTTTTTCCAAAATTAGCTCGTCTGTGCTGCTCAGTTTCACCTTCCTGTGGAGAAATAAGCTGCACCCTGGTGTATTAAATGTACATGGACACAGAGCTGAGACAATAATGTACACAAAACTAAACTCGGGCCATGACCACATCGAAGAGCCTCTGTCAGCTCTGAAAGCAACCCACTTTAACACACACACACACACACACACACACACACACACACACACACACACACACACACACACACACTTTGCTCTGCAGGGTTCGTCTGCTGCTTTAATCACTTGGTTCCACCGACTCTCTGCTAGCGCGCCGTTAGCCTACATACAGTATGTCTAATTCTTCAGCCTTTAGCGCGCTGGCCTCGTTTCACTCTGGGATGAAAATCGATTTTATGGCAAAACGTTGCTGAACAGTTTGTGCTTTCAAACATAAAGTAGGACAGCAAACGGAGCAGCTGCTCCGGTAAACACATGCATACATACAGTACACATGACGTAGCTGACTGTGAGGTGGGCGGCTGCTTTTCACCCTCTCTCTTACTTCTTCATGATTACAGTGAAAAAACCCCGTTGGCTGCTCTTCGTGACCTCCTGTGTTCTGGGTGTTTAATTCAAGTCTGTCTGACTGCCACAGGGCTGCACTGGAGCAGGAAGCAAGGCCACGCTTAATTAAAAGTATGTGCCTCATTTTTCCCCCTTTATTCAAAACCTGATCATCCTCCAACCAAACTGACCCTCTGCTGGTTTCATGTTTGGTCTCCACCGAATCCTCAGAAGAAAAAAGGTTTTTTAGCTTTTACAGACTCTAAGTTTTTTAGTTTTGTGGTAGAGACTTTTTGAGCCAAGTTTTCAGGCTAGTGCTAAGCTAACTCTGTGCTTTTCAACCTTTGCTGCAGCGATCTGGATCAGTGTGCTGACTGGGAAAGCTGGAATCTCAAACGAAGTCAGCAAAAGTTTAAGTTATGAAAACATTTTTGACTCTAAATGTTTAAAATGATTTATGTAAAATCAGGTTTTTTATAAAAATCAGTATACAGCATGCTATGCTGTATACGCGTTAATCTTCAGGTTACAGCAGGGGACATGAAACCAGATTTAAATCATTGTCTGTTAGCTTTTTTTTTTAACAAATACTGTCAGATATTGACAATAAAAATGTTCAAAACTATTAAATGAAATTAAATCATTTCAAAAAGGTCCAAAATAACTTAAAAAAAACACGGAAAACAAATACAAAGAGAATTAGACGACCTTCAGAAGACATAAAAACACTGAAAACAAGCATAAAAAGACGAATCATGACTGCAAACAGATGCTAAATGACTACAAGGACACAGAAATGACGATAAAGGGAAACTTGCAGCCAATAAAAGTCATAAAAAGACCACAAAACAAAGAGAAATAAGTGATCAGATGTTTTTTAATCTAATTACAAAACACATAAAAAGATACAAAAAAGACTAAAAAATGAAAGTGATGACACCTTAAAGATACAAACAAGATACAGACTCAGAGACACAAACTGAAGACAGAAAATGACCACAAAGTGAGACTGATGGAGGAAATAACGAAATCTAAAATCACTACAAAATTACACAAAATCACCTTGAAGAGAGATGCAAGTAGAAACAGAAACAACATAAAAAAAGATGCAACACTACCAAAAAAAGCGCAGTTAAACAGATACAGAGACATAAAAATTAGTATGAAATGACCATAAAATCATGTAAAATGACAACAGACACACAAAAATAACCACAAACCTAAACAAGTGAAGGCTAATAGAAACAAAACGACTAAAGAAAAACATAATATTTTCTTAATGTGAAATGACTCACAAGGGAGAAGAGAGAGCCACTAACAGGCACAAATTAACCACAACGATTCAGGCTTTCTTACATTTAACAGACAGACGTTGTGTGCAATGTAACTATTTAAAAATGTGGTGGTAGTAACCAAGCTTTAAAAACAGAAAGAGGTCAGAGCTCTTTAATATCTCCGTACTTTTACTCAGAGTTTTCAGTTTTAATTCAGAACTTGTATTATCGTATTTTTACCCTCCTTTATCTCCGACTGTAGTATTCTCAAAGACATCCGTCTGTCTTTGCCACTGCAGACTCGTCTGTTCTTCCTCGCTGCCGCTCTCTTATGGCCTCTCTGCTCATACCTTTAATGTCATGATCTTTAGCAGCCAATGATTTTCAATAGGAAAAGGTGGCCTGACCTTTCCGTCAAAGCCTTCTTTCCGAATCCTCCTAATACAACGAGGCAGGCTGTTGTGAGAAGCGGGCTGCTGGCTTTGGTCTCTGGTGATGGCGGGATGTGAACTGTATACAAATGTTTGGGAAAATGGCTCAGTTTATGAAGCGGAGTCTATGACCGGGGAGAAGCAGGATGAAAGTAAAGCCACAAACATTTTTTTTTGACTGGGAAAGAAAGATCTTTTTTTTAAGTAAGAGACAGATATTGTTTTCAGGAGCTGGTGGAGACCAAAAACTGAGCTGAAAAAGAGCTATCTGAATTAGAGACGACCAACCTTTTCAAAGAAAGAGTTCACGGCCTTCATAAAATCTGTTTCCCTGCCTGATGAAGGCTTTTTCTCTACCTTAAACATGATTGTGATAATACCCAGAGAGCAGACACGGGGCTTAATGTAGGCTACTTTCGTCACCAATGGCTCATCTATGACATAAGTCATATAAACCAGTCATAGCTGGGTGGTAACATGGGTTACAGCAGGTGTTGTCTGGACCACATGTTGACCAAATGTCTCAGTGCTCCTAACATCTGCCTCATATTAGTTTAACCTGTAGCTGAGCTGTGGAATCCAGACTAGCCCTTAGCCACTGCCGCCAGATGAGGAAACTGCTAATGTGGGCCACATTTGGGCCAAACAACGAGAGCTTTCTGGATAAACACACCTTAATTACCCTTGGAGTCTTCTATGGAGTTTTTTCTTGGGTTTTTTTAGACTTTACAGATCCATTAATACTACAGAGAGAAACTCGGCAAATCCAACTTAGGAGGTCAGGTGAGGTAGTATAGAGTGCCACCGGTTGGTGGATCCACCAGCCACCTAGTTGCAGTCTGCTACCTGTCAGTATGAGGTATGAGGCAGCAGCCAGCAACTCACAACTGTTACGCTAACTTAAAATAAAATCTGCTTGTTCAAATATGTAAAAATTTAGTCCCACAAAAGACAATTGAACTCTGCGTTTTCATGCCAGCCGAGCACTGTGCATAAATGAAAAGGACTGTAATCCTCTCAAACATGTGAAAGTATAAATAACACTGCTGGCAACGACCACATCACAGCTAAAGCCAACAAAGAGTAAACAGAAAGTGCTAAAATAACATCCAGTGTGACATTATCCAGCGAGGCATCAGCAGACTGAACTTCTAAGTGGAAAAAAACAATTCAGAAAATCCCCCTAAAAACAGCTTCTTTTTTTCTTTTTTTACACTAAAAAGCCCTCGAGCAGCACCGGGAATCATGATTCTCGTCCACTGGGAGCGAAGAGGAAACAGTGTGGTGTTGCTTTAGAGCCACAAAAATGTGACGACTTGCACAGGAAACTGGTGTTTGTCTCCTACCAGTGAATGCATGTTTCTTTGCTCCCTAATCAGGTCATTCTTGTTACTAAACCTAATCATATCCTATCTCATCAGGAAATGAGGGCACTTATAGTCAGCATAATTTATCACTTAATAGAGAGACCGTTACGAAGAGCAGGTCAAGGGAATGAATGGGAATTCGTGTGTGGAATTTGAGGGAAAAGAGTTTAGTAAAGCACTCCGTCCAGCATGAAAACGTAAATATTTTACACAGAACATCTGCTCTCTGAAACATATCCCGTTCCCAGCATAATTCAGTTCCTTCTTAGGACCTTCTTGCACATGACAGGGGGGCTGTTAATGAGGGACTTGAAGACCTAGTACCTACTGAACTCTTATGACTCGACTGCTATTTCGATGTGGTGTTAGATGGAGACAGAAGAGAAAGAGATGAACAAAAATCAAATCAGCAGAGAGAAAATACCCAGCGACAGGAAGCAGACAGAGTTTACTGATTACTCATTACCGCTGATGACTTCTGGAGAAGTGATTAGCACTTATAGCTGTGTGATTCGTCATTTCAGGTCGAACACAGATATACTGTACAGTCAGACTTAGAACTACCTCCATCCAGTAAGGCATTTAAATTAACCTAATAACGTCCATATTTAAGACTATAGAGCTAAGTGACAAAGTTTTAGTGGATGTAACCAAAAATCTTAAGCTGAGAAAGCTTTGGGACAGAGATAGAGAGACCTGTGCAGATAAATGTCCAGCCAAGTTACCAGTTTAGCCCCAGGAGTTTAGACCAACTAGCCACTGACATCACCTGAGTTAGCAGACATGCTAGCATAAGTCAAACACTCTCTCCATTGATTGAACATTGATGTTTAGCATTTAATCAATCAAGCAGTCATTCCTATTAGGGAAAACTGGCTTTTTTAAATGTTAGTTAGTTAGCTTGTCAGTGAAGCTGCTTTGTACTCACTGTAGTAGCTAGCTAGCTAACGTTAGCTTGTATGCTAGCATCACTAGAAAAATAAAAACAAAATTGTTTTTAAAAGTAGATGACGTCTAAAAGACAGAAAATAAGTAAAAATAATTTTAAAAAGATCCATCATGACTACAGAAGATTTTAAAAAAAACAACAATGGATCAAAATGAAAACAGAAATGCAAATTGACCACAAAGAGAGAGGCGAACAGCAAAAGAAAAAATCTACAGCTACAGAATGACTACAAAAATACCCAAAACAGTCAGAAAATACTCAAAAATTATACAAACAGATAAGGAAATAAAATGGATGACTATTAAAAGATATATTCCTTTTCTAATGATTTTATAAGTTGAAAAATAACTTTAGAGATACATAAACAGAACATTAAGGGAGACTATAAGCAACTGAAAAACACAAAATGAAAACAGAAGCAAAAAAACAACACAAAGTGAGACAGAAAATGGCTAAAAACAAACAACGTGTTTTAGAAAAGAGATTTGAACCCAAAAAAGTCCAGAAAAATGTCTATGAAAAGTGACTGACCACAAATGGAGACAAGAAAAGTACAAGAAAAATTGTGAATATACGGTTCGGGTCATTTACATATCAACGTTCTTGCTATGAAATTAAAGCTTTTGGCTTATGGCCCTCATTAGGAACATCGTAAAATATACTGAACATATTATTTGTAATAAACTTTCTCTTGTGGAACGGCTGAAGCTTTGCCAGAAACCCTTCTCTGCCTATATTATAATTATTGCCAAATGTTTCCGTAATCACATCCTTCATACCCAAGCGGTGCTCGTCTCACAAAGGTGGGTGTATCCTGAAAGAGTTCAAACACTAAAAAGTTGAGTCTTGCAATTCCCTCAGTAAACCTGAGATTTATGTCCAATGCAGAAAGGTGTGTGTGAAGGTCAGAGTGGTGAATGTGCAGGTAGTGTGTCAGCCTTCAGGGTACTTTGGTCAGAGTTAAGATACCATCACATACCTCTGAGCTACAATTTTATTCACAATAAACACATTTTGTTTCCAAATTCATCCATGTGGTTCTGACAGGCACCATCTTTAACTATATTTCTTATTCTTATTCTTTCAGCTGCTCTCTTTCAGAGTCACCAAAGCAGTTCATCTTCTTACATCTTATTCTGTCTCTAGCATCCTGTTCTGTCACACTAACCCTCCTTCACTACATCCATAATGCTTCTCTCTCGCTCCCACCTAATATGCCTTCCTCCTCTCCTCTTTCTTTTTCTTTAGCCAGCAGCAGCACAGTGTTGGTCAGCAGCACTGGACGTGGTCATTGCTATTAACAATGATACTGACCTGAAAATAACACCTTGACTTGGGTTGTTTGAGATGAAGTTCCACATGGCTAGAGTCCAGTCAGTGACAATCTGGCAACCACAAGCCCAGGTAGGTAGGGAGCAATGTTGGCAAGTGGTTCCTGGAGGTCAGTGGTAGTTACCAGGTGAGGTGTATAATGCTGCACCAAAAGCCTTTTTGGTGATTGCTTTGGTTGCCAAGAATTCAAGCTAGTTTCCACTGACTTGTCTGCAAACACTCACCAAATGTGAAGCCAGAAGTTTGTGAGCATTAGCAAACAAGTCGGCATCTTCCACACAAATTTCAGATTACAGCGACAGCATTAATCTGACAACAGGAAAACCCCGGCAACTTGTCCAGGAATACACATTTTTCCTTAGCGATCAGCCTTTGTAATGCGTCTTAGTCAATAGCAACTCATCTGATGGCACAAAGTAAAGATGTATGGGTAAAGTTTGTGTTTTAAAGTACTGACAAAACAGCCCGTGAGCTTTTTCACATCCAAGTCAACTTTGGGGTAAGCTTGTATACTTTAGTTGAGCAAGTACATATGATAATACAACATAACAGTGTTGATACTTTAGGTGAGTTTCCCCATGCACCAGCAAAGTACATGCATTTTTGGCTTAAATGTAAGTAAATATCCATCATAGCTGCACATTTAGCCAAATGTCAGGGTCTTGGGAACTAATGAGGACAGAGGAAACGAGTGGAAGTTCATTATGCCTGTGTTCGTTCTGATTACTTCATGCAGATATTTAAAACTCCTTTTCACCATGAAACTGGGACACTGGTGGATGCCATCGTGATGCTGTGGGACTACAGCACTCAGAGCCACCTTCTATAGATCAGAGTGTGATTTTCAAAGTCGGGATTTTGGTGGAGTGTTCCTTTAACAGTTCAACCAGCAAGACAAAAGGGAGTAGGAGATGTGCAAAGGGAGGGAGCATGAGAAGAAAAGTGAAACGACAAAAGAAGCAGACAGATAGTGATCTTGAGTAAAGCAGAAAGATTGAAAAACAGAGAAAAATAAAACCCTACGAGGGACTAACGGAGAGAGATTAAAAGAGAGATTGAGAGTGAAAGAGTTATCCACAAGCTGTATATCCAGGTCACTTCAAAGTACTAAGAAAATCCAGAAGTCCCCTGGGCAGGCGGCCAAGTTTTACCTGCCCCTCCACTTCTTCCATTAACACCCCTCCCAAACCAAAAAAAGCTGCAGCAGATTTAGTGCAACTGCAGGAAGTGTATATTAAACATTGGCAGCTTAAATACAGCTCCCTATTAACACCTCGGAACTGGATTATGAATCACCAATAACGCAGCGGCCTAATTTTTTCTTGTTCCCGAGTTATCAGTCATTGTTCCCATCAAAGGTTTATGGGCCCCAGGAGGGGATGGTGCTGGAGAAATCGTCCTCCAGTAGAGTGATTAGAAGTTTGGAGATGAATGTGGAGTGGAATTAAGTTTCAGAAACCAAAGAAAGACAAAGGAGAGTTTTATGCTGCTGAGCAGCGAGACATTTTGTTGCTTCAGTTTGGTGGATCATCCATATTTAATGTGATGTTTGGAGCATATATTAATCTTTTGTCATTGAATATATTGTAAAATAAACCTCTGCTCGGGTGGCTTTGAGAAAAAAGCTGAAGAATTTTCTCTGCTGAACTATTGGATGATTCAGATGACAGAGACTCATTCAAGGGTGTCACATGACGGCTTTCAGTCAGCTGTACCTATGAAAAGCAGGCCATTGTTACGCAGAAGGCATCTTCAGCATTGGTGCCTTGCCACTTCAGCCGTGGCAGTACTGGCCACCAGGAGATGACGGTCTGTTCTAAGAACTGGCAAACCACATTAGGGTTCAAAAAAAATTAGTGACCCACTAAAAGACCCAGTAAAGGAGTACGCCAAACAAACTGTAAACAAAGGCAAACCATTATCCTCTATTTTTTGAAGTTAAAGCTAGCAGTACATAGAGTGATTAATAACTTTTTGTGGGACCAACAAAGGTCTGATCTGCTGATGAAAAAGCTGGAACATAGAAAGTATAAAAAATAAATGTAGATTGAGATATCAGATGTACTTTAGTGTAATAGCACTTTTTAAAGACTTTTCCAAATGACATTTTGTGGTACAAACACTTTATTTACATTAGCGTGGACAAGGGGGTTAAACACTGCCCCCTGGTGGTGAAAGCTGCAGGTTAAATAGACCCTGTGCACGAGAAAATGCTAACTTCCTGTTTTAAGACCGGATGTAGTGTTTTACATTTCCTGTAGCTTTATTTTGCGGTCAATCGCTACTAGGGATGGGTATCGTTTAGGTTTTATCCGATACCGGTGCCAAACCGGTACTTTTGAAACGATGCCGGTGCTTAAACGGTGCTCAAACCGGTGCTTAAAGAATGGAGAACACAAAATTGGTCCAAAAACCTCTCATGTTCAGCTGTTTTTTTTGTAAAAAGATAACAATGTTAGCCTTTTCTGCAGCTATAGGGCATATATGGCATCACTCTTGGCTGGAAGCAGTGCTTAATCAATGGAAAAACACAAACTTTGTCCAAAAACCTCTCATGTTTAGCTTCTTGATGCATTCTCAATCATCCAGGAAAGTAAATCTCCAAAAGTTGAATCTGTTCATCTGGACGTAGCGTTTTGTGGGAGAAACGTTTCGTCACTTGGATGAGTGACGCAAACGTTTCTCCCACAAAACGCTATGTCCAGATGAACAGATTCAACTTTTGGAGGTCTCATGTTTAGCTGTTTTCCACTTTTTCTTTGGTCATTTTAGCCTTTTTGGCCAGGGTGAAGGGAGTATCTGCCATCAAACAAGAAGACAGCCGCATGTAACTACGACGGTGTTTGCTAGTTCACCTTACATGCATTAATGTAATAATGTGGTTAGCGTACTCAACGTTAATTACACACGAACAACATGAAGCTACTCACGCAGAGGAGAACGGCTGCTGCTGCCATCATCATCCGTCATCATTTCTGCTACGCTGACAGGGCTAGGGGCCAGGACTCTACTCTTCGGGTTCTTGGAGGATGTTGCTAACTCCGGGTCTGATAACAGGCACCACACCCGCAGCAGATGTGCACGGTGTGAGGTCTCGCAGCAAGCTATCAAACACGGCGCATTTCTCGGCTTTAAAAAAAAAACGCTATGCGTTGCCAGGTGTTTCATCAGATTTGAGGTGTTACCTCCTTTGACAGTATCACAGTATCAGCTTAAAGCACTTGTTGCAGGCTGCTGAGTTTGCATCTTTTGCTGTGAAGTACAGCCAGACTTTTGACCGCTTGGCCTTGGGCATTTTTAATCTGTAGTTCTGCTCTAAAAGAACGTACGTACCTGGCCCCGCCTACTATCCTCGGAAACGTAAAATGATTGGCTAGAATTGGCTCAGGAAAAAAAAAGCACCGAAATAAAGCACCGAAATGTGCGCTGCTTTTCGGTCTGGTTACTACCGTTTATGTCAGAACGGCACCGGACACCGGTACCCATCCCTAATCGCTACTGCGAAGATGGACTCCAAAATCATGTCCAAAATATGAAAATGGAAAGATCATGTTAAGTTACAAAGAGCAGAAGGTTTGGACACTCGCCATTGTGAGTCCCGCTGTGTACTGCTGGGGGGAGATTTAACAAGATGTTAAGTTTCCACTCCTTTCCCAAAGATCCTGAATTGTGCGCACAGTGGCTGATAAAAATCAGAAGGGACGGCTTCACAGTTACAACGAACTCTAGAGTGTTTAGTCGGCATTTTGATACTGGAGAGATCTTCCTGTCATCCTCTGGGAAGCGCTGTCTTCAGCCGAAAGTTGTTCCATCATTATTCCACTGGAATAAATGTCTCGAAAAAGACAGAGCGACCCAGAGTTTGGGAGCTCCGGCCTCGACCTGTTGATACCGTGGCTATGGCAACCGAGAATGACAATACAGAGGATGAAAACACCGATCGCTGGGCAAATGTTCAGTCAAGTACAGACCTACACAGCATGTCAACAAAAAGCCACAGGATATAAAAATAAATGAGTGATTGCTGGTAAGGGTCTCTATATATTAGTATTTACGCAGGGTATGCTGTGACTTACCTTCAAAATTATACAAATACTGAGAAATATAAAATTTGAATCCTTTCTCTCTTTTGCTCTGAGGCGCAGGGAAAAAAATATCGGCAAGTTGATGAACATCATCTACAGATATATTCGGTAAATGTCCAAGACACCTTGAGAAATGTAAATCGCCGCTTGATTCGTCCATTTGGTTGACTTGTTTTGGAAAACTGGACCGTAAACAAGGAGCGAATATCACACCGGAAACGAAGCACTCTACAGGAGTTTCCCCACGGAAGTAGCATATGCTAAGGCGCACATAGTCTATTCAGAGAGGTTAACTGGAAAAAGTACCTTTAAGTAGTTGATACATAATAAAGCAGGAAACATCTTTAAAGCCAATAGGAGAAGGGACCATGATGCTAAAGGAGGCTACAGAACTGTATATGTTTGCTTCTCTTAAGAGGTTTCACAGATTTTTTTTTTTTTTTTTATGTAATTCAAATTATAAAGTTACAGCAAAGGTTGTGCAGACCTGACCGTTGTGTCCTCAGTGGCTCTCTGCACAAAACAACTGTATTTACACATTTTATTTAAGATTTCCTCGAACATATTGGTTTCTCTCGAGTTAAAGAGGTATTAAGTAATTTAGTGTCTAGACAGGGAGCGCTCCCTGTGATACAGACTGCAGCCAGAAATCTGAGCAGCTGAAGGAATAGTTGTTTAGTCACTCGTATTGATCTCCAAACTCTATCAACCCTCTGCAGATGGGGATTCTGTGCTGCCGGGCAGTGAAAAAAAGAGAAAATCTTACTTATTGCTCTTTTACAGCTAAGCAGAATGAGGCGGGCGTAATAAAGTGAGCAGCCAGGACGGACAGGTAATCAGACATATGGGCAAGAGGACAGTTGAGACAGGCGAGCAGACAGTCGCATTACTGCAGAGACAAACAGTCGGACAGCATAATAGGCAGACAGACAGGCAATCACGCAGCCCCTCAGGAAGGGCCGCTTAATCATGGCGTGATTTCCTGAGCAGGCGAACACAAGCGCTACAAAAGGCTGTATCGTCCTGCGTATCACAGCGTTCTGGGCGGGGACTTCCTCCAGTCACGCTACAGAGTCTCTGAGGTGTGGATGACGGCGTCCCCACAGGAGACCTCGAGGAATGTAGGCTGAGAAGCACGTAGTGAGGGTGCTCTGTGGTCACTGCCTCCCAGGTTTGTTATTTATAAACACACAGGGAAGATTTCACCACATAACTCGTTTTTGAAGGGAACACTGGTGGAATGACAAAACCTTTAGAGTGCTTTTTAATTGTGTTTGCATACATTTTTATATCACCAATTACAAAAAAACACAAACGGAGAAACCCACTGTGTGGTGCGTGCATCATGTATCCATGATGATGGGTGTGCAGCAACAACAAATAACATCATTTGACTGGCTAGAAATGTTGAACATTGGCTTGAAATGCAGGTGTATTCTGGCACCTATAGTTAGATAAACTAGGATTCAGCTGTAACTGTAACCACGCCCATAATGTTGCATTATCATAAGTCTAAATACAGTTTAAGTGGGTGACTTGAACAGTTGGCACAAAGGAACAAATTATCTATAGAGACACAAACTGTTTTTGTAGCAGGTTATACACAAGATCATGTGCGTCTATGGGGACTGACTGATGGGGAGCCCCAAGTGGACATTAGAGGAACTACAGCTTTTGGCAGTCCAGTTCTTTTTAATAGAACGGTTTCATTAATACAGTTTCTTTTTCTAACAGACTTTACTGAAATAAATCAGTTTCTGTGAATATTAACCATCTACAAAATGCAGCACAAGCATAATCTAATCTTATACTCTATCTTATAAATTTGTCATTTTTTCTCATTTTTCTTATAAATACGGGTAGCTTTCTTCATAAATTGGCAGTTTTTTATATTAGTCTACCACTTTCTTCTCATAGATGGTTTTTCTTGCAAATTTTGCATTTTTTTTTTCGTTTCCTTTTTATTCATTAATGTACCATTTATTTCTCATGTATTTATCTTTTTGTTTTAAATATGCTTGTAAAAAAAATTCTCATAACTTTAAAACTTTCATGTAAAAAAGTTTTTTTGTTTTTTTTCACCAACAGAATTGTTGCTTAATGTTACACAAAAAGTTCCCCGGTGTTATCGGTAACCGTGCCAGGGAACGAGCCGGTGTGTTTCCAGTATTTTTCCAGTGTGTGATCATATTTGATGTTGTTCTTGCAACACATTTCAGAGAAAACAATCAGCTCCTATAAATGGAAATCAGACATCAACGCAAACTTTTACTGTCAAGTTGATGATGAGTGTTTAGATGAAAACACACAAACACAGTGCGTCTAAATATATGTGTGCCAACACCAGCAGATTGAGAAATCAGAGGGAGGAAATCCCAGAGCCATTAATAAGAACACGCTGTTTTACACTGTGTGGAAAATCTGGATTTTATCTTTAGAAACAAGGTAAATTCCAGAAAACATTAACCAGACAGTCACACATTTTTCCAATTTTTTAACCTAATTTTTTAAAAATTAATGTGTGTCGTCACCTCGCTATAGCGCCAGGTTGGACACGCTAATTCTGCTGTTTTCACCTCATAAATGTGTCATTTTGTCTTCTAAATTTCTTTTTTTTTCTTATATGTGCCAACGTTTCTTTTTTCAGTCACACAAGTTTTATTCTCATAAATTTGTCATTTTTTCCTCGTTTTTTTAAAACGTTTTTCAGACTTGTAATTATTGTTAATTTGATGGGGATTTTCTTTTTGGGTAATAACCACCCCAAGGACTGTTGGGATGACACGAACAAGCACAATGCTTCTAAATATACCCACACCAACACAAGCACACCCAGATGTAAGTCAGAGTGCAAAGGAAGGAAATCCCAGAGCCACTTATGAGGACATGCTGGTTTTACATGTAATTTGACTGGAGTGACCACGTAAATGACAGGAAGCATAAACTATGGCCAGAGTTCAACATTCATGATGATTTTAATAGTCTTTATGCATTTATTTGTGAAACCAGCTGAATTGGTGGTCTGCACCCATGATCCCCGGGAAAAACGCCAGCATAATGTCCAGTGAGGACAGTCACCGCGTTCCCGGGTTCATGAACTTATTTTGATGCCACAGCTAACGGGAAAGGAAGTCCACCACATCCTTGTTGAACAATAAAACTTTATTGTCGTTGCGATCTTGCAGTGTTCATACTTCTGCGCTGTGAAGATTTAGGACTGGTTTAAACCCAGGTTTGTTTTTTGGTCAGGTTGGGTTACACATTCTGTTTGTGATAATTCTGTAAACAAAGGTTTGCAGTACAAATGGGTGCATTGATGAAGAGCCATTTTTGACTATCCGGATTCAGTTTGAGTTAATTACAGCTTCACCTCTCTCTGGAGCTGCATGGTGGGCTCTACAGAAGCTGATGGCACTATTCCCTCCACTTTGTCTCCTGCCATTTTAGTGTCTTTTCCTCAACACGTGAATTATTCATAATTTTGCAGTAGTGTTTTTATGTCTTTTATTTATTTTTTGTGGAAACACCACGCTCTGTTCCACCCCGTTGGTTTGAAATTGTGAAAGGCAAAATGCAGTTAATATTTAATGTTATAGAAAGCAGATGACATAATAGCTGTCATAATAAAAGTCGCCTGTGATGCGAACCCCATCGGATGCCGTTTCAGCTGTGACACTGAAGGTTAGGTGTCTTTTTCAGGTGTTGTGTTCCAGATGAAGGTGCTGACAGGTTTTGGGCATCAGAGATGGCAAAGCTGTTGTTGAGGTGGAACTTCCTGACGGGAACACTCAGACCTCTAACAGTGACCTTCACTGGACACAGGTTTCCATTCATGGCTCCGAAGTCAACAACAAGCCCTCATTTATTTATAGGAACTCTTGTTAATAGTCTTATATTTTCTACATGAGTGTTTCTGCCTGACTGATCTTTGCGTTTCTTGATTGTGTCTTATTGAATCTATTCACACTTGCCAAATCTATACCTGCTCTCTTACACTTTAAGTGTCCTTGTTTGGCCTTTATCATCAACATCAACAAGGTCACATCGACTTTTTACCTGTTCAGGACACCCAGATAACGGAACTGAGCAGCCACATGCATGTTGGAGAGTCGATGTGAAAGGTAAAGGGAGCTGAGGGTGAATGTGAAGCTGTCCATTTAGTGGCAGATCTATATTCCTACCCTGGTGTCAGAAGGAATCGAGGAGGTGGAGGATACAAGCAGCAGAAATGAGCTTCACTGAAATCCTGGTTTAAGAACCTCTCAGTATCCCTCTGGAAGACCTGGATGGTGGTGGCCAGGGAAGAAGTAGAAATTGGATGGAAGGAATTAAGAACCCACACTTTTTTTTAGCTTTTTCCTAATCTTCTGTTTTTGGGAACACAAACTGCCCACTGTGGCTTCGTGCTCAGCATCTTTGCCCTGACGACTCTCCAAACTTGGACTTTTGTCAGAGGAAGATGTCAAACATGGCGCCAGCCGGAGCCAACTGCCACACTTGGTGTTTAGAGGAATTTTGGAACAATATCCTGAGTGAAAGGCTGGTAATAACATCCCTGCACATGGTGCCAGGGGCTCTGCTGACCCTTGGCAGTGTCCCCGGGCTTTTCTTCCACCGGCCAGAACAAAACAACAGAGAACACTTTATTTATAGCAGCATGACAACAAATAAAGTTGGAAAGGTCAGCCGTGGGGCGTCCACATGGGATAAAGGGGCCTGTTGCACTGCTGAACTTCACAGCCAGTTTTTGTATGTATTTCATAGCAACAATTACACTTCATGGCACAAGTTTTTAGTCCCGCTGTTGAGTTTCCCCAGCACGCAGGATGCTTCAGATCCCAGCTTTACTTCCAAACAGGTGCAGCCGGCTGAGAATTCATCAAAAAGAAACGGCAGCTGACAGCATGATAATGTTTGGGTTTTAGCATGGAAATACGGAAGAGCTCTAGAAGACGATAACAAGATGGCAAGAAGAAAAGCAATCCATCAAGTAAATCCCCAAACGGCCATTTCTGCTTGTTATATCAACAGCATTGTGGAGAGGGAGCTGAATGGGCATTTGGTAACAAAACAGCTTTCGTCTGTAATGGCTACCACACTTCACTCTCTCTTCTTTTGTGTTTCTGGCATTTTCCTCCTAATTTAAAATGTGCTGGAATCCTTGTTAATGCTAACTGTGCTGAAGGCCGCATGCAGACACAAAACTGTGTAAAGGCAATTCAGACAGACTTCGACTTACTGAAGTTTGAGTTAAATCTGCACATTCCCCCAAATAATATATCACCAAAATACTTCAAGAGCAAGCAAGACGGTCCCCAAAGAAAACATGAACATGATCGGCACCAACGTTAACCCAAATGCTTTATTTTTGGAGATATTAAAGTCTTTAATAGATTTTTCTAGGAGATTTCACTTCATAGACCTGAGCTTGAGGTTTTGGGCTATACTCTCAATATATTTAACTAGTCTTCTTGTGCTGGTGCTATCTTCTTTAATTGGACAAACTCTGTCTGATTGCATCTTTGGTAAATCCCAGGTATTGGTTTTAAGATTACCTCTATATGCATCAGTAAATACTTTAATTAGATTCAGTCCTTCCTCTTCTGTGGCTTAGGCGTTTTTTAAATAACATCTTCACTGCAGGTACAGTTGGGTCAATAATTTGTTGAACAGAGACGTTTTTTTTTGTAGTTTTGCATGTACATGAGTTTGTACATGAGTTACAGTGAGTTTGAAATATTAAAAGTACAGACTTTCAGCTTTAATTTAAGGCCCATAAAAAAGTATTGCATCAACTGTTGAGTAATTACAGGTATTTTTACACACAGTCCCTCATTTTCTAAATTCATGTGATTAATTGACTGACACACTGCCTAGGTAAAGCTGGTTCCCTCTTAAATCCTCAACAAGTTACGCGAGAAAGGATGTGGAGTTTGAAACTGATATTCTTTGGGGAGGCCAGTCAATGACTGCCTGAAGTCTAGAAACCATGGAAACGACAAAATGCTGTTTCCTCTCTTTAGATAATCTGTCAGTCCATTACTGCAGCTGCTGCTTGTTTTATTGTCATTCATTCTGTTACAAGTTCATCTCGGTTTCATTGGTCTAACCTGGCCTTCTTGTTCTGGAGTGGCACCAGAGGTTTGCACCTTCTTATAAAAACTGTGCGTTTACATTCATGAAGGTGATTGTTGACTTTGTGAATGATACACCGACTTCCTCCACAGTGTTCTTGACTTGGTTAAATGTTGTAAAGTTGTTTTTCTTAGACATGAAAATAATTCTGTGATCACCTTCTTTAGATGCCTTCGATATTTTAGATGTTCAGACCATTCATTCTTTTTAAAAATGTACCAGATTGGTTCTTTGGGCACTCCCAAAGTTTCCGCTGTTTCTGTGTGATATGTTTATTTTGTTTTTCAACCTTCTAAATCAACTCAGATATTATGTCTGCTTCATTTAGTATGAAATAATGAGGAGATAATACTTTTCTGTAAGCTGCTGAAAGATCTCATCTTTAAGATGAGTCTAATAAACAGTATGATGTGATGCCCTCACTAGTTCATTCATGCCACCCAGTACAACATTCATGTATCTGTTAGAAATGGTGTGGCAATTACATTTTTGTATTGGATGTCTAGAAGGACAAATGTCCAGGTACATCATGTATATTTTGTTCTAATAGCCAACAGGCGGCAGAGCCTCTGGTTTCCAGTTTGATAGACATCTGCTGGAAAATTATCACTTTATTTATGACCTGAGTAAACATGTTCCTGGTGATTTTATGGTTTTGCTAGTTTGAGGTCACAATGGATGACAGATTATGGCCATATTGTAAATTAAGGTCCTTGTTAAGGTTATAAAGGGTGAAAGTTAAGTCGATGCTGCAGGGTGTGTCTAGGACAGCAATGTAATAAGAAACTGGGCCCTTTGCACTCTCAATGATAGCTTGAGGCTTCACAGCAGGACTATTAAGCAACAGGTGACGACACAATAGCTACATCCATCCTCTATATACAGTCTACAGTGTTATCTTGAAGCAGACTGAGTGGATGCTGGAACAAAAAGGCGAAGCAGCTGCAGATCACTTAACACAAAACCTGCTGAAAACATCTCTGAATCTTTAGCATTTATGCTAAATTAAATTGTAGATTTTGATTCTATTTGTATGTATTTCTATTATTTTATTTCTCTTTTGCAGATAAATTCATATGTATGGCATTTATGCAACTATTTGCGTTGCAGTCACTCTCCAAAGATACTAAAACAGCTGAAATAAAACCAAAAGGATGCACAAATGAAGCTAATTTACTCACATCAAATCTGGATCCAGATGAGGCTCATTTGGACAAATAAAGCAGCAGAATTTAAATATAACAAGCAGGCAGGGACACAAAAACTCTGCTATGTGTACTGCCAGACTATTTTTTTTCGTTGTGTGGACGGCCCATTACTTCACACTCTCAGATGGCTCGTAAGCGCTAATGAAGAGCAGCTTTAATCAGATTCCTAATAAATTGACCATGTTTGAGGTTGGATGTACTCCTGCCAAGTCAAACAGTTCAAACAAAGAGTGTTTACCTCCACCAAAGAAGAAGAAACCAGGATTTAAGCTTAGCAGGACAGATGCTCGCATTCACACTGGTACTTCAGTTGGATGGAGACAGAGGTGCGTTTACTGTGATTATAAATTACATCATTCGTGGTTGTGTAGTGGAACCGTACGTGTGGGTTTGATGTGATCTGAGGCACGTTTAATGAAGTTATCTGACATTGTTTTGGTCCACTGCAGTGGATAAGGCTTTATGAAGTCAGCAGCAGAGACAGAGACCAGGGCAAAAACACCTGTGCTCCTCCAATGTTTTACAGTGAATTTAAGGTGGCCCAGGCAATTTTTTTAGCACATCTCACTAGATGCAGAAAGAAACTGAAACTCCATCACTCATTTTGATGGTAAATAATCTCTTTGGCGCTTAATGTTGTGCAGCGGATACACAGTCAGGCAAATGTCAGAAATGCAGTGACAGGTTCAGAGTGCATCGTTCAGAGGAGGAGGCCACAGTTCACGAGAACGGCTCGCTTCCTGTGCTGCTGCATCGGAAATGCCAGAAGCGAAGCCTCCACGGCGGGACTCAGATGAAACTGTGCACACTCAGGAGCACGCAAAGTAAACCCAAAGCCGTACACACCCCAGAAGCAATAAACACAGCCTCGCATGCTGATGCTGCCTCCCTCAAACACCAAAACACACACAAAGGACACGAATGCACACACAGGACACGTGAGGATTGTCCTCACACTGAAAACCTCCCATCCGCTGGAGGTATTGTTGGACTCTTCCTCTTCTGACGCCTGTGAGGCTCATGTTTAGAAAGAGGAAACGCAGCCTCGTCTACGTTTGTACACAGCACAGAGGCAGAAGGTTTGCACCGTGTTCTAAACCCTCTGTATTTACACTCATGATGGCGTCGCTTGATCGCAGACTTTCACAATGAGACCTCCTCCACATGCTGAGAAGTTGTTTTTCTAAACCATAGAAATAATTCTGAGATCATCCACTTCCGTGGTCTTTCAGGCTTTTTGTTGCTGCTGAGCAACAATTGTTGACACATTGTTGATTAGGCCTCACAGAGACGGTGTCTGCTGTGTCTGAAACAGCTTTATTTTCCAGCCGTAGCTCAATCTGCCGTTGAATAACAAGGGAACAGGCCTCACCTGAACATGAAGCTGAATGTCTAAAAATGGCTTTGTTGATGCAAAACTTTTGTTAAATAATTAAATAAAAACCTTTTTATTTCTGCTATAAAGCTGGGCTTTTTAAATAGCAAGACACTGCAGAAGTGCCAAAACCTGCAGTTTCTCTAATGTCCACTAGAGGCTCCAGCAGTGAGTCGGTCCCTGTAGGCTGCCAGCGTGACAGCAGAAATAAACACACTTACAGCCTGATTCTCTCACTGCTCTGTCTTGTTTGAGCTCTTGGTGCGTTTTGGTGCATATTGAATCAAATAAAAATACACTGGTACATTTAGTCACCGACCCTTGGACCCGAGCGGACTTATAGTAAAGTATAATACTGCCTAACCAAGCTTACTATATTTAGCAGACTATTAGCACTCCACCCTCGTGACTTCTGGCTCCAAAAAAGCACCACGGCTAACGTTACAGATTCACAATGCTGACTCAAAGGCCAACAGTAAGAAGAAAAGGAGAATCTATATTTCAAGATGGGAAATACTCACTGAAAGTTTAGATTTTTTAATATATTTTTATGACTGATGGAATATTCAGATATAATTTTATGACTTTAATTTTGTAAATCAAACTTTAATCAGATCCTTACTTCCTTTTTTTGATCATCCACATGTTCCTCTGTCCAGCGTATGTACACCTCTGGGATCACCATCCCAGATGTCTCCATAAATCCCAGATGTTGTAAAATATCAGAGTAAATATTAAGGAGGCAATAGAAGTGATTGAATGTAAGCCTGCTGCTCAGTCTGTTCACAGCAGCTGCCGTCTCACACACACACATCCTAATTAATCAGTGTGAATTAGGCCAGTTTAAGTGGTGACATGGACCAAAATATGACCTCATCTCTAAGATCTCTGGGTAGGTTTTAAAGCAGTTTATCGGGCCTTGTTTCCACTCCTCCCTCCTTCCCTCTGCACCTCCACACACTGGGAAAAGTCCATCAGTTGTTTACATACTCCCACTTCCTCCTCCTCCACTTGTGAATTAATGATGCGAGTGCCGCGGACCGCTCTCCTCTCCTCTTCTCTGAGGGAGTTATTCACATTTAAAAGCCCATAATCAAACACCTATGCGTTAAATGGAAGCCCATTAACGCTAATGGTATACCTTGGACCGAGCCGAGATGAAACCTTGAAGAACTACAGACTATTAGGGCACGGCAAGGACTTTATCCTTCCCGTGTTGAGTCATTGGCTCCGTCGCATATCTGTCTTCCATTTCATCCAAAGTGGTTCTTTTGCAGCACCAGTAATCGGCTAAGGTCGGGGACTGGAGCTGGTGGAAAGCACTGGATCTCAGAGAGAAGGAAAGTTCATCTTGTTAATTTCCTCGCTGGTTTGTCTGTCTGTAATTTCACCGTCTGAGGGTTGTGATACCAGCCTCGAGCAGAGGAGATTATTGATTAGGCCTCTTTTCAGGCAAACTGGATTTTCTGTTTTATAGTATTAAACAAGGGGGGGGGGGGATAATAATCACCAGCCTGCCTGGGTGCAGCCAGGTCGCTCTACAATCTAATATTTCCTTCTTTGGAGGACCTTCAACATCTGTACAGATTTTATCTCCCAAATTCACCCTTCAAACTCAAAGCAGCTCCTCCAGCAGGCGCTCACATGTCTGCTCAAGTCTTCCCTGTGGTTATTTTTAGGATACCCCCCGTCTGTGGTGATCAGATGGTCTGGTCCAAGGCATGGGAAGGGAAGGGGAGTGGTAGAGGAAAAGGGGAAAACTTCAACAATGACTTCATTAACGCGATGCCCGACACGACCAGCATAACTGGACTTCACAGCTCCGTTCCCACACTGGATATACGGCTCTGGATTTAACTCTTGATGAAGCTCGTGTGTTTGTCCGGTTCAGCTGTCAGGGGTGACATGGAGGCCTGCTGAAGTTTCCTCTGCTCACAGTCCTCACACCTCAAACAGCATGTTGATCACAAGTGAGTATGAGTTCAGCTCAAGCTTATATGTGGTGTTACACGACAGGATGGGAGGTAATGAGATCGGCCTCTTAATGCTGTTTCTCTCTGATGGCGTTATTCAAAGGAGGTGATCTGGAGATTAGTTTAGCAAGAGACATAAAAACTTTTTCAAAGGTTTGTTTGTTGAGTGACTTCAGATGAGATGTAAATATGTTGATTCTTGAGGCAGAAGAAGAATTTAAAGAACTCCAGCGCTGACTAAAACTTCTTTGTTGTTTGAAGGCCGTGGGCCTGAAAACATCACAAGTGAGCTTTTGAACTCTGGTGATATAAAAGCTCGTTTTACTGGCAGGAAGAGCGTGGGATTCACTCTGAATGTGTGTGGGTTACTTTTGAAATGGAGAGAACTTTCCACCTGCTGAAGAAAACCACCGTACACATATTCAAACGTTTAAGTCTGAAAACACATTAAAGTACGTCGAAGGCACTCCTGTATGTAGACTCAGTGTAAAGAATTTCAAAGTTGAGGCTTTTATTCTGAAACATGGCACCTCATATCTGTGTTTTCCTTTTGGACCCTTAATTTATAATTTCTTACCATGTTTTTATTGTCAGTAAATGTGTGTTAATGTGAGGAAGAACCTGTTTGAACTGTGGCGTAGTGGGAGCAATCCGGATGCTGTTTGGAGGTTATTGGTTTGATTCCTGGTGCCTTTTGTCCAAGTTCAACTTGTAAAGTGATTTGAATAGAGGTTTTGTATATATGCAGTTCACTGTGGCTCCACACTCGCCAAACAGCGGAAACGTCCTCGGTTTGATCCCAGGAGGAGACTCTCTTTGGGGTTGTATCAGGAAGGCATCCGGAGTAAAAAAATCTTCCCAATGAAAGTTGCTTAGCTGCCGCTGTGGCGCCTCCTGGTGAATAAGAGCTTCGTATATGTGCTTCATTGTTCAGTGTGTTGCTTTAGCGCTCTAGTTCCAACATTTTAATTCATCTCTTTTTGAGATTAAAACGTTTGTGGCTTCTGGACGTTTGATTCGGCATAACCAGTGATTTTATTGATGGTGGGGTTTTTTTATTACTAATTTAATTATTTTATTTTATTTATAATTAATTTATCTCCCACTCATTTGTCAGTACTGTCCTTGTTCACACACACAGAGAAATGTTTGTCTGTAAGTTGTGTTGATGAACTTCCAGCATTGTTTTGTTTGAGTTTCCTGGCATCACAGGGGTGTGTACAAGGTGCCCTTGGGTGTTGATCTCTTGGCGTGCGAACCAGCCGTGGTAGTATTATTTGCTGAAAGTAAACGGTCTTGTTTGACAGAGCAATAAAGTCTACGAAAGGAGACAGGAGGGGTGGCAGTGGCTTAAATCATGAGACTAGACAGTTATTCCTGCCTGTTCTCTTGCCCAAGGTTAGTGCTCACATGGTTCATTTACGCACAAGGTCTGTTATTCCCAACTTGTCATTTAGTAGGATAAGTAGGGTTACTGTGATGAACAGGTATATTTAATGCAAACCACAGTATTTTCTACATATAGCCAAGCAGTTTTTGTACCAAAACCCAACCAGAAGCATCTAACAAGCTACCTAAACTTGACCAAAACTACCTAGTCAAGTACTTTTAGTGCCTAAACCTAACCAGTGAATGAAAGTGAAAGATAAAAAAAACAAAGTACAAATCCCAAAGGCCCCAACAGGTCACAAACTGCAGTCTAATGTCTGATAAACCTGCAGCTTACACCACCTAATGCAGTTGTTTTGAGAGAGATTCTTTCCTGAATGTCTTCAGAAACCTCCACAGAACACACATTTCTTCCTTTACATAGAAAAAAATAAAAGTTTTTCCCAGTAAAGGTTAAGAGAGAGTTTCTCCTCTTTTTCTAACTGCAGTTAATTCTGGTCCATTTCCTTCTCCTTCTCCAGATACTCATCTGTAAATGCCAGAGAGCCTCATAAAAACAAAGTACAGCAGGTTTCATATCATAAATAATAATAATATATCAGTTGACCTTTTTTTCATCAAAGACAACTTAACCATAATTTATTTTAAAAACTGCAGTAAGACTCACAGAGGACCTCGTACGTGTTGTTTTTCACCTAACAGTTAATGAGCTATAGGTGTTTCGACCTAAATGCACAAGTGGTTCATTAAGTATCAGGACTCACTGAGGTTTTAGAGTCAATACTGAGGTGAAGACATGTTGCAGGCCAAAGCAGATGCAGTTAGGAACCTGTTGGGAAATCAACTCTTAACATTTCATAGTAAACAGTTCATATTTTTGTGCCAAACTTGTGTTTGTCATTCCACTAATTAAGTCAACATATCTCATTGAATCTTTTAACTTAAAAAAGTATAAAAACAGGTTTCTTGTGTTTAAGTATTGTAGCTTAAAGTACCTTTAGCTAACATGATGATCTGCCTCATCAGTCTTAAAATGGTCAGTGTAGTTGCTCTACCAGGTATAACAATCGAGTTTAATATCCAGGCAGCCATAAAAAAACATTTTAAAGGATTTATGAAGTTTAACAGAGTTAGAAGTTAGCAGGGAGTTAGCTTGCTAGTTTCCATCTTAAGATGATATACCATGTTCTGACTGAGAGATTCCTGAAAAACTAAAACGTACAGCTCTGCATAAATTAAGACAGAAAGAAAATTAAACAGCAGCAACGTTTGTAGGGTTACTGAAGTTGGGCTAGCTGGTATATAATGGTGTGCTATGTGCTGGCTAGCTACAAAGCTATAGTTAGCATAATATAAACACATTAGCACAGTGAAGCTGGTGGATAACCGCTAACTTTTCCCCCTCAAATAAAGTTAATGTAAGAGTCCCTGCTGAGCAGATGATCCATCCCCAGCACGAGGTTAGTCATTATTACACTGCTGCATGGTTTGGATGACTCGCTATGAAAAACTCCTGATCCTCCGCTTCATGTGCACATTCAGATCTTAGTTAGCCTCAGTGATTCTTTTCTGAACCGTTCTGAAGGCCAAATATTTGGTGTCTGGCAAACCATGAGACGACAGTGATAATAAAAACCCAGAGAGGCCACAACAATCACTGACTATTTTTTAAGGGCTTGTTCAAATTAAATAGAACAAGATACATAGCATTAAAACACATTAAAAAGACAACTGCCTTAATGAACACAGTGCAGAAGCAGGTTTCATACGTCATCACTTAACAACCAGATACCTATTTTACTGTTATTAATAATAAATTCCGTAAGTTGACTTAAAGAGAACAAGACTCTGAGTAATTTGTTATGGGTAAGCACTATGGCGCATTATCCGTTAAGCTAACATAAGGTATCGCTACAAGTTGACCAAAAAAGAACGTTTGAGTAATTTCTTTCGGTTAGGCAGTATAGCTTATAGTCCATTAAGCTAATGTCATGACTCTTCAAATGCAAGACTATATAACCTTAAATTGGGGAGGGCCACACCCCCATTTTCTTCATGCTAATTCTAGGTTTCTTCTTGTCCCAAAGGAAATCTTTAACAAAATGAAGTCGTATGCTTCTACAGGGATTGAATTAAGAGTGATTCATGTGTATTAGATGAGTAAGCAGCCTCATGTTGTCTACCGCAGGCCTGAACTTAACGAAGCCTACTTGCTCTTCACCTATGTTCTGGTTTAGGGGCCAGTGAGTAATTGAGTGTGTCCCACTTTGAACTCGCTACCCATAATGCCGAGTTCCTGAGAAATTATTCACTCCACCTCCTGAGCCATGTACCTTCTTTCTTCTTTGCCTTCTTTCAGCCCCACCATTCTCACATTAGTCCTCTGGCTCCAGTTCTCCAAATCCTCCACCCGTGCCCAGAATGTCACCAATTCCTTGTCACACTTCTCCGCACATTTCTCCACCCGAGCATTTACATCTTCGACATCGGACACTCATTGTTCCACTTCGCCCAGCAGTCTCATTTAAATATTTTCTACTGAGTCTTTAAACTCTTTAGTTGGTTCCTTGATCGAAATACAGCCATCACTTCCAATCACGCGTTCACCTTTCGTTTCTTACATACAGTAGCAATCAGTACTTTTCCTGTCAGTATAGCTTGAGTCTTTCAGAGTGCTCAGAGTCACTGAAATACTTTCAAGCATTGGGCTGGACCTCGTTGCTAACTTGCTTCTCGTTCCCACACTTAGCCTTGCTAACTTTTTCAACAGTTAGCAACATTTCTCTGGAAGAATGCTAATATCTGGCTACTGACGAAGATTTTAAGTTTTTACACATCAGAAGTACTTATATTCTGACAGGTTGAGAGGCATATAGTCCCAATTTATGTGAAATGAATGATGACTCCACAGTTAGCTTAATAGTAACCTGAGGGAGTTTATCCAAACTCACAAAAGCCATCTTCCACTGGCACAAAGGCTTTGGACAGACTGTTGTTAGCAACAAAGACAGTAGTGGAGGTTAATTATACTGTACCTACCTATCAGGTACGAACTAATACAGCAATGACTGAGGACGAGCTCAAACAGATCCAGTATCCTACAGCATAGATATAACTTTACCACAAAACTGCTAACTACCAGTTGTAGCCTGCAGATGTTTAAACTGTCCAGAGTTCTCACACAGATGTTGAATTACTATTATTACCAATTATTTGCTGTAAAACACATTTCAGAATATCAATGAATCAGACTTTAACAACATCACATATTAAGATGCTTGATATAATTCAGGATAACATCAAGTAATTCTGAATTTAACATCATAACAAGCTGCTCAATCAGCTCTGTGCTGGTATTACTTACTGTTTTAGACCCGTATGAATGTGACCTGGATTTACTGATTAGATATGTGCATTAAAGAGCAGATGAAATGAAATGTGCACCTAGTAAGTGTTTTCCAGGAAGGCAAAAGATCTGATAGCTGTAAAACTCACTAAATACTTGAAATTACTGAAATGTAAAAGTAATTATATCATGCAGCAAAATAAAGACCACAAACAGACAATGAATAGTTTGATGTTTATGTTTGTACACCAGCATCAATTTATTCAGGACAGCTAGAAGTTTCTGTAAGTGTACCACTGAGGAGGTTTAATGAACGGGAGCTTGTATTTATTGGAAGATGCCATGAACTCAGGTCACTGCTTCCTGAACACTTTTAAACAGCTATTTCTAAGGGCTTCAATGCAATGAAGTCTTTACACAAACAAATGTTTTCACGTGTTTGTAAGCATGTAAAATTGATTTTTGTTCCATTCTGTGGGTCAAAGAGGTGAAAGTCCTTTCAGAACCCACAAATTGGCTCATTATTACTGTTTGCAGGAACAAATCTCTTCAGCTTTAATTAAATTCACTTTTCCTAAAATCTGGGAGTTTATTTGTGAGTACTTTGCATGTTTTGTACCAAAGAGTCATAAGTTTAGTTTTCTTACAGAGTCCACAGAGCCGCCGACATGCAGTGTAGATAAAATGCTGTTACTGGACTGTCAGTCCTGTCAGTGCAAAAAATCACTTGTGTATATTTTTACTGTTGTTGGTCTAAAGCTACATTTCTGATTTGGTGAGTTTTGGTATTTGCCCCTTTGGCCCGTCATGACCGCGGGCGTCTTAAACTTTGCAAAGCTGACTCCTTTTGCAAAGCTGACCGAACTGACAGGAGAATACCGCAGAGAAGGAGCGAGGAGGAGTGCGGAAGCATGGCGTGCCGTTTTGACAGGCAGCTGACATACCTCTGATCTCCAACCACACCTCTGGAGCCCTGGAGACGCTCCCGAGCTCTCCCTGAACGGCAAACAGAACATGGACCAGTCACGCAGACGTTCAGTGAGGTGTAAAAAGCACTGCCCTCAAATATCGGTTGGATATTGGACGTCTGAAGGACGGGAGCCGCTCATGATCTGAGTGTGAGAGAAGCTGAGAATATCTGGCTTCTGCAGAACACAGCAAGTTAGAAGCAGAGTTGGAGTTAATGCTACTTGTTTTATATGCAGTTAGTTGGCTGTCATAGTTTATATAATACATTATATCCAGATTTGTTCCAGATTACAATAAACTGAATAGTTTTTTCCTCTCAAAATACTAATTACAGTCACGTAGTCCTTCAAATTAAAGTCATATTTGTCTTTTTTGTTAAAGGAATAGTCAGTTTTTAAGAACAAATGTTACCCAGTTACCTTTTCTCATAGTAATGTTACCTTTCCCGTTTGTTTTCAGAAAGCCTCAGCATCTCAAAACACACACGCGTGACTCTGAACATGCAGAAAGTTCTGAACATGAGCAGAAATCTTAATTTTTAAGTAAAAAAAAAATTCTTTTGTTTGTTTCTGTTTACACAAACGGGTACACATGCACATGTTAGCATGTTACTGCCCCGAACAAAACGCATAAAACCCGCCTGATGTGGGAGATCTGTGACCTTGATAAACTCTGACTCACAGGAGTAAATCCTGCCGATTTGTGGTGGTTCAGTCTGGATAACAACAGAAAAGTTGAGGACAGTCATTGTTCTGAATGTACCCTAAACTTCCATCTGCTGCCTGATTTTTGTCTTTTCCTTTACATAAATTAAATACATGTTTTTTTTAATGCAAACTTATGAATAAAATTAAGCATCTGCTGCTCAAAATTAAACGATGACAATAACCTACAGCCATGTAGTTTCATAAACATTTTAAAGCAGTTCAGCGACTGTCGTTAACTTTATTATCATATATCTGAAACCTGACGTCCGCTACTAGACCTTAAGTCTAAATCTTTATTATGCATATTTTCAGTTGAGGTCTGACGCAGTGAGTTGACCCAATAGTAAAATCTGTAAACCCCAAATCATCCTATTTTCTGGTGAGCAGTGATTCTGTTTGTTCCAGGTTAAAGCTTTGGTGTCGAGACAAGCGTAACCACCCAGACACAAACGGTCCACCGAGCACGTAACCTCACGGTGCATAGCTCCTCTCTGCCGCCACACATACACTGTCCAGTTTCCTGCCGCAAGCCGGGCGGAGTCACCCTAATCAGACACTCCAATCTTATCAGGGCCCAGAGGGGCCAAATCACAACTTCCTCTGAGACAAAGTCATTTGGAAAGGGAAGAGGCCTCTGCCTGCTACTCAAACAGGAGCTCAGCAGATACCATCGCTTACGTAAATACAGAGCGGAGTAGAGTGGGGACCAGGGTCTTTCATCAAACCTGCGAGACCAGTTTAAAATACATTGTTGCTTCTTGACAGGTGTGGAATGTGTCGTGCTTCACTGGACTCATAATTCATGTGAAAATCAGGTCAGAAATGAGTTGGGTCCATTCTTCCACCCACTGACAGCTCCTCTGGTGCTAGAAGGCGCTGGGATGTGTTCTTTGAATCACTGAGGGAAATCACGAATGTTAAAAGTGCGCTTGGTAATATCACTGATACATGAATTAGAATAACAATGCATGTTATTCTAATTCAGCTAAAGATGAGACGTACTTTATTTAGTGCGTGACGACAGCCAAAACATGAAGAAACACCAAAGGAGCTCAAATCAAAACTGAAACTAAAATGCAATAATTAACTTACTAAGAAAAATCTAACAAATAAACTGCATGTTGTGGTATGAAACGGGAAGGACTTCCTGTTTAAATCAGCAGTTTATGATCACCACATCGGTTGTGACGCACGCCAACTGTGACGTCACCATTTATACTGGTGCTTTCAGCATTTTTCACCTGAACAATAAGTGTTTCCACTCAGGAAAAAAACTCTGCATTAGCACTGTGCAAGAAGTTGAAATGGGAAGCAAAACGATTGCAGAGTTCTTCTATGCTCTGTGCAGTAAGCCTCACCTTTTCAAGCTGTTACATTAGCTTCTAGCTTACATTAACATTAGCTTCCACTAGCTTCTCTGTACCGTACCTGCATTTTATCTGAAGGCCACCAGATGGCGATATCAGTGGTTCCAAAAACATTTCTGGTCCCTTTGACGTGTTGCAGACATGTGACCATGTGTATTTCCCAGCTAGTTGGCAAAAACTTCTATGTGATTGTTTTAGTTGCTAGCATGCTCTTGCAGTTATTCTCCAGTTATTCTCCGAGCTGTAGTGAAACCTGAAAAATAGCAAAGCAAGCCAAAAATCTTTGTCTTTTCCTTGAATGTAAAATTTGTGCCCTTTGAAACATGTTAGCTGCAGCACTAAGGTGAAACTTTGACTTTAGCGAGTATTTGTTGGCTACAGCCAGGGAATGCACATTTTACCCAAGCAACCAATGGTTGTATCTCTATCACAAGGATCCATTTATTATCCATATCAATTTTCCATCCAGTCATGTGGATGACCTCTATTCTGTCATCTTAATGATGTTCGTGCATTTTTACAGCATATATAGACATACAGACCGAGTGTGGTGGAAATGGTATGGAAGACAGAAAACTGAATCAGTTCATTAGAGCTTTCTCTGCCCATGTAGAAAAACTGCTAATTGTCTCTTTGCCAGAACTGAACAAGCTTTTCCTTATTTTATCACCTCTTAGACATCAGTGGCAAAATAGCGTTTTATGGCCTGCTGCCTTTTAGAGTCTCTAAGTTTCAAAGCACAGTTCAAACATCTAACTACACTGCAGCACACAACAAATCATAGGAAATCAGCCTTTAATTCAAAGTCGACTGACCTTTTTTATTTCCACCCAAACACCCACAAACATCACTGATTCCCAACAGTTACCAGTTATTTACAGGCTGTGGAGCAAAAGCACCCAACAGTTTCTGAAAGTTCTCGGTTCTGCCTCCAAATTCCTGTTAACCTGCACTTCCACAGCTGTTTACAGTGCCGCTTACTGACAAAAATCACACCTTTAGTGCAGCGTCTGTCCCTCTGATTTCAATTAAACTGTTAGATAATTGTAATAATAACAACTGTCCGTTTTTTCCCCACTAAGGCTGTAACCTCAAACATTTCCTGCAGGAGCTGTGAGCCCCTGTAGCCTTTAAGTAGGAAATAAGAACCTCTTTAAAGTAGGAAACTGGTTTAAATGACAACTTCTTTAATCTTGTGAGCCCAGAGGTTGCAAAGTGACAGGCTGTGCTTTTTTCTTCTGTGCTGTAATGGTCGGAGTGAGAGAAAAAGCAGTTCGGAGCTCTGGTAGATCCACATATCCCTGGATTTACAACTTCTGCTGTAGACATGAGCCAGCCGCTTGACAAGCACTTGATCCCTTTCCTGTCTTGAATGTCACATCTCCATTGAGACGCCAGAAGCAGCACCTTGCTATCCCGTTATGTCAGGGTCAACATAAACATGCTAATTTGACTATATTTTACCATTCAGCCTGTTCCTTTCATTCTGTCTCCCCCTTCTGTCATTCTGAAGGTTTAATATCCGCCTGTGTTTACATATCGGGACCATCTGCTGTTCCTCTGACCCGGGGGGGAGGGAGACCACATCATAAGCCAAGTTTCCATCCTGCTGTCAAGCGAATTTTAGTCAAAGTTTTGAAAAGTCACATAAAGTAAAATGAGAATTAGATGCCTTTTCTTCGTGTCAGCTGAAGTGAGTAAGTAGGCAGTAAAAAAAGCCCAACCAGCAGACAAGAAGCGTTAGAAGAACCAATCCGTCATGGCCAAACGGCTGTTGTTTGTTCTTTAGTGGAGACTAATGTCGGCCATATTTCATGCTGTCTGAATATGAAAACAAGAAATGCCCTTGGCAGTATTCTGACTGCTAACTGCGACGGGCCTCTTCTGCATGGAGAGAGAGCAGGTTTAACGTTTCAGGGGGAGTTGTGGTGGACAAATATTTTGAGAAATCCAAATCCTCCTCCTGAGCCACACAGGCAGACTGAGAAAATGATTTCTGTCGCTGCTTGTTGTAAACATCCTGGATCAACTAAACGTATTTGATGCTTCCAATCACAGTTTTCCACACAAATACCGGACAGCAGCTGAAATTAATTGGTATTCTGGTGTGTGCATCTTTCATGTTGTTTTGAAGTGGGGAGGAAATGTGTTGAAGCATGCGCGCCTATTTCTATTCCTGTTTCTCATCTATGTGTGTGAGCAGGGAAGAGCATTACTGTGTCAAGCACTGTTTCAAGTGTACTTTACTGTGTGTGTTCTTTTTAATGCGTTTGATAAAATGGTCACTTAAAAAAACAGACTTTCATTTAACCCCACCATCCTCAGTGTTACTCTATAGAGCTGCAATAGCCACAAATATTTTTTAGAGGAGGGACGATATGAATTTAAAATAAACATGCATGAAATCTTATAACAAATGTAGGAGATTTATGCTGCTTGGCAATATTTTTCATGTTCCAGAGTTATGACAAATCTATATTTTGGGATATTTACATTAAAGCAGTTTATATTTATAAGTGCTTATTCCCCATTTTAGAAGTTGACTTACAGATGAGGGTTAGCACTGCTAGCAGATGTATTGACAATTTATAGCATGCCCCAAAGTAAACAGAGTTTTGGTGGGAATAAAGCAAAACTAAAGCTGAAAGGTTTTACATTTGCATTGTGTATAAATATTGATAAAGCAATTTAAGGACGAAAAAAATATTAGCTAGGTAACACTGCTAATGACTTAATCGGAAATGCTGCACTTACACCTATATAATGAGGCAACTACTTAAAATGTGTAAATCATTAAATATCATAATGTTATGTTGCTGTTTCTTCTAATGCTGCTAGCTATTGCTAGTACTAGCTAACATGCTAGCTAAAATTAATAGATTCCTACTAAAGAGTGCAAAAAGATGTTTTTTGTCCTTTTACAAAAGTAATACGTTTTTAGACTCTTGACTCACTCATTAGCTTTACACTAAAGGGGATTTGTTGTGTTTTGCAAGCCTAGCCCCTTGTTTTAAAGCTAATTATTTTGGAGGACCCATTGTGTTGCTAATAAACTTCTCTGATGTCAAAAAGCAGAAGCTAACTAGCTTACCTTTAGCACAAAGCGGTTGGGTTGGATTTTCTGTGAGACTGATGAAAATGACCTTTTAAGGCAAAGACATGTTAGATTTAGGTTGTGATATTAGCTACTAGTAGCTAATGCTACTAGTCGTATACTACTAGCCCTCACTAAGGGGATGTGTCAAGTTGTTTGCAAAACCTGTCTATTTTTAGCTAGCTAAACTGTGTTTTACCATATTAAATATTTGCAATAGCACATTGTGTTGCTAAGTAATATTTATCATTTAGAACCCATTATATTTTGGTATCTGATAATATTAAATTCAACACGCCTCATGTCACTGGCAGCTCATTTATTAGATTTAGCACAACCTGTGCCTAATCTGGGCTTCTTTTGGCACTAATGGCTCACTTAAACAATGTTGTGTTGAGCAAATGAGCTGAAAGTAATGAGGTGGTTCTAGCATGGGTTGCAGGAAGTTTAATGTGGACTAGATGTAGCCTAAACATTATGAGCCAGGCTTGACAAGTGTTATGTGAGCCAGATGTGCCCCAAACACCTGACAGCTGGCCCATATACGACTTGTGGCTGGTTTAAGGCAACCAGACTCACCCTGTGTCGGGACCACTAATTAAAACCAGACGTATTTATATGTGGGATATGGAAAGCTTAAATCAAAGATGCACACATTCCAGATGTATTACTCTGAAATATCTGTGGAGTTCAACCTTTGTCATGGTCTGAATAGAAAAAAGAGAAGTATGTAAGAGCTGGTGTGTTGATGAGCCCAGCCACAGCAGTGAGTCTCAGAGGAAGAAGGTGACAGATGGCAAGAAGTTGAAGAGGAGGAACCTCTTTTCCCCTGCTCTCTCAAGAACCCCCATCCCCACTCTTAGCCAATTAGCAGTAATTAAAACGGCCTCTTCCAGGAGTCACAGTTAATTAATAGCCTGAATGTGCTTCCAGTTTTTCTCCCTTCATGTTCTTTTTTTGCTTCCAAATGCAGATGTAATTAAACTTCATAAACAGACAGCTGATTAAGTGCAAATATTTGCCCTCTTAAAGCGGGCGGAGCATGAAATGATTATAATTGAATCAAATGTTGTTTTCTTTTCTCTGTGTTTGCAGAGATTGAAGCCAAGGAGGCCTGTGATTGGCTGCGAGCAGCCGGCTTCCCTCAGTATGCACAGTTATTCAAAGGTAAATATGAGACTGTTCAGTCAACTCCAAGATGACAGAGCGTAACCCCAGACGCCGTCTTATTGTGTCATTTGTCTCGTCTGTGTTTCAGACTGCAGATTCCCCATTGACATCGAGTGGGTGAAGCGCGATCACCACTTCCTGGATAAGGATGCACTCGAGTCGCTCTGCAGGTAACAAATGCCACGGGGGAGTGCGATGCATTATTATGGACAACTTTCAGCAAGTTAATAAAACTCTAAAGTCAGCAGCAAACTTTTAAGTATTTTTCGATCAGATTCGAACTGCCCAAAAAAGTTCCCAGAGGATTTTCAAGATCGATCCATTTCAATTTCTTGGTACAAATACAAATTTTGGTACAAATAATCCCTGTTCACTCCTCTAAGCACTCTGGATCAGAGAGTTGTTTTTTTACTCTGGGACTATATGATGTCAGAGAGAAAGAATACCCCTAATATGGGCGTTTCAGACACAGATTCTTTAGAGCCAATTGGGACAAAGTAGTCTTAAACAGAGGGGGTGGGTAGCACTGAGGGCCAGCACACATATATGCAATGGTTATTTTAAGCTGTTAATCATGCAAAGCTACTCTAATAGTTGAGTAATAATATGAAGCTATGAAGCTGAAAAACTATAATACATACAGTTTAATGTTCCAGTATCCTGCACTCATTTACAGGCAGGTCCAGTATTACTACAACTTTAATGGGCGTAGCATTTTTGTAATTTATATCATCATTATTATTGTTGCTGGATTTCAATTTTCTGAATTTTCAGGTTCAGTTTGGAAGATGAAGACTAATTGTTTTTCAAAACTCGCCTGACTGTCTCTTCTCCAAAGAGCCCAAGTTTTTTTTATTTTGGCCTCGCAGTCTTTGAGCAGCAACTGACTAAATTTGGAGTGAAAATAAAAACAGTAGCCTAAGGTTTACAAGAGTGATCCAGGGTTTTTATACTGAGCACAAACACTCCAACAACAGTGTGATCTGTGCCTGATTAGATGTTATTCAGGAGAAGCTGGATGTTTGGTGCCTTGCTAAAGGGCTAAACAGAGCTGGTAAAGACAGAGGGGTTCTTTCTTCACGTTCATGCTCCTGGTTTGGGCATTAAACTCGCTGCCTCGTGATCCCAGAGTCATATTTTAAATCAGATTTTCAGGTTTGAACCACAGGTCTTTGGTTTCTTAAAAACTGTACTGAAGGTATTGATAAACAAGTACGAGCTACAGTGTGCCATTTAACCTCCATTCACTCTTCTTCCTCTTCCAGGAGGTTAATCACTTTAAACAAATGCGTGGAAATGAGGCTGGAGCTGCGGAGATCAAAACGCAGGGTGAGTGCTGAGAGTGAGCAGCGAGTAACTTGAACGCAGCGGGACGCTCATATCAGAGCGGCTGGCGCCACGCAGGGGGGCTTCACGCCATGAAATCTGCTCTTCAAGCCCCACTTGGAATTCACTGATATCAGCTGATCGCTCCTCCTCCTCAATGCTTCATTCTCTAAGAGGAAGTGTTTGATTTGTTTTTCATGCCTGAGTCTTTATTGTCTTGTATCGCCGTGAGGTCTCTGGTGTCATGTTTAATCCATGCAAACAAACATAAAATTGCTTTTTCAAGCCAGGAAAGTGCTATCAACGCTACAGACGGTGAAAATATTTTTCACTTTTGGTCCCCTCTGTTGCGTCGGGGACAAAACATCTACACTTCCCACAATGCAGCTTATGCAAATACACCTTTCAAACCCCACACCATGACTGTGTAGTACAGGTTTGCTGTTAAAAACAGGCCATAGTTGTGTGTTTGCGTGGTTTTCAAACATTTTATGGGTTTTCTGAACGGGCCATCATCTTCTTCTTCTTCTGCTAGGGAGATGACAGTGGTGAGGAAGACTTCTGTGCCATCAGCCCCAACTGGACCTACGACAGGCGGACGCGACAATGGCGACGCCTGGACTCCTCCATGGATATCCTTCAACTGTCCCCCAACTCGCCTGATGTGTCGACATGTGATGACCACCATGATATCTGCTCCATCCACAGCTCCAGCAGCACTGAGAGCGAAGGCCACGAAGATCACCAAAAGAGACTGCGAGAGCCGACTGAGGGCTCCACCGTCACCACCGCAAGCACCCCAGATGACCTGGAGAACAGCAGGAGCTCGTCCCGCTGCTCGTCCTCGAACAAGACCCGATCCCTGGATACTTCTCTCAGTGGACCCCCCTCTCCCGGTGGAGGGTCCTCCAGTATGAGTCTCGAAGCCGAGAGCTGCTACCCCGAGAAACCACCCAGGAGGAAGTGCATCACATTGCTGAGGAAGATGGAGAAACTGAGGCTCAAGGGGGTATCAGGTGAAAGCAGCAGCAGGGGTCGGGCACGGCGTGTTATAAGCAGGCCTCTTCTCGTCCAAGACGAAGAGAGGATGGGGGGGCTCCACTGCACGTCAAGGTGAGGCTGTCCATCCTACCCGGCGTTGACTCCAGCATCATTAACCCTGTGTGTCTTTAACTTGTACCATCCTGATTGTCTCCAGTCTGCAGGATCAGCCTAGCAGTCATGCATCTTCGTCGCCCGCGTCTCCTCACACCATCAGCAGCAGCAGCAGCAGTAACAGCCACTCAGAGAGCAGCAGCACCGTCAGCACGCCCAGCCCGGTCACTCGGGTCAGGAGCAACTGCAAACGATCCAGCAGCAACGTCGGGGTTGGCGATGGGACGAACCACACAGGACCAGAGGTCAGAGCATGGACAAGATTCCTCCAAACCTTTGATTTCATCTAATCCTAACCTTTTAACCTTCAATTCAATTCAATTCAATTTTATTTATATAGCGCCAAATCACAACAAAAGTCGCCTCAAGGCGCTTTATATTGTACAGTAGATAGCACAATAATAAATACAGAGAAAACCCAACAATCATATGACCCCTATGAGCAAGCACTTTGGCGACAGTGGGAAGGAAAAACTCCCTTTAACAGGAAGAAACCTCCGGCAGAACCAGGCTCAGGGAGGGCGGGGCCATCTGCTGTGATTGGTTGGGGTGAGAGAAGGAAGACAGGATAAAGACATGCTGTGGAAGAGAGACAGAGATTAGTAACAGATATGATTCGATGCACAGAGGTCTATTAACACATAGTGAGTGAGAAAGGTGACTGGAAAGGAAAAACTCAATGCATCATGGGAATCCCCGGCAGCCACGTCTATTGCAGCATAACTAAGGGAGGATTCAGGGTCACCTGGTCCAGCCCTAACTATATGCTTTAGCAAAAGGAAAGTTTGAAGCCTAATCTTGAAAGTAGAGATAGTGTCTGTCTCCGAATCCAAACTGGAAGCTGGTTCCACAGAAGAGGGGCCTGAAAACTGAAGGCTCTGCCTCCCATTCTACTTTTAAATACTCTAGGAACAACAAGTAGGCCTGCAGTGTGAGAGCGAAGTGCTCTAATAGGGTGATATGGTACTACAAGGTCATTAAGATAAGATGGGGCCTGATTATTTAAGACCTTGTATGTGAGGAGCAGGATTTTGAATTCAATTCTGGATTTAACAGGAAGCCAATGAAGGAAGCCAAAACAGGAGAAATATGCTCTCTCTTTCTAGTCCCTGTCAGTACCCTTGCTGCAGCATTTTGGATCAGCTGAAGGCTTTTCAGTGAGTTTTAGGACATCCTGATAATAAAGAATTACAGTAGTCCAGCCTGGAAGTAATAAATGCATGAACTAGTTTTTCAGCATCACTCTGAGACAGGATATTTCTAATTTTAGAGATGTTGCGCAAATGGAAGAAAGCAGTCTTACATATTTGTTTAATATGTGCATTGAAGGACATGTCCTGGTCAAAAATGACTCAAGGTTCCTCACAGCATTACTGGAGGCCAAGGTAATGCCATCCAGAGTAAGAATCTGCTTAGATACCATATTTCTAAGATTTTCAGGGCCGAGTACAATAACCTCAGATTGATCTGAATTAAGAAGCAGAAAGTTAGCGGCCATCCAGGTCTTTATGTCTTTAAGACATTCCTGCAGTTTAACTAATTGGTGTGTGTTACCTGGCTTCATGGATAGATAGAGCTGCGTGTCATCTGCATAGCAGTGAAAATTTATGCTATGTCTTCTAATGATGCTGCCTAAGGGAAGCATGTACAATGTAAATAGAATTGGTCCTAGCACCGAACCCTGTGGAACACCATAATTGACCTTAGTGTGCGAAGAGGACTCTCCATTTACTTGAACAAATTGGAGTCTATTAGATAGATAGACCTTGACCTATAGACCTGTATAGTGACTGACTCTGTTTCATGTATTAAATCCTTTTTGTTTCCAGTTTCTGAATAGATTATGATATAACCTAAAACATTAGACCCTTCCCATCTGTCTTACTTACCAACAGCAAAATCACAGCTTTCTTCTTTATTCGCTGACTCCAATGTTCTCATTATTTCTAGGACTACAAGAACCAAATCAACAACAACAATAACAGCAGCCACCAGAACATGGTCTTCACGATCCCCCACGGACACAAACCAGGGACCTTTCCTGCCTGCCTCATGCACAAACACGCCAACCTATCCCCCATCAGCTATGACACCTCCGTGAACTGGAGGACTGGGAGCTTCCACGGTTATCGGACGCGTCAGACAAGATGCCATGGGATTTCTTCTCTGGCGACCGGGAGCATTTCATCCTGCAACGTTCCAAGCCCGCTTCCTGTGCTCGATTACCGGTTGAGCGTCTATGACAATGTGCCCGACCACCACCAGCTGTCTGAAAGTGAAGGCGGCAGCGGTGGAAGCGCCAGCGATGCAGACCGGATGAGTGAGTCAGAGGTGGGTTAAATCACGGTTACAGCATTTTTACTTTATACAATAAATAAGTACTCTATATAATATTACACTGACCTTCTTCTATGATGGGAAATAAGGTTATAATAATATCCTTAATATGATGCGAAACCACCTTGTTGCTCAATTTATGTTTGTTCAGCCAATCAGAAGAAAATTGACTTAAAGCAAAGTGGAAGCCAGGGACAGCAGACAGAGGATGAACTGTCGACCCAGAATGACACAAAGAAGGATTATTTTGAAGCTTGACTCATACAAAGCCAGTGTAGAAGAGTCCAAGAAATAAACGTGGAGCTGGAAAGGATCATAATGCATTCACTTTGATTTTCAGTGTTTTCTGTATTGCTGTTTTTGGACTCCTAAATGGGACTTAGTTTCAAAATGACATATTAAGCCACACAGTGATATGTAGAAAATAAGAATATCATTTATTTTATACTACATTGTGTTTTCATAGTAAAAAAGCTTTAAAATTAAACCTTCAAATGAAATTTAAAACAGGTAAAAACAGGAGGAGGCGCCCTCTCCGTTCCTCTTTAGCTCTGCTGTAGTTCTACAAAAAAGGATAAAATCTCCAATCAAAGTATATAATATTGTTGTTAATTTAATGGAGGATATTGATTCTGCTAAGCTAAGCATTGGTATCAAGTTGTAAACTAATCTGGCAAAATCTGGCAGTCATGTAAAAGTAGATAAGAAATATTACTGAATTCATTAGAAAATGGCTTTTCATTTCTGCTCCATGAGTGTGGAAAAAATCCAAAAATTAAACCCTTAATATACAAAATCTGCTAACTTAGAAAAAAAGAGAGCGATAGAGCAGTCATACAGCAGGATAATGTTGAATGATATTTTAATTATTTGTGATTTTGCAAATCCCACAACCAGGAGTAACAGTGTGCCTTTAAAACTCCACCAATGAGGCTGCAGAAGATACATTTAACTGAGTCCAGTATCAGCTGTAATCCTAGCAATCTCTGCTATTAAAGCTGCTGTAACATGCTCAAAACACATGCAAACCTCTTTGCAACCTGACTCCAGCCCAGTTAAATCTACATCTGCTGTTAATGAGGCCTGACCGGTTATAAATGAGGGTCTTCATGTCGCTTTCCCTTCTTTATACTTCCTGTTTGTGAAGGGTGGAGAAGGTGTAAAAACAATGTACTTTTTGCTGTAGTCACCCCAACCAAACTGATTTAAAAGAATAAAGCACTCTGCTTGGTTCCAGCCAGGTGTATTTTCCATTACTGTACCTTTTGTCTCTTGCTCCAGTTCCTTTGTACATTTTTTTTATGCATCTGAGGGGCCCCACAGTAAACAGGAATATGTGAGCCAAACATTAATTGCCATCTGGGCTCCTTCTTGTTGTTCACCTACTAAACAGAACAACAGTTAACTAACAGTTATTCTTCTGACCTCGTTATCTCTCTCAGGTGAGCCGAGTGTTGGCAGGTGAGGACGTTTTCTCAGCTCTGGACAGCGTTTTGGAGAAAATCAGTGATCTCCAGCAACTGGTGTCCTCCTGGTCCGAAAACTTGTCCGAAGATGACAGTCAAAGAACCTCCTCCTCTTCCTGCTCTCAGGACTCACCTGCTCACGGCTCCTCTGCTGCCTCCCCCTGCCCGTCCTCGCCAAGCCATATCAACCTGGTGGTGCAGCTTTCAGAGGAGGAGGAGGAGGAGGCTGAGAACTGTGAGAAGGTTCCCTTGGAGTCGAACGCCGTATTACGACGGAGAAAGAGCAGGTGAGTGTAACGTGATTCAACATTTCACAAGCTATATACCTCAAAGTGTTTCACAGGTGTTGGTAAAAACTGATCAGGGTCATTTAAAAAAAGATAAATTCAGGCTGTGCAGACATACTGGATGCTTGGAGAAGCCCTGGACACAGTGAGTGTAAGCCAAGTGGTAATAATGACAGTTATGGGGATTTACTCCCTCAGGCATCGACCAAAGTAAGAGTGAATTTAATGTCAGGCACTAAAGATAAAAGCAGCAACCTCATGCTGCATATTTGTTTTCAGATATAGAGCAATAAAAAGTTATGAAGCCTTTCAGGTAATGCAAAGTAAGCCATACTATTAGTGTATTTGCTCATGGGCACTGCTTCTTTCTCCTGTACCCATAACAATATGGGTGTGTGCACTGTTGCTGCAAACTAGCGTGTGGTTTTTACACCACTAAAATATCCCATTACTGGATACACCTGTCAGCCTGTTCAGCCTTTTCCTATTTTCTGTCATAGATATCTTGTTCCACTGGTGGATGTTCACATTAAACACGGCCAAAGTTTAAGGTTTCATAATGGTAATGAACTTTGAAGAGCTGAAGTAACTACCTCATTTTTTTCTGGATAATTTCGTTCTGACGTCAAAGCTCAAAAAAGATTTCTCGCCAGGGCTAAGCCAAAATTTGGAGTTATCTCAAAATTGTGGGATATTTCAAGATTGTGGGTTATTTTAAGTCACTTACTTAAAAGTAAGTGAAACCTTTAATAGAACAAACTAAGAATTTCAAGTCAATAAACCAAAATTTCTGAATGAGAGGCGGGAAACCTAAAACACGAACACGTGACTTCTTCCTTAGGGGATACACTCCATTGAGTGCCATAGTCAGGAGTTCGGTGCTGTAAATTTTGATAGTGACTTTGCCTTACAATGCTAACAAGTACATTTATTCAACTGATTTACAGACTTAACCTCCAATCGTTTATTTTTGGACATGCATGCAGTTGATTATGATTTTGCGGGTGTTTTGTATTCTATACATAGATAATAATCTAGAAAATCGGTCTGTGCTTCCCACCCGACCCTTGGAGTATTAATAGCTGTAGTATTTTTGATGAAGCCTAGGTACTTTAGAATATTTCCAGAGTTAAGGCCCAAATCTGATGCTTTATAAAAAGAAAAAAATGTAAATAGGACAGTAGTAGAAACCCATTTGGATCCAGAAGGAATCAGAACTAGAAGCTGGGCCTGTAATATAAATATTGGTCAAAATAAGACTTTTATTATGTTCTAGCTGTTTTGAGCATGACCCTTGTAAGTTTACCCAGAAAGCTCTTTTTTATTTTTTCTCCTGAGAATGATCAGACAACAGAGCAAACATCCAGGGTCTTACGCTTGTTTAGGTTTGTCTACATCAAAGAAAATAAGTTAGTCTAGTTTTCCCTTGGATTAGGCGTAAAACTGATTTGGCTCAAGTTTCTAACCGAGCTTGTGTTTTTCAACCACATTTTTAAACCACCCTATGTGTACTGTGAGGGCTTCTTCATGGCTTCATCAAATATTCATAAGTTACTCAGAAAAAAGGCAGCTGATTCTGAGGGGGTCCTTCAACACTGCTGCTTCACGCCATGATGCGGTTATTCCGGTGTCTCCAGCAGGGTGAGCCAACAGCTCCTCTGGTCCAGCGAGCAGAGCCTGCCCTCCCTGCCCTCCAGTCCAGGCGTGGAGAACCAGTCCGCCTCCCAGTTCCTCCTGCTCCAGAAGCTGTCACTTCTCAAACTCACCGCTCTGATGGACAAGTACTCCCCGTCCAGCAAGCAGGGCTGGAACTGGTAAGAAGTGTGAAAGGATGGAGCTTAGTGGGTGATTTCATGCATGAAAATAAAAGTGGAGGCAAGTTCAGCGGAGGTCGAGAAGGTGAGAAAAGTCCACAGATGTGAGGAGAAACTTTTTCAAGGAAACAACTGTGGGAAGGAGGACAGGTGGGTGGGTGGAGGGTAAATATTTCAGGCAGCCTATTTAGAAAAGTCATTCATAATTCATTGCTCAGGTGCAACCTTGCCTCATCTGAAAAAAACAAAAACAGAACAACAACACACTTCAAGAGGAATAAACTCCCGCCCAAAAAAACACAGGGAGGACTGCCAGTGGCTCACCTTGAGTCTGTTTTCCTGAGAAATTAAAGGAAAGTAAAATCTGTAGTTGTTTCTACTTGGCGCTCATGCACAGTGGCTTATTTTGAGCAGTATTGTCTCCTTTTAAGGGGTCAACGCATTTACATTGTTTACACTGCTGCACCTAATGAATTGGAAACTGACTACAAATAGGGGTACAGATAAAGAGTCAACATTGCTAAATTAGTGATTCAACATTTAGCTTAGAATTTTATTGGCTTAATTTAAAAGTAGACACAGGTATATATGACCCTGTTTAAGAAAGATTCTGTTTAAAATGAGACAAATCAGCAGTCTTAATTTACTTGTGTAGCATCTTTCATGAAGGTACGTGTATCTCCTTGTGCTCCACTGATAGCTTGTAAGAAAGAGCAAAATGTAATTGTAGTAATAAAACAATAAAAAGGAAACTGAAAAAGACAAGAAAACTAAACGGATAAGTTAAATACACGTATTTTAACCCTGTAAGACCCAACGCACCAAAAAATAGCCAGAAAATTCTGACTTTTTGGGGGGGGAACTGAGACGTTTAATAACCCTTATAACAAAATCCACAAAAATGTTTATGCTATATCATGTTGTTTATGATAAATTTTTATTATATATTTATTACATAGGGGTTTTTTTGGCCATAACATTATTAAAAAACCCACGAAGTGAATGTAATAATGCACCTCTGGGTAAAAGAGGCTAAGTTGCATTTATTTACCGTACACGTGAAACCTGCTATTTAGTAGTATTTGTTTTTATTGTGAAGCTGTTAAGTGTCAGGGGGTGGACTCGCTTTTGGACGCAACCTCAAGTGTCGACTACAGGAATTGTTATCAGTGTTAATGCTAAGCTGAGCTACCTATTTACAGGTTGCAGCTACACATTTATCATAAAGCCCTAAATGTGGTATTGAGCTTGTCATTTCAGTTTTCAGTAGAAAGTGAATAAAGTTCATCCAATTATATCAAACTAGTCCTTTTGTTGTTGTAGAAGAACTTGGCTCAGTTTTTTTTGTGTAATCAGTTTGAATCTTCCTGAGTTGGCAGGAGTGTATGTCGTGTTTTTAATGTTGAGCGTAACATGCGAGTTCTGAGGACAGGTTAAACACAAATGATGCCTGTCTGTTTATTAAGAGTGTTAAAGTCAATGCTCTAAATGTAGGGCTCCCCTTATTACTGACACACATGGCTGTAATGAGATCAGCGTTTCGCCTCCTACTCTGTTTTTGGAGTGAACCCTCGTTCAGAACTGAGACTAATTCATTTTTCATTAGAATAAAACATTCAAACATTCTGCTTGTTTACTTTGCTAAGCACTTAGATTTTTATTATTATCATTATTATTATTATTATTATGTGGTCTCCGTGAGCATGTGACCTGCTTGTTTTACACTTTGGTAGAAAACCAATTTGTTTTTGGTGGAGGGTGTTATGCTCAATGAGATAAGGCTGGATGTGGGAACAGAAAACCCTCCTGAAATTACTCCTGGTAGATATTCCTCTTTAATTTTCAGGATCAGACGTGTGTTTGAAGGGAATAACAGGGAAAAATTCCTTTGTGGAAGCAGGTTGGGGAAGAAAGCTTCCTGTGCTCCAATTTGGCATTTCAAACTACTCCGCTGAGTTAAAAGTCTAATAAATGGCATGGAAGGGAAGGAGGAAAGCACTGCAGAGATGACCTCTAAGACATTAAAGAAGTTAAGATTAACATTAAGTTAACATTTGTGGAGCAAAGCAGAAGTTTTAAAATGGCCCAAACCCTGAAGTCTAAATGACTTATTCTCACTCACATTACGTTAAAATAATGTTCCTCTTTTAGCCGAACCAAATAAAGACCATGCTGTTGTTGGGACTGAGTGTCGATATGTTTCACCCCATCCATAAAGACCCAAACAGGTTTTGGTAGCCGGCTGTAAACAGGTCTGTTTCTGCTGTAAGTTTGGATATTTAAATACGGGACTCTTTGGGGATTTACCCACTTTTAGAGCCAGCTACAGGAGATGGGCGCTCGTATGAACACATATGAAAGAGGTGTCAGTCTTACCTTCAGCCTTAATAACAAAGAGTGAATAAGTGTAGCTGTCACTTCAGCACAGTTGAGAGAAATACTCCAGCAATAGAAGAAAAACACCTCCAGGCTTCAACAGTTTGATCAAGTCTTCTCATTTCATTGATTTAATCACTGATGCCAAAGCGAGCTCTTGATGATTAAAAATACGGCAATTAACTGCTGATTGGGGCGCCTGATACTCGGAGGCACTTTGCTCAAAATAGCCGGTTTGTTTCCGAGAGAAGCTGCAAGGAAAAATGAAGGAACAGGAAAGGGAGTCGAAAAACTCTGAGACATTTGTCCTTTTAGAGGAAGCTTCAGAGCCGGGACACGGTTTTATAACTTTTAGAGATAATGAGCCAAGTAAAAGAGAAGAGGTTTAATTTCTATTAAAAGACTGCAGTTTTATTCTGAGTGCACTCAGCACTACAATTCCCAGCTAAAAGGCAATCATTCAGTCATTAAAAGGATGCTGGTACCAGTTCAGAAACACAAGGAAACTAACAGTCCTTTCAAAAGTTCAGATCTCTTTGATCAACGTCCACGGTTTTTGAATGTTTTTCCTGCAGCGCTGCTTTGAATGGCACACACATTTTAGCAACCACCAGGGACTTATGCAATCAAAAACTGTTTATTTGGCTCTCCCTTCAAAAGGAAACACTTCCAAACTGATTTTTTTCCCCAAAACACTCGACTGGTTGAGATTACACATTCTTGAGATGCCTGCAAAATAATTTCAGAGTATACATTCATTTCCATAACTTGTCTGTGATTATTTTTTATATATTATATATTTCACGGTCTAACAGAGACCTTTCTCTCCCCTGCAGGACTGTTCCCAAACCCCCGAGGAAGACCAGGCCGATGGAGGTGAAAGGCCGACAAGTGTTTGGGGTTCCTCTACTCCTCAGTGCCCAGCAGACAGGAGAACCGATCCCCCCCTGCATCCTCAGAGCTCTGGTCTACCTGAGGACCAATTGTTTGGACCAGGTAAACCAACAAAAACCTGCAGGGACTGAAGAAGCTGTGTTTAACAAGCTGTGTCAAAAATGCAGTGTCGATACTGTGTTATTCGCACGATCTGATATCGTCGTGTTGGTGTTGTACTTTTGCGACTTCGGGAAAAACTGCCGTAAAACAAAAAACTGTACTGAAGCTGCGAGAAACCGCCTCTGTCCACCGATCAACGGACCCTAAACCCAACCCTTTAATAAACGCTAAGCAGAATTGATATTGTCCTTGCAACATTGGAATTTCATCAATGCACGAATGGCTTGGCGCACCAAAGAATAACGTCACAACATTCTGATTGGTGACTTGCAATGTTGATCCTGGAACAACACCACCACGACAATATCAGATCATCCGTGTTATTCAGTGGCCATTTGTGTTTCATTAAAGTTGAAAAGACAATATTTTTTACATTTTTAAAACAAATTTCACGGCCACATGTGCTTTTGGTGATACTGGGAAACAGTTTTAGGGAAAATGGCTTTTAAAAATCAAAATGTGACCCTTAAAGTGGCCTTGTAATGGCACATAACTGGGTGTAGACTGTGATGAAGGCTGACTAGTTTCCATAAAATAAAGATAAAAATCAGAATCACGACGCATCGTGATTTGATTCAAGTTCATCAAATTTAGTTTGATGAAAAAAGTGTTTAGCACTATAACTGTTTGTGTCTAGTACATTAACTTTTGTAGTAGGAATTTTGTTGTTGTTGTTTCCTACTTTTAACTCCAGCTGAATGTTTCTTCAAAGTTGAGAAGAATTGAAAGCGTTAAGAAAAAGTGTCTGCTGCAATCTTGTACAATAGTGTAAAATATGACAATAAGAACATTTAATGTCTTTTACTTCCTCTCAGGTGGGCCTTTTCCGGAAGTCGGGGTTGAAGTCTCGCATCCAGTACCTTCGTGAACTGGTGGAGTCTGATCCAGACGGAGTTTCGTACGAGGGCCAGTCCGCCTTCGACGTGGCCGACATGGTGAAGCAGTTCTTCAGAGACCTGCCCGAGCCAATTTTCACCAGCAAACTCTGCGAGTCCTTCCTACACATTTACCAATGTGAGCAGATAACACTCAGTTCTGATTGATTGTCATGAGGGATCCTAACATGCAGCTTTAATAAGAGAAAGTTCAAGGACTTTATTCTTGCCATAAAAGCAATCTCGTCCCCTTCGTCATGCAGATTTTCCAAAGGATCAGCAGCTGGTCGCGGCTCAGGCGGCCATTTTGCTGCTTCCGGATGAGAACAGGGAGGCGTTGCGGACGCTACTCTTCTTCCTCAGTGATGTTGTGGCTTGCGTGGATGAGAACCAGATGACTCCCACAAACCTTGCTGTCTGCCTGGCGCCGTCTCTGTTCCACCTCAACACTCTGAAGAGGGACACTAATGCTGCTAGGTGAGCCGAGGCCAAGAAAACGGTCTTAAAATGTGTTTCTGGGCATCAGCGGGCATCGGTTACCTCATCGCTTCTTCTAAGCGCCTTTTAAAAACTGACATCAGACGTTTCACTAACTATGAGGAGTCACACAATCTCAATATGGAAAGAGACGGAGGGCGTGAGGCGTCTGACCCACATTGTCAGAGTTATGTAAGTTTTAACAGCAGTTACATAAAGAGCTGGAGGTGTGGAGTCCACTCTGCCTGTGTGTGTGTGTGTGTGTGTGTGTGTGTGTGTGTGTGTGTGTGTGTGTGTGTGTGTGTGTGTGTTGCTTTGGTTTTGGCCTAAAATGAAAGAAGATGAAGATCAGAAGAACTGGGAGATTTCTCTGAGCTGTTCCTCTCCTAAGCAGCTTGTTTTGCAGCTTTTAGCTCATTTACTGCAAATCGTTTATTTGATATCTTGCCTGGAGTAGATTTTCTGACACGTCTCGTCCTGTGTGTCCTTAAACATAAAACCGAGCATCGTTTTGTCCTCCTTAGCATTCTATGAGGTGACGACATTAATGCTGTTGTGATAAAATTAGGTAAAACTAAAGTAGCCTCAACTTTTTCGTAAGAAAGACCAAAGTCTCTCAAAAATCTTACAGTTTTTTAATAATCGATCCAATTTGGTAGCTTTGCAGTCTCTGTAGGTACCATTTTAACCCCTAATAACCAACAATTCACCTGTGCCTGTTTATCTGAAAGTATACAGGGCAGGTTGCTCATTGAGGTGCTCAAAAGTGCTTTTTCTTCCTCATTTTTCCGTGCTGGATGACAGTTTTCCGAAGCTCTCTGCTCTCACAGGTCACATGACTTCTGGATCTGATTCATCTTCTTCATATGTCTCTTGTCTGTTAGTGAAGACCTGTCGGCAGAGTGTACACGGAGAACTTATTACATAAGCTCCACAGATTTCCATCTGACCTCAGCTTCACTCAGTCAGAGGAATAAGTAGATTTTTTGCCCCTCATCTGTTTCATATTGAGAATGTGGTTCATAAAACAGAAAAACTAGATGCACTGATGATATTCTGTAGTATTAGAGTTCATTTTTTTAAGGAAAGATCCACTGTAATTGTATAGAAAGCTCATGACTTGGCTTGTGCCGCTTTTGAACACGTGTCCGGTATTAGAGAGTAAATGTATTTTTTTAAATGCAAACGTTCAGCAGTGATTTGTTGGCTGTAGTTCAGTAGTAGTTAAGGCTCTGAAAGGGTTCATCATGTGCGTAATAAAAATTAATCTCAGTGCAGATTTCATCATCGGCCTTACACAGAGTCCTAAAAGTTTGTAAAATGGTCATAAAACACAGTTTTTGCGTTTCAGATTAATTTTTTTTGTCTCAGGTCACACAGATAATTACGTTCAATCACATGAATAATGTCACAACAAGTGGTTTTCATTCATTTTAAAAGGGGGGGTTGACACAAACAGCGAATTCCCAGGAAAACTGAAAACCAGAAGAGTTAAACTGATTTACATCGAATCAGACTGAATGATTATAAAGTCAAATATTGCTATGACTTATGTTTCAAAAAGCCCAAAAAGGAAAGTTGAAGAAAGTTAGAAAGAAATTAAAGCGAAGCGATGTTTAACTGAGAGTAAAATAAAACTGTCCTGACAGCAGTGATGAAGCTTAGGACGTGTCTGTCTGAGACCCTGGTTGTAATGCAAGCCTCTCCTTTTAACCACTTCAGCTCCTGTTAAAGTTTTGTTAAACCAGAGTTAAACTAGACAAACTGTTGGTTTTTTGTACCTTCAGGAAATCAAACAGTGAAGCTGCATTTTGCTATTTAGGGCATCTTTGGACCAGCGTCGGTGATGAAACATGAGACAAGCTTCACGTTGAGACTAAAAAAAGTCTGTTTTGTTTGTTTGTTTCTTTGTTTTGTTTTTTCATAAAGTAAGAGGCTGACACCTACTACAACTGTCAGTCCTGTCTTGCTGTGTAAGTTTTATCTTTCTTTCTCTCAGCCTTTTTTACGTAAGCCACTTTGAATTGCCGTCTTGTTGAAAGGTGCTACACAAATAAGCGTCTCCCCTTGTGCTTTGTTTTTTGCCTTTCTCTCTCCAGCCTCGCTCCACTCATTCTTTCCTCATATATCTCCTCCTCTGCCTCCTCTTTCGTCTCTTGTAATCACCCTTCTTTCAGCTTTTCTACCTTCTTCCTCCCTCCCTGCCTTTCCTTTTCATCTCCACCTCTTCCTCTTTCCACTTTGCCTCTTTTCCTCCCTTCAGGCTGACGGGACGGATGATGGAAGTGACACAATCAGCACTTTGTGCCTCCCGTTCTCCCTCGAGCTAAAGTCCCGGCCCGTCAGAAATCATGTCACACTTTGTGCTGGGAACAATAACTCGGGGTGGGGGGAGACTGCTGCTCGCCGCCGTTTCCCACAGATCTATGAAATCTCATCTGGTGTTTCTGCTCTGACAGAACTCACCACTCCCACAGAGTTATACTCTCTTTAATGCATCTGACCAGCTGAGGTTGCTGGAAGTACCGTGTAATTTCTCAGTTTAAAAAAAAAAAAAAGCTCATCTCTTATCCGCCACAAACTAACACAACTTGAAAGGAAAAACTACTTTCTGTGAATACATCCAGTCAGCCTCAGTCGATTCAGTGCAAAGGTTTTCCAGAAAACACGACCTTCTGAAGGTGGTAATTCCTGGTATATGCACAACGCCTAAAATGCTGTGACGCTGACACATTCCCAAAAAACCAAAAAGTATAGAGTTGCAGGGTTTCTGTGGATTCTTGAAAAAAGGCGTTAAATTAATTTGATAATAACGTTCATAATGTTTTTGCCCCAAAACAAAAAATTACTTGACTCAAATCTACAAATCTTCCTGCCAATCTGACCATATTCCTACATAAAAACCCAAATGAATAAAACTGTTTGTGAAACCTGATGACTGTAATCTGACAGTGGCATAAAGTTTAAAACAAGAAGCTTTGACGGCATGATGCTGGGTGGAGGACCAGAGCAAGGGAACGATTATGGAAGGATTATTCCTGCTGAAAAAACAGTTGGGAGAAAGTTGGGAAGGAAAACCAACTTTGTTCTCGGTGACCAACCCCGAGCACTTAAAGTACTCCTCTTATAGGAGATGATAACAGGATGTTGAACTTGCACCTGTGGTGTCGTTGCTGTAGGTCGGGTCACAGGAAGTACAGCCTGGGCCGCCCGGATCAGCGAGACCTGAGCGAGAACCTGGCCGCCACCCAGGGCCTGGCTAACATGATCACCGAGGTCCAGAGACTGTTCCAGGTACCACCAACCCCATCCAAAGGACGTTAAAAATGTATTTTCATGCTTATAAAGAGATTAAAAGATCTAAATCATCTTTCTGCAGCTTCCAGAGTTTTGGCCCGGACAGAGTTTAACCACCAGTGATGACGTCTTCGCTGAGGAGTCCAGAGGAGGCCTGGTTACCTCGAGTCAAAGCGGCAGTGAGGAGGACTTGGAGGAGAGAAGGCGCAAACTGCAGCTGAGCACTCAGCAACTCCTGAAGGAAGCCAGGGAGAAGAGCCGAGGCTGGGAGAGCCACCCGGCTCCAGATCACGTGGAGCTGGCCTACAAGAAGGTGAATGTGTGTGGGGTATGGGGAAGGGGGTTAGTGACATCACCACACGGTTTCTTTGTCGCACTATGAAGGCTCGGAGTTAACCTTAAGGCCCGCCTCTAATTTATCATTTCTGCTCATCTTCAGATGGACGACAGCTGCCCGCTGTGGATGTGGCGAGGCTCCGTAGAGGTGGACGCCGCACAGGGGGAGCTGCTCCACCGGCTGCTGAGGGAGCAGCAGCTGTGGGAGGAAGGCCTTCATCAGGCCGCAGTCATCCAGACCTTGTCCAAGGACGCAGACGTCTACCGCTACCTCCTTCAGGGCCAAGGTCACGGCCTGGGCTCGCAGCCCCTACAGGAGCACCTGCTAATCAGGTAATGAGCCACAGCGAGCCCGCGAGCGCTCGCCTCGACCTGCTGAGCTCTACAGAGCGGGGAGGACGGGGGAGTCGAAGCTGAAAGTACCCTCAAAGTGTCACTTTGAGTTACACTGAAACACAGCATACTTTTTTGTGTGCGTGAGGCTTGAATGGGGGGGTTGATGAAATTTTAATCAGAGCCTGAAGTCAGATGAGACATGACAGTATCTGTGTTTACAGTTGGCCCGTGTCGCTGGTGCACCTTTTCTCTTTCAGACTCCCCTGCCTCTGTGAGCATGAACTCAGAGTTACCCCCGACTAAGAACTAAAAATCACCACTTCTGCATAATGCATTCAAACGAGGTCCTTTACTTTCACCAAATCCCTCACAGAGACCCAATGAACCCAGTGAAAGCACTGAAAGCAGCTGATCGGGGTCTATTTTAACCACCTTTGGTGTAACGCTTAATAACTTCCCCAGCTGATGCCCTAAACTGAAGCAAATTTGCATTTATTTACAGCAGGACTTTCAACACATATTAAACAGAAAGGAAATAAAAATGATATTTAGCACAAAGAAGGGTGACTGTAGTTTGGTTGGAGCATACCTGATATGATCTGGTGGGATTTATGCATTTAGATGGGACTATTTTCAGCGGCGGATTATTCCACACAGTAAAAATAATGTTGTGGAAGCAGTTTTGAACACTCAGAAATATCTTATTCTCCTTTGTAACGTGACTCATTCCCTCCTCAGGATCTGGCAGGCAGACCCGTCCTCCGGCCTGACGTACCTCTCCTCTGTGTCTACCGAACTCCCCGAGGTGCTGGCGGAGGGGATCAGGGTCCACACCCACGTTTGCCTCTACCTGCTGGAGCCCACAGGAATCAGGAAGACCCGACTGACACACCTCTGTCGGACAGATACGAGGTGAGGAGACGTTTTAAACATCTGAGTTGGTAGTAGAAAGCATTTAAATTTGTTTACAGTAAAGTGGCCAAACGGTCCTTTAAGCTTAAAGGCTGAAGGCTGAGTTGTGCAGTAACTACAAAGAGGCCGAGAGGGTTTAAGGCCGTGAGAAGCCTATTAAAAGAAATATCTGGAGAGAGCGCTTAGTCCATCTTATCTCTCTTAATTGAGCCCGTTCTGTGTTTTTGACCTCTGCCAGCACCCATCTGCAGCTCCACCCTGTAGGTGAGCACATGAAAATGAGGAGGAGGAGGTCTCCTCCTCATGATTCATGCCCTTTGAAACTAAGTTGCTGCAGATTTTCTGCTGCTTACGTGATCAGGCTGACTCTCGGCGGAGCCCTCAGCTCCATTTGTCTATGCTGATTAAATGAAACTAACCCTCCGTGCGACAGAAAGCAGGTGGCAGTGGCGCTCTTGTAGCGCTCATCCCTGTCATTGAACTACACGGGAAGGTGCTGTAGGCAGCGACACTGATTCACTGTGTTGGAGGCGCATTTCTGCCAAAATCCTGCACATATGTAAGCTCCCAAGTTTGATCTGGTCGAGAGATTTCATATTTTTTTATTGAACCTTCACAAACGAAGCAATGGTGATCCACCCTGTAGCTGATGAGACATTATAAATTATTGTCATTATTATAATAAATCCTCAGGGAACCACGAACAGCTCCACAAGATTTCATAGATGGACAAAAGAACTGGGCCACACCTTTTAATCTTGGAATTTGGATGCTTTAAGGGCTCAAAATCTCATCTGGCATTAACATCATCACAGAAACTGTGCACCAGGAGCTTCGTTGCATGGGTTTCCATAGGCGTAATGTGCACGTGGACCAGGTTTTTTTTGTCCATATAAAGTCTCAATAACTACTGTGGCACTGCTCTGGGAATAAAATAAGACACAAAAGTAGGTGCAGTATCTCCCCTGGGAACCATGAACATCTCAAAAATGTAATAGTGACTCATTCTTCCTCCTGCAGTGGATTCAAACATTACAAAAACACCAATAGTTTTTATTTTATTGCATTAAACAGCTGCAACAGGTCTTCATGGTTCCAAGAGGATGCATCCCACTCGCTCCGGTGTCCTAAATGTGACGACAGAAGTGATGTCTCAGCTGCTTACAATGGTATCATTGGATATTCCTCCATCCTTGAGGACAGACTGCCATGTACATTTGTTCCTGGTTCCCAGAGGAATTACCACACTGACATTGGTGTCATGGACTCATTTCTGCGTGTAGTATTGGCATGAGACCTAGGACAGCGGTGCTGAGCAGAATTCATAATGCCAACGTGATTATGATCATTCTTTCGGGAAACATCTCTGCACACATTTCATGGCAGTCCATAAGTGAGAATAGGGTACATCCCCTGGGAACCACGAACAGCTCTACAAAATAAGTAACATCAACCTACAGGTGGAAAACCTGCATCGCTGCTCCCAGAAAACTGTTATACACCAGAGCTCCGACACAAAGCTCTGGATGTATCCTCTGGGAACCAGAAACATGTCTATAGAACTGCATCCAGTTTTTGATAAAGACCAGACCAATCAATGCTGTCCATAGAGCCACAAGTATCAGAAATAACATTTCAAAGACTGCAATTCGTCAGGATTTTCTACCGTTTCACTTTTGATTTCCTAATTTTCCCTGAATGTTGTCCCCATGTGAGAAAATGAACTCCAAAGAGTGAAAATGGTGATTTGTTACATGAAACGGAGGGCAGAACAGCAAAGACGGGTTTGATCTCTCACTGTGTGATTATCTCAGCAGGCTTTTCAGTCGGCCCATTACGACTGAAGTGAAAAGAAGCGCACAATCACACACTCGCGTCTGTTTCTGATTAGTACGTGCTGAATAAAGAGCCGCCTGTGAAACTGAAACTGTTATCCAGAGCGACGTAGAGCGCATACAGAAGTGATATCGGCTTCATTTCCAGGCAAACATCGGCCCGCTCGCGCTCCTGTTACGCAAGAGTGATCACGTAAGAAAGAAGTGAAAACGCCCAGAGGGATGAGTGCCTTCACTCTTCCCTTTGTCCGACTTCCTCTCGCGTTTAATTTCCTCTCATCTAAACGTCTGTGATGCGCCAGCCTGTCTCGGGCTTATTTGCTGTGGCATTAATTTTAAGTGCTTGTTAGCTTTCAAGGCAAGACAATAGATCCACTGCATCAAGGTCAGCGGGGCTTTTTACAGTACAGGGCTGTGAAGAAGATCCTATCGCCTCCAGAGGAAATTAAACACATTACAGCCTCAGCGAGAGGAGGGAGGGAGCGGGGAAAGCAACATGGATTTTCAGGCCGAAGCTCAGATGCTGCGTTACCATCCAGATATTCTTACTCAGGTTTGGATGACAAGCCTGAATAGAAGAACTTATAAACAAGAACTGCAGAAATGTATTTAAAGGACTTCATACCTCAGTCAAAATCTCTGAATACCTTCTTTGTCGTCTCATCCAACGCTGTCAGACATAAGGACAGAGACTTTTGAGTTTTTGATGTGCCTGCCATGCTTCCTGCACTGACTAAAAAACAAACAAACTGAAGACCATAAAACATTTTACCAACATTTGAAACAGTCTTGGTGCTCATTTGAATCCAAGCTTTAAGAAATCCAGCAAAGAAATACGTCCATTAACAGTCTAAAAAAACGGAAGGGGGGCAGTACTTCCTCTGTGACACTGTCTGTGCACTGGCTAAAACTGCAGCCCCCTGGTGGCCTATGCAGGTACTGCAGGTGGGCCCCGATAAGTCATTTGCAAAATATAGCTTTAAAAAACAGTAATTACATAATAAAAGATATTAAAACTTAATTCTCTGTGATAAAGCGATAGACTAAAATGCCCAAACCGATCCCAGGATCCAGTCATTTGGGGTTTCAAAATCAAAAAGGATTTTTTGATTCCTGCAGGCCTCCATCTCTCAGGTTTTAATAACCGTGATGAAATTGTGAAACTGAAACTGAAATTACATTTTTTTTTAAAAAGTATGGCATCAGTATTTATTGATGCCGACGCGTGAAATCCGTGCCCATTTCTTTTGTGTTAAAATTATTTTTTGGTCTATTTAATTGGATGAATTTAATTTTTTTTCTAGATCAAGCTCAGTTTTTCTTATTTTTCTTATTTTTTTTGCAGCGAGATCAGTGTGTCCACACATTACACGACAAGTTTGAGCTGTAAAATTCTGAATTTAACGTTTTTTCCTAATGCGCTCGGTGTGTATCAGCCTTTATTCCAAATTTTTGAAGCTATTTTTGATCCTGATGTGAATCCTGATCTAAAGCCATTGATGGAGACTCGAGTTCAAAATCAGATGATTGAACCAGTACACCAGGGTATGTCCTGAACGACAGGTCTCGCCACTCAAGCAAAACCTCATCAGAGCTGATTTAGGAGCATGTTTTTTGAGTGTCATCTTTTCAAACTGCTGCTGCGTCTCCCTGAAATCTTACACAATCATAAACTTGCGTTTTGTCCCTGCTGTGGCGCCACAACGCAGGAGGTTACAAAAATGAACAGCAGCAGACATGATGTCACTTGTGTGCCTGTAATGGTGTAATCTTTACCTGTGTCCCACCTTTTTCCCGCTGACACACCTCCTCTGTGTTTTATCTTCCAGGGGTCGGTCGCAGGAGTGGCACAGCAAGGTGAGCGGACTCCGCCTGGCCTCCGGCCTGCTGGCCATCAAAGACTCCTTCAGAGCTGAGTACAAAGAAACAAAGATATGAGCCCATGCAGAGAAAGTCAGGCTCATCTGGAGCGCTCGCCCTCCTCCTCCTCCTCCTCCTCCTCTTCACGTCTGGTTGAACTGCAAACCAAGCAGAATGCAGGACAAAACGGGGCGGACCGCACCGTCGCTGTCCTGCGTCTTTCTCGAAGTTTTAAAACTCTGCCGTTGGAGTTTTCTCTATATGTTTGCTTTTTACTGTGGGTGACCTTGCGGATTGCCAGCAGCACCTCTGCACTCCCTGCTGTGCCTGTTACGCTTCACACTCAAGTTCACACACAGACACACAAAAATGCAAAGCATGGCGAGCTTTGACAAAGGACGTTTTGATGGGAGGGTGAAAAAGCTGAGGTTGGTTTGACTTTGAGGAAAAAAAGGAGCAAGTGTGACTTCTGGAATAATGGCATCACCGGCAGGAAGAGAAGGAGGCAGGGGAAGCTGCCGGGACAAAGACAGGAAGCGAGGACAGAAAACATCAGGAAGCAGACTTTCAGCCACCAGAGAGCGGCTGCTGCATCAAACCTGTGACCGAGAACAAAGAAAATGAACGACGTGCGGCCGTCCTGGATGCCTAAAAAGGACATCGAAAGCTGTGAAGTCGGCTCGAGGGTTCCAGAAAGAGTCCGGCTAAACCAATCGGGAAAAATCTGAGGAGAGACGAGCAAATAGTCTTTCTCAAGCTTGGCAGTGACTCCAGGGCGTTAATGGCTGTAAAAAAGTGGACTTTCTAATGCCTACACACACTTTTTGCCATCACCAGAACTTCTAAATTCGCTCCTGTGACGGTTCGCAGACGAGCGATATCTACCTCTACACGGGACGACGCCGACGCCGCAGTGGTGCAAACTCGGAGGCCGAACTCCAGGATTTTTTTTTTTTAATTTGTATTTATTCTTGTACAGATCTTCGAGTGTTGCTTTTAAAGCCTGCTTGACCTGAATACTGCATGGAAAAGTCATCAAATTCTATATCAGATTATTTAACTTCTAAAGTATATCTGAATACAAATGTTCTATCCAGATATGTTATTTAATTCCTGGCTTTGTGTGTGAAACCTATCCGTGCCAAACACCTAATTAAAATGTTTATTTCTCCTCAAACCTGCTTCCTGTTGTTATTTCTCCCCCTCTCTCTCCTCTGTGACTCGTCTGAGTGCCAAACATATTACCGACTGTAATTTTGCGGGAAGGCGGGGGAAACAGCAGGCAGCGTGAAGATGAGGTGCCACACTGCGCCACTGAAGCACAAGAGATTAATAAGTCTGGCAGTGCGATCCAAAAAAACCTTCCAACCCTCACCTCTTCCTCCTCCTCCTCACAAACACCCAAGGTTTTATGCAAATCATGTCTAATTTGCATAAGGCTAATTTGCATATCTTATTGATTTATCTCTCAGATCACATGGTTAAATCGCTGATAAACGCGATAATACAGAAACGTGAAGTAAAAATACTTCTCGGGGCAAAGATGTCGTGCCCCGGTCCAAACAGGCTTTTAAGGAAGAGACGTAATTGATGCAAACGAGAGAAAACAGAAGTCCCTGCAGGTGGTTTCATTTCCATACAAGTCTGTTCTTCCATATGGTGCTAAAACACCACGAGCTGAACTTTGGATGAACCTGAGGTCGAAGGTTCAAGAAGCTGGCCAAGACTAGAAATCACAAAATAACCTGTGCAGTCTCTTACCACCAGCAGTGGTTACTGGTCACCGCCACATGAACATCCAAACAAACCTGGTACTTCTACGACTTCACCTGTAAGCTTCTGTTAGCAGATTATACCAAATCATCTTGAATTTTCAGATGCCTAACAGACTTTATCAAGAGAGTCATAATAAAAGAGTAAATCTGGACTTTATCCACCTACTAAAGATTCCCTGTAATCTGATGCTCTTTAGACCCTCAATATACTTTTATTTAACGTCGTATTATTGGAGGATCTTTAACATATAAAGCGCCTTGAGGCAAATGTTTGTGTGATTTGGTGCTATGTAAAAAAAAATTGAACTTTTATTCAAAACATTGTGGCACATTTAGGAGTGTAAGAGCCATTTGTCACGCTATATTAGAGCTAAGTAACAGCAGGCTAATAGTGCAGTAATACTAACAGTGGTGTAAACAAAGGGCCGGATGTTAAGGGTGATTTTGGAGAGCAGTTGAGTAAAAAAATACAACTTTTTAGTGTAAGTTTAGTGATATATTTGTTCAAATATAGTAGCCTGGAAACAGTAAAATGGTAACAATGCTACAAATATGACTTGTGTCTTACATCAGCGGTCCCCAACCCCCGGGCCACGGACTGGTATCGGTCCGCGAGTCGTTTGGTAGCAGGCTGCGAGAGTTGAGGCTCGGGTGTGAAATGTATGGTTTTCAGGGTTTTTATTGTTATTTTTTTATCGTTAACTCTGTTTCCCTGGGTCTTTTCCCGTGTGTTATGAATACATCTTCTTTTCTTTGGTACCCGTGCTGGTCTTATTTAGTTGTATTTATCTACGACACCTTAAAGGCCGGTCCGTGAAAATATTGTCAGACATAAACTGGTCCGTGGCGCAAAAAAGGTTGGGGACCGCTGGCTTACATCACCCAAATGTACTCATCGTTAATACTATGCTTTTACTTGGGTAATACTTTGGTTACTATATATAACTTAGTAATTCTTTAATTTTCTATTACTATCTTATTACGGAGCCATAATACAAAGTTGGGGTTTTTTTTATACCTCAAGAGGTGGTGGAGACCAAAACTGGAGTTAAAAGATAAAAAGATTACTGGACTTACATTCATGAGACAAACGCAGACATGGGTCCAGTGGGATGATCACTTCGCCAGAATGGACTCTCTAACACATGCTCTGTAAAGAGAGACTACAGTCATGCTCCACAGTGGTGGCCAAAGTAAAATACGTGCAATTTAAATATGTAACCAGAAACACACGAGTACAAGTAAAACTTTATCTTTGAAGGTAAAAAACAGAGTTAAAGTTTGGAAAAGTTTCTTATGAAACAAGGATTTCAGAAGGAAATCAACACTGGGAAACAAAGAAATGTGAAATGAGAGGGAATCTGTCACAACAAGAAAATAAAACGTGACATTACACTGCTTAACGAATTAATTGGTAATTATGAAAATCATTTTTTGCATTTATGTAATGCATTTATGTAATGCTTCAGTATGCACAAGCCAATAGTAAAGCTGTTGATTTAAGAAGTTAAATTACAGTTATTTACTCGCTATCCTGAAAAGTAGAAAATTTATGCTTTCCTTAAGATTTTCCAAATCTGATTGCAGTCTTTGCCGGCCCTTTCTGGGCCTGGAGCCTCATGTTTGACACCCCTGGTTTAGACAATTCAAACGGCTCAATTCCGCTTCTCTAGAACCTCGCTTTTCAAAGTCATGCTGAAGATGATATAGAAAATGGGACAAGTTGAATCTGCCGACAAACAAACAGATTGCATCTTTGTGGCCGTATGTACAGACACCTGCTTTTTACCTGCACTTCTCAGGTGAGCCCCCATCCAGAACCTGAGCACGTTGTTCAGCAACTTGGTGACGACGCCTGTGGAGATCAAACTGCCAGGCCCTAAAACCACCCAGTCCTTCTAACCCAGCGCGAGACATAAAGGAGAGGGAATAAACTTCAGCTGAAAGGACTGAGTGATGATAATCGTCTCTCCCACTGAGGCAGGAGGGTTATTGCTTCTGCAGGTGTTACTGAGGCGGCGGTGGCATGGCGAGCGGTCTCCTCCCGCGGCGACTGTCAAAACACCTTTAACGCCGTCCTTCAGCAGCAGCAGCGTGGCAGCACCCAAAAGAATAAAAGAATAAACTAAAACAGAGGCTCTGCGGAAGCCTGATGAATGTTTCATGAAGGAATTACTGCCTGAGAAGGAACTGAGATAAAGTCCCGGGACGTATGGGACGATAAGAGACAACTAGAAAGGAGAGGGACTTTATATTTTTCATAAGCTTCAAAGATGGGTCACAGGAAGACATCTTCAGAAGTCTTCTAACAACTATTGTATGGCTTGTGGCCATTCTTGGAGACATACAATTTTTATATCTACCGCAGTGCACATCTGTCTGGGGGGTAAAGGCAGACTCAACAATTACAAGCTCGCGGGCTGCCTTGAGGAAGTGTGTGATGTATAATTAAGTTCATCAAATGTGTTTGTTTGCCTCACACTTTGAGTTTCTGAGAAACAAAGGCCACTTTCCCACACGAGTCATGGAAAGTGAAGACTAATTGTTATCTGAAAAGCAGCGCGAATCAAATGTGACTTTCCATACATCAGAGTCAGGGACGCAGGGTGGGCGGACGCAGAGGAAAGCAATTAGAGTCAAAATGCATGCAAAACACTTCACACTGAAAAACAGCTTTAAGCATTAAGTCAATCTGTGGAGTTTGTGTGATTAAAGTGTTACGCAAACCTCCTTTACAGGAACGAGTTTGGCGTCTGAAGAAGATGAGACACGGTGAAAACTGGAAATACAGCAGAGGTGAAAGCTGGAGTCCATCAGCCACAGCTCGCTGTTGTTGCCCTCACACATAATGGCGCGTCCAGAAATGATGCTACAACTGCTGATAGCAATGCCCTTTCATGTATTTTTTTTTCCACACTTCAGATCGTCCAAATTTAATATCAGACAAAGAGTCAAGCAAAACTCAAGGCCATCCTCAGATTACTAGCCAACATTACAAACTAACTAGCTAACCAAATACATTGCACCAAAGACCTGTGTATGATTGTTTGGTATATTGCCCGTACAGTTGCCCATAATTCTAATGAAAAGCACCAACTTGTCTGCAAACAATTGCCAACTACCAGCAAAGACATGGTAAAACTTGAAAAAGTACAATGCAAACTGGACCGGCGAAGGGCCTTCAAAAGTAAAATTTGTGCCTCAGCATGTTTCAAAAGGAGCAACTATTTGAAGGGTACTATTGCTTGGATAGTTGCTGCCAACTGTGGACGACTGCTGCAATCACGAGGGGGGATTTGCTAACCCGTCACACATTTTTCTCCTGCGGGGGGAGGTTGCCAGATGGTCACGGACCAGTGCAACTGAGGCCTTATTCACATGTCCAAGCCAGACAAATCAACATTGCTAGCAGTCACATCTGCAAAGTACGGAAGAGGATTAGGGCCACTGGGAAAAAAAATAAAAAGTGGGCACGTTTTTTTTCTTCTTTTCCAGAATTCTGAGATTAAAGTCCGAATTCTGAGAAAAAAAGAAAAAAAAAAAGACATGCCCACTTTTTTTTTTCCCAGTGGCCCTAATCCTCTTCCGTAGCAAAGGCAGTGACATGTTGGTATCACATTTTAAACACAGACTCAGAAGTAGCATGCCCCCCTTTCATATTGTCTATGAAGGTTTGGATTTGAACTGAAAAACCAAACCAAACAATCCTTCTGTCGCTTTGTTTTTAAAGCTAATATTAGCTAATGCTGGCGTGCCTGCTAATACGTACAAAATGATAGCTCTGCTAAGTCTTATGTAGCATTATTAAATTATTCAAACAAGGTCTAGTAACTTAACCATCCATTTTCATAGTACTATATGTTTAATAACCATGTTAGATGAACTCATTTAGCAATATAGCTAACTAGCATTCCAGTCAGATATGATTAATTGTTATTGTATTAGTTCATAAGGTCATAGAGTATTGATTTTAACATCAGTAAATAATTACAAAATATGCATAGCTAAAACTTGCTTTTTAGAGTAATGAAATCTTATAGCAGATAGTTTGCTAGTTTTATATAGCTAAAATAAAGCTAGCTAGCAAAGTCAACTTTACAGTTGACTTTGACTTAGCTATGACTTAGGAGACCTTAACGTTAGCTTACATAATGTGAGATACAAAAGTATAATGTGAGTTTTGTGTGCTGAATACCTAAACACTGTTTCATTGAGATTGGCTTACACGCAAACACAACCAACAATATTATTACTGCTCAGATTTTGCAAGGCTTTTTTAATTCATATTTTGTATCTCTGTCTTTTCTGGGTGAGAAAAAAATCATGTTAATCAGGGTCTAAAAGCACACTGGGTACACTGATGAGCCAGGTGTAAATTACCATGTGATCTCTCTGTGTAATGACATCCAATCAATGGGCCTTTCCAGCTGCACTTTTGGAAATTAAACCCAACAAGCAAAAGTGGCATCCATCCATCTCTGTGCTTACACTTCCCCAACATAGAATCCCACAGACTGGCCGTCATTATCCAGACAGATCACGTGTTAACAGCATGAAGTGGAAACGGGGTCTTAATGAGCAGCAGCACATGTAATCTACCTCTGCTTGAAAAACATCCAGTTTATCCTGTGATATCCAAGATCTTAATCAAAATGCTTTTACTCACACACCAATGAACCAATTTCAGAGAGCTTTACCCTCTGAAGCACCGCTGTGTATACATTTTTATTCCAGAATAGCTCGCGATCACAGAGTTTGTGTTTAAATATATCCGACCAAACCAAGAAGCCGATATGTCTCAACTGAAATTCAGTTTACAGAACCAGCTTTAAAATGAATGACAGCAGACTGGGTGATATTTTGGTTTCATAATCGCCCTTTAATAAAAAGATCCTTCACATGAGACATTAATAAATCAATCGAACACAATGATTTCCCCGTCCCGTGTTTGATTTAATAAGTGTTATGGAAAAATATCTCTTCCGGTTCACTGAGTTCAGACTGCCAAGGTTCGTCTTCAGGCTTCCCCTCGTTCTGAACTCGGACATCACATCCTCTCGACCGGGGTGAGACCCAGGATGTCAAAGCCTTTGGCCATGATGGCTGCAGTGGCTTCACAGAGCAGCATCCTCCACATGTTGATCTTGATCACCTCACCTGAAAAAGTAAAAACAGACAAACAGAAGGAATCAAAGAGAGTTTATATCTCATGAACTATCGCATTATTTTTTCAGTAAATATGGATTTTGCATAAACCAATCCCACAAGTGTTTAACAGGACTTTTTTTCCCCCATTTTTGGGGTACTACATGACTAAATGCGATGAAAACGACTACAGGACTGTACTCGAGTCATCCACCTTTCTTTACAATAAAGAGCAAAGAGACTTCTCTGGTTCCTATAGAAAAAACCCATCAGATTACACTGCGACAGGTCAAAGCTGGTGACTATTCTTTACCATCCTTTTTTAAAATTTGGTTTGTCCTTATATAGAGAATAAGAAATAACAAGGCAGCTAAAAGATACAAATACTGAAACTAAATAAAATTAAGGCAGCGATGATGGGAAAAAGAAAGAATAATAAACTGAGAGGTGAGACTGAAGTGGTCAGAGGTGCACTAGACAGCGAGACTAATAAACAACAAAAAGGTCAGAGGGCGCGATTAATGATGCCGCCATCACCCGGCAGCATCAAATAAAAATCAGTGACCTGAACATCTGCATCCACACGCAGCAGCCGTGACAGCCACGCACTGTCAGACGGAGAAGAAATCCAAAAGAAATTAAGTCGGTAATGAGCAGCAGAGGAGCGTTACACAGACAGGTCGTTAAAGGGGCGTGAACGTGGACGGTGGACCCAAACAAGCCGACATCCTGGTGTGCAGTGAGGTGACAGCGCTGTCAAGGATGGAGAGAGGAGAAGGTTTTTTTTTTCCATTTCGTAATTAAACACACACCGATCTGTGGATCGCCATTTCTAAGGTTCAATTTCACTATTTTCACCATCTCGATTTGTTGAAGCCAGCAGTGATCATGTTCCAACAAGAAGGTGGAGTTACTCTTAGGTGACTCTTACTAACGGGTTGAACGAAGTCTGCCAGTTTAAAAGATGAGAATGGACCAAGCAAAGTGCTTCAAAGCTGTATTCTATTTAACAACCACCAGAGGGCGACTGTTCTCATCTGAGAAGTTTCTCAGTCATCCAGGTCATGGTACTCTAAGGAGCTCGGAAAGAAAAGCGTCTGGACTTCTTTCAGTTTCTTGAAGACGTTTCACCTCTCATCCATGAAGCGTCTTCAGTTCTAGGGTCAAATGGTGGAGAGTCCCAGATTTAAGTCCTAGGGGAGTGTCCCCCAAGAGGGTCATGAACCACCTGTTGATCCTCTACCTAATCACACGAGCCAAGGTGTGAAAACGGGTGTAGGTCACAGTCATCCAAGGTTTCGGGTGAACCCGATGTGAAAGCTACCCCCACCCTATCATATGATTTCCTGAGGTCAAGCTGGTCTTCAAGCAACTTAAAGAAGTCCAGACGCTTTTCTCCAAGATTTTTAGAATTCCAGCCCTCGCCTCCTGGGATTTTTGTTCTCAGCAAACACTTTCCTTTAACAAACTCACATGAATCTCAAACTGAAAGCAAGGCTGCTCTATGATCTGCACACAGAATCTCAGCCTTTGTTTGTCCATCTCCAAAAAAGATCATAAACAGCCCGATACCGCGTAACGTCATTACAAAGAAACGTTGCCGTAGTAAATCTAAGAAACCCACCAGCAAGGCGCTCTGGGCTTGAATGACCTTACACTGGTGTAGTCTAATAAGCCGTGGGATATCTCTTTGTAAGCAGGAAGGCTGTACAATGAGTCAGACCTCAGCTCAGATGAAACTAACAGTCCAGACAACCTCTCTCTCTCTCATCAGGATTCATTCTTGACGACCTGCAACACATCGATTCCTTCTGCAAAAGCAACAGTGAAAAGTCGAAAATTCAAACCCTTCTTTGCAGCTTCATACTAAACAGTCGGTCTGGATCCTTTGGCTGTCCAATAGGACCTTGGCTCAAACTTTTGTTCTGACTACATTATGCCAAGTTTATTATTTCAAAGTTTGGACAACTTTGGTTTACAATGTAGGACAGAAAAGAAAACCAAAGAATTCAAGTAAATGGTAAATGGCCTGTATTTATATAGCGCTTTTCTAGTCCCTAAGGACCCCAAAGGGGTCCACCCATCCACCCATTCACACACACATTCACACACTGGTGATGGCAGCTACGTTGTAGCCACAGCCACCCTGGGGCGCACTGACAGAGGCGAGGCTGCCGGACACTGGCGCCACCGGGCCCTCTGACCACCACCAGTAGGCAACGGGTGAAGTGTCTTGCCCAAGGACACAACGACCGAGACTGTCCGAGCCGGGGCTCGAACCTGCAACCTTCCGATTACAAGGCGAACTCCCAACTCTTGAGCCACGATCGCCCCCAGTACTAGAAACACAACTTGGAGTAACTTGTAAAAGCGCATTCTGAGAGGTAAGGACGTCATATCAAACCAAACTCTGAATATTCAAATCAAAGTGAAGAAAAAATGATCATCGAATGCACTAAACAACCAACCAGAGAGTTGTCCCCCTGAAACTGATCTAAACCTCGACCCAGCTCACCCGTCTGCCGGTCCTTCTCCACGCAGTAGCAGCTGTCGTAGAACTCTGTGAAGGTGGTGGCGAGCTCGTACAGGTAGTCGCACAGCGTATGGAGGAGCAGGTCGTCCAGAATCTTCTGCAGGATCTCCGGGAAACGCTGGATGCACTTCCCCAACTTCCACTCCTTCTCGTGGTCCAAGAGGATCTCCGTGGTCTCTGCCGCCTTCTTCAGCGTGGCCTCGTCAATTTTGGCCAGACGAGTGATAGACCTGCGAGAGGAAAACAAACGTTTAAAAACCCAGTTAAAGAGTCCAGGCTAAAAAGAAAACTACTGGGAGGGCTCTGCTGTCTACCACCTATAGCCTCAAAGAGTTAATAGTTATGAGACAGGTAAATCTACTACAAAGGACCATGAAAATGCTCAGAACCAACACCTGATGATCTCCAGCGGTTTAAAAAAATGTAAGAAACAGTTGTGATTTTGTGAAGAGCCCAACAAAGACTTATTTTAAAGGCAGATAACAAATATAATTGTTCAGTGATATTCAGGAGAATATCAGAGCAACAAATGATGGACAAACCAAGTCCTAAAACTGTTTATTACTTATCCAAACATCGGCATAAATCAGTTCAACTCAAAGACTAACTGGCTTTTACTCGTGATGGTTTTGATTTTGATGTTTAAAGCAGGGAGAGACGCAGTGGTTAGCTAAATATCAATCAAATACCTTCTACAGTTTCCACATCACTGGTCACCAAAACCCTTTCACACATCCCCGATCTCCTGTTGGTGATAAGACGAGAACTCGGGCTTTGGAAAAAATATTATAAAACAAGTCAAACCAGTCTGACTCTCCAAGCATCCACTCAGCCACAGTTATCCCATCGTGTTCCCATTTAAACCTCCAATAATGATCCATCTTTTATCCACCAATCAAACCAAGCAGAAGCCGGCTCATCAAAATGCTTTTTAAGAGGGGTAAAAATGACCCGTTGATACTTCATTATTTTCTCTTTTTATCCTCCACCTCAACAATGAATAAACCAATGTTAGGAAAATACATGAAAGAAGTGATGTTGGGTTTCATGTCGAGGAAACCCAACATCTCCCAAAACACTGATTAAGCTCAGTTTTGTCCTTCATGTTCATTTAAACTGGACAGAGTTTTAAGTTCTGCTTCTGTCCATTTTTCTCTCTCTTGTTCTTCTCTGAATCTTGAACAGCACAGCAGGGGGCAGCTGCCGTCACTGAGCGCTCTATTGACTGAACGCAGGAACATCGAATCCTCTCGGGTGAGCCCGCTCACCCCTCCAGGTTGGAGGGGGGAAAAAAAATGAGAGAGAGAGGGGATCAATCCTTGCCGGGCGCTCTGCCACCCCGACTCTAACTCCTCCGGGAAGCTGGAGAGGAAGATCAGCGCAGCTCTTGTGCAGCCTGGAGACGCTCAGTCGATGGAGGGGATAAGGGTGAAGACAAATTGGGTCTCACTGAGTGGAAATACCCCAAAGACTAATCCCAAGCCACAGCAATCGCGGAGGGTCTGGCGAGGCTGATCTGATACGAGTAATGAAAGTATACTGGTGCTGATGGGAGGTTCTTGTACAGGACACAGACGAGAAAAATGGAGGCACTTGATTTAACTTTCAGGATAGTTTCAGTGTCCTAAACTCAGGGTCAAGCAATAGTTCATATAACCGATGAACAGATTACTACACAGACCGGCTTCTGCATTACTACATATAAACTAATCAGTCACTACTGTTAAAAGAGTCTGTTAGCAGCGACGTCCCTCGTTATTTTACACTGGGTTTGATGGGCTGCGTGAAAAGAGCTGCAGAGGTGCAAAGCTGCAACTTTTAACTTTATCTCTGGATTTAGTCCGAATCTGAATCTTGCAGGTGTAAAGTGAAGCCAAGACTAACTAAGGTCGTCTCTGTGACCGTGAAATGCCAAGACTGCTGGAGAAGACTGAGGTGGCACAAGACAGGATGGAGTGGACCACCGAGGTTAATTGTGTAACTCCTGGAAAAACGGAGGTTCTCGTACTCGGCCCGGACTCGTCATCCAGTTATCTAAGATTTTCAAACCTTTCCTGTCAGCCAATAACTTTGAACCCTGAGTACACATTTTTAATTTACCTCAGTTTTCATGAGCACTTCAGTAAGGTTGCAAACACTCAACGATCCATTAGCTCCTTTAGGGCTGTATAGCAGATCAGGTCTTCCGATTGGTCCACGCTCATTTTAGACCCAGACTGTTCTAAACTTCAGAACTCGTCAGGCTAAATCTACATGCTATTTGTATCCTTGTGTGCCTGACTGTGTGCTGGAACATGTGCACTTCTTTTTTATCTAAACTGTTTTATTCCAAAGTATTAGAAGTTGTAGTGAACCCTGACCTGATGCGGGTGAAGGCGTAGAGGAGATACGCCGCCGTGTTGCCTCGGTCGTCCAGCATCTTATCAAACGAGAAGACGTAGTCGTTGTTGCGGTTGTGGGAGAGGTCGGCGTATTTGATGCAGCCGAACGCGACGGCCCTCTGAGCCTTCGTGAGCTCCTCTGGAGTCAGGACCTGCAGAAAGAAGATTTTCTTTTATTAAAGCAGACAATCTCTCCCCATCGCCGTCTTCGCCCGCCGTGCTTTATGGCATTAAAAATGCTGATAAGTGCCGTTTTAATCAGCTTGTAATTACTGAAGGCAGATCTTCACCTTCTGCTTCCAACAGTTAAACCAGTGAGATGAATTTAATCCAAATAATGAAACCAATTTACTATCCTCGGGCAGAGATTAAATTGACTTATCGAGTCATAGCCTTCCCTTGAATCTGTGTGTGACGTGTTTGATACCGTAGGGAGTGAAGAGGAGGATTATGAAGATTTCATGATAGTGATTAAAAAACAAAAAAAACTGCAGTCAAGCAGAACACAGCAGATAGAAGAAGTGACGTGACAGGACAAGGATTAATGGCACAGGAGGTGAAAACAGGGCTGCGAGTAATGGGCAGGTTAAATTTGAGGACAGATTTGGAACAAATGGCCACTTTTCCACTGTAGAAACTTCCAACGTTTACACAAACTGCCCTTCGTCTGTTCCTCCAGCTGTTTCCACTGTGATGTACAATCAACTGAACTTTCAAATCATTTTGAGATGGCTTTGACTGAAACACCAAAATAGAGCTCGGAAAAAACAAAGATAAATATGATGGGAATATTGGTCATGTAATGTGACTCTGGCTCTATGAGCATTGGTGCACAGAGTGCCCAATCTACGACCGGGTTCAAGCTTTTCCGGCCGATTTGCCATGACGACAATGGTCTAGCTTCTGATTTTTTTCAGATAATATGGAAATGAACTGTGAAAATATCCTGCAGTCTACATAAACAGAAATTCACATTAACTACGTATATTCAGAGAGTTTGCAACAGGGTTGGGTGATATTTTACAACCGACAAGCATCAGTCCAATAATCGACGATGGGCGATATATTCACGCATGCTCAGACTTTTGATGGGCGGAGCAATGTAATCATGCACAGACCGATTTGTGCATTTACAACACAGAAGTCGTCCAAACATGGACGAACTAATTTCCCCCCCAAAAATTAGTGCTGTCAGCATTAACGCGGTCATCACCATTAACCCCATTAAAATTTTAACACGCTCAACCCATCTGGAGCGCAGAATGTACAAACTTTGGACAAACTGCCCGAAATGTGTTGACAGAGACATTTCAAGGATTTTGACTCAGTCTGTGCTCGGGATGGGTTCATTGTTAATTGCATTAGTTGTCATGACCACGTTAACGCTGACAGCACTAAAAAAAAATATAAAAGTTGCCAATGTGGGATTTCTTTGGCTTTAAACCAGATGAAAGAGGTAAACCTAAGGATGTAACCAAAGCGGTGTGCCGCTTGTGCAGACGTTTAGTCCGAGCAAAGTACTCAAACAAGACTAACTTTTTTTTTCTTCTGTTGACTGCTTCTATTAGCTCCATTATCATTAGCAAACTTACTCATGGGCAAATAAATAAATCGCCCTTGTAAAAAACGACCGCCGATAGTCAATATATTGGTCCAATCGCCCAACTCTAGTTTGCAATCACTCTGCTTTTCTAAATTAGATCCAAGAGTCTGAGAGTGACTGCAGTGAGGTGGACTGTGATTGTTTGTAGACAGGCTGCCTCCCACAACGCAACCTGTGCAATCAGCTTATGACCCAAAGTGGTCGACCAGCGAGTGGTCGAGTGTAAACCTCTGGTTGACCAGTTGTTTACAACATCAAACAAATGTGACCAAGTTCAGTGCAATCGCTTATTTTTCCTGAACAGAAAGACAAATCAAGTACTAAAACCTGCAGTCCCACTAATGTCCACTAGAGGCCGCCTCCAAACGTGAGTCAGTCCCCATAGACTGCCATGTTAAGACGACCAACCTTACAGTCGTAATAAACTGTTCACAGCCCGCTATAAAATACAGTTTTGGTCTCCGTCAATACTTTCCACCTTCAACAACTACAATGGTTGAATTTTTGTAATTATTCCCAGCAGTGGAACAATTCTGGGCTCTGAGATTCTGGAATACAAAAATGTAAACATAAATATTTTATGAAATGATTGCAGTAAGTGTTTTTAATCATCCTGGCATTCACAGACATTTGTCTCCCGGCCGAGTCTTCCATTTTCACTCCATTTATGAACCAAATCCTAAATTCAAATCCCCCTCCTGCTGCAGAGCCTCTAAATGACATCAATGTGTTTTCAAAATTACTGCAGCAGATACAAGGTTTACTCATTTTTGTCCCATCTTTTCAAAAGTGTCGAGGGTAAAAAGTCTGAAGTGGAAATTTCTGAAATGTTCTATAAAAATATGAATCTTTAAAACGCTGCCTTCCCCTCCTTTCATTGCATTCTGCCCTGAATCTTAATCCCATCTTTCAAACGGGGCTTGATGTTCTTTTATTTAGTACTAGAAGGTGTATGTTACTTCGCTGAGCTCTCAGAGTGGCTCCAAAGAAACAATAGATCTCATCCCCCTGGTAGCTGTGACCTCCTGATTCAAGGACAAACCTTCAATGTTTTATAAAATCTTGGATCCTTTATTGAATTACAGCAGAACAGAGCGAGCTCTGAGAGTTTAAAGGGAAGCCTCTATAATCTAAGACTGAGAAGCCTCTACTCTAAGAGTGCAGGAGAAAAGAAATAGCCTTAAAGACATATTCAGACGTTTAATAAGCTGGAGCCAGAAGTACTCGACAACTGGTCCAAAGATGGGCGAACTGATTACTCGTCTAATCAAAGAAAGGCACTTTATTTTAATTCTCCTTGTATTTAGGCAGAAATTCACATATTTATCACAATTTTTTGCTCCTAATACACAATTATTTCTTTTAAATGAGATATCCTGATCAAGGGTCACAGTGATTCTCCAAAACCAGCGTCTGGGCCGTACCACTTGTTTCTTTAGAAGAGGGTGAGTGACATAAAACAGGCCTGATCCATTTTTCTGATGTGTTTATATTGACATATACTCAGATTACATGCACATCTTTGGAGTAAGTTTTGCTTATATGTGGAGCTGCTGTTTTGAAACTTGAGTGAGGAAGACTGATGGTCTTATTTTGATGTAGTAACAGGAAGAGCAACCATTACAGAGTGTAGATTAGAGAAAATCCTAAATAAATTCAAACTTGTGTACCCAACTCTTGTTTTAAATGCGAAGATAAAAATAAGTAAAATATATACTAGAATCTTTAGAGGATCTAGTGTCGTTACGTCTAGAACACCTGATTACCAGGTCGTACAGCTTAATGGGGTGCTTTAGTGACCTCACCTGCCATATCCAATTAAAACCAAGAACCAGGAATGAGAAATGCTAAAATAATCACAAATATAAACCTTTCTGAGACCCTCAGAGTCCAGCAGGATGTTTTTATGACCAAAGGGGTTTATGACTAATATTCTACTCAACCTGGTAACACGTTAGCGTTTCTATGCACGTGCCTGAAAAATAAGGCTGAAGCTGAGTCAGTAGAGCGACTAATCAGCCGAGCTGTTACATATACATCCAGCAGATTCTCAGACCAGTTTAATCGATCTCAGACAGCCTGAGTGTTTGTCAGTGACACGCCTTTGCGATGCTGAACGTACGTTAGCTGTGTGACTTTTTCAGAAAACCTGACCTCTGAACTTGAGGTTACCTGTAGAGGCACCTGTGGTTTTAATTTGAATTTAATTCATAAACACCGCCTGATGCCTGCCCGGCGCTTCAGCCTGATGGAGAAAATGAATGAACAGCTGAAGTGGTTGAAGGATTATTTTGAACTGTGAATCATGCAAAGCTACTTCACAAATAAAAATATGGAGCTAGAATGAGGAGAAGCCCCATCGTGCTTAGAAAGGTTCCTGCTCTGTACTACGAGCTAAAAAAAACCCCAAAACTGAGTTGTAAACTCAACAATCGCCCTCAGTCCCTGCAGCGAGGATCAAAATTCTTACAGTCTGGTCTGAAAGGTGCTTTTCTAACAGCCACAAAAGGACAGGTCAGGGCCTGAGAGGCCAGGATGTGTGTGACACACGGGGCAGGATGAGACAGGAAGGGCCAGAAAATAACAGGAAATAAAAGCACCGAACACAGAAAACACAAAAAAATGAGGAGAGAGCAAAGTGTGAAACATCACAACTGCAGAAAACAAACATGAAGGAGCAGCAGTGTTAGAGAGCGGGCTGAGGTTCACGGAGGCCACGGCTGGGGTTTGTTTTTAATGAGGCCGGGTTAGCAGATGGTAGACGTGGGCACCGACCCAGACGGAGCGAGGAGCGCCAGGCCGGAGAGGCCTACAGGGAAGCGGCGCTGGCACCGGCTTCCCCGCAACCTTCTCAGCATTAAAATCACTGCAGTTCAACTGAAAGTCACCGACTGTTTGCACCACACCTAGTGCTCCACATAATAACTTAACCGGGTCAGGTTCTCTTGTTTTTCTTCTCTTTAAAAAAAAGAAAATCTCCCTTCAAGTTTAACATCACAGAAACACCTCAGCACCAGCAGGTGAGACACGGCGAGTCAAATTAACAGGAACGTCGAGAGTCTCGCTGTGCAAGTCGGAGAGAGTGGCTAACGATGGCCCGGGGAGGGAAGAAAAGGATGTAAACAGATATTCTCTGAGTTGAATCAGGCAGGAAACACTTCCCACCTCCAAACAACCAAACAAGCAGCTCTTAACGAGGTCCATGCGAGCTGGTGATGGAGGTATCAGGGCCGGGTGGCGGCGCCGTGGTTTGGTTTGAGGAAACAGAGAGGAGGGAAAACCGGAGGGGAAACACGCTGGCAGAAGTTTGTTTTTGTGAAGAATGACTTTAGAAAAGGGAAAATAAACAACTCGAGGCTCAAAAGACTCGAAGGACTCTCCGCTGACAAATGCTCAATCCACCGAAGATAAAAAAAAACGTGAAGTCTGACATTCGTCTGAGCTTTGAGGCTTGAAATGGGATCGCTGGGTCATCAGTCAAAACTCAGAGGCAGTCAGCAGAGAGTCAGGAAGTTTATGAAACACAACTTCCTGCTTTATCTGTGCAAAAACTTTCATTTAACACAGAATATCTGCTGAACTCCGCTTCCCTTTTACCCTCCACTAACCTCTGCCCACCTTTGGCTTCCCATGATGCACTTTGCCTCTGTGTTTACACACCAGTCAGTAGGGCTGCTCGATTATGGCAAAAATGATAATCACGATTATTTTCACTGAAATTGAGATCTCAATTATTTGACGATATTTATTTAACAATAACAATGTATTGAATAATGACTTTAAAGAGGTCAAAAAATAATATAAAATAGTGTGCAAATACTGATTACAGTGCAAATGTTTGCAATATAAAAAATAAATGAAAAATGTAAACATCTATGTTTAGTGAACTTCAAAATCCTGCATAATACTGGTTGTTCACTGTGTTAATTGAGCAGTGGTCTTTGGCGAGGAAAACGTTACCGCGTTTGTTATCTCCTTGTGTCTCTGGGAGCTGGTGGGATATTTAGTCGCGTTGTACAGGGTAGCGTGAACGGAGGTCTGTGAGGATGAAGCAGGTGTTGTCGAGAGTTTTTCTCTATGTTCCTTCATTGTTTGATCGTGTGTCACTTTGTGAGCGGTCTTCAAATGATTGAATAAATTTGTAGTGTTGCTCTGTGGTGCAGCTACGACACCGTAGCAAAGTTTCCACACACTGTCTACTTGATCCACGTCTGACTCCGTGAACCCGTAATGTTTCCACACCACTGAAGTCGTTTTACCTCTTTTCAACCAGTGGCATTCTTTCTTCAGCAGCCATTATCCTCTCCTCTCCAAAGAACTTCTGCTTAGCTTTCAGAGCTTCCCTCGGGTCCTCTTAATTGACTATGTGCACGATAGCATATGCTAGTTCCGGTGCGGAAAATCCTGTGTGGAGCTTTGTTTCCGGTGTCCTATTCGCGCCCTGTTTAATGTCCAAAAGAAGTTAACCAAATGAATGAATTAAGCGTCGATTTACATTTCTATAGATGTCTTGGTCATTTACCCAATATATCTGTAAATGATGTTCACGGACTTGTCGATATTTTGCCCCCACGCCTCAGAGCAAAGGAGAAAAGGGATTCAAATGTTATATTTCTCAGCTGTCCCTCGTTTATTGCGGTGTTATGTTCTAAAAATAACCAGCGATGGGTGAAATCAAGTAGCCAATTTTATTTTTTTGATGCGTGGACATTGTGGACATCCAGTACTGCACTTTTTAATTTAGAAGGTAAGTCACAACATACCCTTCATACATACTAATGTATAGAAACCCTCACCAGCAATCGTTCATTTTTTGTGTGGCTTTTTTCACGGTTTGTTAACATGCTGTGTAGGTGTGGACACAACGGGAAACATCTGTGACTGTTGTTCATCTGTAGTTTGAATGCTGAACATTTGCCTGTTTAAAGAATAAGACCAGTCACTATACAGAGATGTGCTTCTGAATGTGGACGATGTGTCTTATGCTGCAGTGATGCAGTTCTGCTTGTGTTGAGTGATGCAAACAACCAATCGATCTAAACTCTTTAAACGTCAATCATGTGGTTACCGGCTACCGGCGAAAATAATCAGGACGGTAAGCCAATTTCTGTTTTAGCGCATTTGCGCCGCTGTGTGTTTTTGTGGTCTTCTTTCGCGGCTAATTTAGTGAATTTTGGTCTGATCGTGGTGAAACTTGGTGTGTGGAGTCAGTGATAGCTCTGGGAGCTAACCAGCCTATCTTTAACCGGTTACTTATATGAAGTCTGAATAATTTCTGGTTCGGTTTTGTTTGTTTAGCGGACTTCTGCACATTTACGTAACTGCTCGTTTAATCGCGGCTTATTTTCGGTGTGTTTGGTGGTTGTAGAAATGGTTTATATGACATTTTAGCTGAGATTATGAGGTTTCTGTGGATACACATGTCTGGACTTATATTTTCCAACCCGCGTTATAACCGATTAAACGTGATCTCCTCCTTTTGCCCCGGTACCAGAGACGTGGGGCTTAAGTGGTTAAACGTCAAAATCTATCATTAGATTTTTTTGTGACACAACAGTGGTGAGTGTTCCCACCTTCTGCTCTTTGGAACTTAACGCAATCTTTCCATTTTCAAGTTTTGGACATGATTTTGGAGTATATCTTCGCAGTAGCGATTTACCGCAAAGTAAAGCTACCGGAAATGTGCAACCCCACATCCGGCCTCAAACCAGGAAGTTAGCATTTTCTCGTGCACATAGTCAATTGTTGTGACGCGTGTTCGAAACGCAGAGAGGTGCGCTCGATTTGCCACACGGAGCAGCGCGAGAGGAGGAGCTAATAATCGGCTCAGTCATTTTTAATGATCGTTGAAAGCCTAGATCGTAATTACGATTAAAATTCGATTAATTGAGCAGCCCTACCAGTCAGTTTTTTATCATTAGTTATTACTAACCACGTCCCTCTTCCTCAGTGCGTCTTCCTTTTTTTTTAATTTTTTTTATTCTCCCTCCCGGGTTACAGTCTGCTGGAATAATTCCTGTTATTATGATGATTTTATATCAATATTCTGTTTCAAATATTTTATCTTTTATAAGCAGACGTTTGGAGCGGCGAGGGACGCTGTCCAGCAAGTCGCTCATTATTTCTTCCCCGCGCCCGGCTTTCGATTCGCTCCGACGAGGCTTATTTTACAGTAATGACCACCTCGCTCTACAGTAGCCATTAATTCTTCCTGCTCTCATCCCGCTCTCATCCCGCTCGGAGCGAGCCAAACTCGGGAGCTTTCTCATCACGTCCAGACGCGACTGAGGCTGAAACACCACCGCCCGGCTGTTTCCCTTCATCCTCTCAGCCCTGTGTGGTCTCTTCATCCTCCTCTGCTCATGTGTGAGCTCAAACCTCTGCACACACTGTTCCTCTCGGCTGTTTTGAGTCATTAATCCAAACAAGAGCAGAACCGTTTGTCTCTGATTGGTGAATTTCACACTGATCGTCTGCTGATGAGCCAACAACAGGAAAACTATCATTCCGGTTTATAACCTGATCTGTTTTTCATGCCCTCTTTGAGCTCTCCACCTCCACCACACGTTAAAGGCACAAGTTTAGAAGTAGCACCGGCTCTTCCTGCTCAGAATACACTGGTTACCCCATACTGGGCTGTACTGGGACCCCAGGTGTGGTCAGTTTAAAGATCCAATGGGATATTCCCACTGATAACCTGGGTTTTTAATCTGAAGGCGAAGTACCAAACTGTAAACACGTTTTTGATTTGTTTGATTTGTCAGCATCACTCAAAAATAAAAGAATTCCTCCTGTTTGTGGCCAGTGATCCGCATTGAAGCGCTTAAACTACGTCACGTTTTTTTGCCACTGTCTGAACAGGTTTGTTTAAATATCTAATCGTTACTCTCGGTCGGGTCCAGCGGGCTGTGGACCGACCCGGGTCCAAAGAACGTGACGTTTCCTTTTGAAAGTTATGTTGAACAGTGATTATGAGAAAAAAGTTAGATACAGCTCGTTTTAAGGTCACGCAGGCCTGCAAGTTGTTATTGTATCCATTTTATAATAGTTAAGGCCAAAAACATTTTTATTGATAATAATAGACTGTCCAGGGCGTACCCTGCCTCTCGCCCTATGACAGCTGGGATAGGCTCCAGCGCCCCCCGTGACCCTGAAAAGGATAAGCGGAAGCGGATGGATGGATGGAATAATAAAAAGACATCATCATTATTAGTGTGATTAATTCACTTCATAATACGGCCCCTGAAAACTACAGCATATTTATGATGTAAGATGAGAAAATATTGCTTTTTCGCAAAATATCCAATTTCCAATATTGTTTCCTTTAAAAATCTGACCTGTTACCTTCTTATTGTGCCTCTTTGTGTGTTTTTACTGTGTTTTTACTTGCTTTTCTTATGTTGGAGTGCTTTTGACCTCTCAGGGCCACCGTAGAAATATTCTTGCTTACGTGTAGGGCTGTTCGATATAACGATATATATCAGATGACGATATAAAAACGTCTATAGTTTCATTTTACGCTATTGTTTGTTTCGCAGTGTCGCAAAATAAACTGTTTACGGCAATATTTTTTGATCGTTTTGATCAATGACTGTAGCTGTTTTCTACAGTCATTGGTTTTGATGGTCACTGTAGTGGCTATATTAATTTCTTAAAGTTCTCTCTTTCTCTTATATTTAATATAACCACACTACGGACGGACAAGCACCTGTTTTTATATGTTGTCGTTAGCAACAGCGACGGTAACACCATCGCGTGTCCGCTTGTTTATTTTCCACATAAACCTTTCACAATAAAGCTCAAGATCCTGTTGAGACTTTTCAAAATAAACTGAATCACGTGAAAGATGCAGAGTATTTACGGATGAGAAGCAAAAAAGAGCCGTCAGGTGCTAAAAAACAAACCTTAGACTCAAACGTTAGAACAGGCTTTGCCCCGCAGCACGCTGTGCAATAAATACTCACAAAGAAAACGGCGGCCGTTACAACTTATGTCTAAAAATGTATCGTTTCATGCATCAGTTAAAACGCTCGACTCCAGGTACGCGACGCCCAGCTGGAAACACTTCACCTAAGTCGAGCTGCCCAAGATTCACAGAATTTACAGAAAATGTTACATTTTTGTGATTTATATCGTTATCGGACGATAGATGTCTTAATATCGGGATATGAGATTTTGGTCATATTGCACAGCCCTACTTACGTCATCTCATGGAAATCATATCTAAGTCGAAATGCTCGTTGGCCAGTTAGTTTCTCTAACTGGGACTGTTGTGGAGGGCCGTCCCAGTTTCTCATGTGGAGCCTGAACTCATCGCTGCCGTGTCTGCAGCCTCACCTTGTCTCGCTCCTTCTCCTTCAGCTTGTCCATGGACCTCTTCAGTCCCTCGTCCAGCAGGTCCATAAGCCTCACCGTGTCTCCAGAACGAGTCTTAAACTTCTTCCTGAGGAGGAAACGGCAGAAACAGCGGCTCAGTGCGAGGACGGCAGGTTAGAAAACGCCTGAAGGGGCACCAGAAGTAACGGAGTCGCTGCAGAGTTTCACATCCCCAACCTGAACCAGCAGAGGTTCCACTTCCTGTCTCCAATAATTATCATGACAGCAAAACTATTAGATTACTTCTGCTCGCCTCGGGGCGATACATTTTGTACAATCAAGCAAATCAGCTAAGCATTACAAGCCGAGCATGAGCCAAAAATTTAATAACCCCCGCCTCCCCTCCCTCCTCTGTTTACTCGCAGCTATAACGGCTCCCCCCGTGGCTGCGTTAAGCTCTTATTGTCTGGATGAGCGATTATGAGAACAGCGTGATAAATTTCTAATGGAGTCTGCCGTAGTGCAGACATAGTGGGGCCAATTTACGCCCCCTCAGGTTACCGCGGGGCATTTAGCGGCACTTAGTTATGGCCTCCGCGAAGCGTAACGTCAGCCCGCCGCCTGAACCCGGCGCTTCTTCTCAGGTCGACTGATTAGGAATAAACAACAACGTGACAGATAAGCGGTCAAATTACAAATCTGCTCACCAATCAGAGCGCAGCGATTGCTCACACGACAACAAGATCAAGCTCAAAGACGAGGCGCTCCGGCGCTCAAACTGCACGACAAAAACGGGAACACGGCGGGAAAAATATATCTGAGGTGTTAAAGTTTCGGAACGCAATGACTTGGAATCTGCAAACAGATAAAAGAAGAAACAAGAAAAGCAGGAGGAGGAGGAGTGGAAGAAAATGTAATGGGAGGAAAAGGTTTAAGATAAAGACAGTGGAGGACGAGTGAAATGAAAATGTCGAAGAACAACAAGAATAAGGAGAAGCTCCAGAAAAGGAAAAAAAAAAAATCAAAGAAAAAGTTAAAGTAGCGGCAGAAGAAAAAGTGAGAAAACGAGGAAATAAGTGGAAGAGAAGGAGGAAAATAGGAGGAAAGGGAGAAGGACGAGGAACACAGGAGGAGGAGAAGCAAACGAAGAAAAAAAGAGAAGATGAAGAGGAAAGATGGAGAAAATAAAGGAGGAAGACGCAAATGGGGAGAAAACGAAGGAAGCGAACGAGCACTACTGAAGTGGAGGAAGAGGAGGAGAAGGTGTTAAACAGAAGACGAGAAAAGTTTAATTAAACAAGTAAAAGAAGAACGAGAAGAAAGGAAGAGGAGGAGGAAGGAGACAAGGAAAGAAGATGAAAGAGGAGGAAGGAATAATAACAACACGGACTCTGAGTCCACGCCTGGATTTTCTCTCAATGATTTGAGGCTGAACTTTTTCATCTCTGCTGTCCTCCTCCTGCGCTTGCTCCTCCTCCTGCGCTTGCTCCTCCTCCTGCGCTTGCTCCTCCTCCTGCGCTTGCTCCTCCTCCTGACATGCTGAGTAAGGGAGGCTCTGCGATTTGCTGCAAACGACTAAACTGTTTGTGGGGCAGTGGCTGAAAATCCTGCGTTTGATTCATCAATGCAGAAAAAGAAATTAAAAATAAATAAAACGAGCCTTTATGTGAGCAGCAGGAAAAACAGGAAGCCTGCCCGTCTGTCGAGCGGAGACCTCGGATCTGAAGTCGGCTTTAGAGACTTTTTTTCTTTAAAACCCCAAAAACAGTTTTATTGTTTTAGTGTTTGTTACGTGTAGTTATTTATTTGCTCTTTTACGTTTGTGGCATTTCAAAACCGTCGCAGAGCGCCCTCTGGTGGACAAACTACACAACCTCAACATTCATAAGGACCGTCCAAGGATGAGGTCAGGGGCGGAGTTATAAGTGGGCAGTGGGCGTCGTCCAAGGGCAGGACCTAACCTTAATGTACACCTCTGCATTGAATCCATGTAGAAACTACGACGTAGCTTCGTGAGCGGTCAACACTGTCGTCGCCATTGACACTAAAACACCTGACAGAGTCGCACTGGTGGCTGGCTGTCCCCGAGGAGGCGGTCCTTTTAAACCTCAGAGTCGTCACATGATCCACCTCAGGTGCTTCAAACCCCACTCACACTTTGTCCCAGTGACAATGCCCCACCCCTTTTTTTTTTTTTTTTCCACGCCTTTGCTCAGCACCACCTAACCGGTGGGCTCTCCACCCGGTGATGTCATGCCTGGCTACAGTCAGGTACCTGTGGCCCTCAAACAGGATTCAGAAAAACAAACTCTACTGTCAGAGCGTGTTTTGAACTCACTTGTCCTCCCCCAGCACCACTCCAAAGCCGGCGTGCTCCACCCGGGTCACTTTGGGGTTGTACCAGCCGATCAGCTGAGCCGCGGCGAACACCACCTGGAAGTGCGTGCTCTGGAGGGGAAAACACACCCAAATCCAGTGAAACGCCCTCCAAATATCATGGTTAGGAAAGAGACGGAGCTTAGAGCTAAATCCAAACCCTCTCTGGTCGTGTCTCCACCTACCTGTCCACTGTCAGTGACATAGATGATGATGTCGGCTTTCTCTTCGAAGATTCGTTGGCGAATGGCCGCAAGGTCTGACGTGTCATAGGTGTAGCCCCCGTCTGACTTGACGATGGTGAGGGGGATGGGCTGCTCTGGGGGGAAGACGACCTTACGACCCTCGTCGAGCTCCACCAGGCCTGAGGTGGAGATTTAAAAGGATGGGGGTGGTTTAATGAGAGGGGAAAGAAAGAAGGTCCAGTCAGTCCAAAAAGGAAGAGGAGATAAAAACAGGAGGGCACCAAACATTCATGAGGCAATGCTTCCACCTGGTGGCGGCACTCAGGTACTGCAGGCTGCACTTTATTATCCACTGAAAGAGGAAAAGTGATTCTATAAAGATTTCTATGAAAATCCAAGTCAGTGTGATCAAGGGAACAAATAAGCTCTATTTCTGGTGACCCTAAATGCTCAGAAATGCCCTCCGTGACCTTTGACCTGCTGCACACTGACCTTTCTTCTCAAACTCCTTCACCACCTCAACCATCAGGTCCTGGTAGTACGACTCTCCTCTCTCGATGAGCTTGATGTCCAGGCAGTCGTAAATTTTCTGAAACTCTGGAAAAATTAAAAAAAAGAAATAATTAAAACCTGTCACAGGTAGACGGGCAGCTCTAAACAGGGGGAGGAGCTTCAACTCATCCTCGTGTCACATGACTAATTTAAGCCCAGCGGCTCTGAATCAGGGACGGGTGTTTCATTCCTGTTAGCATGAAAGGCTAAAACCCGACGTACCTTTCCTGGAAACGTCGCAGATGAGGTTCCAGCCTTTGATGAACTCCGGCTCTTTGCTCTGCAGTTTGACGACACACTGGTACGCCCGCTTCTTAAACTCCTCGTCCGTGTCAAAGCGCTTCTTTGACTCCTGAACGAGAGCAAGAGAGACTGTCAGCTCTCTCGTTTCACTGTTACAGTCAAATCTGAGAAAACGTGTCTCCCACACAATAAGTCGAGTTCATCTAATGAAGCCACGAGAACATTTTCCCCTCACACTGAATATGTTCAGAAGCCTCAGGGTCGGTTTAATTTGGGGCTTTTTTCTTATTTCTGCAGCATTTTTGAGCTTTAACAACTTCACAGTTACAGGAAACGTTGACATGAAACCTTCAGGGCTGAAGACACGTTTAAGCTGCAAAAGATTAATGTCTGTACCCGAATATTTGATCAGTGTCATGACTGCAGAAACTTCAAAAAGTGCATTCTGGGTAAATTTTTCAGGGTTCGCATCACCATGTGGGACAGGTGGCTGCTCAAAGCAAGTCAGAGCTCACGAAAGGTCAACTTTCTGGCTTAAAGGAACAACGGCAGCCACGTCTTTTTGTGTCTGAGCTGAAGTGACTGGTCCTATTTTTTCACAGAACTTAAATGTTTTTCAGCCCTAAAAGTTTCATGTGAGCATCTTGTGTACTTATGAAGTTATGACGGTTAAAAAACTGCACTTGGGGTAAAAACCTTCAAGGGTCCTAACCCCATGTGGGATTTTCCCAAAAGCAGCCTGATCACACACAGAGACAGGATGAGCATGAACTGACTTTGTAGAAGGCCTGCAGATCACTGATGGGAGGGGAGACGGTCAGGTAGTCCGGAAACATGTCCTGCAGGTGGGCGATCAGCATCCCAAACTGGGTACCCCAGTCCCCCACGTGGTTCAGCCTGCAAAAATAAAAACTCACTTTTTAGATTTTATTTCTTGAAAGCTCTTTTAACATTCGCAGCTACGACACAGCGAGCGCGGCCAAGCTGACCTGAGGACTTCGTATCCCAGAAACTCAAACAATCGGCACATGCTGTCCCCGATGATGGTGGAGCGCAGGTGACCCACGTGCATCTCTTTGGCGATGTTTGGAGATGAGAAATCCACCACCACCTGAATGTGACACAAACACACAGGACCTGATAAATGCAGATGCTGAGACAGGTAAACCCATCACAGAAGAACTCAAGAAGACCTGCTCCACATTTTTGTTCCTGGACTCTGTCAGAGCAGCTTTGCATGACTCATGGTTCATAACAAGCCTATTTTATGTTTGATCAGTGCCGTTTTAGCGTATTTAATCAAACTTTTTGACATCCGCTCTAAAGCACAAACACGCGTTTTTACTTCCTGTCACTGTTTAAAAGCAATCTTCTTTCTGCGACCCCAACCGGTCGCAGCAGATGGCCCCGCCCCTCCCTGAGCCTGGTTCTGCCGGAGGTTTCTTCCTGTTAAAAGGGAGTTTTTCCTTCCCACTGTCGCCAAAGTGCTTGCTCATAGGGGGTCATATGATTGTTGGGCTTTTCTCTGTTTCTGTTATTATAGAGTATACTGTACAATATAAAGCGCCTTGAGGCGACTGCTGCTGTGAGTTGGCGCTATATAAATAAAATTGAATTGAAAAAATTGAATTGAACTGAATGTTGCATTAATATTAATTTCTGTCTCTATAGAAAAAGCTTATTTTGGATTCTCCCTCATTCACATCCTCCACCTCCTCTTCTTGCTTTTCTCTGTTTTTGTGAGCATACACATATTTTTTTTAATGCCACACTTTATATGAATAATTTCAACTCCACACAGATAAATGTAAACATGTGACTTTTACAGCACCAAAATAATTAAATGAGTAAATGTAGTTGTTTATTTTTGTAACTGAAATAAATAAATTAATAAAATAATCTAATCTGTCCATTTTCTGGTTCCTGCTATATTAAACTGAGCTCCTCAACTCATCTCTGTGTCCAGAAGTTTTATGAAAATATTTTATCTATTACGAAAAAATTGAATTTTCTTTTTCACGACATAAAAAATATTTAAAATGTGAACCTGAAATCTGCTGTAATTTGCTTTGGTGTACCTCTATGAACTATCTTATTGTTTGTGTGTGCGTGTTTGTGGAGGAATTTAATTGTGAAAGGCAAGGACCGAAACAGCTGATGGGCGGGGCCTCTGTGCTACTCTCTTTGACATCACACAGAACCAGGAGTAGAAAAAATGCGCGTGAAACTGTGTTGATTATCAGATTATTAGGCACAAATAATTAAATCAAAAGCTCAAAAAGGGATCAAAGACTTCAGAGTTTAACTGAAAAGGAAAAACATGGCGGGAAAATAACTTCAGCATGTGCACAGACCTTCTTCTTGGATGGCAGTGGTGGGGGTTGCACTCCGTTAATCAGCAAGTTGCTCAGTTGTTTAGACACAAATGTCTTCTGCAGGTAGATGTTGATGAAACCTGAAAGAGACTACTTTTTTAGGCTCACTTTTTAGTCATTTATTTACTCTTTTTTTAAAATCTTTTAATATTTATACAAACAAAGAATGATTTAAATGTGTACACATTTGACAAGGTTCTAAATTAAATTAAACTAGAAAAAGTTGCATTTCCTGCGAAAATGCAGTTTGAATGCTGTGTAGTGGAAATCGGCTTCCGAAAACAGCTGAAGAGGCAGAACTGTCTGCTGAAAAGAGGCGAAGAAGCTGAACATTCTGCTGAAAACATGCTGCAATGGGCGAGAGTCAAACCCGGCCCTCCTGCTCTCACAAAGGCTGCTCATCTCACTGAGCTAAAACACAGCTCACCCCGGCCAGCTAAATCAGCGATCACACTTGTAATGTGTTCCCATTCATCTCAATGGGCCAAAAAATTGCATAAAAAGCTTAATATTTCAAAAAGTATAAAAGTCATGAGCACCAAAAGATATAGTTGGCATTGGCAGAAAGAGCTGAAGAGTTTAAAATTTGAATGGTGAAAACTGTGGGAGTAGTTAACCAGCAAAGAAACGGAGCAACAAGAATAATAAGGTAGAGGAAGAATAAAGTTTAAAGAGAAACAGGAACTAAATAGCGTTCCTGTTACTATAATTGTATAATTGTAATTATAATAAAATAAATGCTTGAATTAAGATCTATGGGAATAAGACGCGGTGTCTTGTCTCCAAACACAGTCATCATTAAAGGCGGAGTCTCTACCTGGTCCTGCAACCTCCGTTTTCTGGACGAGTTCGTTGTCTGGAAGATTTTTGATGATCTTCTCTGCGATCTCCCTCGGGTTCATCTTTGTCCCCTTCGCCTTCAGCATCTGCAACCCGACAGCCAGAGACAGTCTGGCTTAAAGAATCTGAAGCAAAGCTTTTTAATCTGACCTGCTGAGACCAGGACACACTGCACTGCTCAAAGACAATCCTCTAATTTGACTCAATGCAGCTGCAGCTTTTAAAACTGTAAAAATCATAGTAAGCTATTATAAATCACAATAAGCAACCAGAAATGAAAATAAGGCACATTAATTCTTAACAAGCCACCATAACAATCATAATTCATAACAAGCCATCATAAACCATTAAACATAAACTCTTCAGTTTTCGGGCGTGGCGGTCTAACCTGGGACATGCTCATGGCGCTGTTGCACTGGTAGTCCCCAAACTTGGCCTGCTGGCTGGGCGCAATGGAAAGTGGCGGGTTGTCGAGCTCGGGGCAGGAGGCCCGGATGGCCTCGCCGAAGACCTCCTGAAGTCGCTGGTTGATGTTTAACATGGCTTTGCCGCGGTGACTCAGTGACTCTTCCTGCAGACTCTGAGGACAGGACAGAACGGTGTAATGGTTTTTCATCAATCTGCTTTTCTCAGGTTAATATTAAAATGCCTCAGGACATTTTTCAGCAGAGTGTCACTCACCTTCTTCAGGATGTTGAGGCGGTACTTGAGTCGAGCGTTTTCCTCCTGCAGCTCTTCCAGGCGTGGAGATGGACTGAGGTTCTGTGAGTTTTCAAGATTTTTGATCTCTGCAGACAGACGCTGGATCTCTTGCTCCTAGATACATCAAAATATTTCAAGAAGAAAAGAAAGGAAAAAAGTTTCCACTGGAGCTGCTCGAAATGTACAAAAAAGCTTTAACACGTTCCTATAAATAATAAATATTTGTACCCCAAGTTCCGGCCTGAGAAAATGCTTTAGGGTCTTACATGCTGTCCATTTTCATAAAAATACCATTTTTAAAGGAACTGTATCAGTATAAATATTTTTACCTCTATTACTTACATAAATGATCATTAAAAGAGGACCAAGTACAACACCTTGTGGTACACCTCAGGAATTATAAAGACACATACATTCATAACCTTTAACAGTTTATACTCTGTTTCTGTATTTCACTGTTGATCTCTTATATACTGGTGTTTTTGAGATTTGTAAACTACTGTGCAAAAGTCTTGAGCCACCCCTGATTTTTAAAAAATATTTTTCTTTGGATATTAGCTGTTTCATTTTTACTGGGGTATGTGCTAAGCCAGTTAACATGACCATGAATCATTCAAGTATAAAACAAGGAACCTAATTCAACAAATGAATCAATGTCATTATGAGCACTTAAGACCTACGTTTGGACTTCAATTAAAACTGTTTTTTTAAAACAACTTTAAACACATTTTTGTTTATTAGAAAAAAAAAGAAATAAAAGAAAACAGCCTTGGGTTACGTGAGATTAGACACTTTCACTTTTACTTTCTTCAGCTAAACAACATCTGCAGGATCATGCCTGCATTCTTTTTAACCCACATAATATATGTTTTGACTCAGCAGAGAAACCTGCCAGTGGACTTTCTCCGATCAAATCTTCTCAGATCAGGTAGCTGATATATCTTCAAAGCCATTTTAAGGCAATAAACAGAAAATAAGGAAGTTAATGAGTTCCCGAATGCGTGGTGGACAGGTGGGTAAGCGAGAGAGCTGAGCAAATAATAACTGTATGTATAATGTATAAAAAGTTAATAATACATTTTAAGAATTTTGACAGGGTGCACAGCAAAGTTAATATAGCCAACTTACACTAAAATTACATGTGAAAAACATTTCAGTTAAGAAAATAAAAAAATAAAAAAAACATTTTCTATAAGAGTTCAAGTGAAACTAAACAATTTGTGAACTTGGAAAACTAAAATAAAATAAAAAATATACATTTAGTTTTTCAACTTGTTAATCTTGTAAAATTTGTTAGAGCTTAGCTGATGAGGCTTTTACGGAATTTCAATGTCTGCAAGACTGAGAGTCAACGGCTTTCAAAAGAGAGAAGTGAAAGATTAAAAACTAAACTAAAATTAAACGTTTCAAGCAATAAAAATGAAAATGAAGCAAACCTGCTTTCAAAAAACAACTGAAACTAAACTGAATTCAAAACTTAAATTTGCAACAAAGTAAAAAAATAAGAAAATACAAAACTATCACTCCACTAAAAGGACAACCTTCAGTACACCATATAACTGAGTAATTAATAACTACTTCTTATCAAACAATAAAGCAAGTTACTCCTTTTCCAGCAGCTCAAGTTGCGCTGTGCAGTCTTCTGAAAACAAAACGCAAAAACACCCACATCAAATTTACTCTTCAGTTTATTCAGTAAAAGAGTCTCATCGCTTAGCGTGTCCAAAATCAGATGCAACTAGCAAGCGCCACACAAAACAGAAGGAAAATTAGGAACCAACAACTTTACCTAAAGTCCACTGAACAGAAGTGAGCCTCGGAGTTCACAAACAGATGGCTGTTGTGGCTTTTAAAGTCTAGCTCAGGTCGCGCTGGTTACACACCAACATCACACCACAGGACACCAGCAAAGTGATAACAAAGCAGACCTTCAACTCTTTAAAGTGCGCACCGTACACCAAAGCAAAACTGAAAGAATTTTTTTTTTTTTTACAATGTGTGCACAACAGCTGATGCAAGAAATGTTTTCATTGCAAACCAGAAAGACAAGCGCTCTTTAAGCTCACCTATTTCCCATCATACGTGTTTACTTACCTGTTAACGGGAACTATTTCAGAAAGGCCTTAAAGAGTGGTACAGGTATAAATACACTGTCCAAAAGAATAAAGGAAGTCAGTTAAACTTCTGAATTATTGATGTGATCAGTTAGTATCAGGTTATTAATCAGGTTCAGCTGCTTTGCTGTTAATGATGTTAACCATCGGTGCAACGATGAGACAACCCCCAACGCTCGCCTGGTCCAACAGAACACCTCAGAGACGTTATGTTTCAGCCCGTCCAACGCCACCAGGGTAAACTTCAGACTGAGCACAAGCTCACTGACGCCCTGGTTAGATATCCAGCATGATTTTTTTCACACCTTTGAATCTGATGTGTCTTCAAAGTGTATTAAAAACCTGCTTAATCTCCACTTGAGGGCAGCAAACACCACCTTAATGGTTAGATTTAAAGGTAAGGACTGCTCACGTTTTTATTTCAGATATTGGGTCTGTACTTGTGACATTATGTTTTTTCATATTGTGAAACATGCCAGTAAACAAACTGAGGCAGACTAACTAATTTAAAGGTTGCATGAAAATCCTCACATATGTGACTCTGCAGGTTAGTGCAGGATAAACAGGTTAGTTTGCTGCACTGTGGTGGATTTAAAGTGAAGAACAGTGTGTGACTGGTGCACAGTGGCTGTGGGTTCATGGTCACAGTTAGCTCACATCAAGTGTAGCAGAGATTCATATGAAGTTTAGCTGATGATGCTGTGATTCTGACTGAATTCCACTTTCATATTAACTTCATACTGTCTAGTATAAAGACAGCATAAACAGTGTACTGTCAGTGTAGAGGATGGAAATCAGCCAGGACGACTACTGAAACATCTGCTCACATCTGGTTCAATTCACTTGTGTACATCCACAGAGAGCAGCAGGTCAGCTGATCACAGCCTGTACACTAAGAAAATCTACTGGAGCTCTCAATAGAAATTATTATGAGTTGTGATTCTTTTCCCCACACAGAGACATTACAACTGATTCCTCCACCTGCTGAATCCACTTTAACGCCTGACTGGACACATTTTCCTGTTTAAACGCAAAGTCACCCTCCACACTGTAGGTAACACAAAATACAGCTTTCTTCTATTTTCCTTATTTTTCTTCAGATTCAAACTACAATTAGAATTAAAAAGTTTGTATTCCCAACGACTGATATTATTTTTTCATTATGTTAATAAAGCACAAGGTTCAGTTAGCTTTGCATTAAAACAGGCGGTAAAAAGGTCCTTCAAGGAGATACTTTTACTTTCTTACTTTGAGTACATTTCAGACTTGGTACTTTCCCTTTTATTTTTAAAACAGTATTATCTGTACTTCTACTTAAGTACAGAATGTCTGTAGTTTTGCCACATCTGTCCTTATTGTGCATTGTTGTATTGTGCAACAAACCAATTACCGCTGGGGGGGGGTCATTTATTGATTCATATACATAATATATATCATAAAAAAAGGAGCTCCAAGCTCCCAAACAGTGGGGTGAAACATTTATTTTTCTGAAAAAATAAGTTTGATGCCAGGGTTAAATAGAGAAAAATGTTCTCGCCAGACTCAATTTAAAAATCTTCCGATTTAACTCCTTTCATTTTCAGTAGTCACTCATCTTTCTGGGCTCCACTGTACACAGGTGATAACCAATCACATCTGGTAAGTCCGGCGCATATGTGACTTACAATAACGAAGCACAGCTCTTTAACAATTAAAAACTCTTCATGCCATTTCTTCTTCATGTGCTGTCAAAGCAGTGTCCTAGAACAAATCAAAGGGACCTCTGACTACAATAAGACACGTTTGATTTAACAAACTTAACCCGAATTTGACACTAATGCATAGATATTCAAACAAAGCATTTCTGGTTTGATCGATACTGCACCTATTTAATAAACAGGCAAAAAATTTTAAATTAGTACTTTTTTTCATTAGGTCTGGCGGAACTTTGCAATGTTGCTATCCCGCGGCAGGACGCGCATTTAGCCCTGCAGCTCGCATTAACCACTGACCTGTTGCTGCAGCCGGGCCGTGTACTCGGTCACAGTGTCTCCCATGTTCCTGAAGCTCTGCGGAGAAACTCTTCTGTCTGCTGGACTTGGAATCTCGTGGCTGACGAAATACAAACCGGAGGAAAGGAAGAAGCCCGTAACTTTACAGTCCAATTCCGGTGCCGGGGAGCACTTCTTCATCGCTGCATTGAGCCGGATTGAGAGCGCCTCCTGCTGTATCGGAGCTTCCAGGCGTGATTTCAGTGGATGTTTTAGCTTATTGTGCTTATTTTCTGACACCGTATCGATCACAGTGATAAATTAATTTAGTGGATAGAAAAAAAAAAAAAATGTTTAACAGGTACACTACACACACAAACAAGCAGCAGGAGAGAGCATGACATTACTATATGAGAGTATTTGATCTTTTTAATATTCTAATATATTCATCTAATTTATTTCATATTGTTTATATTTATAATTGGTAATACTACATTCAGTGCAACATTACAGTGCTGCAAATGCATGTCTGTTAATTGATGACAGTCCAACATCTTATATTCTTATCTTTTGTAAGTCTTATCGTGTCAGTGGTTGTGTTTTGAGTGATACTTACCACATGACACACATAAAAGTCATTTTGGTGTGTTTGCATGAAGAAAATCTTGGTCTTGAATCTCTTTACCGTCTTACTTTGGTTAGAGAGTTACTTGTTTTGTTGTCTCAGGAGCAAATCTTTGCTTTTTTTGTAGATGATGTGATTCCGCTCATATCAGCTCAAGAATACAATGTATTTAAAAAAAAAAAAAACAACTAAAAAGTTACTTTTTTTTTCTTCTCTCCAGTTAATGACTGGCATGTAGTCCTAAAATTGTTAGCATATAATAAAAGAAAAGGGACCAAGACCAGAACCCTGTGGTATCCCACAGAAGTAATTAAGTTAATTAGACATGCAAGCCAACAATTTAATGCCAACTTTTCAGATACCAGCATTTTAATAGTCATTTTGAAACCTCTTTTGATAATTAGAATTTCAGAAAGAAAAAGACTTGCCTTTATCATCTCTGCTCTCATGGATTTCAGGACAGAGCAAAGAAAAACACACAACACACACGAGTAGAAGAGAAGAACTTTTTTATTTGTTGTGAAACTACAAAACATATCGTTTGTTTTTTGTGCTGGTGAAATATTTACAACTCTGGTCGACAGTACAGTGTCTGAGAATAAAATTCACAGCTTTTCAGGACTCTTATGATAAAATGGAAAAAAAACTGAAACCCCCCTCCCCAAAAAAAATAAAAATCACAGAAGTGCAATAAATACATGCAGTGTGTTTCTCGTAGCCGCCTGCAAACACATCACCAGGTTTGAACAGATTCATCAGATAAAATAAACATAAAAGCACAAAAAAACAAAGATTTGCCTACGTGATGAAGAAGAATCATTTGTGGCTAACAGCATTTGTTTTAAAAAAAACCCCTACATTGCTTCATCCAGATGTTTCATATAAACGACTCTTTTTTAATCAGAGGTTAACCGCTGGATTCCTATGGCTCCAATCTACTCGAGTACACAGAGGACGAACAAAAAACGGCTAATATTAAAAAAATCAAAGTTCCTCCAAGTCTTCTTACACACCCAGCGACGGCGGCTCGTTTGGACATTAAACAAAAACACCTCCACAGCTGAAGTGAACCCACTGCTCACCCTGCAGGCGCACGCCCGACTCCATAACGTTTGTTCAGTTCTCAGTCCGAACAGTCGGTACAAACTGGAATCTACCAGCTGATCTGCACTCGGAGAACAACGACGCATTTTTCATTACCAACTTTTTTTGATTTAAAAAAAGATACACCAGACACGGTGAAAAAACACATGCAAAAGCTCACAAAGTGGTCTGATGAGCAAGTGTACGGTTAAAAGGTACTTTTTGTAATTCCCCTCTGCAGACTAACTAAAATGTTCACCACCAGGGGGCAGTGTTTGCTGAGTGAGTTGAGCCTTTTTCAGATACAGTTGTTTATATTTCCCTGTCGCTCAGGAGGCTTTGTCTTTTCCTGGACACTCACTGTAATGACTCGGTGTGCCATCCTGTGGTCCAAACTGGTATTACATGAAAATACAGGCCTTATTTCAATGATAAAAAAGCTCAGTGTGCAGATCAGGTCAAAGCAGCCGTTTCTTCATATTCTCTTTAGTTAATTTTGGAACATTTACAGTATTTTTTTAAACCCTGAAATTCACATCAAGTACCTTAAAAAGAAAAAAAACCTCTGGCTGCATCTTTAGAGAGTAAACCAAGGGAAGTTTCAGAATGGTAAGATTGACTGGCAGGTGTTAGCTTAGCTTTAGCACCACATGCTAGCAGCTCACTATTTCCAGCGTCTGATTTTCTGTCGTGCCGTAGCAGAGGGTAAAATTACAAAAACACCTTGTGATGAAGGAATTTGAATCGTTTTACGTCAGAGGACGGGGATCAGCTTTTAAATCTTTGGTTTTGGTCTTTTTCACTGACTGTTCACACTGATGTCGGGCGATTGTGTCAGATTCACGTCCTACCGAGGCTCTTTAAGAAGTCATTAGTGTCTCGTTATTTCAATCTTATTACCTTTTTTAAATGTACATTCTAGAAAAATATATCTACTCCTACCTGGATGTGGTGGGACTATCTGGCGCTTTAATGAGGACTGAAAACACTCACAGAGACTGGGAAGCAACAGGAAGTGGAGATGACTAACAAGGTAAACGGTCAAAATGGACAATAAAAAAAACTCAATCATTTTCTAGAGCTGCTGTTTCTCTACACAGAGTTAAAAAAAGAAGAAGAAGAGAGAAACATCTGGAATGACAGCAGCAGCAGCAGCTTGGTTTTCGTCAGCTATGTTCTTCTTTACACGGGGAATGGAAACACGAAGAACAAAACGCACCGACACCATCAGCCTGGTGGCCCAGCAAGAAGGAAAGTCGGATATTCAATAGACAGCCGCTTATTTCTGGATTCAGCAGCTACAGAGTGACAACATCAGGCAGTCACAGGCACTTTAGTAACCAATCAAGGCCCAGCGTTCATTTTTAGCTCCATTTTTGGTCTCCACCACCTCCTGAATAAATCATCTGCTTCCCGCTCCATGTTCAGCAGGTAGTTTATAATCCAACATTTTGTAATAATAATCTAGAATTCATGTTAAATGTTTTCCATGTGAAGAATTTTCCACTTTTTATTATAATAATAATTATCATTATTTTGGAGAAGACTTCCTGACACACGCCTGTATGGAGGATCAAAACTGCCAAAATAATAATGGAACAGCAAACAAATTAATAAATAAATTACAAATGTAAAAAACAACAAAATTCTTCAACATTAAAGGCATTCAATTATAAAATGTAGGACAAATATCTGTTTACTGACCTTCCCTGTATTTCTGCATAAAATTAATTTAAAAATATTAACTCATGTCACATTTTATAAATTAATAAATACCTACATGCATTTATTTTTTTGAACATTTAATGTCATTTTATTATTCACTCAGTCACATATTTTGTTTATTTTGGCACATTCAATCCTCCATATATATTTTTGATGTTCCCTTTACATTGACTCAATACCATCATTTTATTATTATTTACTTTTTTAACGCTTTTACTTCTAAAAGGCACCATCATTAGCTACTTTACCAAATGCCTGCAGTAGATGTCAGGAAAGATTTGATTTCTTTTGGTTCCTGCTGCTTACGGTGCTGAAAAATGAAAATTTCTTGTGCCAGATTTCTTTTTGCCTGTTTATGTAAACACTACATTAAACATCAGTTTATATAGAACGTGTCAGGAGTCTTTGGGAGTGTGGTTTTTCTAATATTTACCAACTCCTGAGGCTCTTTAGCTGCTCAATGCTTCAATAAGTTTGATCAAATGTGTCTTTCTGCTGGTTTTCAGAGCTTCAAACAGACTGAAACAAGCAGAAAAACTGTTTAAATCACCAGCTGGGGAATAAAAGATGATATGCTGAGTTTTGCTGGGGCACCACACTAACGCCATCCAACAGTTTTAAGTGCAGAAGGTCCAGTTCTAATAGAAGTGAATGCTTCACAAACATCCAGTTACAGGTGGAAACGTGAGGGCAGGAAGTCTGAAATTAAAACTGCAAAAACTGATCAGCCAATCAGAGAGAAGCGCAGGAGCTTACGAAGCAAAGCTGGACTTCTGTCTTCCTATTGGCTGACGACTCAGTTTTTTTTTCAGTCGCTTCCAGTCAAACAATCATGCAATCAATAACAAGTTCACAGTCATCAGAAATGCGTTTGAGATCACTTCCTGTTTCGACAATCAGAAATCGTTCCAGCGTGAGGCAAAGGTTTCCAGACGTTTAACTTTCCAAAAACCCACATCAAGTTTTTCTTTGTTCAAACTTCTACCTCAAGTTTCTTAAAGTGCAGACTACCCGATCGACTACCTGAGTGTTAGTGCGAGTTAGTGCTGTTTCTACACCGATGTGTTTGTGTGATGAGAGACGATGATTACGGATTACGCTCAGAGTGACACGTCTCCTCGGAGCTGCTGTCGTGCAGGCATGCTGACGTGCTACGCACACCTGAGCCGTCAGCACGACGTCGCTCAGTTTACAGAAAACTTACAGTTTGTGCCAGTGTTTGAAGATGACGGCGCTATAATCCTTAAGATTTCAGTCTAGGGTCAGTTTGGCAGTAAGCGTGGCAGCTTATTTTTAACTCTTCGGCTCGCAGAGAGCAGCTATGCATTAATAACAGTTCAAAATAATCCTTCTTTATGGCAGACTGGACCTCGGTGCAGCCCCTTAATCCTCTCAGTGAAGGAAGCTGTTTTAGCCCCTCCCCTTTAAGGAAGGCTTTCTTTTGATTGGGTGGAGCCTGAGATGGCCATATTAAAAATCCCCTTCTGTATGACATCATACAGAACTAAGGGCTAAAAAAAAAAGTGTTTGGACAGAATGTTGCAAAATGTTGCCGTCTTCCAGTCTTCTAGTGTATTTTAGTCCGTTTCACTGTTTACAGTACCATTTGTACATGGTATCAGTTACTCCTGTACAGTATTTTTGTGTATTAATCTCTAATTCGCTTTTTCTTCCTGACCCTTGCGCTGCTGTGAGAGGTGAATTTCTTCAGTGATGGATGAATAATAATAAAGTCTGTATGGATCACACAGGAAACCTAAAGAACTGCAGAATTAGCTGAACACAGATGCTGCAGTTTGGCTCTCTTTGCTCCACTTCTAAGTGCCTCATTTTACAATAAACTGTAGATTTAGTGACTTAAATCTCTTTATAAATGAGCCATAACATGTGATTAGTTGTCTTTTTGGCCTCTGGAGTTTACTACGCCCTCCTTACAGTTTAACAGCGCAGTAGTTTGAAAAACTTATTTCTGTCACTTTTTAATCCACACTGGGCCATAAAAAACTCAAAAGTATCTTTAAGGTTTAAACAGGCACATGAATTATGACTGAACATGATCATGACATGGACGGGATATAATCTGAGACTATTTAATCTTTACTTAATCTTTAGCTTCTCCTCAAAATGAATCTGACTGGATGCTTCCTGTTGAAATGCATCCTGGGAGTTGTAGCTGCCCCGCTCTAAGACACAGCTGCTTGTTTTTTGTTCTTATTCATTTAACCAGCAGAAATTTCACGTCTGTGTAGAAAATAAACCCGACCTGGATTAAAAATCTTAAGGATTATAACTCCGACGGATCTCCAACGACCTGCGGCGACTGCGGTGATTCGTATCCACAAACATGTTTTAGTGTTTCACTGTTGTTGTGTAGGGAGAGCTGCATTTAAAAACAAATTAAAAAAAATTAAACACTGTGCTGTTTGTCTGCTCAGAAAATACTCTAATAATAAAAAAAAAACAAATCCCACATCATCTGAAGGTCAATATTAAATATCTTTAAGCTGTAGCTGAATTTTCCTTTGAGTACCATTTTTGATTTTGTGCCATTTTCAGTACAAAAGTCTTCGTATGCTCATGTGTGACCGTATGATTCTGTGCTGGAATGATTTTAAACACCTACGAGTCTAAGAACAGCCGGTTAGTAACAGAAACAAAAACAGAAAAGTGGAAACGAGAATAAAAAAGGACAAAAACAAAAGCTCCAGCAGTGCTATCGCTAATTTACAAACAAAGACTATCCACATTAGAAATGCTGAGCTCTTTAAAATTACTCTCTCCACAGTTTCAAAGGTTTTTTCCTACTTATTATTATCATCAGTGTTATTATTATTATTTATTTTAATTCTTCATAATACCGCCAGACGTTTGCTTCGTCGGGGAAGGAACAGCAGGGAACGACACCGGAGGGAAAATACTTTGAAATGCTTCTCTACACGTCGTCGGCCGGCAGGTCAGGGATGCAGGTCTTCGCTCGTGTGAAGAACGCCATCTTCTCTCTGAAACCACACACAGCAAAGAGTGACATCATCATCGTGCGCGATGGGGTCGCCACCTTCTAACTGCCCCATGAATGAATCTGTGGTGGTGGTGGTGCTTTTCGTACCTGAAGGTCTGCACCTCGGGGACCTCTTTGCGGCTCTGGCCTCTGATCTTGTGAACGTCCTTGGCTGCGGCCTTCATCATTTTCTCCACCCGCTTCTCCTGCTGCTGCTCCTCCCGAGTCTGAAGAGAACAAAACCAGAGAGTTTTTATTCCAGCGGGACAACTCTACTGTTACAGTAAAAAAAGAACAAAAGTAGAGCGCCCTCTGGAGGATTATCGGATTCATCTGCACATGAAGAGCAAAATGAGGACACAGAAACTGATTTCACCATGTAACATGTGGACAGAGGCTCCACGGGAGCCCTGGACACTGCGTTAAGTTCACCTGTTTCTCGGCCTGCCTGAGGAGCAGCCGGAAGCGTTCGTCTTCTTGGACCCAGGCGGGCAGCTCTTTCTGGCCCTGCTGCCTCGCCTTCTCCAGCTGCGTCTTCAGCTCCCGCAGCACCCGCAGCTCCTGCGCCAGCCGGGCCTGCCGCGTCCGGGACACCTGCAGGTCCAACTCCAGGTCCAGGGAGGTCCGCAGCAGCCCGTCTAGACCTTTAACGGGTACAGGAGGCTGAGAGAGGACAGGAAGGGGCGGGGTTAAGTGCCGAGGACAAAACACAGGGAAACATTACAACTGCAAATTTGCTACAAAATCGTCGCCTATGAACTGACAAGCTCTAAAAAATGCGACAGAGAAGCTGACAGAAACTGTGAACGAGTGCAACAAAACAGTAACACCTTCAATTTCCTCCCTGCTGCAGCACAAACTCAAAAACACACAACGTCACAGTGCTTCTGCTGCCTGGTTCTGTCAGTCAGACAGGCTGGGCTGAGTTTGAGCCGAGGGCAAAGAAAGAAAAAGAAAAGTGCATAAAACAAAACAAACCCAAAGGTAACAGAACCCAAACATCAGGGTTTCCTGCTGCTGTTTGGGCTGAACCACAGCTCGACGCACACAGCCCTGCTATGTCTGCTCAGGTTTAAGTGCAGGCATCAGCGAAGAAGCCTGTAAAGTCCTCGATGTCTGAAGAGGGCTTAAAAGTCACCTGAGTGTTTAATAACACCTCGACTTATTTGAAAATACTGTCACCAACACCTGCTGCCGTGGAGCCTCGGGAGGCCGAATCTGCTGCCTCGACTTTAAATTAATAGAAGCTGGAAATGTCAGCGCTGCATTAAACATTCAGACGGTCATTAAATATTAAGAGTCGCTTCACTGGGAGTCGTTAGCGGTTTAAAGCCTCAAAAAATGCAAATCGGCTCTCCTTTCCGAGTTAATGCGGTCAGCAAATGTGAAGGTTTGACTTTCGAGAAGTCGAGAAGCAGGAGGATCAGAAAGACGAGAGAAACCGCACCACTGAGGCTGAAACACGGGAATCGAGCGTCCCGCGGTTCAGGGTGGACAGCCACTCTCACAGGTGAAGGGGGAGGGGCTAAAATGGCTCATTACAGACAGCGCTGCACCGAGGCTCAGTATCAGATAAACTAGGATTATTATGAACTGTGAATCATGCAAAGCTACTTAGAATCACTTACTCAACAAATACCAACAAAGCTTCAATGACGAGTCTCACAAAGGAACTACATTCTTTTGTCTACATCCGCCACACAAAGTAGGCGTGACGCTAGCTAATGTCTAATGGTTCTGCAGTGATGCAGAGGCGGGGGGGCGGAGTCTTTACCCTCTTCATGCGCATGCTGCGTCTCTCTGAGGCGTTTCTGACAAACGGGGACTTCTTGGAGAGCGTGGAGCTGTCGCTGTCACTGCGGTTAATCTGCGAGGACAAAAACACGTGTTTAATGAAGGTGCAGCGTCGCCATCAGCGTAAATCCTGCGTGGGTCTCACTTACCCTGCAGATGTACTGGCTCTGAGGTCCGGGCGAGAAGGTCTTGGACCGGATGATGGTGTTGCCCCTCATGAAGGGGTTCTGCTGGCGGACGTCCGGGCGCCGCTCTTTGGGCCGAACCACGGAGCAGTGATGCAGCAACGGCAGGCTGTCCATGCTCGTCTCCTTGTTCACCTGAAGGAGAGAACCGCAGCGGTAATGAGGATGCTCACCGACCGAGGCGCCATCACAGTTTTAGTTCTAAAACTGCTTCCTGCTTAAAAACAAACTCGAAAAAGGTCCACTGGAACAGGAAGTGATTCTTCCCAATTATCAGAGAAGAAGAACTCGAAACACAAAGCGGCTCGTTGACCTTAAAGCTGAAATAAATGGCGTTACCTTCTCTGTGATGGTGGCTGCTGCCGCCACCGCCGTCGGAAGAGGAGGGGGTTTGGTCCCCTTCTCCTCATCTTTCTCCTCCTCCGCTTCCCATTGGCTGCTCTCGGGATAAAACTCATCCTCTTCCTCCAGAGGCCCCGCCCCCTCCACGTCGTGCCCTTCGTCGTCATCGAACACGTCCGCCTCCAGAGGCTCGCCATGCCTGATGAAGACCAACCACAGACAAGTTCTTACTCGCTATGCCACCATCATCTTCCTCAGACTGAACACGAGGCTCGCTCATAGTTTGCGTCACTCAGATTTTCATCCTCAACACTCACCACTCGTCATCCTCGGGCGCTCCGGCTCGGTCGCCGCTGGAAACGCGAGTCTGAAACACAAACAGTTTCATCAGGACGTTTTTATCCTCCAATTGTTCCAAACTTCCAGATTTTTGAGATCATTCAACAACGTCATTCCCCGTCACACTCGTAACACACACAGCATTTATGTCCCGAACAGTTTTCCACACTCATCGTGGGTCAATAGAATTCCTCTTATATTCCTACGTGACTGCATCCAACATGGCGTCTTATTTTCTATCCTTTTAAACGGATTTATGTATTTAGATTGAAGCTCGGTGACGAGTAAACGCTGAGAAATGTAGTTCTGATCCGGAGTAACTGGTGTATTTTCTGAATGACAACAAAGACAGTGTTGCCAACTCCTCAGTAAGGAAAATCGCTATTGGCTGTCCTAAAAGTCGCTAGAAGTCGCTAAATGACGTCATCGCCTAATTTGCATAATTGGTCACGCTACTGTAATTGTAACCTATGTTGCTGGAGAGAGAAATAACATCGTGGAAGAGACATAAAGTGAGTAAAAAACGTCCTAAATGCAGTTAGAATTTATTTAGAACTACAAATTAAATTTCTTTTAGTAATTATTGTTTTTTAATGTCACAATTCCAACCCTGCTCCTTTACCCGGGCTTGGACCGGCAAAAGTGATCCGAAATAGGCACTCTGGCGGAGTTACTTTGTGTGTGTGTGTGTGTGTGTGTGTGTGTTTATAAGTAGTTTTAAACCTTGTGATCCACAAAACAGCATAAGAGTAAAAGAAGAACTGACTGCGTTACAATCAGTGCGGGAGCAGCGGCTTCGCTCATGCGCGATTCATTTGCCGTTTGGACGCATAGGTGTGAACATCTCCTGTCCTGATAGCGGCTGGGGGAGGACTATCCTCCACCCGTGAGCGCTTTGGAACGGGCGAGGTGCCCACGGCAGCACCGCTGCTTGTTGAGAGTAAAAGCGATACGCGCTTTCACGTCAAAAAGTCGTCATAAATAAGTCTCCAATAACACCAGAAAAAGTCGCCAGATTTGTCGCTAGTCGCTTTTTAGAAAAAAAGTTGCTAAGGGGGTTTGAAAACTCGCTAAATATAGCGACAAAGTCGCTAAGTTGGCAACACTGAACAAAGTGGATATTCTGTCTCACTCACAGCTTTAAAGACTTTTTAACCTTTTTATTGACTCATTTATCAATTTAATGACAGAAAAGTGTAAAATTGTAACTGTTACTTTTCTTCTTCCTTCTTCATGTGCGCACAAACAACTTTATTATTATGATCAATATTATCCCACAGGGATGTTAAACTCATGCTGTGACTCACTGAAAGCATCTAAATGTGTAACAAAAAGACATCTGAGAACTAAAATGAGAAGAATTAGTTTAAAATGAAACTGTGGAGAGGAAACGAAGCACGGCTCATTTCTGGGCCGCTCGCCGGGCTTCTGCTGACCTCGGGCAGGTAGACACGACTCAGCAGGTTGTACCACTTGGTGCACTTCTCCTCCGAACAGCTGACGTCAGCGAGGCTGATCTGAGCTCCCGCCTGCAGCGAGGAAGAGGAAGGGAGTCAGAGAGAGTCTGAGCATGTATTAAACTGTGTGTGATAATAACCTCGTTAACAGATGATTAATTAACAGCTAATGACCTTTAACAAACAATAAACCGTAAGATCCTCGATGATCAGTGAACATTATAATTATTTTTTTTACAGTGACGTACAAACTGAAACTAACCAGACACTCTTCGTGGCCCGACTTGCTGGTGTCGCACACGTCCACCCTCAGGGTCTTCTGCCGCAGTGCACTGTGGGAAATCTGCATGCCGAACACCTCGTTGAACTCCACGGCGTCTCGAGGTGGCGAGCTGCGTGTTCGGAAGAGGCAGCGAGTGGCCTCCATGCAGGGAAGCACCGCCACGCGTACATACCTGCAGGAGGTGAGGGCAAAGGTCACGCGATGATGTCACGATGTAAATGACAGACTATACGCTAAAGATGGATGTAGCCTCCTGTGGCATCAACCTCTGGTTTAGTTTTGTTTCTTTGGAGGAAAAGTTTGTTTACTTTTTGATGAACTTTATTACTTTGAAACATCACCTAAAGGCGGAGCGGCTTGGCTGTTTTCTGTGATTATACTTACACATATTTTAGTCCATTATGATCTCAGTAAATAATCATTTTAGTTTTAGATCAGATTCCATAAAACTGCCTTGTAGAAAAGAAAAAAACGACTGAACTGAGTTTTTCTGTTGAGCGCCTCAAACACACAGCAGCGTGGCAGAGGCCATTAAACCTGCCGCGATACGTTCGAGGCACAGGAAACACACTGAGACTTCGTACATTTTCTGGTCGGTCGGCAGACAGAGGGCGCTGCAGTTGGACAGCTGCATGACGTAGACGGTGAAGCGTCGGTCTCTGGCCTCGTAACGGAAGCCGAGCTGCACCTGTGGGCAGCCGGGCGCCAGCCGGTCCTCGTAGGAGCTCAGCAGGAGGTCGGCGGGGAGGCCGGGTCTGCGGGAAACAGCACGCAAAGTTATTTTAAACTTCAGCTGCAGTTACGGGAAATCCGTCCAACGTTACTCATTTATTAACAAACCGTAACCTTAAATTTATGAAACAAAGAGCCAGACCAGGAAAAATAAAAGCGTAACAATACGAGGACAAATCTATGACCTCAAATTGAAAACCTTCGTACTTGCGCTCTGACGGTTCGTACACACCACTGTCGCCAGCGACCGACTCGTCAGACACGGCCGAGGTAACGCCCATTTTCTTTGGCCCTGCCCCTCGCAGCTCCGAAGCTGAGCCTAAAAAAACAAAAGAAGAGAAATAAATGAATGAAATAATTTAATGTGTAATTGTATTCTCCATCAGCTTTGCACGAGTCACAGTTCAAAATCATCCTTCCATAAAGCGGTGAAAAGCCGAAACAGCGACCACGTGTGGCGTCTTTGACTCCCACTCGTGTTATTTGTGTGCAAGTAAAAACACAAAACATCCAAACTGTGGAAAAAAATGATGTCAGTGTCAGTAATGAGAAATTTACCCAAAAACTTGAACATGAGTCTATCTGATACTTTGTGGGCCGAGGTTAATGAAGTGAATTAATCAAACCTGGCCTGGAGCCCGCCCAGCACTGCAAACAATAAATTAAAACTAATATAATCAATAATCTGTGGACTACATGTGATGTGGACCTGAGAAAGACTTCAGGCTCGTGTGGCTTTAACCTGATAAGAGCAGGAAACCAGACACCAGGTCCAGCTTTCACCTGAGCCTGACTCTCACTGCTGCTCTCCGAGCTCTCATTAACCACACAAAGGTGCAACAAGCTGCTGAAACGCAGCAAAAAATTAAAACATTTAAAACAACAGAACAGTTTCTTTTTTATTTGAATTAAACTTTCTGCTTTGGCTCCTCGTCTAATGTTTTGTTGATTATTAAACACATTATTCAACAACACCGACCATCACTGAAGCTAAAAGTGTCTCTCACAGCGGATTTATTTCATATTTAAACTATTTAAGTGAAGCTCAAATAAAGAAGTAAATGGGGGGAGGGAGATGAGGGTGCTAGGGGTCACGGGGTCGTCCAGCAGAGATTTGGGGGAGTTTTGCCTATAAAGCCCTCGTTACTGGTCCCAGTCAGTCTGACATCATGGCGGGAAGTCTGCGAGCGCAGGCAGAGACGAGAGCGCCACGAAAGACGTCGGAGCCGACAGCAAAGTGCTGCATGCTGCCGAAAGCAGATCAGGAGAGAGACAAGCCGGTAACAAAAGCAAAGGTAGGTCAGCGCTCAGGTGCAGAAAGGGGCCTGGGATTGGAGTGAAACGTGAAAACATCACATTCATCGACTCACTCGGTCCTAAAACACACGTGAGGCCCACAGGCCCCGCCTGATCCATAACACAAGGCAACAAAGACCCTCAGAGTAAAACACTGGGGGAAAGTTATAAAAAAAAAAGTGAAGAACTCAAAAAACTGTCTTCAGAGTTGATGTAACTAGTGTGCTTCTAAACCCTGAAAATGTTGCTCTCTTCTGTATTTATGACGTTATGAGGGACCAGAAATAAGAACTGATCAATACACCGGCACCAGGGTATCAGCTGATATCGATATCGTATCAACATCAATAACAGCCGATAAAAAATGGAAGAGTAGAAGAAGAAACGGGAGAAACATCCGTGAACCGTGTTACAGGTGTTGATGTTGCATAATTTGTCCTGTAGAGGGCGCCCTGCTGCTGCGAGCTGGCAGAGCGTAAACCAGTAATCCACGACTGGTTTTAACAGTAAAACAGGATTAAACTCAGAAAGGACTCGGAAATAACGACACTAACAAACGTCAGGCAAAGATGTTCGTGTTTTATGTCCCTGAAAGACAAAAAATATCGTCCCACATGTCGAACGTTTTATTCACCAAATACAAATATCAGCCTTAAAAATCCTGCATCTGTCGGCCGTATCAGAAATGCAGAAAAAACTAGAGATGGCACGATACCACTTTTTTATGTCCGATACCGATACCGATATCATAAATTTGGATATCTGCCGATACCGATATGAATCCGATAGTGTGTTTTTTAATCAATAAAACTGTTTTTTTAATATCTTGCTGCATTTTGTATAAGTTCATCCTCAAGTTTAAATAAACAACAACACTAAAGCTATTCTGTTATACCTGTATGTAAAAAATACACTGCACCCAAAATATTTCATAGTTCAGGAACACTGATCAATCTAATAAACTTAATCCTCCCTATTCTGGTATTTTAAAGAGTACTTAGCAGAAATATTAAGCAACCTAACTAATAGGGTTGCAAACTCCCAGCAAAAAAAAAAGATAGGGAACCACCCCCCACCCTCCACCTCATGATGCTTAATCGATGTAATCAACTTTAATTTGATGCAGGGTGAAAAAAAATGCACAGAATTAAATTATTTTTCAAGACTAATTAAATAGATTCAACATCTTTCTTCAACAGAATTGCAGACTGCACAGATGGTACCTTCCCAAAGGAAAAAGTACTATAGCTTACTAGGGTATATTAGACTTAACAGTTACTATATACAGTAATGGACTTCTATACATTTTACATCAGATTAAAACTTTGGGTGTAAGATTCAGATAATTATTTATTAAAAGCGAGACATTTTAAATGAGAATAAGAAAGAAAAGTATGTCTTTGTGCCCCCTTTTCCCTGTTCATGCCCTATCGGCCCCCCTGGCTAAACTTTGCTAGATCCGCCCCTGCACAGTTACCAGCCGTCAGCTACGTAGAAAAGGATCCTGGTGTAGAAAGTAATATTAAATAAAAATTCTAACAGCAGCTTATCAAGGTTAAACGTGCTGCTGTTGTTCAGCCGCTGGTTTCCTCTTTCTGGTGCAAAGTGGGCCAAAAACAAAGAAGAGAGACGGACTCACAAAGCCGATCAGCTGATCATTAAGCCGTTTCATGAAGTAGCGGCAGGAGAGGGAGAGAGAGGCACTCGCTCCATATATCGGTTGTTAAGCTTAACATGGGAGTGCTTTACAAACATTCAGAGATGAACTTACACACTTGCTTTACTTCTCTCTGGGATAACTTCCTCGGAGATGAAATGCTGGTTTGGTAGCGAGGCTACAAATACACACAGCAGCACTATAACGTGAGCGCACTGCTCCGACGGTTATGAGGCGAGTTACGCCGTGTCGCAAGTTTTGTGAGGTGTTTTTTTTTATATTTAATGGATCGGATTACATTTTTAATTTCTCACCGATATCCGATCCAGTAATTTAGGTCAGTATCGGACCGATACCGATACGTAATATCGGATCGGTCCATCTCTAGAAAAAACCAAATGTTTGTACTGTGAGAGGATGTAGGAGGAAAAGATTAAATATCATAAAAAAGTCTTTTTTTTAAGACTGAACTGATTTACCTGGAAAAAAAAGTTTTTCAATTATTTAGTTTTAAAATTGGTTAAAAGTCAAAATTATACCTGAAAAAATAAAACTGGAGCGATAATGCGATCACAGTTTTGCTGTAACCGCCGTCTCCTGATGCAGAGAACGAGCTTCAGCGCTGAACAGCTGCAACCCTAAACCCTCCTGACCTTCACCTCCACCCTCCTCATCGCTGCCAGCAGCCGTCAGGTGTCACACACAGGATTAAATTCCTCATCACACACACTGAGAGGAGGAGGAGGGTTCCTGGAGTCGGGCTTTCTAATAAAGCTTTTTCTCTGAAGTCAAGAGCTGCCTCTGTCACAGCGGCTCATTCCTCACTTTGTTTTACAAATCAGACCTGACTGCTGTGAGGCTGAGAGCCCAGGAGGCTCCTCAGGTCTGATCAAGAGTCACGTTTCCACTCAAACACGCAGCTTTTAGTCTAGTTTCTGATGGTGGGCGGTCTGCGGTGCATTTATGAAGAGGTTACAAAGACAGCTCACTGTCACAATAGCAACACTTTGATTAAAAGGACTCAGAAAAGCGTTCGTCCTCACTGAGATGAAGACGTGTTCGTGTGATTGCTGATGCAGCAGGACTCAAAGTGAAACCAGAATCAGTGACTGGGATCAATAATGATCAGGTGTTTCCTCACAACACTAAAAACATGTCAGATAGAGCGTGCTGTGTAACATCTGCTTCCTGTTTACCTTTGACCTCCTCGCACAGCCCGCCATGGTGGTTCTGCTTCTCCTCCGGACCGCCCTGCTCCTCCTGACGCTCCTCCTCAGAGTCCAGCCTGAGCTCCAGCTCGGCCAGCCTGCTGTGGAGCTCCAGGTCGAGCCCCAACCCGGAGCCCCCTGACGGGCCCGCGAACGTCTCGCCTGACAGGAAGCTAGCGTCCGTGACCAGGGGCGAGCACGGCGGAGACAGTGAGGAGAGAGACGAGCGCGGGGATAAGGAGTTCATTGAGCGGGGGGTTTCTGACAGTCTGAGGGCCTGGATCCTGGACGGCTCCGCCCCCACGCCAGCCCCTGTGCCTCCTCCAGCGTCTCCTCCGGTGCCTCCTGCCTTGCTCTGGGGTCTCCCGGCATCTCTCGCGCCGCTGCCGGTCACCACCTCGTGCTCGTGGATGGTGGTGATGGAGCTGGAGGGCCGGTAGCCCCCCTGGACGCCCTCCTGCAGGAGGCTGTCCAGCTTGTTCTGGAAGTCCGGGTCGGCAAGCTCCGGCTGCTCCAGGTAGATGTCGGTGAAGCTGAGGGAGGAGGTGGAGCCAAGGCTGGAGGTGGTGGCCAGCGAGCCGCGGCTGGAGGTCAGAGAGCCTCGACTGCTGCCGGACGAACAGGAGAGGGTGCTGGCCGACAGGCTGTGGAGAGAGGGGGAGGAAGTTAACCACAGACACGATGACGCGTGAGTCAGCTGATCGGTGCAATCGTGTGAACGCTGGAGCGCGAGTCTGTTAACCCACGTCCAGAAACACAAGACCGTTTCTTGTGTCTGCTGCGCTATGTCACAAACGTTAAACCGCTGCAGTTTATTCAGAGATCGTGAAGAAGTTCAGGACTTCTTATCTTTAGATTGTGACGTAGAGGAAACCTGTTTGGTTACAGTTTCAGTCCAGATGTTTCCATCGAGCTAAAATGCTGCTCGACTTCATTACAGGTACTAAAGAAACAATCAGCTGATCAAAACCTACAAAGTCAGCACCTGCTGACTACGATCACGGCGTAAATGAGCCGAGCTCGACTGCTGTCCAATCATTTCTCTGGAAAACTGCTCTAAGGTCCCGGTCTCTTCCTGCCGAGCGTCAGCAACAAACAGATTCCTAAAAGCTTTTGTTCCTGTTTTGACGTCTTGTTTGACGTTTGTTTGCTTTGCTTCTTTTCTTTGAATAAATGAAACGACTGTTGCCAATAAAACTCGTTTTTTGACTTTTTCACGATAAAAGTCGTCCTCGTCTCTCCTCCTCGGCCTCTGAACGACGAGCTAATTAAAGCGCGACAGCTCGTTAGCAGGGACGCGGCGTACTTTCTGTCCTGTTACATCAAACTTGGGAGGAGACAAAGAAGTCGACAACGCTCAACTTGTGGTGTTGAACTTTTTACTGCAGCAATTTTAAAAAGAGCAGAATAACAACGACAACGTCTGTCGACCGCCCGGTGAGAGCGAGCAGAGAGAAATCTGTCCCACTAACGAGAAACAAACCACGACACGAACATTTAACACAAACACTTTAAGATCTGCTCCACTGAACTATCCACATCATTCTTCTGCATCCTTATTTCTGCTTCATGTCTTTTTAAAATAAGGTTTTAAAATTGTAGGAATGTGCTGTGGAGTGAACCCGGGGCAGATTTATGCTTTTTTATTTGTTTGAAATGAGCCTTTGGAGGCAGACTGACACACACAGAGCCCCGAGTCTGTTTTACGTTGCCTTATTTAACGTATTTCCTGTTATTTCTGCACGTTTGTTCAACATATTCCACGCCTGGCTTCTGTCTTGAGCCTTTATTTTGAAAAGAACTGTGGAAACCGAGACTCTTTGAGTGAACTCTGCTTCATTCTCACTTCTGCAGATTCTTCCATCATCTCTCTGAGTTATTGGTAACTTTAAAGACGTGTTAATTATCTTTAATAAGCTCAATGAGAAGCACGAACCTCTTGAGCTGCGTGTGCAGCATGGTGGCGAGGCGAACGTTCTCCTCCAGCTCTCTCACCAGCTTGTTCCTCTTGCAGTGAAGACGAAGCCTGAAACAACAAAGACACAAAGTCGCCGTTTAGTTTTTGCAGTACAGAAAAAAACGATGTCGGCAGCAGCTCCTGAACGCCACGCAGCTTGCAGCAGTTAAGGAGATCTACCACCTCGGTGCAAACAGACATCTTCTGTTTCCTGTTCATCTCCCTTTTACACGTCTGCGTTTTTATTTACGCCTCTGACTCCTCGCCATCGGGATCAGGACACCGTGGAGACACCGCCATCTTCTCTCCGCATGTTAACAGCAGGGTCAAGTCCTCCCCGAGGCCGCTTACAGCATGTCTTCCGAGGTCTTTCTCCATCCTCTCGCCACCGTCCTATCACAGTAAAGCTAGGACATCTTTGATTTACAGTGTGTGCTTCTCCACCAAAGGCATTCAGCTAGTTTTACTAGTCTTTATTAGTAAATGGGTATTAATGACATTTTAGGATGTTAAAGGAGCTGCAGACACCCTGCTGTCCACACGGAGGCAGACCTGAGCAACATTCAGACGACTGAACCGCCCAAAATCTTTAAACCAGAACCTGCAGGGGTGTGTGTGTGTGTGTGTGTGTGTGTGTGTGTGTGTGTGTGGAAGGTGGACTACAAGAGGTTCTTGTTCTTTGTGAGCGTGCTGTGTAGCCTCTCAGGTTACAGGAACAGGAGACGCAACACAAAGAGAGTCTGGGCTCAGGTAGAGTCTGACCTGAACAGGAACAACGGGAGTCCTGTTAGAGGAGGAGGAGGGGGGGGGGGGGTTGACTGTGGTATTCAGGAAATGTGAAAGTGGTGCTACGAGGCTAAGAGGGATGCGAGGGACTGATGATGATGATGATGATGATGATAAGGAGGAGGAGGAGGAGGAAGGAGATTCTTCATGCTCCTTGGGGAGGGCTGACGTCTGTAAAGGTCAGCTGCATCACCAGCTGGTAAGGACATAATGACGCCGTTTACACACACCTGTCATCACCTCTAACCTCCTCGCTGCACCTTTACGCAGCAGCTGCTTTTTAGTTTCTGGAGATGCGTTCAGGAACCGAACCAGCAGCTTGTTCGGCTGATCAATGAGGTGCTGCAGTAACATCGTGCTCCCTGTACAGGTCGCCACAGCGGATCCCGGCCCTGCACATGAGGTTCCTCATCGCTGCACCGTGCATGACGGGCAAAGGTAAATCACTCCACGCTGGAGTTGCATAACACACTGCTGCTGTCGACTTTGTGCTTTTTATACCGCCTCGAGATTACAGGAGGTACACAGAGGGAACCGCACTCACAGCGAGTCCTGCTGCAACACGAAACCACAGGAGGAGGAATGGTTACCCGAGCACGGCGAGAAAATACCAACGTCACACAGCAGGACGCTGCGAGTGATCCGGACAATCTGCACAGTATAACCTGCAAACCCAGACGCTCCCTGAACGCATCACGTGCAAACAAATTTTGTTAAAGTGCATTTTCACACTAACGACTGGAACCGAATCCTGGTTCTAAAACTCAGGAACAAAATTTCAGGAAAAAAAAATGAAAGCCGCGGTGTCACGGCGACGTTTCCCACGTGTGAGTAAAGTTTCTCTGGGTTTTGAACTTTACTGTGATTTGTAGCGTCAGCACTGACCCTGCAGCACACGTTCTCATTACAGTCGTACATTAATCACCTTTCAGTCAGCGCCTTGCTCTGGTTGTCTCTGGCGGCCTGCAGGTCTCGCTCCAGCCGCTTCTTCTCAGACTCCAGCTTCTCGGCGTCGTTGGGCTGCAGCCGCTGCCGCGGGCTAACATACTGCAGCTCCTTCAGAAGCTCCTCCTTCTCGTTGATGAGAATGAGGCGGTCCCGTTCTGGGTCCAGCAGCCCCGGCCACGCCTCGCTGTCCAGTTTGGCGATCTGCACCTCAATGGTGGCGATCCTGGGAGAGGAAACGAAGGAAACAGTTTCAGATTTTCCAACAGAAATCTGCAGCAGATATTTCTCACCCCAACCGGTCACAGCAGATGGCCCCGCCCCTCCCTGAGCCTGGTTCTGCCGGAGGTTTCTTCCTGTTAAAAGGGAGTTTTTCCTTCCCACTGTCGCCAAAGTGCTTGCTCATACGGGGTCATATGATTGTTGGGTTTTTCTCTGTATGTATTATTGTAGGGTCTACCTTACAACATAAAGCGCCTTGAAGCGACTGTTGTTGTGATTTGGCGCTATACAAATAAAATTGAATAGAATTGAATCGAATATTTAGTATATCTGTCCATGGAACATTTGAAAAATCACTATGTTCTCAAATTTGAACGCAGAAAAGGATCCAAATCTTTCTGCCCAGCGTGGCGGGGTCAGACTGTCCACCGGTCAGGTCAGGACCAGGCTAACAGCACATCTGGTACAGCTGGGAATCACCACGATATGACATTTCTCTGATTTTTAACATTGTGTGATATGCTGAGTATTGCAATAACAAGAAATAAACACACAACATTACCATGAATACCATCGCTGCCAATAAAAACGATCATAAATGAGCCGGTTTCCTTTCAGTCTGAGGCTGGCATCTACATGAAGTCTGTTTCTGATAATACAGCAATGAACCATGATAAGCGGTCAAAAATCACATCTGTGGCTTCTCTGTGCACAGAATTATATCTGTACTCTGAAACCTTCCTGCTCTAACAGGAATATTAGCTTGCAACGAGTTTGTCTCCTGTCAGACGACCTGCAATCACCCTCAGCCTCCGGGGAGCCGTGAAGTCCCTGAAATCTGCGATCAGTCACAAGAAGTGAAAAACATTCAGAACGACCTGGCGAGGACGTCGCCGTCAGCTCGCTCTGAGTTAGGACGAGTCCAGTGTTGGTCCTTTTCAGGTTGAGTCGGTTTAACGTCAGTTTGCTCAGCTAACGCTTCCTCGGGATTCCGGTGTCCGAGATGAGCCCTCATGTCCTCAGAGTGCTTTCATTAATGTTATAAATATCCATAATCTGTGTCCCTTTATTGATACAACATCACCAAATATCATAAAACGTGGAGCTACTACGCTGTATCGATCTTTTAATTACACTGATAGTTCCCGGGCTATAAACGTCCAGACGTCCTTGAATGCAGCACATTTGTTCAAATGACACCAAATTCAACAGCTGTAACGTTAAATAAGCAACTTTGTGTGATCTTCACCACACCACTGGACCATCTCTGTAAAGTCTGTAGAAGTAATCTGACTGAACACTGAACAGCTGCGCTCAGAAACAGCGTTAAAACACAAAATTACCAAATTTAAGCCCAGAATCAGGCAGATTATCAGAAGCAAACAGACTTTAAATGCACCGCGACGTCTCATTAGTTTGATTATGTCTCACATTTTTGTGCTGAAGAGGAAGGGGTTTCCTTCTAGTATCCACCTCCGGCCTCATCGTTGTCTAAGCTCTACATTTAAATCTGATGACACGTGTGCAGACAGACGGTTACCTTCTCTTGGCCTCCTCGTACTTCAGGCTCACACGAACCTTCTCGGCCAGTTTGTTGCTGCTGGTCATGAACTGAAAGAAAACAAACAAAACAACACGATGGAGGTTAAAACTCAACGTTTTACTGACAACACTCACTGAAAACTGTGAACAGTGTCAGATTCTTGTAATGCCATCAAGTCATCTGATCAACACCCTCCTCTAATGTTACACAACAACAGTGTTCGACCATCTTGAAACACCAAAGAAGAAGAAAATGATAAAGAAACGCAGAATCGCTAACAAGTGGGTTCATCCAGCTGTGGAGTTAAAGTACACTGGATTATATTTGACAATTAATTATGGCAAACAGTCATAATCAACGAGCTCGTGCTCCTGCGGCTCGGGGCCTACCTCGGCGGGGATGTCGGTCTGCGAGCTGGCGTCGGAGTAGAGCCGCGGGATGGACAGCTCAGAGTTGGCGAGCGAGGTGCTGCTGCCCCACAGCTCCTGCTGCGAGCCCGAGTCCAGCCGGAAGCCGTCCTTCAGCACCGCCAGTTTCTGCAGGAACACGAGACAAACAGAGAGGGCGCCAAAGGTCACAGCACGAACCGCAGAGAAGAAAGAGGCGCAGAGTCACGACAGCATTGCAGAACGCTTAGCTGCTTAGCAACCACCATCATTATTTTTATTATTATAAAACTTTAAAATCTGTGCATATATTAAGTGAATTACAGTTTATATTTGTGACTTATTACATTATTTCAGTATAAAATCATAGAAAGAAGGCCATTGGATTGCACCTGCATGAGGAGCGTCCGTCAAATGTTCACGAGCCCGACATTCCTTTGAAACGCTCTGACCTTTGCCCTCGAGTCGTATTCAATCATCTAGGAACTGAAGCTGAGAATCATTTATGAACTGCAGCATGTTTGCACAGAGCCACTCAGTGAAAGCTGCTCAGGGCAAAGGGCAGGCGTGAAGGAGCAACTCTGGGAAAGTGAAAAAGGAGACGCTGCTTCTGTGTTTGCGGTGCAGCCGCCAAAGCCGCCGCGTTCCCTTTCATCTTTACGACCACGATGAAGCCTGCGGTTGGTTTTGAAGTGTGCTGAGGATTGCAGCTTATCCCTGCTTTTATATGCAGCAGAAAAATAACACAACACCTCCATCATTACAGTATTTACAGTCCCCACAGTTTTATCCGCAGTTCCAGCTCCATTAACATGTAAAACGCAAATCTCCACATCGAATGTGTTTTAAATCAGCTTCTCTGCAGATCTGTCAGCTGAATGTTGGTGCTACCAAATCTCCAGTTTAACCACCTGCCGAAGGCGTTGGACTGGATTCAGATGTGGGGACTGAGGAGGTCACTGATCTCCTGCACCATCCTCCTGGAATCAGCCGTGAAGAGCCGAGAACAAACCAACACGACCGGACGACTGGGCGGGACTGAGGAAGAGCGAGGTTACACGGACCGGTTCAGCCTGGTCTTATATACGCCAACAACATAACGTCTCTGAGGTGTTCTGTTGGATCAGGCGAGCGTGGCGGTCTGTCAGTGGTATCACGTCCTTCATCCTCCACCTGCATACTCTCCCTACATGAGGCCGAGCATTTTGGTGCAGCTGGAGGACGTGGGATCTCCATGGACCTGCCTCCCCACACCATCACTGACTCACCAAACCGGTCACGCTGAACGACGGTACAGGCAGCAGAACGTTCTGCAGACCCTCTCACGTCTGTCACACGTGCTCAGGGTGAACCTGCTCTCACCTGTTAAAGTTCAGGGTGTGGCCTCTGCAGGGTCCAGGTCACCTCACGCTAACAGCAGTGAAAAAACGTCAGTGTGCCTGTGAAACTGTCCCTGTGGGTGTGGTGTCATCGTTGCCCCTCTGGTGCACCTGATCAGCACCCCCCTCTGATACTAACTGATCACATCAGACTTCATGCTGTACTCTGACAATACAGGGTTCCTGTAATATTTGTGTATATACTCATATTCAGAAATAAATGTGTGCTTGTTGACAGGCAGATATACGATGTGAACACACACACAGGAACAGACAGCCTGACAGACTGAGCTGTCAGCTGCAGATGGCGGGGGGGAGGAGGAGGGAGACGGACAGAAGGAGGAAGGCAGCACATTATTTATTATTGAAGACACTTTCCTCCTCCTACCTCCAAAGCAATCTGCAGTCACAGCACACCTGACGGTTTCCATCTTTACGTGCATGTCGCAGTGAATTTTTACAATGATGCACTTCAAATGCAGACGCACACGTTTGCACCCTCAGCTCCGTAAATTACCATCGCATACGTTTTCAAGTCGTTGCATCAGAGCCCAAAAAACTACACATCAAACACTCAAAGTTTGTCTCGGTGCACACCTGTAAACAAACCCTCATCCTCTTCATGCAACTTTAATCCCCCTGCAGCCGTGGAGGAAATATGGATGAGTTAATGCTGTAATGAAAGGACGTGGAGGAGCGAAGGGGTGCTGGGAGATACCGGCGTACGTCGGGATGAGGCCGCCATTCATGCAAAACAGAGAGCTGCAAACTGAAGCTGTGGGAGAAGAAAAGCAGACTGAGCTGCCTCTAAACGGCTCGACACACATGACGGCCTGCAGGCTTTTTAAAAGTCACTTCAGCGTGAGTCACTGTGTACATAAGATACGACAGTACATGCTTCAGAGCCACGAAAACAAGATAACAGAGAGCCTGGAGCTGAACACGAGCTACACTTCAGGACTCGAAGCCTCTTTAAAAATGCCTTAGATTAAAATTACGATCAACTTTTTGTGTAAACACTGATACCAGTTTAATATTAACAGCGAGGAAGAATGAAAGCTTTGTTCAAGTTAAAGATAATTAGACACGTCTGTTTGCTCCTCGAGCATTTCCAACAGCAGCTTTAACCACCGACTTCTCCTCGAGTCATTCCTCACCAAGCTTTCCATCTCTGTAATCCAGCCCGCCATCTTCTTTTTACCTTCAGGTTCCTGCCACCGTTATCATCCCAGACTCGTGGTCACCAACAGGTGGATCGCGGTCCAGATCTGGACACAGACGCCCCTCTTCACGGGCCCAAGTTATTTTAATCTTTTGTCTTTATGTTGGTGTACGTACACACGAAACACAGACCAATGCTTTCTAACTGTGTCCATGTGATGCTGCTCGACCAATCAAATCAATTATACAGAGTGAAAACAGGAAAACAGAGGAAGCAGCTGAGATGGTTCACTGTAAACTCTATCATTATTTACTATCGTCATCATTAAAGGAGCCTCCTTTTCATCGTGTAAACTACTAAAACAGTTTAAATGCATGTTCTTTGTTGTATTTGACAGCTCGACTGCACACAGACACTGAATCTAAATATTTTACACTGAATTCTTTGAGGCTGTTTTTCTATAACCCGACCTCCTTAAATCTTAGCTGGATCTCCTTCCTTTGGCTGAGCTGGGTCTAACCCTCAGACACTTTTGTATTTTTAATACTTTACGTGAGCTCTGATGTTTTGTACCAGCCCAACTTTGCCTCACGGTTTTAACGGTGTCAATCTCTCCCACTCAAAACCTGTCGCGATGACGTAAACAGCTGCATCGCAGATGTTCAGACCTTCTCTTACAGAGTGAGAAATACCAATCACATTACTGGGATACAGAATGACACGTGATTATTTTCTTATTAATGCCTTTGACTGAACTCACACAGCGTCTGCTCCACGAACACTTTAAGACCGTCGCCTCTGTCCTCGTCATCATGTGACACACGTGCACAGCTGTAATATGAACATACACGATGCTCCCAGCTCATCTAAACTGAACTCGAACCTTTAACCAAGCCAAGAAAGGTCAACTGCACGTTAACGTCGAGTGTCCTCCTCTCGACAAATGAAGGGAGGAAGAAAGACGATCCAAACACCGGCGTGAAGCACATAGAGTCAAGGTGGCTCTGTGGTTTTATTTTGAAAGGTCAGGCTCTGCTGAAACATCCTCACAGCTGTTTTGTTCCTCAGCTTCTCTGACTTGACATTAGCTTCCACATCAAAGTCCGATGTTTTTAACCGTTTATTGGTCCAAACTGCTTCTTCACGCAAGTCGAGGTAGATTTATCATCTCTCCAGACATCCCAGAGTAACTGTTAACTCTTAAATAAGCCATAAATTACATGTGAAGCCTGTTGAGAGTGTAAATGTGAGAAGTCCAGGCTTCCAACCCAAGTTTACCTGCATGAGCTCCTGCTTCTCCTTCTCCCCGGAGCTGATGGCGTCGCGGATGGAGCGCACCTCGCTGAGGATGGCCTGGGCCTCCTGCAGTCTGTAACCGGACGGGCTGTTGGACACCTTCTGGTCGATCCTGGAGGAGGAGGAGAAAGAGGAGGAGGTGGTCAGTTATGATTCAGATTGAAAACCATGTGAGCAGATGTTTGTTCACTTAGCAGCGCTCTGATACAGGGACAGGAAGCTGCTCAGCGTGCGCACGTCACTCGGCGCTCTTCTCACCTTCGTGGTTTCCAGTAAAAGCGCGTCGTTCAACATTTATCGGCTCTGACTTTTTACTCTTTGTGGCGGAGCGATATACATCAAGTGCAAATGTCAGGGACGAGGTTTGGATTCCACTCATGACTGTAAATCGAGCTCCGACGAACCGAGCTTTGATTTTTCCCCCAGTTTCGGGTACGTCGCGCCCCACAGGTGACCTCAAATTAGTCAGCACTGAGGAAGCCGACAGGGCCGTGTTCCGACATTAAATCGGAATAATTGTGTGAAAATACGGTCAGGATGTTTTCCCACAGCCGTCCTTTCTCACGGGCATCACAAGCAGCGAATCAAACACATCCTTACTGCCCTGCAAAAAATATCATTTACTACTTCATAAATGTGTGACAGTCTTGTATAATTTAGATGGATTTATGAATCCCACGCCTTGTTCCAGATTAAAAGACTCTTCCTCAGATGGAAACAGCTTTACTGGTGAACTCATAACTCTGTCACTGGTATGAATGAGTCACCAGTTTATCAGCTAACGTGTCGTCAGGCTGTTGGTTACATCAGACCCTCTGCAGGAAATGGTGTGCGGTTTAGGCGCAGGAGCGACCTGGAGTCGGCGAACGCACCGGACAGACACGCACGCACCTCCGGTGGCCGGTCTCTGAATCGCTCAGGGAGGCGGTTGAGGTTTAAGTTTAGGCTCGCTGGATTTTTATTTGTTTTTGTTTGTTTTTGCTGTGAAACAGCTGATAGGACAGATGTTTTCAGGACGTGAGTGAGTGTTTAATCCCTCCTCTAATCAGCTCACAGACCTTTCAAATATGATGGATGATTTATTCTATTTTTTAATGAGAAATTAAAAATTAAATAAAAATAACACAACACGCTCAGTCATGGTTGATATTTTAAAAACCAAGCAGTCAGTCAAACGTGTCAGTAATTCCAACTCTCACTACGATGAGGGTTGACTGTTTGTTCAGGTAAGACGCAGGATCCCGGTCACGGCTGCGAGTGCACCGGGGCCGTGCTCGGAGGCGGCGGCAGCAGCCGTGTAAAGCCCGTCATCGGTAAGTCATGCATGCATCTGAACAACCGGCCCGTCCACATTCTTCAGAGAGGGAAGAGGGGAGGGAGGATCGGACCGAGAGGGAGGGAGCGAGCGACAAAACAAGGTAGAGCAGGAATGAGGAAGCGAGCAGGGAGGGAGGCACTGTCTGTAACAGGCCGAGGGGACGAGTAATCCTCTGAAATCCCTCTCAAACATGGACTCTTGTTCACTGAGAGCAGCGCTTCAGATCTAAATGTGCACACACACACACACACACACACACACACACACACACACACACACACACACATAATATATACTGGAGAGGAGTGTTTGCTGAAGTGGGAGGTGTTTTTATGGTCGAGGGAGGTCACCTGGACCTGGTCATCAGCAGCTCCTGCTCCTGTTTGGGTAAACACGCGTGACACCTGTGACCTCAGGGACATGTTTGGCCTCAGACTCACGTTCACACTGAAACTCGCCGCTCAGCCTCACAAACCCGCCTTCGCTGCAACTTTAAGGCTGATTTACGCTCACGAGCATGTTTGACCCCCGAGTCCTGCCTGTCAGGCGAGTGCGGGCAGCTCATGAAAATCACTGTGTTTGGTAAGTAGTATAGTATATAGCACATACACACCTCACATTCACACTCTACACATGTAACTCCTGCCAGTGAAAATACAGCAGACGTATCTGTCGACCAGTCTCACTACAGCGATAAATTAATCAGCTGTAATCTTTAGGCTCCACTTATAATATCAAATATAACAACACGTACTTCAATTTACTGAACAGCCATTTATCAATAAACTGAATACATGTATTCATATTAATCGCCTAATTTATTTGGACTATTCTCCTTTCAGCTCAGTGTGAAGCTGAACCATCGACAAACGTTTAAATTAATCTGCGTCTAATTTACAATCGCAGGCACATCTGCGAGGTTTCCCTCCATGATAACAGATTATATGATAATCCTCTATGAAAGCAGGGTTGTTGAGTGCCTGTCACATCAGTCCTGCCACTTTATCTCAGCCAGTCTCTGTATTATGACAGACCGGATCGAAGAGCGGTCGCAGACCTGCTGCCGTCTATAACATCCCGGACTTCATTGCATACGATGTCTGTGGTCCTGAGTGTGCCTGAAGTGTTCAGACAAGCTCTTGTCTGCTTAAAAAAAAAATGTGATTTCACGTCAAAATGATCCTAGTCCAGTGTTTTTCTCTTTTAATCGTCCAGACTTGTGTGTAATGTTGGTATTTGATGGGACAGCCTGGTTGTTGGATTTGGGGTGAATACTTTACAGCGTATTTGGTTACATTACTTGTACCTGCTTGGATTTGATGCATTTATACGTTAGAGCTTCTGCAGGAGCTGCAGATGGATCTGAATCTGCTGCGAGGCCTCGTTTCCCTTTTTCAAAGCGCGGTCCAAAGAACGAAGCTAAAGTCCCGGGAAGCCTGCGTTGACTTTTGGGTTTATATTTTTCCCTCTTTTTCTGCTCGTAAACTTTTACTCTCGCAGTGAAACCTTATCAGGAGTCGAGCGTGTGGCTGCATTCCAGTCTGAGCTCGTTCGTGTTTCTGCGAGGGGGGGGGGATTCACTGTCTGGACGCCGTCTGCGTAGCGAGTGGAGCGGAGCGGGAGGGGAAAGTCACGGAGGAATGCCGTCCGACCGCTCGCTCTTTAATCCTCCTGACACTCTCACTGTGCCGTGTGGGGCAAGACAAACAGACCCAACATTCCACACACAGAGGGAAAAAACCTCAGCCACTTTAAGTTCATATTCAGAGGGGTGGAAGCAGGTCAGAGAGGCGAGCGCGCCCTCTCACATCTGCATTGCTCCTGATAGAGTTTAACGATCAGAAGGAATGTGCGATAACAACGAGGCGATAAGCGGCGGCTCATTTACACCACTTCAATCTCCGCTTTCACATTTACAGTTAGAGACACACACACACACACACACACACACACACACACACACACACACACACACACACACAGGGGCAAATTCCAAACACATCGCTTCAGTGTGATGCAGATAACAGACGAGGAGAGCACGGCGACGATAACAGTCGGAATCTGAGAGGTTTAATTCTCATGAATTCATGTGACGTGTTTTTCTGATTCTCCTGATCTCAGCTAGAAGACGCTTCCTGTTCACCTGTGTGAGTGATCATGTGACCGTCTGATTCTGATTTTTTTTTCTTAGCGTGATCTCTTGATGTGGACTCAACTTTCAATCTAACAACTGTGACTATCAGCGTACACAAACAAACATCAGCTATTCTTCAAAATAAAAGAAATGATTAAACTTCAGTTTCCCTCAAACTACTGAAAACAAACACCACCTTTACCTGACACACGCAAAGCTTGTGTGGCACTAACTAAAGATGTTTTGTTTTATTTATTTATTTTTATTGTTGCCCGTTTTGTTTTCTTGCCATAGCTCGAGTGCTTCGAATGATAAAATTTTAATTTCAGACACTTGAACTGTTATTACTGCATAACAGTTTTTTTCCATCCATCGTGAAGCTTTTCCTCCCGGACCAGACATTTGTTAGTGTTGGATTTTTGAATGTTCTGGAATAAAAAACAGACGGTGGTTTCCTCTGGATGAGGAACAGGAAGAAAGCAATCTTTAGCCCTGATAATCTGGGATCTACAGTAACCTGTGGTGAACGTAGAGTGGTTTTTATGATAACCTGGTGTAATATTCAAAACTGCACCACAAAAAAGAAAAAACCCTCCAGATTTCATCAAACAGGAATATTAATCCCGTGTTTGTTTGTGTTCCCGAAACGTCAACAAGAAGAGCTCGAGAACGACTTTTCTTCTGTCACAGAATCTAAAATCCTTCTTTTATTCCTCGTTCTGTGCCCGGGACGTCACACCGGCTCTGACCAACACAAACATGACCGCGCTTGATTTTCAGCCACAGCATCGGTAAACTTCCTCTTCGGCTGGCATGTCGATGCGAACCCAAAATGAAAAAGTGAAAACCTTCCCAACAAACTAATATCGGAACAGCTGAGCATTAATCTTTAGGACGTGGCTGCAGATTGTGTCTGCGGGTGGAATTAATCTACCTGTCTGCCCTTTAAACTGAGCTGTGAGACTGAGGGAAGGTCACACAAACACTTTCTAATCACGTCAGATTCTGACCGCCACACTAATTAAATAAGGAGCCGAAAAAAGTGAGGACCGAATCCCCCAGCCGGCTGCTCACGAGCACGTCTGTCAGCGCTGCCCTTCAGTGAGGAGGACGGACTCGCTTCGCACCCCTCTGGACTCTAGCAAGATAACCGAGGTAACGCAGCAGGACGGACGATGACACGGGAAACTTCAAAACTCACTGTTTGAGCGTCTCGAAGCCTTGCTCTTTGTACAGCAGCTCCTGCTTCATACAGGCCAGGTCCCGCTTCAGTTTGTTCACCTGAGAAGAGGCAGAGGCAGGGTGAGGGTTAGAAACCAAACCTCCAGGACCAAAGACTTACATCTCTAAAAGTGGGTCACAAATATAGAGTTTAATTCTTGAAGCAAAGGCTCTATGCTTCCCAGGAGCAGCTGAGCTCTGTATGTTACCCTACAGGTGTTTAAACAAAACATTTCACAGTTTTTTCTACTCTCAGATCTGTATGATGTCACAGAGAGGGGCTCTCTCTTTATGAGGGGCAACCAATCAGAAGAACGTTGGCTTAAAAGTAGTTGGAGTGAAGGCGACATGGTTTGTATCAAAGTGAGCCCAGTATCAGACAAATAAGGATTATTCTGAACTGTGAATCATCCAAAGCGGCTCTAAAAGAGTCCAAAACATCTCACAAGGAAAGAATGAGTTTGGTATGTGGTCGTGCCGCTTTGCACCAATTAAAATGCTGACGATGTGGGGGGGTGTGGCCAGAGTTCGACTCAGGTGACTCTTCAGGTGCATATTTGATCCACAGCCAGGAGGTGTGTGTGTGTGACGCTCTTTGTTTTTCCCCTTTCAAGATGAACAACAGCAGGGTTTGCACCAGCCCAGAAGGCCAGAAAGCTCAACACCCCCACCCTGCAGCGAAGCGTCCTAACAGCCCGCAGTGCCCGCCGGCTGTTAATGTGTTAACTGTTCACTAATCAAAGCAGGTGGGTCGTCCTCTGCTGTAGGTAAATGTGACTCCGTGCTCTCCTGCACCTTATTTTCCTAATGTTTGTTTACATGCCTGCAGGCTCAGCTAATGTTACGCCTCCTATTTGGACGGAGGTGGTCTTACCCGACTTTTGGCCGTGGCTATCTCTGCTTTGAGGATGTCCGGGTCATATTTGCTGGAAGAGGACGATCTGGAATTCACTGTGGGAAAAACGGGACAATGACAGAGACGTCAAAGAAGCTCGAGTGATTTTCAGCTTCACTCTGAGGCCGAAGCATTTGGTACAGCCTCAGTGAGGAAATGTGAATAAAGCTGCTGTTAGTTAGTAAACAAAACCCTCTGATTTAGTTTTTAACAGAAAAGCTGAAACCCCCCCAAAAATCTAGAAATACAAAAAAATATATCTTTTTTTTTAAAAATGTGACAATGTACAGATTAATAAAAACTTTATTTTACTCTTTTTACTTTTATTGAACTATATTTATTAAATATTTGTATTTTTATTCTGAATTTTATTTTTAATAGTTTTTTAATTATTTATTTATTTATTTTATGTTTCTATATTCTTTTTATTATTTCCTTGTACTGATTACTGTTTTTGAAACTTTTCTCATGATCACAACATGTATGAATGAATGATTAGTGTTGTCACTGTCACACTATGTGATGCTTTAAACCAGCAGAATTCTTCCTCCTGCTCTCACATCAGTGTCGTCTGCAGACATCGGTCACAGACTCCTGCTGACCTCCTCTGACCGTCACCATCGCAAACACAAAGCGGCTCAGAGCTGATCTCTGATGTAAAATCAGACAGACGGAGGTTTTTGATTTCGGCCGTCACTCACAGCTCGTCTGCGACGTGGACTTGTCCCTCCACGCGTCGTTGAGTTGGCGGTACTCCTGCTGTGCCAGGCGGAGCCTCTGCTCCTTCACCTGGTAGATCTCCTTCTGGGCGCTGAGCGCATCACTGGCCACGGCCAGGTAGTCCCGCAGCATGGCCTCCTGCTCCCGCTGCCACTGGGCCCGCGGGTCCTCCAGCTGGGTGCTCTCTGGAGGAAAACACGATGAAGAGGAAACATGAGCAGGAGTTCAAAGGTTGGAAGAGGCACAAAGCTTAAAAACCTTTTTTGGCTTTCTTTTGATGCAATAGAGGAACTGATCACACCAACAGAACAGAAAAGACTGTTTCACTATAAGTTAGGACAGTGTAATTCAGCAATGTCCCATAAACCTGCCGGTCCTTTGCTTCATGAAGCTGAGCGGCCTCCAAGCCTGAGTGAGGGGCTGATTGGTGCCTCATCTCATTCACAGAGGAGGGAGAAACAGGATGATGAGGAGAGAAACTCACTGGTGTTGTGGTCGACATAGTACGCTCCGACGACGGGGTCGTACGCCTCCTCCCAGCCAACCGGCAGCTCGTCCCCGATGCAGTCGGCGAACGTCAGAGGCTTCGTCTGCCTGAGAAACAGAAAAACAGAAAACAGAGTCAAGAGCACAGAAACCTCTTCATCACTCCTCATCATCAGGGCTGTCACAGATCAGGATGCAGAGGAGCACACATGTGTCTTACTCGCCTGTTTACACGAGTTTTACGTGTTTTTGTGTTGGCCGCTCGATGTTTAAGCTCGAGTCCATTAAAGCTGTTTATTTGCAAACGCGTCAAATCAAACCTAAACATTCAAACCCTGCTGAATGAATCCACTCAAAACACGGTTTTTATGCCCACTCGCTCTCTGTGTGAAAGCTTCTTCAGCAGCAGCAGGAGGAGGAGGGGGATAGGAGAAAGGCTGGGTGTGTAGGGGGGTTGTCCCTGTCGCTCATCACAATAGGAGGAAACGAACCCGCCACATTCCACAGGCGGTGGTGACGTATCGCCTGGAGGTTTCCGGGGCAACCTCTCGACCTTAAAGCGCCTTGGCTGACATTAAATATTAAAAATCCCACGTGGACTCATAACAACCATGTTACTGTGTCATATTCTCCACTTCACAGTCCTGCTGTGCATGAACTGATCTCAGGACATCAACCAGAGGAGTGCTGTGACTTTTTTATTAAATGCCCACTGAAGACCTGCTTTATTTTCTATATTATTCTTACACGACATCTTTAGAAAGCGATTTATAATTTAATTTTGAAATGATATTAAATATATGGAAACAGATGGAAATGAATCATGCGCCTCCGTCTGGGCTGTATTTGTAGCTATAGCTTTGTCAGCTCGTCCCCTGCTCTCGGCCTCGGTGTGTGTGCACCTCCTCGCACACAGAGTGGAGCAGACTCGTCTTCAAAGTAAAAGTCGTGCTTTACTGCTGAAACTGACACATTTCAAAAAGCCGCAACTTGAAGGTCTCCATTTACAGTTTGCATCACTCTTAGTTCACAACTGCTTCATAAGCGGTAACCTGCTAGTGAGCAAGGCACAGAGGTCTTTGTCGCAGTGCGTGTACCTCTATCTGATCATGTTTCCTCCAGAAACCGCTCGACAACCATTTTTGATCGTTGCCTCACCAAATGGTTGCTAAGCGCTCACTGTGTGGCTAAAGTTTCTACTTCCCGTGTCCGTGAGTCTGTGAGGGTCCGAGTGATGTAAATTTGACCATCAGACGGCGGGGTTTACATGGATGCCATGTGCCTGTTTTTGGTGGTCGCGCACACTCGTCCACAGGCAGAGTTCACAGAAGTACAACCGGAATGACCGAGTGTAATCAAGGCTGTAATGACAACTTCTAACTTAAGTGCAACAAAAGCTTCCAAACAAGTGTTGCACCACATATAAGAGCTCAAGCGAGCGGGACAGAAGCCGAGAGTCAGCTGAGATTTTCAGTCACGTCAACACGCTCAAAAAGTAAAAGCTGCTGAGTGAAAAGTTCACACTGCTCGTCCTTTTAATGCCAACTTCCTCCGTCCTGTTTCAGATCTCCTGCTGCTGACGTAAGCTGAACAGATCCCCACCCGATCCAGCTGGAGTCAGAACCCAAACACTGGATCGTGTCCACAGCTTCTGTTTCTTTGTACTAACAATACTGATCTTTTTATATATAATTCACAATGTTCACCACGTTTGGTGAATGGATAACTAAAAGTGAATAATCTCAAAGCATAGAGTAAACTGAATATTAATCTGTTTTTTTATGGTTTATATTTTCACATGTGTTTACATGTTAGCCACAACTTAAAGTGAGTTTCACCCTCCTGGCTCACGTCACCCAAACATGAGAAGCTGAAGATCCATATCCATAAATGATCCTGCCCCTCGTTTTCCTCACTTTACCAGGGAAACTACAAAGGTTTCGTTTTGTTTAGATACGGAAAGTCAAACACATCATCACAGTCTGCCAATTATCAGTCGACAAAAAGCCAAAAAGCCTGTGTGGGTGTGTTCGTGTGTTTGATAAAAGCATTTGGATGTGTCAGTGTGCTAAGCTTTGTCCAGACAAACACACAGATGTATGAAATCCGCCCTCGCTGATTCCGAGGCTCGTCTCTGGCGTTTCTTCTCAGCGTTCCCTCGTTATGTCGTGACTGCAGATAAACTCGGAGTTGGCTCACTGCTGACGGCAGAAACTGAACTGGGTCCTTTTTCAGCTGATGAATAATGAAAGGGGCCCGGAGAAGACCCCCTCAGCTAAGCTCTAAATTTAGCCGGGGAAGACGGAGAGGCTGCTGATCCCAGAGAGGGCCGGCTGTCCGGCCGGCGGGTAGCTCGGGTATCCCATTATTTGATTCCTCTCTCTCTCCCTGTTTTCTCCCACTGGCTAAATCCTATCCTCTGACCATCGAGTCGAGGGGAGTCGCTGACATAAACCCGTCGCTCTCCGTCACAGTTTCCCCTCACAGCAGAGGACCAGCTGGCAGCGGCGGCAACGGCCTTCGTTTCACTGTCAGTCAATCAAATGGTGCTTGTAGTGCTTCTCGCATGCTCCACTGCATCAGCGCTCAAACTGCCTGCAACGGCCGAGGGAGCAGATCAAAAACACGCCACAGTGAGCGTAAACAAGCGTGCCGATAATACCTCAACAATGAGACGTGTTCAGTCACGTGCTGTTTGGACCGTTAGTGTCCAAAATCAACAAAATCTAATTCCAGCACACAGTAAGAAGTCCTTACACGCCACAGCGTGAAGGTGAACACCTCGGGTACGTGTTTTTACTTTAGATGACAGGAAAATTAAAAAAGGCAACTTTCTCCTGACTGGGATCCCCAAAATGACCATATTAGGGATATCCTCTCTCTATGACATCATACAGATCCAAGAGTAGAAAAAAAATTGTCTGAAGCGGATTGTTTCGATCAGGCTCGCAGGGGCCTGGAGCTGGAAGAGGAAACCTGTTGTCACACAGCTCACCTGCAGAGCTGCCAGTCATCCATGTGGACTGACAGCATGCAGCCTGTTGATCGGTCTGCATGCTGGTTTCTACTTCAGGCCAGTCGAGCATTACTGAGCTAAATACCCATTTACAGGGCCCTTCTGAGCGTGGAAATCACGCAAGATTACACATTCAATGCACTGCTGCCATTAGAGAAGCAGTAAACTGTTATTTTCTTTGCACTTACAGATTTTAAAACTACATCCTGTGAGTCTGGGCGTAAGCGGCAGGATTCAGAGGGGATAATGCTGGAGTCGCTTGCCCCACTACAAAAAAAAGAAGTGTTAAATGCACCAATTACAGGACTTTTAGCGTGACATGAAAGGCTGCACATTTTTGAGCTCACATGAGACTCAAAGAAGAAGCAAAAAAGTCATTCTGGTGACGTTCTGGTCAAAAATGAATTTGCAGTCTAACAAAAGTGGTTGAAAACCTGATACGAGTACGTACACCCCCCCACGCTCAGGTTTCACATACCAAGGTAAACACTGAGCCGAGCCTTGGCGCTCTGATGTAAACTGACAAAACGAGTGGCAGAGTGCAAACACGCAGGGCGGCCAGCTGCATAGCTGAGCGGTGAGTCAGGCGGCGTGCAAATTCCTCAGGTTGAGTTATGAGGCTTCAAACCAGTTCATAGCTGCTCAAGGTCCAACCGTAAAACACCCTCACCACACCACAGCCATAAAGCTTCACCGACAGATAACCGGTGGATTCATTACCGAGAGGGCCTGCCCCGTGTCACCCACCTCATACCTGTGTTATCTGACCAATAACATTCCTTTGGTCTGATGACACACGTTCAGGGCCAGCAGCAGAGACCTGACGCGGCAGTCTGGACAGTTTATAAGAACTTTTCTCATTCTTTGAGTCTCGCGGTGTAAAACCTCCCGCTAAGAGCAAGGAAACCTTCGACTGTACAAGAAGAAGAGCAGATGATACATTTGAATTTAGACTCAACATCTCCATCATCCAAACCTGTACGCCGTCTAAAGCTGCAGACTTCGGGCTGTGGACGCCGGTGCCCTCGATAGATGGGTTTCGCTTCCCAACAGATGACCCAGTTTTGTGAAAAAAGCATTTTTGCTTTTAAAGGTCAGTGAAATGGTAAATGGCCTGTGTTTGTATAGCACTTTACTAGTCCCTAAGGACCCCAAAGCGCTTTACACATCCAGTCATCCACCCATTCACACACACATTCACACACAGGTGATGGCAAGCTACATTGTAGCCACAGCCACCCTAAGGCGCACTGACAGAGGCGAGGCTGCCGGACACTGGGGCCACCAGGCCCTCTGACCACCACCAGTAGGCAAAGTGTCTTGCCCAAGGACACAATGACCGAGACTGTCCAAGCCGGGGCTCGAAGCGGCAACCTTCCGATTACAAGACGAACTGCCAACTCTTGAGCCACAAAAACCTGTGTCGACCAGTTTACCGCCCCAGAAAAGCAGGTGCTGCGTTAAACTTTGGGCGTCTGCAGAACTTTAAAGACCCGAGGTCTGCATCGTCCAAACTCTGACCTCATCGTGTCCTTCAAGGTACAGGGCTCGCAAAATTTCAAAATCCCTGGTAGCCCTTCGGGCAGGGACTCTTCAGTTTTTGGTAGCCCAAAATAAATTTAAGTAGCCCGAATAAAAAAGGGAGCAATTTTTTTATGTTTTGTTTCCTGTTTTGTTTCTGTTACAATATTAAATTTAATGTATAATATTGTAACGGAAACAAAACATTAATTATAAAATTGTTGAAACACAAATTACAACATTGTATAAAAATTACAATCATCAACTCAAATACTTGAATCTAATTGAACAGAAATTTCTATGAACTTGTAAGAACTGTGTAGAACATGAATCAGTCTGTGTCAGGTCCTGAATTTGAAATTTCCACTGAAGTCACAGGTAAGAGGCAAGTGGAACCAAGATCTAGGCCATTTGCTTTTTGAAGTTTGCAAAGACTGCTAAATTTTGCCAATGGTAGTTCACTCTTTGCAACACAGTACGCTGTTCTAAACAGATTTTTCAGGTTGATTTTAGTATGTTATTTGCAGACTGAGCAATAATGCATTTCTTGCATTTCTCATGGGTTCTAATGGGGCCTTTCTTAAAATTACTGGTCCCAGTAACAAAGGCGCTTGTCGACTCAGAAATCGAGGGAAACCAACAACACACCCGGCAGAACATTATGTTATTTACACGGGTGCACATAAGTGGTCCGTGATATGCGCATTCGCTGTCAAAATAAAAGACGCGCACATTCTGCACCACATCTCTGTGCGTTCATCGTTTGTTTGAAGCCAGCTCACCTCCTGCAACCACTTTTCCGAGAATACGCGCTTCTTTTGTGGTTCGGACTCCTTCTGACATTTCTTTGGAGGTGGAGGAACACCAAAGTAATTGCTTCTTAGACATCTTTAAGAGTTCTAAACAAATGTCTGTCCTCCTCCAGAAAATCTTATGTACGCAAACATCTTGTGCGCGTTAATTATTTTGACAGCGAATGCGCACCTGCGGACCACTTATGTGCAGCCCTGGTTATTTAGCTTGTCATATTGCAGCCACAGAAATTCTTTTGTCCATGAAACCATAAAGCTGCACTTTCTTTTTCCCTCATAGTCTGATTTGTCATAACTTTTCCGTTTTGTGGTAGGCTTTTCTTTGGCTGTCACTTCTTCACCCTGACCTGTCTTATTTGGCTCAGCAGAGCTAAAATATATATCCTGCTGCTTTTACACACGTACTTACATAACGCTGAGCGATTCTCTGCGCGATCAACCTCTCGCATGTTTAAACTTGCTGTGGGAGATTTCACTTGTCATGTTCGCATAGTAAGCTAACGATTGATAAGACGATGTCAGAGGAATTGGTGCGCAAATTATCGTCACTCACCAATCAGTGCTGCCGCTCTCTACACACAGTTCGCGCGATTGCAAAGTGAAAGCAAAAAACAAGCGCAAATTCAAACGCGATTTCAATATGTCACATATTGACAGTGGCTCATCGATGCCAGTGACATAATTACCCAGCTACATGTCCGAAAGAATGCAAAAGCATTGACATATATTTGTCCTTCCTATAGCCCGACGGGCAGGGCTGAGATAGATTTTGGTAGCCCGACTGGAAAAATCGCTAGCCCCAGGACGTCGGGCTAGCGATTTTGCGAGCCCTGAGGTACTCAAACTGATTAAAAACCATTTCTTTACAAAGGAAAGCAACATAATTCAAAATGAATCAAACGACATCCAAACATATTTCAGCGTGGTTTGAATCCACGAGGACAAAATGACACAAGTGGAACCACATCTGTGTTTTTAACCCCGTAAGACACTCAACATCCCGGGAACACTGAGCCGCTTTAACGTCACCCAACATCAGCTGCAGATGTTTTTTTATACATTAAAACAGCCATCTTTATTATATTTCCCTTTAGAGAGTCATTTATTATATTACAGTCACATTTTACTGTATTTTTAGCGTTTTACTTATTTATTCCATTTATTTGACCTCTAAATGGAGTAAAACTACTAACGATCACTCAAAAATGATTATTTTTTGCATTTTTTTAATCCAATTGATTCATTTTGTCTTCTGAGTTATTCCCATTTTAATTATTTCAACTTAATTCATTCTTCTCAAGCCATAGTTTTGTTATTAGTTGGATATATGCTGCATATGTAAATGTATCTTAAACATTGGGCCATCAGAACATGTGGATTTTGACAGAATTTTCAGCTTTAATGATGACTAAAGACATCACATTGTTAAATGTTGAAAACTGAGATCAGAATCAGGATGAGTGTCCGTGGATGAGGATGAGTTTTCTCGTGTGAATTTGTGTGTTTAGTCTGGGACGTGTTTGTTTATGTTAAAATAAAAATCTAAAACAGAAATCTGGTTCTGTGCTTTTTTACTCGTTTTCTTCCTCTCTTGTTTCTTCCTTTTATTCGGGCTGAAGTTCTGCATAAACCGTTGCATGCTGAGCGAGCTTTAGAGCCCAAGGCCACCATTAAAATGGGACTGCACAACTCACAAATAGATAGCCTTGTTAATTAACAAAGAGCAGTTTTTATAGCTTCAGAATCAGGCTATAACAGAGCAGGAGGAAAGCACAGTGACACAAAATAACAAATACTCCTGCACAGCTGCAGGTGGACTCCATATTCAAAATAAAGAGCATCAGATAAGCTGCCGCTCTCGCTTTAAATAACGAGTGTAAGAAATGCTCCGACTGTGGAAATCAGACTCGCTGTCCGTCTTCATTCCTGACTACAATGGGAGGATTTTCACATGACTGCAGCCTTCAATTCAAACCACCTCATCCCCGAGTTTCCTTTACGAGAAACGATGCTGTAATCCAGAGCAAACATCGATGAGCGTGTGAAACGATATGGGAATGAGGGGGAAACCTGTTCCACGCTGCAGGAGTAAAAACAAACAGCGGAGAGGTCGTCATTCCATTTGTGGGTCAGCCTTTAAGATCACACAGCGCACATTTCTGCTGTCAGGCGAACGCATGTCTGACAGCGGGAAATGTTCCACCTTCGTTTCCTCTCCGTGTGAAGAAGTCAAAACACGTCATCTTCCAGGTGTTTGAACTCATCTCAACAAGCTACACCCAACACACAAACACATCCTGTTCCAAAGTTTCACACCATGAAGCCGGGCCACGCACGAACGCCGCAGGGCCTGAGGGCTCACGCTGGGTCTTTCCCAGAAGCATCAATCAGACACGTTAACCAAAATAAAGCCTTTAAAGCTGCCGCCAAGCTGAAAGTCCCTGAGCCCTCAGTGCCCATGTTACCTACACATGTACACTCGGTACTCATTCAGAGGGTTTGCATATGTTTATTTACTTTTCCCCCAAACTGCTTCTGTATGTTCTCTAAATCTTCCAGGCTTTAAGCTTCTTTCTTTAACTCAAGTCGTCCAAAGTTAATCATGAACAAGACGGAGGCAGGTGAAGGAGAAATCGGGTGACCTCCATCTAAAGAAGAAAGCAGGGGTTTCTAATTATTTCATAACTGCTGTAATTTTACAACATGAATAAAACCAACTCTTTAGACGAAGGAGGAGGAGGAGGAGGAGGAGGAGAAATGGCTCGGTAAAAGCTTTTCTTTCTGCAACAGCCCGACCAAACTAAAACCCTCTCATGCTTTGCTGAATAATAAGTCATGAGAGTCGCTGGTTACGCATTAAAACCAGCACAGAGCGGCGGTTAGATCCCGGTTTACAGTTTGCAGGGCCTCACGCTGCACTTTGACCCCGTGCACCTTGGCAGGCAGTGAAAAGGATTTCGGATGAATCGGGCCTTTTGGTTGGCGGCTCTGCGAGCGCTCGGCCCCTCACGTTGTGTGTTTCAGGAATGCGCCTGTGTTGTTTTTTGTGGGGTTTTTTAAATTCAGGACTTTTGTTTTCTTCTTTCTGCACTTTTAAGACTGTCGAGTGTAAAACAACCAGAGGAGAAATTCTCCAGTCCACCTTAAAACACACCAGCGACTGTGTGTTTGTTATTTCACCAGCAGACCAAATAAGTGAGGCCGACAACCGGCGGTACGCTGACACCTGCAACAAATCCTAACTTACTCTGCTGATTACAGCTCATCTTGTTTTAATACAAACATAAAAACCTGAAGATTAAAAAAATAAATTAAAATAAATTCCCAGGTGGTAACTTCGACCACCTCCCGGCAGTTATTCAGGCAGTTATTTTAAAGACCGTGAGCTGACTTTGCCCCATGTGATCAGTCAGTTAGCTGATTGTTGTTGTTGGTTTTTGTTTTTTTAGCATAACTGCTCAAAAAGACATGGAAGTGTCACCGGATCAGTGTTTCTCATCTCTCTGATCTCTCTCTGAATCCTCCACAAGCCGTCGGGCAGCTACACCGCCCGTGACTAAAGACCTGGGTGGGAAGCTTCACGTCTGCAGAGATCCATCTACAGGACAGGCAGCTAACTGTGGTTACCTCCACCAAGGAAAAGCTTTGAATGAACTCTGATGAGACTCTGTAGGGGTGTCGACTGTGAACAGTCCATTAACACTAACACATCCACGAGGTCTTCATGGTCAACTTCAGGATTTGTTGGTGGAAAAATGGACAAAAAGCCTGATAACATAGAAGCTATGATTCTTCCAGGTGTTCTGTGTCGTGTCACATTTGACCTCCGATCTCCCCTAGAAGGTCATTATTTTGATCTGCAGGTCAAAGTGATAATAATGCTACATAGAGCTCTTTAAAGCTATGTTTTTTACTGCCATTTCTTGGTCTGCTAACATAGAGGCATGAAGTGATTCATGGGGATTCTAAATTATCACCTCACGTTGGACCTCTGACCTCTTCTTCAAGCTCAAATAAGGTCAAACCTCCATGAAATACCATGTCACATTTGACCTCTGACCTCACTTTTATATTTCCCATCTGCCTTTCCTTCAAGTTGACCTCATTGTGTTTTAGAGAAAGTAAGAGAAAGACAGTGAGCTGCTTAGTTGGTGAGAAATAAACTGTAGTACAATAATAATATATCACAAGCAGTGCTGGGCGATATGACGATATATATCGTGTGGACGATAGAAAAGTGTCTATCGTGCCATTTGTCTTCTATCGTTTCTAACCCTAATTTTATAAATTATTACATAAAATATATCATTAACCCTTTACAACCGGTCGGAGCAGGCACGCTCCGTTTTGCCTAACTATTTTTAAATCCCTGTAGAACTGGAACCACGTAAGGTAGCGCAATAATTTTTTTTGCATATGAAACCGTAGGAGTTGTACTTACATCTTATTCCATTAGCTTGCCCTAGGTCACGGTTTCCTTTGCAAAAATTGCATAAAAAGCACTTCCAGCAACAAAAACATAATATTCCAGAAACACGCTTTGCCGATCCGATCAGCTGTTCATAACACTTCCTATGTTGGAATATAAGTCAGCGCGAACTATCGCATGTCCGCCATTACCTGTCCGAAACCGAAGTGACGTCATTTTCGCGGAAAATGTAGTTTTTTACCTTCAAAGCCTATGTTGGTGTTTGTAAAAGTCATATTTGACTTTATGCTTTTCTGTATCGTTTCTGGGAGGCTTAGAAGTCAAATTACACTGTTGGAAATAGTTTATTTTGATGCACATGGACGTTTTTTTGCAAATTTGCATTATAATATTTATTTTTCATTTTTCCTGTAGTATATAAAAATTAGTGTATCTCAAAAATAAAACTATGAAGACACTCAAAATAAATTTCTCGTGGTTGGAAACTATTTTGTGCAACTTTTTTGTATTTACAGCTTTGAGGGAAAAGCCTCTTAAATTTCTCTAACTAGAAATATATGTAAAAACAAACAAACATATATTGTTGTTTATTGCACTTTTTTGAAATTTATATAGTTAGTATGGACTTAATGCATACATATTATTAAAATTTGGGCTATAACGGTCGTATTGATGTATAGCAACTTGAAATGCTCCCACAAATGGCACTACAGCATGTAAAATGTAAAGATAAGCTCTGGCAGACTTGGTTCTATGGTAGGTCTTAAAGGGTTAAATAGCCTGTGGCAAATATATCAGTGTTGTCTTCTCACTATACATACTCTTAAATTTATGCAAGAGAAAATAAAGTATAAAAAAATGATATTTTTCCCATGAAACTCCGTCTTGTGGTTTTGGTGCTGCTTTACGTGCACCCGGATTTGCGACATGCTTTACGGTAACTCAAAAACAAAGACTGCACCCTCTCCACTCGCTGTTTACAGACTGCATACTTTCCAGATGACCACAGGTCAGCTGGTATATCGTGATATATATCGTTATCGTGATATGAAATAATTCATATCGTGATAAATATTTTTTCCATATCGCCCAGCACTAATCACAAGCTCAGGTTCTTCATGTCCAGTTATTTAAAACTCCATCTTTGTGTAATCAAAGTAAACATCTGTCACGCTGCCCTTCTCTGATTTTTACTGCACAACAAACTTCCCCAAGTTCATTTAAAAAGAACAAAGAAAACAATGTGAATGTGTAAAAAATACAGCGCTGTTCCCTTCAAAGCAAACGCCGCCCACAGAGTGAGAGGGTTGGTGGCAGTGTGCGCTCTCAGAGTGCTTCTTGTTTATTAGCTGTTATTTATTAGGCTGCTATGCGATTGGTTTGGCTTGTTTGTCTGGTTATTTACCTGCAGGACGTCTAAAGATTGCCAGAAAATGTTTTCGAACTGTTTTATTCACCAGAGTTTTTAATGAAACATAGCAGACATTCCTGGAATATCACATGCTTGGAAATTGTGGGAAAAATGTGAAGATTTCTGTTAAATGCGGTAAAACAGACTTCTGACGAATCATGCCTCCATGCAGAGTCAGCCCCTCCCCCCAGAGGCATTTTCTGAGTCCGTTTACTTACAGGAAACTTTATCAGAGGTTTGGAATGATTCTGGGAGTCAAATGTTCTCGATTAAGAAAAACAGGCAGATGTTCTAAAGATGTTCTAAAGAAAATATCACAAACTAATCTGGATGCAGATTATTCTGGACTCAGTTCAGATGGAGTCAAGATGGAATCATCCTCATTTTAATCTGACAGCTGGAAGCACGACCACTTCTCAGGCACAACGTGGTCAAATGAACTCAAAGCGGAGCTCAGCAGCAGTCAGAGGAATACTCTTACTGATGATGATGATGGCCACTGGCTCCTGTATCTTCTGATTTCTTGTAGTTTTAGCTGGAAAATGTGGAAATCAGGAGTCAAACGGAGCGACAAACATAAACCAAACACACTGGGGGGAAAGAATCCAGGTTCTGTCACCCGGAAAAGAAAAAAAAAACACAACCCTTGAGATTTCCAGACATTAGGCATTAAAGGGATTTGGTGTCAAAGTCTGAGGGGTCTTAAGTGACTGGTAAGACTGAAAAATCCAGTGAAAACCCGCCCTCCCCTCTGCGCTGTGGCGATCTGAACATACGAGGCCGTGTCACGCTCGCCTCTTTAAGCCTATTACACTGATGGTTTCTATGAGAGAGGAGAAAAGAACAGGTAACACACCTCCACGCCTGACAGCAGGAATGTAAACGAGCAAACAAGAAAGCACCTCTGGCATCCTGAGCTGTGAGATAACCAAGGTTTTATGACAGGTTAACAAACTGAATGAGGCTTTCTGCTCTGTGACACACTCAGCTCGAGGTTCCCATCCTCAGATTATTCTCGAGAGAAGGAATGATTCCTCACCCAGAGGTAAACTGGTATTTGGAGTGAGTTATTTGGAGGAACAAACCTCACTGGACTGGCTGTTCATTACTGACCCGTTTAATCATTAGCGAGATATCAAAAATTATCTACTACAAACACAAAATGACAAACCATCCAGATGCCAAAAATAATAACGTTGCTAAAAAGTTATTTAAGAGCAGTCTAGGTGGTCTGATTAAACATTAATAAATGAACATGTTCAGGCTGCCAAGAGCTCAAAAATACTTCACTAGCTTCCAGCCGCCTCACTGCAGCAATAAAAGCACCATTACAGGGTAAAAATGAGTTTTCCCATACTTACCAAAGTATATATATATGTACATAAAATGCATTCACTCTAATTTACAGATAATAATTCACACAGGTGATTGGCTTTCACTGCAATTAATTAATTATTGTGCACACCTGTGATGCGGATTCATCAGGTAGCCATTACCTTCTGTTTCACCCACCATGACTCCAGCAGCCACCCATTTCATTCACACCTCAGTCACACCAGCTGGAGACTACCCGGCAACCACCGGTTGCTAGGAAATAACAAGTATTCCACCATCCAGCTGTGAGTGGTTGCTGTGAAACCGACTGGTCAGTGTTTCCCTGGTAACCAGCGGTAGCTAGGGAAAAATAAAGTATTCCCGACCAGTTGGCGAGTAGTTTTGGGAGGTTCTATGCAATTGCTTGGTGGTTAGTTGGTGAATGTTTGCAAATGAGTGGGCGTCCTCCAAGCAAACTGCAGGTGATCAAAGCAAGGTAGCAGAGGTTTGCCGATGGCGGTCTCTAGCCGTTGGTCAGCCACTGGGCAACTCTTTTATTGGAAGGTTCATACCAACTCTCCTCCATCCCCTGCTACCACTGATTTTACTATGATGTCTTATCAAATAACAACCTGCCAGAAAACTGGGAACAAGGTCCCTAAAATCAGGTATTACTGGGGTCAGTGTGACTGGCTTTTACCTGCCACAGTTCCCTAAACAGAAAAGCCTCTTCAGCAGGTTTAAATATTGCACATTAAATCCATATCAAGGTACTTCAGTGCAAACATGGTGTGGAACTCTGTATTGACTTCATGAACAGACAACGATGTTTGGCCTAAAAGGCTCACACCACCTCGTTTACCGCATGAATGGAGCCTTTAACACGGCATGTATTTATCACATGTATGTGTTTTGACTATCTGCCAGAGGTCAAAGGTCGACGGCACCTGTTCTCACGCAGTCCTACCTGTCTCTGGGGTCGATCCAGCTCGTGCACTGGTTAATGTGGTCAATGTAGTAAACTTTGCCATCAAAGTCTCTGGCTTCCTCCCAACCGTCAGGTAGTGGCAACTCCTTCCTCGGCATGTCAGGCGAGTCTCCATGTAATGAACTCCTCTCTACTCAGAATCATCGCGAAGAGATACCATCATCATCACCATCACAGTCAGCCTCTACATCTGCAGTTAGTCCCCAAATTCAGAGTCCGGTTGGATTAGGCCATGGTAACAATCCATAATAATCCTCAGATTAACAATCAGACCCTGAACAGGAGGAGGAGGAGGAGGAGGAGGAGGAAGGGGGTAAAACAAACTGTTTCATCAGGCTGCACTTGTGCAACAATTCATCCCGGTGTGAGAGCCTCAAAGCATCCGTAACGTAAACACAGCAGCTGGAGGAGTGTCCAGGACGGTCTGGAGTTTCCCAGGTCCGCTGGCAAACTTTGAGGCGGCCTGGAAGAACTTTTTCGGGATGATTATCCACGCTCCGCCGAACACGGACGGGGTCCTGCTGCCGCCGGTGGTCTTGCTGCTCGGGTTTAACGGAAACACACGGGGAGCCCAGTAGAAACCTCCAGATTAACAAAGCGCAGACTTAGAAAAGGGTGGAGCAGCAACCAAAACGCCCTCGCGTTCCTTTAAAACACCCCCAAACCCGCAGAGCTGGGGCTCGGCTCCTCTCCGTGCCTACAGGCCACCATGTTTAGCCGCAGTAACCGACGCTAGCCTCCAGCCTGCGGGACAGCGAACAGTCCGCCCGCCGCTTGGAGAAAGGAGAAAAGTACCGGGAGAATCCACAGCCGTTAAAATCCGCTAAATAGCCGAAGAACTTCTTTGTTATCCCGTAAAAATCCTCCGGTGAAAGCCGGGCAGAGGGAGGCTGCAGCAGCGGCAGCGGCGGCGGTAAAGTCTTCTTCGGTCCCGATGACTTCGCTCGAACCGATCAAGCTAACTGCAGCCACTCAACCCGATTTCCGGTTTCAAAATAAAACATTTGTTGACAAACTCCAGGAAACAAAATAAGACTTCCGGACAAAACAATATCCGAAAAGTACTTTTACTGATCCCATGAGGGAAATTATTGTTTTAAAGCAGGAGGAAGAAGAATAAAATATACAGGGTTCTATGAATAACACAACATAGTAAAAGGCCTATAGCGATGGTAAAAATTAAATGTAAATACTTTTGGTTATTGTATTGAAATATCACTAAAATTAACAAAATCTATGTTAAAAAAAAAAAGAGAATGTTGTAGTGAACTATAGCTAAACGTTAGTTAAAAAGGTTATAACTGAAAAAGTCAAGACTAGGTGTGAGTTAAGTTAGTAACAAACAAGATTAAAATTCACTAAGAATAAAGACTTGCCTTTAGTGTGGAAAGAACTTACAATAAAACCTACAGTAAAATAGAAATGCACACGTGGCGTGTTTTTATTCAAACAGCTGTTCCGACTTTCCAAAATCTTGCTCCTGACAAACAACTTTCATAATTAAAAATAATAATCAAACATCCACCTGAAACTAGCAAAACTAGCAAATCTACTCTGTAAAGTGAATCAAAGTGAATTATTTTGAAAGCAAAAACTTCAAAAACAAAAATTTCAAATCTCAGTAACTCTGTTTTCATTAAATTATTTTTATTTTTATGGAAGCATTTCTGTTCTACCTTAATTTAATATTTAAATGCAAATTATGCATTTATGCATATTCTATAGTTTGTGGTATAATTTTATTTATGATTTATACTTTTATTCTACTACAACAGTAAGAATCCATTCAGAATTTTGAAAAAAAGTCCTTATCTTAACCTATTTCATTTTAGATTTTTTATTATATGGATATTTATGGATTATTATTTATTATTACTATATTAATAGTAACAATAACTATTATTATTATTGGTAAATTTTAACCGTTATATTTTGGCTGTTTTGTACTTTTTTAAATTATTTGGTCTAAAAAAATTAAATCAAACAAATAAACAAAACAAAAATACCCAGATAAACTTCCACATTTATAACTTTTATTATTTTTATTGACAGAGAGTTTCATTGTAGGCTGTGAGTTATGGTGATACTTAAAGTTTTGTTCAGTTTTGTGGCTCATTCATTAGTGTTTTATTCATAACGCCTGGTTTTAAATGTTATTCACTTATTTGTTAGCAGATATTTACAGAGTTAAACCTCCCAGCCTGCCCAAACTTTCAAGCCCACAGCGCCCCCTGGAGGTCAATATTCCGCAGTGCTGAATAGGTTGGGAGAAGTGATGGTTATCATCACCTGCAGGTTCTTCCATCGTGCAGATATTTCTTCACACAAGAATCCAACGTCAAGAACAAAGAGTGAAACTGCTTCATAGTGCAGATGTTACCGGCATGGCTGCATTAAGCTTAGGCTGCTGAGGGTTTCCCATGATGCACTGGGTGCATCTTCTTCACTAACTGTGTTTTTATACACCTCTCTACATTTAATCATCAGTTATAATTAATCTCTGGCTCTCTTCCAAAGCATCTCTTTATCCTATCCAGCAGATGGCCCCGCCCCTCCCTGAGCCTGGTTCCGCCCGAGATTTCTTCCTGTTAAAAGGGAGTTTTACCTTCCCACTGTCACCAAAGCGTGTGCTCATAGGAGTCATCTGATTGTTGGGGTTTTCTCAGAATTAAATTGACTTTAACTGAATCTCCAGCTGAAAGGTTCCTCTCTTCTTTAGCCCTGAGAACACGATGTTCACGATTTCCAAACTGAATTTCACGGCAGTGTTTATCTCGCGGCCTTGTTTCTGTTTTTCCTTCACAGAGATTCAAGTGAAACTGAAGGACGCAGTGATGAGCTGCATTCACTGACGTGTTTTTAAGAAATTGATTTCTACCACAGAATCACCACATTTCTGTCTTTGGTGCTGTGCTGCCTGAAGGCCTGAGGCTCACAGCCTGGTTTTTAACCTTGTGTATGAAGATTTCTCTGAATCTTAACGACTTTATGTACCATGAATGAATCATGCACAGTCTTCCACAGAGAGCTGAAACCCTCCCTATATTTATCTGTAAAAACTCTGGGCGAAGCTCTTCTTCATGTCCAATCATGGTTTTAATTCACATCATCAGTTATTTTAATTTTTGTTTGTTTTTAGCATTAAACAAATTAAACAACAGTTTTCTATTGCTTAGCTGTTGCTAAATTCATAATGAACATCATGTGACATTTTTTTTTTTTGGACTATGTCCAATCAAAAGATGTGGATTAATTCATTTGCATATCAATGTTTTATGTTCTGTTTGCAAACAGAGCTGCAGTTCAGTACGCAAATTTTTGAATATTTATATAGCACCAAGCTTTGCACAGTAACATCAATGCCTGCTGTGTTTGACAGTGAAACCCAAACATCCTAACATTTTACAATTCTGATGCCTTCAAGCGCTGTAGGAAAAAGTCCACATTAGCTCCCACTGCACTAATCTGGTCGTCTAAATCACTAGAATGAGCAGATATGACCCAGAACTAGTGCCCTAATACCTGTTACCCATGATTATCATTATTATTATTATCACAGATTTCAGTTCAGTTCAGTTCATTTTTATTTCAAACATATACATTCACCAACATTTCATAATATCATTCCATGCAGTTGTTTGAAAAGGAGTAGGCAGAAGTATATACTTATTTAGACCTACCCCCTTATGTTTACATCTTAATCATTTCCTCATCATCTAAATTTGAACAACAAAAACTTATACAAAGATTTCAACTTAGAACATAACGTCACAAAAAAATATTTTCTCATATTCAACTAAAACTATGTTTAGATTTACTGATTTGCAAAAGAAAATAAACATCACTTTGACTGCTGTCTTGGGTTAATTGCATTTTATTTTTTATTTTATTTTGTATTTTTCATTTTATTTAGTTTTATTTTAAACTGGTTTATATCACTACTGGCCTTTTATAAAGGGGAAAAGGGGAAAACGGCGCTGGTTCTCCATCATTATCCCGGCTGCTGTGTCACTCTTTTGGCACTGCTGTATTCAGGAAGCAGTGAATAAAGCTGTGCCTGCTGTGGGATGCAGGATCAGGCCTCCATGAAGCCTCTGTTACTGTGGAAAAAAAGAAAACGCCCTCACTAACAGACGTGTTTTCAGCTTCAGTGCTTTCTTAATGAAGCACTTTGCTAGATTTGTGCTGCTTTTTCAGGAGGAAATATTCAAACCACTGTACTTCCCTTCATAATTGTTTTATATAAGAGGAATAAAATATCCACTAAATTTGAAGTGAAGCATGAAATATATTTCTTTTTAATGTTATTGTAATTGGTTACAGCAACAGTAAAACCCACAGTGCACTTCACTGTGGGGTACATCACTGTGGGGTACTGCTGCTTTTCTTGTTGCTTGTTTTGCAGAAGACATCTGCAAAACAAGCAAGATGACTGTACATGGAGGAAGACTTTTATTACAGTTTATAAACACCTATCACATATGTAAGGTCATGTTTTTAGAGATGGATTTATGGAGATGACACAGACATTAAGGTTTTGTATTGTTGTTTAAATGTCACTTGATTTAAGCACGTTTTAAAGAGAACACACGGCGGCCTTACACATGTGGAGCTGTGTTCAGGGCTTCATTTTGTTTGGAATAAAACAATTATTTAGGTGCTTAAGGTTGTTCTGTACAGGTCATAACATTAAAAAATGAATAACAGATTTAATTTAATGTTATTTTGACAATATGCATTAAATATGTGTTATTTTTATAATAAATTAAAATTAAAGTATATTTGAATAAAATTAAAAATCTCCACATCACTATAAATGATGAATTCAGTGATAATTATTGCTATTGGGGCGATCGTGGCTCAAGAGTTGGGAGTTCGCCTTGTAATCGGAAGGTTACCGGTTCGAGCCCCGGCTCGGACAGTCTCGGTCGTTGTGTCCTTGGGCAAGACACTTCACCCGTTGCCTACTGGTGGTGGTCAGAGGGCCCGGTGGCGCCGGTGTCTGGCAGCCTCGCCTCTGTCAGTGCGCCCCAGGGTGGCTGTGGCTACAACGTAGCTTGCCATCACCAGTGTGTGGATGTGTGCGTGAATGGGTGAATGACTGGATGTGTAAAGCGCTTTGGGGTCCTTAGGGACCAGAGAAGCGCTATATAAATACAGGCCATTTACCATTTATAATATCAACATTTGTAATATAATTTAATATATTGCTACAATATTGCAATACTTTTTCTGAAATGTTGGAAATAAATGAATACATTTTTTATTAATGAGTTAATTTTAATAAATAAGTTTTACTCTAAAAACAAAAGTAGGAGAGACTGTTTCAATATTGTGCAGTGATTCGATGTTATTAAATCAATATTAATGTAAGAAATTCTACAGCATGATAAGAGTATTTATTCATTTAGTAATTCAGTAAGATTGTTAGAATAAAATGTAAATTTTCTTTATAAATAATTCATAATTAGTGTTTTTAAAGTTTCTTTTTACTATTTTAAAATAATGTTAAAAATTAAATATTAGTATCTGATGTACCAGTATATATACACAAATACTAGCTGTCTACCTTTATATTGGCCTTGGGATTTAAAACAGCTGATAAGTGAAAAAGTAAAGAAGGAATTAAAGAAGAACTTTTAAATCACGTTATGAATGTTTTTTGCTGCATAGTCTGGTTTGTCCACCAGGGGGTGCGCTAGAACTTCTCTGTTTGCAACAGGTGCTTGGAACGTTACAAATACAATAATCAGCTGATCCGAGCAGAATTTGTGTAAATAGTTATCCATGACTTCTAACAAGAAAAGAAGACTCTTTATAAGCTGCACTGTTATCTCATTAATAACACCAAACAACAAAATATGAGTGGAATCTGTTTATGTTTCATGTGTCTAAAAGTCGAAGTCTTCGGCAGATATATTGGAGGCTTAAATCACCAAATATCGGTATCAGTCGGGCTCTCGTACAAATATGCATATTCACAAAATTCAATAATTTTATATTATTATAACGCAATAATAAATAAATGTATCAACGTTAGTAGGCCAGGAACAAATAAAATCATCATATAAATCATTGGATTATGACAGATTAAAAAAGAAAAAAGTACATTTTGTTCTTAATCAGTGATCAAAGTAGTCACAGTGTGCTGACCGTCAGTGTATTAGTTAAACGCGCTTGCACAGAGGAGAGGGGAAATTTCCGAGCTGAGCCTGAACGCAGCATTTTTTCTGCGTCTGGGAACAAAAACATCGGAGCGGCTCGGTCACATGTAGCGCGCCCAGCCGCAGCACGAGCGCGGAGCCGCGAGGAACGAGGAAGTCAGTCGAGCCGTTGGCGTCCAGGAACAAGCAGCAGCGGTGCGTCCGGCTCCCGTCCCCGGCTTCCTCCGCCACCTCACCCGCCACCTATGGTTCTCCTCCGGCACATTTCCATCGCCCTGACCGCCGCCGTGGCTGCCCTCGGCTCCGCGCTCTTCATCGCGCTGAACTACTTCTACAAGAGGCGGATATGGTCCCCGCAGGCGGAGTACTGCACCATCAAAGAGGTGGGAGGGCAGGTTACTCAGGTTACTCACCCTCTGAGTTTGGTCATTTTAGACGTTTAATCGATTTAATTTAAATTTAGCTGAACTGTTTAACTTGGAGAGGAGCGCGTTCAGGGACCTCTGACTGAGGCGAGGAGACGCTGCAGAGTCATTAGAGCTGCTGGAGATGTGCTGATGCTTGGTGGAGATGTGCCGGTGGCATTATGAGAAAACAGAAAGATGAAGAAGAAGAAAAGAAGGAGGTGGTGCTGATAATGAAGCAGTTGCTGATAATTAATGATGAAGGTGGTGGTGATGAAGGTGGTGGTGATGAAGGTGGGGGAATGTAGTGAGCATGATTTGAAGACTTTGATGTAATGCAATTCATTTTATATTAACAGGACAGCATTATGTAACGTGACAGCTCCAGAGGTGCATTGATCGCCCCCTGGTGGGTGGTTGAACGGTAGGTCAAAAGCCCCGCCCCTTCCACATTAGTAGCCATGGACACGAGTGATATTTAAGACATGGGGTCACCCACCCTTGACCGAAGGAAGCTGTTCTACTTCCTGTTAATCCCACTGTACAGAAATGGGGTGCAGTTAAGACAGAGCTTCAGCAGGGGCGACTCGTGAGCTACTCCTCATTAATTATACCGTCACGGAGCTACAGCGATATTTTATCTATGGTGCTTTAATGTATTAGTAAACGAGAGAAATCATCCAGAGATGGAAACTGTTTACATCTTAAACTGGGGCCTCAGGTGGCCATTTGAGGAACTGCAGGTTCGGAAACTTTTGTGCTAGCTTAATTTTTTTAGATTCATGTTTTTTGTTTTTAGGGGGGTTTTTTGGCCAAAGATTTAAAAGTACGCTTAAGTAAATTCTTCTCAGACACGTTTGTTTTCTGATCAGCTTTTTTAACATCCTCATGACCGACGGCTTCTCCAGCTAAACTCAGAGTGATTTCCGTCACCTGTGAAAGAAGCAAAGATTACAGTGATTAGATTTGCTGATTGTGTTCTCAGTTTACAGAGTTCTGATTTACTCAAATCAGAGAAAAAGGACACCACAGTTTCTTAAAGACAAAAACCCCTGAAGTCCTCACAGCTTTTCTTGGGTAAATGACTGACCTAATAACTAAAAAGCTTGCAGACTGTTTCAGTTTTAATTGCTGCTGCTGAAAAGAGGAAAAAGTAGGAAATCATGTTCAAGGTGATGCTGAAGCACCGAGCTTCCTTGTGGGAATATGATTGTTTGTCTCAGCTTCCTGTAGAGAGACAGAAAAACAGAAATGAGGCGGGCAGCGAGCGGAGGGTCTTAATGAATGAGTCTTCACAGCTGCAGCCTGAATCTCTTAATAAAATCTATTTGCATGTTTCTAATCTTGTTTCCTCGATTCAATCAGCAGCAGTCTGTAATGGGCTTAGCCTGCTTTATCTGGCTCAGCCCGTCTTCGGGGGATAATGCCGGCGTCTGCCGGCAGCTCGCCGCAGAGGAGATGTAAATGTTTCAGTCTGGGGATTCGTTCTAATCACATCTCGGGAAAGCGGGGGGGTTGACTAACGGCGTGTTTTTGACCCCGAGGAGTCGCAGCAGGTGGGAGGGCAGCACACGCTCATTTACAGAGCCACAAACAACCACAGGAGTGCTTCGTTTTGTTGTTTCTTTCTCTATTTTGTTGGGTAGACAATGGGTTCATAGGCCTTTATATTAATCCCAGTTTTTCATATTGTCTGTGACTCCTCGGCCTCAACTCTACAGGCACAACAACAGGCACCTTCGTTGTTGTTAAATGTTGCTGTTGGTCCTCTGAGATTTGCTCTGTGTTGACATTATTCATCGTTTGTGCAGTTCTGCCACATTCGCGAGGTGTTCAGGTACAGGCGACTGCGATGGTTCCCAGACTCCACAGAAATGTCCAGCAGTGAAAATGTGACAAACTTATAAGAATATAATCTGTTGTGCACGTACATGACACGTGTTGTCCTTTTGTTATTATAGTTAGCACAACTTTAACTAAACACAACCAGGGTTGTATTGCCTAAACCTAACCGAGTAGTTTCACAACATAAGCCTAACAGAATAATTTTCTTTCCCTAAATGTAACATAATAGCAGTTTTAATTGTCTAAACCTCAGGGAGTAGGTTCACTACTTAAACATAATTAAGTAGTTTCATTATTTAAACCTAACCGGCTAGTTTCGTAACTGAAACCTAACCAGGTTTTAATTGTCTGAACCTGACTACTTTCACTACCTAAACCTAACAGAATACTTTTATTTACCTTAACATAATAGTAGTTTAAATTCTTTAAACTTTAGTAAGTAGCTTTAATTAGTTACTGAAACCTAACGTAATAGTTTTGTCTAAACCTAACCAACTAGTTTCATTACTGAAACCTAACCAGGTTTTAATTGTCTGCACCTGACCAGTTTCACTACCTAAACCTAACAGAATTATTTTCTACTACATAATAGTAGTTTTAATTGTCTGAACTTAAACGAGTAGCTTTAATTAGTTACTGAAACCTATCCAGGGTTTTATTGCCCAAACCTAACAGTGTTTTCATTTGTAGTTTGTAGTTTCCAAACCTTACTGAGTAGTTTTATTCTCAAAGTAAAGCTCATAAGAACACGTAATTTAAGTGTGTAATGCGAGATTAAGGGTAAAAATAATAATACTTGTTGGCCTTAAACGTGAATAATGGGTCCAACAGCCTCCAAATGTGGACTTTATCACCCTTTAAACCAGGAAAATCTCTGTTTTGGGTACACGGTCACAAGTATCTCGATGTGACGCGATTCATGTAAATGTGAGTTAATTCGTTTAGTATTTCACACAGTGACAGGTGTGTCTGCTCGCACACTTTCTGCTTTGTGTCAGGGTGCAGTGGTATGGGAGTTTCATCTTGTCTTAAAATATCGCACCATCATAAGTCAGGGGTGTCAAATTCAGGTTCAGCGAGAGCCACGCTGGGAAATGAGATCCTCACCGAGGCCCAGATACACGTCTACAGGCACGATTTCACTGCACATGTATGTCTCAGCTGCGTTTTCGCCTACAGTTTGGTGAGGATGAAGCCCGCAGCCAGTTCACATCGAGTATATTAGCCTGTGTGACATTTACTCCAGGAATATAATGTGTTCTCACTGCAGTTCCAGAGGAAGGCTGCAGACAGTCAGCTCCCAGCATTCTGTTTCACAGACCTTTATACGACAGCTGCTGCTCGTTTGTGGCCTTTAATAAAACCAGAAATGTCCTGAGGTAAATGCAAAGTTTTTCATCTTGACTTTTGTCCTTGAACGTACTTCCACAGGTCTCACAGAGCCCTTTTCAGGAAGTGTGCCTGTACTATAAGATAAATACATGTAAAGCTCGGCCTTACAGCTCCATCATTGAGACTGGGCTGATTACACATGTTGTGGCGTAGCTGCGTTCTTCTCTTTGGTTCACAGACTTTCTGAAACCTCTGTTCACCGCCGGTGACCCCACATCGTCATCGCTGTGTAGCTTCAAACATCACAGTGAAGACTGTGTGGTTTGAAAACGGGAATTATCTCACTGTAATCGGATATAAGCTCAGTGACGATGCAGGATGCTCTGCCTTCCGTCTCAGCTGAAATCGCCTCTCTCCCGTTTTGTTGCTTTTTGGCTTGAAGATGCTGTAAGTCGGGTCACAGGCTTTCACTGTGTTTTCTCAGAAAGTACATGTGATATGATGTCCATTTCTTTCCATGATATCAGGCCTACCTCCTGTCAGCTGACCATATGTTGACGAAGAGTCTCAGTCTACGAGGTTGTTATTGGTTGGTCACAAACTCAAAAGTCAGGTTTGATTTAATTCACTTTTTCTAAAGCAGCCAGCTTCACAGACTTGGTTCTTTATGGTCAAAGAGGTTAAAACTAAAACCAGCTCTCACTGACTTTATTAACACGTCAGTCAGGAAGTACTCAGCGAATCACAACCTGGCTCACTAACCAAAACCTCTGGTTATCTTTGGACTCTCGACTTCTGGGCGTTGATAACACTGCTCTTAATCAGATAGTGTCCAGAGAGAGCCTTCCTGTCACTTCCTGTTATTCCAGGCAAAGCTCAGACTTCAGTTTGACTTCCATTTCCTGGAAAGGAGGAAGCATTTTTAACCCTCAGTCGATACTTGATGGTACTCGATTGTGTCTTTTTGCCACAAGTTGAAGCTTGTTATTCATAGTCTGGCTGCAGTGAAATCACTGAAGTGGAAGTTGATGCGAGAGAGAGAGGAAGAGCAATCACATGTAATCACAGGAGAAGTTGTGGAACATGAGCGGCCGACGGCATGTGGCGGTGTTAGAGGATGATAGTTCCTTTTGCCTCCTCTCTGAGTAAACCGCAGCTGTACGCTTGCTATTCAGAGCTGCAGGCGAGCTGGCTTTACCGCTCCCTCGGTGGGAAGCTGCTGCGTTGCTGAGCGTCTGCTTCGGTGGAGTGTCCTTAAGAGAGACGTTAAACCTCGGGCAGATCCAGCAGCGCTGATCTGCAGCCGAGCCGGGACTCTTTAACCTCCCCGCGGGGCAGCAAAGCAAAAGAAATCGATTCAGTATCACCAGTTTTTATGAGAAATGTCTGAAGCAACAAGAAAAAGTTTAAAGAGAAAGTAACAGCGGGAGCAGGAGACGATTGAATTGCTGGTTTCACTTAAAGTCGTATTAGATCATTTGAATATGTGTGCAATCCAGGTACGAGCCAATGAGACGATGGAGATGCACGCACGGCTCGTCCTGTTAGGAGCAGCAGCTGCTCTGCAGCCTCAGCAGCTACGGCGAGGCTTCTGCGCTGTCAGGGTTTGAGGTTGATCTCCCAGTGGGCCGACTCAGCCAGAAAAACACGGAGGCGAGCTTCAGAGCTGTCAAAGCGGCCTTGTTTATCTGCTGCTACATTTATCCGGCAGCACCAGGCGGCGATTACAGCCAGAAAGACGTCAGAAGAAACGCAATCCATCTTCAAAATATCCCAGACTCTTCATCTGGCCTGTTTCTGCAGTGCTTGCTGGGTAATTATGAGGTGGTTTCATCTGTTAGGGAATCAAATTAACTGATTCTGAAGGAGTAATTTTAGCACTTGATGATCCATCAACAAAGTGGTATTTTTAATAGGAAGCTGATGCATCTGCACTCTAAAAGGGCTGATATGAATTGGTAATTAACCTCTACAGAGCTGCGGCTGCACATCAGCACACAGCATGAATAAAGACCAACCTTGTGTGACTTTTAAAAAGGAGATGACTGACGTGTGAGGGATCTCAGAGGGGCCATGACGTCCCCGAGCCTCTCAGGCGCTTTCAGAGCGCGCTGACGTTTGAAGCCTTCTCTGAGACTCGCGTTTCTTTATTCCTGCACACGCAGAAGGCTCGCTGAGACAAATCTGCCCTGAAATAAAAGTAATAAAGGGATGCCTGCTCTTTCATTAAAGTATAATATCACGAGTGGTGCCCCTCGAGGTTTGCAGAAGCTGATTCATATTCCTGCACATTATGAGGAGTCTTCAGTACCAAATTCCGAAAAGTCTAATGCATTCAGTTTGATTCGAAGAGGCGACCCGGTGTGAAAAAATACAAACACGAACATCAAGTTAAAATACCTGCTTCTAGCTGAAAGGCAGAAAAGTCAGGTATTCGGTTTGATCCACCCAGAGCTGCGCGATCGTCATTTCATTACTAGGTAATCTGCTTTTGCAGTTTGGCTTTGTCCTTTATTAGGTCCCTGCAGCCAAGGTGAGGTTCTCAAAATGTCCAGAACGGTGAATTAAACATGCTCACCAGCTATCTTTGGACTCTTGACTTTCAGTATCTCAGTATCTGTTAATCAATTCTGAACTCAAAGACTCACTTCGAGCAGAGAGCCTTTTCTGCTGTACTGAAACTGGCAGCAATTCAGTAAATGGAGCTAAATAATCCAACTGTTTCTAGGCAAAAAGCCGGCGTTGTTAGTTTAAACTTAAATTATAGTGCGTGTGAAATAAGATGCAAATAAGATGTAAACAGATATTAAAGTTAAAGCACGACAGAAACATCCTTCCTTCTTGAAAAGCAGCTCATTGTGGTGTTTGAAGGTAGAGCCGGACCAGTTTATCCATTCAGCTGTTTGTATGTATCTGCATTTATAACGGCCGGTACATGAAAATATAACAAGTAAGGCCTTGATTACACTCTGTCATAGGCTCGGAGAGCTGGAGTACTTATTTTTGTTAAACTTCTTTAAGTCTGATTGAAGTCTGTTGCCTGGGACACATGCAAAGCCTGTAGTGAATACAGGCGGACACATGGACATCCTCACAGCACTCACTCACTGTCTGAGGACAAAATTATTCTCACTGGGACCTGAGCAGACTTGAAAGCTTATTCCTGGCTTATAGGAGAGACCAGAGAAACACCCTTCAACCATGTTATGAGTGTTGAGTTTGTTTAGTTTGTCCACTAAAACAACTGATGTTCACTCCTGGAGGTGATAATTTGTTGTAATGTTCTCCTTGATGTCCTTGAAACCAAAAGCTTCTCTAAGATCATCAAACCACCCTCACTCTGTGTTGAATAAGTGATGTGTTTAATCTTTGCCTCAACACAACATTTCCAAGCGTTTGCAAACATTAACAACTCTGCGGTCTGCCTGTAGGAGGAAGAGGAGCGTGGGAAGCGCCAGGTCCTGGTACTCGGTCTGGACGGGGCTGGGAAGAGCAGCATGCTACAGGGGTTGACCCCTGGGGATTCAGCGGCTAAGAGAGGCCGGTGCCGGCCCACCCGCGGCTTCAACTTTATGAGTCTCAACGCCCCCGCCTGTCAGCTCGACTTCCTGGAGAGTAAGGCTTCTTTTATCCGTCCTAATCAAATACTGCTCTGTGTGGAGTCTAGCAGGCATTGATGTTTTATCAAACAGCATGAAATGGAGAAATGGAAAGAGCTTTGGCCCAACTGTTCAGTTCAGTCGGCCATTTGTTTCATTAAAACTGCCTCGAATCAAACAGCTCTGCAGACACACTGTGGAAAACCAGATTCATAAAATGTTAGAATGAAGTTGTGAGAGCTGAGACTCGGTGAATGAAAGTTTTGAATGACTTTTTTAAACATTTGCCAGTTATGGAGATAGTGAGTGTGTGCTAATGTTAGCACATCTCTACCACTTGAAATGTTTAGCTCGTTAGCTTGTTGACGTTTGTTAAGGTAGACCCTTTACTAACCTTTACCACTGTTAGCGTCAGTTAGCACAAGATGATGCTAACAGTAATTAAACATACAGATTAGCATCTTAGATTACAGTCACACAGGCCTAGAGACCAACCATATGGCAGCCACCAGTTGACTGAAAATATATTCACTGTCCAGTTGCTGTTTGTTTGCTGTCCATTCCTGTGAAATCGACCCATAAAGCTCCATCACACAGGCCCAGAGACAGGTCACCGATGCCCTGGCAAAGAGGGTGCTGCACCAAAAACCTCATTGTCATTGCTTTGGTTGCTAGCATGTTGGATAATGTTGGATTCCCTACTCATAGTTGTCTTGATGAAGTACAACCAACCAAAGGCTTTTAGCTTGTTAACATTAGAATATTTCCAAACTTGCAACAAGATGTTCTCAAAAAATAACAAGCAGTGTAAAAGAAATTTAAAACAGAAAAATATGTTCATACAGTTTTATGTTTGGTCCAGAAAATATGAAAACGTGAAGCTGGTAATGTCCATAATTGATTTGCTTTAAGTGCTGGTAAGTAACTCCATTGGCTTTATGTTTGAGTTGAACTTAAAGGGAGATTTGATCTACAACTTCACTTGTTTTTCTTCCCTGAAAGCTCACATCATCCATCACTGCCAACACAAAGGCAATCACAAGGCAGTCTCTGGCAATGGCTCTTGTTATATTATTATTTGTTCAGTGACTGAAACATTCAGTATCAAAGTATCACGAAAGTTAACTGTGACAAAGAAGCCTGGAAAATGTATTTCTGTTTAATTTCACACTATGGTGGTGAAGTTAGATCGCATTACTTTTACTGGCAAGATCAATAAATCCATCACATTAGTGCTCCACAGCACTAAAAATAACATGAATGACTTCGCTTTCCACTGAGCCAACATACGTGGTCAGCCGTGTTTGGCCGATGTATTTACAGGGATGTGTCACACTCTGCGATCGGTGGGCGCCACTAATCTTTTTCTCATCCGCGAAAGTAAGAGCTCCCGCCGCCACCCACACAGTCACAATACTTCAGCAGCTCTGTGCATTAAATGTCTAAAGTGTCTTTGTCTCGGTGACGTTGACTCAGAGGCGTGCTGAGAGGTGAGAAGCAGTACGATGCACGGATCTCTTTATGGAGTCCTCTGGGGAATTATAAATAACAGAACTAACACCAGATCAGATGGAGAAGTAGTTTTAGGCTTTGAGCTGATGATGAGATTTGGTTTTGTGCGAAAGGGAAGTGAAACTGTCAGTGGTGAGGCCCTAAATCCTCAGCTCTTTCCTTCAGCATGGCATGTCCCACTTTACAAGCTTTGAGAAACAAATTGTGTTGCCATGTGGTGAAATTTAATTACTCAAAAAATAGTGTTCGAACAGAGGTAACAAAGGCAAAGAAGCAAAGGAACGAAGAAACAGAGGAGAAGACGATGCAGGCGGAAAATATGAGAGAGCAGACGAAGAAATGAAGTAAAAGCACAGGAAATGAGATTACCCAAAACAAACAGGGATGATGAAGAAGACAGAGGAAGGCAAAGGCATGGAAACTCTGGGAAGACTGAAGTGAGAAAAAATCAAAACAAAAACCAAAATTCAGTTAAAGCACAAGAAATAAAATTCAACAACATCACAAAAACCCGGGACCGTGATACAGATACAGCTGTCTGCGATACATGTGTAACAGATGTAACTCTGACTCTACAGAAATCCTTCAACCAGTCTGATGTCAAAAAAAGAGATAAAGCTGCACGACCTTTAATCGTACCAGAAAATATCCTAGTTTTTTTCCTTATTCTCATATAAAAACATGTTTTAAAAGCTCGGCGTTCACTGATCTAAAACGTTTTTCGTGCACGTGAAATGAACTAAACTGAAACTAAGACCTGAAGCTTAAACTAGTCAAAATCCTTTTTGAAAGTTTTTTACTTTTCATCGTTATTGCACACATCTTCCATTTTAATCATCTTTTCATGACACACATTTAACTCAAGAAGAAAGAACTCTGCTAAAAGACAAAAGCAAGATTTCCGTGTTTACTTTCACGTGCTGTTGCTGTCCTCACTGAACAAATTAATGTGTTTTTGTTCATTACAAGCTTAGAAAATCTTCTGAAATTAGAAAGTGAATAAAAACTGAGAAGCAAGCTGTTGATTGCACATTAGAGTCTATGAATAAAAACATGGAAAAAAAATAATGTCTAAGTGCTTCCTGAATTCAAACGTGTTCGGTATTCTTGGAAAACTTAAAGCTCCCAGATCGTCACTTTTAAATTACAAAACAGTGTCGACACACAGGCGTCAGGAGGACTCATCAAAATGACACTTTTCTTATGTCGTGATTCACTCACACCTTTAGACCAAACTCCCTAACGAAGGCATGTGTGCTGAAACACATCTGGCTTTCTTCAGTTTTCAGGATTATGATGTGATGAGAATCACCGTGCTCGTGATAATGATGGTGATCGTATTTACATCGCAAGAAGATTGTCTACAAGATTCTTTTAATTGGAGGAGGAAATATAACGTTAAGAAGTCCAACATTCAGGAATTATTTATTTGCACAATTGTGTAGTCAGTGTAAAGGTTAAAATATTGATAACAATCACAGAGTAACACTGATATGAAACTATTAGGATACACTGCCTATGACATCAGTCAGTGACACGACATCCCAACATCTGAGGGAAAAAAGAAAACACAAAATGGTAAAAATTACCAAAATGATCAAAAATCATTAATGGTTATTTGAACAGTTGTGTTGTCAGTGGGTTTGTCTTTAATCATTAGTATAGTGTTATCTGCACTATCCACCATTTTCCTCGTTCTTCCCTCTAACTTTGAACTCTGATTTCCGTTACCCTCGGTCATTTGATAAGCGCTGCTATCAGCACTCATAAAGTAGTCGTCATACCGATGGGGACTTTCAGCACCTGTATGTTTTGATGAAAATATTGATAATGGGTTTTTGTTGTTTTAGAACGAGTTTAACGCGTGTCACTGCACTGTCAGTATGTTTTTTTTATAGCTTTGAGCAGCTGTTTGTGGGTCAACGTTTGTCAGACAATTTCATTAGAAATGCTAAAAAACACAACTTACCAACTAAATGTGTCAAAGAGGTCCAGTTAACTTGAATTAGTCCATGACTGGTGGCCGTTAGGGCTGTGTTATTAATTTTATTCCATTTCCAATTACAACTTTAGCTTACATTAATTTAAAAAATAGATAATTAGGATAATCCTCTTTTGCAATAATAATAATCCTCTGCACACATCCCTGTTCTTTACTTTTGCCTCTAAATGAATTCCCAAACTAGCAATGGCATGCTCAGTTCATTTCATACATATTTGTTTATTTACTAGGGTTAAATAATAGCTAAATTTTTGGAAATCCATTCAATAAACCCACTATTTTTCTAATATCTGTGAGTCATTATGTAAATTTTTGACATGGACGAGGAGCCGCAGTGACAGTCAACAAGGTGAATGTTTGATGGTATTTATGTTCAGACAGTAAATCAGTGCTCTGCTAATTTAAATCAATAAGCCTAGGCCCACTAATTAGTGGTTATTTTTAAATGTTAACGTACCACAGTATACTTACTGTCCCGTGGACGTGGTGTACACCTGTAAGAATGAAGACAGCAGTGGAACAAAGGGTCAAAATCTGGATTCAAGTCAAAGTTTCAAGTTGAACTTTGGTTGCGTTAGCAGGCATGAAACAGGCCCACATGCATCTGTGAGATCACTTTAAAGACCTTTTGGAGAATAACAGTTTAAGAGGTTCTGTACTTAAACACAAAGTTTTGAGCTGAGCTGTCATGTGACAAAGTAACAACACGACAAATCTGGGTGGAACAGTCGAACTGGCTGTAAAATCAGGTGTAAATTCCTCCTCAGTGCTGCTGCACAGAGGCCTGGAGCGGCAGTGAGGCCTTTAGGTCGGTACAGACACACGCCCACATCGTTCACACCCGTGTGAGTCAGTGTTGACTGTGTGCACACACGTGGGAGGGTGTTTAATAAGATGGCCTGTAGAGCAGCAGGACGAGCATCCCGTTGAGATCGCCGTGACAATAAAACACAAGCTGCTCACGCCGCCGAGTGCCGGGTCCGGCTTCCGTACTGCATCGGGTAAACAGGTATTTATTGCTACATCACATCAGCTTATAGTACAGCACTCCCCAGTTTCCTAGCAACATTTCCCATTAGATCCAGCACTAATGAATTCTTGCTACCCTCTTGGATTCAGAGGCAGTTAGGACCTAAAGTCTTACTCGCTGCTGTAAGCAGTGATTCGTTTGGCCGTCGAGCACCGCTGGTTCCTGCAGCCGGAGGTCACTTCTGCTGCAGACTTTCCAAACCACTGAAGCTGGAAACTGATTTTCTAGCAAATGTGACCTGTGACTGTGTTTGGTACAAGCAGTGTTGGTACTGCAATGCTGTAGATAGCTTTTTTTTTTCTTACTTTATAATTTACCTTATGAAGGCGTTTTTATATTACAGTCGGTCTCACTGCTCCAGGTTTAAATCACAAAGCAACAAATACAAGAATCTTGTACACCAGTAGATTTAAAAATGAGAATTTTTGCTATTTAAAAATTACTCTTATTACTCAGTTCCCCTGAAAAAATGGAAAGAAAAACAAATCAATACTGAGGTGTTTGCTCTGTGAACCCAGAAAGCAAGAAAAAACGAATAAAAGGAAAACTTCATGCTCAGGTTGATGGATTACGCAACATAACTGAGTATTCTGGTTGATTTATAGATCATATGGAAATGAATGGAAATGAATGACTGCCTGGGGAGTGCAGAAAAACAGCATTTTCTTACAAATGTAAAACAGATCTACAACTCTTAAGTTTTGTCATTGATTTATTGATGATATGTAAATTAATGGAAGTGAATGGCTGCCTGGAACGCTTTAAAAATACATCCAAAGTCTAAAAGTGCACAGGATGCATTTAAGCATAGGAACATGTGAAATACATACGGACACACATTTAATAAATTTCTTAACAGATTTTTTAGATCAGTAGTCATAAAAACAAGAAAACACTGAATTCAGGATTTTATATTGAAATTAGAGCCGGCAAATTATTCAAGCATAACATTCAACCACTAAAACAAATTTTTCTGTTCAGGAATGCAAGTAAAAAACTGTAATTTACATCTTGACCACAAAATAATAATGTCCATTATTTTTTTCTGCAGTTTTGTAAAACAAATTTGAAAATTCAATAATTATATTTCAGGATAAAAAATATTCAGATTAGAGAGCTTTGACATGCTGGTGGATTAACCGTTACAGTACTTTAAAATGATCTTAGTAATGACCAACAAGCTGTGGGATTAAATTACATGGTTGGACTCCAATGAGGTCTAAAAGTTTTAGAGCACAGCTAAATGTTTTCCAAGCGCTGGACATTTGGAGCTACATTTCTAGGCAAACTTTGATTTCTGTTCATTTCTATAGTTTATTATCAATTTACGTTTATTGATTACATAACTTAATTGAACTGTCATCAATTGATTTAAAGATTGTACAGAAGTTAATGGAAATCAGTGGTGGCCTAGTGTGAGTACTTTCACACCTGCACTCTTTAGGCCGTCCAAGTCAAACTCTGGTCAGTTTAGCCCAGTTTGGAGGACTCGATCTGGTTTGTTTATGGCGAGAATGTGATCCGACCTCAAACCGACCAAACTACCAGTTTTAAGATAGATGTTAGAGCTGAAAGCCTTTGTGGTTGACTTGGAGTTCACTCTGTGTGGAAGGAAATCAAAGTGTGAGGAAAAGCTAAAGTTTATAGACTCATCAACTGAATCAGGTCAATGTAACTGAACTACAGGTGTGAAAATGGCCCAAAACTCCAAGTCACGCCATTAAGAATGTTACACTTTGATGTTGTTCTATCATTCTAACCAACCACTGACTTCCATTAATCTGGACTGTGTAAAAATGTGAATGGATTAAACAGCCTAATCAAAATGAATCCTCACATTCCTCGATGTTTAAATCCTGATGACTGAGCTGCCGCTGTTTCATGTAGCCAAACTAATCCAAGAATCTTTCACACAGTCATAAATGAGATGTGTCCTCAATTATTCATAGTGTCTCTGGAAAAGAACACAAGGGAAGGAAAACAAATAAGAAAAAGTTTCAAGAAGGGAACAAAAAATAAAGGAAAACCAAACCACATCAATACTAATGTATTTCCCCCAAAACTAAGAATAATCTGAGCCTCTGAGCAGCAGGAAAACAAGAAAAACGGAATAAATTCCATGAAAAAAAACTAATTCAGACCCATTAAATGAAGAGAAATCGCAGCTGCACTGTCATGTTTTACTCTGAGCCTCTTTAACATATCATGTCTGGAGGCAACAAGATGGAAAAAAATGAATCAGACCAATTTGCCCAGGAGGGAACTGTGGATATAAATAATGCCTGAGTGCCGTCTCAGCCTGTTTCATCCCTCGGTGAAAATCAGATTGCATTCGGTCCAGTGCAGATGTGAAATTAATCTGTGGCCAATTTGTTTAAAGTGGGGATGCCAACAGCTTATCTAATTCTGCGTATCGATCTGTCCTTTTATTTAACCGAAAACCTTCCTCCAGCGAAATGGCCTTGAGCGTGGCCGTCAGTCGGGGATGTGTGGGTATACTGTGTTTCTTTGCCTGACAATTTTTTGTTGTTGTTGTTGTTGTTGTTGTTGTTGGGGTTTTTTGTATGAATCAATGGACAAACGGCCTCCTTTTCTATGAACGCAGTGCTACGTGTACTGGTACACACTTAAAAATAAAACCGGTTATTTTGGGCAAACAGATCCCCCTTAGGGAGCGACAGTAAAACAATGTCTTGTCCTTGTTTTTTAATTATGAGAACTCCTGCTGAGGAGAATTGTGTATCGCTTCAGGAGCTGAATCCTCCACAGATACCGAGGCCTGCAGGCCGGGTGTTGCTCAACAAGAACCAGTTTTTATTATGTGTTGTCCAGTAATGTCTAAAGACTAGCCAAGCTTGAAGAACACATAGAGTCCAAGTCCTGCCAACCGTCTGTCAGATGACTCGATCACTTCAGGTGGAAAATGACATCGCCAACACGGTTAAAAATGTCTGCGGTGTGTTTTCTATGCTGCAGTTGGTGGTGGCGAGGATCTGCGGCGCTACTGGTCAGATTACCTGAGACGGACTCACGTTCTGGTGTACGTGGTGGACTCGTCTGACAGAAGCCGCCTCCCTTTGGCTAAAGCTGAACTGCACCGCCTCCTGAGGGTGGAGCCCCAGCTGCCTGTGGTCGTCCTGGGAAACAAGCAGGTAAACTGTAAAACAGGCGTCTTTTTGTTTTAGCATTTTTGAATCCAGTTTACACAGAGAAAGCTCAAAATTATGAAGTCACAGCTAAAACCTGTGGGTGTTTTTAGATTTCTGGAGAAACTTTCGTTATCATTTTAAGCAACCAATGATTTCCATTAATGTTGAGTTAGTGTTGTCAACATTAGTGTTGAGTAAAAGATAGTAACTTATATAAGTTTTAGGGGACATGAAAATTATGGAAACTAATTTTCTGCAGTTTCAGACATTAAACCTCAAGTTTCAAACTATATTATGTCCTTAAAAACTAAAGCAAACACCTGTATTTAATTCAGTTTTAATTACACAGCGCCAAATCACAACAACATTTACCTCGAAGTGCTTTATATTGTAAGGCAGACCCTACAATAATACATACAGAGAAGAATCAGACAATCATATGACCCCCTATGAGCAAGCACTTTGGCGACAGTGGGAAGGAAAAACTCTCTTTCAACAGGAAGAAACCTCCAGCAGAACCAGGCTCACGGAGGGGGGGGGGGCCATCTGCCGCAACCGGTTGGGGTGAGAGAAGGAAGACAGGATGCTGTGGACATGCTGTGGACGAGAGTCCGAGATTATCTAAATTATTTATGGATTATATGGAAGTATATAGAGATCAATGTAAAAAGTCTACATGCACACGTACACGAGTATTTTAGAAAATGCAGCTTTTTCTATGCCTTTGGGCCTTTCGTCCACACGTAAACAGCGTTTTGGGTCACTGAAAACTGATATTTTTAAAAACTCCTGCCAGGGTGGAGATTTTTGAAAACTCTGTTTTTGCGTCTACGTGTGGACGAGGAAAAACGGAGACTTAGTCACGCAACGTCAAAGGTGTGCGCCTTTTTTGACATCAAGCTGTGCGCCACGTTATTGTTTATGTCAGATGAATTTCTACAATGACAGATAGAGACAAAATACTGTTGCTGTTAATCTTATCTACAGTTTTTACACATTTCGCATACAATTAATTTGATCTTTTTAAAATTTATGTATGCTGTGTGCATTTTGTCCATTCCTAAGTTGTGAGTCTACACCAGTCACATTTCAGAGCGCTGTGACTTGTGATTATGAATCACTCAGACTTTACATGTGGACAGAGATATGTTTTCAAAACTGCACATGTGGATGGGATTTTTTTTTTTTTTAATGAAAACAGAAAATCTCAGTTCTCAAAAATACCCGTGTACGTGTGGGCGTAATTAAGCATGAATGATTTTTTTCCTTCAAAATAAATAGTTAGCTGAAAGCAGCCATGCAGAGGTTGAAATTTGCATGCAGTTAAGTTCATAACCAGAAGAGGAAGATCCATCAGAGTCCTGAAATACATTTCCTCCTCAGTTCATATTTCCTTTCAGTGTGTGGAATTATGCATGACCCCGCAGGGAAAAAAGGAATATTAGTCACATTTAATGTTGGATCACTGCGGCTCGATCCTCGCAATGCTGTCAGGTTTTTTTGGAGTACTAAGAAGAAAAACTTACCTGAAACCTCACAGAGCAGCCGCAGTCCAGTTAGATCAGGTCACGTCATGTTTAAAAGATCAAGAGGCTCTACAGGTGTAAAATGAGCAGACTTTTACTGACTCTGCTTTCATCTGTGAAATTAATAAGGAAATTTGGATCATCAAACAGAATGGAGAATAGACCTATTAATTAACCTGTTGATAGGAACGTAGTACAGGAATTCAGATTTTTCCATCAGGTTGTACTGCTAAGCTTTGAAGTTTTACATCAGAAAGTACAACAAATCCAACAGTTCCCAGCAGTTTGGGTGATTTGCAGATCAAACGATGTGTAAGCTCCAGTTAAAAAGTTTAGTTGAATGATAAAAGGCTGTTAGATGTTTGGATGACACATAACCGTGTCATTTTCAGGAGGAACGTGTTTCACGTGAGAATATAGCGAAGTATATTTAAAAGTCTGTACTGTTCAAATAAATGTCAGAATCGTTCCCTGTTTTTTGAGTTAAACCACTCATGCATGGATGATTACCCGTGTTCGATGTTATGGCTTCATTAGTTTTCATATTCACAAATAATGTAATATCTTATGTTACTTATCAGACACTTGGAGTGTCCATATTTATAACCTGAAGATAGAGTCCTAAACATAATAACCAAATCTGTCAAAAAGTTGTTAAAGCTAAAAATGATATTGTTATTTATCATGCAGACTAGTCTGAGAAGTCAAAAATTATTCAATCAAAAAATTTTCTGTACAGGAATATAAGTTAATAAATGTAATTTATGGTCTTAATCAAAAAATAAGTTTTTTCAGGTTTTTGGTAAATGCATATTTTTAGCATTAAAAATATTTCGATTAAAGAGCTTGTGCATACTGGTGAATTTACCATTACAGAAACATAAAAAGTTATTTTGGTAATTACCAATATCGTTAATTTAGGGCCACTGTAGTGGTGAGCTAATGCGTCTGTTGAGGTGTTTGCTAACTTGCCTAAACCTTTGGCTGTACCGTGACATGGGCTACATAAAGGAGCTCTTTCTGACAGTGATACTGGTGTTCGCCCACCAACCCTTTGTTCTCTGGCTCGGCTCTCGCTTAGTTTAAACAGCACAGAGATCGTTTCCCACAGAACTCATGTGCTGGGAAAGACGTGGTGCCAAGAAACGAGGCGGACATCTATAGACTCGCACCGGGGTTGAATGGTTTGTGTAGGAAGGTGGTTTTAAATTCACTCGTTGCATACGTGAGTTTTGATCACAACAGAGACAACCAGCATTTAAACAGTGTGACATGTAGTAATTTGTAATGACACGCTGTGAAGATTTATGGAAGTTAATGGGAAGGTGTTTTATTCAAATCAGCAAATTTTTTTGTGGAGGCGAACTCGACAGTATATTTTTTGATTAGGAATCTGTCTTTGATTGAAACCTGGGTGGCCTTCTAATGTAACTGCACAGACTTTTGGGTAAATTGGGTATAATTTAAGCTTCACTGTATTTTGCTGGAGTGCTCCATTTACAAACGTCCTTCATACCAGAGATGATGCTTACACAGTTAGGAGATGTTACACAGTTCTTAATTAAAGGTGAGAAACTGGGTTCATTTGCCACAATTAAAGGTATAATGTAATAAAACCTCAACCTTTTTTCCCTCCTCTTCACAGGATAAGCCGAATGCTGTGAGTGTGTCGGAGCTCCATGAAGCCTTGTCTCTGGGCTCCGTGACCGAGGACAGAAAGCTGTTTCTCTTGGCCGCCCAGCTGGACTCTGATGGAGCCGTGAGGAAGTCCTGCAAGTGCCTGGATGCAGTCCAGGACCTGCTGCTCCAGCTAGTCTGATCAAGTATCCCTCCCACAGAGCAGAAGAGGAGGCATGGAAGCAAAGGGGTGGCTTGAGGACACCCTCCTCCTCCTCCTCTCTGGTTTTCTTGTTTAAGCTCAGAGGCAGAGGAGGAGGAAGGCGGGAGAGTGAAAAGATGCCAAAATGGAGTGCTGTTTTTTTCAGTACCTCTTCTTCTTTTCTTCTGGTCCTTTTTTTATTAGTTGGCTTTAGAAACAGTTCTCAAGCATCTTACACTTTCCCACCAACTCATCTGTTCTTGCTCAGTGAAGAAGAGGAAGTGCAGACTGAGGAGGATGAAGACAGAAGGTGGCCCTGAAGTGACTCAGATCTTACAGAGATCACCTTCTGCTGCTGACTCAGACTCTTATTTAATGTTGGCCTGTTAGAGGTTTATTTAAGCATGTAGTTTGCGTGTATATAAAATGTGTGCTGTTGGGTGTCAGGTTTGTAGAAACAAATTTTTGTCGGGTTTTCTTGTTTTATGAAATGTTTTTGTGTAAAGTCAGATCAGGGCGTTGGCAGAGCAGAACGGTTGGCGTTTGGGGATTAGTTGACTTTGCTTCAGAGGATGACTTCTGCACTGCAGCTTCTCTGAGATCTAGTGGAATATTGTGTGGAAATTCAAAGGGAAGTCCGAGACTTTAAAAAACAAGTAAAAAATGCAACATTTTTTTCTTCTTGCCAGTATTGTCATTATTGGGGGATAAAGTTTCGACATTTCAAAGGTCGTAAAGTGAAAATAATTCCTTGCTTATCTAACGAGTTCGTAGTTTCCTAGGAAACACTTCAAACAAAACGATGTACAGACACTGGGGGTTAGCTGCTTTTCATTGTTAGCTCATCAGGCTAACAAAAATAAACAGCTATTCTGACACCTTCTCTAAATTGTGGCCGAAAGCATATGTATTCAAATACTTTAGGCTTGGAAGCTTGCTTTAATTATTTTAATACAGATACTTAATTTAAAATAAGTGAAATACAAGGAGTAGTTATACATTTGATTACAGGCACAACATTAGCTAATCTAGTTCTACTACTGGCAGCTGCAATATCAAAAAACTGTGTGGATATTAATCGATGATAAATCCATGCACTACCAAAATAATGTCACGCTAACACCATAATAAATTATAGATGTTTACATTTTCGGTACAAACTTAATGATCTGTCAAGTTGGGAGAAGGAGAAACATTCGAAAGTCACGAATCCGTTTATTGCAGTTCTTCCAGCTCGGTCTTAAAAGAAAGTGGAAAAAAGTCGCAAAAAAAAGTTCCTGTTAATGGGTTAGAACTGTCAACTTTTTTTGAAACAGCACGACTTTGTAAGAATATTTAGTGTCTGGAGCACGTAGCAGCTTTATAAGACGTGGCACCGTGATGTTTTAAACCTAACCCAGTGTTTTAAATTTAACCAGTTTTAAACATTTGAAATGTGACCTCTGAAACAATTAATTCAACATTCAGAACAAGGTAATGGTGGCTCTATGAAAGTGGAAAATATGAACTCTATGTACACGGATATGAATTTGTGTTCCCAATACATCATGTAATATAGTGGCTGTGAGTATTTCAGAAACTCTTGTGAAACTGCAACTGGTTGTTTTTAAAAATGTGTTTATAGTCATAAAAGTTTTAATGGAGAAACGACACAATGGACTGCTGTGACATGGTCATGAAATACTTTGTCGTGCATTTGCCTGACAATTTTTTTTCTAAATTACTCAGATAACTTCAGAAATTCAAAAGAAATCTTACTGAAAAATGTCTCTGTTTCTGAAGAGAGAAGTGTCTCAGAAAGGGACCTTGCTGCTTCAGAGAAATTGGGCTTTTAGGTCAATAGATACTCTTTGTGATTTAAGATGTCCCATAAATTCAGAAAACAGGGCAATTGATTTTGTCAACTGAACCCATCCTGCTTCTGTAAACCCTCAAACAATTTCTTGAAAAAATGCCAAGTTGTGTCTACCCTCAGATTCTCTAGTTATGGGCAGTAATAGTCAGCAGTGGATCTAAACTCAATTCTTTATTTTGCCTGTGCAGTCTGGACGTCATCCCGTTTATAAGCTCATACTTCCAGTCCCATTTCAGTAACTGCATAGAAATCAGTTATCCCGTAAACTACACGTCTTTGAATGTATAACTGCAGTATTTGACTTTTAAGCTCTGTGTAGAGATAAAATGGAATTAGCTAGATCTTTAAATGCTGTATGTGTGCAGCAATGTTCGCTTACGACGCAGTTTTACTTTTTAATGAATGTGAAGTTTTATTCCTTGTGATGTACTTCAGAAATGTTTTCACTTTAAAGTTGAGTGGATTTGCTGTTTGAACACTGTTTTATAACCAGTCACTGCCTTTCCTGTTTTATGTGTTCTGTTAGATATACATTCATGCATGTCTACATGGTTTTTTATCACCAAACCTAAAGGGGACCTATTCAGTTCATTTCCAGCTCAGTGGGTTTATTCTTGAATTCTACCAGAGTTACTTTGCATGATTTACGGTTTAAAATAATGCTAATTAATCTAATTACTGGCTGTTAGTGCAACTTGAGAGATGTTAGTTCCTTTCCCTGTCACTCTTCAATCCAACTTTATTCTGAAAATTTGGTTCCCTGGAGAGCCAGGTGGGCGGAGCTTCTGTGCGTAGAGAAGACTGCTTGAAGCATGGTGACTCTTAGAGCAGTCTGAAGCCTGAACTTTTGACTCACGTGTTTAATATGCAGATCCACCTTTGTAAATGCTGTGACAAAATGTGGAGAAAGATAAACAAGACATAATCGAGTCATCTTAAACGTCATATTGAATGGAAAATTGGCTTAAGTTTGTTTTGCTTGGGGATTTTTTCCATGTGATAAGAGTGACATAAAGTCTTATGTTTCTCAAGTATTCACTTTCCTGACTGCTCTGCTGTAATAAAGACATACAGGTTTACATACTTGCGTCCTTATTGAATCTTTGACTTTGAAGGTTAGTAAAATTGTGTAGATTTATTAGGAAACAAATGTAGGTTGGAATATTGAAATCGTAGTCCCTGTGGTCACTTTGACTCTTTCTGACTATAAACAAAAATAAAAGTTATTGGTATGTGTCAACTTAGTGTCACAACTGTTAACAAAGTCTGGGAGACTGTTTTAATTTGAACCATTCAGACTAATAAATAAACTGTACAGGTCAAAAGAACAACTGCTATATGTAGAAGGATGAAAAAGGAGCCATGACAAGAGTTGTTTATGATGTTAAAAGAACAAACATTTGTTATTAGGAAAAGTGCTCAGCTTTAAAACTTACTTTGGCTTCTGTCATTTCTGGAGTGCAGCGCCCCATAAAACTTATCAAAAATAAGACTTCAAAGAGACCATGCCCATTTTGAAGACATGATTTTGAAGAAGCTGGAGAAGGACACATTGACAGGATCTCCTCATCATCACACTGTGAGATTCAGTCAGCGAGCTTGGTAATTCACATACACCTCTGTAGGACTGTAGTCCAAAAACTGCAGTGAAACTGCACATCTATATGTGCAGTTTCACTGCAGTTTTTACTCACGTATTGGACTAACGGACAAGCATGATGTTCTTCAAGGCAACTGCCAGTGACTATCCAGGCAACAGCCTCTAGCACTTCCACTTAGGGCAGCAGTTCTTCCCCATCTTGGAACGGGCAACCATCCTTTGATGGCTGAGAACCATGGTCTCTTTGTCATAACAATACTGATTGTTAGGATAAGGTGGATTAGTCTCTGCTCCTACGTTACCCCCCATCTTACCGACATGTTTAACATGCATACTTGGGACCCCATGAATAATTTACCATAAGAAAAAAAATGGCAACACTGAAAAAAAATGCTTATTTTGCTATTAAGTTATAACTTACAAAGTTATAACTTGTATTAAACTAAACTTTTCTGTAATACAACTTGCAGCTTTTATCCAAAGTATAATCCACGATGTTATTAAAAACCTATTTGCCATCCTGTGATAGTATTCTGGTATCACTTTGTTTTAATGAAACCAATCAGGATTATTTTGACCCCTGAAATTATTGCACAACCAGCCCAGAGACATAATCTCTTCAGCATGTCCTGGATCTGCTCCAGGCCTCCATTACATGCCCGAAGCACCTCACTTAGGAGGAGGTGCCCACGAGGCACCGGGGTCAGATGCTGAACCACTTCAACTGGCTCCTTTTGATGTGGAAGAATAACGGCTCTACTCTGAGCCCCTCTAAAATGACTGAGTCTATTTCTAATCACAGACAACCTTCAGAGGAAACTCATTTCTGCTGCTGATCTTATTCTTTCTATCTATAGGTCGTGATCATAGGAGAGGGTAGGAACATAGATCAGCCAGTTCATCAACACGTGCTTTTACACTCGGGTCTCTCGCCACCACAACAGACCAGTACAGCGTTTGCATCACTGCCAGGACCACACTAATCTGTCAGTCCATCTCACGCTCCACTCTCCCCAAAATACTAAAACTCTTCCACCTGGGACAGGAACTCATTCCCAACCCAGAGTGTGGACTCCAGCTGTTCCTGGTTGAGAACCATGGCTTCAGACTACAAGGTGCTAACTCTCATCTCAAGTGCTTCACACTTGCAAACAACCCCGGTGCAAGCTTAAGTCAACAGAATCACATCATCTGCATAAAGCAGGAACAAGATCCTGAGACGATCAAACCTTTCAAACTATGGCTGTGCTTAGAAATTCTGTCCATAAATATTATGAGCAGAATCAGTGATAGAGGGTAGACCAAAGCAAGCCAAGCTCTCAAGCCTCTCACTCAGTTTGTACAGGAACCCAAAACAACTATAGCTCAACACTGCACAGTTACAGAACACAGTTTGCCTCATGCTTTGCTCAGGTCACGCATGAGGCAACGCTTCTCGCCAATGACAGGAAGAACAAACAGTTGCTACCTTACCTTCTGTCTTGGTTTCGGCATCGTAGGCAACACCTTGTTCAAACAGATTTTTAAAGCCAAGAGTTGGACAGTCTCATCGATGGTGGAGTTTTCCTCTCCTTTATTGTCCATGATACTGTTTCACACTTTAAATTTGGACCCATGGCAAAAATTTTAATTGTTATTCAGGGTCAATGCCTGCTCTTCTCCTCAGCCCAAGCGTTGACATGTCACATTTTCATGAGAGAAAAAAGTACTATTTTTAAGTGGAGATCAGATTAGCAAGTCTAACCTTAATGTACAAGGAGATTACTTCTGATTGGATAACTTACAAACTCATCCCGCCTTTCTACACAGCTTAATTAGTTCTGATTGGATCTCGTCTCTCAATATTTTCATGTCGTTTTTATTTGTTTATGAAATTTTAAGTACAGTTTATGACAATTTTGTCCTTGTGCATTACTTCTTATTTAGCTAGTCTTGCTTAAGAAAACCAAGGTCCCTGACAAAGATAGTTATTGAGGACCAAACATCTTTTTTAAATTTTTACCCTCAGTTGTAAAAAAGCTGATGGGGTATTGTCATCGCACGATCTGATATCGTCGTGTTGGTGTTGTTCCCAGATCATCATACTAAATGTTGTTCCAGGATCAACATTGCAAGTGACCAATCAGAATGTTGTGACGTCATACTTTTGCGACTTCGGGAAAAACTGCCGTAAAACAAAAAACTGTACTTAACCGGCGAGAAACCGCCTCTGTCCGCCGATCAACGGACCCTGACCCTGACCCTTTAATAAACGGTAAGCACAATTGATATTGTCCTTGCAACATTGGAATTTCATAAATGCACAAATGGCTTGGCGCCCAAAAGAATAACGTCACAACAATGTGACTGGTCACTTGCAATGTTGAACCTGGAACAACATTTTCATGATGATCTGGGAACAACACCAACACGACGATATCAGATCATCCATTGTCGTCACCCTGCCGTGTGGAAAGGCTGGCAGTGTGGACACCTAAGTGTGTGGGCACTGGGCACAGGGTTAATTCTTTTTATCTGTGGTTAATTTGTTTTGATTTCCTAGAAACAACCAATGGTTAAAGAGGATTTAAAGTCATTCAAAGCCATCAAACCTTGTCGCTCGGCTTAAACAGAGATTAACACCTCATTTACATGAGATTAAAGTACGAGTGGGGAAACATGCAGACAGGCCATAAACATAGACTTGCACTCAGCTTGTAACTACCCTGTTATATCACCCGTTGTATGGAGCTCTGAGATATCCCCTAACAAATATCCTATTTGCTTGCTTAGCTGTGGAAAATGCATTATCACCCTTGCGTCTGCTGACTGAGCAATTCACTGCAAACACAGATAATACAGACCAAATCTATAAGTCTCTATAAATGTCCAGACTTGTTTCTTGGGTGAAGTTCCCCAGCCGGCAGAGCAGGACTTTTATGAATTTGCTGAGATGTCACTCTGGCTCAGTTTCACTCTGTTTTCACGGCAGACTGCTACGAGTGTGACTCAGTCAGCATAAAGCCTCACAGCAGGTACGAATGAGTCATAAAACACCCCAAATGACGGATCAATGGCTTGTAAATATACATAACATCTAAAGAATGAAGTGATTCATGAGGGAAAGAAATGCACATTGGGTGAAACCCAATAATCCTGACTTCCATGAATGTCATTTTAGTACATGACGTAACTTCCAGAAAACTGCATCTGCCAAAACAGTTATATAACAGATACAAGACCTTGTATGCTAGTGTGTATACTGTATGCACAAGAATTAGTATAACTCCAAAAGAAACCCCCCAAACTTAGTAGTCTCATCAAATCCAAATCACAGACTTACTCATATTGATTGCATTTGCTAAGGCCTCAGTCACACAGGCCCAGCAGCCACCATTCCCTAACCAGTCAGCAAGCGGTTGCTGGAAGTTGCTTGCTGTCACTGGTGGTGAGTTGGTTGCAAAGAGTGTGCTCCATCAAAAACTTCCTTAAAATTATGTTAGTCACCCACAGATTGCTGTGGTAGCCCAACAGTCGCCATTTACTCTCTGAGCTGTGATGAAACCGTGAATTTCAAAAGACGCAGTTTTTACTTAGAAGCCAAACAACCTCAGTTTAGTTGCAGAGTGTTTACAGGTAAGTTGCCATCCATGCAATCGGCGAGGTTTGGGGTCTTTCTCACCTGGTGATTTCCAGCAACCACTCGCCAACCAGCGGATGCTGGTTGTTGCAAACCAGGGAAATACAAGTTTTTCCTCAACACACACCATTTGTCGGAGCATCACTGTACAGGAATATGAAGTAATGTCTTAAACCAAACTTGGTAAAAATAAAAACCAAGGTCCTGATTTTTCATGCTGAACGACTCCGTTAATAATTCACAAGCAGTTGTGTTTATTTATAAACTGAGCAATCACGGCCGACATTCCTTCAGTACGACCTGAGATAAGAAGTTCCTGCCCTCACGCCAAAGATGTTTTTTTTTCTTGGCTGTAAATGATTGACAAGAGCTCAGAAGGTGAAACAGCTGATGAAGAGTTTGTTAACAGACAGTTTAACAGACACGGTCATGAAAACTCGTCCTGATTTCATAATCTGTTATTTTTTGCTGAACCGAAGGAATCAAGCCAGTTTTATGCATATATACATATATGAACACAAAAAGTAAGTGTTTGATTGATCGATTAGTTCAGAAATGATCACAATAGAAACACTTCAGAGTGACTATGGTTGGATTTGGGATTAATAAACATGAAGTTTGGACAAGAAACCTTTCCTTGTTATGTCTGAGTTATTAGATGTTACAGGAAGGGAAAAGACTTCGATTCATAGGCGTGTGTGGATTGGACAGGACTGATTGGTTAACATAACCTTCATGGTCCAATGAGGATGTGTCCAAGTCATTTTTTTAATCTTGGATTTATTTGGTTTTGTTTCTTATCATGATAATTTGATATTTTGTGGACGTTTTACCATGAACACTGGGACAGATGTTCAGTGTTCCCACAGCATGAATTTAAGATTTTAAGCGAGGGGTGTCAAACATAAGCCCCGGGGGCAGAAATCGGCCTGGCAAAGACTCCACTGGACAGCTTTAGAATATGAAGGAGTGCATAGATTCTTAATTTTTAACTGTATTTTCATGACATGACTACAGCTTTTCTTAATAATAATAATAATAATAATACATTTTATTTGAAAGCGCCTTTCAAAACACTCAAGGTCACTGTACACAGTAGAGTAAAAAGCAACATAAAAGCAAAGAGTTTACACAATCATAAAACATAAATTTAAAATAGCAAAGTGGAGAGGTTATGTGGGATAAGCTATTTTGAACAAGTGGGTTTTGAGTTGGGACTTAAAGAGAGAGAAGGTAGAGATATTTCTTAAATCAGGAGGTAGGGAATTCCAGAGTCGAGGAGCAGAGCAGCTGAAAGCCCTGCTCCCCATGGTGACAAGACGGGGGGAGGGGACGGAGAGTGAAAGGGAAGAAGAAGATCTGAGACAACGAGATGGGATGGTGATGTTAACCAGATCAGAGAGATATGGAGGAGAGAGATGATGAATAGCTTTAAATGCGTACAAGAGTACTTTGAAATTGATACGATACTTGACCGGGAGCCAATGAAGCTGCTGCAAAACAGGAGTGATGTGGTGGACAGAAGGGGTCCTGGTGATGATACGGGCAGCAGAATTCTGGATGCGTTGAAGCTTATGGATGGATTTTTGAGTAAGACCAAATAGAAGTGAATTACAATAATCAATCCGGGAAGTAACAAGGCTATGGACAAGAATGGCAGTGGCATGTGAGGTGAGAAAAGGACGGAGACGATTAATGTTGCGCAATTGAAAATATGCAGACCGAGTGACATTATTAATGTGTGAATTGAAAGAGAGTACTGTCGAGGATGACACCCAAACTTTTCACAGAGGAAGAAACGAAGACCGGCGAGTTATTGATAGTAATAGAGAAACTGTTGGTTCTGGATAATGTTGATTTAGTGCCTACTAAGAGGAGCTCGGATTTATTACTATTGAGTTTAAGAAAATTAGAAGAGAACCATGAATTTAGTTCAGCTAAGCAGAGGGTGAGGGAGGATGGGGGAAGAGCAGAATCAGGTTTAGTGGACAGATAAAGCTGGTTGTCATCGGCATAACAGTGAAAATGGATATTGTATTTACGGAAAATATGTCCAAGCGGTAGAAGGTAGATAATAAAAAAAAGGGGCCCCAGGACAGATCCCTGGGGCACGCCAGTGGTCAGAGGAAAGGGCTGAGAAGTAAAGGATTTGAGTTGAATGAACTGAGTGCGATCAGACAGGTATGATTTAAACCAGGCTAGTGGAGTATGGGAGAGACCAATGGAGGCTAGCCTACTGAGAAGAATGGAGTGAGAAATAGTGTCGAAGGCAGCGCTCAGATCGAGGAGGATAAGAATGGAAAGTAAGCCGGAGTCAGCTGCCATAAGAAGATCATTGGTTATTTTTATAAGTGCTGTTTCAGTGCTATGGGAGGGGCGAAAACCAGACTGGAACTGTTCATACAGATTATTATTAGTTAAATGTGAGTGGAGTTGTGTGGCAACTATTTTCTCAAGAATTTTAGAAAGGAATGGTAGATTGGAAATAGGCCGAAAATTCTCAGAATTATTAGGATCTAGACCAGTTTTTTTTAATATTGGGGTGATGGCGGCAATTTTGAGGGAAGCAGGAACAGTTCCAGTGGTAAGTGAAGAGCAGATGATAGAAGATATGAGGGGAAGCAAAGAAGGTAGACATGCCTTAACCAAAACTGTAGGAATGGGGTCTAGCTGACAAGTAGAAGGTTTTGACTTACAGATGAAATCTGAAATATCAGTAACCGAGGGGAGCTGGAAAGCAGAAAAGCAGTGTGATGGGAGAGGAACCCTAACCCTCTTATTGATAAAGACCACAATGACACGTTTAACCACCACACTACACCAAGTAAAGGGACATTTCAATTAATAAATAACTGCTTTATTTTTTATAACTATAGGACAGTCTGAGGTATGAAGTACAAGAACCTTTTCTGTAACTTTTATCTTTAACACATTTATCTTGTATTTTTGCACATCTGGCCCACGATATAAAACGAGTTGAACACCCTTGATTTAAACTTTCTGTGATTCAGTGACGCACGACTGTAGTTTAAGTTGAAACTGAAACATTTTTGCAACTCTTGGGTTGATTGTCGTGAAGAGCGAGGGGCGGGCTGTGAAACTGAGGGACGCTGAACGTTCATTGGTTAGCCAATGAGTAAATTATTTTACCTTGGTTTATCTGCCTTTTTGAATAATGGAGACCATAATCTACATCATCAGTATCACAATGTAGTCATGAAGACATGAAACTAGAAGCTGAGCCCTTGAACTCGTCAGCAAAGTGTTCACTGAGCTCAGCGGGTCCATCGTCTCAGTCGTCGCCCCCTTTTGGTCATTAAAATAATTCCTTTTTGTCTCCTTTTAGCAGACCCATGCTCCTCCAAGCCTTGTAAAATAAAACACTTCACTAGAGCACCAAGCGTAATATAATGGACCCTTTTAAAAATAAATCATTAAGACGACGTGGAGGTCTGCTAATGGGATTCATTGAATACAGGCCGATTTGTCTGTTATCACTTATCTCACCTTCACCTCAGGGTCATCGTGTTTGTCCTCACTTCCATCTCCACTGATTAAAGTGACGGCTCCTGCAGGTTGTTCAAAGATGGTGAAGCACTTTGAGCGTCCGATTAAAACATGTTTTTAAATTTAAGACTTCATCCTGATTCAGCTTCTGCTGCAAAAACAACCTCAGTAAAAGAGTAAAACCAGACTCTAATGAGGTTTCTATCTAAACACTCACAGTGACACAAACTGGGCGAACAGTCAAACTTCCTCTGCATTTAAACGTGACTACTATTGGACTCTACTTAAGGAGCTTTGCATGGTTAACAGTTCGAAATAATCCTTATTTGTATCACACAGAGACTCGCTGCAGTCAGTTTCCATCCCTTAAAGAAGAATTGCTTAAAATAGAGCTGTGAAATGTAATTTTCTGTCTTTAAAGCCACGCCGAAAGCAAGATCTGGGTCACGCTTTCACACGGCTTTAACATTTTTGTACTGTTCTCCTCCAAATGAGCGAAAATATTTTCATCTGTTGCTTCTGGTCACATCCAGAAACTCTTTGAGCGTCCTCAACAATCATCCCGACTTTTATTTCTGGCTGAAAAATTCCAGAGGGTTTGGAAACCGCTCACATATTTGTTATTTATCAGTGAAAAGATTCACCGACTTCTTTATTTTAGCATCTCACTTTATATTTGATCCCTGCACAGATCATTCTTGTCTTGTGGTTTGGGACTTTGCGCGGGTTTGCTTGGGAATAAAAACAGAAATCAATTAACACACCATTAAAAATAGATTCATTTTTCATGATTTTACTTGGATGTTTGGGTCCTCCTGTGGTTTATGAGGATAATGGAGGAAAGTGAAATACTTTTATCCCAGAAAGGGAAAAAACCCCACACCTGCTGGATGAGCTTCAAGGGGTTTAAATTATTAAAAATCTCATTTCAGTCATGTTTGACTTTCACAAGAAAGAGCGAATAAATCCTGAAACAAAATGACTCAATTAAAAATACAAAAGAAGAGAAACGTCCCAGAAATACAACACGGACGTGTTTCCTTGGCACTCGCCGACAGCTCCAGTATTTTACTGTCTGTCCAAACACTCGACCTAAGTCTGAATGTCCACAGTCCACTTCCTCAGACCCACAGCGGATCTTCTACTGGACCATCGGCTCTGGAGCTGCGAGCGAGCTGACGAAGGCCTCGTAGTGCTGCGGGTGACAGCGTTTATACTCGTTGATTTTCCTCTTGATCTGTTTGGGCGTGTCCTGGTAGTAGTTCTTCTCGTCTCGGGCCATCGCCTGCAGAGCGGGGAAGGAAGGGACAGCAGCGTGAGAGGGCGTTCCTCTGCAAACTTTAACCAGACGTTATTCAGCTAAGTGATGCTTAAACACAGAGGATCGGCTTCAATTAACCAAACAGGTTGGGAAGACTTTGAATTCAGAGCAGATTCAGGCTGAATGCTTTTTACTGTCAGCATCTTGCTCTTCGTTTACAGTGACTGATGGGGTCTTAGTTTAAATAATGAATCCATGCTGTATTAGAAAACAAGTGGTCGGTTCAACTCTCAGCATTTCCCACCACACTCGGTATGGTCACCTGCTACGTGCTGATCTTTAATTTTTATTCCTCCATGATCGACCATGTTCTTATTTTCAAAGTTCAGCTAACCAGCTTGTGCTTTCAGACACCAGCTAACTTGCTGTCCAAGTTGTTTTCAACATCTTTCAGCTTCCTTTCCAGTGAGACTCTCATCCTTTGGACCGAATCCACTCGACTACAGCTGTCGAGTGGATTTCTTCTGCGGAAAATTAAGGATCCCCCTAAAAAGACCCTGCAACCAGTGGAGGACTGGTTCATGTGCAGCCCAGCTGAGCCCAGGAAGGTGCAGCTGGAGTCAGTCATTGGATAAAAGACTCAGGGGAGAGGCAGACAAAAGTTTTAAAAGATTCCCCCCTAATGAGAGTCTGTGAAGAACACCTTGTATAAAGTATTGTTAGACAAAGAGCCAGGAGATGACTCCTGTTCTGCACCAGGACTTTTCTTTTTCAGTTTTGTTCATATAGCACCAAATCCCAACAAAATTCCCCTCAACGTGGTTCATACTGTAAGCCAAAGATCCTACAGGAATACAGAGAAAACTCCAACAATACAACAACCACCTAAGCACTTGGTGACAGCAGGAAGGAAAAACTCCCTTTTAACAGGAAGAAACCTCCAGCTGCCCCAAGCTCAGAGAGGGGCGGTGTTAGGGGCAATGAGTGTTTCCTACATAATAATTATACCTGGGCAGTGATCAGGTGTAATAACCACCAAGTATATTCAGCACCTGATTTTAAAGTTTCATTTTTAACAAAATGTTTCCATTACATTTTATTTTGAAAGTTCAGTCATTCCGTTCGCATCAGAGACTTCCCTTCAACCTGCTGTTGAGATGATCCTCAATGTCATTCAGCTGACTCTCCACAGAGGATCTCGACTCACAGCTGGACCACAGCTAGTGATGACTGTCAGCACCTACAGCTGCAATCCAAGATGGCGGAGTCTGATGGGATCAGTGGGACGAGTGACTTGCAGGAGAGCCAGCTGATCACATCGCTCTGACTGATGTAGTACTCGTCGATTAAAGTATTTCTACAGGTATTTTTAGTAGATTGTTTTTTTCCCACTTTATCTGCAGTTATTCCATCTGTTGTTGTGATAATTTGATGGTTGACCTCAGTGTGAATGTTTTTCTGTGTTTTAATTTGTAAAATTTAAAAAAGCATCACGTTAATGGGAGCAGAAGTATAAACTCGGGTCTAAACTGTAGTAAAAACACTTGAATCTGCCTACATGTTCTCTCAGTGCGAAGCTCCAGCTGACACATTCGGCTCAAAAAGTCAAGGATGGAACATTTCTCCGTGAAGGACGTTTCATTGTATAAAGAAAAATCCACACTCTCACAATATCCCCTCTTATTGACCGACTCCGGCTTGGCAGCGCTCCCGGCGGTGACTCAGTCTCATCTAAAGCAGCTGTTGAAAATCCATTTTAATGAGTCCTTTTTCTAATAAAAGCACGGTTTAAAACTCTGCCACACACTGCTCTGTTTATCCAAGTCACTTCAGGGTTATTCCAAGAATTTAAAAAAACTACAACAACCAATGCCTCTGATCCGACCTCCTCAGAATCAGCTGATTTTTCTGTGCAATAACTGCAGTATATTTAATATTTATCTTCATAACGTGATTATTTTCTGAGTTACAGGCTCATGAAACACAAAGATAACACATGCTCCAGCCTATCTCCCCCTTAAATAAGAAAGCAGGCCCTGACGTGCTTCGAGGCTGTTACAGGTGCAGATATGGGATGCCTCTTGCAGGGACCATGGGTAATGCACATGAGTAACGGCCATTTGGTCATTGATGTCTCCAAGCAGAAAAACCTGACCTTTTACTGTCAGTACCTGCTCATTTTTGTGAAATTTTCATGAATAACTCATGAAATTGGCTGTAAAATGAAGGATCTGTAATTTACTGTTAAATCCAGAGGACAGTCCCATCACTGTGGTCCAGGCTTGGTCGTTCTTACCTTGTAGTCCTCGTTGTGCTCTCGGATCATGTACTGAACGTATTCGATCAGGTCGGTCGATAACGTCTTGGTGTCTTTCCCGGGGAGGCTGGCCTCCGCCTCCAGCTCTGCTCACACAAACCAAACACGAAGAACAAAAACACTCTTATCAAGTTTAACAGAAAAAAGGTACATTTTCCATCTTAGTCAGCTTTAAGGAGATAAAAACACTGAAGGATATAAAAGGAAAACATGCAAACTGAAATAAGGCTGCCGACACAAAGGAGTGTTTCTGAGCTGCGACCTTGCCACAGGTTGGAAATAAAAACTGAATCTGCAGCTGCTGCTTCTATAACATCACAACAAACACGCTGCGCAGAAGTGAAACGCCGCTTTCATTTTAATTGGTTTAATTAGGCTGCATTCACAGTGTGAGCAACATGAAAAGACTTTTGGAAGTGAAGTGAAGAAGCCTTCATTAAAAAACACTAACATGTCATTCAGCAGCAGCAGCAAAGGAAAACACATCAGTGAGAAAACTGCAGCGGCATCCACAGCCGAGGACAATTTATCCTGACTCCGCCCCTGCTCCAGCACCATGCTCTTGTTTTTCCACAGTGTCTGTCCACTCAAAGTGCTTCACACTACAAGTCACATTGTTAACAATGTGCTTTATATTGCAAGGTAAAGACCCCACAACAATACTGAGAAATGCCAACAATCAGAAGACCCCCTATATCAGAGGTGTCAAACATAAGGCCCGGGGGCCAGGATCCGGCCCAGTGGATGTCTTCGCCCAATGTGAGGCCACAAACTCTCGACATGAAATTTACAGTTGTCCCGTTGAACAGACCTCTCCACAGCCATTCATACTAAAGTAATAAAAAACAGATAAACAATTAAATGGCAGTAAAGATATTTTTTTTCACTATTATGGAAAAATCCACCAATCTGGGTGATGAGCTAAGAGAACTTTTTCTGTAATTTTACAGATTTGCTACCCACCCCGGCTGCCTCGTGGTCGAGTTCACGAGCGAAGGGAGAGCTGAGCCGGACAGACCGGTGTGCGGCTGAAGTGTTTGGGAATATTTGCTGATCCAAGCTAAATCCTACAAGCACAGCCTGGTTGGCATCCATGAGCAGGCTTTAAACGAGCCGTGGTGGGCGGCATCCAGCCAACTCTGAACACAACAAACCCGCCTCGGTCTCTGTGCAGCGGCCGGCTCAGTCGCTTCTGTTGGGCTATGTTAGTGACGGAGACGAGCGCCGATCTACGTTCCTGCCCTCACACTGTGGGCACAGACTGAAAGGCTTTCTCAGAAAGGTGAATGGACTCCTCCTCAGACTCAGGGTGAAGATGTCAGACCCTCAGATGGAGTCCAGAGTCGGGATGATAACCCTCCACATCTGAATGAGCAGGCCTGGATGCCTCTGCTGAGGTCACCGACCTTTCTGTTGTTCTCTTATTGTCATTTATCAACCTTGGCACATAATCTTACTGCTTCTCCATCGACTTATTGTCTTTATAGGATCACATCTTATTCTCACGTTGATCGGAGCCAATGAACTAGAAATCATCCCTAAATCATAGAAAGTCTGACAGAAAAACATGCTGACATCATGGACACAACTCCTCGCTCCAGATAAAAGAATAATAAACGAATAAATGAGCAGGTGGGATTTAGCTTAGCGTTTGGAAACCACCTGTCACCTGCAGGACGAAGTGAAGCAGACATTCATGTACATGAGGAGGAGACACTCACGCTGTACGATGTAGGGTTTGGTGACGACGCCAGGCTTCTTATCTTCCCTGAGGAGCTGCACGTGTGGAAGAAAAATACAATGAAGGTCATCAGGCAGCCTGTTTGGACTCTGGGTTAATAAACATAATCATCCATCTTCCACCCTAATGCGACGCGATGACAGCTGTGAAATGTGGTTTATCTCGTCTGCGACAACGTTTCGGGAGACAAAACCATTTAAGTGTCCTCGCCGCCGAGCCCGGGGGGAAGACACAAATTCATCATTTAGTCGCCATCACAGGAGAACAAAAAGAAAACGTGTCTGAAGGCTGCTGGAAAACAAAGTGCAGCCCGCAGGCCAGGATTCACTCGGTTTAGGCCCGAGTTGAAACGGCAGCAGTGATTAATTAAAAACACGAGCAGCTGTAAAACATCACCGGGGATACTTTCAGGAGGAAGCGTCTCTGTTTCTGTCTGAAACCTGGAGCAATCAAACATCTCAGGCTGAGTGCAGACTTCATAATTAACACTCTGTCGCCCCCTTCAGGCTCAAACTAACATTTGCAGGACGTGAACACAAATATTCTGTAAGTTTAATGTGCTGGTCGTTTTTAACATTACCAGAATTTATAGCAAAAACTTGAGGTCATTCCCTCATTTCAGGTTTTTGCAGTTGCTATAAATATGACTACTTTAATCACTTTCATCTTTAGCTATACACTCTCAGACCACTTTATTAGGTACACCTCTTCAGCTGCTCGTTAACACAAATATCTAATCAGCCAATTGTGTGGATATGATCAGGGTGACCTGCTGAAGCATCATAATGAGGCAGGAAGGTGGACGATGTTGGTCTGAGTGTTTCAGAAGATGATTTTCTGCTGTGATTTTCCCACAACCATCTCTACAGTTTACAGAGAATGGTCTGAAAAAGAGAAAGTATCCAGTGAGCGGTTTGAAAATGCCTTGTTGATGTCAGAGGTCAGGATAGCCACGGCGCTTTATGCTGATAGGAATGTAACAGGAACTCAAATAACCACTCATTACAGCCAAGGTAGACAGAAGACCATCTCTGAACTGCTTAAAGCAGATGTGCTACAGCGGCAGAAGACCACGCCGGTGCCACTCCTGTCAGCTAAGAACTGAGGCTAATTCAGACAGGCTCACCAAAACTGAATGACAGATGATTAGAGAGATTGGATAGAAGACCTGAATAAGATATAAACATTCACAACCAGAGATTATGAATAAATTCATATTTATATTTTGAAACTGACTTTGGATCCTTACTGCATCTAAAACATATTTTTGGAGCAAATTAAGCGCAGCTAAAGAGATCTGAAACCTAAACTGTGTGCAGTTTCTTACCTTCTGCTGTTTTATGGGCAGAGAGCGGTTAGGATCAAAAGCCAGACCCATCTCCTGCAGGTTCCTGGCGACGGACTTGTTATCATCCCACGCATTTCGAATCTGAGATCTGACAACGACAACACGTTAGACATGAGAACAGCTCATCTACTGTAGCCTAGCACGTCACCAAGAGCACAACTTTGTCTGTAGAATCAGGTCTTTAATACACAGGAACACAGTTATTCACCAGATTTATTACTAATCAAATGTTAAAGTTCTTGGGCCACCCCAAGACTTTCAAAGCTTTCTTTTGTTCTGTTCACTTTCAAGATGACCCCACAGTGCTTCAATAATGTTGAGGTCTTGGCTCGGGGGAGGCCGATCCATGACTGATGCTGTTCTTTTATCCAGATATGCTTTTACTGCACTGAGACTGAGATCACTGTCATGCTGACAAATGCAGCCGTTGCCAATCAGATGCTTTCCAGTTGATTTTACGTAGTGGATCAAAATCTAATGGTACTTTTTAACGGTTTTGCCAAGATACCCAGCTCCACTGGCTGAAATGCAGCTCCAAACCATGACAGAGCCTCCAGCGTGTTTTACACATGGCTCCTCTGATGGAGTGATAATGGTGAATAATCACTCCATCAGATCTGCTGCCACTGATTTTCAGTCCAGTTCTTGGATAACTGGCGAACCTCAGCCTAATCTTCCTGTTTCCCTTCGTTAACAATGACTTCCTGTCAGCCAGTAAACTGTAGCTCCATCTCTCAGGCCCTGTGTCAGGTCTTTGCGGGATTTTTTTCCTTCTAATTCTTAAGGGCATGACTTGTCCAGTTTTCTCAGCATTTTTAAAGACACCCTGCACACCTGCTGGGATATTTCAGTTTGTGGTTCACATAAAAGTGGACATTTTAGTGGCTGTCACCGTCACTAATGATCATTTCCATCATCCGTCTGTATATCAAACAACTGCATTAAAAACAGCATGTAAGGTTTTAGTGACAGAGGGCCTCTGTACATTCATCCTCTAACATCAAAAAGCTGATTTCATGACAAATATTCAGTTCACAGTCAGATATTTGAGTTAAAAGTATAAAATACTGTCTTTTATGAAGAGTTTAGCCAAAATATGGAATATGGAACCCTCATCACTGATGGAGACGACAAGGAGTACAGAAGACTGACCCAAGACTTTGTGGACTGGTGCCAGCTGAACTACCTCCAGATCAACACCATTAAAACCAAGGAGCTTGTGGTAGACTTCCGCAGGCACAAGCATCCTCCACTGCAACCACTGAACATCCAAGGTATGGACATTGAGGCTGTGGACAGCTACAGGTACCTTGGTGTTCATCTGAACAGCAAACTGGACTGGACTCATAACTCAGACGCCCTCTACAGGAAAGGGCAGAGCAGGGTGTACCTGCTGCAGAGACTCAGGTCGTTTGGAGTGAAGGGCCCACTCCTGAAGACCTTCTATGACTCTGTGGTGGCCTCAGCCATCTTTTATGGTGTGGTCTGCTGGGGCGGCAGCATCTCTGCTGGGGACAGGAAGAGACTGAACAGGCTGATCAGAAGGGCCAGCTCTGTTCTAGGATGCCCTCTGGACCCAGTGGAGGTGGTGAGTGACAGGAGAATGGCGGCTAAGCTGTCATCCCTGTTGGACAACATCTCCCACCCCATGCATGAGACTCTGACAGCACTGAGCAGCTCCTTCAGTGACTGCGGCACCCACGGTGTGGGACGGAGATTTCGCAGGTCTTTCCTCCCCACTGCTGTCAGACTCCACAACAAAGACTTTAACTGATCAAACACACACATCCACAAATGTGCAATAACACTAAGTGCAATAATCTTTCTGGCATCGTTGTATTTTTACTCAGTTGTATAAAGCATTTGTATTCTATGTGTGTGAAGGTTCTCAGTCATCCAGGTCATCGTAGACTAAGGAGCTTGGAAAGAAAAGCGTCTGGAGTTCTTTGAGTTGCTTGAAGACGTTTCACCTCTCATCCGAGAAGCTTCTTCAGTTCTAAGGGTCAGTGGTGGAGAGTCCCAGATTTAAACCTAGTGGGAGTTAGAAGAGCATAGAAGAGCCACCTCCACGGGACAAGACTCAGCAGTTCATCTGCATCTTAAGGATAAAGGACACTCTTTCGAGGATGCCAACGTTCACATTTTGGACAGAGAGGACAGATGGTTTTAAAGAGGAGTGAAAGAAGTAATTTATGTCCACTGTGAGCGACCATCTTTGAACAGAGGCGGTGGTTTACGACACCAACTGTCTGCCATCTATAATCCAGTTTTGAGATCCTTCCCAGACGCCTTAGTGCCCACTCACATCCTGGGCCATCTGACCTCAGGAAATCACATGATAGGGTGGGGCCAGGTTTCACAATGAGCTCACCCGAAACTCTGGCTGATTGTGACCCACACCTGCTTTCACACCTTGGCTCATGTGATTAGGTAGAGGATCATCAGGGGGTCCTTTGTCCCTCTTTGGGGGGGAAACTCCCACTAGGTTTAAATCTGGGACTCTCCACCATTTGACCCTTAGAACTGAAGAAGCTTCTCGGATGAGAGGTGAAACGTCTTCAAGCAACTTAAAGAACTCCAGACGCTTTTCTTTCCAAGCTCCTTAGTCCATTTGTATTCTATTTTTATCCTATTGTATATTTTATTCTATTTTATTCTACTGTGTATAGTATTTTATTCTATTCTGTACAGTTGTGTACGGTATTTATTCTTATTGTATTCTAACTTTTGCTTCATAACTTTTGCACTGTCCACTTCCTGCTGTGACAAAACAAATTTCCCACGTGTGGGACTAATAAAGGTTATCATATCTTATCTTATCTTATTTCTTGAACAAATGGGACCAATCAACTTTAAACAAATGTGAATTAATTCGCTGTAAATCTACTCACTAACGTAAAGAATGTACTCGATCAATCAATTAGTCGACTCTCGGGTCACTGGTATGTTTTGGCTGCAGCCTTAACAACGTGTTTTTGCATCATTCCTACTAATATTAGCACACATGCTAACACTCACTGCTCGATCCTGGGGTTCGACTTCTTCTTGTTCTTCGTCTTCACGTTCTTCCGGTTCCGGTTGTAGTCAAACTTCTTCCTCCGGGCTGACTGCTTGGCTCGCGGCATTTTAGAGATTTTCCTCCGTTTTCAGAGCTGCACACTTTGTGTTGTTCTTACTGTGGCTCAAAAAAATCAGAAAGGGACAGGCAACATGCGGGCAGCAACAGGAAGCACGTGTTTGGTTTGTCCAGTTCACGTGACCACCAAGCCACGCCCCCTCCAACCCAACCGTTTTTTATTAAAAACTTTTTCTATTTTTTCAGAATGTACAGAGTCCACCTGCAAAAAGAAAATAAAGAAATAGAATGAAAAATAATATAGTACAAGAAAAAAAATATTTTAATATTTACAAAATAATGTGACAAAAAATAAAAATATAAATGAAGAAATTATTTTCTCTGATTAAAACAATTGTTTCATAAATCAAGTAACTCAAATAATTTTGCAGGGAAAAACTTAAAGAATAGAAAGTTTTAAGTTTGCTGTATGTTATGCAAAACTGCTGAGATAAATAACAGAGGTGAGTCCAGAAGGGGGGCATGTGGTTCGAATGGACCCATCCCAACAATGTCACTGGATCAGAGTATTGTTAATCTTACAGTGGATGAGAGCAGGAAGAAGGTACAACCATTCACTCACTTACACACTGTAACATTGTAACATATTCCCAGGTTATGCTGTTTTCTTTTACTCTTCTATATGTTGGATACAAATAATGCATCATTCATTTTAAAGCTTTAGTATCTTATCTTGCAGATAAATTGCATTACTAAGCTACCCAACCACAATATACATCATTACAATATCAAAAGCTTCAACATTAAACTGGTATAAACGTCGATCAATCTATAATTTTCATCCATGTCATGTATATGACTGTGAACATGCCATGAACGATTCATTCATGAATACTTTGATTATAAATCAGAATTACAACTTTCTGCTTTTTTGTCGACTGCTAAAAGTCAAAATTCTGTTTTTCCACTTCACAAAACAATCATCCAACACAAACTGATCTTTAAACACGAGCAGCATCGTTCAATACACCACCATGTAATAAATCTGTAATAGCATGCAAAAATCAATCATAATAAGTAAATATACAAGCAAAATATTATTTAATATTTCATTATTAAATAAATAAATAGAAATAAATGAATAAAAAACCTATCCATGTTGGAATGTTTTATTCAAAGACACAATGGTAACACATCTGGGTCAGGGTTAACTCTGTTTTTTTTTTTTTTTACCATGTATGCCATTAAATGAATTAAGACTTTGTAACAGTAAGTTAAAGCACTAAAAGCTCATTTATGATCGTTGATATTAATAATTTATCAAACATTTCTTAATAAGGGGTGTGAAATTATGCATCATCAAGAGAAAACATTAAAAAAAATCACAAATAGACTTGGAATCGTAAATATGCTCATTTTTATTTTATTTTTATCCCAATTTTTAAAATTAATATTTGTATTTATTTCATTATGTATTCAAACTCATGACTTAGGGATGTTTATTTTTAAATGAGATGCTGGACATCGTGTATTTCTGAGCTGCTGAGTCAGAGCTGAGAACCTGCAGCTGACGACCAAAACCTCCAGAGGTCAGTGTGATCTAACCTACGCCACACCTACTCAGAGACTCACAGCGCTGAAGTCCAGACATCCTCAGAGTCGTCATTATTCATTATTGATCAGATATAAATAAAATCTACACTGCTGATGATCTGAGTTTCTTCTCATAGTTTTCTTTGTGAGAAACAGCAAAGTAGAAATACTAACACAATCCTCCTGAAATCTAATATATACCAGACTTTAGTGCCAGAAGTGAGGAGCAGCCTACAGTCTCTCCTCGAACCCTCGACTCTGTGGGATCCTTTAAAAACCAGTCTCCTGGGTGTTTTGTATTGCTTTACTGGATTCAGGTGTTTATCTCACCATTTTTTAATACATTTGTAAAGCACTTTTTGACATGTCCTCATCTTAAAAAGCATTATATCAATAAACTTTACATATTAATAAAGCAAGTTTACCTGCACACTATTACCACTTAAATTCACAAATAGCTAAATGACATATGATAACAAAGAAACATCAATAAATATATGCCAATAGTACCACAAGCAGTAGGCCTACTAGTAGTAGTTACAGTAGTAGACACATATTTTCCGTACAGTTCACACAAACACAAACTGTCTTCAATATTACAGGAAACAATAAAAGTTCAGATGACTTATGAAAATTTAAATTTCCCACAGCGGTGGAATTTCAATTCATTCATTGTAAGCCAGAGCTCCTGGAGGCTCTTCTGATTCTAAGAAATGAGTCCAAACCACTGAACTGAATGGTTTAATAAGTAGAAGTAGAAAGAAAAAAACAAAACAACAACAGCAATTTTAGTTATTTTCAATAGAATTTGCACAAATGTTTGCAGTTAAATTGTGTTGAACTTACCTAAATCTTAAATCGTACCTATTCTTTTAACAATTCATTGTTGTATGGTTTGAACAATGAAATGCTTTAGTTTATACATATACATACGTACATATACATATTATAGTATACGGGAAATACAGCTGCCCTTCTGCTTAATGATGCAGCTGATCTTTTTAATAGGGCAACAATTACATTTTAATATCCACAAATCCTTCATAATTAACATTATCTCAATTTATCAAATTTTAAAAAAAAAGTCCACCTGAGAATCTCAGACTGGCTTAAAAAAATCCATGAGAAAGCAATATTTGTTTACAGTTATGCAAAATGTAGATTCCTGTTGTCATTAGTTTTCTCAAAAATACTTTTGGGATGAAGGTAGAGCTGTTTTTCAACGTTTTCCTGAAATCATATTTGAGAGGCCTTTTAAAGGACTGTTTGGGCTCAGTCCTTCAAATGTTTCTCTACCATTATAGACTGTCAGGAGTGGCGCTCGAGTTAATGACGAATGCTTGAATTCCCTGAAATATTTGGATGTACAATCTGTGACAACCAAATCTGCTGTCAAAGATCACACATCCAAATGTTTCAGGGAATTAAAGCATCATCATCATCATCATTTATTTATATAGCACTTTAAAAACACACCTGGTAGACCAAAGTGCTGTACAATACCAATATGCACATAGTAATAAATAAAATAAAATAAAATAAAATAAAATAAAATAAAATCATTCATCATTCTACCTCAACTGAAGTCCTCTCCTCAGAGTCCACATTTAAAAAGTACTGAGCTCAAGTTATTTTAGATAACGGAATTATAAAATTGCCTCTCATTAAACAATTATAGAAAAACTCCTAAAAACTGCATTACTTAATTCCTTAGATTATCTTTTAATTAATGATAGGAGGGACTTCCTGTTAAGTAGTTTACTTTTGCCCAGGAAACTCGTAGATGGCCAGTTGTGGGCGATTTGATGACCTCCACGGTTTCACAAACTTAGTTTTGTACTTAATTTACAACACAAACAACATTATCAATAGAGCTTAAAATCAACATGTAGTCTACAAATAACTGCAAGAAATCAAAACTTTTTGCGAATTATTTACATACTGAGATCAAATGGGCCTAACTGTAATGTGATTGGTTTGTCTACAACAAATATATTTGCTTTGACATAATTTATTGGACAAAGAGACAGACAGCATAAGTAATAAACCGTTAACCCAAAGTCACGAATGAAACCGTCAGCTAAAAGTAATACACAGTTAACTGAAAACAAAAAAAAGAAGTAGCAAAAAATGTATAAACTGTTAACGTAAAGTAACGAATGAAACAGTTAGCTAAATGTAATAAACAGTTAGCTAAAATAACAGATTACAAGGTCAGCTAAAAGTAATACACAGTTAACTAAAAATAACAGACAGTTAACTAAATGAATTAAAAGTAATAACCTGTTATAAATGGCTAAAAGTACTCAACGGTGAACCAAAAGTAATTAATTAAATGTTTAGCTAACAGTACTAAATGCTTAAATGATTAAACGGTTAGCTAAAAGTCATAAAGCGCTATCAGAGACCAGTTGTGCCCGTCTCTGGCAAAGGGTCCATTATGAATAATGCCAGTCAGTCTTTTTTAAATTGCATGGTTAAGTTTTGTGGACAGTAAAGTTTGTTTTAATATAACTCAAACTCTAATGGTATTGTTGCTAGCATTTTCTAATAGCTTTAAATTGCTTGTTTAAGTAACACACACTTCGAGGCTAGCTCAAAACCGAAGCATTAGATATGAGCAGAGTGAGCTATCTGCCTTTGATATTATGATGTGTATTTCCTTAAACGCGCCTTTGTAACAGAGTGAGAAGTCTGCTTTATTTCCTCCTCTCTGACAGCAGCTTCAGGGCGGAGAGATGGAGCGAGGAGGAGGAGTAACAGGAGGAGAAAGAGGAGAGGAGGGGCGCGGACTGTCACCGGACGGGTCTACGCGAAAGCAGAAACGGAGCTTGAGTTTTTCCTCCTTGGCTGGGCGGTGGGAGGAAGTGGTGGCGGTGGACGGTGCTTGGCAGAGGATAACTGTGATTGAAGCCGCCGGGGGGGACCTGGAGCTCGGTGTGCTGCCGCTGCTGTAAGCCCGCACAGCATTAACATGGAGCTGGAGAACATTGTGGCCAACACTGTGCTGCTCAAAGCACGGGAAGGTAAGGATGGGGAAGGCGGTGTGACAGCTCCTCTCCACCGGTGTGTTACAGTCACAGCACCGGAGGGATGCCCCGGACTCGGGCGACACGAACTATTCCTGCACTTCCTGACAAATCTTTTGATGATGCGCGCAGGGTGTTACCGTAAATACAGTTCGTACGAGTAGATTGAAACGACCAACCGAACTCCGTTTATAATTCGAGCGGTATAAGCCTTTGTTTCATATCCGTGGTCCTACCCTGAATGTCAACTTAATGAGGACTTTATTCAAAAATTTAGCAAACAGTGTCCAAATCGGCGTGGAATATGTTTAAACAAATCTCTTAATTACCGTGAAATCTCTGTCTTCCTTGTTCATTGTGCCGACTACATTGTAAAGTCAATAGCTCTGTTATACTACCTACACAGGGCATGTATGAATGTTTACTATATTCCAGTATACGCCGAATTAAAGAGTATGACCTAAAGGCTGGGAAAACGTTACAAGTACCAAATGTTTAAAATTATTTTTTGGCCTGGCTTTGATAGTGTACCTAAAAACGTTGTCCGGAAAGGGTTGTAACCGTGAACTGTGGCTGCAGCGACACATCGGGTTTCCCTTGCTGATCTTGCAGCATCGTCCTGTAGTTTGCGAAACAGGATGTTGTGGCAGAGCAGCTGTGCTGTGCATGGCTTTGTGCACACAATTGATTTTGCTGTTCCTGCCAAAGCCCATCATCATTAAAAAGGCCCTCATTAATCAGCTACAACCAGGAAGCTGTGATATCTGTGGGTAAGAGTCCAGGTGAAAAGGTTGGCTTGTAGGAAACCCTACTGGCACAGTTTGTCCAATGACTGTTAACACTTTTGAATACCTAATGCAACATAAACGGCCCTCATGCGATCAAAGGCGTTTGTTATTGTTCCAATAAACAGGAGACAAAGGTTTGAGTGGCTCACAGCTGACATAATCCTAATGCCGTCTGCACAGGCACCTGAGAAGATGTTTCATGAGTTTATCAGCTGTGCTCATACATAACCAGGACCTGAGGCTCTGTGCTGGCATCCAGCTGAAGCACCCTTGAGAAAGGCACCGTATCTCCGGGCCCCGTCAGGCCTTGACTCTGACCTCTCTGGAGCTGAGACTTATCTAAACTCTTGAGTTTTAAGTTCAGCGCTCACACAGACCGGCACAAAGTTTGAGCCCGAGGCTTTTAATTTCCTGCGTTCTGCAGAATTTTCTGCACCGGTTTGCACCTTTTCTCGTCGCTTAATATGTAACGCATAATTGCTTTATAATGATTGTTCTCAGTTTTCCTCATTTAACACTGTCCCCACTGAGTCATCACACATGTAGCCGTGACTCTTCTGACCTCATTGGGGTTTGCCTGGTTTTGGATGTGAGAGTCATCTGATATCGGGATAATTCCCCGGCCTTTTGTTTGGGGATGAATGAATAATTTGTTTATTTTAATTTACATACCTAAGACGTGTTTCAGTAAACAGGGCACTCATTCATTGAAACAAGGGCTGGCAGTGTTATTCTTCAGCATGTGTTGGACAACTTTTCACTTTCTTTAACCCAAACTGGGATTTTTTTCCTCTAAATATCTGCATGTAGTTTTAAGTAATAATTTATGAGGTTTTTGGATCAGTAATGTATTTATGATGTATTTAAAATAACACAAATTGATGTAAAAGCTGACTGAAGTGATTTGCTCTAACAACGATGATCCCTCCATTTAAAATTGGAAAAATATTCATGTCATGCACACCAATGACGTTGAAGAGTCCAGCGACACTTAAGTTAATAGGGAACAACTCTATGAAGTGACCAATGTGTTTCGGCTTGGTCGAATGACCCTGAGGAACGCCACAAGCCGAAACGCGTCAGTCACTTCATAAAGTTGTTCCCTATTAATTTAAGTGTCGCTGGACTCTTCTGTTTGTTACATTCTGTTAGTGGAGCGATAAATACAGTCAATAAACTGTAATGTGTCAGTGAACAACACAGACACATTACAGCGGGTCTTTACTGAAACTAAATCAGAACGCAGAGGCAGTGTGTGACAAACAGTGACTGAGTGGCTTGTTGAAGCATGTTTAGCAGGAGTAATTTAAAGTGTGACTTTATTAATCTCCCATATGGTTGTGGAGGATTTTTCATTCACTCTTCCTTACAATGTTGCTTCAGCTCATTGAGGTTTGTGGGCACTTGTTTATGCACAACTCTGTGAATGTCCAACCGCAGTATGTCAGGCGTGGCGTGGACCCTGAATCTTTTCTTTTTCAGTCGTTCTGTTTGATTTGCTGCTTTGGATCGTTGCCCTGTTGCATGACCCAGTTTAGTTCAAGCTTTAGCTGTCAGACAGATGGCCTCACGTTTGAGTCTTGGTATACAGGCAAGTTCATGGTCGACTCAACGGCTGCCAGGTGTCCAAATCATCATCCATCCACCAACATGCTGAAAGTTGGTATTAAGGTTTTTTTTCTGATCTGCTGTGTTTGGTGTTCTCACAGGTGGCGCTGTGCATTTCCACTTTGTATCATCTGTCCAAAAGACATCGTTCTAGAAGTCTTGTAGTTTGTGGAGATTTGCAAACCTAAGCCGTGCAGCCATGTTGTTTCTAGAGAGACCTTTTTCCTGGAAACCCTTCCAAACAGGGTGTACTTGTTCAGTCTTTGTCTAAGTGTGCTGAAATGAACTTTAACCTTGCTAACTGAGGCCTGTAGAGTCTAAGACTTTTCTCCAGTTTCCTACACGTTTGGGTGTCTTTGCTGTTCACGCCTGAGAAGATCGTAGTATGGTTCTGCTGGAGGTTTCTTCCTGTTGAAAGGGAGTTTTTCCTTCCCACTGGTAGGGCTGCTCAATTAATCGAATTTTAATCTCGATTACGATCTGGGCTTTCAACGATCATTAAAAATGACTGAACCGATTATTAGCACCTCCCTCGTGCTTTACTCTCGCGCTGCTCCGTGTGGCAAATCGAGCGCACCTCTCTGCGTTTCGAACACGCGTCACAACAATTAAGAGGACCCGAGGGAAGCTCGGAAAGCTAAGCAGAAGTTCTTTGGAGAGGAGAGGATAATGGCTGCTGAAGAAAGAATGCCGCTGGTTGAAAAGAGGTAAAACGACTTCAGTGGTGTGGAAACATTACGGGTTCACGGAGTCAGACGTGGATCAAGTAGACATAGTGTGGAAACTTTGCTACGGTGTCGTAGCTGCACCACAGAGCAACACTACAAATTTATTCAATCATTTGAAGACCGCTCACAAAGTGACACACGATCAAACAATGAAGGAACATAGAGAAAAACTCTCGACAACACCTGCTTCATCCTCACAGACCTCCGTTCACGCTACCCTGTACAACGCGACTAAATATCCCACCAGCTCCCAGAGACACAAGGAGATAACAAACGCGGTAACGTTTTCCTCGCCGAAGACCACCGCTCAATTAACACAGTGAACAACCAGTATTATGCAGGATTTTGAAGTTCACTAAACATAGATGTTTACATTTTTCATTTATTTTTTATATTGCAAACATTTGCACTGTAATCAGTATTTGCACACTATTTTATATTATTTTTTGACCTCTTTAAAGCCATTATTCAATACATTGTTATTGTTAAATAAATATCGTCAAATAATCGAGATCTCAATTTCAGTGAAAATAATCGTGATTATCATTTTTGCCATAATCGAGCAGCCCTACTGACTGTCATCAAGTGCTTGCTCACAGGGGGTTGTCTGATTGTTGGGGATCATTGAAAGGTCTTTACCTCAAAATACGAAGTACCTTGAGGTGAAAGTTGTTGAGATTTGTGCTATAAAAAAGAAATTAAATTGACTTGTGTTATCACACACCTGAATGAGTCAATAGAGGTGGTCATGCTTGCAGATGATAAATTAATTAACTGCATTTGATCAGCATGTGGCTGATACTTAACCTCTAAGTCTCTATGGATGCATTAGGGGTGCTCTTCATTTTCCCCACACTGTTTCTACATTTTGCTTTAGTTTTGTTACAAAGTGTGATGTTACATATGTCATATTTTGGATTTTATCAGGTTATTACCTAATTTTAGAACCTACAAAGAGCATGATTAATTCTTGTTTGTGTACTTTCTTTGTAACTGCGCACGAGTCCTAAAGATAATCCTGTAATCTAAGTGTACGTTTTCAAAGAGCATACCGCTTAGGTGCAGAGGAGGTATGCAGCCAGATGATGATAAACTCTCAGCTCATCAGCAGCTCTGTTTTTGCATCCGTAAACCTTTTAGAGGGGCAGCACCTTGATTTTCGACATGTTTGTGTCATTCAGGTGTGTTATGGAAATTTCAGAAGAAAGCTTTTTTTGGGAGTTTCATCTGTAGTCGACCTGTTTTACTGTGAAGTTGGATTATTCAGAGTGGTGTATACTGTATGCTGTCTTCAGCTTTGCCCAAGGATGTGATTTTAGCCCATTTCCTCACTTCTGGGAAGCAATTAGTGCCAGTTAATTTCAGTGTGCCTTTGAAATCGAATTGGTTCGTGAAGAGTCTTAAAAGTTCCCCGAAAGGCATGTGCAGCGTAACGACTCTTCATTATTACTCCAGACAAAGTCAGAGTCAGGGGGTTCAGGCCTCTGAGCTGCAGGTTTCTTCACGATGGCACGCTAAGAAACACTGAATGTGTCAGTGACCTAAAATCATGCAGCGCAATGTGAACGCTGGAGCACAAACGGAGGAGAGAGGCCGACATGACACGCTCTCTGCTGTGCAATAGTTCCAGTCGTGACCTTTTGTGTCACTTCCTGTGTGCAGAGACGCTCATGCCCTGCAGATGTCTGGTTTGGTGCTGCAGGGCCAATCGGTGATTTAGGCCAGCACTGAGGAGCGATTTTACACGACATCAAAACCAAACAGAGAATTATTTTTTCATATTTAAGACATGCAATAAAACACAATATACAAGCCCCAGTCCGATTTAATTTTTCACTTTGATATTGGAGCAATTAGCTGCTACACTGTTACAAGACGGTTAGCCATCTAGTTAGCTGTATCAGATTAGATGTGTTTCCATGTTAGCTTAATATGTTTTTTTACTTCCTGTGTGATTTCTGTCCATGTTTTAGATGTTCTAACGAATATTAAGCTAACACAGGCAGAACAAGTGTGTGTTTGTTGTCACAGCAACAAATACAGCACAAATGTGGTTATCATGCCTGTGACGTCACATTCATCAGTGAAGGATGGTGATGATTTGTATTTAGTGAGCTTTGAATTATGGACTGACGCGAGGCATTCGTGGTTCATTGTATTTTTTAGGTGCTTCTTTGGCATTTAAAGCCCTGCAGTAAACCCTGTTAGCACGTGGTCATACCTGCCACCGTTTAGGTTTCAAAATCTGGGAGGTTATTCTGGATGTTGCACAGAGAATTATGCAATTAAGCACATAAAAAGGGCACAAAGACAGCATCGTCCGTGTGCAACAGCACGACCAAACCGAACTGCTGCATGCAATCAAAAAGTCTGGTGAGGCAACAAAATGATTTAAACGTCCAACCGACTTTAAGTTCATTCTGTCTACTCTTTGTCAAAGTCCACTAAGACAGCATCATCAGTCCCGATGTCACAACAATCAGTTTAAATTTACTCAGATCTCAGTCACATACTCATGAGATATTACTCGAGGCAGTAGAAATGGCTGGTACTTGTATCCTGTTGTGGTTTGGGGATAATTTGCTTTCTGTTCAAAAAAATTGGAAATTGTTTTTCTTTCATTTTATTTCTAAACCACTATTATTAACTTGTTGACTTGCTAAATAAGCAAAATCCAGCAGCACCAACGAGTCCGTTAAGCTCCAGAAATGTTGGCCGTGCACTAACGAAGGCTGCGGCGAGGACAAAGTCCTCATAAAAGCAACTCTCACCATTCGTGAAATATCTTTTGGCTTTTGTTTGTGTGGTTATTGTTTATAATCACCAAAACATTGTTTTAATTTAACCCTATTAAAACCCTATGGTCAGCTTCTGCCTCCTGCCAAATAAACTCCCACAGATTTGAGTGGAGGATTGTTTCTGTCACCCGAGTCTCTGTTATAAGATCTCTAGCAATAATGGAGAAAGATATGGTTTGTGTCACAGCTGCAACTGAAAAATTTGAAACAATCTGTTGTAAAGTTTTAAGTAGAAAGTTTGAACTAAAGAATTAGAGTCCTGCTACAGAAGGATGAGATACCCTGAGGAAACAAGTCAAACAAAGTCCTACAAGAGCAGAGGGGTTAAAGTCAGTCCAGTCTGATGGAAGACGATTGCCTAAAAACCTGAAAAAAAAAGAAAGATGTTTAAGTACTTCTTGAAAACGTTACCATTTAATAAACTATATGTGTGTAAAACTGATAATAAACAGCCCAAGAGTTAGAGCCCAAGTGCAGTTTCAACAGTACATTACAAAGAAATGCTGCTGGTGTAAATCAGAGAACTCCATCAGCGCAACAAATCTGTAAAACAACCAAACAAAAAACATTAAAAATTGAAATAAATTGTCTGGTTCATCTAGAGTTAAAGAAGAAAGGAAGTCTTCAGTTATTTAATGGTTCTTCTGTAGTGAGAAGACAGAAACTTTTCCATTATCCAGTTGTAAAGACATCATCAATAGTGAAAAGGCAGGAATTTTTTCCCGCTACTTAGTGGTTTATTGACACTGAAAAAGCAGAATGTGTTATGGTTCATGGTTTATCTGTAGTGTTTCTTCATTGCTTACTTTACTATAGAACAGCCGGGCATAGCTAATGTATTTCTCAGGAAGACTGAGAAAGTATAGACTGATGATGACGTCTCTAATCCAGGAGCAGGTCTCAGTACTTGAAGCGGGTCACTAATCAAAGCTGACAAAAACACCAATAAAGTTTGCTTTAAAAACCTTCAACCCCCGTCTTTACTGTTGGGACACTCCCAGGCTCTGTCTTTTATGAGATTACCTCTGCTTCAGGTTGTAAGTAGCCAGGTCGTATTGACCGACTGAATGCATTTCATTGACAATCTGTCATCTTGGGTAAGAGGAGGCGGCCTTAAAATACAAGAGTGTTGGCCTGGCACTCGAACACATCAGTAAAAACCTTGCACACTCTAATACTGCCATATTAGCACCTATAGTAATGTCTTTAGCTGGTATATACCATAAATATCCTTTAATGTAGGACGAAACCACAATCTGAATGCGCAGCACAAAGGAAACGTGCCTTCTCACAGGAAGTACAATGAAAAGCCGCATCTGAAACTGAAGCTTGATTGTCACCTCCTCCTCTCTTTTTTTGCATTCCAGTTCTCATCTTATGCTATATGATTTCGGTCACTGATGTCACTTCCTCTCTCACTGCTGTTTACAGCAATTAAATCTGGGAAATCGTGAGCTTTAAAGTGAAGCACAAACACCTTAAAGCAACACCTTTTTAAAATAAACACGCAAGTGGAACAAAGTCGCAGACCAAATAAAAAACAACTTTTAGTTTGCTTTGGTGAAAAAGCTGCGAATCAGCATGTTTGAGGCCGGTTTTCAGTCCACTTGATGTAAGCACTTGCCTCGGTTTGGTTGAACCACCAAAGTTGTAATGACCTGTTCAGCATTTTAATCCGGTGCCCTGACATACAGAAAAACATCATTAAAAGAAGCATTTGTGGACCTAGCTGATAAACTGATTTGATAAAGCTGTATTAAATCAGAATGTGTCTGGCCTCTGCAGAAGACACAGTCTGTCTCCATCTGTATTTTCTACCTACAGTGTCCTGAGATGGTCCTACTGGGGCCTTCGATGTTAACATTTTATTGTAAAGAGGAGCTTCCTGGTTGTGGTGCCTTGCTTCACAAAGTATACACCACCAATTATACACCATCCATACACCACCACAGTGGATTTTAGATCAGATAATCAAGATGCAAAGACGTGCAGACCTTCAGCTTTGTTGCAAAGTGTTTTTGCAACATCAGAAATTACAGTCATTTTTAAAGACAGCGTCCCATTTCCAGACACTTAAAAGTAATCGGACAGTTGACTGACAGGAAACTGATAAAAGATCTACAGTTGATTCAGAGACTAGACAAATCAACAATCTTGTTCATTCTCTAAAAGCATGAATGCACTGACCAGCGCAGCAACACCAAACGGTCACCTAAAGTGGATGATCACAGAATTATTTCCATGGTTAAGAAAAACACCACCCAACACCGAACAAAGTCAAAGTCATTGTCAAGGCCTGAAATCAGCAGACGTCTTCATGAATGGAAATACCAAGTTTAAGGTGTTCCACTGCCTGCTGATTGGTCAGCAGGTTTCCTTCCTGGACATGCTTCAGGGCATGGTTAAACCTGAACTCAGCTTGCTTAGTTCATAAGCCAGCCTCATAATGGCCTCCAGGGTCATGTTTGGCCTTCAAGTGTAACCTTTGAACTCCCTAATGACTTTGAGAGTGCGGGATGAATTGGACCGCTTTCATCTTAATTACACCGGTGTGTCGCTCAGTCTTTCATTGGCTTTCCGTCCGTGTACTCGTGCTGTTTGTCTTGATTTACATTTTCACTAATGCACACAGCGGACGCGGGGCATCAGTCAGCTTATCAGTAATTCTGATATTATCGCCCATTTTCCAGGCACAAACACAACATCTTGTTTGCAGTGTCTCTATGACAGTAATTGATTTTCAAAGCAGCTGCCTGGAAGTATTTGAATAGCAAATCCTGAAGCGTGGACTGCCTTCCTTCAGGATCGGGGATGCTGAAGGCTGGACGCCTCAAGGCTGCTGCTGTATTCACAACAACGCCGTGTTATCAGTAAAAGCCTGGATGGCCCAGGTTCACGATAGTTCACCTGGATTTGATCAGAAAGCCACGTAAGAGGCTGTTTACAGACAGCACGGGGGATGGGGGGACTCGCTCTCCCTTATTATTTTTTAAACCTGACTTTGTGCCCCAGTTTTTTGTAGCCAAGGGCCAGAAAATAGCGACACAATGATGAGACCATAGCCACTGATGTCCATTTATGAACCTGCATTTTGATTAGATTTATTGCAGCTGCCCTGTTGGGTTTTTGGGAGCAGAAGAGAATATTACTTATCAGATATTCCACTAAAATGCTCCAAAAGGCATGATGGGAACAAGCCCAATCCACTTCTGCTAGAGCTACAATCCAATATTAATCACAGCAGCCCAACTTTAAGCCTCGGAAGGATCGAGATGGATCAGTTATAAACAAATTTACCCACCGTACTGAAGTCGAGTTAAAGGGAGAAACTTTGCATAGAGACCCAATGTGTTTATTCTCAGCTTGTTGATTTCTTCTGTAAAGTGGGACATTTTAACATGGGAGTCTATGAGGACTGATGCTACCAAAACATCACCAAAACATTTCTCCATCACAGCCTTTAGAGATCGTCTGAATTCCTGACTTTTCCTGATGAGCATCAATATTAAATGCAGATTCTTAAGAGACTTTATTCCTGTTTTTGTAGCGCCATGGTCCAATATCTCTAAAAAATGGATGTTTGTCATCAGATTAAATGTTAAGAAACTCTGGAGCATATATATGTGGAGCATGGTGGCAGGAAGAAGCTGTACGATTCTGGTGGTGATCCGATCTCTTTCCTAAACTTGCAAAGGGAGGATGGTTGGCGTTCGAGGCTCTTCTCAGGCATGAGCTATCAGAGTGCGCTTGTCCTGCTTGTTGCTGCGTCTTGAATGAAGTGCTATCAGAAACGAGAGTGCCGCCTGCCTCTGAGAAACCGCCCAAACACAGAGAGGACAGGAACTTCCTCTGGTTTCTCTTTGTTCTGCAGCTCTTTGTCTTCACCCTGCTCGACGGCTTCTATGAAAACGGTTCATCGGCTGCAGGGTTGCCGTGACTTTTAACCTCATCGCATTTCAAACACGGAGCCTCGAATAAAAGATCCTTCCTCTGACCACAGCATGTGCTCTTAACTGAGATAAACAAAGAGGATTCAGGAGTGGTTCAGGCTTGGGTGTAGAGACAGTCTGCTTTTGTCCACAGAGAAAAATGCTTCATGTTAAAAAGCTTTAAACGGGCTTCACAGGACCTGTTTGCCAAATTGATTATTGATTTAGAAACTACTTCCCTCTGTTTTTCCCAGTGTCTGTGATTTAGTATTAAGGTTATCCTTCAAAACATCCCAAAAACCCTAAAACAAACCGTCCTCAGATGAGGCCAGCAGGTCACAGTTTTACAAAGATCCTCTTTTAGAGCGCGATATCACTTCTGAGTAAATTCAAAGGACCAAATTTAATCAGATTTCACTCACTGGTTTCGTCTTATTTGAATACGACTGTGGAGGAAAGGAGGGGAAAAGAGGCAGACATTTGTCCGGCTCTCGGTTTCCTTTTCTTTTGTGCATTGCAGCTCGTGTGTGCACAGCTGGATTGGTGAGGAGCCGGCTCATCGCTGGGGATCATTCGTTGTAACGAGCCCTTTGACCTTGCCTGCCACCCACGACCGACAACAGCAGAGGTGTTACTGAACATGTGTAACCCTCAAACCCTCAAAATTAGAGATAGAGGGTGAAGCTGCGAAATTAGTGATTGTGGGTATGAGTGTTGGGTTTCCTGCTGTTTGTTTAAAGCGCATGGGAGCCACATCTGCTCAGATCAGCACCTCTGGTCACATCACCCCCATAGATCGAGCCTGCACTTCCTACTAAAACCACAACATGCTGCTTTTCTCTCTTCTGTTCTCACGTTTGGACCGATCAAACCAACTTCCAGCAGGGGGCGACTCTTCTGGTTTCAAACAGATCTGATCGAATAGACGTCTATGAGAAAGCGACCCTGCTTCGTTCTCAGTTTACGACCTTCGTGGAGCTCATGGTCGCAAGTTGTGTTTACCATGTGATGTTTACTTTGTCAATTGTGGTTGTTATTGTGGAGTTTTCAGACGAAACATGAAGAACAGTGATTTTGGGAACCCAAGAATATTCGCCCATAACCACCAACAGGAGGACTACTTATGTGGAATTACATCATGGCTAAGTGCCATCAAAAGGATCTCATCACAGCAACAACAAAGCTGTAAAACCACACAGACATCACCTGCTGCAGCTTCTATTGTATTATATTCTAGTCTGGTCTGCTTAGTGTGAACCCACCATTGGATAATGCTACATTGTGATTGGCGTATTGGCATGTGTTCCCTTAAAATAAAAATCAAAAATGGAGTTTCCTGGCGTTTGCTTGGTTCACCAGTATGGAAGACGTCGACTTGCAAACACTCAAACTACTCACCAAACTACTCTACAAAGTGTGATGCAAACTGAAAACAAATATAGTGTCCCTTCAAAGTAAAAGCTGCACCTTTTGAAACGTGTTGGTTGCATCAGTAAGGCGTAACTTTTACTTAGAAGGGAAACGCTCTCTGTTTCCCAGTTATGTGTTGGCAGATAGGTTGGTGTCTTTCGTGCAAACTATGACTGACTAAAGCAGTCCCAGGGAAGCTTTTAACCTGGCAACCTCCAGAAACTACTTGACAACCAGTTGGAGAATAACATTTTTCCCAATTGACTGCTGCACGCTCTCAGTCCTAAGACTGAATAAAAAGGAATAAAACTAAAAAATAAATAATAAAATAAATGACTTCATCAAACCAATGAGTTTCCTGGTTTATAACACACAAACAGACCATCGTTTATATGTGATCTGTGGTGAGCAGTCAGGCTAATGCAGACTGTCCCTGCAATGAATTTACTAGTTGTTTAAGCACAGAGAAAACATCCAGTGCTCAGAAAATATCTGCATGTCTGATTTTTCAGTCACAAAATATTTTGTGCATTAAAAACATTTTCAGTGCAGCTTTCCACACTGACCATGCGATTTCACTGGGTGAATTTGCAACATTTATGTTTTTTTTATTGTTTTTTTTAATATGCACTCGACGCATATTTAAGTCTTAAAAATCCTCAGTCAGATTCTCAGCATTAATGTTTTAACTAGAGTGATTATGAACGACACATCCTGCTGATTTACTGTAAACACTCACGTGTTTCTTCATGTCCTCACCGACTCGCTTTCTTTTGAATGTAGAGACTTTCTTCTCCTTCAAACCCAACATAAAATAAAAAATGTATATGTCATTCACAGGAGGGGGCGGGAACAGAAAAGGAAAGAGCAAGAAGTGGAAGCAGATGCTGCAGTTCCCACACATAAGTTTGTGTGAGGAGCTTCGACAAACCATAGGTGAGCTAATGCCGACCTCTCTCCAGTCCCTCTCTCTCTCAGAGCAGCACCTTTATCTCATTTGACGTGAACGTCTTTGTGTCGAGTGAGTCTGAAGCCTTTGAAACACATCGTATCCATGGCACCCTTTGAATACCCCCTCAGTCATCACCAGACTGCTGGTTCCTCAAACTCGACATGATCAGACTTGGACAAAAAAACATCTAATTAAGAAAGTAAAGTAGATAAAACGACATTTTTACTGTAACTATTACCATGGAAAACACAGTCTGTGATAATGCGAAACACAAGAAATTATTTAAGTGGGTAATTATGCAATAATATACTAAGAACTGAAAGGGAAGAATCTGTAGCTGTGCAGGTGGATTATTTACGATGTTTTTAACATCATGTCATTCTTTGATTTTTAATTTTCACTGTTATTATGATTACCGGCGTGTCCTCGTGCCTCCGAAGGATGCAAATTATTGATTTATAAATAAAGTTTTATTTGTGGGGGAATGAGCAGCAACCAGGACTTTGGAATCGTTAACATCAACATTTAATCAGCAGCTACAGGCCGTGTCAGAGGCCACGCCCCTACCCTAAAGCCCTCCCAGTATAGCTCCAGGTTCTAAGTTATAAAAAAGTCTCCTGCTACAGTCGTTATGAAGGTTAAAACTGTCCACAGAGAGCTAACTGTTTCTGCATCGGGCTGTTAAAGGAACTGTGTGGGAATTATGTTTTAAAATGTCTTTAGTGAGAAGCAGATGACTCCTCTTTACTGGGGAAAAACCCCTAAAAGACGTCCAGTTTTAGATATAAATTTATGAATTACTGCACAGCACGGCTCTGTGTGTTGCTCAGTTTAGTGGCTGATCTGAAGCCTGATTTCAATCCCCTCATTGTTTCAGAAGATGTTGTGCTTCCTAGTGTCTCTCTCCCTCTGTCTTTGCACTCTGGCTGGTGGTATGGTGGCCCTGAGGCTCAAAACTCTTTAAGAAAGCAAATAAAGTAGAGAACACACTGTCAGACGCACGGCTGCAGTGAAACATGAGCTACTCATCCTCAGTATTAAACATGACATTTCACTGAGGGAATATGATCAGTGTTGATTTTTCATTTCCTCTGTATACAGCAGCAGCGGTGGTGGCGGCTTCCTAATTCTGTACAGAAATAGACTCTCATTCATCCACATGCCTGATATTATCACCAGCAGACCTCAGGTTATGTACAAAACGGCAGAAAATGGATGGCACACTGTCCCGTGATCACAAAACTGTTGCTCATCAAGAAGTAGTTCCAGCACATAAACCTCCATAAATCACAAATGATTAAATAAATGAGTTGTTACATGTGAATAACAAACTTTAACTGTTTTAGTTTTTCAATGCGAGATATCTCTCACTGTGAGAACTGATCGGAGTGGATATGCTGAGGAAGATTAGTTTATTTTGAGAGGGAAACGGCTCTTTCCAGGGTCAACAGTGACCCTTCACACTCCAACATCTCACTTCCAACCACTTTGGATATGATCCATGACATTATGCTTGTATTAACCTCATTTGTAGCGATAACTGTGACTTTGTCTCACAGTTTTTAACCAGACGGTTAGGAAATTGCTTAATGTTGATTAATGTATCTGGCAGGTTGCAGAACTTTCATACCAGTGCAACACTGAAGTGTTTGCTGACGTGGCTCTTCATTTTCATACATTTCCATTTGTGTAGAAAACATTTCCCTCTTACAGGAACTAGACTAGGTAAAAATTAGACCAGTTATCAAATAAAAGTTATATGAGCTCCATGAAGTCCGTCGTTCTACCTGCAACTTTTACAAGCAGAAGGCTCTTGGTGAGTTGAGATGACCCTCCCATCTCGGCCACACGTTCATGCAGATGTCCACAATTAGGATTTTAGGGTTCATCTACTTGCCAAAACCCCACTTTAGCCCCTGACTGAACCTAACCATAAGCCTAGGCTTTGTGTGGCCCCCATCACCCAGGCTGACCACCACCTTATCCACATACACATGGTAGTGGTCAGGTTGTTGTGCATTAACCTGGGCTGCATCAAATATAAACTGAATGATATCATGATTGTTGTATATTTTGTTGGAGTTGGGAACTTTGTAACCATATTATATGGAAGGTTTTGGAAACTGGTGAATGTTGCAGAATAAACTGAGAATGAAAAACAGTTGCCTTCCAGTCCCCCAAACCAAGACTCACTTTTGAGATGACAGTTGATGTCTTTTGTAATCGCCAGACTGTCACTGCTTCCTGTCCAACACACCGAGACTGTGGATCAAGCGTTGCTACAACTTCTGTTTTTATTTGTCCTTTACTTTTTGAAGTTGCATTCTCAGCAGCTGCAGCTGCCATGTTATAAAAATGACTTTTACATTCAGGCAACAAGCAGCGACAATCTGCACTAACTTTAATAGCGTGCTATTCATTGAAAAGTCAAACCTGCGATGAGTCTGAAAGTGTGTGGGTGGTATGAAGACAAAACGCTACTGTTGCTCAAGTACTACCACAGAGGAAACTGTGGCGCTTGCAGAAAGAGGAAGCAGTCTGTTTTTTTTTCTACTGTTTCAACCAACTGATTACTTTCATTTTAACTGGGGACTGGTTGGAGAAATAAAATTTAGACTCACTCAGGAAAAGATCTGATCTCTACCTGAGACCAGACTACTACTCAGAGATAATTGTTGTTGTGCTTTATCATTGGTTGCATTTAGTCTTTTACAAAATAAAATTAAAGGTCAAAGCAGCAAGCATGTTTTTCTCTACGCCTGGCTGGTTTTCTCCAGGTGCTCAGGTTTCCTCTTCAATCTGAAGACATGCATGTTAGGCCATGCATCTATCTATAATCATGTAGATTACAGAAAGATAAAACTCGCACGCAGTAGTTTTTTCTAAAGAATAAAGTCCTGTGTGAATGAATGACAGTGGTTTGTGGTGTAAAGAACTTTGAGTGAGCCCAAAAAAGTGCAGGTCCATTGACTTTATCTCACATTTTTGGGGGTAAGAAGCCCGTGAACATGGAGGTCTTACTTCAGAAAGCATAAAGTAGAGTGATGTAGGCACCGTAACATCATTGAAACCTCAGTGTTTGCACTGTCATGTTGGATTGTTGCACCCAGAAGTGACTATATTTGGGCAATTGTGCAACACAGACAAAGATATCTGCTAATTAGCGCCTGCTAACAATCATCTAGATTACACAGGTGTCGAACTCCAGGTCTCGAAGGCCGGTGACCTGCGGGTTTTAGATCTCACCCTGGGCCAACACACCTGAATCAAATCATTACCAGGCCTCTGGAGAACCCCAAGACATGTAGAGGAGGTAATGTAGCCATTTAAATCAGCTGTGTTGGATCAAGGATACATCTAAAACCTGCAGGACACCGGCCCTCGAGGCCTGGAGTTTGACACCTGTGGGCTAGAATTTCGCTCACTTATATTTAGGGCTGCCACGATTACGTCGACTATTAAAATCGTCGACGACTAATTTAATAGTCGACGCGTCGTTTGAAGCTTTGTAAGATCCCAAAAGACGCAGGAATAAGTAGTAGGATTTAAGAGTGTAATGACGGACTGAAACAGAAGATGGCAGCACTGCATGTACAAGGATGCCAGCTGCCGTTAAACCCCGAAGAAGAAGAAACTGTGTCCCAGAATTCATAGCGCGGACCTGCTCAGTTTTCAACAATGGCGGCAGCTAGTTAGTTTTAATATCACTCTTATTATTCTTTCTGGGTCACAAAATAAACGTTTAACATATTTTCAGGCGAGAATGTAGCTGTGTAAACCTCAAATATCTGCTCAGTTTATCAAGACATCACATATTTTCAAAAGCGCTCCGACGTTTTCGGAGACGTCTGTTACCCACTAGCTCGATAGCTAGCTGGGGTTGACGGCTCACTAGAGCCGGTGAGAACACCGGACTCATGGCAAATCGTTTTCAAACCCACCGCCGTCTTTCGCTACTCAGGTTAAACATGATATATAAGTCAGTTAGATAACTTAAAAATGTTATTGTTTGGCTTTTTTTTAGTATTTTATTTGTTCCTGAGTAAATCGGGTTGGCTGAGATTAAAGTTAGTTTTTACACAGCTGAATAAACGTCAAGCAGACATCTGATTATCAGAAGTGTGAGATGCTCGAGAATATACTCCGGTGTCCTGTTATATTTTAGATAGCAAGGAGCAGACGGCTGAGTTTTTTAAACTCCACCAAACAAACTACAAATGTCATTAAAATTTAATAAACTATCATCTTGTCTTTAATTTTAGTTAGCACATACCTTAAACACTTAAAGCTGTAAGTTAATGATAGTTATTTAAGAGCAGATGCATGCTGGTGCAATAAGCTGTACGTTTTACATCCAATGGATGCATGATCTGATTAGTCGACTAATCACAAAAATAATCAGTGACTAGTCGACTATCAAAATAATCGTTTGTGGCAGCCCTACTTATATTATTGTTTCACTAATTTGATTTAAAAAGCCCCAAAAGACACGATAAGCTCAAACATGGTCCCTGTCAAACTTTAAGTCTTTAAAAAACTTGGCCCACAGTAAAGTTGTCATTGACTGGGAAATACCCATACTTGTATCAGACTGTAAACATGTTCGTTTCCTTGTTAAAGTTAAACATTTTAACATCGGAGTCTATGAAGAGTGATGGACATTTGGAGCTGTCCTCAAGTGGACGTCAGAGGAACTGCAGTTTCTGGCACATGTGCGTCTCATGCTTTGTGTTTATGCCAACTTGTTTATGATTTTTGCTTCACAAAATTGGATGGAAATGTCCAGATGTGACGGTCAGAAGATATGTGACCAAAGCATGAACTGTGGTTTACTCAGTTTGGTTCTCATGACTTTATTTCCTTAAATAGTAACCATATCCCATATTTATCTTAGCTGCAGGAGGCCACTGTCCAGCATTAGAGACGGGCTTTTATTTCAAAGTCCTTGATGTTTGATTAGAATAAATAACCGAGGTCATGTGCATAAAAAGCAATTGCTTTAAGTTGCTGCCTAACAGCAGCAGCAACATGTGATATCAATGTGATGTGAGTTATTAGCATTATGAACATTTTTACAGCTGACTTCCTGTTCATCTACTGGGGGTGCGTTTGTGTACAGAGGCATGGTTGCTGCACAGATACTGGTGGTATCTGTGCATCCATGGTACCCAGGCTGGGCAAGTCAGACACATAGGACACATTGTGAGGAAGAAAGAAGAGGAAGAAGCAGCGTAGCTGGGCTGATGACTTGTTATAAAACTTATCCTGGCTCAAGGCGCAGAGTGGCGACAGGCGGGCAAGCTGGACTAAAGTACAGTACATGTTTGTTACTGGTAAACCAAAGTTCACCGAAGAAGTCAAGGACTTATTTACCCCATACACATACGCTCAAGTCTTACGGATTTCTATTGCTTAATACATCCATTCACCAGCTCCTGGTGGCATGCCTCGAGGGTCGTGTTCTTGGCGAAGTTTACTGTTACTGTTAACTGTTTTGGGAAGATCGTGGAGCTTGAGTAAATTTGTTGTGCTGCAGTTCAAAAAGACAATGAAAGCATATGAAGTCCAGAGCTAAATGTTGTACTTTGCTCACATGTATCAGGAAATAGTCTGATCCAGATGTGTTCTCACTACTGGAAATACTGAATTTGGTTAAAGCAAGGGTGGCGCCTGAGTAGAGCGTGCAAGAGACAGAAACATATTTATTTTGCTTGTAGGGATGGTCATGATTTTTGAATATTCAAATAGTCATTCAAGACGTCTCCGGACTCAAAATGGGCCTTTGTTTATGCACGTAAGCACAATTGGTCCACCAATAGTTGAGCCATTTGGTAAACAAAACTCTGCATGATTCAGCAACAGCAACGACAGACGGCAGCTGTGAGGAATATGAGCATCATGTTCATCAGGATGGAGCGTTTTCAATGTGACACGTTTCGTCACTCATCCAAGTCTGACTGCAGGTTTCCCCAACCTTATACCCAGGGCTGCACATAAGTGGTCCGCAGGTGCGCATTCACTGTCAAAATAAAAGACGCGCACCAGATAAGAAGTTGCAACATGCGTTTGCATACATAAGATTTTCTGGAGGAGGACAGACATTTGTTTAGAACTCTTAAAGATGTCGAAGAAGCTCCTTTAAGCAATTACTTTGGTGTTCCTCCACCTCCAAAGAAATGTCAGAAGGAGTCCGAACCGCAAAAGAAGCGCGTATTCTCGGAAAAGTGGTTGCAGGAGGTGAGCTGGCTTCAAACAAACGATGAACGCACAGAGATGTGGTGCAGAATATGCTGTGAAAATCCCACTGGACAAAAACGGTGCCTTTTATATGCACGCAAACACCGATGCAACTTCTTATCTGGTGCGCGTCTTTTATTTTGACAGTGAATGCACACCTGCAGACCACTTATGTGCACCCCTGCTTATACCACAGGTACTAGTTCAGAAACATTGCTGTCTCAATAACATGTTCGGCCGTACCCCATTTTCTAATCACAGCGTGGACAACCCTTCATCATTTCTTTTTACCCAGATTAACATTCGTCCAGCCGAAAATTCCTGAACACAGATACATTCACACTGTGTTTAACACTAGAAATGCCAAGGCGGTCATTTTAAACCCTGAGCTCTCATCATCTCATATTTTGTGATTTTTCCTAAAGTGGGTCATCAAATATTGTGGGATCAAAAGAAGAAAAAACCCGTATACCTAGAGCTGCAGAGGACGTCATTTTGACCCCATACACATTAATATAGAGCAGGGAGTGCATGACTGCGTGGGTGGAGGACCGGTGCAGAGCAGCAGGGGAGCCGAGCTGAAGTCCAGAGTGTGGAGAACTAAACGGAGCAAATAAAGAGAGAAATCCAAAACAGCACCCAAAAGTGTTTCAGGGCTGAGGAGGTGAAGCTGAGACGGCTTCAGGTTCGATGTTCAGAGGCAGGTGATAAACTTTGACTGTTCTGCTTTTACAGTAATTATTTAAAATGTGTTTCTTATATTTTTGTAGCCAGCTCTGAGGTCAGCTCTGTTTTTACAGCTAACCCCACAATTCATCTTCATCTTCTTTAATAATTCCATTTGTAATTGTGTTTTTTTACTCTTTGTTCAGTAGTTTATTCTAACGTATATGTGTTAAATCATTGATAAAACTAATAAAAACCTTTAAAATCAACCTTAAATAATTATTTGGCCAAATCTGATTTAAAATGAGAAAAACAGTTGAAAGTTAACAACTTGTTTGAGAAATGACGTCTTTAGCATTCGTGCTGTTGTTACAGGACAGGGTCAGAACGGCCCCTCCTGACAGTTACAGTGTGGTAACCTCGGTGTGTAATCAACTCATTCAGCTCTTCCACATCATTGTCCAAACACTTCACATTCCACATGATGATGGCAGGAACAGACTTCCTTTTAGCTCCCAGTAGTCTCTACTCGGGGACTACAGGCCATCGTCCGGTGGCGACACTCTACTTCCAGAGTAAACTGGACATTTCACTTTCACATAAAACACGACGAGCGAGGAAAACCCCACAAAAGGAGCAGCTGTAACAGGCGTCAGACATATAGAGTATAATATTATATAGAGATATTATTAATAGAACAGCTGACGATATTTGAAATATATGAATATATCTGAAGTGGTGGCGTTCCCTTTGGTTAGGCTGTGGCAGGAGAGGCAGCAGCTTATTAAATAACATGACCACTTTGTTTCCAGCTCATCTACTGATTTTCCTAATCGTCACTGCATCTCACTTCTTTTAGATACGTACTTAACATAATTAAAGACTTCCTGCTGATGTGAACATATACAGAAATAAAGACGAGCCATTTTACACTCGAGATGCTGCTGCTTCTTTTGTTTCCCTGGAAGGGCCGATGCAAATAAGTTTTGATTTGAATGAGTTCACACACACACACAGGAAGCTAGAAGCTCAGCACAAAACCACATATAGTACAGTTTGAAATGCTGATGTCCCACAGAGGAGAGCAGAGTGCTGCAGGGCTGATAGGCCAGAAGGAGGAAAGTAAAAACAGAGGATTAGAAAGTGAGCTGACAGACGAAAAAGGAAGTCACGATTCATCCTCGAGACTTTTTTGCAGTGTAACCAGAAGAACGAAGACGAGTGGGAGGAAGATATTCAGGAGACTGTCAGCTTCCTTGTTTGTGAAGAGCAGGTGGTTCTCTTCTCTTCCCCTGCCTCTTTTTCGTCTTATCCCCTGATACGAACATCATTTATTGTTATGTAATTACGCCGCAAGCAATGTGAGCCATTTCTATGTTGCACAACAGAGATTTTACAGATGTTCTCCTTTTGTTACAACACATTTCACCAGCACCAATTAAAAAAACAAAAAACTGAAGATTGACCCTGCACCGCTCTCAAACATGTGCTTTCTTGTTGTGCGCAGAGTCGAGGCAGTGCATTCGCAGGCTTGTCTGAAATGCAGCAAAACGCTGAGCGAAAAGCGTGTTTTTCTGTCTGTTTGTGCCCCGGTGACTCTGCTGTTCGCTGAACCTGAGAAACACGTGCAGGGAGTTTCACCACACGTCCTCCTCTGCACAAATGAAAGCATCTTTAGTCTCGATTGATGCTTTCTCCTCCGCCTCCCCCTTCCCCTCCTCCTCAGTCCTCATAAGAGGCCATTAGAGTAACATGATATTACAGTAAAGTGGGTCCACACTGGTTTCAGCGTTCAGCTGCTGAATCATAGGAATATGTTTATGGTTTAAATAGAACTGAGCAACCCAGAGAGAGGAAGAGGGAGCCGGCTGCTTCGTCAGGGTGGTGATGCTATAATCATGCAGCAACTTCCAGGGCAATAAAATACAGTATGGTAACTGGACTGGTTCTTATATAGCACTTTTCTACTCCATCTGAGCACTCAAAGCACTTTGCACAACTTGCACAACCAGCACTTTTCGATGTAAGTGCTAATATCTAAGATACATAGACATTCATAATCAGGGGTTAAGCAGGATTTAATGAAAATAATAGTTTTTATTGTGCAGACATTGTGCTGCTGCACAGGTTTACTGCTTTTTACCAAATACATCCAACAATATATACACTCACCATCCACTTGTTCAACTGGTCATTAACACAGACATCCTATCACACGGTGGCAGCTCAAGATGACCTGCTGAAGTTCAGTCTGAGCACCAGAATGAGGAAGATTTTACTGACTTTGAAGACGAGTTGGTTTGAGTATTTCAGACGCTGCTAATCTGCTTGGATTTTCCTACCAAGCTGCTTTGAAAGGAAGGCAACAGTAACTCTGACTTTTTCTGCTGACCTGTCCTCCTGTTGGATGTTTTGGCATGGTTATTGATAGTTGTTCAGCTCATTCTAGGACAAACTGGTGCACTTAATATCAGTGTGACGCTGTATAAAGTGATGGAGGCACTCTGTTATCTGGATTGAAACCCACTTTCACTGCAGGGCCTTCGAAGCCAACAGGAGACCCGACAGAGGCCTCTTTGTTTTCTGTGTGTTAATGCACAGCATGTTCTCTACAGCCCTGGATCTGCATTCATGTATATCATAGCTCCTATCATGTCTCAAAACGTCCGTAATCAGCCATAATGAGATAATGATTATTCTGAGAATTCCCAGAACTTTGAGATGTCGTATTTCATAAATGAGAAGCAAGCATCTGATACTGCCTAAGTAACTTTATGAACTGTAATGAAGTAAATTTATGGCCCTTTTGTAAAGAAAACAGTGGGTTTTTAGATATGAAGACTTGGAACGGCTTTTTTCTCGTCTTTCTCTCTTTGGTGTCCGTTGTCGTCCACAGATTTATTCCCTTTGCCGCACACTTAGCTTCTCTGTTCTCTCTGCAGCGGGACTTAAGTAGAACATCAGAGAGAGAAGAGATCATTAGAGTAGAGGAGAGGGGGACAAAGGGCAGAGCAGAGACAACTAGAGCAGAAAATCTCAAAGCAGGATAAAACAGAGGAGAACCTGATGGAACAAGGCATCAGTAACCATCAGTCAGTGGGTCATCAAAAGGAAATGACTCAGCAGAGTAACAATCAAAGGGGCGCTCCACCCAAGTTATGTTCATCTACTGAGCCAGGCAGGGAGACAAAAGGATGATACGGATTACATCACCCACAAAGCAAACAGCATCTTTTTACTCCTGCGAGATGGTTTTATGAATGAAACTTCAGTCTGTTGGTGCAACTTGGCTATTAAATCTACAACCCTGTCTCATCGTAAAGTGATACGACGCCTCTGTCAGATAAAATCGACTCAGGTTTAGAGTAAGACAGTAGTTTGGATTAAAACCCTTCACAGCAGTAACAACGCTCACTGACAAATGATGTTGACAGCCTGGGGATGAGAAGAGGCTGAAATCTAACAACGTTTATTATTATATATGCAGATGACACCCTGCTGTACCTCGGCTGTTGAAGTCGGTGTGTGATGCACTGGGTTAAGGAATTAGTTGAACTGGGCCACTGTTTGGGCACAGAGAGACCCGACAGGGATTCTGTACATTTGTAATGATTTGATTTTGGTGTCAGTTGCTGAATGGTTACAGTTCAAAGAGTCAAAGTTTTAGGTTATCATATCTTTTATTCCATATTCACTGTGGAACCAGAAAAGAATCATTTCTAAACATTGTGATTTCTGTTTACGTGAGCTGTTCGAGGCTGTGCTGCTGTTTTAATGACAGTTACATGTACTCCAAAAACAAAAACATACTCGCATGAGGAGGTTTTAGATTGATATCTGGGGTCGTTTCAGTTCATCTGTCCAGCTGTGTTTGAGGAAAAAAATAGAAACGCTAACAAGGAAACATGGATTTGCATCTGTGACTCGTACAGATGCAAAACAACTCAGGAAGCTTCACGCACAAACAAATGTGACTCACTGAAGATCGGGGAGGTCGGCGTGAGAGACGAGGAAAAGAGTGAATAGCTCAGACTGATCCATGTAACACTTCAGCAAGTCAGAGAAAGGTTTAATCCTCCGTCATTCACAGGATCTACAGTTTGGACCGTTCACTGAGGGAGGCCTGCTCCTATAACAAAAAAGCGTGCTGCCTTTTTAGTATTTACATTCAGTCTTTCACAACAGTTCCTGCCTCACAAATGTGCTGAGCATGTTTCCTTCCTCAGAAAACATTTTATAACCTCCGTTCTCTACATGGAGAAATAAGCGTCCATATCACTTTGTTTTTCGAGAGCGCTCTAATAATCCAGTACATCAGAAACAACAAGCATCTGAATTTAACCTAAACAGGCCTATCAAAATCTAAAATAAATAAGAACACCGTTTCTGTTGATTTTTTATAAGAGAAACTCTGAAATAAACCTCTCGTGCAAGTTAACTCGATAAAACTACAGGGATGTAGCTCAGTAATGAAAAATGGCTTCTGACGACATCCTGACCCGATTCTCTGAACACTGTCCACATTTCTGTCTGAACAAAGTTCAGGTGGTCGGGAGGAAGCCACATTTCAAAGTGTCCAAACTGCATCAATCAGCGTGTCTTAGATGAAACACTTAATAGAATAAGGCTCTGCATCCATGTTTATGTGAATGGGTGAAGGTGGCCTGTAGTGTGAAAGCTCTGTGAGTGCTCAGTAAGACTAAACTGAACCTGTTTACCTTGCATCATAGCATCTACTTTACCTCGGTGTGGTCAGGCTGGAGGCTCACAGCATAACAGAGAGCAACACTGATCCATGGAATAATCAAATACCAGCTTATTTGCATAAACCTGCAGTTTTGCTTGCAGGAACTTTATTATTTATGTTATAAATAAGCGATCGTGGGCGATCGTGGCTCAAGAGTTGGGAGCTCGTCTTGTAATGGGAAGGTTGCCGGTTCGAGCCTCGGCTTGGACAGTCTCAGTCGTTGTGTCCTTGGGCAAGACACTTCACCCGTTGCCTACTGGTGGTGGTCAGAGGGCCCGGTGGCGCCAGTGTCACCTCTGTCAGTGCGCCCCAGGGTGGCTGTGGCTACAATGTAGCTTGCCATCACCAGTGTGTGAATGTGTGCGTGGATGACTGGATGTGTAAAGCGCTATACAAATACAGGCCATTTACCATTTAAAAAGTAAGCTTTTATTTAAAAGGAAGTAAAAACGGTTGGGAAAGAAAAACTGTGTCAAAAGCAAATTTCATCTGATGAATTTTCTATGTTGTAAATAGTCACAGACTATAGGGCGTGGTTAAGGTCGCGTGCAACTTTGTACTTACTGTGAGGGTCTGATTTAATTGGAAGCTTGAGGTTTGTTATAGAAAAAACCCCACAGTTTGTGTTTAGATTGTGACCTTCTGAGTGGGTGTTAGATTGATCTGGTTGCAGTTTTTAACAGAGCTCTGAAAGTTGCTTCCTGAGCTTGTGAAGCTCTGAGGATTAAAAATGATGGAAAAAGATGTTAAAAAGCACCAAAGTTAAACTCATCGCTGTGTCCTTCAGGCGCCTCAAAGACCTTTACACACCAAACATGTTAAATCATGTAAATCGTTCCTGCATTAAAAATATTCTTTGGACTCACCTATTCTCATTCCAGCCTTTTACACCACATGACTTTGCTGGATGAAGCTCGATTTTTCAGATTCGATAAACAGATCTGATCAATCAGACAACAAGTGTGCTCGCTTTGAGGACGAATTTTCTGCATAAAGGCCTTTATGTTACGTAATAAGTTTGCATCTGAAAAATCTTGTGTTGCTTTTTCGCAGCACGCTCAGTGTGTAATGGGCTTAACCTGAAAGCATTCACAGACGTTTTTGTCCAGATAAATGAAGTATGTGAGAATTCCTTCTTCCATCAGTGTAGGCAGGCCTCCTGTAAAACAGTGCCGGCGGTTTGATTCAGATCTGTGTAACGATGACCTCGCTTGCCCCCGTGTCTCTGCAGAGAAGGACTACAGCAGCCTCTGTGAGCGGCAGCCAATCGGACGGCTGCTCTTCAGGCAGTTCTGCGAGACTCGACCCGAGCTGAAGCGCTGCGTCAAGTTCCTGGACGCCGTGGTAAGCCGAGTCATCTTCGTCTCACCTCTTCTCTTTGTGTGCTCGTGTGTCTCCAGCCTCAGCATCTTTCTCTGCAGGGTTCAGACTGTCCTGTAGGTCAGCCCAGGGTTTATCAGCCTACCCATGTACGCATTAACGTGAAAACAGCGTGACCAATCAGACACAGAGAGGTCAGCTGACAGCAGAGAGGAACAGACGTTACAGACACGATTAAACTGAATTATTAGAAAAATGTGTTTTTTTTAAACAATGTCGTTTTATTAAGAGGTTTTCCTTTTATACACATAAACATCAACATATATATTATACATATAAACAGAAGGAAAAGAGAAGGGTTACAAATGATCTGTACATTCAGGTTAAGTCGTGCATTTAGGCTTTGAAATGAGTTCAGAAATGTATCTTCAGCTGTGAAATAAAAGGAAAAAAAAGAAAAAAGGGAAATAGAAGAAAGAAAGAAAAATATAAACATATGTATGATATATCCCACAGTAACATAATCCCTGCAAAATAATCCCATTCATTCCCACCCAGGTCACTGCCCTAGACCTGCACACTGTATTTCCACACCTGACATAAGAGAGTTTGCTGAAAAATTCTTATAGATTTTGAAAAGCATCAAGGAAGGGTCCCCACATGCTTCGAAATTTCCCAGTAGAGTTCTGAAGTGAGCGTCTTATCTTTTCCAGTTTTAGACACGCCATGAGGTCATATAACCACTGTGAGTGGGAGGGGCAGCGTCCCGCCACCTCAGTAGGATTGCCCTCCTGGCCAACAGGGAACACAATGATAATGCCTGTTTTTTAGAGACCGATAGAAGCACCTCAGTCCCGCTGATGCCAAACAGAGCAAGAAGGGGGCCAGGGGCCAGCGTCACACTGAGAATCCTGGACAGGGTTTGAAAAACGTCTGACCAGAACTGAACGAGACTGGGACAAGACCAGTACATGTGGATCAGTGAGGGTTCAGCAGTTTTGCATGTGTCACAATATGGAGTGATTTCAGGATAGATACGGGATAGTCTGGATTTTGAGAAATGGGCTCTATGCACCACTTTGAACTGGATTAAACAGTGGCGGGCACATAATGATGTTGTGTTGACATGTTTGAGTATAGAGGCCCTTGTTTCGTCAGAGATTGTCATGTTTAAGTCTTCTTCCCACAGTGTCTTGAGCTTGGATGAAGAGGTATGTGTCAAATTTAACATTTTATTGTAAGGCAAGGAAATCATCCCTCTATTGGTTGGATTGAGTTGTAGGATAGTTTCTAATAGTGTAGGCTCTGGTGGAGGGCTCGAGCCTGAAGTCTGGGAACAAATAAAGTGCCTGACTTGCAAGTATCTGAAAAAGTGTGATGGTGGAAGACTATATTTATTAGCAAGTTGTTCAAATGATGCTAGTTTGTTGGCTATGAATAGGTCCTTAAAGCAAGTTATTCCACTTCTGTGCCACTCCACAAACACACCGTCCTGGATAGAAGGTTTAAAGAGATGGTTAGATGTAATGGGGCTGAGAAGGGAGAAGTCACAGAGTTTAAAGTATTTCCTAAACTGGCCCCATATTTTTAATGAGTGCACCACTACAAGGTTGGGGATGGAGTTGAATGAAGAGGATGAGAGTGGAGAACAAAGTGCAGCTGGTAAGGATATACTGTTGTCACTATGCAATTCCATAGTCACCCAGTCAGGACAACCACTCCGATTGTGGTAAAAATATCAGAACAGCAAACATCGCATGTTAGCAGCCCAATAGTAAAAACGAAAGTTGGGAAGTGCAAACCCACCCTCACTTTTAGATTTTTGAAGATGCATCTTATTAAGGCTTGGGCATTTACCCTTAGATAAGATGAGATGACAGAGTCCAGCTCATTGAAAAAAAGTATTGGGAATGAAAATGGGTAGGGCCTGGAAAAGGTATAAAAATTTGGGTAGAATGGTCATTTTAATTGAATTGATACGTCCTACCAGAGACATAGAGAGTGGTGTCCAGTGGGTGAGGGACCGCTTCACTTGGTTCAGCAATGCACTCACATTTTCTTTGAAAAGGGTTTTATGGGGTTTTTGTCACTGTGATTCCCAAATATGTAAAATTTTTTCCTTTCAACTCTGAAGGGCAAGAAAAATGTTTTTGAGTTTAAACACATAATACAGACTGAAGGTATCATCTGAGGGTGTGTGTGGCAGCAAAACTGTGAGACAGCTGTTTATTAATGTGTGTTTGCTTTAAGCTCTGAGAGGTCAGTATGACTGGAACAGGAGTGAAAGAGGGTAACTGAGTGAGTTAGCACACTTATCAGTATCAGTAAGAAGCTGATAGTATCAGTAAGGATCTGACATTTAACCACAGCGTGTAATTAATCAGTTAGATTAATGTGTTGTTTAGATGTGCTTCAGGCAGTTTTAAGACCTCATTGTTCAGTTCTGTGTTTTAGGGCTGTGTGAGGAGTGTGGAGGAGGCGCTCCTGTAAGAAATCCAGGGTCATTTTAATCATTGATGCTGTTAGGGAACGACGTTAGAGACCTGATTGAACAGTAGGCAGTAATTTCTGTACTGTTCTCTAAGCTGGACCACGTGTAACATCGTTATTTAGTAGCTTTAATACAAGCACCCGATATATGACAGGAAATGAGGTGGAATATACAGCAGGCCTTTAACAGGAAACAAACTGACATTTAAAGTTTGTGATTATAGCACTACAAGTCCAATATTCACTCACTTTTAGCTGATTTTTGGCCTCCCCCGACTCACATTAATAAAGAAAGTTAGCTCTTTATCTGCTAAATGCTGCTCTCAGTTTACAGCAGGAAGTAACACACAGTAACAGAGCATGGTAAAGTGGCCTATTTATGCTTTTTTCTGCTGTGATACATAAACAGTTTTTTCAGGATTTGAGTCGCCCAGAATAAATGCAGATTTGCCCTAACTGTCCAAGCGGACCAGCGCTGAGCTGTGGGAAAATGTTCTTTTTTCAGACTTCGGGTGAACTGACCCTTTAAAAAGCTGATTGGCGAGTTTAATTACCCTGAATGCCCGAACGGAGCACTTGAAGACGAGGAGGAGGAAGTAGGGTTTAATATCTGTTTAATGAAATACAGGAACTCTTGACTTCTGGGAACAAACTGCGTCACTCAGTCGCTCTTTCCTACCCCCCATGCTGCATCCCTGTCACACACACACTCCGGTGGGAATGAAACAAAGCGTGAGGGAAGCATTCCTGAAATGAGCGGAGCGAGTTATGACTCGTTCACTGTGGCAGATGAGGTCACACAGTGTGTTTCTGTATCTAAAACCATTACAGTGAGGACATTTCTGCTTTGTGAGCACATTCAGAGTAGTCCTCACAACTTCAGGGACCAGACTCAGTTTAAAGAACCAGGTTCAGGCTGTCCGGGGGAAGGTCTGAATCAAGGGCTTAGCTGGGAATCCTGATGTTCAGGTATTTTAGTCATGAATTTGTTGATGATTGCCATTTTTTTTTGAACGAGGACTTTCTGGGAACCATGAATTTCTTGGTGTCTCTGTGTATTACTTCATCACTGTCATCTATGTTTATCCTCTGGGGATATGCATACAAATTGAATATTAATCTACCAAATTGTACTGGAGATATTTCAGTTTGAACCACTCAGAAGATGAAAAGGAGTACAAAACAGCATCAGGAAGTTGTTTTGAAGTTTAAAGAATTGAGGGATCATCCTCTGGAGACCACAGATTTCTAGATGTCCCTGTGTGTTAAATATCAGTAATTCATCACTGTCATCTGTGATTATCCTCTCGGGATCTGTTTACAAAAGTCCAGTCCATGTGATTATACTCAAGATATTTCAGTTTTATAGGGTCCAAAACCGATGCATGTGGTTTTGTGTTGAGGGTTCATCCCCTGAGGACTACGAATGTCTGCAGCTGAATTTTATGACAATCCATTTCACTGAAAACTTTCACCAGCTTGTTGTGTAATATTTGATGATTTCCACTGTAATTTGGGTTTATCTTCTGGGGAAATCTTTTCAGTAGTTAAACACCAGTCAGTGCAATATCTGTCGACAGTTTGAACCAATCCAAAATCTTAAAATCTGACCTGAAACCACCTGCTGGTGATATGGTAAAGTCAGAGGATAATCAGTGTTTTTAGGGTTCACTCTGTAGAGACCATGAATCTCTGTGCAAATCATAACAAATGAGGGTTTGAAGCATTAAGAGCTCTTTGACCTGTCAGACAGTATCACACTCAGAACGAAAACAAACAAAGCCCCATTCAGACAGGAAGTGTGGGATTATTTTAATATTAACTGTCCTGGTCCATGGCTTTTAATCCTCTCTGAGGCTTAGGTGAGGGCAAGGATAAGTGAAATTTCACCTGCTAATATGGGAAAGTAGTAAAAACAAATGAAAGCTTTCAGAAGGTTGTAACTGCTGAGGCTCATCAGTGTGAGGTAATGTCAGATACACCTTTTAAGCCTGCATTTCTTTAAGTTTTGCCAATTTGGTGTTATTAACAGTAGAAATTATTTGTTAAACAGTGTATCAGGTAATACTTGCAGTCCTATCTGCTGAGGTAGAGGAGGTTAATGAAGACACAGTCTGCTCCGCTCAGCTGACTCCAGTCTGATGGCTTTGCAGTTTTCAACTCGCATTCGAAGCAATTATGCTCCCTTTTACCCCACAACCGCTTCCCGTCTCGTCTCTGAGAGCCCTGCGAGAGGACGAGATGGAGAGGGGAAAATGAGATTTGAACCGTCTCCGCTGTCACTTAGCATTAGTTTACAGGCTCTCGCTGCCAGAGGGGAGAGGAAGCACTTTGGGGTTTTCCAGTCAGGCTCAGTTTACTGCAGGTCATTCACAGGGAGGAGTAGATGCAATCGGTTCGGGTGTGGGGGAGGAGGGCTGCAAAAAGTCTTCAATTAACTCATAAAGTGGGTTTTCTGAAGCCGAGAGGAGGCTGCAGGGGACACACACGAAGCTGGTAGTTCAGCTGAGCAATAATTCAATATTATGGGCCTTCAATACTGTCATCATATATTCATAGTTTCATCAGATTCTGTGTAAAATTAATGACTGTGAGTTATGTTTTTAAATTAAATGACATCTAGTGGTCATATGCAGAAATGCATGTAAAATGTAAATCAGCTTATATCGGAAAAAAAAAGAGTTCACTTTAACCCAAGCACTTCTCCTAACCTTTGGGATTCTGCAGATCTGTTTAGAGGCAAACCAATGCAACAACAAGAATTTTCTTACTGTTTTACTAAACACTTGAATTAATGTCATCCATATCAAAACAGAAGAATCAGATGTTTTGATGACAGGATGCTAAAAAAAACAAACAGCTAGCAGCAACATGGTAAAACCCAAATAAAAGAAATGTTTTTAACCACATTTTTCTGGCAATGCTGAAACTAAAAACCACATCCTGGTACTCTTCTCTTTGTGAAGGTCTGGCAGTGTCACATTGTAGTGCAGAAATTCTCAAAACTCCTTAGTTAGCTTGAGATGCCGCAAACTACCTTGTTTGTCTTAAGTGCTAAAAACTCTTTAGTTAGTTTAAAATGCTATAAGCTACCCAGTTAGCATCAATTGCTAAAAACTACCTAGCTTCAGATGCTAAAAGCAACCTGGTTAGCATCAATTGCTAAAATGCTAAAAAGCAACCTGTTTAGCGTCAATTGCTAAATGCTACTTGGTTAGCATCAGTAGCTAAAAGCTAATTGATTATTGTTAATTGCTAAGAATTACTTGGTTAACCCTAATTACAAAAAACAACTTTATCTCAAGTGATTAAAAAGTACTCAGCATTAATTGAGAAGTTACTTAGTTTGCTTCAAACATTAAAATTGACTTGTTTGGATTTAATGCTAAAAGCTACCTGGGTAGGTTCAGGCACTAAAGCCTTCTTGGTTAAACTTTCTTCATACTAAGAAATAAAAAGACACTAGAACATAATGTCACTAACAGAAAGTAAACTCAGGTCATGGCAGTAAATGAATTCACTGAAATAAGTCGAGCACAGTTTTGTCCTCAGATTGTGTTATTTGAGTATTAGCGCCTGCTCACTGCATGCTGATGTGTGCGTTTCTCTGCAGGCGGATTACGAGGTGACGCCGGATGAGAAGAGGAAAGAATGCGGACAGGAGCTCATCGAAAAATACTTCAACCCAAAGGTACTCGCTGATGTTTCCTGTCAGGTCTGACATGGTTTTATGTTTATTAGGAGGATATCTGTTGGGTTTTTTATTGTTTATTCTCAAAGCTCATTTCCATCTGAAGCAGGAAGATATAGAAACAAGCTCAAACTGAAGACCAACGACCATCAAATGACCAAAAGGTTTCCACTGGCTTTTGGTCATTAAATGTGTCACAAACATAACAAAATATCTACAAAAATCACCTGAAAAGTATCCAAACTGTGATGTTTAGAGAAAATTATTGCTATGGACGATCATGAATTTGATAACAAAACATCAGTTTTGTTGTCAAAGTAGCAGAGGAGCTCTGTAGGAGCAATTTGAAACTTTTATTAATGATGCATTCACTGACAAAAATATCAGACCAAAAGTCGTCAAATCTTTTCCATGTTTTACATTGTTTCTGTCTGATTGGTACCAGTGTGCTTTACCAGTGTGCACTATAGATTTATTTTGTAATTTTATTCAAAATACATCATCTGCCCAGTGGAGTAAATTAATAAAACTTTGAAATTAAATGTAATATAAATGGTAAGTGGTGTTTATTTAGTATACAGACTCGTCATCACAGCAGACTGAATAGAGTCACTGAGTTTTGGACAAAGTGCTAAATTTATTTGTATTTTTAGTTTTTTACTGTTATTATTTTCAGCCAGTTTTGTAGCAGAAGGCTCGTCTTCTGTTAAATGCCCCCACTGTGGTTGAATTTTAAAACACCTGCCTCTAGAGCGTCCCTGAACGGATCACTCAGAGTAGGAACTGCTCACTCCGGCTCGTCAAGAAGGAAAATCAGATCTAATCAGCTGATGGTGGATGATGATGGGAGCAGGGCCGCTCATTGGCTGACCATACGATGATGTAACTACCTGCAGTCCTGAGGCCTGAACTATGAAGCAGGGATTGTGAGGGTAACTTCAGGATTATCCTGAAGTTTCAGTGTCATGAAGGTGGTTCACTTCTCTGCAGGCGAAGGTTATGTTTGACATAAGAGATCACCACCTGCTGACCAATCAGATCTCTGTGTTTGATAGTATAAGAGGGTCAAAAGTCTTTTCTCTCTACCTCAGGTGTTTCCAGGCCAGGTGAGATAGGTAGTCTGATGCCTGACCAGCATCAGTGCTTCTGACACTCTGATTGGTCATTGCCTGTGTCAGGATCAGTGAAGCCAGATAACAGAAAGAAATCCTGGCCTCGCCTCGTAGTTCAGGCTGAAGCTCCGCCCTGATGTTTCCTGCTGATTCTGTGTGAGCGCGAATGTGCAGGTCTGAACCTGCAGACTAACACAAACACCTCCCAGCTCCGTCTCAAACCTCATCCGTCCGGCTCTCTCTGTCAGAGTTACAGTCGGAGCTGATTCACTGTTTTCACCTGAATTTCATGTGTTTTTTCCCTGTGCAGTCAGAGGACCACGTGCCTGAGGTGGAGGAGGCCATGATGGCTCAGTGCACAGAAAGGCTGCAGCAGGAGGCCTGCAAAGACCTCTTCAAGGACTGTACCAAGTAAGATTGCAGGGGTTTTTAAGGATTAATTTGCTGTTCTTTTGGATATATTCCCCCAGTTTAATCATATCAGCTTTTTTAAGGTTTGTTTAATGTGCTTGTTTGGACTCTAGCTCACCTGGGACCCCAGGAACATTAAGGTTGAGAGGTCTTCACTGAGCGAGGGGATACTACCGAAGAACATATGTAAACAAAAAGTGACTTGTAACACAAACGTAAAACCTAAGCTGTTAGATAAATCAAAGAAATTAAATCTGAGACCCCCCCCCGCCCACACCCCACCCCCACCTTGCAGTCAGGAGTAAGCACCCCTAAGGCTAAAACAAGAATCCTCAGTCTTTGTTCAGCAGCACGGGTCAGAACCTGACCCGTGCTGCTGAAGCGCCCTAAGAGCCAAAAATCACACAAACAGGTGCGCTTCAACTGGAAACGATACACCGAGTTACTTTAGTTTGATCTCAGCGATCCAGACCAGTGAAACCAGTCCAAAACAAACTGTCTTCAAAGAAAATCAGAAAAGGAAACATTCAGAGCTGGGACCATTCACCAACCAACCAAAGATGTCACCAGATATTATTATTAGGAAACCGATGGACAGGCCGAGGTGTTATTTCCTGATTCTGATGTCATTAGATATACATTAGAGTTTACAAACCACAGTGGAAACCCATAAAACCAAAATAATATGGTCGTTGACTCAATCAGTACTTTTAAGCTTCCCTTTCACTGCAGTTTAGTAAAGCTGGGATCCCCACAGCACCATTTACAAACTGGAGTAAGAAACAGTTTCCATTTCAGGGTAAATAAATTAAATCAGCTGAGTCACATATATTCTTTTACCTCGAAATATTTAAAATCAGACAGCTGTTCTTTTTGTTCATGATTTCTCACAAAAAGCCTTTGAACTCTAGTTTATGGCGTCAGCATTTACCCGATGATGGTCAAACACACGAGTAACGGCACCAACAGCTGACGACAACAAAATAAGACGAGCAGCGTCAGACATAAAAATTAATGTGCCACATCCAGATCTTATCTCAAGTCCAAGCTGCTTCACTTTACTGGGAATACCACAAGATCTGGAATATTCTGCTTCGCCTGCTGCCGCTTTAACCCGACTCTGGATAAGTTGGAGAGGATGTGTGGATGGGCAGTGATGTCTAAGCTTCACAAAAAAGGAGCTTTTCAACTGAAAATTTCCACCAGAATCTTCCTACTCAGACGCCTCATTTTATTGACACATGAAGGAAAAGCTGATTACATCTACGTTTGAGAAGCTGCAGGTTTTCCGAGCGTGTGATGAGCTTGGAAACGAATCAGCGGTTGTTTGAACAATGCCCTGTTTGTGTAGGCACAGCAGAGAAACTGCCACTTAATGTCAAATATGAGAGATTCAGTTGTGCAGATATGACAGACTTTATCCATTCTGCGTGAAATAAAACATCCCTTTGTGTCGAGGGTGTCGGTGTTAGCGCTTATCCAGAAATATCTCTGGAAAACATCGAGTGCCCTGCAGAGAAACCGGCAGCCTGGCTTTGATGTCGACCCCGTGCGAAGTCTTTAAAGTCACAAGTCTCGAGTCCAACTGAAGTCAGAGGTCAGAGCAGCGTCGATTTTTAGAAGGTGATAAAGTCAGCGTTTATTTCAAACTTGTGTCCTGAGTGTTGTGTGTGTGAGGGGTTATGATTGGCCCAGAGGAGGACCAAACGCCCGAAGAGTTCTCCATCTAATAATGTTTGTTGGAGTGTTTCTGGGTTTTTTTGTTAGGCAACAATAATTCAGTTCAGTTTTATTTATATCGCACCAAACCACAACAACAGTCGCCTCAAGCTGCTTCAGAATGTAAGGTAAAGAGCCGACAGTACTACAGAGAGATGTGTGACAATGAAATTCCAATAATCACATTTTCATTTTAAAGCTCTGACTCGTTGTTTCAAACCGTGACTCTTTGTAACATCTCCAGTATTGGTGGCTGTTTGTCAGGCTGCAGATTACATAAAACAAAACTAACTAAAAAAAAAGGAAAAGAAAAGTTTGACTTGAGCAGGTTGTAAAAATAATAGGAATACACTTAATGCTGCTTCTCTGATGAGGAAGAGCCTTAGTGTGCTAACAACACTCACATGTTGAGTAACGTCCTCTTCATCGCTGCGTAGGCGTGATGCAGCGCAGAGATGCAAAATCAACATCACGATCTCTGAACTCCAAATGTAAAGCAGCCATCGTGTGTCATCTTACAGCTGACAGTAGGCCATTGAAAGCTCTGTGTAGGTCACTCTGTGGCTGCCCACCTGAGGGTAACCTGCAGTTCCTCTAATGTCCACCTGAGGCTCCAAATAGACCCTCACATTTACAATTTCCAACAAGAGATGAACTCGGGGAACAGCTGCCTTACTGCAGGATGCATACATGGCACCCAAGGGTGAAACATTTATGGCTAACGCTGTAATTTAAAAAGCCTGTGCGTCGAAGCAGAGTCTCATTGAGGACACTGATGACCGTGTTTTATTCGTTCATCAGGGGTGAGTTTAAGAGAGGAGGGGTTTACTGGTAGACCTGCAGGATTTCAGGAGCATTCAAAACAGGAAATAAACAAACAGGTTTGTGATAAAACCACGACAGACCCAGCGATGTTTGCATGCTTTGCAGCATCTTTATTAACGGTTGCTGTACACTCAAACACCTCAGCTGCAGCTCACAGCTGGACACATGCAAACAACAACAAAACTAATGACAACAGCACAGCCTTTTACACTTCACACATTGCAGATGCCACACAGGTGCGTCCATCTGACCTGCAGCAGCATCGCAGACCACGCCTTGCCACAGGGTTAGTCTGCACAGTTACTTTTAGTTGTCTGGCTTTTAGATGATTCGACTAGTCTGAGATCTCTCTGTTGTCCAGCCATCCGTCCATTTTCTGTTGCATGTCTGAGGATGGAGCAGCACCTCCACCAGCTCATCCGCAGAGACAGTGTGGGACTCTGAAGCCAGATATGTTATATCATCTCTGCAGCATGTCCCTCCTCCTAGTAGGACACACCCGACCCACCTCACATAGGGGTTCTGCTGGGAGGTGTCCTAATCAGTGTCCTGAGCATGGACTGACTCCTTTCGATGTGGAGGACCATTAGCTCTGTTCTGAGTCCCTCTGACTCTGAGAGTCCAGTGTGATGTTCGCAAACAGCAAATGCAGAAATGATCAGATTGTTGACTTAAATGATCGGAGAGCTCTCAATGATGAAGCTGAATTCAGTGTGAAACTGACAGCTGTTGTGTGTTGTGCGTTTTCCAGACTGATCCACGACTACCTGAGCATGGCGCCCTTCGCAGACTACCTCGACAGCATGTACTACAACAGGTTCCTCCAGTGGAAATGGCTGGAGAGGTAACATTTATGCATAAACACCAACTTGCTCTTTCTTCTTTCTTTCTTTCTGCTCTCTGTGTGCAGCAACTTCTTCAACTTAAAAAAAATAACTCAGGCACATTAAGAAGCACTAAATCCTCCACAGAACCAGTATGAACACGCTCAGCTGCTTCATCAGTTTCTTTCAGTGTCCTCAAGGGGGGGAGGGGGGTTAACGGGGGTGAGAACAGTCTTTACAAACAAAATCAGCGTCACACGTTTCAAAATCTGAGGTGGAAATTGCTCAATGGGGTGTTTCACTTTTCTGTTGAATATTATGGGGTAGCTTCTCGAACAGACAGCCTAAAGGGGGTTCTGCAGAATTTCAAACAACACCTGAGGGCTTTGTTCGATCATGCAGCGTGACCGAGCAGTGTCTAATCACGTCTTCAGAAATAAGAGATAAACGCTTCCACAGAGCTGTGCTGAGCGATAACAGATTTACAGAAAAACAAAGGATGACAATCTCTCAAAACAGCTCCAACGTGTCCTGCAAACACCTCCTAAATACCTGAAGGAAGAGCAGCGATTCACCTTCAGCTACACATTTCTATTCCTGGATCCTTTGAGGTTTGAACAGCAGGTGGGTGTGGCTTCTCTGACATCATACACATCCTAGAGCAGGAAAAAACAACTGCTCCTGGCACAGGGAGTACTTAAACAACTGGACTTATAAAAATCAAGCAGGCGGCACCTGCTGGTCGGCTGAAAGAGACGTCCATGTTTTTATACACAGCAGATGGCGCTGTAGAGCGTTTTTAAGTCACACCAGAAAATGGAAATAGCAGGGAGTCTCAAAGTGTGGGCCACAGCCCCCTGGTGGTCTTTGAACGAACTGCAGTTTGGCAAAAAGAAACATTTGACAATAAAAAATTCATTTTTTTTCCACTTATCCAGTTCAGGTTTGTGGGAGGGCTGCAGTCTATCACAGCAGCCATACTGGACATGTCGGCAGTCTTTTGCAAGGCTCACACATTATTATTTAATAAATTTGTTATCACTCATTTGCAAGAAAAGTAAAAGGGGACCTGTTAATAGAGAAGTTCAAGCAAACGTTTGTGAACCAACAATGAAATAAGTTCTTCTTCTTTAGTCTTGTGTGTCACACTTGTTTTTTAAAGATTTGAGTGTAGCTTCCTTTGTCTGGTTAATTATGAAGCGACCTGCAGCTGCTCGAAGGACGAAGTGAAACCACTCAAGGTCACATCTGGCGACCTTAACTTTTCCTTTAGGATATTCTGTCACATGGCTGCGCTGCCACTTTAGCACACAGAGTAATTGGAAGAAATAGTTTCTTCTTTCAACACTGAGAAAAATATCCACAAGCCAAAATCCAGACTTCCCACAGGGACTTTTCCTGATGAGGTTTCCCAGGAAACCCCAGGGTCCTGATTCCTGGTATTCAGCTGTAAGCGCTCTCTGATGAGTGCTTTGTTAATTTGTTTGTGGAGGAGTAAGCCGACACACAATGGCATAATGGCAGTTTTGTCAGGTTTGTTTGCCTCTCTGATGGTTCCCAGTCTCCACTTTGAAAACTTCAGCGATGCCGCAAACAAACTCTGGATCCTGCAGACTGTTTTGCTTTCATTGTTTAAACTTCTGCTCATGATGGATTAGCGGAAACAACACACTTGGGAAACCAGGGAATCTTACAGGGATCCACGTTTAGCAGATATAAAACACGAGGCTCGTTTGTTCCAGCCTCACATGCTGTTCAACTTTTTTTTTAAAGGGTTTATCATGATCGGTTTTCCAGGAACTGTGGAGGGTCGTTGACCTCAAACGTCTCAGTTCATCGACTGAAGTTTCGAGGACTAGCTCTGAATTCCTTCCTTTAAATGAAGCAAAATCATGAAAAATGAGCACCATAAGTGGAAGTTCTCTTTTAGCAGTAACGTCGGGCTGCTGTGCTGCTGACAGAGATTAAAGTCGTGGCCATTCAGAATGTCTCCACGCAGTTATCAGAGAGACAGCTCATAAGACTTGAGATTTTATTTACACTACTACCTCTCTAACTGTATTTAGCACAAATATAGATAAAATAAAATGGAAACAGAGGGTATCTGAAGATAAGAAAAGTTACACAGAAATTAATTCTGCTGTCTCCTTTACATACACAAAACTCAAAATTGAGCCAAGAAATTGCTTTACATAAAGCCACATGTCAGTTTTAGTCAGTCTAACAGGGCAGTAGAAAATTTAGCTCATTTATAGTTTATAAAATATAATTCACAGATTTTTCAGTGGAGTAAAAAAATTTGCCTGACGTTGTATTGCTCTACCTAAATACGTTAGAAACAGGTTTAGCCTGGGTGGAAAGGCTCTTATCCTTCCTCTCCGAGTGTCCGGGGTCAGTCTTGATAATGTCACTTCGTCTGCTATTTCCTATCCGGTCTTTAAGTCTGACGTCATTAGCCAAATTCTTTCATCTGTAATAAAATTATCAGTGTGGCTGTTTTACCAGGTGTAACAATTAAGTTTAACATCCAGGCATCCATGAAAACAGGATTTATGAAATTTAACGGAGTTAGAAGTTAGCAGGAAGTTAGCGCGCTAGTTTCAAGCTAAATATAATTTATCATGTTCTGACTGAGAGGTTTCTGAAAAAATTCAAACGTACAGCTCTGCTATCACTTCCAACATAAATGAAGACAAGAAAACTAAACAGCAGTGACGTTTGTAGGGTTACTGAAGTTGGGCTAGCTGGTATATAATGATGTGCTACGTGATCGCTAGCGACACAGCTATGTTAGCATAGCATAAACACAGTGAAGCTGGAGGATGAACGCTAACTTTTTTCCACTCGATAAAAGTTAACGTGAGGGTTCCCGATGGTTAGGGACAAATGCAATCGCATGGCAGGATGCTGTAAATGGACCAAACTTCAGTCAGGAGAACAACTGAGATAATCCATCCACAAGACGAGGTTAGTCATTAATATACTGCTGCATGGGCTGGGCTGTAGTTACAGCGTAAGGGTTTAAAAACTGAGCTTTAAAATGAACAGTGATAATAAAAACCGAGAGAGGCCAACAGTGATCACTGACTGTTTTTAGGGGCTTGTTGAGATTAAATAGAACAAGATACAAAGCATTAAAACATGTTAAATACACAACAGACTTATTAAACGTAGAGAAGTTTGTGCCCGGAAGCAGGTTTCATCACGTCATCACTTAAAGATAGCATGTGGGGTCCCACAGGGCTTAGTCCTTGGACCTCTTTATAGAAATAAACTAATGGCTGCCAGTTATGTCTCATTTAGTCCTGAAAAGAAAAGGTCCTCCCTGGACTTCTGTCTGCCTGGCATTAAAAACTCGATGACTTCTTGCAAATTAACTCAGAAATATGATCAGAACAAAAACAAGGATTGTAGTTTTATCCAACAGGGACACTCCCCATCTTGGACTGCTAAGAACCAAAGTAAAGCAATCTAAACTTTATTCAGATAGAAAAGAATTAAATACTTAATGGAGATTATGGCATTTTCAATTTAAATATTTTTATTGAGACACAAATGTACATTAATTTACAATGACAATACAATCTGTTCCCCTCACACATTTGTTAATTTTTCTTACATGAACAGATACAATAATACACACACACACACATACAGGAACAACCACACATACGCTTATATAAAATTGAGAAAACAAAAAAAAAACAAAACTAAGAAGAAAACCAAAACAAAACACACACACACAAAAAGAAAAAAAAAAAAAAAAAGGGGGGATTATATTAATCAGCTGGTAGAACGTTTAATGACTTGGTAATAGTTTACGAAGGGCCCCAGATACGATAAAATCCTCTGTATTTGCCCTTCGCCACAAGGCCTATCTTTTGCAATTTAAGAAATAACATCACATCTCTAAACCATAAAGAAACTGAAGGTGGCTTTGAAGATTTCCAAAGGAGTAAGATGCAACGTCTAGCCAAAAGTGATGTAAAGGCTAATATTTTGAAGTGTGTAGGGTCTGTCAGACCAGTGTTGTCTGGAAGCCCAAAACAGCTAGAAAAGGGTCCATGCAGATTTGGGTCCCAAGAGCCTTGGAAAGAATAACTGAATACTGACTCCAGAAGCCATGGAGTCTCGGCACAGAAAGAACATATGACCTAGGTCACATGGGGTGGCATAACATCTCTCACACTGATCCATCACTTGTGGGTAAATCTCAGAAAGACGAGATTTTGAATAGTAAACCCTGTACAATACCTTGAACTGGATAAGTTGTAACCTGGCACAGGACGTACTATAACGGACATTGGATACTGCTTTCTCCCATTGCTGATCCGAAAAAATTACTCCTAACTCCCGCTCCCAAGCCCTCCTAATTTTAACAACTGAATGGACATTTAAATCCATAAGTTGTTTATATATTAAGGATATAATTGACTTCTTATTGGGTTTAGGGATAAGAATTCCTCCCATGGTTGGACGTTTGGAAGAAGAGGGTAGGAGGGGAAGAGAGCAGAAGTGCAGTGCCGTGCCTGAAAATAACGGAATAGATTGGTAGCCGGAAGATTTGTTTCCGAACACAGGTCTAAAAAAGTTAAGAAAGTGCCATCTTTATAGAGATCCTTAAAAGTATTAATACCATGACGCTTCCACTGTACATAGGTACCATCAATGAGGCCAGGAGTAAACAGATGGTTCTGTGTGATGGGCATGTGTACTGATGCAGAAATGTACTTAAAATGACTCCTGAATTGTGACCAAATCCTTAGACTAGACTGTACCACGGGTTTTTTGTGAAATGAGAAGGCTTAAGTGGTAGTGGAGAGAACAATAAAGCTTCTAAGGATGAGGAAGTGCACGACAGGCGCCCAGTTTACACCACAGCAGTTCTTGAGATTCAAGCCAATGGGTCAATTTGTGAATATGAGAGGACCAATAGTAAAATAAAAAAAGTTAGGCAAGGCAAGACCACCATCAAACGTCAGTCTCTGTAATAATGATTTCCTCACCCTGGGATGTTTCCTCCCACAAAAAACGATATGACTAGCTGGTCCAACTTTTGAAAAAAGCTTTAGGTAAAAATATAGGAATACTCTGAAACAGAAATAACAATCGAGGCAAAATGTTCATCTTTACAGCATTGATCCGACCAATTAGGGACAAGGGTAGCGAATTCCATCTTTGAAAATCTGATTGAATTTGAGTGATTAAAGGGGAGAAATTGGAAGAGTATAAAGAAGACAAAGTACGAGTCACGTTAACTCCCAAATATTTAAAACCGGCAGGGCTAAGTCTAAAAGGAACGTCAGATTGTTTAAGTGTAAGACTTAAAGAATTTATGGGGAAACATTCACTTTTAAGAAGATTTATTTTGTAACCTGACAGAGCGCCGAACTCGTTTAATAGAGACACAATCGATGGTATGCTAGATAAGGGATCCGAAACATATAGAAGCAGGTCATCTGCATACAAAGAGATTATGGCATTTTCATTTTGACTTTGGTCTCCAACAAGATTATCAAACATAATACCTCAATTTCTTCCAGCCTCCTGATCAGAGGCCAGAAACTGATAAATAAGCCTAAATTTGAGTTAATGTTCAACTAAAGCTACCAGGTCACAATCTGAATAAACCTCTGAATTTCTGCCTTTTATTAACTTAAGCAAAAAGACACAAAGGGACAAAACAAATCTGACATTTGGATTTAATTGGTGAACTTAAAGATGAACAAAATCTTTTTGCTTCAAGTAATGAGAGAAAAGTGTCAGACGTGACGACAAGAAGGAAAGTAATTTTACCATGTCAGTACTTCTTAAAAGCTTCTCTCGTGCAGGAAGATTGCTCTCTTGCTGGAAATTGAGACAGACTGACTAACTCAAGACAAGTATATGCCTGCAGACTAATGGGGCTGATTTAGCAGGGCTGGGTTCCCACCCTACTAGCTAGCTAACAATGTCTCAATTGAAATAATAAACTGGATCTATGACTGTTTTTCGCCTGTATGTGGAGTTGTGTTGGAGTCTCTGTTGTGCTGGTGTTGATTAATATGCTGTTTGTAAGCTAATGCTAGCTAGTGTTGCTCATTGTTGATGCTGGGAAATTAGGAAAGAGAACTGGACGTAAGCATCAGTGTGACTTTATCAACTTATCACATAGAAATCAGTCCACGTGCTACTAAAGCCTAAAGATGGAGAAAATCTTTGAGTTTCATTAGAGTCTGTTCCAACGCTGTCAATAAAAAGATATTAACACATTAAAAGTGAGGGCTACTGCATGTTTTAATATGCAGGGCAGCAGAGAGAGTGGTGCTTTTGTTACTAATAGCTTTCCAGGTTCCTTGTGATTTCCATTTGAATACATTAGATGATTGTTGGCAGAGAAATTTGCTAATAAAAGTACCAAGGATATCACATGTTCTTAATGCAAATATACACAAACCAATGCCAATTATTAAAAAATGCAAATGTGAAAAAAGAAATAGGAGAATTTTCATCCCATGGCTTATTAAGCAGTAAATGAGTCATCAGGTTTAATGAGCCTGTGCCCCAGGGTCCATTTAAATTACCTGCTTGGATGACCAAAATGCCCAAAAGGCGTGATGAGATGAGAGTGTTGATCCCAGGAGGGTCCAGATCAGTGGTGCTGGTGTTTATTACAACAGTGTGCGGTTCTCTGCAATCCATTTACCAACGACTGTCTGTCGACAGAAAAACTGTATTTCAAACCACTGCATTGTTCAAACAGGTGGCATACAGAGCTGCTGGTATCTTGCAGTTTTCACATAATATGTTATCATTAAAGTAATGGTCACCTGAAGATCAAAACAAGACACTTATTTAATCTGCTTTGTTAAGTCAAAGTACTGGACAATTGTTAAATCAGATGTATTAAGTAGATACTCAGTGTTATCACTTCTAACAAAGTTTAGATGATAGCTGCTAATTCAAGTTATCAATGGTTGATCAAAACCAAATATCAGTGGTTTTCCCTACTCCCCAGGAAAACTGACTGTATAGCTAACTGACAGCTAGCCATCTGATGTCAAGTTTTGACACATAAGATGTGGCAAAAAAAGGGGGGATTTAAGGGTTAATTTGAAATGAGTTTTAGGATCATTTTAGGACTTCTGAGGTAGAAATTGTTATTTTTCTGGTTAAGAAAAAGAAGAATGAAAATGAACTGAATCCTGTTTAGAAGATAAAAATGCTATACCAAGAACAGGTTATAACACAGGAAATGTGAGTTAGTGTTAACACACAGGAGTTGTTTCTAGGCAGCTTTTAGCTATGATAAAATTTATTCATGAATAACTGCTTATATGCTTAAACTTACTTGATTAGAATGGTTGTTTTCTTTCTTTTTTCTTTACCGTTCCAAACGGTACAAGCTAATAGATAATTAGCGTTACCTTTGACAAAGAGAGTAAGAGGACAAAAAAACCAAACAAAAAAATCATTGACACATCCAAGTAAAAAACAAATGAAATTCTCTGTATTTTACATTGTGAAATACAGAGAATGATTCTTAGCTATTTATCTATATAAGCATGCATGCTAGCATTAGCCAACATTGACCAGACAAAGACTAAAAGTTAAAATTGGTCCATAAAACCAAAGAAAGAATCTCTCCATGACTTCAACATCTGGCCAAACAGTTTTCTCCTGATAGTCAATTTCCTAGCTGGTTAATGAGGCTCTAATAGATAAAACTGGGTTTCTTTTAACTAATGATAGCCGATATGCTAATATTAGCCTACAAATTGTTTGAAAACCATAGTAGCAGTTAGCTGGCTATCTCAGATTCTCTCTAATTTTACCTCTTGACAGATAATAAAAAAATAAAGTAATAAAAGAAACTTGGCTGTTTTTCGTGTAACATGTATACGGTTCTTATGTGTCCGAAGTTAAAGTTTGTTTGCAATTCTTTGTTTTTCTTGATTGGAGAAGTGAATGACATATTTTAAACAAAGGGAAAATAAGCAGACTTAATACGGCGGCTTTTCTTTAAAGTTTTAAACTGGTTCAGCTATATCGTCATTATAGCTTTCCTAAACATAATTTTTTCATTTCATTTCATTTCTAAACATGTGTACATTGCTTTTTAAATTGGATGTTTATTAAATTGACTTTCTCTCTTTGTTAAACAGGCAACCAGTGACGAAAAATACATTCAGACAGTACAGAGTTTTAGGAAAAGGTGGTTTTGGAGAGGTGAGTACTGAATGTTTTGGTTACTTTAATTATAATGTGTTATGTTGTCACAATGTCATTAAAAACATCTTTCTTGGGCAGCTACAGTATATACAGGTAAAGTTACCTGAGTTAAAGTTCAGAGGCTCTGCCCTCATTTGAGGTCTCTGAAGATTTGAATGAAAAGTTGTGCGTTGGTAAATCAGAAAGTTCTAGATTTTAAGACATGTTTTTATTGGATTTAATCTCAACCGTTAAGAAATGGGAGGCTGTAGATGAATTTATAGGTCCTCACACGGGCCAAAGAAACAGAGGGCAGAAAGAAAAATAGTTAATTACGTTCTACTTATTTAGATTCAGAGAAATGGGTGCTGTTTCACTGAGGTCAGACTAAAACAAATGCCTTAGAGCCTTTAAACAGTCTAATCGTGCAGAGGAGTTCAGTGTTCCTAACTCAATCTTTTCTTTGGCCCCTGAAATGAAGGACTTTATCGGAGGCATCTAAATCCTATTACACACCACTGAATGGTGTCTCTGTGCCCTCTGTTCGTCTAATGAGACCAGTCTTTTTTAATTCCAAACACCGATAGCTGATTAGGCGTATACGCATCAGGTCATGAGATAACAGGGGACATTAAGTCAGGGTCAGTTTTGTCGGTTCAGATCACGGTGAGTCGAATTTACTGGAACCACAAGGAAGGTCATGGTGAGGAGAAAGCAGGGGGCACCTTTAAGTGATACACAAAAGCAATTCGGGGTCCTTTACAAGGTAAAACTAACATTTTCTGACCGTCTTTGACCTACATGAGGGGCTCTGGGGTCATTCAGTGCCTCCCATCTGAACCCCTCAGCTGATTGCTTTTGTACAGTAACTTCAGTATATTTAATGAAACCATGCAAATCTTACCTCCAGGCTCAGAGGATGATCTGAGCACAGATACTAGCAGAAGGAGGAGGACACTGCACTGAACACAGCTGGATGTTCTCCTCTGAAGTTTGTACAAGTTAATAAAAGGGACACGCTGAGCAGACAACAAAGCAACAAACCACAAAGATCCCAAAACCCTCCGCACATTCTCCAGAAAGGAAAACAATGTTTGATCAGCGTCCAAGCTCCATGAAGCATGTCTGAATTTACATTCATTCGACAGAGAAAAAGTCCTCTGGTACCGTTCGGTGAAATCAAAACAAAATCCTGTAAAGACAAACATTTTGTCTTTACAGGGAGTGATTTTTTTTTTAACAGAGCTTACTTGTGTTTTTCAGCCATGAACGTTTCATGGAATAATTAGCCTATCGTGTTCAGTAGTGGGTTGTTTCTTTACCTTAACACTGCTGCTCCCTACACAAAAGTCACTACAGCTATAAATGTACGTCTGACTACAGCTGAAACATGAAGTTTCCGTTAACTCTGTGTTTAAATGTGATATAATCAGATGTGAACTCTTATCCTCCTCATTTGCTACAGTTAATATAGTTTCATATTGTTTAGTTTTCATGATTTTTTTCAGTCAGTTTCCAGCGTGGTTTTGTATGGAAGTCCATTTCCGCCGCTAAAAACATTAAAAAGTATCCATAACTTGAAAATTTGAGTTATTTTCTTGAAACCTCGACTTATTAAAGCTTATAAGTGAAGCTTATGGCTTCAACTTACGGCTAACAAGAAACTGACGTCATTCACGTAGATTACTGATTGGCAGCGCTAACTCGAAAACTCAAAATTCTGACAAAAGTAACTTGAAATTTCGAGTTAGCGCTGCCAATCAGTAATCTACGTGAATGACGTCAGTTTCTTGTTAGCCGGAAGGATATAGCACAGAGGAATTGCGCGCTCAAAACCGGATCGTGAGCTACCAATGTATAGCAACAAATTGGCGCTTTCGAGAGTACGTTTGCTGATAGTAACGCCATGTGATTCAGCTAATAACAGAAGGTTTTCATCATTTGTGAAGCCACGCTGAAAATACTCAACAGTTTGTGCATTCATGACTGGCTGTAATACTGGTAGCTTAGCTGCAGCATTTATAGCTGAGGGCTTAAGCTTAAGGAAATGACATCATTCATGTAGTTCACTGATTGGCAGCGCTAACTCGAAATTTCGAGTTACTTTTCTCAAAATTCTGAGTTAATAACTTGAAAAAAATAATTTTTTTAGTGGTGGAAACGGGCTTCCACAGTGTTGCTTGTTTCAGATCTTTTGGGGGTTTTTTTTGGTTTTAATTGTTTCTTTTTTAAATGATATTTTTGAGGGATCCTAAAGTGTCCTTTTTCTTCCACCCCGTCGTCTGCAGGTGTGTGCGTGTCAGGTACGAGCCACGGGGAAAATGTACGCCTGCAAGAAGCTGGAGAAGAAGAGGATAAAGAAGAGGAAAGGAGAGTCTATGGCCCTCAACGAGAAGCAGATCCTGGAGAAAGTCAACAGCAGATTTGTAGTGAGTATCTCATCTCAGCTTCAGATTCAGCTCGAGGGATCGTTTGCAGTGGCAGTAATTAAAAGGCAGCGCTGAGGTTTGCAGCGTCTCTGCTGTGGTTTGATTCTCGACCAGATGGACTTCATTCAGCTGTTATTTGATTTGGACGGACGTCAGTCGGCTGGTCCGGTCTCCCGGGGTTTAATGCGAAAACCCACAGATGGCTTTAATTAACACATCTTAATCAGTTTGGAAATCTTTGGCATGATGTTTTTGTGTTTATGTGTGCAGAACAGAACTTGCTGAACTTCCTAAACTTCAAAGGATTACAGTTTTTAAAAGAAAACAGTTGATGGCGCAGATTATCGTCAGCACAGACTCTGAGGACAGCGCGCACATTTTTAATGCAATTCAACATCCTCGTTGCAGATACGTTTAAATCCTAAATGAAAACCAGCCACAGCAGTTCCCCTGCATCAGTCCGTAGACCTCTCAGTGTTAGAGATCTTATAGGGTTGCCTACAGATTCCACATATTAACATCCACGTGTGTATGAAGAGACGACGCTTCACCGGAGCCTCAGTAAGCATGTTTGCAGTGTGTGTGTAAGCAGCTGCAGCATACTGCTTGACAACCTCGGGGCTTTAGAGCAGCTCTCAGATCAGCTCGTCGGTTTAGTCACAAACGGCTGAAAGTTGTGTGAATCATGCAAAGCCGCCCTAGAAGAGTCTATGAATCACTCCCAGCTCCAAATGCTTAAACACACGACTCCTGTCCATCTCCAGGTGAGTTTAGCGTACGCCTACGAGACCAAGGACGCCCTGTGCCTCGTGCTGACTCTCATGAATGGCGGTGATTTAAAGTTTCACATCTATCACATGGGCGAGGCGGGTTTCGATGAGAAGAGAGCCATCTTCTACACCGCGGAGATCTGCTGCGGCCTGGAGGACCTCCACCGGGAGCGGATCGTTTACAGGTGAGCACGCAGACACCTTCCTCTCGTCTCATTGGCTCCTGCCTTTCTGCTCACTCTCCGTGTCTTTATCTTCTGTGCAGGGACCTAAAACCAGAAAACATCCTGCTGGACGACCACGGTGAGTCCGATTACCGAGGAGGAGATATCGCCACCACAAACATCATCAAATCTTTAATTCTGCGCGTCTTTCAGTAACGTTGCAGTAATTCCAGTCAGTGTTTGGAAAAATAAATATATGGCAGGTGGGGGGACTGGGAGGCCTTGTTAAAGACCTTTGAGAAGCATCAAGTTATATTTACCTGACTCAAAGACAAATCATTACAAAGCATTTATGGTTAACACAACCAGCTCTGCTTCCACTCCAACACTCACTTTTGCAGTTTCAGTATTTGCTGTTAAACAGCAGAGGGCGCTCTGACTCCAGGAAACTCGCCTCAGGCTGTGCGACTCTCTGCTGACGCATCATTACTGACAGGGTGACTGAAATTAACTCCTGAGAAAGAAGAGACAAACATAAAAGTCTAAATCTGAGATTCTCAGTTTGAAAAAACTTTATTTAAAACCATGATTGGTGGTTTGTTCCATGAATCTCAGCCGTCAGTAGGAATCTGATTACATGACAGGAAGAAATCTCTGCTGCTTTTTAGCTTTCAAAGATAAATGATCAGGTTTTTTAAAAGTGTATTCTAAATACAGGGCTGTGTGAAAGTCCTGAGCCACCCTTCCTGTCTTTACATCTCTCTTACAATGAGCCAAACAAACAAGCTTTATTTTCTCATACAATATTGTACAGAGTACAACATGCAGTGAAATGTTTTGTGTCCATGCTGCAGACGTAGCCGCACCGTTCCAGGGCTTGTTTGTTTTTCTTTTTTGCTTGGGGGAGGACTAGCTAGGATGCTCACTGGATGCTGGGTGGGAATTGAACTTGCGACTTGCGCTCCAAAGGTGTGCAGATTTACCACTACACTATCCAGCTACTCTGGACTCTGTTGTCACTTTCAAAGTGGTCTCGAACAATAGTTCTCCAGCTCGCTGAGGGTCAGTCAGAGTCCAGTCCGTGTACCTGGACCAGTTTAATTCTGACTTTTGAATAATTCAATCTTAAAAAGAACTAAAGGGATGAACGAGCTGTGCGTCGACATAACAGACAAGTTTGCAAAGAACAAGCAGTTTGTTGCCAACACAAAAAACATCATTTGTTTCCATTTCTTTAGATAAATCTGCAGATGGGTGGATGGGTGGGTGGAGTATTTCTTTAATTAGCTGATTATCCTCATGTGTGCTAACGTTTGTGTCTTCAGGTCACATCAGGATATCAGACCTGGGTCTAGCGGTTCATGTGCCAGAGGGAGAAACTATCAAGGGACGAGTGGGAACAGTGGGATACATGTGTAAGTGACCTCTGACCTTTACTGAGCAAGTACATTTATGTAAGCACTGCACTAAAGTATGAAGTGCTTTTATTTCACATCAAAACATTTCAAAGGAGCATTAAATGTTTTTACCAACTTTAATTTAACACTGAGACATTTCACTATAACAGAAAACTTTTACACATTAACACTCGGTTATTCTTGTGTATTTGTACTCAGGTTATGTATTTCAAGACTTTTACAAAGTGGTAATTGTACTTTTACTGTAGTACAAACGTCCACCTTACGATCCACATTTCTAATTTCTCTCCCACCGCCTCCTCGCTCCCCTCCAGCTCCAGAGGTGGTGAAAAACGAGCGGTACACCTTCAGCCCCGACTGGTGGGCGCTGGGCTGCCTGCTGTACGAGATGATCGAGGGCCAGTCGCCTTTCCAGCAGAGGAAGAAGAAGATCAAGAGGGAGGAAGTGGAGCGGCTGGTGAGGGAGGTGGAGGAGGAATATTCCAGCAAGTTCTCAGAGGACGCCAAGGCCCTCTGTAAAATGGTGGGTGGATGCGCCGGCGAGCAGCCTCATCAGCTTCTTTCTCTTCGGCGTCTTTAGCTTCCATCTGCTTAACGTTGAAGCTCAGCATCTGCCGCCTCAGTCACACCATCAGATAGCTGACTGACGTTTTTTTACTCTGAAAAGCTAATTCTAAAAACCAGAGCGGCTGAAACATTGCCGCGAGATCTCCCTGCTTTAACCTTTAATCTGAGCTTTTGAACTTTGAGATAATCATAATCGCCCAATATTCCTGGATCCAGGAGGACGTGTGGATCCAGATTAGTTTGTGATATTTACCTGAGATGTACACAGATACATTTATCCCATTCATCCAGGCTCGGGCCCGGAAATAAGACAACGTTAGCTCATAACTCCACGAGGCTGGGGGTGTGTCTCCACCCAGAATCCAGCCTTCTTTGACGTGAAAGACAAACATGTTAAAACGCTGTACCACGTCCTGGTCGAGGGCCAAATCACAAACAAAACAAATGACCGAATTCACACGCAGAGAAAGACCAGGAATACGACGCAGACGTGTGCATTTGCCGTCTTCGCCGTGAGCTGATGGATACGTCTTGCATCGTCCGTCTGTGGTTCAGCCATGTTTGCTGAGTCTGCTAACAAACAGAAGACAGAATAATCTCCCAACAGGAAATACTGCAGTTTGTTTTTGGTCATTGGTCAGATTTCCACCTGCAGCTTTTTTCTATAAATGAAAGTCAGGTGGGAGGTTTATTAAGGTGAGATCTGTTGTTCACCTGTAGTCTGAGTTTATCCTGACTCATAATTGGACACCTGGAGGGCGATTACACACGGCTCAACTGGTCTGCATACACTTAAAGTAATGATCTGCAATATTTTGGCTGAAAGATGGGAAATTATTCTCGTCTCACTGCAGGGTTACAGGAAAAACCTGAGCTGTTCCATGCTTAGGAAAAACAAGATTTAGATTTGCTGCAGAAGTTTCACCACAGCAGACGAGGGAGACGAGGGAACTTCCTCCTGAAGATCAGACTCACGATGTGTACAGACTGTGGAGGCCAAACAAGCAAAGCTGGATCACTGGCACAGTGTCTGCTTCATTTTAATAAAGAGGGTAGCAAACATCTTCTCCCTGCATCCAGAACTCTTTGCCTTTGGCTGCTTTTCACGCAGACACGTCATGGTTTGAATACCAACACACAGCTTCCTGCTAAAACTCTGTAAAACTGGTGGAAAATGAAACCCGGCTCCACTTCTGTCAGAGGCGTGACCGCTGACTCTTTAACACCTGACCTGAAGCAGTAACTCTCCACCTTCTCTAAAGCTCTGCTGTGTTTTTAACCCCTTAGCTGCTGGCCAAAGATCCCACCGAGAGGCTGGGCTGCCTGGGGGGCGGAGCCACTGAGGTCAAAGCTCATCCCATCTTCCGCTCCATCAACTTCAAACGGCTGGAGGCCGGCATGCTGCAGACACCCTTCATCCCTGATGTAAGTCCACAGTGAGCACACTGACATGCTCACTGGTTTAGCTTTATTTAAAAAAGGAAAAAGATTTTCATTTTTATCATTTAGAACAAAACTCAGCTTCTGAAGAGTCGTTGACAAGTTTGTGACTTGACGTTCATGTACGAGCCTGAAAACAGGTTTGTTGGTAACCTGAGGTGAAATCTGTGACTTCACTGAGGATCCAAACTGAGGGGAGACTCTTCATCTGTCACACATTCATGTTTGTTTCCCTGAGTGAAGATAAATGATGAAATCTGTATCTGTCAGTGCGTACAGTGTTTGCCTTTATTTTGGAAGGTTCAAAAGTACAAAGTCACAAAGTTCAAAGGTTGGAAAAAAAACCTGAAATGCAAAAATAAACACGAGAAATCAGGAAGGACGCGGCGAGCAAATCAGGGATCATAAACAGAAGTCTTAACAAACAAGACTATTTATAGATGAAGCAGTGATTGCACAACGAGGCGCATGAGGGAGCAAAGCACACAGCAGCTGACAATAATCAGCGACAGGTGAAGACAAGGGGAGGGGCAAAAACTAGACTAGGCAGCATCTAACCAATCAAAAGGTGTTTCATACATCATCACATGACTCTTCTTCTGCACAAAATGATCCCTATGAGTGCCACCTACTCCACAGATGGTGATTAAAAATCTATAAAAACATAAAAACTGTTATAAAAGGATTTGTGATTCCTTTGAGTTTGTGCACAGAGCCGCAAAATAAACGTTTAATTCCACCAGTGATACTAAATACACCAGAAGAAACAAATTCATGACTCAAAACATTAAATATCACAAAAATACAAAACTCAGTAACATCTCTGGGGTCACTACTGCCTCATGTGGACATCGCTGGAATCAAAGACGGTTCTGTGATTCTACCGTTAAAACAATCGGAGCCGTCTGTACAGTTTTAAATATCAGCCAACATCACAGTCCTAATCCAGTGTGAGCCAAACAGCAAAAAGCCTCCAATCATATCACTGATCCAAACAAAGACAAAGGTCAGTCTTAAACCCAGGCTGCTCTAAATTAAGTAATAAAATCAATTTAATCACTTAAGTCTGGATGATTTGGAGGTTTTTTTGTGTTGTTACTTGATCATAATGAACAGGGGTCCCCAACTCCAGGCCTCGTGGGCCGGCGTCCTGCAGGTTTTAGATGTGTCCGCTGATTTAAATGGCTAAATTACCTCAACATGTCTTGAAGTTCTGCAGAGGCCTGGTAATGAACTAATCATGTGATTCAGGTGTGTTGACCCAGGGTGAGATCTAAAACCTGCAGGACACCGGCCCTCGAGGCCTGGCGTTCTCCACCCCTGGTGTAGATAATAAACAGCATAGAATAAATAGCATAAAAGATCAACCAGATCCTGATCTGACCCTCTTAGAATCAGCTGATGCATTTTTTATGAAAGAAAGGAGGAACTGCAGAGACTCGGTGTGACTGAGGATGATATGATCCTCGGTGGTGACCTCTAAAGGAAGCTGCTCAAAAAAGAAGATTCAGTTATTTATTCAGCATTTTTGAACCGTCATAGCTTCATAGGAAGTTTTCATGTAGATATAAAAATGTATTAGGTGACTTAAAAAGCACAAAATCTACTTCATGGCTCTATTAATGGAGCTGATTCTGAGGGGGTCAGGTGGGAGGCCCTCGCTGATTTTCTTGCAGTAACCCCGGTGTTAGCCGATAATGCGAGAGCCAAGTATCTAATAATAACTGAGTGAGAGCCTGTACAATGGGAGCACTCCACAGCACAGTGACTGAGTGCGTCTCCGAGGCCCTGGCGTGATTTGTGTGAAGCTGCTGCTCCATACAGCAGGTTTCATGTTGGGCAGGTACAGAGCGAGCTTAAATCTAATCAAAGAGACGCAGAGTTTGGGTTCAAGGTGTCTTTCCCCTTTAGGTGTGGCTCCAAAAGAGGCCACCGAGGAGGCAAACTGGCAGGTTGCAAAACATAAAAAGGAACTCAGAAAAACTGAAGGCACTGTGGGGTGAAGCAGGATGTTCCCAATAAAAGCCAAAGAAGACTGCAAAGGTAAACTCAGGCTTGTGCTGGAGGTAAACAGAAGGTCTGACGAAGGGAGGGCAAAGACTCGGAGTGACGCAGGTGGAAACGATCGCAAAGTCAGGAAGCAAAAACACACAATAAATACTTCAAAAATGAGACAGGAAGCAAACGTGGGGTCAGATCACTGGAGATGTTTGAACTTGTCTCTGCTGAGGCTGATGACCTTTGAATTCTTATCAGCTGTGTGTGTTTGTGTGTTTCAGCCTCAGGCCATCTACTGTAAAGACGTGCTGGATATCGAGCAGTTCTCCACGGTTAAAGGGGTGGAGCTGGAGCCGAAGGACGAGTCTTTCTACAGCAAAGTGTCCACGGGCAGCGTTTCCATTCCCTGGCAAAACGAGGTTAGAGACTCAGACTCCTGCTGTAAGACTTCCTGCTGAAAAAAAATCCAGGAAAATGAATTTGTTCTCCTGATGATGTTACCACCAGCATCATGATTTTTAGAGCTTTTGACATTTATGTGACTAACAGCAGTGAGAAAATGTTAAACATGCTGCTGCTGGTGTTCCATCTCAGTGGGAGGAGGATAAAAATACTTAATTGGAAAAACACAGTCTTCACTTTGTCTTTACGCCCACTGTTCACCCGAGAAAATGGTGACTGTTAGGAAAAGTCGCCTGACCTTTTCAGCAGATTTCAGAGGTTTAAAAAAAATAAATAACATATCCAGGAAATCTGGATATGTGGATGGAACTAATTAAATTAATTGATATAATTAAAAGATTACATTTCAAGTACAGGAAAGTACATCAAGTTATCCTAAAGCACCAGCACATGAGTTCTTGCAAAGACCGGAAGTTACGGGATGGTTCACACTCCCCACGTAATTAGATACAGTGCTCAAAACCGTGGTTACATGAGTAACCAAACATTCTATTTGTTCTTTTGAAAAATAGTCTTAAATGTAAAAAATGTTACAGAAATCAAGCACAGCTTCACCCAGGCAGGCCATAGAGTATCTCCAGGCTGCTTTGCAACCCACCTTCATCCCTTTTTCATGTCATATCAGATCTGTTGCCACCTGCTTCACTAACGTCTGCTGTCCAGAACAAGTCGAGCCTTTTGACCATGTTACTGTTAAAAAGGACAAACTCCTAACTGCCTTGTGTTTTTGCACAGGCTCTGAGATTTTTGTCTTTTTCTCTGCAGATGATCGAGACAGAGTGTTTCACAGAGCTCAACGTTTTCTACCAGGATGGGGCGGTTCCTCCTGACCTGGACTGGAGAGGACAGCCGTCTCCAACACCCAAACAGGGACTCCTGCAGCGACTGTTCGGCAGAAATGTGAGCAACCTCCCTCAGCTCAAAAACATCACCGCTCTTTTATTTACCGGCATCCATCAACACACACGAGCTGTGAGCTAGCACAAAGGACGCAAACACTAAACTGTATAGTCTAAGCTACGTCAACAGACAGATGGAGTTAATAAAAAAGACCAGTAAATACATGAAAGAAGCAAATTTAGTCAATAGAAAAATGATCTTCATTCATCTGTGAATGACAGCAACATCTGTGCTCTCTTCCTCCCCCTGCAGGACTGCTGTGGTAACTGCAGCGACAGTGACGAGGAGCCCACCAGGCTGTGACACACAAACCACACACATACGATCTGATTTGTTTACAACTTTTGCACATTTGTATTTTTACGGTAGTACTATCTAAATGTCAGAATGTAAATTTTCATCATAGCCATAATGTTTAATGTTATTTAAAAGTGTGAAATATCTGCTGTTCAAATCGGGAGGCGGAGACAGAAAATGAACTCGTTTTTTTTGTTTTGCCTTTTATTTTTAGTTTGTTGTTATTATTTGTCCAGGGAAGACTTTGCTTTTGTTTTCATCCACTCACACACTGAACTGAGAGCTGCTTCTGGCTGCGAAGCAGCTCCACTGGAATAAGCACCTGCTGTAGAAGTGCCTTGCTTGAGGGCACTGTGAAGTGAGGACTGAACATTCCTCCATGTCTTTGTCCAGGGAAACTGTCAGCCTGTGAACTGTGACCACTTCTTCTGCCCTCCATCCTGCTGAGACCAACCTCACGGCTTTTTTATTCTCTTGTTTGCAAGCTGGGATATTCGGGGTTTGAACATTTGGGTTTTTTAGAATTTTTTCCGATGGATTTCATGAGACAATCGACTCCTTGTGTGTGTCAGCGCAGCTTCAGTCACTCTTGTTAGTAAAATATCAGTTTTCAGATGTGATGGGAGACGAGCCGTCCAGTTTTAACAGAAACTCTGAGATAGAAATGATCACCTTTAAACACTCCTGGTCACTCAGAGCTGCATTTACCAAGACCTTATTGTGCCTTCATTTCACTCACTCTGGTTTATCCTGGCGAGGGTTGGAAAGCAGCTATGATTACTTACCGGCTGAAATTCAGAGCAGCAGCAAAGAAAACTGTTACACCAGCTCTGGTAGTTTCCAAACTGCCACCTTTAACCCCTGATAATAACAACAGTCAGCCCGGGGTTTAGTTTACCCACCAAGACATCTGGTTGGCCAAAGATTTTATTTTTCACCTTCACTTTACTGATTCATCTTTTTGGGTCATGTTACAAACTGCCTGTGATGGCAGCCTGTGCAAGCTGCTTTGCAACCCCCCACCAAACCCAGATCCTGTCCCTGATGCTGTGCTGTAGCTCCCAGACCAGACTCATACTGCCAAATATAAATCACTGCAGATAAAACAATTAGGCTTTTTTCTTTTTATCCCAGTGTTTAGTGCTGCAGACTGGATTTCTCTCAGGGTTTCTGCTGCTTCCAGTTGTTCTGGGTTCTTTCTACTCGGTCCAAACTCTCAGTCACTCTGAAACTGAAACAACAAGAATAACTGAAGCTTTGGGGTCAAACCCTGAGACTGAAGTTGGACAGTTACAGTCAATGGCTTTCTATTTCTAAGCTATTAAAATGAAATACCTCTGAATGTACAGAATGGCTGCCATGTTGTTTCTGCAGAATGACCTTTAGGACAACAGATCCAACTAGACGCCAAAGTCTCACAAACATCCGTTTGTTTCTGCTGTTATGTAAATTCTCCGTAGCGGATGAGTTTGGAAAACGTGTGGAATTCTTTAACTGTCAGCATTCCTCTTGGCTCCAGAATTAAAGCTGTACCATAAAATACGGTCATTTTTTAAGACGTTCTTCACCAAGTTTTATAAAAGAAAACATGATTTGACACTTTGCACTAGTCGTGTTTCTCAATCTGTGCTTGTCGGTATTTGGAGCACTGAGCCGTTATTGGCTCTGTAAGTATCCCAGTATGGGATGGACCTCCATGACCCCTGACCTTTTAGTGCGCCTGATATCTCTAATGTTAAAAAATAAATGGAATGAAATGGAATTTTCGTTTAGCCAGTCAGATAATGAGATTGATCACTGAGGTGAATCATGACCTTATCATGTATTAAATGCAGCTAAGTAAACGCCCGGGCGTGCCCACTGTGCAGGAAAAACAAACATGAGTGTGACTGATGGTTTCTTCCATAAAGCAAGAAACGCCTGCTGCTTTTAGCATTCAAGGACAAATCATCCAGTTTTTTTTAAAAGTTAATGTGATATCAAAAGTTGTGAGCCACGCGTAATCCTCCAGGTTTCCTGAAGGCGTTTTAATGTTTTTCTTCGGACATCGGCTGCTTTGTCACTCATTTTTAGTCCAGTCCTTATACCTGATAAGGACTGGACTAAAAATGAATGTTGTTTTGTTTCTTAAGTCAATTAACACTGACGTATGAATCATTAAGCATAAAGAATGCACCTAACTCGAGGGATGAACCAGCATTTTGTCTACATTTAACAGACAACTTAGCAAACATCCAATTTTAAATTGTATCTTTAAGCACTTACCAGCAGCCAACTGCAAAAACACATTTGTTCCCATTTCTTTAGTCAAGTCTGTGCAAAATTACAAAGGTAACACGGTTTAACAGACAGAATCACATTTTTCCACTAACAAGGTGATTCTCAAAGAGTGATTAGCTGAAATTAGTACCTTAAGAAAGAGGGGAAAATCTAGGCCTGTATGTGACCTTCAGCTGATCCATCTACTGTTTTATGGGTCTCAGTGGACGTGTGTGCCAAATTACACCAGAGCTGGACTGAAAATCACTGACAACAAGGCTGATGAATCCAAATGTAACACTTTTCTTTGAAATATGTACAGAAGAGAGAGACGTACAGCAGTGAGTATCTACAGCCGTCTGTAAAACACGCTGAGACTAATTGTCAAAACTGATGAAATTTTGACCCCAGAAACGTAACATCAGATTTTAATGCCAATATCATCTGAAAAGGATCCGATTGGCAGCAGCCTGTATTTTCAACACACCTTTGAAAACACACTATCAGTGCAGTGAAAGCATACCTGGATACCTGGAACAGGGTTTATAGTTTTGCAATTTTCATTAGTTTTTATTTTTATTTCGTTTTGACTTCAGATTTTCAATTTTATATTAGTTTTAATTAGTTTTTACCAATTGTTTGCTAGTTTAGTTTAGTTTTTATTTTTTTGAAAATCCTTAGTTTCAGTTTAGTTTTGATTAGTTTCAGTTATAGTTTTAGTTGTGTTTGCAATAAAGTGTAACAAAATCCCAGTTTCATCATATCAGTCATTCTCTTCTGCTTATCCTTGGGTATGTTGCTATTCCAGCTACCATACCCTGCACCCTGGACAGGTCGCCTGTCTGTCGCAGGGCTAACACGCAGAGACAGACAACTCACATTCCCACCTATGGGCTCTTTAAATAAATAAATAAAGGCAGATGAACAACCATTGATACCAGGCAACTATAAAATGTACATCTTGGCCCCAATGAGACTATTAACTCTTGCAGCACCGGGTGTTACGGCAATTGACTCACACAGTTATGTAGATATCCCAGTCCTGTTGTCTCGGGATGCATCACGCTGCCTTGCCTGGGGTTAGCTTCTGTTTCTGGGGATGAGGGTTGGGCGTGCTCCCTTACCTTCTCCAGGTAAGCTAGGCTAGGTTAGCCTTCTTGTGTGAGCTTTTCAAGTGCACTTTAAGGTTTGTGGGATTTTTTTTCCCTTTAGAAATGTCCCTCATAATTTGTCTCTTTCCACTACAAGACACTTGCTTTATCCAAAACACAGTCATATTCAAAGTAATCCCAAATTTGACTCTGGCGCTTTCTCCAGACTTTTCCTGACATGATTCTGCGCGTGGACGGAGCAGCAACACAGACGACTCGACTAACGTACTGCCACCTGCTGGCATAATGAGACACAGCAAGAAAAAAAACCTGGAAACTAAACTTCATTTTCACCCTTGACTATTGTATGACACGCACACATCAACGAAAACTAAACACATTTTTGCTATAAATTCAGTTAATTTTAGTTAGTTTTGTGAACACATATTACAGTTTTAGTTAGTTTTCCTTTTTTTGTTTTTATTTTTATTTCCGTTAACGAAAATGTTTTTTCACTTCTAGTTTTCGTTATTTCGTTAGTTTTCATTAACGATAATGACCTTGACCTGGAACATCATCAGTCATGGATCGGCTTCCCCAGAGCTCGGACCTCAACATTGTTGCAGCAGTGTGAGATCACGCTGACCAAGGATAGAACAAAAGGCAGAAACATCACAAGAAGAGCTTTAAATGTCTTTCAGGGAGCCTGGAGAAGGATTCCTGAAGACTGCTGAAAGAAATGCTGTCAAAGACAGTTCAGACTGTGCTGAAGAACACAGGTGATCATACCAAATATTGACTTTTGCCTTACATGCTGTATTTCCATGTATGTTTGCATGTTTCAATAAATCGCTGCATCTATTTTACATTTTCCAAGCAAAATAGAAACAAATGACTCAACCCTGTGAGGTACAGCACTGTGCAAAAGTCTTAAGTTAGTCTTAAGTTAGTTTTTGGCCAACACTACCAGTATTATTACTGCTGCTCTTCGGTTTTGAAATGCTTCGATGACAGCCAGAGTTTGGAAACATCAGTGTTACAGTGTACACCTGCATCTGTCGTCACTGTGATTAATTTAATAATATTATTGTTTCTAAATTACAGGATAAAAGCTGATGTCAACCACATTCTCATTAACAGGGGTCTGTAGAGCCCTCTGAAGTTTAGTTACACAGACTCACTGGAAGAAGGAAGCACATCACTTCCACTGAATGTAGCCAGAGCCGATCTACGCATGCAGACATGAGCTTACAAGTTTTATTTATACCAGTTTCTAGACAAAAATATCCATAAAGCCCTAATGTGTGCTGATTGGTCGGTTAAGGACAGACTCAGTGGCGTCCAGCTCCAAATGATAGCCACACATTAGAAGGTAAACCACAGCAGAAACTGTGTGTAGAAGAAACACAGAACGGCTCAAGGAGAAGATTCTCCACCCCTGGGCAGGTGCAGGATTTCCTGGCTTCTCTACTTGATTGAATCCCCTGCCGCTTGCTTCTTCTTCCACCTGTTATTACTGCATCTGGGTCCTGGTTTGGTTCTGACTGTTCCCTGCACGCCGAATCAGCTGAGCGGTTTGGGCGCTCTGTTTATGAACAGGTGCTCTTCACTTGGAATGTCTAGCTCCAGCACGATGAGCATAAGTTTTTTCATATGCGACTAGTTTGCTCTCTGTTGTGGGCTTCAGGGTTAGTTGTTTGCTTGGTCCCCGTTTAACTGGGGAAAGACCCTCAACCGTATTATTCTTTCTTTCTTGTTGTTCTATTTTGTGTTCGCAGCTCAGGTTTTACATGCTCTTTTTCCTCATACTACATTGGGTCAGATCCAGCAGCACCTTCAGATAAAGACTCGTTCATCCGAAGAACAAAACACCTCGGACTTTCAGACTGGAGACCAGACACAGATACAGGCAACAAAAACACAGCTACCCATCTGCACCAAATGGAGAAAGGACACTCTTTCACATTCTGGACTTAAAAGTCAGGTGCTTTGAGAGAAGAGCGCATCTGCAGAGCTTAACCTGCATTCAGACCTCGATCTGCTGCAGGTTGAATACCCAGAATTTTACGTTGCAGTCAACTTCTCTGATTGCCAGATCCTGTGATTCCTACAGGAGCAAAACTGACTGTAGTTTGGTTTGAGGAGACAGAGCCTGGTTTGATTTTAACCACATGCTAAAGAGAAGCTTTTTCAGAAACTCTCACTATCACAGCCACTGACAAAATATCCCAGCAGTCAGTGTTTTCATGTAAACCAATAGTGTAAAACTTCTCATTTTCTTTTGAGCTTATTGGAAGCTTATGATTCACAGCAAAGCAGCAACTGGAAAGTCGAGTGTCCACGAGCGAAATAACCTCGGGTGTACGTGTATCACGTTTGAGGCAAAAGACTGAAGCGACCAATGAGAGTGAGCGACATATGAGAGGGTAGGAACTACATTATCTAGACAACCAACTGACCGTCAGCAGTGTTGGTCAAGTTACTTGAAAAAGTAATTAGTAACTAATTACATCTCCAAAAAAGTAATCCTGTTACTTTACTGATTACTTATTTTTGAAAGTAATTAGTTAGTTACTTTTTAAAAACATGAAACACAACCTGAATAGGTAATAAAGCGATAGACCTTTCAGCCCAGTTCTACTTTTTCTGCATAATCCATCGTATAAAATGTAATCAAATTTAAAAAGTCTCTTTTTAAAGATTATTTTATTAGTTCTAATCTTTTGACTTTATGCATCAAGCAGACATTTAATTTTATGCAACATTCTCTGACTTGAAGAAATTAGTTTTTGCATATTCCAGCATATAAAATGAAATAATTTTTTGTGTTTACACTCAATCTTTCAAATAGATGCAAGTAAAACACAGCAAAAATTAAATATTCAATTCCATTTTTCAATTCACTTTTATTTATATAGCGTCAAATCACAACAACAGTCGCCTGAAGACACTTTGGAGAATTGCTGGACTTTTAATCAAAGATTCAGCAGATCTATGTTCACCTGTTCAGCAGCAGTGGGGCGGGTGGAGGTTTGCTCGGTGCCACAGCGGTCATGTCAGTGGGGGGATCCGGGGGTTTCTCTGTGAATTTCACTTTCCCGTGGCAGCGTGCTCGCTGCTTCCTCAGAAGTTTAGGGGTTTTTTGCTGTAGAAAGAAGTTTTCTTCCCACGCAGTGAACAGCGGACGCTAATGTTTTTGTCACTTTTTACAGAATCAAACTCAAAGTAAGGTCAGTCCTTCCACGCTTTAAATGTTGCATGGTCGTATTCTCTCCTGCATTCCATATTATCCATTGTTGATTGTTGATCTGCCCGTTACCACGAATGTCGCACGCTCGTATGTCATTATTATGAGACACTCACTCCCATCACTGCCCATCAGTGACGATGTGATGCCCAAATCGCCTCATTCAGGCCCCAAATAGGTGAAAATTCACCATAAACTCCGCCCCTTAAGCTAAAGACCTTGTTGACATTAAGCTGAAATGCATTTTCTATACAACCTACTAGAGATGGACCGATCCGATATTACGTATCGGTATCGGTCCGATACTGACGTAAATTACTGGATCGGATATCGGTGAGAAATTAAAAATGTAATCCGATACATTAAATATTAAAAAAAACACCTCACAAAACTTGCGACAGGGTGTAACTCGGCTCATAACCGTAGCATGTCGGAGCAGTATGCCTCACTGATAGAGCGGCTGTGTGTATTTGTAGCCTCACTACCAAACCAGCATTTCATCTCCGAGAAAGTTATCCCAGAGAGAAGTAAAGCAAGTGTGTAAGTTCATCTCTGAATGTTTGTAAAGCGTTCCCATGTTAAGCTTAACAACCGATATATGGAGCGACTGCCTCTCTCTCTCCCTCACCTTCCTGCCGCTACTTCAATTGTGAAACTGCTTAACGATCAGCTGATCGGCTTTTCTGTCGGGAGTCCGTCTCTCTTCTTTGTTTTTGGCCCACTTTGCACCAGAAAGAGGAAACCAGCGGCTGAACAACAGCAGCACGTTTAAACTTGATAAGCTGCTGTTAGAATTTTTATTTAATATTACTTTCTACACCAGGATCCTTTTAGCTGACGGCTGGTAACTGTGCAGGGGCGGATCTAGCAAAGTTTAGCCAGGGGGGCCGATAGGGCATGAACAGGGAAAAGGGGGCACAAAGACATACTTTTCTTTCTTATTCTCATTTAAAATATCTAGCTTTTAATAAATAATTATCTGAATCTTACACCCAAAGTTTTAATCTGATGTAAAATGTATAGAAGTCCATTTCTGTATATAGTAACTGTTAAGTCTAATATACCCTAGTAAGCTATAGTACTTTTTCCTTTGGGAAGGTACCATCTGTGCAGTCTGCAATTCTGTTGAAGAAAGATGTTGAATCTATTTAATTATTCTTGAAAAATAATTTAATTCTGTGCATTTTTTTTCACCCTGCATCAAATTAAAGTTGATTACATCGATTAAGCATCATGAGGTGGAGGGTGGGGGGGTGGTTCCCTATTTTTTTTTGCTGGGAGTTTGCAACCCCATTAGTTAGGTTGCTTAATATTTCTGCTAAGTACTCTTTAAAATACCAGAATAGGGAGGATGGAGCAGGTTTAAGTTTATTAGATTGATCAGTGTTGCTGAACTATGAAATATTTTGGGTGCAGTGTATTTTTTACATACAGGTATAACAGAATAGCTTTAGTGTTATTGTTTATTTAAACTTGAGTATGAACTTATACAAAATGCAGCAAGATATTAAAAAAACAGTTTTATTGATTAAAAAACACACTATATCGGATTCATATCGGTATCGGCAGATATCCAAATTTATGATATCGGTATCGGTATCGGACATAAAAAAGTGGTATCGTGCCATCTCTACAACCTACAAGTCATATGTTCATCATCTGAAGGCAAAACACGCCTACAAACTCTGCAAGCTTCCAGAATAAATGTCTTGATGCATGCTCAATCATTCAGGTAAGTAAATCCCAAAAGGTTGATTCTGTTCATCTTGGGAGTTCAAGAGTAATGTGGCCTTTTAGGGAGGAGAAAAAGAAAAGAGCAAAAACTGCACTGGACGAGGAGCTCTTTAAAAATGTATCTTCAAATCCCAAACTTCATGAATCCAGGTCGAGTTATCCTGAATTAAATGACCTACATGAGAACAGCAGGTGTGTTAATGGTCTGCTAGTTGGTCTGCACGCCGCCGGCGTGGTTCAAGGATTCAGGCGGTGCAGCTCTGAATGTGTCCATCATTGTTTCTACTCTCCTGCTAACAGACTATTCATTACCCCGGAGAGCCTTTCACTGAGGAATAACACGCTGCCGTCATTCATTCATTTATAGTGAGAACTGCTCCGGCTGCTTTCACACTGTTACAGCTTTATAGATTATAAAAGCACTTTTCTGGGAACCATCGCCTTTAAACCCTGAAAAGCTTTAACAAAACATAATACAGACTGAAATAAAAGCACTCGTCCTGGCTCTGGAGTGACCTCAGCACACATTCAGACGAGTCAAATAATCGTTAGAAAGATGACGTCTCTCCAACTCTGTTTTTTGACCTCGATAAAAAATATGATGGTTGCAAGGAAAGCGGTGACGGAGAATTAGAAGAGAAGTCCTTCGAGAGTCCGACTGAATGTAGACGAGACTACGAAATCTGCTGAAGAGGCTCTCGTCTCTTTAACGTAACACGAGCCTTCAGAATTTATCAGTCGTCATGTCTCTGACCCTCAACAAGAACCTTTATTAAGAACAAACAAATCCTCCATCATCTCTGTGCCAGTGTGTTTATATTAGCCGACCCAGTCTGCAGTCAACACCCATTCACATCTTACTAATACAAATTTCTAATCAGCCAATCACATGGCAGCAGCTCAGATCTGGAGTTCAAAGTGAGCATCAGAATGAGAAGGAAAGATTTACGTTACTTTGAATGTGGCGTGGTTGTTGAGTTGGGTGTTTCAGAAACTGATGATCTGCTGCGATTGTCCCTGATAACCATCTGTAGAGTTTATAGAGAATAAAACCAGACAATGGCCACCCAAGACAACCTGATCAGACCGCAACAGAAAGTCAAATAACCACTCTCTGCATCCAAAGTCTGCAGAAGAGCATCTCTGAATGCACAGCATGGTCAGGCTTGAAGCAGAAGACCACATTCAGACTGTCACTCCTGTCAGCTAACAACAGGAAACCGAGGCTGAAAAAACACATTGTTTGGTCACATGAGTCTTCCTCCTGTGACATTCAGATGGCTTTGTCAGTATTTGGTGTAAACAACATGAAAGCACAGATCCATCCTGACTTACATCAGTTCAGGCTGCTGGTGCTGGTGTAATGTGTGGGGGGTATTTTTGGCCACATCTTTGGTTGTTTAGCAACAACTGAGCATCATTTAAACACCACAGTCTACCTGATCGTTGTTACTGACCATGTCCATCCCATTAAGACCACAGAGTAGCCATCTTCTGAGGGCTGCTTCCAGCAAGATAATAATCCATCATTTCAAACTGGTTTGTCCAACTCAAATGGCCGGTCACCAGATCTCAGCCCAGTAGATCACCTTTGAGTTGTGGTGAAACGCAGGTCCAACCCAATACTAGCACGGTGTACCTAATAAAGTGACGTCATATGTCAACTAATCAAATTTAACCTGCAAACGTGGCTGATGTTTAGTTTTCTGGAGTGATTGATTGAAGGAGTGCAGAACTCCTTCAGTCAGAACATTTTTAGATATAAACCAGTTAGCTAACATCCTGCTAACCCTTAACTCGGTTAAACCTCTGATACCCCGATGAAGGCTTAGCTAACATTTCATTTAGTTTGATGATCTGAAACATGTAAATGTCACAAACGTTAAAAACTCAGAAGTGGGAAAATACTTTTTACTGTAGAGGTGTTTCCACTAATCTACTGAGTCAGGGTAAAAAAAATCGTTTCATTACATTCTGCTCATTTTGTGCATTCAGATATTCGCTGTAATAAACGAGGAGAAACCAGATTGAGATGAAAACACGACCGACCTCGATTTGCGACCTGCCAGAAGTCCAACAGAAGAAGATTCGTCAGGCGTCCTACCCTCGTGGCTCATACCTGTGAATTAGTCGCACCGAAAAACTAATCTTCACCAAACAGCACAAGTATGTAAAATATGAACAGCTTGTCCTTGAAAATAATGGCTGCAGATTATTTCAGAGATGCAGCGGTGTCGGCGAGTCCTGCTGGGCCTCGTCTCACCATCTAATCAGTGACAGTCGCTCACCAGGTGAGTGAAATTAACTGTAATAAGCAAGCAGGGCAGAGATCCGGCCGAGTGAATCATTTTCATGTATAAAAAAGAAAGAAGCCAGTTTGAGTCAGACTGAAGTGACGTCTGTCCGTGACACTGGTGTGAATGCTTTCACAGCTTTAATACATTCCCCGTCCACATATCTCTCCTCCTATTAAACCAAGCCTGTTATTTTACTCTCTGAACTCCTCTTTGTTCTCCTTCAAACCATTTTTCGTCCCTCCTGTTAACAAAAATCCCTCTGTTAATGTCAAAGCAAAAGACGCCTGCAGCTATAAGCTGTGGAAATGTTAAGCCCAAGTTATTAAAGGCTTACAGCGCAGCATTTTGTGAAATTAGTGTGAAACATGTAATTTTCTCCAACACGAAACGGTCAATATTGTCTCAATAATTCCTCCACATGCTGCTCTAAGTGTGACACTGATATTTGTCATCAATATTCTCATTTAATGTGAAACAGGAGCTTTCTCACTTTGAGGATTCTGGGAACCTTATTCACAGATTTTAAAACATTTTGGCTGCTGTCAGAACTAGATGTGATTATATTTGGGAGACATGGTGGGCATAACGCAGACACAGAACACTTTGTACCGCACAGGAAGCCGAATGATTTGAATATCGCTGTTTGCTGAATGTATGGCTAAAACATGGTGTTCCACAGGGTGCTGTTCTTGGACCTTTATCACTTATGTTATGCTTGTTGGTATTATTGAAGAACACAGTGTGAGTTTCCATTTCAGTGCTGATGACAATCAATTATATTTCTCCTATGAGACCAACTTACGAGTTAAACAAATCAGCACATGGCTGCTGCAAATATTATTAACTTAGTAATATGTCCAGACTTATCACAGGATGTACTTTCCTACTATGCTATTTGTACTTCTCATCAAATACTACTAGTTCCTGCATTAATAACCACCGCAATTATAACCAACATAAACGATTTCACAGCAAACATTTCAACACAGGTTGGCTGTTAGCCCGACTTCTTGAACATTTCCTGGATGTCCTGGTTAGGTTTTCCAGCAAAGAAAGCTTATGTTCAAGAATCATTTAATATTTTGTTAATTACAACAAAATTAAATAAAACGGACTCGTTCTTCTGAGCTGACTGTGAACAGCTGACATGATAGGTCCATATTAATGCTGACAGAAGTGATGGTTATGCTAGTTTGACATGTTATCGTCCCAATAAAACCTCTTTGGAACTAGGAAAGATTGGCAGGTGAATTTAATTTTGTCATATTTGGTGAACATTCAGCTGCAGCGTGCTGCTCGTCATGCAGAGGATCAGCAGGCAACACCGCCAACCTTTGGATGACCACATTCAGGAAACTCAACTGGCTGTACTTCTAACTTCATTTCTACAGTTCTAAAGTCACATGATCACAAACAGATTGCATATAATCGGCAACTTGATTCAGTCACACACTGGTAGCAGGCTGACTCCGTCTTATTGCTGTGTAACTGCCGTCTCGTCTCACCAAAGCTGTCCTAAAGATGGCGGTTGACTGCAAGTGGCTGAAGACGCCGTCCCCGTCTTCAAAGCGACCAATCCAAATGCACCGAGGCTGTAAGCTCATCGCACGTAGTTGCAGTCATTTTGGTCGCGCCGCTGTCTCCAGCCACAGTTTTCCTGAGTGTGACTCGAGCATTAAATTCATCGAATGACAAATGAGACACAATTTAGGTAAATATAAATGTCTTGCATTTTGTTTACACCCATCAGGCTCTGGTGATACTGATCTGAGTTCTTGGGCGGTTGTTATGTGACCGTGTGCAAGTTATCAATGAAATGTCGCCTGATTAAAAACCAAAGACAGCTGCATTTATTTTCTGACCCATATTACTTATTTTATGGTTCAGTTTTTGTTTTTTGTTCAGTTTTTTGCCCAGTTTAGACCCGTGGGCTCAGAAACAATAATTAATGCACTCAATTCACTGAGGTGGGACTGCTGCTGTAGACAGGCTGATAACAAAACCCACATCTGACACGTTTGCCATCTCATCTCATTATATTCCATCATAACAGTTTACTAATTGTTCCTTATTGGCTGACAATGCTCCACATAATGAAAGTTAATCACGAGAGAGGGCAGATATCTACGTGTTAGGAGAGAAGTGGGATCTTTTTGGGGTCTTTCGTGGCTTCAGAAAATGAGAATCTCTCTCTCGATCACATGGGGAGAAATTAAAGCCCCATAAAGTAAAATTAGAAGATGAAATTGGTGCAGAAACAAGCAGCATGCACGAGTGTCAACATCTCCCCATCCATCCTCCGTTTTAACCCGTGTTGCCACGGCAACTCGGAATCAGGAAGGATTTCAATGAAGCGATTATACTGTAAGTAGACACACGCCCACACGTGTTGTCACCCACGCAGACACCCGTAGCGTACGCTCGCCGCCACTCTCTGTATTCGTCTCTTTGTGGCACGCAGAGGAGGAAAAGATGATTGCTCGCATATTTCATGATTGCAGCCACTTTGTCTTTCATGAAGATACAAATGAGGAGAAGGAGGCAGAGCAGGAGAGGCTCCGTGTCCTCTCAGCAATCAGGTCGTGAGCTGTGTGAAGAGTCCTCAAACTCGAGCGGCGGGGAGGAGCGCCTCGTATCTCACTGTCACTTCAAAACCCTGAAAATCTACCTGCGAGCAACCTGTGATTAAAGCACGACGCGCAGCTCAGCAGTCTAGGCTGGAATGCCAGCCCATCACCTCAGAGACAAGATAAATGTAGGCTGTTGACTTTAAATATCATTAAACTTTATTTTTAGAGCACTTTTTCCTCAGGAAGATACAGAGCGGGTTTCACAGAAGGAAATTAAAAATGCTCAAACAGCCAAATGAAAAGAAGCACAAATGCTGAGGAGAAAGAAATGTTCAGAAAATAAGAAAGGCATCATAATAATCACATCCTGCTCTTTGGGAACACGAACAGCTCCTTTCTTTGCTCACTAAGACTTGGTTGGAGACGGTGGAACAAACAAACTTTTTGCCATTATGTGCAATAAACTTGCAGTCTTGCTGCTTTTCAAATGGTTGCATTGAATATAGGCCGCAGGTCTGCAACTACTTACAATCTAGTTGCTGTATTGAGAGGTGCAGCAAAATGACTGTAAGACATAAGCTGAACGGGGTCAAGGTCAGCATCTGTTAATCTGAGAGACATTAGTGATAACCAAATATCTTTTGCATTCGCAGTAATTCACATGAACTATTTACATTCAGAGTCCAGACAGAGCTTCAGAGACATAAAACAGAAACTGCTCCACATGTAATGATGTAGTTGCTGCATTACAGCAATTTAACCGTGTGTCACCTGAGTCGAGTTACAAAGAGATGTGCTGCAGACCGACTCAGAGTGGCTGCTTCAAACATTAGACAACAGTTATTTGCAAACCTGTTGCAGAGTGACTGCAGTCAGTTGTGTTTACCTGAGGTCTGCAGCAGGCAAGTCGTCCACCCTCACATGCACAGAGAAGCCTGATACAAGTTAATGAAGGAAACTACACATGGGATATCACAGCTACGATGGGTTCATGTGAGCGACGGCTGTTGGATCAAACCTTCATGCTGAGGGAAGAACCTGAAACTTCCTGTGCAAAGGCTTTGGGTCATCGTCAGCCAGGCTCGGTAACAGTCTGCAGCCTGTCAGACTTTAAATAATCCAACTGAGCTTCTGTTGTTTACAGGTTTATGTCCACAACATGACTCCAAGTAAAAGTTAGCCCAGAACGGTTCAAGTTCATCGTGTTTCTTGGTCTATGCTGTGATCTCAGGACAGTGTGTGAAATAGAGACATCTGCTGATTCATGTTGCTGAACTTAGTCTAAAGTTTGAGTTTATCTCTGTTTTGTTGTATAAGACGTAAGCGGTGAAACAATGGCTTTTCCTTTAGCTCCAGTCAGCGTGGCTGCACTCCTAGGTGTTCCAGTAAAGTCCAGGCAGCCATGAAAAAGTTATGAAACTTGAGTTAGTAAGAGGTTATATTTAAAGATGATATACTAAAAAAAACCATGTAGCACTGCTATAACTCTGGATGTAAACTAAACCGCAGCGATATTTGGAAGGTTTTCAAATTCAGGTGAGTTCATGTTGAGGATCCCCAATGGGCAAAGATCAATGACATCAACTGGCAGGAAGTAGACACCACAATCTGACCAAACTTGAGCTCAGAGAACATCTGAGACGTCCATCCACACCCCGAGGTTAGTGATTAATATGTCACTGTGTGGTTTGGATTGGTTGCAATGAGAAAACACTGATCCTTAGTTAATATAAAATGCTGTCATGTAGCGTCTTCCAGAAAAGTCACGGGATGGGACGCGTCCAGAGCGGACAGCACAAAGACTCCACTGTGTGTACAGTCAGTGTGTGTGTGTGTGTCACTTCTGGATCGGACGTCATACCATCACACTTTCACCCCCACACGCACACCCTTGTCAGCGCTGTGTGTCACTGGATTAAACCCAGTTTCTCCTGCAGACTCAGCGCAGCCACGTCAGCCTGAACCCACTCAGACCGACACTTTTGTCTTTTCTGTCGTTGTCGTCTTGCTTTATCCGTCCTGCGGGTCAGATCCCACGCTGGATCATCACTGCGGCATTGTTTATTTCCTACGTTTTCCCTCATGAGTCAGTCGGCTGGAGGACTCGATCTGCTCAGATCCCAGGATAATTTTGGCGTCTGAGTGAAGCGTCTCTTTTTTTTTTTTTTCTTATCCACACCTGTGACGCAGCACTGAAACAGCCAAGCATCAGATTAACAGCTTTGCAGTGAGATTTGCACAGACGTTCATGATTCTTCTGTAACTTTAATTTATAATGCACACTGGCTTACTGAGCACGTGCACTACACGAAATATTGAAAAAGTTTCATTCAGGTTCATCTTTGAGGTTATCCAGTTCTACCTGAGGGGTCCTGTTCTGCTTATTGCCACCTTCATATCATTATTCATGGACACTGGAGCAACTTCACTTCATAGATATTCATAGTTCCAATTAACCATCACTGAAGTGCACAAACAAATATTATAAAAATAAAAAGCTTGGCACTCTATCAAACGGTTCCACAACAGAAAAATTGGGAAACATGATAAAACGTCTTCAGCTGTTTGCAGAGAACTTGGCACCATCCATGCAAACAAAGGGCAACAGCAGCAACCTGCTGGCAACCAAAGCAATTGCAAAGAGGTTTTTAGTGAAGCCTCTTTTTGGAACTAAGTTCATGCTACCAGGAACCTCCAGCAACCGCTTGCCAACCGGTTGCATACTGTTTCCTACCAACTCGTGATTTCCAGGGTGTTGCTCATCAGTGTGACTGATAATAATACTTCAAAATGGCCCCGATAGCCATGTTACCATGACGTTACTAACTGATGAAACCTGTTTAAACAAGGACGACTTTGGGCATAAAGTTTTAAATATAGAAAACCTTAACATGTCAAGTTTTGTTTGAATAAAATAGGGCTTTGGAGCGTGATGTCACGGGGGTGGGCGTGGAAAGGATTTTGGCCCGATCCGCCATTTTCGGGGTCTAGCGCAAGTGAAAACGGAGCGAAGGCACACACAACAGCCATGGTTCGTATTTGCTGTGTGGTCGGCTGCAATGTGTGATCGCACGACCGGCAAGAGAATAAGCTTGAAAAGGGTTTGTCTTTTCATTCTTTCCCAACCTGGAAGCAACATGAGGCAGCTCGTGTATCGGATGTTACCAAACGAAGGTGTCTAGCCTGGATAGCAGCTGTGAGACGAGCTGATATCCAGCTCTCTTCCATCTTCAAATATCTGTTGGTGCTCCAGACAGTTTCATTCCGGTAAGTTCTAAATATGTTCATATCACTCTTTATAGCCTATTAGTTTTATTTTCGATGCACTCTGAGCTCATAGCAAATTAGAACAAACATCCTACTGAGTGATTTTGCAGAACTACCTTCTATTTCTAGAGTTTCTAATTATTTGGCATTATTGCAGCAAACCAGCCTATGAAATGGATGAAACACATCGTGACTGGGTTCCAGCGCTACATAAGGGACCTGCTTCAAACTTACCACCATGCCAATCAGATTACTTCTTCCATGTGAGGGTGAAGAGGTGACCCTTCTGGATAAGACGCTGAAGGTTTGCTGCGTTTGTTGAACAGTGTGGTAGTAAAACCAGGGAAAATGAAACTTGCTCCTCTTAAATATTCTTAAGTCTTTTGCTGTATAAATAGTGGTATTTATTTTTCAAAAGATACAGTAAATAATATTAGTAGTGGGTGATATCATGTAAACACTGTCATGATTTTATGTAAACATTTTGTCTTTTATAAACTATAAATGACATGGATTCTACATACATCCAGCAAAGTATCCAATAGCAGTGACACTCCTCCACAGTAGCAGGTGGGATTTTTCTTTTTTGAGGACGGCTCCTTTTACCTTTCACTACGGATGGTCTGTTTATGTTTTGATCAAGAGCCTTTTTTTGGGCAGCTGAAGAGGAGAAGTCTATCTTATGGCCAACCACTGACTGTATCTTGGTCATATTACCAGGCAAAACCCAGTATGCAGGTTCATCTGTAACAGTCCTTGTGCCACGGATCCGCACTGTTGCTTCTACATTAAACAGAAGAGCAGCGACATGGGTGCAGGTCTCCACGACTCCGGCCATACAAGTGCAGTGGGCGGCTTCAACCTTCCCTGTGATGCTCACAGTGACCCATGGCTGCAATGCTGGTTCATTCAGTCTTTGAGAGTGCAGCACCTGAAACACACACAGACAAAGTTAATTTAAAGACAAGAACTATGAGCCAAGGCCGACATAAATGTGTTTTATCTACTTTATCATAAATGTAACAGTGTTTAGAAAGTTAGCACATACATGTAATTTTTCATTTCTTTATGTGTCCATCTATAAAACACTGCATTTTATAGGGTAAATCTGCCTGTTCTCTGTCAGAAACCTGCCTGCAGAAAATGAACCTAAAGTATGTAATGCAAAGATGTAATCACTTTAGAGATGGAGAAAGCATAAAGTGACAATTATGAATCACTTAATATGATAAGGAGATTCTGCAGGTCATTAATCAATGTATAAAACTAAAATAAAATGTATTTTTAGTGACACAAGATACAAATATTGAATCAAGATGTATAATTAGAATTATTTATAATAAATATGAATAAATTATTGCAATTTCTTTAACCATAAAGAATAACTAAATCCTTCAGGACAATGTCACATCAATGCACTGAACTCACTATGTTATCCCTCTAACAGCCTCCACATGTTCTCACTGTAATTTCCCCTCATGAATGAATTTATGCTGCACTAATCTGAATGTTTGCAGGGAAATCAAACGCATTTCACACGCAGTACTCGAGCTGACTTACCTTTGTTTGAATGACGACTTGTACGCGCTGACTCCACAGATAAGGTACGAAAATATGTCAGGCTATGTCAGTAGCGGTTGGTCTTCAGGGTTTCTACTCCACGGCCGTGTTTCATACGAGTCCACATTTCCAATGCACGCTATTTCTGCAAGTACCGCCGCTTCGCCTCTGGATGCAATCGGTCTCTATACAGTCCATTCTCTTTTGAGCTGCTTTTAAGCATCTTGTAATCGTCGTTCCAACACAGTGTGTTTGTTTTGATTCGTAGACCCCGAAAATGGTGCCGCGCTCCCACAATGCATTGCGGCGTGACGTCAACTCCAAAGCCCTATTGTGGGGATGCTTTTAGATCTGGTTTAATTTTGTATGAATCTTGAGGCATCGCCAGATTAGAATTAGCAATCCATTTTATTTTTCATACAAACCATAAACCATAATTCAGCGCTGTCTTTCTCAGCATATCGTGCACGAGAGTGAAAAACTGTGACGCTGAGTGTTTACAGTATTTTGAAGCTTTCTGGTTATGTTTAATATAAAAATCCACCATATCGACAGCACACACACACGAAGGGAAACACAAAGTATAAGTGAATAACTGTTAGTGTGTCAGGGGAAACCACCGTGCACGTGATTAGGGTGACTCAAACTGTTTGTAATTGCTTTCCTGCACCCTCATATATAACCCACTCCTCCCCCTCCCTCTCTGACACTCAGCGGCTCAGTGTGGGTGGAAACCACGTCAGCTGTAAAACCACTAAAGGAGTTTCCACTCAGAGCGTCTATCCACCTGCTGGGAGCCGCAGAAAACAGCCCGGCCCATTTTTAGATCCTCAGCCGGGCTAAAAACAAACTGTTACTACATTGTTTCTCCTCTCAGCCAGAGGGAAACGACCACCGGGTGTTTGCTGAGGGCTCAAACCAAATCACGCAGCAGCATATTAAACATATCAGGTCCCCATAAGGAGACTCATGTGCTGACGGCTGTCTAAATGACTCGGGTTAAGTTTGTAGCATGTGTGCTTGTTGTTTTTGTCTGCTTCCACTTGTCTTTGCACTAGGATGATGTTGGCGTAAATGTGCAGTCATATTCGTTGTGTTCCCACTAGTGCTGTCAAATAATGACGTTAACGCCATAACGCGGCAAATCTCCGTTAACGAGTTACCGCGGATCGCCCTGTGCGTGGGGCTGGACGGCGTCAACACGTTAACGAGCTAACTGCGCTAACGCACTAGTTCCGACCAATGTAATTAAGCATTGCGTGGCACATCCGACATACTGTTTTACTTTTGTCCATGACGCGCTTACCATCAGGGTCATGCTTCACATGAAGACCAAAAGTTCCAAACACCAGATCTGAATGAGGGTGGGGGAGGTTCAATTTCGGCTAGCGTTGAGGCAGTTGCCATGTTGCAACGAGCTTAACTTCTGTCTCCTAGCTTGCGCTGCACTCAGTGGATCTGTGCTCGACAGTGCAGCCTAGGCGGAGTAGTCGAACGCGGTACCGAAATACCGATACATGTATTGTTGCACCCGTAGTGTTTACCTTAAAGCTCTCTGAAGGGAAACTCTTTATTCAATATCTGTGATTAACGGTTTAAATTTTTCTATTCAGCAAAACCCAAAAGCTGCACTGAAATCTGAGCCTCACAGCAGGTTCTTACATCATCTCGACCTCCATTTTCATTCATCCACTGTGTGGTAATCGCGGTGCCGGTGATCATGAAAGTCTGGATCATAAGAACTGCAGCTTAAAAGCAGAACAGCAGAGTTCATGAGAACACCTCGATACTTGATGATCTATGTTGGGTTTGATTTGTTCTTAAAAACACCGTCAACAGAACAAAATAACAAAACAACACCGACATTAGAAATAATAATAAACCCCAGTTTATTATTAGTAGTATGTTTTTAATATGCTTCCCTAGTAGCAGTATTTATAATAAAATAACACTTTATTGATATAAAGGTTATTCATGAAAAATAACAGTTCAATTAAAAAAAATAGAATCACAAACTGTCTCAGAAATGTAACAATTTACACTAAAACAGCTCAATGAAATGGAAAATACAGAACCAGGACTAATGATGCACCGCCATCCCCAACAAGCTGCCTCAAAGCCTCATGGGAATGCAGGAGAGCTTCTGGGCTGCAATCATCCCGGAGAGAAACAAGGCTCATTATCTTTTAGCCGCGGCATTAATGAAATCACCTCCAGGGGATTTTCAAAACTGACATTTCATAAGGAAACTTTTTCCAAACTCACATAACAGACGTTATTAATCCAGTGACTCATATCTTTAATATTGAGCTTTAATATACACGACTTTCACGTTGACGAGTTCATCCAGTGAAGGGGGACAATGTTAATGAAAACTGCAGAAGTGAAGGAAGCTGAGCAGCTAAAATAATCATTTACACCTGCTTCTAGACAAAAACGTACATTTTGCAAATTCAGCACAGATTTGGTTCTAACTGAAATAAGTCAGCGTTCATGTCCTTTAGTTTCCTCACAGAGAAGCTGATTTATGAAGCCTTGTGCTGATGGCCTGGTGCCTGTTTCAAAACGATGACCAGATATCAAGAGATCCCAACGGAAACCTCGATGTGTGTTAAAGAACGTGTTTGCGGTGGCGCTTGAGTCATGCCCCAAATCAAAACGGAGGATGCCGTAAAGCAGCTTGTAATGCTGTGACGTCCTGTATTCTCACAGAAATGCATTTCATGACAGTCGACACACTTTCATTCACAGCTTGTTAAAAATCACTTTCAGGTTTAGGAGGCAAACAACGTTCTTACTAAGACTTATTAAATATTACCAGGGGCATTTCCGAGGTTTGATGTGCCCACATCATTTTCTCCAAAGACAGATTAAAACTGAGCTTTTGTTACAGACTTCTAACAGAGAACTGGAAGGAGAGTGGTGCCCCTGAAACATTTCTGTTTCCCAGCAGGCGAGCCTCTTAATTCTTCGATGCAGAGCAATCGGATTTACTTGCTGAGAAAATAGGAAAGACCAAGCAGCAGTTTGGCCTCCAACCAGCGTTTTTATTGCTTTCAAGAAAGAAAACAGAGAATAAAAAGCCATGAGAGCAGGAGTGTGGTGTATTAACCTCTGAAAGCCTACAAAAAGTATAAAAACTTAGCTCTGACAAAGGGCAGCAGGAAGACAGGGCTGCTAATACACTAAAGACACTAATTATTGAACAAAGAGGGAGAAGAGCTCACAGTAACACAGGTGAGAAAAATCAAGGCCTAACAACAAACAACTTACTTTCATAGTAAAAAGAGGAAATAATGTAAAAGCCAAAGCGAAACACAGAAACAGAAGAAGACACGACTCCATTAAACATGATGGTGAGCCCGAGCAAGGAACAGTCAGGGACATAAACTGTTAACAAAACTCTACACATGGACACAAAGCTCGTCACTAGAGTGATGACAAAGGAAAAACCATGACCAAAGCCATGACGCCAGCCGTCAGGTAACGGGAGAAGAACCACAGGTGGACGAGCCCATTGTTCTTTTTATTTATCAGGTGCTCTTTGATATCACTTTCTCTCAAGATTCATCCAAAGAGTTGAATTTCTTTCCACTCCATCTGACTTCCAGTGGAGGGGGCTGATTTTCCCTAACCAGTGACTGAAGACCAGCGGTGTCCAACTCCAGGCCTCGAGGGCCGGTGTCCTGTGATCCAACACAGCTGATTTAAATGGCTAAATTACCTCCTCAACATGTCTTGAAGTTCTCCAGAGGCCTGGTAACAAACTAATCATTTGATTCAGGTGTGTTGACCCAGGGTGAGATCTAAAACCTGCAGGACACCGGCCCTCGAGGCCTGGAGTTGCCCACCCCTGCTAAAGACCAATATATCCTCCCAGAAAGCCCCCAGAACTATTGCTCAAGACCAGTTTTTAAAAAAGATCAGAAGTTCTAGATCCTTGGAAGCGAAATACAAAGAAATGAGGAGCAGTTCACGACTTTACTACATTAAGAAACGCAAACCACACGACACAACAAAATATGGACAGGACGGCACAAACCGCAGTACAATGGAGCAGCAGATTGTTCATTAGTCCAAGACTGACTCTCTAAAAACAGCCTCACACGGTTCAGTTTGACTTGTGTAGGTGATGAAATCCACGTGTTGATACCCCAAACAGAAAGTGTTGTTTGTCCAAATGAGGATTTGCATAATGAAACCTTAGTGTTTGCAACAGATCCTCCACACATTACCCAACCCAAAGCTTTAAGAGGAACCACGAGGTTACACAGTCCTATAAAATACTTTGTAACCAGAACTGTAAACTAACTAAATCTAATAAAACTATACAAATTTAGCATATTCAGTGGTGAGATTGTATCATGCCTCTATCCAAACTTTCAGTTGGCCAATTGTATATCATCACGGGAGGCTTGATTTAGTTCTGCCAGTGGATTAGTGACTGGTTAATCATTAGTGTTGTCATGGTGCTCATTGGACAGCTCATTCAACTGAGAAACCTCACCTGAAGAATTAGTCTGGGCCCAGGAAACCTCTACAGCAGGAATGTCACACTCATGTCATATCCGGAGCCAGACCATTAAAAATCCCCTTTCTCTCAGTGTAAGTTTACCTGCACATTCAATCCCTGTGATATTCCTATTTAAGAAAAAGAAACACAATGTCATCAGCACATGATAAAGAAATGCTGCTGTCGTAAATGAAAACAGTCTGTCAGCATGACTCTTAACATGTAAACGTGTAAAATTACAGAAGTCCTAAACTGTCCTGTTATTATAAAGGAGAAAGTTTTGTTAATTCACCCAAAAAAATCTACCGAAATAATATTGTCGTTAGTAAAAAACAAATATGTAATTGTTTATTTATTACTCCTGTGTAGTATAGAGACTATGAGGGAGGTGTTCGTCAGTAGGACAAAATGTGTGCCCTCCTGCACATTTTCCAAAGGCACCCAGTGGACCTGCTGGAGTTTTGCTGAGCTGATTTGAGGCTCTAGGCCAGGGGTCTGCAACCTTTAACACCCAAAGAGCCACTTGGACCCGGTTTCCACGCAAAAGAAAACACTGGGAGCCGCAAATACTTTATGAAATCTAAAATGAAGATAACACTGTATATATTGTTTGTTTGTTTTTTTTACCTTTGTGCTTTGTGTGAACAACTAAAGTAAGTAAGTAAAGTTTATTTATTAAGTGCTTTTCACAGACAGGCAGTCACAAAGCGCTGTACACAAATATTAAAATAAACAATACAATCAATAGACTTTATACACAATGTAAAAGATCAAATGTAAATAATGTAAAGAATATAAAATATGTAGATCAACAAAAGGCTTGTTTGAACAGAAAAGTTTTTAACTGCTTTTTAAAAGAATCCACAGAGCAAAAAATCCATGAAGTGCTACAGAGAAAATTACATTTTATTTATGTAATTAACACATTTTGAACTCTTAAAGAAATATAACAAAAGGAAAGACACCCAGCTGAACTAAAATGATCCATGTAGCAAACAAAAACTGTTGTGAGCCGCCACCCTTTTAAAAAGTAATTGGGGAAAAAAGCACTATGCCGCTAAAAAAAAAATAGATATTTGCAAAATTCTGCCTAAATATCTATTTTACCTTGTTAATGCGTGCGGCGGGGCGTGGTCTGCAGTGCCGCTGAATGGGAGTCAGACGCACCTGAGCGGCATCCGCAATCATGCCTCGCCGCCTTAAAGTCTGTGCTCTCTCTGCTGGTGGTGGTGTATGTCGGGCTGTGAGCTGAAAAACTACAACCAGCTGTATGCGTACAGCAACCGTGTGTGAAAAGTGGTCAATAAAGAGATGCTGAAAAGCGTGTTCATGCAAACATCGTCGGGTCTGCCGTGATATGTTTACAATGAGACTTCTGGTCCCGAACCTCTGCGCACAGCATCTGCAAAGCGGTGTTTGTTTTTAACATAGTTCACGGTTGAGAACAGCTGCCGACATAATGTGGATCCGAAGATCCATAATTGGACTACCTGGGGTTGAAAGTCTCAGTAAATGCACGGCGTTTCGGTGGGTATACCGGCTTCCCCGAGTGTGACTCTTATTTTGAGCGATGAAAAAAATAATAAAATATAATTTTATTTTTATATTTCAAAATCACAACAATCTTCCAATATAGAACTACAAGTTAAGAACTAAACACAAATAAAATGCACTTCAGCTAAATACTTCTAATTTATTTTCCCAAACCACGCGGAGCCGCAGTACAAGGACTAAAGAGCCGCATGCGGCTCCGGAGCCGCGGGTTGCCGACCCCTGCTCTAGGCCTTATGTTTAACACCAGTGCTCTACAGCATTTTAATTTTGTAGTCTTGCTAATCTTGCAAATGTGTAGAAGAGCAGAACAATCGTAAATTTTAAGAAGAAGGCGTTTTCACTTCTTCTGTTCTAAAATGTTTTAGAGCTGTTGAAGCTTCTCGGCTGAAAGATGAACCGTCCTCAACAAACTTGAAGTCCAGTCGCTTTCTTTAAAGCTCCTAAGACTACGTGACCTGGATGACTGAGAATCTACACAAACATGTGGAGATGTTTTACCTTTGTAACTGTGAGTTACAGCAAGAGGGGAGAGACCGAAACATGGAAGTGCCTAAACAAGCAGCATTAAAAGTGGTGAGGGTCCAAGAACAGCGCCCTGTGGAACACCATGTTTTAAGCAGTATAGTCAGCAAATAACCAAGTGGAAGTGAAGTACGTAAAAAGCTGCAGTTCCTTTAATATCCACTAGAGGCTGGCTTCAGAAGTGAGTGAGTCTCTGTGTGAAAGTGGCCAACTTTAAGGCATTAATACGTTCTTACAGCTACACTTTTTAACTACTGAGTGAGGGGAACTTTTTCATGACTCGCCTGGATAACTGAGCATGGCCGCTTGGACTGACTGCTGCGCCAACCCAAGCAGGTGTAGCATCTGCTAGGCCTTTTGTGCTACTGGAGCATTTTTAATTGGCTATCTGACCAATAACACAGCCTGCTGTTTGGTAAAGACCATCACTGCTTGGTGATTAAAACTCCAGTATTTTCTCAGAGTTTCAGAAAGAAGAGGCCGTTACAGATCAGCTGCCTAACATGTAGCTGATGTGCCATATAGTTGAAAATATACCCCATAAACAGGTAGGTCTGAGCCTAACTCTAAACAGGTCACTGGTTTCTTGGTGGACATTAACAGGTTTCTATGACAGCCTTTTTTAGTTCCTTTGTGTCTGAGAGTGTGGCCTTCAGGCTCTTTGTCCACTGGAGCGACAGGTCGTTGAACTACATGGCATCAGGCATCGGTTTGGTTTAGAAACAGAAAAAATGACAACAATAACAATAAAAAACCTCCTACTACTCCGAGTGCTGATGGCAGGAAACAAAAGCAAACTGAAATGTGCTTCAAAACGCACTCCCACGCACACACAGACTGTCTTACAGATACGTGTGTTTGTAAGAAAACAGTGAAACAAAGCACACTGATCGTCTCCCGCTAACAGCAGCTGGAAAAGACGTGCGACACCTCTGCAAAGACTTTAACTGGATCAGAAATGCTCTGTTCCCAGAAAAGACTGAGGATTTCTGCTATGAGAGGGTCAGTGTGTGTGTGTCTGTGTGTGTCTGTGTGTGTGTATGAGATGAACAGCTTGATCTTTATGACGAAGGAAGCGATGAAGACAACAGACTCAGTGTTCATCTGAAAAGCCTCTTGAAGGGACCAGCTGGAGGAAAGTTACTCATCAAAGGCTGTGTTTTTATCTGTGTGTGTGTGTGTGTGTGTGTGTGTGTGTGTGTGTGTGTGTGTGTGTGTGTGTGTGTATGTGTGTGTGTGTGTCACGCCTGCAGTTTGGCGCTGATTGTAGGACTCTTGATTCTGATTGGATGATTTGTACTTTTATGAACCAATCAGCTGCTTTGTGTTTCAGCTCCACTTTGACAGGAAGTAAAAGAAAGAAATGAAGCTGCTCCTGGCATGCAATAAGCAAGCCTACAATCAAACCTAATCATTTCCTCTGATTAATCGACTAATCAGTGACACGGTTGATTAACTGCTAACAAGATGGTTTAAAATTTGCAAGATATTCTGCTAAAACCTCACGTTAAAATCTTTATTTAACACTATTGTTGTTTATCACCTCTGACCTGCTCAGGAGCAGTCACTGAATCCCGTCTCAGAGCAGATGATTCCTTCCTTTCCTGGTTCCTAGTGAGTCTAAACTCATCCAGGAGTTCAGGGACAACACAACAGACCGGAGCCATTATGGGATGTTTTAACTAATACATCCACAAAGAATGAAGGACTGGAAACACATGGGGACAAAACAATCAGGGAAATAAAACTCCAGAGGCAGGACCATGACAACCATTAACGCTGCAGAAGTGAGACTAGACAAAAAGTTTACACACAGTAAAGGCAGGACACCTAAACAGGAGCAAAAACCGATATGAGGGGCTGTTTAGGCTGCACAAAGCCTCAAATATCTGAGCATGTGGAAGCAGGAACGTAGGAGCTGCGTGCATTTCTTCTGGTGTTTACACATTTCAAAGATCAATCACCTCAAAGACGCTTCTTTTTCCTTTCTTCTCCAACAGAAGGCCTGTGAAGGGTTTGAAGGTTTCTTGAAAGTCACTGCCTTTAACTTGTTGTGCAACTCTCCTCATCTTTAATCCACCTCCGTCCTTACTTTCGTACATAAAGGACTTCTCAGCACCTCCTTTGAAAAGTCTATGCAAGGAAACTTTACTCACTTCAACCCAAAATAAAAAGAAGCTAAACTCAAATCGTTAAGAGGAAAACCAAAGGCTTTTTTATTGCCTGTAACCCAGAAATCAGTCTCTGTACACAATACTGAAAGGTCACAACACCAGTGACACCACTGTAATGTATCTGCAGGGGAGAGGAGGTTTGAAGAAGGAGGTGTAGTCAGGAGGCACAGGTGGAACACAAACAATGGAGGGAGGAGGACTCTTTAATTTGATTCAGCTCTTTAAGATGGACAAACCTTAAAGCGTCACTGCAGTGCGCCCAATAAGACCTCTGCTCACATCTGTGGTGGGAAGCAGTGGAGATTCTAGCGTCTGCAGGGATGCTGGGCAAAAATGAACAGGGGGCCCCTCCCTGCAGGGGATGCTGGGTGCACATCTAGTAGAATCAATTAAAAGTGTAAGTTTGAACTGATCAGCATGTGTGTGTGTGTGTGTGTGTGTGTGTGTGTGTGTGTGTGTGTGTGTGTGTGTGTGTGTGTGTGTGTGTGTGTGTGTGTGTAGGGGGGGGGGCTTATCCTTCACGTTGCTACTGGTGCCAGAAAGTAATGATTCTGACAAAATGTAATAAAGGAATATAGTCCAAGATACTTTTTGATAACATAATAGTTCCACTGTAGAGGATTAAACGGACGTTCCTGGAGTCTAGCACGTAATAAAATTCACACTGCACATAATTTACATAATTTACACCAACACACCTCAGAGTAACTTAGTCAAAGCTTCATAACAGATCTCCAAGGCGATTTGTTTCTCCTCCCGGGATCAGCCCTCGGGGGCCCACACTGGTCTGGGGCCCCAGTATTTGCCTTTCATCTCTGGTGGGGACATAATTTATAAAGGAGGAAAAATAAAGGCATGAAATTTCACTAAAATCCAACAAAAGCATCAATATAACGAGACTGAAAAGACTGCTATGAATAATTATTTGGGCCTCTTGGTGCAGCAGTTGGGTATATCCCCTCTCTGACATCACATAGGACCAATGATAGACAACAGTGTGTAAACCTGGGTGTTTTAAGGCCTGGCCTTTAGCTCACAGGGATTACTTGTGCACGAGCTAAACTCATTATTAGAAACTTTGTCCATATTTAAGATGAACAGCCACCACTGGAACAGGAGATGCATGACAGGAAATAAGGAAAACTTATTGTTCAGCAGGAAAAACTGGCACAAAACACTTTCTCAGAAGCTGGAAATTTTTAACTAGAGATGCAGCATGCTAGATGTGATTTGAATCTAGTGTAATGAAGAAGTTTGAAAGTCAAATGAGCTGCAGGTAGTCTGAGCTCAGCCCCTGAAATCTGACCACTGATGCAGAGCCTTCAGCCATTATGTTAGCTGGAGCCTTTTATATATGGACTCGGACAGCACACTGATGCCTTACAGGTAAGTTTACCACTAATGACAGTGTAAATATTTAATGTCCAGGAGGTCCAGGTGTGTTTAACAGTCACCTGATACGAACTCACTGGTTTGTAGCATCGTGTTAAATATTAAAAGCTGGAAACCACAACTGAGTTCATTTAAGTTACTGCTCAGCTCACAGGAGACTGATTTAAAAAGGCAAACCTCAGAAACACTGGGGACTACATTTCCCATATTGTTAGCAATAATATTAGCAAGGAAGCTATGGTTAGCATGCTAGTTATACGCTGCTTTAATCTGGAGAGGTTAGTTTGTGATGTAAATGAGATCATTAGCTAAGTTAGGATCAGCCCCTAGTAGTTTGGATGGATTAACTGACCTTATTACCTCATGCTAAGTGACGTAGCTAACAAATGAGAAAGGACAATAGTGTTAGCTACCACTGGCTAGAATAAAGACGATGAAATGGCTGGAAATGCACAGGTAGGACACCTGACGTCTTATTTTAATTCATCTTTTATTCAAAGCCTGTGGTTCATCGTGCACTGATGAGCCTCGACATACCAATACTGGTATTTGGTGATTTAGCTATCCGATATATCAGCCGATATTTTTTCTTTCATACACATGAAACATAAACAGATTTCTTTAACATTTGTTATGTGCAGTTATTTACAACTTCTCACTCAGATAACATGACAGTGCAGTTTAAAAGTAATGTAGATTTAATGTCAAAATAAGTTGTGGCTCACGCGCTGCCTGACTCAGTTCAGTTTAAATTCAGTTTTACTGATATAGCAACAACAACAGCAGTCTCCTCCAGTCGCTGTATAATATGTCTCTCATAAGCCAGCATGAGAGAAATATGGTTTGTCGGGCTACATCCACATGTACCCGGGTATTTTTGAAAACGCAGATTTTTCTATGCGTTTGCACCTTTCGTCCACACATAAACGGCGTTTTCGGTCACTGAAAACGGAGAGTTTTAAAAACACCTGCCAGGGTGGATATTTTCGAAAACTCCGTTTTTGCATTTACGTGTGGACGAGGAAAACGGAGAAAACGCAGCGTCAAAGGTGTGCGCCTTTTTTGACGTCACACTGTGCGCCACATTATTGTTTCGGTGAAATGAATTTCTACAATACTGTTACTGTTAATTGTACTCTCTGCAGTGTTTAAATGCTTACATATACACACACAGTTACTGTCCCTCCACACATACCACTCGGTTCTGCTTCTATGCCCCATCTTTGTTTACTATTTCCCACCGAGGCTTCTAGACTTCTGATTGGCCAACATTTCTACACGGTTAGGAATATATTGCCACCTGTTGCTTTGGCATGTTCCTAGCAGCGTTTTCCTTCATTTCTGCATTTACGTGTGGACGGGATTATTTTTTAAAACGAAAATGGAAAATCTCTGTTTTCAAAAATACCCGTGTACGTGTGGACGTAGCCTCAGACTTTGCCCGGATCAGCTGGTTTTCATATTTGGGGCAGCAAACACCTGTTCGTAAGACAGCGCTCTCTGGTGGACAAACTATGCAACAACAACCCTCACACTGGTTGAAGGGTGTTTCTCTTTCACATGTTTACTTTTAATGTAGAGTTATGAGCTCTTATAAATGCAGATATATGTTGCATAGATCTGCTGATATATCGGTCCGGCTCTGTGGCATGCTGTGAGGAACTTGAACTTATTTTAAGCAGCTTGTGTTTTGTTTGCTCCCACTCCTCCTTGACACAGCTGGATCTCAGGTGCAGTCTTTTTCGGACTCTCCTGCATGAGTCTGAGAAAACCCCACAGCAGTAAAATCCACCCAGTTTAAACTGTCTGACATGGAAACATCACTCTAATGCTTTACACCTCTCTGCCTTCCTTCCTTCCTTTCCTCCTTCTGTCTTCCTTTGCCAGTTCGTGCGTCCTTGGAAAAACCCCGCCACCGGCAGCTTGATTTGTATTCTCATCATTCAAGCAGACAGACAGACAGACAGACAGCTGGCCCGAGAGTCACGAAACACTCCTGCTGCTGCTCCGCTGATGGAGAGGAGGGGAGGGACTGAGTGAAGGAGAGACAGAGGGAGAGAGAGGAGGAGGGAGGAGCCAGGCTGTCAAGGTGAACCGATAAACCTCTTTTTTATCAGCCTGACGTCCAAAACACGACGCGCAGCGCTGCCGGGAGGAGGCAGAGGAGAGAGGAGCGGAGGAGCTCCCATCTTTACCGAGGAGAAACTGTGTTTACCTTTTTGGTTTTTAAATTGTGGACTCTAAGTTGAATGGCACAGTGAGCGGAGCCCGTCGGAACCAGCGCAGGAATTAAAGGTGAGTTTGTTTGTTTTTTCGATAACGTGGAGTTGTTACCTGCGCTGTCACGTTATCCTGGCTTGTCTGTGCGCAGACACTCCCGTGTTTTTGGCGTCGGTGCTCCTCGGAGCTGCTCCAGCGTCCGTCCTGCTGCTGGGGAATTAAAGGAGAGACCTTTGGAGAGGAGCAGTGCGTCTGAGCTGTTGCGCAATGTGGAAACCGATCAGCGTGTTTTGAGGATGATTTCACAGACACGACTCCGCTTAACGCAGAGTCACTAAACACAAAACAAACACTTTCCCGCGCACTTTTAGCGCCAGCTGCGCCCTCCTTGAGCCTCTTTAGCGACACATGGTTGCACCTGACGCACAGGTAGCTCTGAATGTTGACTGCTTCGGTTCAGCCACAGCTCCACCTAACACGGCCTCGATGTCAGGGGTGACAGCTGGATCACATCTGGCCCACTGAACACTTTGGAGTGCGCAAAGCGAGTCATAAACGCTGAAAGTGGCCCAGAAGAAGCAGGTGCAGTGATTTAGTGACACACCTACACCTGCTGCCGTAAAACGTGTCCTCTATTTGAGAGGAAGGTCCAGTTTAGGGGCCTTAGAGGTCACGTGGGTGCAGTGATATATAGGCAGATGAATAAACGATTGTGAAGATTTATTTGGCCAAACTTCAGGTGTGTTGTGACACCTGGGCTACATCCACAGACCCCATCCGGGTGCTGTAACTGTGCCATAACTGGCCCAGACTGACGTCATGTGTGTCCATTACTGGGGAACAAGTTCCAGTGCAGAGAGCTTACAGTGAAGCTTGAGCAGCAACTGATGGACGAACAGTTGAATGAAGAAGAAGAATGAGATTTGTAAGTTGTTATGCATTTAGTTTTCCTCAGTTTATTGAGAAATAATAAAGGGTTGAACATTTCAGCAGCTAAGTGGACTCGGTGTTTATCTTTACTGACCAGGTTTGTTGTAGTTTTTCTCCATATTCTGAACTCTGGACAGTCATGATAGACATGATATTATTACAGCACTGTAAATGACTTTCATTGACTCTTCTCTTGGTCTCAGCAACACAGACTGTATATAAATATGGACTTTGCCACAGTTTTTGTTTTTATAGCCAGAGGTAACAGGTGTGACTGAGACACCAGCACTGCTCGCTCACAGTTTGAGGGTAGCAACGATCATAAACAAACTCTGCTTTAGTGTTGGCTTTACTCTGAAGTTTAGTTCAGTTCAGTTTAATTCATGTAGTGACGGATCAACGCAACAGTCAGTATCAGAGAGAAAACTCCAACAATCAGGTGATCCACTCTGAGGAAGCCCTTGGAGACTCTGGGGAGGAAGAAGTCCCTTTTAACAGGAAGAGGACAATAATAGAAGCATGATCAGGGAGCCATCGGGGGTGGAGTCAGGGAGACAGGAAAACCCCCCACAAACTAAACAACCAGCACCCTGAGCCAATAGCAGCAGGGTTCAGGGTCACCTGATCCAGCCCGACCTAAAAGGAAAGCTTTAATCCTAATGTGAACAGTAGTGAGGGTATCTCTGTCTGCTGAACCCAGACTGGGAGCTGGTTCCACAGAACGGCCTGAAGCTGAAGGCTCTGCCTCCCATCCTTCTTTTAGAAACTCCAGAAATCAAAAATAAACCAGAGAAAGCAGTGATGTATTAGGGGAATAAGCTACTGTGAGGTCTTTAAGACAGAGATGGGCTGATTGTTCCAGACTTTGTATGTCAGGAGAAGGATTTAGAATTAAATTCAGGATTTAATTAAAGAGAAGCTAGTTAGGCCTCATCAGTACTCTGCTGCAGCGTTTTGGATCAACTTGAGGCTTTTCAGGCTGATAATTAACTACAACAGCTCAGCTTAGAGGTATAAATGTTTGGACTAATTTTTACTCTGACACAGGATGTTTCTAAATTTGATGGTATTGAGATGAGTTTGTTTTTGAAAGGTTGCATTATTGTAAGAGGCAAGTCCTCATTTCTGGACTTGATTGCATTCACTGACTGCAGAGAGTCATTACTCCTCATTCCTCCCAACAAGCTTCCTCTCTAACACGATAAAGTCTCGACCTTGTGTTGTTGTCCTTCTGCTGCCTCTGGATAAAATGAGCCGAATGGAAACTTGCACCTTTACTAATGTGTTTCACGTCGTTTTGAGGCAGACCTTTTGAAGTATAAATGCATCGAGCTGACACTCATCGGTATGTGCCGTTTGCTTCATTATGGACACAAAACCGGCGAGACGGGATCAAAGCAGAGCTGAGGGGCTTCAAACCAGCGCTCCTTTAAATTGGTTCAACGTGCACACCCTCTGCACAACAAACAACAAGAAGGCGTCGAACAGAACACGGCAAAGACCTTCTTATCAGACCGAGGAGCTCAGGAACCTGCTGCTGAGGCCGAGACGAGGGCGAGATGAGCCTTTATAAGGACCTGCAACATTAGGCCTGATTGGACACACCTGTGGAGAAATGCTGCAGAGGAGGGACGTAAAGTGCCCCATTGTTGTGTTTAGTATGTGACGTCTGATTGTTTTGTATTCAGTGAGCATGTGAAGCATCTGCAGGTGAAACTGCTCTGCAGCCTCAGTCGTGACTCAGACCTTTATCCTCAGGCTGGTCCTTAGCAGTGAATCAGCTGGTTTATGATCCCAAAGAAACGACAACAAACCTTTTTATGTTTAAGTTGTTTAGGCTTTTTTGTTTAAGTGGACTTATTCTGGTTTTATTGTTGGGCTCTCCTAGAATAGCTTATTATGGTTAAAAGCTCAAAATAATCATTCTTGGTCCCTCAGTTCTTCCTCTGTCTGAAACAAGCTGTTTTAGCTCCTCCCCCTTAAATACAACTTTCTCCTTATTTGCTGTTCTTCATAAACAGAAGGTTTTAAAAGCAAGTGGGTGGGGCTTCTGTGCCTAAAGTGACCATAATTAGGGATAGCCCGTCTCGATGACATGATACAGATCCAAGAGCAGGTCAGTGAGCGGTCTGTGCGTTTGGCTCACAGGGGTTACTTGTGGATCGACTGACCTCTTCTTTTTTTTTTTCTTTTTTTTGAAATCCTACAGTTTCTGTATGACAGGAAATAAGGAAGAGCAGATAAGTGCCCTTTAACCCTGCTGAGATATTCAGATTTGACAGTGGTGATCTGTAGGGCACGAAACAGCACTAACTGTTTACTTGCTTACACAAATTGTAGGAAAAAACTTAGGGCAAAAAAAACAGACAGTAAATGTCCCTCTAAAACAGACATGAAAAGCAGAAAATGTTCACCTCATAGTCATGATTTCATTTGTCCTTTCAGCCACATTTTCTCAGTGACCTTTGAGAAATGTGAGTGCTGCAGACTTTTAAAGGACACCAGCAGGAAAAACAGCTCGTTTCCAGGAAAAGGTCTTAAGATTTTATCCGACACCCTCAGCATGTGGATCCGGTGATCATGAGGGATTTTTGAGTGAAAAGTGACGACAGATGTGTTGCTTTGAGAGGAGACACCGCGACCTACTGAAGCAGAAACTCTGAATCCTGACAGAGACAGAGATCAACCCAAAGCTGGAAGTACATCCTGGGAGGAATTTTCCATGTTAACAGGATACCTGAAGGGTTTTTTTCTTTTATTTGTAATCACACATGATCACTTTCATTTTTAAAACTAGACCAGATATGAAATTTTACCAAATTTAGTGTAGACGTTGCTTTTAGAGCATAAAATTGAACTTGTGAAGGTTTCAGTCTTTCTGTGCTTATATTTTGAATGCCTTCATGCATTTTATGACTCCAGGAACTAAGAGTTGCTTGCAACACACATTAATAAATACCAAGCAATAGCCAGATTTGCTGGTGACCTATTTCTTCACATTGATGGACTTTGGAATTTTTTTCTTTTTGTGACAGCGGTCAGATTCAAATGTAGCGGATCTTTACTTTTGTCCTTGCTCCAGCTCTCCAACATGTTTTATGATTTTCACCTGGGTAGGTTTTAGGCAGTTTTGGAAAATAGATGAACAAGTGGCGATGACAGCACACTTGACGCCCTAATTTTTGTCTTTCCGATTTAAAAAAAATTGCTCAATATTTGGTAATTTAAAGTCTGACCTGTTGGTGGCAGTGTTGTCTCATTGTTAGGACAAATACTTAAGGACAAATACTTATCTCCCTCGATTCAGCCCCATCCGGTTGAGGCAGATGGCCCCGCCCCTCCCAGAGACTGGTTTTGCTAGAGGTTTCTTCCTGTTAAAAGGGAGTTTTTCCTTCCCACTGTTGCCAAAGGTTTGCTCATAGAGGACTGTCTTATTGTTCAGGTTGTCTCTGTATAATTGTAGGGTCTTTACTTTACAATATAAAGCACTTTCAGGTGACTGTTGTGCTATATAAATGGTAACAAATTAAAATAAAAACAGGCACTGTAATGCAGAAATGTGTCATTGCGGCTTGTGGAGTGAAATGATGATGACAGTCAGGTCTAGTAAGGACCATTGTATACAAAACTGCTGCAGATGATGAAGAACTTGTTTTGTGTTGTTCATGTTGGAGGATGTGCGCTCTAAGTGGTTTAAAATGTTTCCAGCTATGAAGTAGCTAAAGTGGTTTAAACTGATGGGGGATTCTCACATACCTCAGCTGCCTCAACATGCAGTTTTCCAGGAAAGGTTTCCAGCTCCAGAAGCTAGAAAATCTTCCAAACTCCTGAAAAGTGTCAGCCTTCAGCTGCTGAAAAGGACAACAGGAGCTTTTTTTGGTTTTGACTATTCTCAAACAGATTGCTTACTATTATCATAAGTACAAATATGAGTTTGCACTTTTAAACCCTTCTTAAAGTTTACATAGCTGGTTTTGATAGACTGCAAAGAACTCAGAGCTGCTTGTGACCTTAAAGGAAGTGCAAACATTTAGTTACAGCATCCATGTTTCATAACTATTTTTCATTAGTGTTTTGTCAGGGTAGGCAGTGAAATCTAAAAAAAAGAGATATCAGTTAAAACATACCTAATGCGGTCTGCCTCCTTTTATCTGAAGTCATAAAGCTTCTCTAATGTCTGTTTGAATGTATTGTTATATGACGGCCATCTTGAAGCCACAGTTTGTTATTGTCTCTGGAAGCAGAATTAATGCCACTTGATTGCTGGGCCACTGATTGGGGACAGGGAGTGTCCGTCTCCTGTTAACAACTGCTAGAGTTTGTCAGTCTGAGAAGCTCGCAGCTGGTTGTTTGGACATGCACATTATGGATAAACCTGTGGTCTTTGATGGGACATTAGCATGCTTGACATGCTGCTGCTGGCTCTGAGATCAGTTACCACATGTGCTTGGTGTGGAAACATTGTTCTGTTTACTTACTCCCCAATTCAAGTGTATCATCCTACTGTGGCTCATGTAGGACAAACAACTATGGCCCCAGTTTACCTATAGTGAATGTAGGCTGTTAGTCCGCTGTTTACGTCAGCCAGGTGTCAACTCCTATTTATTTTAGAGAAGGCTGTCAAACCTCGTGAAAGTCCGATACGAGTCAATGAGTCAGTGAAACTCAGCCCTGTTCAATGCTGTTAGCCTCTGTTCCAACCTCTGTTAGCTGCTGTTAGTATTAGTGAATTTTCTTTGAAGTGGATCTAACATTGTTGTAGACAGTGAATAAACTCTGATATAATGAGAGAATATAACTGAAGTGTTTATCAGTGGGAAAGTGTGATTATTAAGACGTGACTTTGCCATTAGCTGATATAATGAATTAATAAATCTGCCCAAGGTCTTACACACAAATTAAGATAAAATTTATTTGTAAAATTATTTTATTTACGAGGAATAATAAATGTATCATTTTAAAACTGTGGTTAAAACCACTGATATTTTTTTTTTAGTGTTATTCTTGAAATGTTTAATTTTCAGAATATGACTTAAAGTTAGAGCTGGGGCTGATATATTGACCAATATTAGCTATTTGTCGCAGTAAAGCATCAGCATTTATAACAGCTGTTTAATGGAAATGTAAAAAGTGCAGATATGAGAAACACCCTTTTACCACTGTGAGCGTTGATATTGTGTAGTTTATTAACTAGCGGTGCGCTCTCCCACTTCTCTGTTAACATCATATGTTTGGGCGCTACAAGAGCAAACAGCTGACCTGAGCAGTCGGGCAAAGCGTAAATGAGAAATCTACAACTGGTTGAAACAATAAAACAGTATTATTGTCATTTGGGTAACTACTCAGAAATAACTACAAATAACAAGTGTTTGTTTCATGCGTCTGAGGAAAAAAAAGAGACAATATAGCGAATTTCTAAATCCCCAAATGTCGAGATCAGTCTTTTAAATCACATATCCATCAGGCTCTACTTAAATTGGACTACAGAAGGGCCGTGCATGTGCGGTTACCAAACCTCAACGGTGATGGAAAATGAAATAACCAATGACCTGCTTTCTTTTCCCTCGCTCCGTGAAGCACTTTGATTTGCTTGGCTCTGACGGTGAACTCAAGTTGTCTCGTCGAGGTTGTAACAGCTTTGCAGATAAAAGCACAATTAGAACGTATTATCTCGAAACATCTCTTTTTAAAGAGGTTTAATTGTGTTGCATCCTCTCCTGCTTTTACTATTGCCTCTCAGCTCCCAGAGATCAGCTTCATCTCAGATTGTGGTTCGAGTGAGAGCCATTAAAAGACAAAAGGAAGAGCAGATAAAAATAGAGCGAGTGTTATGTGTATTGTTGTAGGTGTAGAGGTGGAGGTCCAAGTGTGTATCGCTTCTCTTTGATGACTGTGTCGGACAGGCAGGAAGCGTGGGGAGTAAACAAAGCCTTTCTTCCATATCAGCGCTCACAGCAGATTGAAATATCAGTGGCTGTGCGACCTCACCGAGCCCTCAGCTGATGAATCACCGCTACTGAACAGTATTAAATTGCAACAGACACAAGGGTGTGACTCCCAAAGGTGCTGTAGGAAGGAGGGAAAGAAACACGGCTTAAATAAAACGGTAATCTAGCACAAGTGTCCGATTCAGAGAAGAAAACACAGCCCTCAACATTTAGCTCATTTAAAAAAAAAATTTCTTGCAGCATGACAAAGTCAGAAATGTTTTTTAATTGTCGAAAATGTTTCTCACTTTAGCTAGACTCATGAGGTAATCCCGGCTGCTGAGTGTATTTCAAAGTGAGAGGAATTCCCACAGGAGTCGTTCTGACTGGAGAGAAAGAAGAAGTCTCTGAGAATCGCTTTATGGCTGCATAATTCTTTTCTGTTGTCTTTCTCAAGTACAACAACCACAAAAACACAACAATAAAACACGTTGAGCGACATAAGACATAAGAGACATTTAAAGTTGTTTAAAAAAAGAAAGAAAAACAAGCTAAGTGCCAAAATCTGCAGTTCCTTGAATGTCCAAACAAAAGTGAGTCAGTCCCCATGGACTCCTATCCCAGAAAGTTGATACTGGTCATTTGATCGAACACTTAAAGTTGATCAGGGAGGAAATGAGAAATGACAGGCCGGCTTTCTTAGACTGTGACATTTCCATCAGTAATGTGTAAACCAGCATAAATGGAACGTATTCAAGGTTTGACTCGCTTCCTTCAGTGAAGCACAAATTGGGTGTTATCAGGATGCTACAACACAGAGACACAGCGTCCGGGGAAGCAGATCATCATATCAAAAAGACCCAGAGTACATGTAGTTATCTCAGCTGGACATTTGTCAAAGCTGGGAGGGCACCTAAAGAAAGCTCCAGGCAATCCCGGAGAGACGGGCAAACTGCTGCCTAAGTGAAAACCTCTCCTGATCCCTCATGTCGGGAGTATCAAACAGCTGAGATGCATTTTTTTGCAACATTACATCTGTGGCTTTCAACCCCCCCATGCCAAATATTGGTCTGCCCAAAGGTAGATGGCACAACATAGAAAAACCACCTTGTCAGGCCAGGACTCTGCAGTCTGTTTACACCTGCAGGCCAGTGTGCACTGTATTACAGATAAGGATGTAGACGTGCTGAACAGGGAAGAACGCTGGTTTGGGGGGGCGAGTCAAGGAGGCCAGTTAAAGAGAAAGACCATCTCTGAACTGAGCAGGAAGCCTCACCATCTTACAATGCTGTGATTGCAGCCACTCCTCAACTCTCTGTGAATGCTACTCATGGCCCCTGATCAATACTCGCGGTCCATTGTTAGACAGTGTTGCTGGTTTTAGTCATTATGCAAATGTAGTGTTTATAAGGTTGGGGAAAGCTGCAGTCAGCTGAGCTTCAACGTTACTGCTACTGTAAATGCAACGTCCAGATAAACACCTGAATGATGAGCGTGCATCAAGACATAGACTCTCGTGTTAAAAAATTTACTTTAGCTTCTAACTAGATGATGTCAAGAGTAAAACTACAAAATTTTGTAATACTATAATGGAAAGAATGTAAGTTACAGACTTATCCCAGAAATTTGAAATTAACTGTAGAAAATTAAAATTTATCCTGTTACTAACAACTGCGGCGCACATGTGGAGATAATTGTTTACAGTTGGCATCGATTTTTTTCTTTAAAAACATAAAGAAGTAACTTGCTCCTAAATTGCTGCCAAGCCTGTTTCACACAGTTGGAGCTGCTGGAACACAGATTACTGAGGTGTTACCTGAGAATCAATGAAGTTAAATGCACAACAAATAACGTGGACAAAGTGATTTCTATGGCTCCTTTATTAGGCTGTGGGACAGTTTTAGTGCTCTAATGTGCAGCTGTTATGTTAAAAATAAAGAGCAGCACAATGGTAGATGGAGTGGTACTTGTGTGCTGCTTTCTACTCTATTTGAGCATTCAAAGCACTTTCTACTATAAGACTTTCAATTGGTAGACAATTGGCTGAGCGAAAGCTGCCCTGATGTTGTGATCAAATCACCAGACAGACAACTTTCTACAGCAGCAGTTTTTGGTATATTTTCCATTCTTTTCATGCTCCTGTCACCCATTCCTCTGATAATGTAACTGATTGGAGTAGGCATGGCTCAGTTGATCAACTTTGTGTTGGAGTGAAATGGGAGCTGGGGTTAAAGAACGTTGATAACCACAGTCATGATGTGGGTTTTAGGTTTTGTTGAACCAGCGAACGGAATGAATGATAAAGATCAAATGGACCATTTTGGAAAAATCTACAAAGATAACTAAAAACAAAACTAAATTCTTATTGCAGAGGGTCATCAGAGATAATCACTCAGAACTCCGCCTTACAGCGAAATTATTATAAATGAGAAGATCCTTCGAGAACTTTTTGATTTTTGCATCAGCTAACCCTGAAAATATCCAAGAAAACGCTTTAAACAAATATTCAATGACAATCGAACAAAGGTAACAGAAAGACCTGTCAGGTCCTTGTAGAATTAGAAACGGGAATAGGGCACAGGTGGAGGGGATTAAGATGTAATTAACAATTACAAAAGAGAGAACTTGGTTACTCGGAGACTCAGGTGGGAACAGAATCAGAGAGAAGACACAAGATGCAGAAAAGCAATTACTGATCTAAAACAGGAAGTGAGCAGACACAAAACCCCCACAAGAAACCTAAAAGTAAGTAAAACTAAAAACTTGGCAAATCCTCCACAAGAAGCAGGGAGCATGAATCAGGAAGGGGGAATAAAAAAGGCAGTCTTAAAAAAGCACCAGTTACCAAAATACCCACATATGACTTCATCCTACCCTCATTTCATAAAGACCCTTTGCCTTTTTGATGTAACGCTACTGAAAAATGTTAACACAGTAAAACTTTTTACATTTCTACCATCTTGCAGTACTCTCCTAGCACCATCACACTTTTCAGTATAAAACTGTGTCAGCACGATTCTTGAGACTAAAGTTGTGCAGAGTCAGATCTCTCCAGATGGAGGTCTGCAGTCTAACGTCGGTCTGTCTGTTTGGGGTCGTTGACATGAAGCCCTGCAGGATCTTCTGTTCGCCAAGTGTGAAATCTGAAGGAACAAAATGTCCAAAGGAGTGTCGGCATCATTGTTGGGAACGACATGTTTGCTTGTTCCTGTCATCGCAGTGAGGGGAAAATCATAATGATTTCAGTTTGCACCCTTCAGCAGCTGCAGGAATGAGCGTGGGATCGATGTGCTGGAGCTTTCACAGAAAAAATAAGGTTTTTAATGTGAGCCATTACAGATCATAAACTGTTAAAATTATAGTTTCTAAAAAAACAAATCGTGTACCGAGAAAAGTGCATCCACAGAAACCCCAATCACTCAGTTGCAGTAATATGTTTATATATTTATATGAAAGGGTTTAAACTCATTATTTTTAAGTTATATTTCCAAGTCAAATGCCTCCCATCGACCATCAGAGACAATCCTGGAAAAATGTAGAGGGAAGACTTTCAGGTCCCTACAGTCCTTCTTTATTGAGGGGCCGTTTTAACACCGAATTATCCTATTATTGGATGTTTTAGGGTAAATTTCTGGTACTCTGGCTCTGTATAGACTCAGGTGTGGAGCTCAGTTTAACATGGATGCTTGAATTTCCTAAAATATCTGGATGATTGATCTCTGGCAGCAGATTTGGAGGCCTGCAGAAACACTTCCTTACATGCAGCTTCTCATACAGGGCACGTGACGGGTCTGTGAAAGAAATCAAACAGGTGAGGGTGTCACAGCTGTTAAAGCCAAAAACTATATCACATTTTGACCCAACCTCAGTGTTATTCCCCAGATATGACACTGTGTGCCAAATCCAGATTAACTTTTGTGTTAATATTACGTTTGTGATGTTGTTTTTTAAATACTCATGTAGAAAGTCACCAGAATTTAAACATTTGTTTTCATGTTTATCGCTGAGGTGCTTATGTCTGTTATGGTCTTCTGATTTACACTGAAGTAATAAATTGATCCTCTATTTGAAGTGTTTATTCGACTCGTTCCCAGTGATTCTGTCTCGTTCTGCGTATCTCACCACTGTGTGAATGTCTTTTCTTCTCTGACGTGTGAAACTGATACTTGGCCCCCCTGATGTCGGTGTTATATCCTGCATGAACGGCTGACATTTATAACGGCCCAGCCTCAGTGCTGTTTTTCCTGCTCTCGGTTCTGTGTTGAAAATATTGCCTGATTTTGTCCTGATGCAGGCCTCCCGTGTGTGTTTGCAGGGCAGCGTGAGGCCGAGGAGTCCAGCTGTGATCTGAAGGGGAAGAAATCTGAGGGACCCCGGCCCCGAAGGGACCAGCTGTTTGACTTCACGTGAACAAAGGCACTGCCGTGTTTCTTTTTGGTGCTTCTGACCGGATGTCGGCTTGGTTCGGAAGACGTTCTCCGTTTGGTTTAGTTCTAGAATCAGCTGCAAAAATCTGACAATGACGGAACCGTTACAACTTTATCCTCCAGCGGGAACGAAGCAGAAGCTTCCTGAGAGGGTGGATTATTGAAAGCAGGCTGCTGGAGCCTTTCGGAGAATTTAAATGGAGGTTTGCTGCAGTGGAAACACCGGGGAGTTCATCTGTAGTCATTTGGAATAACTGTGTGGGATCCACACAGATTTCCATCTAAATGAGGCGTATTTCAGGCAGCAGAGGGTTATCATCTGAAACATCTGGACGGATGGAGGAGACTCACAAACAGAGACGAAGACGGTTTTGATCACTGATGTTTATGTTGAGTATTTTTATTTTTTCAAAGCACAAAGATTTATTTATACTTTTTTCTTAATGATTTTGGTGCTGATGCAGAACAAAAATCTAAATTTTCCACCTGCTTTCTTCTGTAAATTTCTCTGTGATTTATTTTATCTCTCAGTGGATCTTATGTAATTAGGACACTAATGTGTGCGATTATACGTCTTATTGTCAAAGCTTTTATCACCTGCCAGCCTTTTATAAGCGTAACGAGCGCGGCTAAATATGGAGCCATGTGACTGCTGTGTTCCAGAAAAGCTTCAGTTTTACTGGATTTTTCTTTTTTATCTTTTTTCCTCCCATGAGTTTTAAATTCTTCAGGCAGGAGCTTGAAGGGTCTTGACGCACTTTTCTTTAACATTTAAACAAGAAACTTGAAGCCATCTCGATGTTTGGTGAAGGATTCTGACTCGACCCGTGTTTAAGTCACTATCCTCCGTCTTTCTCAACGAAAGTGACCTTGCTGAGTTTCTAGACGACCGCTGAACTCGCCCATCTGAAATCCTCTCTTCCTGTCTTGGGGGGAACTCGCTGCGCATCCAGTCACCGCCATGGTGATGTCGCAGGGCACCTACACCTTCCTGGCCTGTTTCGCTGGCTTCTGGTTGGTCTGGGCCCTCGTCATCATGCTCTGCTGTTTCTGCAGCTTCCTGCAGCGCCGGCTGAAGCGCCGGCGCGAGGAGAGGCTGAGGGAGCAGTGTCTGCGAACTGTAGAGATGGAGCCGCTCAGCTGCCACCCCGCCGGATACCCACCTGCTGCTCCTCCTGCTCCACCACCACCACCACCGCAACAACCTCCACAGCTGCCCAGAGACCCGCCACAGTTCAGCCCTCCTCAGACTCTGTCGCCTCCTCTTCCGCTACCCGTTCCCCATCCATTGCCTCAAGCGACCTGGGTCAGCATGCCAGGTAATCATTTTATTTCACAGGTGACAAATTGCTCACGAGCTAAGACGCAACCTCAGGTTTCAAAAACTGCAGTTCCTCTAATGGCCACTTAAAGCGGATTCCAAAAGTGAGTTGATCTCCATAAAACCTCCGTGTTAAAATTCCTTAATTTACATCCACAAACAGAGGTTTGTCTCTGACAGCTGTCTGCTCGGCTGAGCCTCCTGACTGTGTTTGTGATGTTGGTCTTTTCTGTAGTTTTCAGAGGTATCTAACAAATAATATGGAGTCTGCTCCAGTTTTGTTTGGTGAAATCCTAGTATTTAATTAGCCGTTAAAAATAGAGTTCATGGATATAATTCAGTCTTCCGACTTCTCCACGCACACTGTCACAGCTTTATGAACTCTGGATCTTGCCAAGCTGTCAGTGCGACTGAGACTTGCAGCAGAAACTTGCTTCACATTTATGAGAACTAATTCAACACGAAACAAAACATTTGGGTTTTCCTGTGTCTACAGCTTTGGCCTCAGCTAAACCTGTCCCATTTCCCTGCATAATAAGTGCACACAACTAACTACATACCTGGAAGAAACCGGATACGATTGATCTGTGATGATATGTTAGTTCATTTATAGTCAAGTTATTGTTCACTGCCTCTAATTTTAATTGTACATCATTGAAATAAAGTTTAGAGAAATATTTAGTGCTGTTAGCGTTAATCTCGTTAAAATCGCGTTAACGCCATAACCGCATTAACGCGGCAAATCTCCATTAGCGAGTTAACGCAGATCGCCCCGTGCGTGGGGCTGGATGGCGCTAAGGCTAACGCATTGACCCTGTGCAACGAGATTAACGCTAACAGCACAAAAATTTATTTGTACAATAGATTAATGGGACATGAAATGCTACACACCTAAAGGCTAATTTACACCTCTGAGCCCTGCTCTCAAAAACTGACAACTAACTCTGTCTGTGAAGCTGGATTTAAGAAATCAGTGCTCAAAGTTAAAGTTGTAAAAACATGTTTAGCGCCATCTTCTCTCAGTATGGAACGTGACGTCATGTGGTTGGTTGGTTGGTTGCAGCTAATTGACTTACATTAGCTAACTAGGGACAGAATCAATAACTCAGAGGAAAATAACGACACTAAAATTAAAAATCAGTTTTAGTGGATCACTTTAGTGCTGCTCCTGGCTGTAACAATGAGTTTTATGCTAAGAAACTGAGGATATACTGTCCACTTCCACTGTCTGTCTCTTTAGCACCAAGTGGCTGTTTGCTGTTTGGCTAGCTGCACTCAAAGGAGAAAATCCAGCTGTTAGCTGTAATGTACGAGTTTGTAAAGCACTTTATAAATGAGGACTGTGTGCAGAAGAGCCTGTTTCTGTGTGGTTAAAAGGCCGAAACACAAAAAGTGGTGTTTACCAAAATACTCATGTAGGCCTGGCTGTATCCTTCTCCCTACCCTCATTTCCTAAAGACACTTTGCCTTATACCATCCTCTAATTGTATTTAGGTCCTAATCTTGTGGCAGAAGGTGCTTATTATGTATTACAAGAAACTGCAGCACTCTTACAGTTTGACTTCAGTTGATATTAGATATGTTTACAATTTTTTTTCCTGCTGTATTGTTTCCATGTGCAGTATGGAAAAGGTAGTTATAGTGAGCTAAGCATGAGAAGTTCAAATTTCAGCAGTAATACTGCCCCAGCTTTATGACCAGCAAGGCTCGTGACGATGTACCGTGTTCGTGATTTGGACATTTCCTGTCAACCATCAGACACATCCTCACAGGAGTAACCTGAAAAATACAGCTTCAAGCTCTTCAGATCCAGTACTGCTTATAAGAGTTTCCACAGAGAGCAGAGCTGCAGTCAGCATTCATAATACCTCCTCCTGCATTTATTAGTCTCTACTGTAAACTTGATTCACTTTCTGAAGCAGAACTCCTCTCTGCTGCTGAGCAAATAACCAAACCTGTCACGCCGTGTTTGATCTGTATTTACAAGCCGTTTTTTCATACTTGCGCCTCGTGGTTTGAACTCAGCACAACAGGAAAGAGAAAGAGAAAACTTATACAATGCAAACAGAGAAGCAAAGTACAGGAGCTTCCACCTCCCTCCCTCCATGCTGGCCAGCGTTCCCCCGCATGGTGTCGTGGTGACAGCTGCCACTGAGGCGTAGGCAACAGCCGCGGAGGCCGTGCGGTGATGGAGTAAGTAACAATAAAATAAGAGTGATTAGAAGGAGGAGACACTCAGAGGCCGAGAGGTGCATCTTCGCAAAGAATCTCTGTAATCACTGAGACTGTGAAACTCCCCGTTCCTAATGAAACTGCCACGCACGGATTAAACTCTGAAGAGGAAAAATGTTGCTCAGGTCTTAATAAACCCACATAGTACATGTAATTTGCAGTATGTGAGCTATCCTGCTCATTTACAGCTTTATATTTCTATCCTCTCACTGTACCTGAGGAGCATTTCACGATTCGCAGCTCAAAGTAATACTCTGCAGGCTACATCCACACGTACACGGGTGTTTCCACTGAAAACTGAGCTTTAAAAAAACTCCTGTGCAGGTAAAGATGTTAGAAAACAGTTTCTGCGTTTACATGCGGACAAGAAAAACGATTTTGATGTCAAAATCTAACGCTGAAGACAGATTGTTCATTGTGTTATTGCTTGTGGCCTTTTAGTCGACATTGGGATTAAAACATCACAGATAGCATCGGTGTGCTGTGGACAGATAATTTTGTTTTCACACTGACATGTTTTCTAAAAAAAGAAAGGAAAAAAAACCTCGGAAAAATCCTTTAAAAACAAAAAAACGCCTCTCTCTGTGTAGCCTGAGGCTTTCCTGTTTGAAACAAGCCACTTTAGCTCCTCCCCTCCCTTTTTAAAGCCAAACTCTTTCTGATTGGCTGTCCCTCGTAAGCAGAAATTTTTAACAGCAGAAGGGTGTGGCTTCTGTGCCTGATATAACCATACAAGGACTATTCACTCTGTGACATCATGCAGATCCAAGAGATGGAAAAAAAAATGGCTGAAACTAAGTGTTTAAATCAGTTTGAATGGATTTTCCTCTTCTCCCCGTGACTGCTTCCCAGGTTTTCTCTCTGAGATGTGAATTTAACTTCCAGTTAAATTGAATATTTTTCAAATTAAATATTTTTGTTGACATTTTGGTGTCATAGTTGTGTGAGAATACTCCCATTTCAGTTCTTGGGTTTTTTTTCTAAACAAATATAAAAATGTGAAGCAGGAAAATCTAAATGATCTATAGAGTGAAAACAATGCGCGTAAGGAGCAGCTTGTTTTATGACGGAGGAACAAAACGAACAAGCTTTTAAATATCTGTACAGATCTAAAAAAGAAGAGGAATTAAAGGAGTTAAAGGGAAAGAGGTAAAAGAGCATCAGCTGCTCTCAAAGACGATTAATGAGCGGAGACAGACAGTACAGGATGAAACAAAAGATTGCTGGAGTCTCGGCCACAAAGCAGACTGATGAAGAGGTTTAGTATCCAGGCAGCAGCAGAGCTGAAAGCGAAGCAGGTGCTCGGCAGCCGAGACCTGAGAGGAGCTGTTTCAGTCCACTTCACCAGCAGAGGAGGTGGTAAAAACACCTGGAGGTTTTACAGCAAAGTGGAAAGAAGCATTTTTAGCCTCTTTCAGCAAACAGTTTTGGTCCATTTGCAGCACTGTGTGAAGCAGCCGCTGATAGCTTTACTGGGTATCTGCTAAAAACACAGAAGATGAGACTATTTCACAGCAAAACGTGCGGCAGATACAGATGGTTTTCTTAATATTAGCTGTTATTAATCTGTGTTTGTCCAGGTGGAGGAGACTCATAATGAAAACCAGTTAAGAGTTTATTTACTGGATTTAAAATACGAGCAGAAAGAGGTGCTTATGATCTTCTAGTAACAGCCTTCAAAGAAACATCACTCCCTGACTTTCAGTTTTGTTAATAAAAATTTGGCCTTTTTCCTCTTGCATTTGGCAGGTTTCCTCTCAATCTCCAGCGTTTTCCTTTTAAATGCACTGTTTCTCCTCTTGGATTTCAGTTTTCCCTCATAAAATAAGCACTTTCATCTTGGATTTTTAGATCTTCTAAGTTCTTTTAACTCCCCCAGTGTTTGTCTTGCAAATTTACCAATTTGTTTTCCCTTTAAGATTGCGTTTATTCATCCTTCAATTTAGCTGGATGATCCTTTATGAATTTACTATATTATCCCTTTAAATTTTTCCATCATAACTTTGTGGTTTTTCTTCTTAAATTTATCACATATTTCCTTGTAAATTTTGCAGTATTTGACTATAAATTTTAGAGTACCTTTTTGTTGTTGTTGTTGTTGTTGTTGTTGTTGTTGTTGTTGTTTTTTCCCCATCATAAATTTTGCTTTTTCTTTTTTTCCCCCTTTTAAAGGTTTGTTGTTTCCCATCACCCGTAAAAGGCTGATGGGGTTCTGTTGTCACCCAGGCGGGCGGGCGGTGTGAGCAGTTTGTGAATATGATAACTGAAGAACAAGGTCATGCAGGATTTTTAAATTGATACCATAGGTGCATCTACTAAAAATCTCAGATGACTTCGAATCCCAATAGCTTCAAGGTCAGAGGTCAAATTTTCTGAAAATCACCTAGGATTTTCACATTTACTAGTTTTTTTTTCTTCTTACATTTTCTCCAGATTTTTTTTTAAATTTGCTAGGTTTTTTTTTTTTTCATCTAAAATTCATTTTTTTTTCCCCTTTTGAAAATGTTATTTTCCTTTTAAGTTTTGGTTCATAAATTTAGCAAGTTCTAGTTTTGGTCTTGTAAATTTGTCAGTTCATTCATTGATGGCGACAGTTAAGCTTTCTGTGGTTGTCATCATAGTAATGATGTAGATAAATCAATATATTTGTTTTATTGGGTTATTCTGTGCATAAAATTAATTAGCAGTATTTCAAATGATAAAAGTTGTCCTTCAGACTTTCATCAGGCTTAATCCTGATAAACTTACAGCATGATGGGACGTCTTCCTTCTCCCACCCCAACCGGTCGCAGCAGATGGCCCCGCCCCTCCCTGAGCCTGGTTCTGCCGGAGGTTTCTTCCTGTTAAAAGGGAGTTTTTCTTTCTCACTGTCACCAAAGTGCTTGCTCATAGGGGGTCATATGATTGTTGGGTTTTTCTCTGTATGTATTATTGTAGGGTCTACCTTACAATAAAAAGTGCACTGAGGTGACTGTTGTTGTGATTTGGTGCTGTATAAATAAAACTGAGTTGAGTTGAGTTGAATTGAATTGAATGAACCAAATGATAATTTTTGTTAAACTCTCATGAATTTACAGGATTAGTTGCAAAAATCAAAAAGGTTTTTCCGTTAAAATAAACCAGAAATGATCAGAAATGAAACTATTAAGAGAGATAATTTTAATCCTCTCCTTAATGATCACAGGAAGAGTTTCACATTCAAACTTGGGCACGGCTGGCCTGCAGTCGAAGGTTCTTATTGTTAGCTTTGATGGTTTAGGCACAGCAGCTAAACTGGGTCAAGTTTTATCTAATGGATGCGACCGTGGTTCCCATTAGCTTAATCCTGTGAGTGGTTTCAGCTTCGGACCCGTCCGACCCTCCGGTGGAAACATCAGCCCGCGTGTTTCTGCTGACGTCCCTGCTGAGCGTTTGCTGGGTATTTAAAGCCGTCCTGACAGCTGCTGGTCCTGTTTACAGCTGACGTGTTGATAGGGGAGTTAGTGCAGAGCTGAGAAACAATAGTAACCTGATCTTGCAGGTATCTGTGAGCCATGTTTGATGGACTCTGGCCAGGTATAAACAAACACATTTGCATTGATCAGTAAGGCCCGTTTCATGGCAACAGTTCACCAAACAGCTGAAGGTTTCCAGCGCTGCTGTTTGCTGTGGTGGCTGTAAACAGGCTGTTGGTTGGTATGTGGGTTGCTGCTGCTGATGGGTGTGGGCGTGGGTCATTTTTCAGGCACTACAGCATACCTGTGAAAAAGTGTTAATGGATAATATGTTCTTACCGCCATCCATCATTATCTTGCATACAGCTGCTTTTACCTCTCGGGGTGACACCTACAAACCCAAATTAGCGGTACACTCGTCAGTAATCGCAGTAAAACACTCATGGAGGCGCTGCTTCACACATGGATGGAAGATGTTGGAGGACTTTTTCCAGCTGAAGCGGTTCTCTCAGAGCCTTCGTCAGCTTTTTCTGGCTCTGCCTCCTCCTCTCTTCCTTTCTCTGATTAGTGTATTTATGGCAGCATTTCTTGTCACGTCTTGTGGAAAAATAATTGGATGTGTTTTGACCCCTGGCTGTTAGATTGTGACAAAAAAAACAAAACAATTAATCATTCCTATTTTAGTCACTTTTCATGTCATGATTTGTCACTGGCTTAAAGATTGAGTCAGTTTCACAGAAAATATCTTTTTAACTTCATGAACTTCAAATTCACCCCTGAAAAGTTTATTATTTTTCCCCCTCTGTTGCTCTAATATGAGATGATTTAAACAACACTGTGTGTTATCCTAGCTGAAGCACCCATCAGAAGATGGACGTGGTCAGCTAAGCTGTGGTGCTTAAACGATGCTCAGCACTGAGGGGTCGAAAATGTGTGAAGGAAATCCCCCCCACACCGTTACACCAGCAGCAGCCTAAACAGCTGATACAAGTCAGGATACCTCCATGCTTTCATGTTTACACCAAATTCTGACAATGCCATCTGAATGTTGGATGAACCAGTGATTGTCAAAGTTACTGTTGCAATCTTGCCATTCTTCTCTGACCCCTGCCATCAACAATGTATTTTCACCTGAAGAACTGCCGCCATTCTCTAAAAAACCTTACAGACTCAGACCAGCTCGTCTGACAAAGTCAATTAAATCACCTTTTTTGATTTTGATGTTTCCGTTTGAACTTCAACTCATCTTGATCATGTCTACATGACTAAACAGGCTGAGCTGCAGGCAAACTGTCCTTGAATATCCTTAGAGCCAGTCTTTTCACAGCTCTACAGAAACTGAGGAGAGATCCCATCAGTCATTTTAGAAACATAAAACCTGTATGAGTGTGTGTATATAAATATAGTTGATTGCTTGGCTAAAGAAGTCGCACAGTTGCTTTAAACAGAGCTCGTGCAGCAGTCTGAAGAGCCGAGTTGTCTTCGGTGTTTGAAAAAGGAGGACGGCAGCTTGTGCAACATTCGACAGATATTGATCACGATCTGGGCACATTCATCAGCCTGGATATAAAAATGTCTTTCAGCTCCAGAAATCTGCAGTTCGACTGATGTGTGTTTGCAGCCTGAGGGTTAAATTATTCCTGACGATACACTGAAATATAAACTCTGCTCTCATCGGCTGCCGGTCAGGTTTTCCTGAATCTTACCCTTTGCTGTGCTCTCTGCAGCACAACCACCTCCAGTTGCTTTCTTTCTCAAATGTCAGAAAATGTCAAAGTAATCTGTGTCAGGTAGCAGACACACCGCTTAAAAGCCACAACAGTTCAGCACTTTGTTTTCTGTTGTTTCAGCCGCACTGCAGACACAGCTGCTCCCTTCACTTATCTCACACGTCAGCTAAAATCCATTCAGCACGAATTCAGCTGAGTGTTGACCGTGATTAATGTCCCAGCGCTCCCTGAAAGCAGCACAGCAGCTCAGAAACCTGCGCAGGTGCTTCTGCTGAACATGCATGTCAACATTTCACTGCAGAGATTTGAGATTCTTGCAAATGTAAAACAGACGAGTCCATCAGTGCAATTAGTAGCAGGTGTGAGCGAGCCAATTAGGAGAGAGAACAATGGAAAAAAACCAACCTGTTGCTGCATAACTGACAGAAACGTTCTCAACTTCATCTAAAAGCTCGCTTTCCTGTTGTGAAGCATAATCAGAGTGCATCCTGCAAGAAAGGAAATCAGGAAGAGAATAGCAAATTAAGGTATTTCAGACAATTTCACTAAATTACAATCATCTCCACGGGGAGCTTCTCATCCTCAGTGATTAGATCTCTGCAGCCTCAGATGAGTGTCAGACATGTTTCAAAGTACAGCCTCGTGATTACTTCAGTTTGCGGACTTTTAAACCTTAAATAAATATATTCAGTGCAGGAACCAGAATCAGTTTTGATGCCTGTAATGGTCAAAGTGACGCTCTAGGAACAAGTAACTCCCCTTAGTTTGTTTAAACTGTAAAACAACAAAACATTGTGTTGGAAGCACGAACTTTTCACATCAGTTGGACTTAATGACCACTGCGCTGCTGTTTTTCTGAGTGATTGCACGTTGGCTTACTCTGTTTACACTTATTTTTTTCTTTTCAATCTGCTCGACTTGCAGATAACTTTGATGTATTGAAATGTAATTTCCTGACTGTTAATCCAGGAATCTGTACAGCCGCCGGCCTCCAACCTCTTTTTCAGGACGCTGCACATCGTCTGTGAAGGTTTCAAGTCATCCAGGTCATCGTAGTCTAAGAGCACGGAAACAGAAGCGTATGGACTTGTTTATGTTTGTTATAGATGTTTCATCCAAGAAGCTTCTTCAGTTCTAAGAGCAACTGGTGGAGAGTCCCAAGCTCTATGGGAGTGTCTCCGAGAGGGTCATGGACCCCCTACTGATCCTCTACTTGTGAAAACGGGTGTAGGTCACAATCAGCCAAGGTTTCAGGTGTGATTTACTGAGGTCAGGCCCAGGATGTGAGCAGGTGTCTGGGAAGGATCTCAGACGTTGCACATCTGAAACTGCAGGAACACTGAAGGACACCTCGCATGATGTAACGGCAAAACAGGAGGCATCTGACAAATGCGCCTCTGTGTTGGTGATATATAATCTTTCCAGCGACTTCTGGGTCTACATCAGGGCCGCCCATGCTGAATAGGCTCTACTCCGAGCTCGCTCTGGGCTGAATGAGAAACTTTAACTCAGTTTTCCACAGATGAACTGAAATGGCTCCATGTTTCCCTCACTCAGCACTGCCAAGTGTACATAAGCGACACGCAGTATTTCCTCTGTAGTAAATAGTAAATTGAAATCTCAGACGGATGAATCATTGCTGCTTTCCTCATCTCTGACGTTTGTGTTTTGTGACTGGTTTGTTGTGAGTTTTTTGGCATTTTGTTGCATTGGGGGAATATCTGAGTGCACTGTGATTTATCAAAGAGAGAGTGGTTTTAAATCTTAATGTATACAAACTTCAGACCATTGACACCAGGCTGGAGAATCGTCACCTCTTCTTTCTCTGTGAACCATCGGCTTGTGTTTGTCTTGTTGCACAACGTGCTGCAATGCAGTTTCTCCGCTCGAACTGATGAAGTCTTGAGAGGGAGGCGGAAAGCTGGAGAACAAGCGGGCCTGAAATAGGAGTGAGTGATGTAAGAGACACAGAAAGAGATTTGGTAAAACAAGAAGGATGACAGAGAGGAAGCACAAACTCGGAGCAGAAGTCCTGTGATGGCTTTTGTTCCTGCGGTCGAGCACAGTCACAGGTATCACAGCGGGCGTGCAGTAATTACAAGCTGTTTGGGTTGTGACCTGAAAATGAAGTGTGTGTGTGCGCTGCACATTGGCTTTATTCCAGTGTATCACACTGCATCAGGCATGTATTATGATAAATGGATGCTGTGTTGCAGTGAAAGCTGAGGTTTCCCCCCGGTCTGCTTCAGGGAAGAAGCTCATTAGTGTTTTGCTTCCTGGTCCTACAGACTTTACTTTGGGATGACAACACAAACACACAACACAAAATAACTGAGCTCATCACAATGGTGTTAATTAATAGCTGTGATCTAAAAGTTTCCTCCTTTTACTTCAGTTTGAACACAGTGTTAGTTCAGGCAGCTGATTCCCTTTTACGACAGGTGCTATTGCACTGCAAGCCACTTTTCAACCCACCTCCACTAGAGCTTCTCCATTCGTGCCCACTGTGATCTTTGATGCAGTCTTGCTTCTGTATAAAAAGAGCATAAAACATGGACACAGCCACAGTGATGTTAAACATCGGTTATCAAAGAATGCGATGAGTGTTGGGGGGAGGGGGGGCTCTAACTGTGGCTCTGAGATAATGAACTGTGATTGGCATGGTGTTAGCCAATGAGCATGTTTTATTCAGTATGAGTTGAAATGAGTGACTGAGCCGATAAACTGATCGGAAAAGCGTCAAAGCCAAGGGCTGTTTCCCCTTGTTGTAAAGCAAGAGGCGCCCTCTGGTGGCCATTAAATAGAATGCATGTTCAAAATACCACGTCGTCGTTTGGCATCCCAGAAGCTACTTTTTTTTTTTTTTTTTTTTTTTTTTTTAACATAAAATTTTATTTATACTCTGCCGAATTACAACAACAGTCCCTCAAGGTGCTAACTTAATGCTTAATGCTGAAAAATCTGGACTGTTATGATCATAGACTGACGTAGCCTCTGGGTTTTGATTAAATGATTCAGTTGGACAACAAAGACTACTACTAATACTAATACTCCATTACCTGCTGTTTAGTTCAGCTCCAGCCAAGAGGAATGGAGCTGAACAGAGCTTTGATTAAGTAATTCTTAGATTAAGAATCATGTTAAATAATCCAAAACGTTGCTGAATAAAATAATTGTAACTTTACTGTTGATATATTTAAACAGCTCTGGCTTGAGGTTGGACATTTTAAAATGGGAGTCTATAGGGATTGACTCATTTTTGGAAACTGCCTCCAGTGGCCATTAGGGGAATTGCAGTTTATAGCTTATCGGTCCATAATGCTAACTCCCATTTTCTCGTTCTTGCAGACACTGATGTGTTTGGGAAGCCGCCTTGTTACGAGGAAGCAGTTCTGATGGATGATCCTCCTCCACCTTACTGCGAGGTCTTGGCCGACCCGCGGGGGGGGACGTACCTGAAGCCCGCCCCTCTCCGAGCCGCCCCGTCGTCTTTAAGGGAACCTCACGATCGCGCCCCGGTGTTCACATCCGAGACCAGCAAGCCTCCTGCGGCTACCGTGTTCCCCAACCGAGGCTACTCCTCCCTGATACGCCTGCCTTCGTCTCAGCGCTGGGACTCTTTGGGTCACCTCCTGTCCAACATGGATCTGAACCACAATAACCTCACCCCACCTGCAACCCGATCCCTTCAGGCTACAGCCGCGATCGCTACCATGCCCCGCAGAGAGCCAAGGACTCATAATGACGGACTCAGAGGTGGAATACAGGGACTTCAAGGAGGGATTCAGGGGTTCCAAGGAGGGTTGCAAGGGCTTCAGGGGGTCCATGGACTCAGGGGGTTGGAGCCCAGCTGTGGCATGCCAACAGCCTTCCCCTTGCTGGGCCGGAGCACTGCTGTTTAGGCCCGAATTCTGTCAGAAGGATAAACAACTAAAAAGCTGGACATTTGGTATCATAACGCTGCTACAAGTAGAGATTTAATTGCCCAAAGAGGGTTTTAGGGCTGGAGAGGCGTTAGGAGTTATGTTCCCCCTTGTAGCTCTGTGGGCAAAAGCTGCCACTTAACTCTGCCAGGACTGAGGCTTTCAGCTGTGTAGGTGTATTACACACTGTTTCAAAGCACTGTTGTCAAGTCAGAGGTATTCTGCTGTCACATTGGAGCTAATTGAGTCAACACCAGGAGGAAAGGAAAGGAGGCAGAGGACGAGAATCAAAACGAGCAGTAAGCACAGCGGCTGCACTACCTTTCATGCAGACTTACTATCGCCTTCATTTCCACCCCTAACTACCCTCTCTCATGGTGCACTTTCATTCATCCGCGATCTCTCCTCCTCTCACTGCACTCGAACAACCTATTGTACGAGGCTGCTGTTGCCATGGCTCCGGGAAACCGTCTGTAGCCCACGACGACCTCTCTTCTTTTATCCGTGCTGATTTTTAGGAAGACTGTTCACAGCTTGCCTCCACCTCGAGGACTGTGAGCATTAACGCTTACAAAAGAGCACACGGTGACCTTCGGCCAGCACGTCCGTGATATTACAGTCGAAATGCTGAAGGTCAGTTTACCTTCAGAGTTGTTTGGATTCCACTGTGCAGAGTACAAGAAAGCCACAGAGACGAGCACGCTTGGATTCGTTTTGCTGTTTTGTTGTTTTCAGTGTCGTCTTTACCGCAAACTGCTGGCACAGCCCTTTTGATGGTCACCGGCTGACGTCAGCTGGGTCTCTGATATGAAAAAGAAAAGATTTTTCCATGTACAAACTTCCAATCATTCTTTTAAACTTTGTGACAAATGCCTTGTGAAATAAAAACATCTTCATCTGTGACGCGTCTTCCTGTGCTTTGTGAAAAAATCCAAAACATAAACGTTCACAGTGAATTTCTTCACATTTCCTGCCTGATATTTATGATTGCAGGTAATAGTCAGGTGGAACAAAGTGAACAACAGGTTAATATGGTGCAGATGAAAGGATTACTGAGGCAGGGCTTAAACAAACAGAAGTGAACCTTTTCTCCAGGTCAGAGGCTGACCAAATAAAATCCACAACTGGAAAACAGACTGAGAGGGATGGGACTACAAATGTATACACCCTGAGGGCTAAATGGACACATGAGGGAACCAAGGTACAGCTGAAAGTGAGAAAATGGAGGAAAGGAAGAAAAAACCTCAAAGAAAACTCGGGAGACTCACTAGTAGGTACAATGAGTGTAACAGTGTAACCAAATTAAACTGTAATAATATCACAGAACAGAAAAAGCTTTATACAAGAGTCTTTACCTGAAGTTTACCCTGAGGTATTTAAACTGGTCCCACCTCTGCTCCTCGTATCTTCACTGTTGCACCTGTCAAACTCTCACACCTGTGTTCTGTCTTACTTCTACTGATTTACATTCTCTCGGAAGCATACCGCCACCTCTCCAGGCTGCCCTCCACCTGCTCCCCACTCTCACTGCAGATCATGATGTTGTCCGGACAGTGACCCCTCACCTGTCCATCACCCCTGCAAACAAGGGGCTCAGATTCCTGATGTAATCCCACCCCCACTTCAAACCCATGTGTCCCTCCTACTGAGTCGACAAAAACAAAGAGTTCAGGGAGAAAACCATCACGATGGCTCGTCTCACATTTGTCAAATTACAACTTGATGATTCCCGAGAGTTTTAGGAAAATACTCTGACGAGCGACGAGACAGATGCTGAACTTTTCAGAAGGTTTGAGTCGCATTACATCTGGAATCAAACTAACAGCATTTCATAAAAAGATCATCACACCAAGAGTGAAACATGGAGGTCATGATGGTCTGAGGTGTTTTGCTGCTTCTGGACGACTCACTTAACTGATGGAAACATGAATTCTGCTCTCTACCAGAAAATCTTGCAGGACAATAATAGGACAAGAGCACTCAGGTTTGGCAGCAGGACGATGATCCAAAGCACACCAGCACATCCATCTGAAGGGATGGAAAAACATCCCTTCAGATGGCCGAGTCGGTTTGGTCGAGTCAAAGTCGGGACTTAAATCCGACCGAGATGCTTTGTCGTGACCTTAAACACACCGTTTATGCTCAAAAATCCTCGATGTGTCCGAATTCAAACAATCCTGCAGAAAAGGTCCTCCACAGTGAAAGTCATTACAAATGCTTGACTCCGATCAGTTATTAGGTTTTACTTTTTCCACACAGGGCAGGTAGGTTTGGTTTTTCCCTTTAATAAATGAAATCAGTTGAAAAATGTGTTTTGTATTCACACAGAGGACTCTGACCTTTTCCATGCATCTCCATCAAAACTCAAAGATCTCCCTGTGCTGCTCCCTCAGAGCCTGTGAAACTCCTTTTCTGTTTAATAATATTCCTTCTTCCTTTCTCCACCCTTCTCTTCTACCTCGACATCCCGGCTGAACACGTGTCCTCATCCGAATATTCTTATTTCTTGGGGTGTCAGACGAAGTGAGAGATGTGGAAATGAAATCTGCTGTAATGACAAATCCATCATCTCAGCCTCACATCTTCTCTTTTCTTTACGAGCTCACAGCGAGTCTGTTTCATCTCCTCACCTCAGCCTTGTGCAGCAGAGATGAGTTTCTATGAAATATTTGTGATTAAAAAAAGTCAGATGTTCTCTGATTCTTCAACTACTATGTGTAAAATTACCAAGAGCTGCTACTTAAAAGACTCACAGAGGAGCCTTTGGCTGTGACAGATTTGGTGGTAGGTGAAGTTTCACAGTGTGTCATTGGTGGCTTTTTATATATCAAAGCCTCAGGAAACGCAGCTCGCCGCTGATGTTTAGTGAAAATTCAAAGAGTCGTTTAGGCTCAAAACATTCGTGCTGTTTGTAGACGTGCTGCTAATATGAAGTTTGTATCGCTGGCAAATGTAAAATAAAAGCCTGTTAAGACTAAACATAATTACTCTGCCATTAAGTTGTCAGTTGGTGCTGTTGGCTAACAATTTTAACAGCTCCAGGGCACAAACACTACTTCCTGCCAGTAATCACACATTTAATGAAAACTGACCGACCTAACAGCTGTCAGAAGATCTAGATGTACCGTTTAGTGCTGATTGAACTACTGTATTTGTATGTGTTTGGACCTGAAGTCCAGCAGCTGGAAGTCTGAAGGTCAAAGATCTGAGATTGTAGAACTGCGGCCGTTTGATCAGTAAAGTTTAGTCAGATTAAAGTTTCAAGCATACAACAGGATTTCTGTTCCCAAAGAACAGATTCATCATCAAAAATCAAGGAACCTGTAAAAGTCAAAAATCTTCAGCAGATTATTGGTATCTGAAAGTCACGTCTTTAACAATCAGAGGATGCAAGACCTGAGTGATACATCTGGACCTTCAGCTGATCCGTGTACTGGTCACTGAAGCCTCGTCAGGAATGGTTTCAGTGGAAGGGAAACTGGGAGGACAGGCTGAGGTTTGCCAAACTACAGAAGAGTGGACAGGAATGAGTGGCAGCAGGTCTGATGATACGAGCGATGAATCCAAATGAGACATTTTTGGCTCAAATCTTCGTCAACATGTACCGAGCAGGTCAGGAGAGAGATGAAGCCAGCTGTAACACAGGTGGAGGTGTGTCATGGTTCAAGGCTACAGCCAGTGGAGTGCTTAACACATTTATTAGACCAGCTTTCATAAAAAAAAAAAAAAGTTTTTAAACTTTTAAAATATTTTTTTACGCTGTTATTTATTAGCCACATAACAAACTGAATTCACCTTTTGTATACCCAAATTTGAGCACAAGTATAAGATTGAACCACTAAAGCTACTTTTCAGGAATGCAAGTAAATAACTGTAATTTCTTAATCAAAAACTAATAATGTGCTTCACAGTTTTTTCAGCTTTTTCTCGAAAATGAAATTAGAAAATGTGTGGATATCTAAAATAATTCTATTTAAAAATTAAAAGTATGGTTTTCATTAAGGAGTTTGCACTCACTGGTCGATTAAACATAATAGAAATTTAAAACACCCACTTTGGTAATTACCAGTACTGTTAATTTAGAGCTGCTTTGGCACCGACCTTACACTGGATGGTGGTCTAATACATTTATTATGCATTTTATTTTCACACAAGTCACCCATTTCCAATTTTCATGAAATATAAAGACTTCTGCTCCATGTTTTAAAGCTGTATGTATTGTATTGTATTTATTTATTAGTACCACACGTGACACAAACACATGACTTTGTGGTCCAAATGTTGAGGTCAACATCTATACACTGTACGGTGTGCACACTGAAAACACTTAAATACAGAAGTAGAAACCCCCGTGTACGTTTGGCTAAAGCGCATATTCAGGAAAACGCTAATCCCAGTGTCAGCCGGTCACAACCTTCTGTGAAGCAGCAGCTGTAAAGTTTCTAATGAGTAATCAACAGTAGATTAGTGAACTGTTTGAGTAATAAACTCTTTGTAGACTTTGAGGAAGCCACAGAGTAGAGTGGTGCTAACAGTGGAAGCAGTCTAAACACTGGTGGACCTCTCACTCATCAGGATACGGAGGTGTAATAACTCCACAGCAGACCCGACCATGGTTTCATGCTTTTCATCATACTTTATTCTTACGGTTGGTTTTTCAACAATACTCGGCTGCAGCTTTGCAGCTCGCAGCCTCACACATCAGCAACAACAACATTCAGGACCCAGTTCTTTCTTCTTTTAAGCGGGTGAGGCGTGATTGCTCATGCCGCTCAGGTGTGTCTGCCTTCCCTGCAGCTGCGCCAAAGGTAAAGATGTTTGAGCATCAAGGTGAGCAGAGATCGGGTGGTTAACAGAAGGCAGGAAAATGATTGGACCAAAGTGATGACAGCAGAATCGAGTGTGACAGAGCGACAAAATGGAAGTCATGTAAAAAAATAGACCATCAGGCCAAACGACCAAGAATCCAAACTCACAAGTGAATACAGATCTTTCTACAAATCTATTTTTAGAATTGTAGACTTTTATTTTTTTAGCGACGACTGCAACAGACTGCTCATCTGTCCGGGACGCTTCTCACCTCATGACAGCCGGGGTAGGCTCCACCACTCCGGTGATCCTGACCTGGACAACAGGAAGAAGATGGATGGACGCTTCTTGATCCAGGTAATGTTATAGGACTGCAAAAATACCAATTCTGGGAGCACAGATTTTGGCACTATAAGGATGTTTCAAGGTAAAACAGCAATTCTATCAAGCTAACATCAGACACCAGCTAACGTTAGCATTATAAGACAAACCAGAACCCTGACTTTGATTTGAAAAAGGCCTGCAGGTAAGGTTTGTAGAGAGTTGCCTGCAGAGGCCCTGTAAGGTGTTTTGGTTCAGGTGTGTATCCCTGATCCTTTGTTGGTTTAGCCTCTTTTCAAAGAAGGAATATCAATTATGAATGATGCTTATTAAACCACAAAGGCTCATTTGATTAAAGAGCCTCAGCCAGAGAGGGACAAATGGAGCAATTTGTTTAAATGTCATCTTTTCTGAGCACTTCTGATTCCCTGCTGCCACAAAATAATGTTAATGATGCTTTTAAGCAATTATAATCGTTTCCAGCTCCGGCTTTCATTGAGGTAAAGAGTCTCAATAAAAATGTCAGAATAAATGATGAAATGGTTGGGACTGGTGGCTGAAGTTTAATATAGTGTTTTGTTTGTTTGTTTTTAAACATGTTAAGATCAGACAAAACATCCAGAAGAACCCAAAAAGGAACAAAATCAAAGAAGAGACCAAGAAGATAAAAATACCAACTTGTGAGATTATCTTAATGAGAGGTGGTGGAGGTGCATCCAGATTTGGAAGATGAGGAGTCTTCAGTTTTCCCCTTTTCTTCTTCTTTTGGTGGTATAGAAACAAAATTCCAGACTCAAGAGTGTGAAAGAACAGAAAGTTACAGGACTGGAGAATCCAGGTTGGCACATTCGTTATGTCTTTTGGGTGTTTCAAATCTAAACTCTACGATAACATCGACACCCAGGCCAGCAGCTTCCTCTGAGTCGTTTTTATGAAAATGCTCCGATGTGTAAGGCGACCGGACTCATGGCTCTGTCTTTGGCTCTTAATATCAAAGATCAGGATGCAGACATGATGTCTGTTTATCAGCCATGACAGTGGTCTGAGGTCCTTCCTCCCTAACACGGAGATATGTGTTGCTCTTATTCTCTCACAACGTTACTATAACTACCTCACACACAAACAGCACTTTCACATGATGGCCAACACTGGACGGAGGAGATCACCATTAGGACTTTTAAACAATAGTGTAGCTTCATATAAGAGGGAGTTTAATTCATGGATATAGAACTGAATAGCCCTTTATTGTCATGGTACATGTACAATGAAATTATGGAGGTTTGTTTGTGTTTAGTTCTCCCATCCGACCAACCATCAGGCAGCAGATGTATAAGTTACTTGAATTTTACCTTAAATATAAAGCATCTTGAAGCGACTGCTGTTGTAATTTGATGCTAGATAAATAAAATTGAATTGAACAACAGTGAACCTCCAGCAACCATCAATGATTACCAGGTGATCACCAAACACCTGCGCAGCTTGAGCCTTACTTTAACTTAACAGCAGTTTTTAATGCCTACATCTGTATGTAGTCTTTAAAGGGGAAAGTATTCATGCATTTACAACAGGGGTCTTGAACTCCAGTCCTCGGGGGTCGCTGTCCTGAAACTTTTCCATGTGTGCGTGCTGCAACACACCTGAATACAGTTAGCAGATCATTAGCAATACTATAGAAGTAGACTGCATGCTGAGGTGGCAATTCAGCCATTTGGTTCATGTTACAGCAGCTCATGACTGAATGAACATGGTACAATAAAAGTACTGTTAGAAGTACACTTTTCCAAACACTTACATTTACTTAAATTTACTTGATTAGGGTTAGGGGTTGCCACCTCAGAATGCAGTCAAGTTCTATAGTCTTGCTAATGACCTACTAATTTGATTCAGGTGTGTTGCAACAGATGGAAAAACTTGAAGACCCTGGCCCTCGAGGACTGGAGTTCGAGACCGGTGATTTACAAGATTCTGTGTAAAAGAGACGAACGTTTCTGTTCAGGGACACAAAAGGCAGAAAATTTGTGTCTGGAAACACGATTCAGTGTCATAGTCGTGACCACTTCATGAGCTGCCCTCACAAACAACATTTATTAACATCACCAGTCATTTAACTTTGAGCAAAAAAAGCAAATTACTGCAGCTGTCTGTTAAAGTTACACATGACACCTGGCTGTTTACAGCATGTTCTCACTAATGCATCACAGAGGCAGGCCTCAGTTCAGTGCTGTGTTAAGCTGTCGAAGGATACTGAGGACAGACAGTGCAGACTCAATCGCACTCACGTAAAATCTGTCTGAAAGCAAAACTCAACCCCAGCAGTGCTGTTGACACACGACAAAAGCATTTCAGTTGAACTCTGACAGAAAATTTCTAGAGATGGAGAGGGATTGTTGAAGCTGCAGCAGAAATCAGAGCTATAAAACTCAACATAATGTCATTAATTTGACTCTTAGGAGACACCACGTACTCCCTGTCTCTGAGAGAGTGCTTCAGACTTGATGCAGGGAGTATTAAAGGAAATCGGAGCTTCAGTGACAGCTCAGACAGCCCAAAGGACATTACATAACCTTTATACAGCAGAGAGCATCCAAGGGGAAAAAAGACCTTGCTTTGTCAGTTTGGCATAAAAGTGCAAGATTAAAGTTTGCAGAAGAACATGAAAAAAGCCTGACGAATATGTCAAAGTGTCTCTGTGGTCAGATGAGCTCCAGATGGAGGTCCAGCACGTCTGCCGGGGGGGACCGCAGTGGATTCATAGACCTGACGCTGAAACACGGAGGTGAAGGTGTGATGATATGGAACAGCATGACTGCAAAAGGTGTCGGGGAGATGTCATCTATAGTTGGCACCAGAATACTTCTGGTCTCCACAAGCCTGGCACAAAATCACAAGTTTCTAAAGAGAAATTATTAGTTTTTCAAGACATGGCCTATGGCAGGACAAAATCGCCCCCCAAAAATGTTCTGTTTATGTAAAACAAAGCTGTGAAGCTCCCATCAGAAAGTTAACCTGCAATCTTTGAATAGCACAAAACATTTTCAACAACATGAAAAAAACAACTTCATCAACATGTCCATCATACGTCTAATATCTGATTTTCTTTTATACTAACATAAATTAGGAGATTACAAATCAGAGCAAAAGGCCTTAACTTTAAAAACAGTGTCCCATGTTTCTCTCTTCATCTAAGTGAGTGTCACCCTGGGCATAAATATAGCAACTGTACATTTAGCTTCCCAGAAACAATGCATGACAACCCGAGCAGAACCAGTTTGATCTGAATCTGAAATCACCAGAGCTACATAAGTTTTTGGGGTCATTAAGATAGGATGGGGCCTGATGGTATGTGAGGAGCAGGATTTGTTTGTATGTTTTAGAGCTTTCTGTCTAACATTCACATACTAATGAATGCATCAGGACCAATTTAGACCATCTTGCCCAAGGATACTTTGGCATCAAACTAAAACTGCCCAATATCAAACCACCAACCTTCCTCCCCCTCCTGAGGCACAGCCACCTGACAAAACTAAAGACAACAGCAGCCAGCTCTCACTCCCCATCGAGGAATCAAACCCTGGCAGCGATACTGTATAGCATAGTGGTGCAAAGTTCTAACTTTCATGTCTACACCATGAATGCAACACAGGAATAAGGGATGTGTTTGAGGTGTAAGCGGGCATGACATATCATTACCTTCTTATTACTGAGCCAAAGTCACTCTGCAGTATTGTGTGTAGTATAGTTCTGCCCATTGTAACCCCTGGTTATTACACAGTAATACTGGGGTAGTTCCTGTCTACTGTGACCCCTGGTTATTACACGGTAATACTGGGGTAGTTCCTGTCTACTGTGACCTCTGGTTATTACACGGTAATACTGGGGTAGTTCCAGTCTACTGTGACCTCTGGTTATTATACGGTAATACTGGGGTAGTTCCAGTCTACTGTGACCCCTGGTTATTACACGGTAATACTGGGGTAGTTCCAGTCTACTGTGACCCCTGGTTATTATACGGTAATACTGGGGTAGTTCCAGTCTACTGTGACCCCTGGTTATTATACGGTAATACTGGGGTAGTTCCAGTCTACTGTGACCCCTGGTTATTACACGGTAATACTGGGGTAGTTCCAGTCTACTGTGACCCCTGGTTATTACACGGTAATACTGGGGTAGTTCCAGTCTACTGTGACCCCTGGTTATTACACGGTCATACTGGGGTAGTTCCAGTCTACTGTGACCCCTGGTTATTACACAGTAATACTGGGGTAGTTCCAGTCTACTGTGACCTCTGGTTATTACACAGTAATACTGGGGTAGTTCCAGTCTACTGTGACCCCTGGTTATTACACGGTAATACTGGGGTAGTTCCAGTCTACTGTGACCTCTGGTTATGACACAGTAATACTGGGGTAGTTCCTGTCCATTGTAACCCCTGGTTATGAAACGGTCATACTGGGGTAGTTCCAGTCTACTGTGACCTCTGGTTATTACACAGTAATACTGGGGTAGTTCCAGTCTACTGTGACCTCTGGTTATTACTAGAGATGGACCGATCCGATATTACGTATCAGTATCGGTCCGATACTGACCTAAATTACTGGATCGGATATCGGTGAGAAATTAAAAATGTAATCCGATCCATTAAATATATAAAAAAAAAAACCTCACAAAACTTGCGACACCGCGTAACTCGGCTCATAACCTTAGCATGTCGGAACAGTGTGCGTCATGTGATAGAGTGGCTGTGTGTATTTGTACCCTGGCTACCAAACCAGCATTTCATCTCCGAAGAAGTTATCCCAGAGAGAAGTAAAGCAAGTGTGTAAGTTCATCTCTGAATATTTGTAAAGCATTCCTGCGTTAAGCTTAACAACCGATATATGGAGAGACTGCCTCTCTCTCTCCCTCCCTCTCCTGCCGCTACTTCATGAAACTGCTTAATGATCAGCTGATCGGCTTTTCTGCCATGAGTCCGTCTCTCTTCTTTGTTTTTGGCCCACTTTGCACCAGAAAGAGGAAACCAGCGGCTGAACAACAGCAGCACGTTTAACCTTGATAAGCTGTTGTTAGAATGTATTTAATATTACTTTCTACACCAGGATCCTTTTCTACGTAGCTGACGGCTGGTAACTGTGCAGGGGCGGATCTAGCAAAGTTTAGCCAGGGGGCCCGATAGGGCATGAACGGGGAAAAGGGGGTACAAAGACATACTTTTCTTTCTTATTCTCATTTAAAATGTCTAGTTTTTAATAAATAATTATCTGAATCTTACACCCAAAGTTTTAATCTGATGTAAAATATATAGAAGTCCATTACTGTATATAGTAACTGTTAAGTCTAATATACCCTAGTAAGCTATAGTACTTTTTCCTTTGGGAAGGTACCATCTGTGCAGTCTGCAATTCTGTAGAAGAAAGATGTTGAATCTATTTAATTATTCTTGAAAAATAATTTAATTCTGTGCATTTTTTTTCACCCTGCATCAAATTAAAGTTGGTTACGTCGATTAAGCATCATGAGGTGGAGGGTGGGGGGTGGTTCCCTATTTATTTTTGCTGGGAGTTTGCAACCCTATTAGTTAGGTTGCTTAATATTTCTGCTAAGTACTTTTTAAAATACCAGAATAGGGAGGATGGAGTAGGTTTAAGTTTATTAGATTGATCAGTGTTGCTGAACTATGAAATATTTTGGCTGCAGTGTATTTTTTTTACATACAGGTATAACAGAATAGCTTTAGTGTTGTTGTTTATTTAAACTTGAGGATGAACTTATACAAAATGCAGCAAGATATTAAAAAACAGTTTTATTGATTAAAAAACACTATATCGGATTCATATCGGTATCGGCAGATATCCAAATTTATGATATCGGTATCGGTATCGGACATAAAAAAGTGGTATCGTGCCATCTCTAGTTATTACACAGTAATACTGGGGTAGTTCCAGTCTACTGTGACCCCTGGTTATTACACGGTAATACTGGGGTAGTTCCAGTCTACTGTGACCCCTGGTTATTACACGGTAATACTGGGGTAGTTCCAGTCTACTGTGACCCCTGGTTATTACACAGTAATACTGGGGTAGTTCCTGTCCATTGTAACCCCTGGTTATGAAACGGTCATACTGGGGTAGTTCCAGTCTACTGTGACCTCTGGTTATTACACAGTAATACTGGGGTAGTTCCAGTCTACTGTGACCTCTGGTTATTACACAGTAATACTGGGGTAGTTCCAGTCTACTGTGACCCCTGGTTATTACACGGTAATACTGGGGTAGTTCCAGTCTACTGTGACCTCTGGTTATTACACAGTAATACTGGGGTAGTTCCTGTCCATTGTAACCCCTGGTTATGAAACGGTCATACTGGGGTAGTTCCAGTCTACTGTGACCTCTGGTTATTACACAGTAATACTGGGGTAGTTCCAGTCTACTGTGACCTCTGGTTATTACACAGTAATACTGGGGTAGTTCCAGTCTACTGTGACCCCTGGTTATTACACGGTAATACTGGGGTAGTTCCTGTCTACTGTGACCTCTGGTTATTACACGGTAATACTGGGGTAGTTCCAGTCTACTGTGACCTCTGGTTATTACACGGTAATACTGGGGTAGTTCCAGTCTACTGTGACCCCTGGTTATTACACGGTAATACTGGGGTAGTTCCAGTCTACTGTGACCCCTGGTTATTATACGGTAATACTGGGGTAGTTCCAGTCTACTGTGACCCCTGGTTATTACACGGTAATACTGGGGTAGTTCCAGTCTACTGTGACCCCTGGTTATTACACGGTAATACTGGGGTAGTTCCAGTCTACTGTGACCTCTGGTTATTACACAGTAATACTGGGGTAGTTCCTGTCCATTGTAACCCCTGGTTATGAAACGGTCATACTGGGGTAGTTCCAGTCTACTGTGACCTCTGGTTATTACACAGTAATACTGGGGTAGTTCCAGTCTACTGTGACCCCTGGTTATTACACGGTAATACTGGGGTAGTTCCAGTCTACTGTGACCTCTGGTTATTACACAGTAATACTGGGGTAGTTCCAGTCTACTGTGACCCCTGGTTATTACACAGTAATACTGGGGTAGTTCCAGTCTACTGTGACCCCTGGTTATTACACAGTAATACTGGGGTAGTTCCTGTCCATTGTAACCCCTGGTTATGAAACGGTCATACTGGGGTAGTTCCAGTCTACTGTGACCTCTGGTTATTACACAGTAATACTGGGGTAGTTCCAGTCTACTGTGACCTCTGGTTATTACTAGAGATGGACCGATCCGATATTACGTATCAGTATCGGTCCGATACTGACCTAAATTACTGGATCGGATATCGGTGAGAAATTAAAAATGTAATCCGATCCATTAAATATAAAAAAAAAAAAAACCTCACAAAACTTGCGACACCGCGTAACTCGGCTCATAACCTTAGCATGTCGGAACAGTGTGCGTCATGTGATAGAGTGGCTGTGTGTATTTGTACCCTGGCTACCAAACCAGCATTTCATCTCCGAAGAAGTTATCCCAGAGAGAAGTAAAGCAAGTGTGTAAGTTCATCTCTGAATATTTGTAAAGCATTCCTGCGTTAAGCTTAACAACCGATATATGGAGAGACTGCCTCTCTCTCCCTCCCTCTCCTGCCGCTACTTCATGAAACTGCTTAATGATCAGCTGATCGGCTTTTCTGCCATGAGTCCGTCTCTCTTCTTTGTTTTTGGCCCACTTTGCACCAGAAAGAGGAAACCAGCGGCTGAACAACAGCAGCACGTTTAAGCTTGATAAGCTGTTGTTAGAATGTATTTAATATTACTTTCTACACCAGGATCCTTTTCACGTAGCTGACGGCTGGTAACTGTGCAGGGGCGGATCTAGCAAAGTTTAGCCAGGGGCCCGATAGGGCATGAGCGGGGAAAAGGGGTACAAAGACATACTTTTCTTTCTTATTCTCATTTAAAATGTCTAGTTTTTAATAAATAATTATCTGAATCTTACACCCAAAGTTTTAATCTGATGTAAAATATATAGAAGTCCATTACTGTATATAGTAACTGTTAAGTCTAATATACCCTAGTAAGCTATAGTACTTTTTCCTTTGGGAAGGTACCATCTGTGCAGTCTGCAATTCTGTAGAAGAAAGATGTTGAATCTATTTAATTATTCTTGAAAAATAATTTAATTCTGTGCATTTTTTTCACCCTGCATCAAATTAAAGTTGGTTACGTCGATTAAGCATCATGAGGTGGAGGGTGGGGGTGGTTCCCTATTTATTTTTGCTGGGAGTTTGCAACCCTATTAGTTAGGTTGCTTAATATTTCTGCTAAGTACTTTTTAAAATACCAGAATAGGGAGGATGGAGTAGGTTTAAGTTTATTAGATTGATCAGTGTTGCTGAACTATGAAATATTTTGGCTGCAGTGTATTTTTTTACATACAGGTATAACAGAATAGCTTTAGTGTTGTTGTTTATTTAAACTTGAGGATGAACTTATACAAAATGCAGCAAGATATTAAAAACAGTTTTATTGATTAAAAACACTATATCGGATTCATATCGGTATCGGCAGATATCCAAATTTATGATATCGGTATCGGTATCGGACATAAAAAGTGGTATCGTGCCATCTCTAGTTATTACACAGTAATACTGGGGTAGTTCCAGTCTACTGTGACCCTGGTTATTACACGGTAATACTGGGGTAGTTCCAGTCTACTGTGACCCCTGGTTATTACACGGTAATACTGGGGTAGTTCCAGTCTACTGTGACCCCTGGTTATTACACAGTAATACTGGGGTAGTTCCTGTCCATTGTAACCCCTGGTTATGAAACGGTCATACTGGGGTAGTTCCAGTCTACTGTGACCTCTGGTTATTACACAGTAATACTGGGGTAGTTCCAGTCTACTGTGACCTCTGGTTATTACACAGTAATACTGGGGTAGTTCCAGTCTACTGTGACCCCTGGTTATTACACGGTAATACTGGGGTAGTTCCAGTCTACTGTGACCTCTGGTTATTACACAGTAATACTGGGGTAGTTCCTGTCCATTGTAACCCCTGGTTATGAAACGGTCATACTGGGGTAGTTCCAGTCTACTGTGACCTCTGGTTATTACACAGTAATACTGGGGTAGTTCCAGTCTACTGTGACCTCTGGTTATTACACAGTAATACTGGGGTAGTTCCAGTCTACTGTGACCCCTGGTTATTACACGGTAATACTGGGGTAGTTCCAGTCTACTGTGACCCCTGGTTATTACACGGTAATACTGGGGTAGTTCCAGTCTACTGTGACCTCTGGTTATTACACGGTAATACTGGGGTAGTTCCAGTCTACTGTGACCCCTGGTTATTACACGGTAATACTGGGGTAGTTCCAGTCTACTGTGACCTCTGGTTATTACACAGTAATACTGGGGTAGTTCCTGTCCATTGTAACTCCTGGTTATGAAACGGTCATACTGGCAGAAGCTGGTTTAAGACAGCTGTGGTGGACAGTGTCTTGCGTTTCCTCCTATAGCCACTGATATCCAGTTTTACTGGCTCGAGACTGTTTTCGTTATCATATTCACCTGCCACAGAAGACGTCCCCGGTTTGACACTGGAGGAGACTCAAATCCCTGGAAGGGTTGGGTAAGAAAGGGCATCTCTGTTAGTGCCAATGTTAGTACCTGCTATGAGGTGACAGAGCTTGCCACTGCACCACCGTCCAATTATGAGTCTGGACCCTGTGTTGGGTTTCTGTTTACCAGCACAGTTCCCACTACTTTACCTGCACTGCAAAAAGAAGGCACACTCCTGCCTCTGTCGGCAGAGTCATTTAGAATAGATTCAGATCCACGTGAATGTCATTTTGTATTCACTCTGAGCTGCAGGCTCACCAACATGCTGCCTATGAGCCACTCTCTTAAAGACTTTCCTCGTGTCCCGTTGAGCTCAGTCACGCCTGCAGTTTATTTGCAATCCTCAATGCCCCTGAGTGAGCGGAGAGTCAACTCGGTCACCATCTTGTTAAAGGATGATTACAGCAGTACCTCCAGGCTCATGATTCACAAACATGACATCCTCACACCTTCAGAGAAATATTTCTTGGCCTAAAGGAAACTGAGAACATTGATTGTGTAACAGTATGAGTATCTGGCTTTTAAGACGTGCAGTTCAGCACGGAGACAAACACCTTGATGATGGGGATGATTCACCCTGTGAGGTTATATAAAGAGAGAGGGAGGGAGGCCATACAGTACCGTCTCCACAACTACAAATGTGCTCCTGAGTAATGAAAAGACCTCTGGAGAGAGAACAAAACAGACTTCTCGATAGCTTCACGCTTCATTTTGTTCTGTATTTTTATTTTGATGTGACATTTGGAGATATTTCTGTACCACATGCCTGGATTCTTATGAAACCATCACTCAACATCCACTTGTTGAGCATGATCTCATTTTTTCTCCATATTATTTTTCAGAATAATGTATATAAACCAGGCTCATTTGTGATACACAAATTCCCATTTTAATAACACTAAAATCACTCTGAAGGCAGTGAAAGACTGAGATATCAGGAAAGATTAAAAACCAAAGCTGCAGAGTGAGAGGAGTCTCGATTCCTGCTGCAACATTTGAATGGTAGGGTCAGAATTGGGTGTAAAAGATATGAAAGCAAGCATCCATCTTGCCTTGTATTGACAGTTCAGGCTGCTGGTGGTGTAATGATGTAGAGGATGTTTTCTTGCCCCCCTTGGTGTCCACTGATCTCTTTATGATTACATAAAGAGATCAACTCTCAAATGCGTAAATTAAAGCAGATAATTCGTAAGCTGGAGAGGAAATGGCGTATCACAAATTTATAGGATCATATATCACTGCTGTGACAAAACAAATTTCCCACGTGTGGGACTAATAAAGGTTATCTTATCTTATCTTATCTTTTAGCCTGGAGAAATAGTTTTCTGCTTTATTTAAAAAAACAGACTTCCAAAAAGCCTGATTGAAGAAAATAAGAACAACCCCAGGTTTCTCTTCAGCTCTGTAGCCAGGCTGACAGAAAGTCAGAGCTCTGTTGAGCCAACCATCCCTTTAATGTTAACTAGTAATGACTTCATGAACTTCTTCACAAATAAAATTTGAACTGTTAGAGAAAAGATTACTCATAATCATCTCACAGATGTAATATTATCTACAGCTACTTTCAGCACCATTGATATTCATTTAGAGCCTTATTCTCCAATTGATCTTTCTGAGTTAACTTTGGGATGAACCGTTTTTTGTCTGAGTGTGTGGCTGGGTCTGAAGTACAATGGTCCCTCGCTATAACGCGGTTCACCTTTTGCGGCTTCGCTGTTTCGTGGGATTTTTTTTTTTTTGGTGCAATTTTGTATGCTTTTTTTTTTCTTACAGCGAATTGTGTTCTGCGTCCTGATTGGCTGTAGACTGTTGTCAATCAACCTCCTGCCGTGTCTCCTGTACAGTACAGAATGCGTTCAGCTTGTCAAATTTACATAAATCTTCAATCGCTAGCAGTGTGACTCTGAAGTGCTGAACTGTATGTTTTTAGGTTTTCTCCCCCCAAAATACAACAATGTATGAAACGGTTTGCACCGTCAAAGGCAGCTGCAGGTGCCTTTGGTTTCTACGGAGCCCCGCAGGGGACATGGGAGAAAAAAAAATTAAGACGGACTTTTGCGAGATCTCGCAAAAGTAACTCGGGATCTCGCAAAACTATTGCGGGATCTCGCAAAACAAACTCGGGATCTCGCAAAACTATTGCGAGATCCCATAAAATAAACTTCGGGATCTCGCAAAAGTTTTGCGAGATCTCGCATAATAAGTAACTCGGGATCTCATAAAACTTTTGCGAGATCCCGCAAAAGTTGAATTCCAACAATGGCGGCAGCTACTTAGTCGTAATATTACTCTTTCTGGGTCACAAAATAAACTTTTAAGATATTTTGAGGCGTGAATGTAGCTGTGTAAATGTCAAATATCTGCGCGGTTTACAAGACATCACATATTTGCAAAAGTGCTCCGACGTTTTTCGGAGATCTGACACCCACCATCTCGAAGCTAACGGGAGGTCGAGACCTACTACAGCCGGGAGAAACACCGCTCTCCCGGCACGTCGTGCCTCGACCTCCCGGTCGGCCTCGACCTAGCGGCCTCCGAATGCGGCTAAAACTTTTGCGAGATCTCGCAAAACGTTTGCGAGATCCCGAGTTACTTTTGCGAGATCTCGCAAAACTTTTGCGAGATCCCGAGTTTCTTTTGCGAGATCTCGCAAAAGTCCGTCTTAATTTTTTTTTTCTCCCATGTCCCCTGCGGGGCTCCGTAGGTTTCATTCTATAATACTGGACTTATTTTTCTACGAAGGTTTGAGAGTGTTTAAACAAGAGAGAGAAGTGTGAAAATGTTCATGCCTGTCTGAGAAAAGTGCATAAAGTGTGTAGTGAGAGGTTTTACAGACTTAAAACATCTATAATAATTGTAAAAAAAAAAAAAAAAAAAAAAAAGTTGGCTACTTTGCAGATTTCACCTATCGTGGGTTATTTTTGGAACATAACTCCCGCGATAAACGAGGGACTACTGTACACTCCAAGCACGGCATCCTAGTCTACTTTACACACTTGGACAAAAACTGGTTCATCCCAAAGACAAAACTCCTAAACACAAGTTTACAATGTAGTACATGCTGTACAGTGTAGCTAGGAATGCCCAGACCTCTACATCGGAGAGACCAAACAGCCACCAAACACATGGCACAACACAGAAGAGCCACCTTGATGGGACAAGACTCAGCAGTCCATCTGCATCTAAAGGACAAAGGTCACTCTTTCGAGGACGCCAATGTTCACATTTTGGACAGAGAAGCCAGATGGTTTGAAAGAGGAGTGAAAGAAGCCATTTATGTCCACTCAGAACTTGCTATTTGTCAGAATTCTCCTGTTTCGCTGTTACATTATGCGAGGTGTCCTTTAGCGTTCCTTCAGTTTTCAGATGTGCAACGTCTGAGATCCTTCCCAGAAACCTAAACGCCCACTCACATCCTGTGTCATCTGACCTCAGGAAATCAAATAATAAGGTGGGGCTAGGTTTCACAGCAGGTTCACCTGAAACCTTGGCTGATTGTGACCGATACCCGTTTTCACACCTTTGCTTATGTGATTAGGTAGAGGATCAATAGAGGGTGATCCTCTACCATGACCCTCTTGGGGGAGACTGCCATAGGTCTTAAAATCTGGGACTCTCCACCAGTTGTTCTTAGAACTGGAGAAGCTTCTCGGATGAGAGGTGAAATGTCTTCAAGCAACTTAAAGAAGTCCAGACGCTTTTCTTTCCAAGCTCCTTACTCCTTACTTCCAGGCTGGACTACTGTAATTCATTATTATCAGGATGTCCTAAAAACTCCCTGAAAAGCCTTCAGTTAATCCAAAATGCTGCAGCGAGAGTCCTGACAGGGACTAGAAAGAGAGAGCATATTTCTCCTGTTTTGGCTTCCCTTCATTGGCTTCCTGTTAAATCCAGAATTGAATTCAAATCCTGCTCCTCACATACAAGGTCTTAAATAATCAGGCCCCATCTTATCTTAATGACCTTGTAGTACCATATCACCCTATTAGAGCACTTCGCTCTCGCTCTGCAGGCCTACTTGTTGTTCCTAGAGTATTTAAAAGTAGAATGGGAGGGAGAGCCTTCAGTTTTCAGGCCCCTCTTCTGTGGAACCAGCTTCCAGTTTGGATTCGGGAGACAGACACTATCTCTACTTTTAAGATTAGGCTTAAAACTTTCTTTTTTGACAAAGCATATAGTTAGGGCTGGACCAGGTGACCCAGATCATCATGCAGAGTGTGAGGTGCTTGGAGAATAAGATGGAGGAGCTCAATGAGCTGATTGAGACCAGAGGAAATGCCATGAGTGGAGGCGACTCATGGTGAGTAACCTGAAGGATATAAGGGTGTCTTCAGCACAAGCAACAAAGGTTGGTCTCTGTTATGACCCAGGTCATGATTTCTTGTGTTGTTTTTGCTCCTCACACCTCAGGGGGGCGTTGTTCATTTTTGCTGCTGTTTTTGCTTATGTAAGTTCCAGGTGGAGGCTAACCATTGGTTGAAGACTGAGGGGGGTTGGCTATAAATTGGGACCCATCAAGCTCAGCATGGCCTGCCTACTTCCTGCTTCCAAACAGGCTGTGTGTTTAGCCCTGTGCTTTATGTTTAGCTGTGTGTTGAAGTTTCTGTGCTAGAAGAACTAGATTGGTTGTTTTTGTAAATACTGTAAATAGACCTTTTCCGATTGAGCTGGTAGTTTTAGGGATGGGAAAGTTCTTCTTCTTTTTTTTTCAAAACCTTTTTTCTAGTGATGGCCAAACGAAGCTTTTAGCATTGAAGCTTTCTCGAAGCTTTTCAACACAGTAATCTCTGGTGACATCTGGTGGCCAAAAGTATGAAGAACAGCTTGCATCTATAAATTAAAGTTTACTGCTTCATCCTGAGCGCCCACTCTACAGAGGGGAGTTCACAGTTCTGTCTGATATTGGGCCATCCTTATGTTGCTTTGAACATGTATTTTTTGGGTGAAAAAATTATGTCTATTTGTTTAATAAATAAAGTTGATCAATAAACTTTCCTTGTTTAAACATGTGCCATGGTTTGTTCTTTCTTTGCTTGTGACTTCTTGATGTTGATAAATAGATGAAAAATACATATAATATACATATAATAATGTACAACACATTATGGAGTATGGCTCTGCTGTGAGGTCCTACCTTCTTGTACTTATGCAATTAAATCCCTGGACAGCTGTGTTTATAAATAATATGATATTAGGCCAATTTTCTCATACATGTTTTTGACCTGGGGGTAGAATTGACTGTGAACTAGAAAGTAAAAACATGGTGTATTTAAGGTTATCCTATTTGGGTTTTTATTTAAGAAGAGAATTTGTTCCACTGTGCGATGGCCGAGTTTGTTTTCTTGGAGATAATTTCTCCTGCCTTAGAGAAAATCCTCTCACATGGAACAGACGATGCTGGAGGGCACAGAAACTGGTAGAAAAGTAGGTGTGTGTGTATATATATATATATATATACACATATATATATATATATATATATATATATATATATATATTTACACACATATATGTGTATATATATATATATATATATATATATATATATATATATATATATCTATATATATATATATACATATATATATATATATATATATATATATATATATATGTATATACACACATATATATATATACATATACATATATATATATATGTGTGTATATATGTATATATATATATATATATATATTACAAAACAAAGGCAAACAACAGAACAGAAACCTGGCAAACCCACCCAATTGACCAAAATCGCTATCTCTCGCCATCAAAACACAAATCCCACGAATGATTCACTTCCTTATAAACCACTGAATCAGGTACCGAAGCAGTTACGTTGTAAATGAAGCCTCGAGTTAGTGCTTCTGAAGCAGTGTGTTGGGTTTTTTTTACACACGCGCCAGAGTGTCACTACAGCACTACTTTTTTCTCCCGTAGGTTAGGGAGACCGGTATGAGGCCTGTGTTTTACTTTGGATTTCTCCTGATAGGTCGGTTAGTTCTGTTTCATTTCTAGAGTGTTTTGTTTGTTGTTTTGGCCACGCCCACGCCGACGTTTCTAATCTTCCAAGATTAATAAAATATTTGGTTTTTGTAAAACTGCAAACTCTGTGGCTGCATTGGTCCTTCCTTGGGAACAGGAAGCGGAGCGTTTTTCTGTGTCGCTCTCTGGTTTTGCAGTTTTCCTTGGCTCTCTGTATTAGTTTGATTCGGAAAAAGATGCCATCCTCACTGGGAATAGAATGGGATTTTGTGGGGGGAAAACGGGTCATCGTTGGATGCTCAAGAGAGCGGTGGGTGACTGGGGCACTGCACTGCTTGGAAGTGATGGTGTGGAGCCCCACAGTGGAGTACAGTCTTTAGGATTCCTCCATCGGTTTTCTATTTATTTACCCCAAAGGTTCAATTAAATTCTATCCTTGGCTTCCCTGAACACCATGGTTTTCTTTTCCTCACTCCTTATGCATTTTATTTCAGACCTCAGCGTCATAACATTTTCCTTCAGTTGATTAGGAAGAAACATGAAAACATGAGGACTGACTGGCATCTAAATTGGATTGTTCAAGCTGCCGTGTTACGTCTGTATTTTCTTATAATCTCAGTGTTGTCCAGAGTTTGCCCAAGCAAAGTGTATCAACACTCCTTTAAGGGTGACAGTATTTATTGTAGAACTTGTGTTGCTGAGTGTGCCTGACATACACATTTCTATTCATGTGTGCAGAAGCAAATAAAAGTAGAAAGTCTGAGGTGTGAAGCCTTGGAGCTTGCAGCCATCTATTAACCCGACAAGGTCAAGACAATGATGACGTTTCCTTGGCAGAAGCGCCGGACACCCTGGTGTGACTCCTTCTGTTGGCACTCGCTGAAAACTTTCCACCCAAAGACAAAAGCAGCAAAACAAAAAGCACCATTTTCTCCTCCATCGAGCCTGACGCAGCCTTCCACCATCGACTGTTTGAGTGTTGCCTGGAAACCTGCTCGGGCTTGCTTACATGTAGTAAAATGAGAACATCGGCGCGTCCCTCCAACGCACCATCACATCGCCACAGCAACGATGGAGAACGGGCTGGCTTCGGTCCCACATTGCTGTCCTCTCATTGGAGCATCTGCCGGCGTCGTCTTGCTGGCCACGCCCACTGTTACATCGCAGCTTCAAAGCTAGAAGCAGCTGTCAGATCTAAAAGCTTCCACACCTGGTGCCAATGTGGAGGCTGAAGAAATGAGGCGTGACTCAGGATGTTTGAGCAGTACTGTAACTAAACATGTATTTAAATTCTCTATTGCAAAAATCTGAAACAGTTTGTTGGAACCTCTCTGAGATGTGGAAACACTATTCAGCAGCTCTATGTTTCAATAATTTTATTCAGCTGTATTCAGTTTTCGTTTCGTGTTTTATGTGAAGGGATGCTTTTTGGTTTGCACGTCTTGCTTTTTCCTCACGTTGTACACTTGGAGAGCTTCCAGCAGTTGAACGTGTCTGCGTTTTTACTCCGACGCTTGGGATTTCAGAGCTGGAGAACAGTGGAGAGCTAAGAGGAGGAACTATGAACTGTCCGTTACAGCGATTATGAAGGGGAATGTGCGATCCTTGATCTGTTGTCAAGATGAGCTCAGTGAGCTGCTCTAAACCCAGAGCAAACACCATGAGAGTAGTTTTATGTGCTCCATGAAGACATGGCTGACCGTGATGAGTTTTAACCCAGAAGATCTTATTGTTTCACATGAGTTACAGTAGTGACCGTGGCCCAAATGTCTCAACAAACCTGACTTCTGGTCCATATTAGGTCAACCTGTGGGTAAAATAAGTAGAACGAAGGCCAAATGTAGTCTACAGAAAACTGCACATGTGGACCAAACATTCATTTGTATCTGGCAAGAACTAAAAGTTAGTGTCACGGTCCCCGTGTCTACCGGGCTGGCTCAGTGAGGCTACAGGTATTTGTTATTGTTTCTGCTTCTCTCTCGCTCTCTCTCCTCCTCGCCTGGGCGGAGCTCATTGTGGGCTCCCACTTTTGGCCAACACACCTGGAAGCAGTTACTCAGCTGCGGCTTATTACCTCACCGACCGACCACAGTATGTGAGGACTCAGGGCTGTGTGTCGGACAGGGTCGTCTGCAGTACGGGGGCCCCACAGGGAACGGTTCTGGCTCCGTTCCTCTTCACCATCTACACTGCAGACTTCTCTCACAACTCCACCCAGTGCTTCCTGCAGAAGTTCTCTGATGACTCTGCAATAGTCGGCCTCATCACTGATGGGGACGACAAGGAGTACAGAGGACTGACTCAGGACTTTGTGGACTGGTGCCAGCAGAACTACCTCCAGATCAACGCCAGTAAAACCAAGGAGCTGGTGGTAGACTTCCGCAGGCACAAACATCCTCCACTGCAACCACTGAACATCCAAGGTATGGACATCGAGGCTGTGGACAGCTACAGGTATCTTGGTGTTCATCTGAACAACAAACTGGACTGGACTCATAATTCAGACGCCCTCTACAGGAAAGGGCAGAGCAGGCTGTACCTGCTGCAGAGACTCAGGTCGTTTGGAGTGGAGGGCCCACTCCTGAAGACCTTCTATGACTCTGTGGTGGCCTCAGCCATCTTTTACGGTGTGGTCTGCTGGGGCGGCAGCATCTCTGCCGGGGACAGGAAGAGACTGAACAGGCTGATCCGCAGGGCCAGCTCTGTTCTAGGATGCCCTCTGGACCCAGTGGAGGTGGTGAGTGACAGGAGAATGGTGGCTAAGCTGTCATCCCTGTTGGACAAGATCTCCCACCCCATGCATGAGACTGTGACAGCACTGAGCAGCTCCTTCAGTGGGAGACTGCGGCACCCACGGTGTGGGACGGAGAGATTTCGCAGGTCTTTCCTCCCCACTGCTGTCAGACTCCACAATAAAGACTTTAACTGATCAAACACACACATCCACACATGTGCAATAACACTAATGTGCAATAATCTTTTCTGGCATCGTTGTATTTTTACTCAGTTGTATAAAGCATTTGTACTCTATTTTTATCTCATTGTATATTTTATTCTATTTTATTCTACTGTATATAGTATTTTATTTTATTCTATTCTGTACAGTTGTGTACTGTATTTATTCTTATTTTATTTTATTCTAATTTTTGCTTCATAACTTTTGCACTGTCCACTTCCTGCTGTGACAAAACAAATTTCCCACGTGTGGGACTAATAAAGGTTATCTTATCTTATCTTATCTTATTATCCTCCCACTCCCTGCCACTGTTTGAGGAGGCGGCTCAGTTCTTCTCATCGCTCGAACGTTGTACTACACATGTCACTGTAACCTCGGGTCAACCTAATCTCGTGATTTCTTGTATTTTTTTCTGGCTTTGATTTCTCGTCTGTTGTGTACATAGATTTCCCCGATCCCATCCTCAAACTCTTCTGTTGGATTTCCCTTAACGTGTGCAAGTTTGCACAGTAGACGGGAGCCAGAGGAGTGAGGAGAGTGGATCATTAAGCATGGAGCCCCTGGATTCGTGTGTTCAAGTGTTTGTGTGTCTAAATAAACCTTTGCCCTTTACTTCAAATCTGCACTTGAGTCAGTTCTGTCATTCTTGACACTTGGAGCCCAATCCGGTCTTTAAGTCCAACGTCATTAGCCATGTCTGGGCCCAAACTCTGCTTTAGGTCCCAAAGTCAAACGAACACTGCGGGATCACTGAGAGCTGAAAAACTGTCAATTCTTTCATCTGTAATAAAATGATCTGTGTGGCTGCTCTGCCAGGTGTAACAATTAAGTTTAACATCCAAGTATCCATGAAAACTGAATTTATATAATTTAACGGAGTTAGAAGTTAGCAGGGAGTTAGCTCACTAGTTTCCATCTAAATGTAGTATAGCATGTTCTGACTGAGAGATTTCTGAAACAAGTTAAGACGTACAGCTCTGCTATCACCTCTGACATAAATGAAGACAGAAAACTAAACAGCAGTGACGTTTGTAGAGTTACTGAAGTTGGACTAGCTGCTATATAATGATGTGCTACGTGATTGCTAGCTACACAACTGTGTTAGGATAATATCCGGTCTTTAAGTGATGACGTGATAGATCCCGCGCTTAATAAGGCTGTTGTGTTTTTTACATGTTTTAATGCTTTGTATCTTGTTCTATTTAATCTGAACAAGCCCCTAAAAACAGTCAGTGATCACTGTTGGCCTCTCTTGGTTTTTATTACCACTGTTCATTTTAAAGCTTGCTTTTTAAAACCTTATGGTGTACTACTACTAGTATATTAATAACTAACCTTGTATTATGGATGGATTATCTCCGTTGTTCTCCCGACTGATGTTTGGTCCGTTTACAGCATCCTGCCATGCGATTGCATTTGTCCCGAAAATGCAATCCTTTTGGGGGGCTTTTTTTTCTGAACTTTATTAAGCAACAGTATACAGAGAATGTATACAAATTGGAACATAATTAACATACACCAGGGGGTGTAATGTAAAAAGTTACATACATTCAAATAATTTGTAATTAGTACAAATAGTAATTGGTTTTATAGCCTTTTTATTAAGTGATCCACTAATCAGTTTTATGTAAGATAGAGTATCATTATAGCAGCGTTTAAAATTAGGCTTTTGGCTACTGTATTTGCATTTGTGGAAATAAAATTTAGCTAAGATAATTAACAAGTTTATTATAAAGTAAACATCTTCTTTTTTTGCCTTCGAAAGAAACAGAATACAACATTTTCTCATTTCAGAGTAACGTCCTTGTAAAACTGTCCAGTAATGAATCTCCTGAAGTGTTTCCAAAACGTTCTAGCATGTGAACAGATCCAGAGGAGGTGCTGCACAGTCTCAGGTTGGCTTCCACAAAATCCACAGATCACATTTATGTCCCTTTTAAACTTTGTCATATAATGATTAGCAGGATAATATTTGTGAAGTATTTTGAATGAAACTTCTTTTACTTTATTCATTACAAGATACTTGTTAGGAATTGTCCGTACACTTTTCCAAGTAATGTCACTGACAAAGGAATTCCAATAAGAAATCACCTGTGGAACAGATAGAGATTCTCTCTGGAAGCATTTGGAGCAGCCTTCGAATTGGGACAGCCTTCCTTGCGTCGCTGTGACGTAATCGGCCTTCAAATGCGGACCTGAATTGGAACGCAGCTTATGAATGATCCACGTTCTCCTCCCGCTGATCACGTCATCCACCGGTCCCAATTCCTAGGCCGCATCCTTCGGAGGCCGCATTTGAAGGCCTAATACGTCACAGCCAGGCGACGAAGGCTGTCCAATTCGAAGGCTGCTCCAAATGCGTCCTCCATTTCCCCGGATTCTATCCCAGAATTCATAGCGCGGCCCAGCCAGTAACAGTTTGCAACAATGGCGGCAGATACAGAGTCGGTAGAGATGGCATCGGAGGAAACCTACATTTTTAAATGTAAGGTATTTTTGAAGGAGCGATACAAACGTTAAGATGTTAAAGTTAATGTGAGTTTAATTTTAAATATTAAGGTGAAGTTGTTGTTTTTTACAGTCATTAAACTTACGTGACTGTAGATGAGATCGCGCTCTTTTTAAACATAAGGGTTAGTTTGAATATTACTCTTTCTGGGTCACAAAATAAACTTTTAAGATATGAGCTGTGTGCAACTTAAGGGGCTGCATCCTTCGGAGGACCCGGCTTTCGCGGTCCATGCGGGCCGGGTCCTCCGAAGACCGAGAAGGCCGCAATTGCGAGGCTGTGAAATTAGACGGTCTAGCCTTTGGATTTGCGTCACCAGCTGTCTCGGTGGAGTTTAATATAACATGTTTATTAACCCGAGTAACGAAAGACCGCGGGGGGTTTGAAAACGGTGTGCCGGGAGGTCGCTTTTCTCACCGGCTCTAGTGAGGCGGCTACCTATCGAGCTGGTTCGTAACAGACGTCTCCGAAAACGTCGGAGCACTTTTGCAGATATGGGCTATCTTGATAAATCGAGTAGATATTTGAAGTTTACACAGCTACATTCTCACCGGAACATATCCTAAAAGTTTATTTTGTGACCCAGAAAAGCGTAATATAGAAACTATTAAAACGCATCGTTTTCAAACTCAGGTTAAACATGATATATTTAAGTCACTTAGATAACTTAAAAATGTTATTGTTTGGCTTTATCAGTGTTTTATTTGTTCCTGAGTAAATCGGTTTGGCTGAGATTAAAGTTATAGTTTTCACACAGCTGAATAAACGTTAAACAGTGAGATGGTCGAGAATTTACTCCAATGTCCTTTTATATTTCAGGGAGCAAAGAGCAGACGGCGGAGTTTATTAAACTCCGCGGAGACAACGAGCACCTTTTCACCGGTGCTAAACACTCAGCCGCTCTGGGTTGGAGGTACAGTAACAGTAAATCTGTTAGGCATGAGGGAGCGTGCTTTTTAGTATATTTTGCTGTGGATGCTGTTCAGGGATTAACATGATCGACATGTTCTGTTGCTTTCTGTCTGTTAGGGCAGTTCTTGAGAAGATGGGCCTGCTGGGAAAAATCACCCCGTTACAGGCCAAAAAAAAATGGGACAATTTAAAAAAAAAATACAAAGTATGTACAGTCGTATTCAAATATGGATTTTTAACTATGAGTTATTAAACTTATTCATGTAAACGTGTACTGTTGCTGTTTTTGTTAACACCACTTTTGATTTCCTCTGCCTTTAGGATTGCAAGTATCCAGGGTCAGGCGAGGGAGGGAGTGAGAAGCCCACTGCTGCTACATGGCCCTGGTTTGCCCTTATGGATGAAGTGTTAGGACAGAGGCCTTCCACCAGACCTCAAGTCCTAATTACCTCCATCCAGGACAACACTCCAGGTCCCAGTTCAGCAGTAGGAAACCAAGCGTGGGATCAGGAGGAGCAAGAGGATGATGGCCAGCTGGAGCCAAGAAGGGAAAAGAGAAAGAGGAACTGGGAGAGCGAGTTGTTGGATTTGATCAGAGAAGATATGAGATTGCAGAGGGAAATTGAGGAAAGAAGAGCAGAGGAAGCAAGACAGAGAATGGACAGGCTGTTTGGGTTATTGGAAAAACTTGTTGAAAAAAAATGTGTAAAGTTCTGTAAATAAAAAGCATTGTGAATGCTTCAACTTTATTTGAATTCTTTTTTCAAACTATGTACAACATTTTTATCTCAATTATTAACATGTATAAACAGAGTAAATAACATGGAAAAAAAAACACAACAGGTTTTGTAATTATTATTAAAACCCTGGATTAACAGAGTGTCCCAGTATACACAGGTACTTTTAACCAGGCCTGATCTTTGGCTGAGCAGGAAGTCTCTGGCAGTGCTGCTGAATCTGCTGGATCAGGACCAGAGAGATGGAGGTGCCACAAGTGAGACCTTGGTTTGTGTTCCCAGCCAGTAAGTGGAGCATGATACTGGGTGGTCTCCAGGAGGTGTTTGGGGATACTCGTTTCCACTGTCCACCGCATCATCTAGGTTTACAGGGCTGATGTAATCTATGGCTGCCATGTCACTAAGATTTATTCAGAAAAATGTAAAAAAAAGTGCAAACAATCCTGTTAATAAAGCTGTAACAAGTAATATTCTACAAGCAGAATACTTGCCTGTTAAGCAAGTATTCTGTGTCTAACCGTTTTTCCCCACTCGGCGACACACCCGCCGGGGGTCAAACTCTGGTAATTGGTGATTCTGTTCTCAGACATATGAAGCTAGAGACACCGGCAACCATAGTCAATTGTCTTCCAGGGGCCAGAGCAGGCGACATTGAAGGAAATTTAAAACTGCTGGCTAAGGGTAAACGTAAATACAGTAAGATCATAATTCACGTCAGCAGTAATGACACCCGGTTACGCCAATCGGAGGTCACTAAAATCAATATTGAATCAGTGTGTAACTTTGCCAAAACAATGTGGGACTCTGTAGTTTTCTCTGGTCCCTCCCCAATCAGACCAGGAGTGACATGTTTAGCCGCATGTTCTCCTTAAATTGCTGGCTGTCTGAGTGGTGTCCCAGAAACGATGTGGGCTTCATAGATAATTGGCAAACCTTCTGGAGGAAACCTGGTCTTGTTAGGAGGCGGCATCCATCCCACTTTGGATGGAGCAGCTCTCATTTCTAGAAATATGGACCAATTTATTAAACCCCCAAAATATGACTATCCAGAGTTGGGACCAGGAAGCAGAGTTGCAGTCTTACACGCCTCTCTGCAGCTTCTCTCCTCCTGCTACCCCCAAAAACCCATCTCCATTGAGACTGTGTCAGCTCCCAAAAAGACAAAAAACAAACCAAAACCAGCAATAAACAACTTAAACATAAAAATCACAAAGAAAGAACAATACAGTATCCACATCTGAACCAAAGAGTAAAACAGTGAAATGTGGATTATTAAATATTAGGTCTCTCCTCCAAGTCTCTGTTAGTACATGACTTAATTGATCAACAAATCGATTTACTCTGCCTTACAGAAACCTGGTTGCAGCAGGATGAGTATGTTAGTTTAAATGAATCAACACCCCGAGTCATTCTAACTACCAGAAACCTCGAAGCACAGGCCGAGGGGGCGGTGTGGCAGCAATTTTTCACACCAGCCTATTAATTAACGAAAGACCAAGACAGACTTTTAATTCATTTGAAAGCCTGATGCTTAGCCTCGTCCACCCCAGCTGTAAAACTCAGAAACCAGTCTTACTTGTTATCATCTATCGTCCACCTGGGCCTTACACAGAGTTTCTCTCTGATTTCTCAGACTTTTATCTGATTTAGTGCTCAGCTCAGATAAAATAATTATTGTGGGTGATTTTAACATCCATGTAGATGCTAAAATGACAGCCTCAACATGGCATTTAATCTGTTATTAGACTCAATTGGCTTCTCTCAAAATGTAAAAGAACCCACCCACCACTTTAATCACACTCTAGATCTTGTTTTAACATATGGCATAGAAACTGAACATTTAACAGTGTTTCCTGAAAACCCTCTGCTGTCTGATCATTTCCTGATAACATTTACATTTACAATAATTGATTACACAGCAGTGGAGAGTAGACTTTATCACAGTAGATGTCTTCCTGAAAGTGCTGTAACTAAGTTTAAGAATATAATCCACCCACTGTTATCATCTTCAATGCCCTGTACCAACATAGAGCAGAGCAGCTATCTGAACGCTACTCCAACAGAGGTCGATTATCTTGTTAATAATTTTACCTCCTCTCGCATGCGACTCTGGATACTGTAGCTCCTGTGAAAACTAAGGCCTCAAATCCAAAGTCCCTGACTCCGTGGTATAATTCTCAAACACGTAGCCTAAAGCAGATAACCCGTAAGCTGGAGAGGAAATGGCGTGTCACAAATTTAGAGGATCATCATTTAGCCTGGAGAAATAGTTTGCTGCTTTATAAGAAAGCCCTCCATAAAGCCAGAACATCTTACTATTCGTCACTGATTGAAGAAAATAAGAACAACCCCAGGTTTCTCTTCAGCACTGTAGCCAGGCTGACAAACAGTCAGAGCTCTACTGAGCCAACCATCCCTTTAACGTTAACTAGTAATGACTTCATGAACTTCTTCACAAATAAAATTTTTATCATTAGAGAAAAAATTACCAATAATCATCCCACAGATGTAATATCGTCTACAGCTACTTTTAGTACCATCGATGTTAAGTTAGACTCTTTTTCTCCAATTGATCTTTCTGAGTTAACTTCAATAATTACTTCCTCCAAACCATCAACGTGTCTTTTAGACCCCATTCCTACAAAACTGCTCAAAGAAGTCCTGCCATTAATTAATTCTTCGATCTTAAATATGATCAACCTATCTCTAATAATCGGCTACGTACCACAGGCCTTCAAGGTGGCTGTAGTTAAACCCTTACTTAAAAAGCCATCTCTAGACCCAGCTGTCTTAGCTAATTATAGGCCAATCTCCAACCTTCCTTTCATATCAAACATCCTTGAAAGAGTAGTTGTTAAACAGCTAACAGATCCTCTGCAGAGGAATGGCTTATTTGAAGAGTTTCAGTCAGGTTTCAGAGCTCATCACAGCACAGAAACAGCTTTAGTGAAGGTTACAAATGATCTTCTTATGGCCTCTGACAGTGGACTCATCTCTGTGCTTGTCCTGCTAGACCTCAGTGCAGCGTTCGATACTGTTGATCATAATATCCTATTAGAGCGATTAGAACATGCTGTAGGTATTACAGGTACTGCACTGCAGTGGTTTGTATCATATCTATCTAATAGACTCCAATTTGTACATGTAAATGGAGAGTCCTCTTCACACACTAAGGTCAATTATGGAGTTCCACAGGGTTCAGTGCTAGGACCAATTCTGTTTACATTATACATGGACATAGTATAGACATAGTATACATTTTCACTGCTATGCTGATGACACCCAGCTCTATATGTCCATGAAGCCAGACTGGGGGATTGTTGACGTTCGCTTAACTGGGTGAAAGGACACTGTCTCACGAGTTGGCTATAGGACACACACACACACGCACACATACAACCACCCCTCCCCCTTTCAAACGCATCTGATGGACTTATGTCTTCTTATGTTGTCAGATGTGATGATTCATGTGCTGCGGTGTGTGTTTTTTCTCTTCTCAAACTGATCTCCCTTCAGGAGCTCAGTCTGGGTGGATATTCTTTTTTCTCCTCATCTTTCCTCATATTGTGTATTTTGTGTATTTCCATTGAGCCTTCAGTTTTCAGGCCCCTTTTCTGTGGAACCAGCTTCCAGTTTGGATTCGGGAGACAGACACTATCTCTACTTTTAAGATTAGGCTTAAAACTTTCTTTTTTGACAAAGCATATAGTTAGGGCTGGACCAGGTGACCCTGATCATCATGCACAGTGTGAGGTGCTTGGAGAATAAGATGGAGGAGCTCAATGAGCTGATTGAGACCAGAGGAAATGCCATGAGTGGAGGCGACTCATGGTGAGTAACCTGAAGGATATAAGGGTGTCTTCAGCACAAGCAACAAAGGTTGGTCTCTGTTATGACCCAGGTCATGATTTCTTGTGTTGTTTTTGCTCCTCACACCTCAGGGGGGCGTTGTTCATTTTCGCTGCTGTTTTTGCTTATGTAAGTTCCAGGTGGAGGCTAACCATTGGTTGAAGACTGAGGGGGGTTGGCTATAAATTGGGACCCATCAAGCTCAGCATGGCCTGCCTACTTCCTGCTTCCAAACAGGCTGTGTGTTTAGCCCTGTGCTTTATGTTTAGCTGTGTGTTGAAGTTTCTGTGCTAGAAGAACTAGATTGGTTGTTTTTGTAAATACTGTAAATAGACCTTTTCTTATTGATTTTTTTTTTAGGGATGGGAAAGTTTTTTTTGTTTTTTTTTGTCAAAACCTTTTTTCTCCCGTAGGTTAGGGAGACCGGTATGAGGCCTGTGTTTTACTTTGGATTTCTCCTGATAGGTCGGTTAGTTCTGTTTCATTTCTAGAGTGTTTTGTTTGTTGTTTTGGCCACGCCCATGCCATGACGTTTCTAATCTTCCAAGATTAATAAAATATTTGGTTTTGTAAAACTGCAAACTCTGTGGCTGCATTGGTCCTTCCTTGGGAACAGGAAGCGGAGCGTTTTTCTGTGTCGCTCTCTGGTTTTGCAGTTTTCCTTGGCTCTCTGTATTAGTTTGATTCGGAAAAAGATGCCATCCTCACTGGGAATAGAATGGGATTTTGTGGGGGGAAAACGGGTCATCGTTGGATGCTCAAGAGAGCGGTGGGTGACTGGGCACTGCACTGCTTGGAAGTGATGGTGTGGAGCCCCACAGTGGAGTACAGTCTTTAGGATTCCTCCATCGGTTTTCTATTTATTTACCCCAAAGGTTCAATTAAATTCTATCCTTGGCTTCCCTGAACACCATGGTTTTCTTTTCCTCACTCCTTATGCATTTTATTTCAGACCTCAGCGTCATAACATTTTCCTTCAGTTGATTAGGAAGAAACATGAAAACATGAGGACTGACTGGCATCTAAATTGGATTGTTCAAGCTGCCGTGTTACGTCTGTATTTTCTTATAATCTCAGTGTTGTCCAGAGTTTGCCCAAGCAAAGTGTATCAACACTCCTTTAAGGGTGACAGTATTTATTGTAGAACTTGTGTTGCTGAGTGTGCCTGACATACACATTTCTATTCATGTGTGCAGAAGCAAATAAAAGTAGAAAGTCTGAGGTGTGAAGCCTTGGAGCTTGCAGCCATCTATTAACCCGACAAGGTCAAGACAATGATGACGTTTCCTTGGCAGAAGCGCCGGACACCCTGGTGTGACTCCTTCTGTTGGCACTCGCTGAAAACTTTCCACCCAAAGACAAAAGCAGCAAAACAAAAAAGCACCATTTTCTCCTCCATCGAGCCTGACGCAGCCTTCCACCATCGACTGTTTGAGTGTTGCCTGGAAACCTGCTCGGGCTTGCTTACATGTAGTAAAATGAGAACATCGGCGCGTCCCTCCAACGCACCATCACATCGCCACAGCAACGATGGAGAACGGGCTGGCTTCGGTCCCACATTGCTGTCCTCTCATTGGAGCATCTGCCGGCGTCGTCTTGCTGGCCACGCCCACTGTTACATCGCAGCTTCAAAGCTAGAAGCAGCTGTCAGATCTAAAAGCTTCCCACACCTGGTGCCAATGTGGAGGCTGAAGAAATGAGGCGTGACTCAGGATGTTTGAGCAGTACTGTAACTAAACATGTATTTAAATTCTCTATTGCAAAAATCTGAAACAGTTTGTTGGAACCTCTCTGAGATGTGGAAACACTATTCAGCAGCTCTATGTTTCAATAATTTTATTCAGCTGTATTCAGTTTTCGTTTCGTGTTTTATGTGAAGGGATGCTTTTTGGTTTGCACGTCTTGCTTTTTCCTCACGTTGTACACTTGGAGAGCTTCCAGCAGTTGAACGTGTCTGCGTTTTTACTCCGACGCTTGGGATTTCAGAGCTGGAGAACAGTGGAGAGCTAAGAGGAGGAACTATGAACTGTCCGTTACAGCGATTATGAAGGGGAATGTGCGATCCTTGATCTGTTGTCAAGATGAGCTCAGTGAGCTGCTCTAAACCCAGAGCAAACACCATGAGAGTAGTTTTATGTGCTCCATGAAGACATGGCTGACCGTGATGAGTTTTAACCCAGAAGATCTTATTGTTTCACATGAGTTACAGTAGTGACCGTGGCCCAAATGTCTCAACAAACCTGACTTCTGGTCCATATTAGGTCAACCTGTGGGTAAAATAAGTAGAATGTTTATTCTGTGTAAGCAGCTGGATAGCATAGTGGTAACACCACACACCTTTGGACTGGCAGTTGCAGGTTTGATTCCTGCCTGTGGGGTGTCTGTATCCAAACACTAACAAGAGAGATAAATATGAAGGCAAAACACATGCTATGGCAAGGGGGAGGCAGAACGTCCGGTCGGGGGGAGATATCATCACCCTTATTATGGACGATACTGCCAAATATCAGGAGGGACTACAGATCCTGGGAGTAATAGATGCCTGAGACTCTGCATGGCGACAGCTGCTTCTTCATTTGATTTAATGTAAATAAAAGGCTAAAAATTCTGGACTTATCACACTTAGGATATGCTATGACTTCCTCCCCGCACTTCTTGTTGTCTTGAGTGATGTTACTCATCCTGCAGATATCTTTGGTATGTTCGACTCCACGCAAACTCAGAGCTTACCTGCTCGTTTAGTTCATCTCATTATGAGCAGGCAGAGAAACACCTGTGAAGATCTCTTCCATCTTCATTATGTTGAAGCTTTACCTTTCCATCTATTCGGTGCCGGAGACACCCTGTTACGGACATTTTCCATGTTATCATTTGTCTCTCTGACTGTTTTGTACTCTGAAGAGCTTCCTTCCTGTTCGCTAATAAAGATTTCATTTTCTGTGCTTTCAATTTAATTTCCAGTTTTCTGAGAAACCGCTACGATTACTGATTCACTTGCTTTACTTAGACAATAGTCACTGTTACATTGAACACACTAAATGTCCCTTTGTGTGTCTGCTGTGATAACAAACCAACGATTTCCTTTAGTTTTGGACTGTGGGTTGTACAAAAAGAGCTATTTAAAGACAGCACAGTGGGAGAAAAAGACTGCTAGTGAAAAATTACTGGCAGTCGTGTTTATCTACACAAAGCAATTAACTACAGGCAGGCAAACTCCAAAAAACAGAAAAGCTTCAGCTAACAAAAGGAGATGATGAGACTGAGGACATCATGTGCTGCACTGAGGATGATGAAATTTACCTCCACAGAGTGGGGAACCACGTAGCTGCTCTGCTGTTTTGTGTCTTTGAGAGATAAAAGTTTCACATTTTTGAACCGACTGTAATGAAGTCAGTGGAGCTGCTGCTCCCCTAAATGAAACCTTGGAAACCACATCAAATATTTCTACTGTTTCTTTGCTTTTGTAGTTTATGTGAAGGAAGAATTTAGACCCAACAAGGACACGTCAGGTTAAAAAAAATCTCTATATATCTAAATATGTATACTTGTACAACAAATATTTGACATGTTTCAACAGATAGAAGTGAAACGAGCCTCAAGATATTCTTTATTTCTCCTGGATATGATGGCGAAGGAAAAAGAATACTGATTATCCAAACCGGAAAACTGCAAATGACAGCACACGGCACATTTGGGAATTATTTTTAGTATTTAATACCATCTACTAAACAAAACACGAGACAGATCAAAGACAGAGCGGAAACTCTTCTGATAATCAGAGTGTTTTATAGAGACAGAAAGATTTGTTTTGGAGAGCAACGTGGGCGAAGTTGAACTAGTTTTAAGGAGTGAAAAAGGAGATTTTTTAGTTTCACAGTGTAGCAGATAGTTTGGTATTTTATCTTAATGAGGGATTTTTCATGACCCAAATGTTTGAGGCCAGGAGCAGGGTAAAGTCAAAAATGCAAATCACTCAGTGAAAGAAACAAAGATGGAAAGGAAATAACAAGAGCATATGGAAGGAAACAAATGAGAGCAGGGTATCATATCAATACTGAGGAAATGAATTAGATGATTGGTGACAGGTGATGCTTTAAAGAAAGACAGGAAGTAGAGCTTATTAAATGAAAATAGGTGAGTGATTTCAAAATAAAACTGCACATAACATGCTACATTTGGGAGGTTTACCTGTGAAAGAAATGATTCTGGCTGTAGAGGATAGCAGTGTGTAACGAGGGATAACTGAGGCGGAATTTTTATCAGTTTTTAGTACAAGTTGTAATTTATCTGCAGGTTTAAAGGGTGAACTAGGAAAAGTTACCCTTTTTCTTTATACTGGGTAATAGGGGAAAGTAATGGGCGAAGTTTTACTTTCACTGAGATATGTAAGCTTTAGTGGGTGACTCTGAAGCTTGTAAATGTAAATACTTTTAAAAAGTAAACACATGGAAAGCTCCCAGATCAGATAACATCGCTGGTTGTGCTCAAGAACTGGCAGATGTCTTCACAGAAATCACTGTTTTTGCTTTAAGAGGACCAACATCATCCCCAAGAAACCTAATGTGAGCTGCTCAGTGACTTAATGGTCCAGTAGCACTCACCTCCAACCGTATAATCAAAGCTTACATCACATCTTCACTGCCTGCTACACTCGATCCTCTTCACTTTGCCTACAGGCCAATCAGATCCACGGAGGATGCAACAGCACTGGCTCTGCACAGCGCCCCCACCCACCTGGACCTAAGAACACATATATGTGCAGATGCTGTTGATTGACTACAGCTCCACTTTCGACACTATAAATTCATCCAGGCTCATCATGAAGCTTCAGAGCCTCCTTATCCAACTAGATCCTGGACTTCCCAATGGACGGACCGCAGGTGGTACGGACTGGCAGTGTGATGTCATCCACACTGACGCTCAGCACCAGTGCCCTGCAGGGATGTGTGCTCAGCGCCCTGCTGTACACCCTGTTCACCCACCACTGTGCGGCCACACACAGCTCCAACGCCATCGTGAAATTTGCAGACGACACCACCATCAGATGGAGAGGAGTCAGCTTACAGTGCAGAGGTGAGAGCCCTGACATCACGGTGTCGATACAACAACCTGCTGCTCAACGTCAGCAAGACCAAGGAGCTTATCGTGGACAGGAGACTGCAGGGGGGAGGGGACACACCCATTTACATTGAGGGAACAGAGGTGGAGAGAGTCGGGTGCTTCAGGTTCTTAATATCAGTGAGGATCTGAGCTGGTCACAAGACGTGACCAGCTGCTCTCCATTCTGTGATGGCGATAAAGTTTTGGCATGGACTCCAGAATACTCACCAACCTCTATCGACGCGGCATCGAGTGTATTCTGTCTGGTTGTATCACGACCTGGTCCGGTGGTTTTAATGGTCTGGACCCAAAGGCTCTATGGAGGGTGGTCAGATCAGCACAACGTATCACCAGGTCTGAACTGCCACCCGTCCAGGACCTCTACAGACAGGAGGACTGTCCACTGGATTTTCCCTGATCCCGGCCATATGCTCGTCACACTCCAGCTGTCACAGGAGCATCCAGACCCTCAGCAGCGGATTCAGGGAGAGTTTCTAGCCAAAAGCCATCAGGCTACTGAACTACTGAGATATTGGACAGTTTATTTTGCACAATCACCGCACGTTATACCATCACCTCTGCACTACAGCCACCACGGTATCTCTAGTAATCTGTATTTATTCTACTCACATATTTTCTTTATTTATATAGTTTTTCTTATTTTTATCCAAGTTTTACTTATCTGCAATTTTACTTTTCTATGTGCAATACTGAGGAGGCTCTAAGTCTAAGAATTTCACTGCTGGTAGAAATGTGCCATTTTTATCGGTGTATGAAAAAATAAAACTTGACAAGTTTCTTTTAAATTATTGCAGAGTTGTAAAAGTTGTTTTCAGTGATGATGAGGATGAGAAGCTGTTCTTGCTTTGGTGGAGAAGGAAACTTATTTGGGGTGTAAAATAGTTATGTTGGGGGAATAATGGTGGAGGAAAAGTGCTAGTCGTGCTCTAGAGAAAAAACTTTGGTTATGGATAGTTGGAGGAATCTGAAGTTTAGTTTAGTCTGAGACTTTAGGGGATGACAATAGAAAAGTTTCTCGTAGAAGAGGTTGTTTCAGGGGGAGGCGGGAAGAAGGTGAAGAAATATTTTAGAGGAAGATGGGAAAAGTTTGGTGGTATGACAGCAAAGAGCTTTTAGAGGTTTACTTGGGGGGTAATTTCAGCCAGGAAAGCTTTGGGGACACAAAACAGTTGCTCTAATTTTAGTGTGATAAAGAAGCAGTTTTTGTTCTGGGTGGGATTCAGTGCTGTCTTTCTGTATCGAACCATGGAGCAGCTCTTTTCTCTGAAGCAGAGGAAACAAACCTGCAGCCTCACAGGTTTTGTTGCCACTCGAAGACTCGCCATCAGAGCTTAATCAAAACTCATTCCCACTGATTAATACGTGATTAGAGGAAGTTGTTCACCAACTGGCTGTACCAGCTGACTAAGGTGACACGCCCTCCTCCGCAGATCTAAACCAAAGAGCTAAAAGGTGATTTTTCCTGTCAAACACCATCACATGAATTAAAATGTTGTTTATTGTTTTTGTGAAAATCATCAGATGTTAGCCCAGAACAAGAAGCACACATCCAGGGCCTCGTATTAGCATACCTGCTAACTTACTAGCTGCAAACATAACAGTTAGCTTAATAACCTTAAATTATTCTACTTTGTTTTTACTAACATGATCAAAATGAATATCTATTTGATGTCTTTCTTTTTTGTCCTGATAGGAAATTTGAGTTGGGCTGATGATTTGATTATTGATTACCAATATTTAATAACTGCACTCTTTTGGCTAATGTTAGCAAGCACCGCTACTGCTAATGCTGGAAAGACAAGTTTCCTCTGTAGGAACAACAGAAATGTTTTAAACTGAGGAAACGATGACCTGTGACTCCTGTAAACGTCGCCCTTCAGTGTTTGTGTGCGGCTGAGCGTTTCCTGATTAAACTGTCCTCACTCTGCAGCAGTAAAATCACGAGGTCGAGGCATTAGACTCTTAGAAATTCTGCTGAAAAATAAAACATTTAGTTCGTATTGTATTTCCTCACACCGATCGTATTTTTAAAAAGAACATCATTTCTACTTCTCCCTGGGATTTTATTAAACAGTGTTATAATTAAAACACTGGAGCTGAAATGTGAGCTCAATGTCGGCAGGACATCAGCAATAAGATTAAACAGAGCGAGCTTGTTGCTGTGAGACTCTCGAGACAAGAAGAACAGTCTGACGTCATGTTTGTGAGACGGGTGGAGTTAAAACATTTGTTGCAAACATCAGCAGAAGGCGAGCAGCTGCAGAGGTGATGGGATCTCACCCCAAACCGAATGAAACATCAGAGCGAGGAAGACAACAGGAGGACAAACATCCTCTCAGCTCAGGGCTCCAGAGGAGGCACAGCAGGGTAAAAGAAGTGCAGCGGGGCCATCTAGTGGTGGATATATGACCTGCAAGGTGATTACAGATGAGTGCTGTGTGTTATACCCAAATATGGTCAGAAGGATATACTCTGACATCTAAAGCCGCACTTTTAATGATTCTAAAGTAAAAGCACTGAAATTCAAACTAGAAAGTGAAGTTCCCACACATCCTGTATCAATTAATGATTCACAAATAAGCTCAAATATTTGTGTTGTATTATAACTCATATTGGAACACTGACCCTCTGACTTTCACAGGTTACATCAGGAAGAGCAGTAAGTGCGTGAAGTACACGTCTATCTTCATAAAGTTACAGAAAGGATTCATAAAAACACACGACAGACTCCTGAATTTGAAAAAAAAAAGTAACTGTGTAATCAGAAACTGATGTGTGTAAATACACAGAAACAGTAATAACGTTTTATGTGTTTAATGTGCATAATTTAAAGCCACAGCCTACCTGAGTGTTGGTGCTGATCATGTCAACATGGACAAAGTCTCAGGAATGGTTTCAGCACCTTGTTGAATATCAAAACTTTCAGCCCACTGAAGTCAGCTGCTTCACGACAGGTCAAAACACACACACACACACACACACACACACACACACACACATACACAGAGTGCTTCTTATTGCCTCAGAGTTTTTATTTTTCTACAGGGATGTACAGCAAAAGGACTAACACTGTCGGTGCTAATATCCAAAAAGGTCCTGAAAATCAACTCTAGCACACTTTTTTAACAGGTATTAAAAACACACACGCCTCCGGTCTCAGCGTGTCCCGCCTCAGACTCCAAACAGCTTCCAGAACAACACATCAATAAAAAAAATAACAACCAAAAACATTACCATACTGCTTGAAATGGCATAGAAGAAAAGCAGAAGGGCAGCAGACACGGGTTAGAGAACGTCTCAAAGTCATCTTCAGGGTTTTAAGCTGCTCCAGACATCAGGAAGGTTTTCACACAAATCCTGAATCTTGTTCAGAATGAGAAGAAACACTGACTTCATTTCTATTTCTATGTACTGTGTTCAAGAGATATCACCTAAGGTGAACCAGGACTGCGCTGCACTTTGTGTAATACCACTTTGTACCACAAGAGAGTGCAGTGAGTTAGAGTAACCTTTTATTTATTTGTTTATTTAAAGCAGCAGGCAGTGATATAAAATTTTGGCGCTTTAGTAGACCATCAGTACATAGAGGAAGTGTTTATGACGGAGGAGCGTAAGCCGTATTATGTTCGAGTCTGTCTGAACTGACTTGCAGGCTTTGCTAAATTCATTCGCTAAGGTCAGGTCGGGTGTGTATAATTATTATATTGTTATCATAATTATATGTACTCTCAATAAGAAGGTGACATAATCTGTGCTTTTTGAGCCAAATTAATGAGCTGTTTGATTTGACCCTCCTCCTGTGATTGCCCTTAAGGTCCTGTAATGCCTAATTGGCTGAAATTAATTTTAATATTTAATATGTTAAAATTCATTAAAAGTAAGGAATCAATCTAATAATGCATTTGCAATCTAGTGTTTTTTTACCTAGCCTTAGCTAACATTAGTCATTAAGAGCTAGCTGTGGGTCATTTTTGAACCCAAAAAAGTAGCAGGAAGGTCTCATTTATATCCGATTTTGGGCTCACTTTGGTCACTTTAACATTTGGCCTGACAAGTACAACTAAATTAAACACACTTTCTTTTCGCTAATAGCAATGTTAGAATACCTACTAACTTACTGGCTACCAAACAGTTAGCTGAATAACCTTATTTTCTTGCTTTGTTAGTAAAATGATCCAAATTCAGTGTTTATTTTTTGTGTTTATTTTTTGTTCTAATATCAAATTATGGTTGTGCTGGGAGCCGATGATTTGATTACTGATTACCAATATTAAATAATTCGACTTTTTTGGGTAATGTTAGCAAGCACTGCTATCATTGATGCTGAAAAAAAGGAATCCACAAAATAATGTATGCTAAGCTATCTAGCATTTGCACTCAAATGTCGTTTAGCTAATAGTAATGTTAGCAAGCAAGCTGTAACTTAGATATGCTACACAAACCATTACCACAGTTAGATAGAAATGTTAGCTAAATAAAAATTTAAAACAAGGCCAGGTGTTTATTTCTTAGGCTACTCTGCCCTCAGTGTTTATTTGAAAATAGTCTTCTGCTATCTTTGATAAGCCTGCAGCAGGGAATTATTAGCAGGCAAGCTAGGGCCCAAAACCAATATGTTGTTGCCAGTTTTGGCTCAACTTCAGTCACATCAATGTTTAGCCAGACATTTTTTTTAATAAACTAGACTTTTTTTTGTTGAAGTAGCAGTGACAGTTAGTTAGCTACTTCCTTGCCAACTTTTTGCTACCAAAATCCTATTTTAAGCTACATCAGTGAAACTTTGTGCAATTTGATAATTGATTAAAAATAAATGACTCCTTCACTCTTCAGCTAATGTTAGCTAGCACTGCTCACTGTTGATGCTGTTGTTTAAAAAATTAATTAAAGCATCCATCCCGACTTCTCTTACATCCAAAAACATCCTATTTTTAAGATTTTGGGAGAATACAGAATGAGAATCATACAAATTCACACCTTAAAGCCAAACGCTCCTAAAAAACTGGAAAAATATCAACAGTAAATTTCTCTAGCTGCAAAAACTGCTCATTTTTTTTAAATTTTTGCTGTGTAAATATATAAGTGCGATAAAAATACAAAGCCTTATGGAATCAGAGGGGACGGCTGATAGTCGAGCTGTAGATCATCAACAAGGTCACGAAAGAAGAAAAGTGCACTGAAAAAAGCAATCAGATTCACAAGCCATTTAATCTTGAATTCAGTCAGTAAAATCATACAAAAGGTGTGGAAAAAGGTCAAAAAGGAGCCACAGTTTGACTTGGAGAACAGATTGCAGCTGAGAAACACCAGAATAAATAAAATGTTTCACCTTGTTTCTGTGAAGTGAGCTCTAAATACAAGATTAACTGACTTGCAGAGGTGAATATTTTCAGGAAGGAAGGGAAGAAGGAGGGTGGTGAAAACGAGGTAAGAAGAGAACAGAGTGAAGCTATACATGGCAGCTGTATTGATCGGCTGTATTAGTTTTATAGGGTGTTATTGAAGTACTACAGACTAAGCGTGTCGACCACACGCCAGGCTTCATTGTCTCTAAAATGCAGCAGTGCGCTACGTGTAATTATCATGTACACAAACAAAAAAAATCCCCCCACTCCCAGCTAATACATCTGCATAGCAAAAAAAAAAAAAAGAAAAAAGAAAGAAAACAGCAAATAAATAAAATAAACACAGAAAAAAAAATCGTTCCAAACCGTCAACAACCCTGTCTCTTTTCTGTGGCTACTGATTCTAAAAGATAATACAGAAGTAGTTTTGATGCAAGACTTGTTATTATTACTTTTTTTGTTTGTTTCTTTTTATTTTTTAGAAAAAAAATCTGTTTCCTCATGAAGCGCACTTCCTACTTCCTCTTGGTCCGGTGGCGGTGGTGGTGTGGGTGTCATATAGGCCGGTTAGTCGTCTTCATCGTCAACCACGGGGTCCGTGTCCCAGCACGTGATGTCAATCTCTGAAAACACACACAGACACTCGGATGTTTACTTCACACTGGACGCACACTTCAAACTTGTGTTTAGCAAAACTAGGAGGCTTAGTTTAGCCTGATATCAGTGTTTGGTGCGTTAATCAAAAACAAATGTTAGTGATTCTCCTGCCAAACCGACAATTAGAAATGGAGCTGAATTCACTGACCAATCGAGCCCAAAAAGGCCGTGAAGACTCAGGATATCCATCCTGTCAAGACTCAAAGACTCACTCAGACTTTGAGGCTGGTTGGCAAACTTGTGTTGTGAGGGAAAAATGTGTTTTCCAAACTGGTTGAGTCTCGGTAGAAGACACAAATCCCTTTACGGTTGTTTTCACAAAGGCTGTTTTAAAAATCTACCAAATCTAATATACTGAGGCAGCTGCTTGAGAATAAGGGAGCAGCCAAAAGCAGCTTTATTTCAGCTGATCGTCTCACCTGGTGGCTTGTTATAAAAGACCGGTGCGGGTTTAGCCGAGGACTCCTCTGATGTCCCGAATTCCTCCTCCTGTGATTGGCTGAAGTAGCCCTCGCTCGCCTAAAACACCACCAGAGATAGAAGATGAGCGAAACAACGACCAATCAACCGATAATCTGAACTTTTGTTTCTGGAGACCACCAGGAGCATCACCTGGCTCACCTGAGTGCCTTCTTTCAGCAGAGCCTCCCCATTGGTCATCAGCAGCTGTCCGTCATCCAGCTCCTGGCCCTCCCCGGATGCATGCTGCAGTGCATGCTGGTAGCTCAGGGTCATCTGATCAGAGCCCGTCACGTCCACCAAACTGGACGGGTCGTCTTCGGCGCCAGTACCCGAGCAGAAAGTCCCGTCCATCATCTCGTCAAAGCTGAGGAGCGGCTGAGGCCGGCCGCTGGCGGCAGCAGTGCTGGGCGGGAGGTCGTCATGGAGAACATCTCCCATTAGGTCCACCAGATTGGAGGACTGGGCGGGCTGGGCGGCATTGGCTGGAGGGGCGGAGCTGCCGTCCCACAGGTCAACCAGGCTGTCAGTGCCGGACTCGCACGCAGAGACACCGGAGGAGTCGCGGGCCTGCGGGGCGACACTCTGCACGGGCTTGGTGGGCGTCGACTCCTGGACCGGAGGTTTCTGGTCCTGCTTTGGCACCGAATCTGAAGAAAACAAGAACAATTTCATTTTTTTTAGAAACGGAGTCACTTTTAATGATAATCAGTTTCTTTACCAAAAAACAGATTTTTAGTGGATTTCTGTTTTGGAAAAAGACCCAATGGAGCAGGCGAACGCTGCTCAAACTCCAAATAACAAAAATAAACTAAAACCAGCGTTTGTCAGGTTCTGGGGACTCTTTTAGGTTTTATAAATGGTCAGAATTGTTATTCATATTGAACCCGATAGTCTGAGGTAATTCTGACCTCTAATCCATTGACATGATTTTCAAAAGTAATATTTCCCGTTTTTAAAGGGTGAAAATGTCAACATTTGGAGTTTGGAGGGATGAAATTTAAATTTTCTTATTTTGTGGAAATCTGGCAACCCCATGGTCTGTTGTCTGATTGGTCGACAAAACTCTTACCCCACTCGTCTGCGCGGTCTTCCTCCTCATCCCTGCTGTAGTCTTCTTTGATGGGCGTGGTGACTATTTTAGGAATGGGTGACACGGTGGCCATGTTGCGCTCTGTGCTCACTTCATCGTCATTGTCCGCTGAAGGGTCAAAAAGAAAGATTATTGAAGGAAAACTTTAGTAGGCATCACCAAAAATCCTCCAAGACTTTTACCCATGAGCTGGTGTGTCGAACTAACACAGAATCTGATGGTTTTATCTGAAGTTCACACTTTGTATAAGGGTTAGTTCAGCTAAATGAGGGTAACAGGTGATTGTGACCAGGTGAACTCCGCAGTCACATCCTGTGTTACTTCAACACGTTAAACATTGCACAAAATTGCAGCAGCCACATGAATTTTGTTGTCACATGACCAACAGACAGGCAGATTCAGTCACTGCGCCCGGTTTCAGACCCATCGTCTGTTCTGTCAACAACATCATCAGCTGAGCCAATCAGGTGTCTTTCAATCAGATTTGAACCCGTTGTCCGGTAAACAGTAAGCTTCTCCAAAACTTTGTTTTCAGTCAGCCCCCTCACTGTGTTATGTTTAATGTACAGGCAGCATCATGCACTCAGTCGTGAATGCCATTATTTCAGTGAGACGTCCACAGAGATAGCTCAGTATGTCTGAAAGTTTTAATGAAAAGTGAATAGACAGTGAGTGAAAACACTGATGGAGTGGTCTTTTTTCCTTGAGGCTGAGTGCTTCCTCTTCGTGGTGTTTAATATCTTATAATGCGGCTGTTTAATGCCGGAAGCGTGAAACAGAAGCAGTTGGGGTGCAGCAATAAGGCGCTTACAAACTCAGGCAATAAAGTGACCAAATGCTGCTTCTCTGGACAGCTGAAGCAAATGAGGAGTGAGGACCTCTGTCAGAAACCAAGACACAGTCACAATGATCCAATGGGTCATGAAACAGGAGCAGATCTCTCGCAAAAACTCACTGATATGTCATTACAACATACCAACACATTGTGGGTGAGTCACAGCTACGTCAGGTACACACATCCAATAACAAACACCATCACAGTGTCAGTTAGAATCACTTCCACAATGCCGTTTATCCAGATGTTTGATGAAGTTGAGCTTCATGTTGTGTTCAAATACCAGAACGAGACTTCCCAGATCACAAGCACAACAAGGAATGACAATTTTGTTTTGAGAGGTAATAAATGACAGAGTCCTAAATGGGTGGGATCTCAATTCACCTGGAGGTAGAAAACCTGATGAACAACCCCTGATGACGATATTATCGGCTGTATTTTTATTCCTATGTGCAGCACTTACCGTTTTTCAAGCACTTATAAATAAAGTTGGCTTGGCTAGTAACTATTTGCTGTTTCACTGGTATCAGGTATTTATAACAGCCAATAAACAAAAAGAAACATGGAAACACTTCAACCACACTGCACAGTTTATCCACCAGAGGGCACTCTGCAAATTCTCTGCTGGCAAAACACGTTTGGAACGCCACAAACAAGAACCATCAGAGTCAGGCAGTGAATGAATAACTACAGGTAACAAAAGTTAGACAAATCTGTTCATGTTTTGTGTCTGAAAGGAAAAAAATCTATACATACAGTATTATATTGAACCAAATATCCGTCAGTAGTATTGTACTTAAAGATCCCGTCGTTCTTTTTGATTGATTTTGACCTAGCAACAGCCAGCAACTACTTGCTAACTGGTCAGGTAAAACACACTTTTCCATAGCAACCAGTGGTTGTTGAGGGGGTTGTTGACCAGTTTCTTGCCCTGTGTGACTGAGATCTTAGTCAAAAGTTAGCAGGTCAGCTAGCTAGCCGATATCTAAACATGACAGGTACAACATTTAATGGAGATTAAAACCTAAATACCTACAAACTGTGTTAGTGTTACCGAAATTAGGCTGCACAGTTTTTAAACCAAATGACTGATGATACTAACTGTGTGTAAATGACCGATGATATGTCTTCAGCAATTAGCCAGTGTTAGCTCACTAACTAGCTAACAGCTAGCTAGGTTATTTATTTATTTATTTTTAGACATTGCTGCCTAATTTTTATCTTGTGTGAAAAATTAAATATTTACCTGAAGTCACAGCCATAAGTTTAAAATGTTCACAAAATGCTGTAGCTAGCTCTACAATCACTGCTAAACACTATAAATGTAATTTCCAGATACATCTAAAACACCACTATCCTGCTGACATTTGTGTAATGTACACTTCACCTCATCTCTGTGGTGTGCAAAGCGTACACGATTAAAGTGAACTTTAATCTATATTTCATACCTGGTGGCTTGCTACAGTGCTTTGGCGAGGCTAATATAAATACATTGGCACAGTTAGGATGGAGGATGCGGGTTAAATAAAATAAAAGTTCATGTTGAGGGTCTCCGATGGGCGCCATCCTGTGACAGGAAGAAGACGCCAAAAACAGAACAAACTTCAGCCAAAAGTTTGTTCTGCCTGAGATGATCTGTCAACACCACAAGACTGGTCATTAACATAATACTGCGTGGTTTGGATTACTCATTGGGATGTTAATGTCCACACTGAGCTGAACGACGTGCTGCACATGATGCTAATAAAAATTCTCTTCGACGCAGTGAATGACGACCGAATAAAAAATCTGCCTGTTAAAAAACCGAACGCAGCATTCATGAAAGTGTAAAGACGAGAGCTCCAGCTTAGACCTGCAAACTGCATCATCAGAGGATTGATGTGTCATCGCTTTACAGGCGGGAGGTAAACAGTGTTTTACTTTCACCGAGCATAATAACGTACACATGCAATTACACACACAGTGAAGATCATGAAGGTGGTCTGCATGATTTTATTTCTAATATCGACTCAACAGGTGACTCGACTTTATCTTTCATGTTTTCCTGTAAGCCTGGTACTCTGAGGGCTCATTATTGAAATATCTGAGTTTTATTTGTGATGTACTGATGATGACACTGGTAAAGCCAACCAGCAGCGAAGGGATTTGCTGCTTTTAAGGAGGACCTCTAATGATTTTCCTTATTTCCTGTTCCTGTGGTGGATGCTCATATTGGAGTTTCCAAAGTTGTGCTGAGATAGCCTCGTACCCTCAGCAAAATCAAAGGTTTCTGGACTAAACTTAAGATGTTAAAAGGCTCTCTGGAAATCTGGCTCAGCCATATAAAAACCACCGTTATGGTCTTTAATCTGAATGACATCAAAGTTCCACATTCAAGCATTCACAGGCCGACTGATGGCAATGGCGACCGAGTGACGGCTCGACGGCGTTACACACACACATACACACTCAAACACTCACAGTCGGTCAGTCGGGATTAAAGATGGCAGCAGGAGTGTGTTTATGAGTGTGTTTGTGTGCAGTCCAGGATCAGAGGCAGAGGAGGAAGGTGGAAGGAGAGAACCTGTCAGATCCCTGAGATTCAGCTCTCGAGAGAAGTGAAATCACTTTGCTGCTCAATGAAACCGTAAAACATCAGAAGAAAAATAAAATACAGAAACATTTACAGAAAAAAAAAAAATCAGCAGCCGACTGGACGACATCTAAAGGATGAAGACTGGAGGGGACGACAGACTCGACATCTACCACACAAAGCAACAAACAGCTTTGCTTTGAAACAGGTTTCACTGTTTCCACAAGTTAGTGCAAACCTGCTGTGTGAGAGTCAGCCTGCAGGGGGGGTTAAAGTGCACGAGGTGAAGAGGAAGGTGGGAGGGCGGCCTCGTCATCCTACAGCTAACGCCGCCAGCATGCACGACACAGTGAACGCAAACCAAACTCCAGCTTCTGTCGCTTTTCTTGATGCTTGGATGCTCTTGCCTCTGTTGTCACCTTAATCAGCCGATAGTAAAAGGCAAAAATGAAGGAATTGGGGGAATTTTTAGATGCTGTCGTTCAGTACCAGGAAGTGGAAGGAGGAAAGGGTTCGGGGGGTGTTTAAAGTGGGAGGTGATGGGGAAGTTTTATGGGTCGGTGCAGAGATGTGTGGGCCATCACAGCGTGTACTAAAAGTGCTGAAGATGAGAGGATGAAAATGCACGTGTGTTTTTAATCTGTGCAGAACTTTCCTGACGTCACTGAGTTTAAACTTTTTATTATTTTCACAGAAAACAAAAAAACGAAGATGCTAAAGTCCACTGTCTATGCATTACAGTTACCACTAATACTTCCTCTTTGCTTATTCTTTCAAACTAAAAGGAAGCCACTTCACTGCTTTACTGTTAATTTCAGAATTTAATTCAAGGTTTTCTTAATGGTTTTAAAAGCCCTCAGTGGAAAACCTCCTACACTAATCTCTTATTCACCTTTGCATGATTGATCTCGAGATCTAAGATCTGGGATCAACTCTCAGGGCTATTAAATTGTAAAGACCCTACAATAATACAGAAAACCTCAACAGTTACACGAACCCTATGAGTAAGCAGTTGGAGACAGCAAGAAGGAAAAACTCCCTTTTAACAGGAAGTAACTTCTGGCAGAACCAGGCAGCCATATTCCAAATATTCCTGTTTTTCAATCCAGGTTAGAAACGTTCCTCTATTCTCCGGCATTCCTGGGTTCATAGTTTGTGACTGGGGGCTATAATTTTATTTTGTATTTATATATTAATGTATTTTATATTACATTTGTAATTTTATATTTATTATAATAATCCTTTATTGTCTTGTGCAGCATTCTTACAGGTCTTTTCTGTTTAAATGTGCTTTACAAATATATGTATAAACTTTAAATGTTCTTATAAATGTTACTGTATGAGGCTCCAGCAGCGATTCAGTTCCTGTACAATGACAGGAAAACTGATCCTGAAGAGTTTAATTTTCAGTCTACACTGAAAGCGACAGAATCCTGCAGACAGGAAGTGGAATGTTTGTGGTTGTGAGTTTTACCAGTCAAGCTGCAGTACTGGTGTAACCATGTGCAGTTTCATCCTCTCATGTTGGCTTTGCTGCAGTGTTTCTGTGTGTTTGTGGAGGGGATTCATGTATCGGCAGAGATGTTCGACCAGGCTGCTGGTTTCCTCTTTAACTTCTTCTTCTGCTGTACCTACCGGCTGCAGCGGCGGGCTGCCGGCGTGCATGTGGCGGGGTGCGGAGGGGCGACGCGCCCCGGTGCGGGGGGGTCGGACTGGGGCTGCTGGGACTGTGCTGCTGCCTCAAGAACGGGCTGTCCAAACGGCCTGGCGGTCGGGACGACAAAAGCGAAGACGGGAACACACAACAAACGGAAAGAAAAAAGCGACGCACCACAACAGAGACGTGAGGAAGACAGAAAAACAGAGAGGGAGGAGAGGATTGTGGGAAGAAGAAGAAAGAGGCGGGTTTCAAAAAAATCCACCAAATTTCACAGAGTGGAGAAACGAAAGAAAGAGGAGAAGAGGAATGAAGTAAGGAGGTGAGGACGAGGAGGAGGAGGAGGAGGAGGAAAGGCAGAAAATGGAGAGAAAGAAGAGAAAGGTTAGTGTGGTTTAAACACACCGCCTGCAGACAGCATGCAGTTAGGCTGAACCAGAAAATAAAGTGTCTGAATAATTAAAACCAGAAAACAGAAAACACTCTTTGGGATCTGTGGAGGAGTCTTTGATTGTTATAAATAACACATTGTGTTGAAATCCTGCAGTCCAGTCATTTACAGCCCGTGGACACTTCAGTAACGCTCCTGTACTTTAATGTGTCGGGGTCTTGGTGCGATGCTGCGTTGAAAGTCTTAAGTTGTAACCAATCATGGTCCCAGTCCAAACTGCAGCTCCTCTAGTGGCCACTAGATGCCATGAGTGAGCAACGACAGACTCCCAGCCGGCTACACGAGCTAACGCCACTGTGAAAATGAGACTGACTTACAAAAAAGGTCTCAAATTAAACGTTTGCTATTCAGGTTTGTCCATGTTTGTTCTGACCAATGCCGCGCCAAACCCTGCAGACAGACAACATAAAACGATGCAAGCACCTAAAGGGTCAAAGGTCACACAGAAGGCCTGCGGTTTGCTGTGATTCCAGCAAAGAAACCCGATTAAAACCTTTCTAGAATAAAACATTCCAGTCTAACAGCTGGATGGACGACGCACAGCAGCAAACTGACAGTGAAGCGTCACTTACATGAAAACCGAGCTTCTTTTTCAAAGGTTCATTTCTATCACAAATTTATGTGAATGAAAAGAAAACCTTTGGAAACTCTGAGAAAACAGCACAAACGGGAAAGCTGGAAAGCACATTTGTATATTTGGCAGGAAAAGCAGTGCTGATTTGAGGATTTGATGTAATTATCTGTTTTGTCCAGTTTTTAGGCCTTTTTTAGGATTGGGGATGGAAAAATGAGCTTATTATTATTATTGCTGTAATTTAAATATGTTTATCTGCAATTACATGTATAAACAAATATTAAATTAAAAATATTACAGCTTGAACTTTGTGGATCACTTGGAAGATTGTGTGGTTAATTTAAAAATTGATATTTTGTTGATGTATCCACCTTTGCACGCTCTACAGCTGTTGCAGAAGCAGCGGTGCTGCAGAAAACGTCATTTTTCTATCAAACATTATAAATAAAACCAAATGATTGCTCCTGTAGAGGCTGTGGGGAGGCGTATTAATATATAACCAGACACGCTGGGGCTCCACAGCTGGCCCAAGCCGGTTAAAGTAATCCACCAATCAGAGAACGAGGTGAATTAAATCCACCAGTAAGAATGCTCCAACTCTTATGAGCTGATCTCACTGACATTAACTGCCCACACCTGTTTCAGTGAAGCAGCAGTTGCCGTTGCCATGGTGATGGAATTCTATGTAGCTAACTGTAACTGTGGCTCAGAGCGCCTCCTGCTCTAAAGTCCAGAGCCGCTGGATGGAAGAGTTGCGTCATCTCCATTCACTCTGATGGACCATCTTTTTACAGCAATGACGGATCATGGAGCAGTAGTATCGTAAGTTAGCAACATAGGCTAGCTGTGCCATTGAGGTATAGCAGCACGGAAGTTTGAGATGAATTTTTCAAAGGTAAGTTGTTAAAAAAAAACAGTCTGTATGTTATCAGCACACATTCCAACTGTCCACGGGAACTATTTGAAGACTACACGACCCACATAACGACCCCGAATTCTGAACCCCCGCTGACAGGATTCTCACTTACTCAACAGCTCTGCTAAAATCGAGACCATAGCTGCTATCAGTCCCAAGAAGGTGCTCCACATACGAGTGTGTTTTTGGTTTTTTGCTTCTAAAAAGTGACACTGTGACAGGGAAGACTAATTTTCTGTGTTTTTGTCAAAAAATCTGTACAGTAAAAAATATGCGTTCACCAGCAGGTTAAAGAGAAAACATTTCTAGCTTCTCCCACTCTGTCAGTTCTGCAAACATCTGATCGATTTGAACAGGCTGCATCTGTGACAAATGATGCTACAGGCCAAACAAGGAAGAGTAATTATCCATTAACAACATGTGGTGGGAGGCAGTTGCTGGATGATGTAATCCACAGTTCCTGGTCATATCGGTTTAACTGTCAGAGTCCACAGATCGAGGACGACGTTCTGAAAGACTGGTGAAGCAAGCCGTCCTTGATGGAAAACAGCCACACACGTTTTAAAGTCAAATATTGGTAAAGCTTTTTTTTATAAAAAACATTTGCAGTTTCAAAGATACTGTATCTAATTTTCCGCGAGTCTCTCGAGTGCTTCTCTAGCTCAGCATGAGAACAAAGGTCAGGTGAAGTGTTGAAGTGTTTACCGCTCCGGTGGATGGAGACGGGCGAGGTGTCCACACTGATGGTCATGGCTCTCTCCTTCTGCTTGAAAAACTCTCGAGGGTTTCCTGACCGCTGAGCGATGATGGCCTTCGCTTCCTGGAAACACAAAATAAATACAGAGCGCTGATTTTCTTCCTCTTAAATGTTCTGCGGCCGTTTCTGGAGACGCTCTCTCTTTCATCATTCTCCAAACTGACCTCTACCTCAGATTCCTTCTTGTCCAGGTTGAGGTCCTCGATGCTCGGCTCTGCTGCCTGAGGAGAAGAATCCAGTGATTTATATGTAACGCAAAGCAGAGAGAAACTGTGAATAAATCAGTCAGACGTCCTGAACCTGCGGACAAATGAGCTGCACGCTCCTACCAGCAGGGGGCGACACAGACTGTGTTTGCATCCACTGCTACTTTCCAGTATTTGCAATCTTACGCTCAAAGAACGGTGTTTAGATTTTACTGTGCCACACGGACTCGGATTAAGATGTTCGGAGGCTGTGACAGGAGCCAGCAGGCAGCTGATTATTAAACCATCAGAATATCTCCCAAACACACAGCATCTAATCACTCGCTTCAAAAACTGAACACACTGTCACACAAATTAGCCTCATTTCTGTGTGGCTGTGGACTCGGGCAGTGTGAGGCTCTGTATGGAGGCAGAAATAATAACCGAAATCAACTGGAGATGTGTTTTTAATTGGAAAGTCCACCATGAAGCAGGAGCTGGCTGATAATTACTAGCTTCACTTAGCAAATACTTACTACGGGGGTCTGATTTCGCAACCTCTCTTTGGCCTCTTCCTCCTCCTGCATCTTCTTTCTGTTCACACACAAACACAGATTATAGATCATTGTGATCCTGGAAAACACGATGTAGCGTCATCCTTTCGTTCGTGCACACGTGAACCTTCTGACTAAAGAAAAGATTGCGTTCGTTGTTTGTTTGATGATTGTTGTGCCGTCGCTCCTCACCTGTGCTCCTCGATCTGTTGCTCCCTCTCGCGGTACCTCTTCTCTCGGTTCTCCTGCTCTTTCCTCTCCAGTTCCATTCGCTCCTCCTCGAAGCGCTGCCGCTCCTCCGCCACCTTCCTCTTCTCCTCCTCCTTCCTCATCTCCTCTTCACGCTGGAGACCGGACAAGCACAAATGACCTCTTTCAGAGTTGTAATAAATCTCTCGATCAGTTAATTAATAAAGGCAGATCTGGTTCTGGGCGTTTATCTGAGTGTCTGAAGCAGTGAAGGGCAAATCTGGCAAACATCCTGCAGCTCAGTGACGCTTGCTGTCATTTCATGTTTAACTTGAATGAGCCAATAGCGACACAGCCAGAGGATGCAGCGACATCCGACTTTGTTTCTCACGTCTACCCAAATTTATCTGTGATTCACATTATACTAAATAACTGTCACACATAAGGACACAGTTTATTAAATACAGTGTGAGATAACGTTTAATTTTACAGGTATTCTCAGCACCTTTGAGAGTATTTCATTTCTTATCTTTTAGCTTAGTAGCTAGGCTTAGCTTGAATGAGCTTGCAAACTGACACCTTCGGTCTTGAAGAAAAACCTCAGGAGCTATGTGGAAAATAAGTACAACAATTACAGGTAATTAAAGAACTGAACACGTTTGATCAGTAACGGATACGTAAGAAAACTGTTGAAATCGCTATATACTATATATAATATAAGTGCTTATATACCTGCTAGCTTAGCAGGTTAGCTTAGCTTTAATCAGCTGGCAAGTAAAGTAACGTCAAGCAGAAAAAAATGGTTGAAACAAGTATATAACTAAACAAATGCAGTTTTTAGCTAAAAAAATCACCAAATGTAAATGTGATTTGCATTATATTGACATTATGGTTGTTAAATGCTACATAAAACAGTAAATCTGCATAATGAATATAAAGGTTAGCCTAGCAGGTTAGCTAACTGACACAATCTGGGTCCACAGAGGTACAAGTAGACAGTAAGATTACTACAACAAATACAGTCAGTTATAAATAACTGAACATGAAGGTGAAACCTGACTAAAGAAATAGAGATATACAACTTGCTTAAAATAACCAGCAAAAACCACAAAAACAAACAGCTGAAATACAGTCGCTAGTTAGCACACGTAAAGTGCTATGAATTACTTTTCTTAATTTTGAATTATTCACTTACTCAATGAATTAGATATTATGGAAAAACAAAAAGAATGACAGAAGTTTGTAAATCTAATAGCTAGCTAATACATGAGTGAAATGCTGTGAATTTTGCTGAAAGCATAGCTAGCAGTTGAGCTGTCAGCTAACAATATACTTGAGTTGAAAAAACGTGAAACTTTTTAAAGTCTTCGCCTTTCTGTTTGGGTTTGGGAACTGAAGAAGCATTTGTACATGGAAATAGCTAAGGATATCAATGCCGTGTGCAGATCTCTGAAACGCCACCAGCTTTGCCTGCGTGGCAGCGCCGTGTAATGAGGACAGTCTGTTTGTGAATCTGTCAATAAAACTTAGTCTAAGGCCATCAAAGATCTCAAATGGGATGCCAAAGGGCTCTTTACAAGCGTCATCATTGCTATAAATCTGTAGCATCTCAGCACCAATTCAAAGGACGCCTTTTGGCATCTATGAGCTGTCATCAGCTAAAAGAAAAGGCAGCATTTGACCCCCTGGGGTGGAAGCTCTCATCTTATGAGTTGTAATAAACGAGCATTATCATCTCTTTTTCTTTTCCCCTTCCCGTCTTTGTTTTTTTCCACTCACTCCCCCCTCCTCTCCTTCTTTACCTTGGCCTGCTCCCAAAACTCCTGTCTATTGATTTTCTTCATCTCCACCTCTGCGTTGGTCTTCTCGTACACCGTGCCCTGCACCAGGACAGACAGAGGAACGGATCAAGCTCTCGTCACGAGAGAAACACTGTTTTTATAAGAGATAAAGTGTACAAGTCTCTCTTTGTACCACGTCTGCGTGCTCTTCATCTCGGGTCTTCAGACGGCTCAGGACCGGGCTCGCCACCGCTGCCGTCCCATTGGTCAGGCGCTGCCCGATTGCCATGGGGTCGATGTCCTCCAGACTGCTGGCATTGATGATGACCTCCACCCCCTGCAGAGAGACAGAAACACGATGATCAGTCACGTTTTCACGAAAGCCTGCAGAGTTTGTGGAAACATTCATTACAATTCATTCATAGCAGTGAGGACGTTCTGGACTCGAGGAAATGAATCTAAATCAATGTAATGTCCTCTGAAGTGATGGAAACACAACCGTGTGTGTGTGTGTGTGTGTGTGTGTGTGTGTGTGTGTGTGTGTGTGTGTGTGTGTGTGTGTGTGTGAGAGAGAGAGACTAAAAGGGTCATTTAAAGCCCGTCGGTGTGATGAAGTCGACGCTGTGTGGGAGAGAGAACTGCCACTTAGAATAATGACACACACACACACACACACACACACACACACACACACACACACACACACACACAGAAATATATAAATAAAACATCACCTCCGCTTTAATCTCAATCTTTTTATCTACACTATAAATCCAAAAATACACACTCAGCCAGCTGCGAACACACTGCTGTGTATGACACACACACACCTCGGCTCAGAGAGCTGGTGTTCGTCACACACACCTGTTCCTCCTCTTTGATCCTCCTTCAGGTTTTAAGCGTCTTTTCCAACCGAGCGTTGGGAAAACATTCAAACGGTCCTTACGTCACACAATTTAAGAAAAAAAAAAACCCCCTCAAAAACACCGAAGCAGGTTATGAAACGAACATGACATCACTTCACACACGATTGCCGTGATCAGGGTTTGAGATCATTTCCCCTCCTCTCAGTGGATGTCAGGCCTCTTAGACTGAACAGCTCTGGTGCTGCTGACAATGTTGCATTCACAGAATCACACACAGTGAAATAACTGAAGTAAGTAAAAGCACCTACAGATGTGGTCAGACGTTTACATACACTCATCAAGAAGTTTGAGTTTATTTAGGATTCATTTAATTGGTTGGTTTCCTGTTATTGACCTGGCTTTGAATATAGCCTACGAAGTTCCAACAGAGTTGAAGCTGTTGATTTGGGAAGTTCATTGTAGAAGCTCAATGTTGTCCTGCTTTATCCATTCCTAAACCAGCCACGATGGGATCATTGTCCTGCTGGAACACGTGTTTGGTCCAAGTATGAACCATCAAGCTGTTGATGTAAGATGAAGTTGAAGAACTTGGAGATTTGTGCGATGTACCAATACTACTGGCACCAAAACAGCCCGACATCATGATGCTTCACAGTTGGATAGGTTTGAAATTCTCACCCTTGTTCTTCCAAACTAGTTTTTGTCATTGCAGCCAAACAGCTCGATCTTTGTCTCATCGGACCATAACCCTTTAGAAGGTGTTCGGCTCGTCCATTTCAGTCGAGTCTGAAGGTGTCGATTTTGAAGCAGTCAGCAACCTCTCGGTCCATGGTGATGTAAAACCCACTTCACTGTGGATGCTGGTGTTTTACCAGTTTCCAGTTCATGGCAGGCTTGAGCCTTGGTGGTTCCTGGTTGTTCCTGAACAGCCTAACACCTTCCCTCTGTTCTAAAGGGTGATAGTTGGGGTCTTCTTCCAGACCTCAGTACTATTGAATAGTTTTATTAGTTTTTAATTATCTTGATATTTGCAGTTGTGTAGATAACGCACTCAGCAACGCTCCCAACTCGTGCCTTGGACTTTCCTATTGTTTACACTAAGTGTTGGTCAATCCAATCAATCATTTTTATACTGCCAACAGAAACTACCAGCTGTAGCCAATCAAGATCACTAACGAGAAGTGAATAGTCCTCGGCCCTGTCAAGTTAAAAGCCATTGTAGAACCTTCAGCAGCACTTATTGGAGATTTAAGTGGGTCTACATTTATCTTTGATTACAGGAAATCTAGAATAAATTCAAATTTGCACCAATTCTTGTTTCTTAAGAAGAATTCAAAGAAATCTATAAAAGCTCAAAATTATTACGACATTCATGCCCATGATTAAAACGACCAGAGGAGCTGCCCCCTGGTGGACGTTAAAAAGAACGCAGCTTTAAGCCACTTTTACACCAGTTTCATATTTCACATCTTCATCTTTTATAAAATACATGTTTTACACACAATATGAATATGAACTGTTGTGTTTATGGTTTCTTTCTGGGACTATGTACGACTGCAGTGCTGGGTCTGACCTGGAAGAAGTCTGCGATGGTGGCGACATGGCTGGCACAGGCACACTTCCTGGCATCTGCCACATCATCTCCAACCTGAAAGAGAAAGAGAGATGGGGTTGTAAAACAAAAACGAGAGTAAAAAGAACAGCCTGAAGAAGAGTTGGATGAAGAAACTGGTAAAAAAGAAGTAAAAGGATGCTAAATCAACCAATCAGGATACACATGCTAATTTCTTTTGTGCTTTTTGTTACATTTAGTCAAAATCCACTAATTATTTTGTCTTCCAAGTGACCAAACTGCGAAGGGCCTCCCTTTGGTCTCATTAGGGCTTTTGTTTAGCTGTGGTCATGTTCGGTTATTGCAGCAGTTGTATTATAACTGGATGTGATTCAGTAATCACAGCTAATTCATTCCCACACAATACAAACGCAGTGCGCAGCAATTACACAGGAAAACAGCGTCTCAGCTGCATTCACAGCCATTCATCTCTTATCTGTCTGTGAGTGAGCGTCGGATGAAGAAAGAGAGGAGGAGCGCTGCTTGGATGCTTTCGCAGCATTTTTGAAGAGGAGCATTTCGAAGACCTTTTATGCCCATTTTGGGACATTTTTTGGCACCGTTGAGCCTGGTTTGGCCCGGTTAGCCACAGTCTGGTGCTCTTTTGGCTGCTAATGTTGCTCTGTTATATTGTGATGGACTCCAGTGGCTCCTCTCCCAGTCTCATTTAACCACTAAATACCTTTTTGTTTCTCTCTCAGTCTCTATTTGCTGCATTAATGACCATATCTCTTATTTTTTCTTCCATTTACCTCTGGAATTGTGTTATGGGGGAAAAAGCAGCAATTATAGCCAATTTCTGGAGGACGGATTGTTTAAGTCTGCCTCTCGCTGCACTGTGTCATTAAGCTCCAGCTCAGGGCGCCCCTGCTGTTGTCAGGTTCAGAAAAGAAAGCATCCATCACGAGGCTCTTAGACAGATTCAGACTTTGTTTAAATGCTTTCAGCGCACGTCGCTGGAGACTCTCAGTGGGTATAACTAACCTTAGCATCACAAATTATTCATCCCTTCCTGCTACACTTCCTTTTCGTCATGAATTAAACGGCAACTGCTCCGTTAGCATGCGTGGTGCTACGACTCCATTTCCTTCCTCTCTGGTTTGGCCCGCACTTTAACTGGAACTTTTCACTTATTACAGCGTGAGGCAGAAAAGTCCACATCCTGCTTTCATTTTTATTTCAAACATGTGCATTCACAATCGTTGCAAAATATCATTCCATTCTTTTGGTTGAAAAGGAGTAGGCAGAAGTATACACATAATAATCCCTACCCCCTCAAATTTTACCTCTCATTGATTTAATTTTCTTTTAGCCCTAAATTACACAAACAACATATGAAGTAAAAGTAAAGCAAAGACAAAACAAAACAAACAAACAAACAAACCAAATAAACAAGCCCCACCACAATATAGCTACTTTCATATTAAATAAGGACTGAGTGGTAACGTTTGCAGATTCACAAATTATGAGATAAACAAACTAAAACACTATTATGAACAACATTACCGCCCTGTGTTAACCCTGTTTTCTTCATTCAGATAGATATATATATCTCCCTCTATATATATCTATATATATCTATATATCTATCTATATCTATATCTATATCTATATATGTACACACACACACACACACACACACACACACACACACACATATATATATATATATATATATATAGTGAGATCATTAACAAGACTGGCTACGGATACCGACTACGGAACGGAGCAGTTGTCAGCCACTTCCTGTACATGGATGACATCAAGCTGTATGCCAAGAGTGAACGAGACATCGATTCACTGATACACACTACCAGGCTATACAGCAATGACATTGGAATGTCGTTCGGACTGGAGAAGTGTAGTCGGATGGTAACAAAGAGAGAGGGAAGGTAGTCAGAACTGAGGGGATTGAACTACCAGAAGGCAACATTGCAGACATAGAGGACAGTTACAAGTACCTGGGGATCCCCAAGCGAATGGGAACCATGAAGAGGCCGCTAGGAAAGCTGCAACCACCAAGTACCTGCAGAGGGTCAGGCAAGTCCTGAGGAGTCAGCTGAGCGGTAAGAACAAGATCCGGGCCATCAACACCTATGCCCTGCCCGTGATCAGGTACCCTGCTGGGGTAATAGGCTGGCCAAAGGAGGAGATAGAAGCCACTGACATAAAGACAAGAAAGCTCCTTACCATGCATGGAGGGTTTCACCCCAAGTCCAGCACCCTGAGGCTGTACGCTAAGCGGAAGGAAGGGAGCCGGGACTGGTGAGTGTCAGCACCACAGTCCAGGATGAGACAAGAAACATCCACGAATACATCACGAAGATGGCCCCAACTGACAGCGTGCTCAGTGAATACCTCAGGCAGCAGAAACCCAAGAAAGAGGAGGAAGGCGAGGAACCATCATGGAAGGACAGGCCCCTGCATGGTATGTACCACCGGCAGATAGAGGAGGTGGCTGATATCCAGAAATCCTACCAGCGGCTGGACAAAGCTGGACTGAAAGACAGCACAGAGGCACTAATCATGGCAGCACAAGAACAAGCTCTGAGTACAAGATCCATAGAGGCTGGGGTCTATCACACCAGGCAAGACCCCAGGTGCAGGCTGTGTAAAGATGCCCCTGAGACAATCCAGCACATAACAGCAGGGTGCAAGATGCTAGCAGGCAAGGCATACATGGAGCGCCATAACCAAGTGGCCGGCATAGTATACAGGAACATCTGTGCCGAGTATAACCTGGAAGTCCCGAGGTCAAAATGGGAGACGCCCCCAAGGGTGGTGGAGAATGACCGAGCTAAGATCCTGTGGGACTTCCAGATACAGACGGACAAAATGGTGGTGGCTAACCAACCGGACATAGTGGTGGTAGACAAACAGAAGAAGACGGCCGTAAAGTGCGCCGAATGGTTGAACGATGCACAGCGACTCCATCTGCTGCAAGATGATGTTGTAGGTCTTTGGTGCTGGTCTGTGGGTTGACTCTGACTGTTCTCACCATTCTTCGCTTCTGTCTATCTGAGATTTTTCTTGGTCTGCCACTTCGAGCCTTAACTTGAACTGAGCCTGTGGTTTTCCATTTTCTCAGTATGTTCCTAACTGTGGAAACAGACAGCTTAAATCTCTGAGACAGCTTTCTGTATCCTTCCCCTAAACCATGATGGTGAACAGTCTTTGTCTTCAGGTCATTTGAGAGTTGTTTTGAGACCCCATGTTGCTACTCTTCAGAGGAAATTAAAAGAGGAGGGAAACTTACAATTGACCCCCTTAAATACTCTTTCTCATTATTGGATTCACCTGTGTATGTAGGTCAGGGGTCACTGAGCTTACCAAGCCAATTTGAGTTCCAATAATTAGTTCTAAAGGTTTTGGAATCAATAAAATGACAACAGTGCCCAAATTTATGCACCTGCCTGATTTTGTTTAAACAATTATTGCACACTTTCTGTAAATCCAATAAACTTCATTTCACTTCTCAAATATCACTGTGTGTGTCTCCTATATGATATATTTAACTGACATGTTTTATTGTAACAACCAACGATTTATACAGGAAAATAATGACTATTAACAAGGTTGCCCAAACTTTTGCATCTCACTGTAGCACATAAAAGTTCACATAGGACAATGGATAACAACAGTTATTATGATCTCTCTCTTTTTAGAACATTACTTTTTCAGCTAAAATTAAGGAGTAACTAACAGCATATTCATGCTTGTAGAGATGTTACAGCTAGCTGAGCAACATTAGCCAAAGTCCTAGCTTAGCTTGTGTGCTTGCAAACTTTTTGCAGAGGCCACACAGTTTTTTGTTGTTACAGAATAAATAAAAACATTAAGTAAGCTAACATTTACCCTGCAGAAAGATTTTTGTATGTAAAGACTTTTTGCTTTGAAGAAATAAAAACTGTTAAGCTTAACATAACTTCTAATGTGACAATCTGTTAGCTACTTGACTAATTTAGCTAATTTTTGAAGTAACGGAAACTCAGATCAAGTAGTGGAGGTAAAAATACAACATTTCACTGTGAGAAGTAAAGAAGTAGAGAGAGGCTTAAAAATAAAAGACTAAAGTACATCTGACACAGAATATAAAAAGCACACTTTGTTTCACAGACTATCTAAATCATGAATAGAACATTTTCTGCCAAAGTTTCTGGATATTTCATTAAGTGATTTTTGTAATACTCTCTGTCTTTCTCACACATTTTAATGGATCAAGCTCAAATGGAAAAACGTGATGCCTCAGTGACCTCCTGTCCAACCAGTGTTTGATTCAGAATGTGAAGACAGTTGGTGGGCTGGTTGGCCACTGCTAAACAAATCTGGTACATTAATCGAGTTTCTGAACTAACTCTTCTCACAGTTTAAATCTCACTACAATCGCAGCATTTGGTGACGTCAGCGTGTCTACGACTGCTGCTGATGCCGCTCTTCTTCCAGCTGCTGAGGCTGCAGCGACGACGAGTTTTAGATCGCTCTCATCGGCGCGTTCTTGTCAAATAAACGACTGAATTGAAAATGTGCAGCGACCCTCGATGACTCTGATATTCTCATTTATAGCATTGAAGGACATTTCAGAGTGTGGCCCCTCCCATTTCCCCCTCGTCCCAGCGACTCACCCAGTTGATGAGGATGTATCGTGGCAGAGCGGCGGTGGGCTCCTTCAGGCTGCAGAAGCCGTACATCACCCTGCCGCTGTCAAAGGTCAGCGTGATCTCTGCCAGGCCGCCTCCTGCAGCACAGAACGAGAGAGTTCATTATGACTGCAGCACAGTCGCAGCCATGTCTGCTTTTTCAGCTTCTGCTGGCTCGCTCTCCATGGGACACCAGCGTCACCCCTCAGACACCTGAGAATAAAACTTTTAATCTGCACTTCCAGTGCAGGTACAAGTTAGTCAATGTTCAGAGATTATTAAGGTGATTGCTCACATTAAGAATTATATTTTCTGTATTAAAGTGTGCAGAAATTTTTAACTGAGGCCTTTTTGATCTAAATGTGTTTATATTTGTTCTCTTTTCCAGAAACGAATCCACAAATAATCCACTAATCTACGGATTCGTTTCTGAAATAATAACTTAGAGATCATAAGAAACTGTCAGCTTTCCAGAATAAAATGTCAGATAAGTCAGACTCTGTGAAAACCTCCCAGTATAAACTGGAAATACTGAACTGGAGATTTCTGTGTCACAGTAAACCAGAAAATTCACTTTTAAACAGCCTCAAAAGTTTCAAAAGGTTCTTATTGAGTAGAAAATAGTACTTAAGTAACATATCACTATAAAACTTAGCCATTAGGCAGACAGCTACTTTTTGTATTGCAAATTTTCTTAAATTTGACCTTTAAATATGTAAATGAGATATTAGACATGCACTATTTGCATAAATATCCCATAGACAAAGTGCAGCGAAATAACAGCTAATTCTGACTTTTGGACCTTTTCTTTTCTCTCGACTAAAAAAACATGTTATGAAAGCAAAACAGATCAAATTCTCTAAAGTGACGAGTGCATAAAAAACTTTGTTCCTTAAAATTAAATCTCCAACATAATGAAGTTTTCAGTGAAGTGAATCACTCTCTCTGTACTTTTTTGATTAGCATAACAACGTGAACATGATGAACAATCAGTGGAAATAAGCAGATCCTGTCTGGGAACATTCAGGCTTTGTACCCAGAGATGAATAAGACTCATCATCACACAGTTAGGACCATTCAGATTATTGTTAACTTTACATCAGCAAACACAAAACATCTGGAGTTCGAGTCCGCTCAGAGACGTTCACAAAGCTACATGAACTTCTTTAAACTTTCATGTTAAACAGATCACACGTACTGCATAATTCATTTAGGAACAAGATCTTTTTCTTTGGCTTTTTGCCTTCAGGGGTCACCACAGCACATCGTCTGCCTCCTTCTCACTCTACCCAGCATCCTCCTCTGTCACACCTGCATGTCCACTGCATAGTCCCCACATTAAGTGTCCCCACTCTCACCTCCACCCTCCTGCCTCTCTTCTCTCTCGCTGCGTGCTAACATGCCATCCCCCTCTCTGCTTCCTCTCTCTTTGGCCAGCAGCAGCAGCAGCGACAGTTTCTACCAGCACTAATCTGGACCCCGACGGATCCGTGATGGAAATCTCATTCTTGAAGATCCACATGTTTGATTACGAACAAGATGAAACTGCAAAGAATGTGGAGATTTCATCATCTTTGGTAGCATAATTCAAAGATTTAGAGAAATCTCAGCACAAACTAATGGACACTTGTGAACACCACTGTCAGTGAACACAGCTCATCACTACATCCAGCAGTTTTAGTTAAATCTCTACTGTGCAGAGAAAGCAACAGACCGAAGATCCACAGAGGCCACCACCATCTCTCTGGAGATGAACCAGCCTGAGTGGAAATCCGTCCTGTGGTCTGACCAATCAGGACCAGTACAGTATTAGAAACCAGCATCCACAATGATGTAAGAGGAAGCAGCATAGGTTACTATCACAGCAGTGAAGGTCCCATTAATGCTGCATGATATAGTATTTTGAGGCTTTAGAGTTGCCATGGTGCAAACATCCTTTTAATTGAAGGTCTTGCTTATTTCACCGAGAAAATATCAAATTACAATCTCCACATACTCCAATACTTCCACTTCCGCTCCAGAATTTTCATCTATGGAAAACAGGTGGAAAACTGTGAAACTTTGCTCCCATCCAGACAGCACCCTGTCCTGTGGCTTGAACCAATCCGTGACATAGATTAGCCTGCTGGACTGCAGTACTGTCCCAGATCTTTTTCACGCTGCTTCTCGACTTCAAGCTGTTAGTTTGAAGCCTAAAATAAAGGTCCTGTTCTGCAGGTATCAGTGGTTTCTGCAGAGCTGCAGATTCGTCTGTACCACACAGACAAACCCACAAACATGACTGTGGTGTGCAGGCTCGGATCTGAAGAGGCAGACTTTTCTTTTCAGTCGCTGTTGAAATATTCAAACCTCTCAAAGGAAGCGCTGAGAACAAGAAGGAAGCCAAGACCAGCGCTGGCAGATGGAGACGTCCTCTCATAGAAACCAGCAGAGTCTGAACTTTTAAAGTTTCTTTGAGACAGAAACCACAACATATATGTTCACATTTAGGTTACAGCGCCCCTGGAGGCAGGAGGAGGGGATGACCTCGTGTTCCTGCAACCATGACAATAACCCCAGCTATGTGTTTCCTATTTTCTATCATAGCTTCTGTTCAAGCCTTCTGTTAAGGAGGGGCAGCCAATCAGAAAAGAGTTGGCTTGAACGGAGCTAAACCTGCTTGTTTCGGTTTAGGAATTACTTTGAACTGTGAATCATGCAAAGCTATGCTGAACAAATGCAAGAATTAAAACATGGAGCTTCAAAAAAGGGTTAATCTGGGTTAATTTTACTGGTTTTATTCCACAGCTTATAGATTTGTTTAGGTTTTAAGGTTTGCTGGGTAGAAGTGTCTTCAAGCATCATCATCATCATCATCGTCCCTGCAGCATTAGTGATGCAAACACTTCACTTTAGCACTTCTCTTTATACACTGATGATTACATTAGACTCGTAGAGGGTTATTCAGACGAGACGTTTACAGATAAAACTTTATTTTCATGTATGTTTGAGCTCAGCGTGAGAGTGAAACAGAGAGCAGCAGGAGGTTACTGAGTCTCACGTAGTTTATGACTGAAATTCAGATTCATCCTTTAAACCACTGTCAGTTTCTTTAAGTATTTATTAATTTAAATGATTTTTCCTTCTTTACATGTATTTACTTTCTATCAAATTCCCAGTCAGGCAAACTAAGGACAGCCTGTAGTGTTATTTGGTCTTATCTGGGTTAGAGATGGACCGATCCGATATTACGTATCGGTATCGGTCCGATACTGACGTAAATTACTGGATCGGATATCGGTGAGAAATTAAAAATGTAATCCGATACATTAAATATAAAAAAAAAACACCTCACAAAACTTGCGACACGGCGTAACTCGGCTCATAACCGTAGCACGTTGGAGCAGTGTGCATCACCTGATAGAGCGGCTGTGTGTATTTGTAGCCTCGCTACCAAACCAGCATTTCATCTCCGAGGAAGTTATCCCAGAGAGAAGTAAAGCAAGTGTGTAAGTTCATCTCTGAATGTTTGTAAAGCGTTCCCATGTTAAGCTTAACAACCGATATATGGAGCGACTGCCTCTCGCTCTCTCTCCCTCACCTTCCTGCGGCTACTTCAATCGTGAAACTGCTTAATGATCAGCTGATCGCGAGTCCCTCTCTCTTCTTTGTTTTTGGCCCACTTTGCACCAGAAAGAGGAAACCAGCGGCTGAACAACAGCAGCACCTTTAACCTTGATAAGCTGTTGTTAGAATTTATTTAATATTACTTTCTACACCAGGATCCTTTTCACGTAGCTGACGGCTGGTAACTGTGCAGGGGCGGATCTAGCAAAGTGTAGCCAGGGGGCCGATAGGGCATTAACAGGGAAAAGGGGGCACAAAGACATACTTTTCTTTCTTATTCTCATTTAAAATGTCTAGCTTTTAATAAATAATTATCTGAATCTTACACCCAAAGTTTTAATCTGATGTAAAATGTATAGAAGTCCATTACTGTATATAGTAACTGTTAAGTCTAATATACCCTAGTAAGCTATAGTACTTTTTCCTTTGGGAAGGTACCATCTGTGCAGTCTGCAATTCTGTTGAAGAAAGATGTTGAATCTATTTAATTATTCTTGAAAAATAATTTAATTCTGTGCATTTTTTCACCCTGCATCAAATTAAAGTTGATTACATCGATTAAGCATCATGACGTGGAGGGTGGGGGTGGTTCCCTATTTTATTTTGCTGGGAGTTTGCAACCCTATTAGTTAGGTTGCTTAATATTTCTGCTAAGTACTCTTTAAAATACCAGAATAGGGAGGATGGAGTAGGTTTAAGTTTATTAGATTGATCAGTGTTGCTGAACTATAAAATATTTTGGGTGCAGTGTATTTTTTACATACAGGTATAACAGAATAGCTTTAGTGTTGGTGTTTATTTAAACTTGAGTATGAACTTATACAAAATGCAGCAAGATATTAAAAAAACAGTTTTATTGATTAAAAAACGCACTATATCGGATTCATATCGGTATCGGCAGATATCCAAATTTATGATATCGGTATCGGTATCGGACATAAAAAAGTGGTATCGTGCCATCTCTAATCTGGGTCCTTAGCTGTGCTTTAAGCAGACGTTTAGCTACACTTAAAAGATCCGTTTTTATTACTTAACTGTATCCTACTCTCTGCTGTGGGGTGAATGTGTAAAACAACAACAACCCAACGGCCCGCATATGTGAACGTTTTCCTCTTCACTTTGTGCACAGGGACACACATCAGTGGGTTTTTCGGTTTATTTAACTGAGAATAAAGAAGAGTTTTCGTGCCCAAGAATATGAAAAAATTAAAATGAGATAAAATGCCGAGTACTTCACAAACTGCTGAGTCTGTGTTGCCAAAGTAAACATGCACACACAGATCAGAGCCATCTCTGAATGGATGCGTGCGACCCGAGCCAGATTTGGACTTTCACTCTGCTTCTGATGTTTAACATTAACCACCGTGCGCACATTTGCTAAATCCTGGCTAACAAACGACACACAACACATACAGTGAGAGCGAGCATCGAATAAGGAGGGGTGCCATTATTCTGTAATGATCCTGCAGCGCATCATTAGCAGAAATGATAATGAATCTCTCTGATGGCTCGGTAACAATCAGGAGACAAAGAGCATGATTGTTTTTACCCCCAAAGCTTCAGCAGACGCTGCTCATCGTGATTTACAGCCGCCGGTCTGCAGAAGCAAATTAGAGCCAATCTGAACGCTCGCCTTTTTCATTAAAAACACAGAAATGATGTCAGCGACGGGACGGGAGTCAGCGCAGCAGAGACTTACCTCCGGACGCCGCCAGCTTCAGGTCGTTGCTTTCATCCTCGTATGTGTACAAGGCCCTGTTAGAAACACAGACAGAGTGCTAATTAGACACAAGTAACGAGGTACAAATACTTTGTTACTCCACTTAAGACAATGTTCAGGTAACTGTACTTTACTCGAGTATTTATTTTTGCTTTTCTTGCCGTTCATGCTCGGTGAAGTTTCTCCAGGAGAACAGAGAAGAAAAACCCACATTTGGGAGCAAGAAGCACAGTTTGAGTCCTGCCTTTCTGTTCTTTGTGCAACGTTAAGCTCGAGTTTTTCCATATGTTCTTTGCTTAAGTCTGAAACCCAGAAACTTCTCGGCTCAACAAACTCAAACTCTTTGTTTGGGTTTGTAAAAAAATGAAACCTCAGCGTCCGGTCTCAGCTCTGTTTACTGCTTGCTGCACGCAGACACTCGCGCTGCTTTCAGCCTGTTATTAGGGAGCAACACTTTCTTTACAAGACAACTCACAGCACAAACCTCCAGCCACTGCATGAACCAGAGAGTGCTCAGAAGTGCCTTCTCTACTTAAAAACTCCCATCAGCCTTCTCTGTGGCGACTCCTGTCAGACAGGCCCCACCCCCCGAAACAGTTTTGCAGCAGATAACAGACGAGCTGCTGCACGACGAGGGAGGTTCACAGGCCAGCGGCTCCAGCCTCAGCACAGCTTCAAAGGCCGTCCTGATTATTTGGTTTGACTGAAGGAGGAACCGCCCTTTGAAGAACTGAGATAATGCATCTTCTGACTGTCTGCTTCTAAAACTGCGCTTTCCTCAAATACACGCCGACACACACAGAAGCTACAGAGACACGAACATGTACTGAGCACTCCCCGAATTATGAAAAACAAATTAAACTGGTGCCTCCTCACAGCCACCTCTGACCTCTCCGCCGAGGCTGAATGAAGGTGACAGAGATTACAGCTTAGCCTGCATCTCCAGATTGAAAGTCCTGCTGTAACCCTGCAGCGAAGCAAATAAAATAAAACCCAGTAATCTGCACAAAAGGTCAGAAAGAACCAACTGCATAAAACACAGCCACGCTGCTGTTTCCACAAGGCTGCGATTTGTTTAAATTTATATTTGAGCAGAGCGCCACAGCAGTGCTAGTGGCGCTCTGCTCAAATATATAAAATAAAAAGGAAACAGACCTGCAGACATTAGGACCTGTTTCAGTGGGCGGAGCTCATACTCTAATGAGGCGAGTCCGAAGAATCGCAGTGAGCCAAACACTCAGGCTCCTGAGTTTTTTTCTTACTCTTCTCTCTGCGTGACGTCACAGAGGGGTTAATGTTCCCAATGTGGCCATATTGTACACAGAAGCCCCGCCTACCTGCTGTTCAGACTGTTTATGACGGGCAGCCAATCAGAAGAAAGTCACTTTAAAGATGGGGGAGGACTCAAAACAGCTTGTTTGGACAGAGGATGAATTGAAGGGCTGAGTGTCAGATAAAGAAGGATTATTTTGAACTGTGAATCATGCTAAGCTGCTGTGTTATATGCCCGACCACTTCCAGCTAACCTGTGCATGAGGCAAAGAAACTGGGAACCAGCAGGAAGCGGTAGAAACAGATTATTGAAGGATATGAGATGCTGGGATTATAAACCAGACAGCAACACACGGGATTACTACAGATCTTGTCTTATTTTACCAGGTTTCCTTAATCAAAAATAATAGCAACATATGATGCAGATTAAATAGTTTGTGTTTTAATTTTCCTCAGGATTAAAAACCTGATCTCGTCAGTTTGCGAGCTGCACTCACCTGCCTGAATGTGAGATACTTTTAGTTAGATTGGTGGATTTGCCTTGGTGTGTGTTCTGTTAAAGTGTGTGTGGATGTTTGGGATTACCATGTGGGCTCAGTCCACATGACATCATGCTGTTTCAGCCCAAAGCTTTAGTCTGGCCAGCGTCTGACTTCCTGCTGACCTCAGCTCGCCGCCCGCCATCCTGTCTGTTTCTGCAGAGTCACTCTCTGCTTCCTGTTTCTCTCTCTGTTTATGCATCACCAGATCTCCTCTCCTCGCTGCTACATTTTCACTTTCCTCACAGATTAACAGATTACAGCTCCTGTCAGCAGATCTTCCAGCTGTAAGACTGCTTCTTTAAACTCGTGCCAGTCGAGCCTGACCTCGTAGGACTCCAGATTTATGTTGGAAGTTCAGTTTTTCCATCCATTACAGGGCCAGCTCTGCCGATACCAATACCGATACTTTTACCCTATAAGGGCAGCTACTTAGGGGAGAGATTTATAAGATGAGTCATCATCAGTTTGCCAAATTCTGGACACTAAATCACTGGTTTTTACTTTCCACAATAATCATTTAACCCAATAAAACACATCATTCTGCTTTTCATGGATTTTGAAACTGAGCCCGTCTCTGAAGTTTTTGGGTCAGCTTTGTTTAAATGTGCTGTAGGCTTTAAATAGACGTGACAGTCAACACAGGAAGGTGTGAGTTACATTTTTTCATGTCTAAAGAAAAAAATATTCTACACAATTCAGACGGCTACATATTAAACAGAAACAAAGTATCGGTCCTATGACGCCAGTATAAATCTAATACCAGCAGTGGTATTAATACTAATATCGATACTGGGATCGATCCAACCCCAGTGCCTGCTCAGTTCATGATTATACATTCAAGTAAAACCTGCAGTTCCTCTAACGTCCACTGGAGGCACTTTACAGCATCAATAAACATGTTTATTGCGTGTTGTGATGCAACCATCAGTCGGTCGAGAGGGGAAAATGTGTTTCGCTAATTATGAATGACTGCAGACTCTGATGTGTTAATGTGGCGCTCTCTCGCTGTAAACTGAGGAGTAAAGTCAGCATCTCTGCACTGATTCAGCTCTAGGCGACGTAGCCGGCTGATATTAATTGACTCCGACACTAATTTGTTCCTCCACTTGTGCCGTTTGATGCTGCTGGGGTTAACATTTTTATTTTCTCAGAACTCCCGGGCTGTGTATGGCCTGGATACTCAGGTCTGAACCAGGAAATCCAGATGAAAAACAGATGGCTGGTGTAAGAACACAGTCTGATACTACAGTTACTACTACTACAGCTTCCTGTATACGACAGGTACAGCAGTATCAGCATCAGAGAGAATTCCTGGAGGCAGAAACAAACACAGCGAGGCCAGAAAATAAAGCGATAACAGATAATGAAGACAACAATATGGAGAAAGTAGAGGAGGAGGCTTTTAAGATGGAGAGAAAGCGATGAAGAGTGTGTTTATGTCGCTCATTCAAGGCCTCTATAAATAATTCCCTTTAAAGCAGACAGCTGTTTATTATTCATATAAGCCCTCGTGACCTAGAAACAGCTCCGCATGTGTTTGTGTGTGAGCGGTTTATCACACACGAGGACGGGAGAAGAAAAGAGAAGATGTTTGATGAAGAGGCAGCAGGGAATGAATGATGAGACGACTGATGAAGCTCATCAAGTAATCACATTCGGTCCAGAACATCAGTTTTCTCTGCGTGTCCAATCAGGAGAAAGCTCTCATCTCATCATGGAAATTTCAATGCACAGGGAAGGAAGAGTGTGAAGGACAAACAGACCTTTCATAGCCTGAAACCAACCAGCGTCCCGGCTTCATCACAAGCTAATGACAGCAAAGCCGGTGCGTTACTTTTTAAGCCTAATTTCCGAGCTCTCAGTTGTTTGTTAAACTGGAACTGAAAATAGACTTCCCTCTCAGAGTGTCAGAGCAGCCTCACCAACCCCGGCTTCACAATCCAAGATGGCGGCAGTGCACGTAAACATTAGCAGAACCCGAGCTGCCACTGTTGTGTATTTGTGGCTGAATGAGACATACGCAGAGTGTGGGTCAGGGTGTTTCCCTGAACGTGCTGCAGCAGCGGTTTTTACTGATAAACAAAAAAACAAACCCCTCACCAGCATTGCTAGCAATCCAGCGATAGCTTGCTAGCAATGCACAAATGGTTGCCTGTCGCTAAGGAGCAAAATAAATCCTGCTTTTCCGACTTTACTAGTGGAGACACTCAACTTAGGATTGCCGTCACTCCAAGCTCTGAAGTCTGGCTTCCAAGAAAAATAGAACGTAGCATTTGAACCCGGCTAACTGCTGCTCTGGGTATCAAGCAAACATTAGCTAACATGCCAGAATAAATCCAGCTTTATCTGATGCAGCCCATCTGGCCAAATGGGAATTAGCTGTCAGGGAAAACTCCCGTCATTTGGCAGGACTTGGACTTCTGGAGGGATTTTTTGGTTTGAGGATGAACTCTTTAAACTGTTTATCAGAAAGGTCACGTAAAGAACAGAATTTTTTAAAATAGCCATCATTTTCCAAGATGGTATTATATCCACCACAGTAAACAGCTCTTTTACCACATGATTTCAACCACTGCATCCAACAGGGAAGCCAGATTTAAGACCTAAGAAGGACTTCAGGGCTTTTTTGTCTTATTTTTAACAGAAAATCTTCCAGGAATAAAAGTAGGAGATGGTTCTTAAAATCACCTTATAAATGGTTAATGACTAAGATCATTTAAAAAGAGTAAATATGTTTGACCTTATCACGAATATGTTTTTCTTGCCAGCCTCATTAGCTGGCGACCATCTTTAATTCATAAATGATTAATGTAATCAGAGTACATTCGCCAGGTGTTGGCAGTAGTTTCTACTTGTGAAAGATTTTCCTAAAATAACTGAATATATAGATATATAACATATTTTATACATGGCAAACAGTATATATTATATGATATAGAGCATATATGGTGCACAGGATACATGTCCATGTCCTAGGCTGACATATATGAGATGTTATACTGCAAACATGAGGCCCAGGCTGATCACGGTCTTTCACTGAAGAGCCACGGCTGTCATTAACAACAGTGGGGTTATGCAGCGCTCCGTTAACACATTTAAAACAGGAAGAAGCTTCAGAGGAGACGCCGTCTCCATCCGATTAGCACAGATGCTCACATGAAGCTAAAACCCTGACGATATGTGGGGGAAGATAAATGGTCAGGATCAGGGAGGAGGTGCAGTACAGGTGTGTGACATGGTGCTGTAAACACAGGGTGATGTGACAGCGCACCTTTGTTTGTTTCAAAGGTAAAAAAAAAAAAAAGGAAGAGAGCACGAAGCTCTGAGAGGACGTCGCTGTTTCCATTATTCTGTCCAGCAGCTCGGGGTTGCCAAGGCAAATCTCTCTCTCTCACACACACACACACACACACACACACACACACACACACACACACACACACACACACACACACACACACACACACACACACACACCCCCACACACACACACACACACACACACACACACCCCCAGTGTGAGTATCACCATGGCAACCAGGCAGCATCCCCCATCATTATGTGAGTAACAGCAGTTAGTGACCTGAGGGGGGCATCGATGTAAAGACAGCGGCGGCAGGAAGGAAGGAGGGGGGTGAAGGAGAGCTGAAGGGCAAAACACACAGACACACACACACACACGCACGCACACACGCACGCACGCACGCACGCACGCACACACACACACACACGCACACACCCCCCGCAGGTGTAGAGTCAGTGTGTGTGTTTGTGTGACGACTTCAGAAGAAGACTCTCCTCCCTACAGAGAGCCGCGGCTGCACGACTATCACCGATATCCTGATCAATCCTGAGGTCACATGATTATTTTTCACTCATTTCAGTGACAGGTACGTTTCCACGGCACTGTGATGCAAACATTATGCTGCTTTCACCTTCACTTCCCATTAATTAACCTCTGCAGACACTAAAGGTCTTCGCTCTGCGACCTGTAAGTGCATCGCTGTGAGTTTTGTCTCGCCCTTTTGTGCTGATACGATGAGTGAAAGACTTTAGACTTTGCTTCAAAGCACCGCGTTCGACAGCTGTGAGCCGTCTGTGACGTCTGCTTCTAAAACCAATAACAGTGTGAGGGAAAAACACCTTTTGTCCATCATGGTGACTGTTTTCCTGAAGTTGTTGTTGCTTGTTGTGTTTACCGGTCATGTATTTTTTGATGTCAGAGCCTCTGTGTGAGCTGGACGGATACCCGCAGGCTCACTTTCATGCTCATGTTTTTCTTTATCCTCCACTTTGTGGTGTGTTTGAATAGCTAACTTTGATTTTTGCTGTATTTTAATGTGGTGTTAATCATCCAGGCTCCATACAGGAAACTTCAGGGGGCATCTGTGATTGGCTCGCTGGGTGCATCATCAGCAGCTGATTTAAGGAGCACTTGATTTGGTTTTGATTTGTGTTCTTTTGACACAACTTCAATATCGACTCTTCATCTTCAATGCAAGTCAAAGTTTGTGAAGGTACTTTCTATTCAAATGTAAAGACAGAGAAAACCTCAACAGTCAGACCCCCTATGAGTAAGCACTTTGGTGACAGTGGGAAGGAAAAACTCAGTTTTAACAGGAAGAAACCATCAGCAGAACCAGCCTCACGGAGGGGCGGGGCCATCTACCACGACTGGTTGGGGGTGAGGGGAGGGAGACAACACACTTATTCATGTGAAGCCAAAATTGTGATGATATTAAAATTAAAATCACCGGCAGTAAGTCGGACTCATTCCCGGTGGGTGTTGGACGCTGCTCTTTGTCATCGACTCTGTTCATAGTTCTTATGGAACGAGAATAAGCACCTCCAAGTCTGAGACTGTGGCTGTCAGCCCGAAATGGGTGGAGCGTGAGACTAACAGACGGATTGCAGATATGAGCGGCGCAATGAGCTTTGTCTGAAGGGTGGCTGACCTCTCCCTTAGAAATAGGATCAGCAGTAGAGCGGCTCCTCTTCCACATCGAAAGGAGCCAGTTAAGGTGGCTTGGGCACCTGGCTAGGATACCTCCTGGATGCTGTCTTGGTGAGGTATTCGGGCATGTCCTACCAGGAGGAGGCCCCAGGGCAGACTCTATATCTGTCGACTGGCCTGGAAACCTCCTGATGAGCTGTAGGAGCGGTGGGGTGAGGAACATCTGGGCTTCTCTGCTCAGATTGTTGCCCCGGTGACCTGAACCCAGATAAGTTGCTGAAAATGGAAGATGAATGTAGCTACAGCAACCTCACATTTATGCCAACCCCATCTTGGCCGCATGGAACTAATGTGACCAGAAGGGGCGGGTCTACCTATGAAAATACTTTGTGATATGTGATAGGTAAGACGTTAGCCAATGAGTGATTGGAAATTACCACAGCTAATCCTGTGTGAAACGTGGAACGATGAAGATTTACAAAGTATTTATTTTTTAATTCAGTTTGACCCAAAACAAATGATTCAGTCCACGAAGTCAGGATCCAGACAGAAAGCCGTTTCCTCAGAGATGTCTACAGTTTATTTGCAATCGCAGCTATCGCCCCCTGGTGGCCTGCAAGTAGAATGCAGGTTTTTAAGCACCAGACTGGTTTTATTACTGCGACCTGGAAGCTACATCTATGTTTTTTTTTTACTATGATTGTGGAAACACTGTGACATCCAAGCATGTTACTCAGCGCTGCTGGCAGAGAAAGCCTGGATTTGTTTTTTATTGTGATGCATGCTGATGTGTCAGAGTCACATTTGTATCATCTTATCAGCACCATTAAATAGCTGAATGTCATTAAACATAACACTAAACAACTCGTGTTAAATGAGTAACCACCGGAGTAGTGAGTCGAATTTCACAAAAACAATTAGCCAAAAGCAAAAAGAGGAGGCGTTTGCAGAGCAACACGATGAGCGAGAGCCTCAAAACGCGAAGAAGCTGTCATTTAACAACATTAGATACCAAAAATATCTCAGCAAATTCTCCTCCACAATCAATTCCCAGTGAAAGCCGTCCAGAGCGAGCACAGAGCAGGGCCATAAAACTGCCACAGACAGTTAACACTTCAATCCTCTGAAAGAATCCAGCCGGGCGGTGAGAAAGCAAAGGGATCGTGTACTCTCAGACTTCCTGGACTTCATGATCAGCGGACGTCAGAGTGCTCTGTGCTGCTCGGAGATGAAAAACACCAGAGAGGAACCGATGGTTATACATGGCAACAGTCTGAGCAATGTCCAAATCCAATAAAAGTGTGAGTCCATATGTCAGGATTAACAGTTTTCAGCTTTGTTTCCTCTATTATATAACAACATAAAAACAAAAGTAAAGTGGGTAACGTGTTTTCCCTCTATGGGGGACGGTGGGCTTGTATAGAGCGTGTTACCTGCAGCAGGTGGCAGTCAGCCGTGTCCTCAGGTAGAGGACAAAGACTCAGTATCATTGGATCTTCCTGACAGAGATATGAAGCCACCACCCTGCACCAGACTCCATTGAAAAAAGCAGTAATTTTACCTCTTAAAACACAGGTGTGGTTAGCTTTTGTGTTACCGAGGTGTTGACAAGAGAAAGTGTTTTTTTTCTGAATGTGTGTTTGTGGAGAGAGGGGCGGGGCTTCGGTGGGAGGAAGAGGGCGGGGCTTCAGAGGGAGAATGAGGGTGGGGCTGAGTGAGATTGCAATGAGAGAAAACCTTCATCATTGTTAGTATTATTATTGCATGAGTAGCGTGTATGGAGTGGGGGCGGGGCTTCAATGGGGACGGGGCGGGGCTTAAATGGATAAACATCAATCAGCCCAAACAGAGCTGAGAGCAGTGTTCAAAGACACTGTGTGGGTTCTTCTCTTCTTTGGCTGTACAAAGAAGAATTTTTGTACAGAAGTAAGAACAAAGTTAGTCTGATGGTAAACAGTAACTAGAAACAAATAAATTCAGAGAGTAGAAACACACTCTTCTGACACTAACATGACAGCGTTTCCTTGTTTTTGTCTGATTACAGAAGAGAAGCTTTGTTCCACAACAAGAATCTGATATTTATACGTGAGGTTTGAGAGTCATGGATTCCTGTGGGAGTTTTTTAATGGGCACGGGGAGAGAAAAATATGTGTGGTGAGAGGAGAAGAAGACAGAACAGAGAGACTTTAAATACTGACGACGAGCCGTAAAGACAGAAGCAGGCAGACGGAGAGGACTGTGGCGGGTGATTAAGTATGCTGGCGAGGGCTGTTATTCCTGTGGTCGGACAGCGCAGCGTGATTTATTGAGCATGAACCCTACATGGTGACTCAATATGAAAAAAATGAGGCAGACAGACACGAGGACAGAGAATTATGGGTAATGTTTCAGAGGGAATGAAGGAGGGCATTAGGAAGCAGCCGTGACTCGCGTATCTGTCGGTCTGGGAACGCCGAGATCTGCATGCTGACCCGATGAGTAAGACGAAGGCGAGGTGGGAAAACGAGGTGTAGGTCCGGCACCACCACGAGACTCTTTACATCCGGCTAAACGCACGGAACAAACGCCGCAGCGGCTCCAAGCTCACTCGGCCTTTAACTGTTCTGGGTTTGTGCAGATTGTGACTCCATTTGTCATGAATCCAGTGGTGTAGGTGTGTTAGCTCACAAATGCCCTCTCTCAGAAGCTAAACGCTGCTCGTAGCTCTGAAGCGCTCCCATTTCAGAGAAAAACTGCCCACACACTGACACAAAAACCTAAAAGCAGCAAAAGGAAGCTGTTTATTTCATGAGCGAAGGATGGCATGAAGTGAAAAAGGGGCTGTTTAGACAGACATTAGCCTAGCAGCAATGAATAAAGAGCAGGAGGGGTGGGAGGTGAGATAAAACAGCGGTTTTCCTCTAAAAATAGTCTATATCCACCTGACACCATCTTTTAATGCTGATTTCAAGAACGCTAACGATAGACTGTATATAAAAGACAGACGCTGTCCACGTGATTGGTCAGTGAAGTCCAGTTTTTAAGTTTCAAACTTTGAAACCAGCCGTGATGAGCGAGGCGTGGATACTCAGTTACAAGACTCCAAAACAGGGTCACCATTTACAACCTGAACATCACGCTCGATTAGACGGTGCTCCCGGGTCGGCTGACATAAATAATCTACCCCAGGGTCTCCTCCTAGGTGGGCATGCCCACAAAAGCCTCCATCCATCCTAACAGGACGTCTGAACCACGTCAGCCGGCTCCTCTCAACACGAAGGAGCAGATCGCCCCGACTCTTAGGCTGAGCCGGCGTCCGTGCAGGAGGAAAAAAAAAAGTCTCTATACAACATAACATACATTTGAGTCATGTGATCACACACAGGAAACCCAGAACAGCGGCGAGAACATGAACAAGGAGAAAAGAAGGAAAATGGAGAAAAATGGCAGCTCGAACATGAGTCTGCATCTGTCTGCACTTCAATTAAATTATAATGAGGAAAAGATGGATTCCCTGGTAATGGCTCCCCCGGAGGAAAGCATAATTGCAGTGTGTGTGTGTGTGTGTGTGTGTGTGTGTGTGAGTGTGTGTGAGAGTGTGAGAGTGTGTGTGTGGTGGGACAGAATAATTGTCACATTGCGGTTATTTACAGCTTTGAGGTGAAGAAAAGAAAAACAGAAAGATAAAAAGTCTTTATGTATGACGTTACATCAAATATCAAAGTAAATACAGCGGTAGGGCTGCCACGATTAGTCAACTAGTCACGATTACGTCGACTATCAAAATCGTCGACGACTGATTTAATAGTCGACGCGTCGTTTGAAGCTTTGTATGATCCCAAAAGACGCAGGAATAAGTAGTAGGATTTAAGAGTGTAATAACGGACTGAAACAGAAGATGGCAGCACTGCATGTACAAGGATGCCAGCTGCCGTTACACTCCGAAGAAGAAGAAGCAGCAGTGTCCCAGAATTCATAGCGCGGCCCTGCTCAGTTTTCAACAATGGCGGCAGCTAGTTAGTTTTAATATTACTCTTATTAATCTTTCTGGGTCACAAAATAAACGTTTAACATATTTTCAGGCGAGAATGTAGCTGTGTAAACCTCAAATATCTGCTCAGTTTATCAAGACACTGCATATTTTCAAAAGCGCTCCGACGTTTTCGGAGACGTCTGTTACCCACTAGCTCGATAGCTAGCCGGGGCAAGGCTCACTAGAGCCCGTGAGAACACCGGACTCCCGGCAAATCGTTTTCAAACCCACCACTGTCTTTCGCTACTCAGGTTAAACATATATAAGTCAGTTAGATAACTTAAAAATGTTATTGTTTGGCCTTTTTTTTTGAGTATTTTATTTGTTCCTGAGTAAATCGGTTTGGCTGAGATTAAAGTTATAGTTTATACACGACTGAATAAACGTCAAGCAGACAACTGATTATCAGAAGTGTGAGATGTTCGAGAATATACTCCGGTGTCCCGTTATATTTTAGATAGCAAGGAGTTTATTAAACTTTACCGAAACAATCTGTAAATCTCATTAAATTTAATAAACTATCATCTTGTCTTTATTTTTAGTTAGCACATACCCTAAACACTTAAAACTGTAAGCTAATGTTATATAAGAGCAGATGCTGCTGGTGCAATAAGCTGTACGTTTTACGTCCAATGGATGCATGATCCGATTAGTCGACTAATCGCAAAAATAATCGGTGACTAGTCGACTATCAAATTAATCGTTTGTGGCAGCCCTATACAGCGGGACCTTTTAGGCTACATTCACACTGCAGGTCTTAATGCTCAATTCCGATTTTTTGATCAAATCCGATTTTTTTGTCTGCTTGTTCACACTACAAATAAAATGCGACAGCAAACGCGCTCAAAGCGGCCCGCATGCGCAAAAGAAGACGTCACACACAACGCACTCTGTTTAGACCCAGAGCAAACAATATTGTTTGACTGATGGCCCTTAATATAAAGACTTCGGACTTTACGTTTCCCAATTTTTGCTTTAAGTTATTTTGTTATTTACATAATAATGTAAATAACCTAATAATGATCCTTATTGCTGTTTTAGAGGAGCGGTGCTTCAAGGATAATCTGCAGATTTCTGTCAGAATCTGCAGATTATACAGTACAAATAAAATGTTCACGTTGTCTTCCCAACAGTTTCACTAACATCTACACTGGATGGCCAGGAAGCGTTCGCGATGTCTTCTCCGGCGCTGATAATTGGCGTCTGTCTTGTGTCAGTGGACGTAAAAAGAGCGGATTTAATGCGACATGACCGTTCAAACAGCAGTCGCTTTCTAAAACATCGGATACGTGTCGGATTCAGTACCACTTACTTAAAGTGACCCAGATCGGATTTGAAAATATCGGATTTGTGCCGTTCACACTGTCATACCATGATCGGATATGGGTCGCATAGGGTCACAAAAATCGGATTTGATGCGCTTTCGCCTGCAGTGTGAACGTAGCCTTATCCTGTTTCAGGGTTTAAAACAGAGTTTTAGCCTCAATCTTAGCTGATATTTGACTTCCTCTACATAAATGTCACTTTAATTTTGTCCTTACTGAAGTCCAGACACACAGAAATGAAATACTGTCTTTCAGGCAGGAGGATACGGAGGGCGAACACTGCCAAAATTATATGATTTACAAAAAGTACGTGTAAACAAATGAATTTCACATTTGTTCACAACCTTTCACATTTCTTTATTTACTTCTTATTCATTTAATAACTCATAGCTTGAAGACTCAGACATATAAAAATAGAACAAGTGGTCATATTTTAGGTAATTTGGGGCATGTAAAATTTAAATAGTACAGAATTTAAAAAATAAGTTACTGGAAAATAACGTTACAGGTATTACAGATGTAGCTACAGTGATGTAACCGATTGGGTCTATGTCTGTGAAGGTTCTCAGTCATCCAGGTCATCATAGTCTAAGGAGCTTGGAAAGAAAAGCGTCTGGACTTCTGTAAGTTGCTTGAAGATGCTTCACCTCTCATCCGAGAAGCTTCTTCAGTTCTAGGGTCAAATGGTGGAGAGTCCCAGATTAAAAACCTCTCTTGGTTTTTATTACAGCTGCTCATTTAAAGCTCAGCTTTTAAAACTTTAAGATGTAACTACAGCCCAGCCCACGCAGCAGTATATTAATGACTAACCTCGTATTGTGGATGGATTATCTCAGTTGTTCTCCTGACTGAAGTTTGGTCCGTTTACAGCATCCTGCCATGCGATTGCATTTGTCCCTAACCATCGGGAACCCTCACGTTAACTTTTATCGAGTGGAAAAAAGTTAGCATTCATCCTCCAGCTTCACTGTGTTTATGCTATGCTAACATAGCTGTGTCGCTAGCGATCACGTAGCACATCATTATATACCAGCTAGCCCAACTTCAGTAACCGTACAAACGTCACTGCTGTTTAGTTTTCTGTCTTCATTTATGTTGGAAGTGATAGCAGAGCTGTACGTTTGAATGTTTCAGAAATCTCTCAGTCAGAACATGCTATATCATGTTTAGGTAACTAGCGAGCTAACTTCCTGCTAACTTTGAACTGTGTTAAACTTCAAAAATTCTGTTTTCAGGGATGCCTGGATGTTAAACCTAATTGTTACACCTGGTGGAGCAGCCACACTGATCATTTAAAGACGAAATGTTATGGAGGAGGAAACTATCCTTGGAGATAAAAACTGGATTTTGTATCAGGCTGTAAACGGGTTTATTTCTGTTGTAAAGTTTGACATTTTAACAGATTATGGGGAGTGACTCACTGCTGGAGCCTCTAGTGGATGTGAGAGGAATTGCAGGTTTTGGCTTCATCATTAAATCCACACAGAAGCAAATTTGGAAACTGAAACAGCAAATAATGTCAGATTTGAAATATCTAGATTTTTAAAAATGATTATTTTGCTGCATTCCATGGTTATCGATGAATTTATTCAGTCGTGTATTTGTTTATTTCCCCTACAAAATGACACGAGGTCTAAATACCATCAGAATGGTGGATGTGACCAGACAAACGTGCCTCACACGCTGGAATCCATTCAAACACACTTTTACATTCCTTCTCTTCCTTCCCACACAGAGAGAGACAGATCATTTCTGCTCTCGGAAAGGTCACTGAGCGGCCATATCTCGCACAGAATCAGCGTTAACACGATGACACACATGCTTTTAACCAGCAACAGAAAGAAAGCAGCAACCTATTCTGAAAGCAGATGTGACCCAAATGCTGGAACGGCTTCCTGAATAAAAATATTTCACATTATCTGAGAGAATGGTGTTCATTCCTGCAGCGCAGCAGCTATTGTCCTCATGTGTGCTCATGCTAGAAAACAGAAGCCTTAGCCTGACACTACAAAAGTGAATCCAAATGCCTGCGCCGCGGGTCTTTATCCCGACATCTATATCTCCACATCTGTTCCTGATGTGTCCCACCACACTTCCAGTACACATCCTACATGTTCCTGGCCAATAATGGATTCACCACATGGAAAATCATTTCCCCGAACCAGTAACTGCCGAGGCACTGAAATCACTGAGGGAACATTTTCCATCAATGTGCAAGAATTTGGTGAGCAAACCGGCCGGCTTACCGCTCGCCTCTCCGTCTGTCTCCGTGTTTGGCAGAGCGCTCTTTGTAATCGGGAAAAGGCTGACTTGCATTTAATTTTCAGGAGAAATTTGGTTTACATCAGCATTTCTTCTAAATCATTTCAATGATGTGAAACAACCTATCCTAAAAATCTGGGACAGCATAGACGACTCATCAAACAAACGAGAATTTCTGTAAATAATAACCTGGACTTGGAGCCTGGAAAGGATTGGACAACAAAACAAAAGCTTCAGGTTCTAAGAAGAAAGAAAAAACACGAGCTTGTGCTTCCTACAGAGGATGTTCGGTTAAGTGATTGAGGAATCAGAGAAAATGTTTACAGGCCTCGAACCCTAAAAACAGAAATGAAACCAGCACAAATAAAACACAGAAGTTAGACGTGACCGTTACAAGAGGAAATTAATTTTAGTCCCCAAACAATCGTTTTCATTTCTCATTTGGGCCTCAGGCTGAGAATGGGCATCCATAATGTGATCCTATTTTACCAAAAGTAGGGAAATAAGTTAAGAGGAATGTGGAGCGTTACAAAGACACATCAACAGAGAAGCTGGAAGCTGAATCCGGGTTGCCTCCGAGGATTTCCTGAACCTGAACCCAAACCCGACTTCTGCCCGGTCAACATTAAGAAATACTGAACAAAATCCAGCCAGTGTCACAGTGTGGCTCGCTTCTCGAGCTCGACTGATATACGACTGTTTACCAACGTGCTGAAATACGTCGGCTGATATCTGTTTTCTCTCAGACGAATCACAGCTTTTACTAATATTTCACTTGTGCACTGATTTACTTGTTGATGCTCTTTCCAACTCTGGGTAACGGTTGGCATTCCAAACACATATTGCCAACGAGGAAGTTGCAGAGTGCCCTCTGGTGGATAAACTATGCAACACCAACATTCGTAACATGGTTGAATTTCTTTGTTATTTCTTTCAGTTTTCATTTACCAGCCGTCATCAATGCCGATACCAACAGATCAGCAAACAGATAATATTGCCGATAATATCGTCCCACCAATAAACTTGTCGGTCTGTGTTTGTTATTTAAGAGGTCTTCTTTTAAGCTGCCTAATCTAAAAACAGTTTCCTATACGCTTCTGAGGTTTGCAGACGAGGTTAGTCTCATACAGTCTTCAATGAGGGAAGCTGACTATGTTTCCAATGTCGTCTTAGTGCTATTTATGCTACTACTGAGTGCAATTGTTCTAATATTACATTAAACAGCTATCAGCTAACAGGTAAACGATAAGCTAACAGCTAATTTATGTTAAAAGTATTTTGTATTGAGCCTTCTGTATATTTCAGCTGAGAAAGTTGCACAACACTTTCAAAACTGTATCAGATTTTGGCTTTTAGACCAAAGAATTAAAGGGGAGTAACACTGTTAAATGTCATGTCAGTGATTTTCAACCATGTGAATAAGTTCCTGAGCCTTCAGGTTGACTTTCTAATCCAGGAATTTGGGGAAAGCAGAAAGTGGGATCAACTTTTACAGCATTTCCATCCGGCCCTTCTGTTTCCATCTGACTCACATAATGATGCAGTGATGCTGCTATTTGACAATGACAACAATTCCAAGTACAGCAGCAGTTTTTACCCCGTCCCTCCAAAACAGACCCTACAGTGATCCTAAACACCTCCTCTGAGTTCCTGAGTAATAACATCATCAACTTTTCTGTGGGTGAAACTACATTATTTACACATAATTTAATAATATATATTAAAAAAAAACATGAAATATAAACTAGAGTGGAAACTACAGTTCTATTCAGCGGGGCACTAAAAAGGTTAACGCCCCGAATGGTTAGTCAACATCACGGGTTACAAACTACTGTGGCAGCCACGTCTCAGCACATTTCCTTACAGCGCGCGCTTCTTTAATCTCTGTTTCTATTTTCAGGTGGGGTTTTTTTCCACACTGCAGCTCGTTGAAAAAACAGAGTTTCTCAAAAGATTTCCACTGTGGAAATGTGCCTAAAATCTATTTACTAGAAAGGTCCCAAATATTACTGAAATGCTAGAATCTGAGGGAGATTTTGTCCCCCCCTCCAGACAGGAGTCCACTCTGTCCTGGGAGTCTCTGATGCATCTGTGACACGGAGGACGACAGACAGTCGAAACAGCCTCAGCTGTGACCTAAACTCTGTCACAAAAACTTAGTCAGCAGAACTGAGGGCGCACGCACACACACACACACACACACACACACACACACACACACACACACACACACACACACACACACACACACACACACACACACACACACACACACACACACACACACACACACCACCCCTTCCTGGGTCCTTGTACTCTCACCCTAATCAGCTCCCTAGGGACAAGAATGAGGAAGGCAAGAGAGTGAGAGAGAGAGAGTGAGAGTGAGAGTGAGAGTGTGTGTGTGTGTGTGTGTGTGTGTGTGTGTGTGTGTGTGTGTGTGTGTGTGTGTGTGTGTGTGTGTGTGTGTGTGTGTTCCTCCCAGGACTGATAGGTATGGTTGATTCAGCAGGACAGGCAGCTTATCCAGCTGCACACAGCTCCCTGTTTCTCTGGTTCTCTGTCAGAGATACTGCATTGTTTCCAGGGTTTCATTGAGCTGTCATTGTTCAGCCTTACATACTCTACACTGAAAAATGCAAAAGTGCCTGAGGGAGAAGTAAAGCTACTGGTCCATTATTCCCCAAAAAACAAGCAAATATATCCTGACAGATGAGTGCAGACTCTCTCTTTAAGATTCAGCTCAGGGCTCAGCAGTAAGAGCCTGACTCTGAATACAGCTCAACAAATTCAGCCAATGAGTATGGATACAGGTAACAATGCCAGGAAGAAACTCGAGGCAAAGCAGTGGATGCTGACAAAATTAATGAGAAATTGATTAAAAGATTGAGCTTCAAGAAAAGTTTATGTTGTATTCAGAAAGTAGAACGCTGCTCGATTTCCAAAGACAGGATGTCTTAAACAACGAGTGAAGCCAGATTTTGTCATGGCTCTGTTAGTAGTAGTATGCTGTACTCCCGTAGGTACCTATACGATCTTGTAGAGACTGCACATAGATTTTTTGGGGCAAACATAAGACACATAAAAACTAGATTATAGACTGTTGGTACGGTGAAGATGCTGAGATCCTGTAGGTGTACTGTAGCACTGCACAGCTCGACCTTGAAGCTAATACCACCAACATTCGATGTTCGAAGATCTGGAGTTGTATCCTATTCAGATTCAGTGAGTTTTTTAGAACAACCCATTCTTTCAAATGAATTCAATTCTATTTTATTTTATTTATATAGTATCAAATCACAACAACAGTCGCTTATATTGTAAAGTAGACCCTACAATAATACATACAGAGAAGAATCAGACAATCATATGACCCCCTATGAGCAAGCACGTTGGCGACAGTGGGAAGGAAAAACTCCCTTTTAACAGGAAGAAACCTCCGGCAGAACCAGGCTCAGGGAGGGGCGGGGCCATCTGCTGCAACCGGTTGGGGTGAAAGAAGGAAGATGCCCATTGTTAAAAAGCCTGCAGCAGGTTTAAGTCATTATCACGCTGAGTTGACTTTTCAGCCCCAGAAGCTACGACCACCTTTTAAACCGCAGATGTCTGTTTGCATCTGTCCAAGGCAAGATTTTATAAATTGTGTCAAAATAAAAAGTTGAGCAAAGGCAAGATTCTGGAATCTGATTCAGCCAACGCAGCAAACCTTCACGTTTAAAGGTCCGTGTCTACTCAGTGGTTTGAGCTCAACAGGCAGGTGGTCACTGGGAGCCCATGTGGCAGTCGCATGTAAGCTAGCTAGCTTACAGCTCCAGATTTTTTGTCTTATCATGTAAAGTGTGACTTGCACAGTGTTTACATGTGTGAGACTGATATCTTTAGTGAGGAACAAGGTAATATTCTGTGTGGCGAGAGGTACAAATAGTTTCATATGTTCAGACGATGCAGAGGCTAGCACAACATCACTACTAGAACAACTCAGCATGTTATTACACAACTATGCAGGGTACAGAGCAGAAAGACTCCAAATGGGAATATCTGACATATGAGGCATTTTTATCACTCTGATAGTCGACTGGATGGATTGTGATGAAACTGTGTTTAGACTGTGACGGTGGTTTAAGCCTCAGCTCAGTTAAACTCTGTTTCTTTGGACTGACGACAACAGAAATGACAAAGCTGAAAGTCCAGAAGAAAACTACAAAAGCTCTTGGCTCATTTTTCGTAATCAGCGTTAAACGTGATATGAGCAACGGCGCAGTCGCACAGCTGGAAGAAGTGCTCTCCGTGCAAACACTGGATGTGTTTTTGTTTTTATTAATACATGTGGACGTTAGGTGGCACAGACAGGTCAGTCTTGTCCCTGCGTGGAGCCCTCACAGCCTCGCTTTGTGTGCTGGAAGGTTTACAATAGACTTCCTGTGGCTGTGGAGCCGCCGTCTCCTCTGAACCAATCAGATGTCGGTACTGGCCGACACAGCATCTAGCACAATGTTGGGCCGCTGCCACGAGAGGTGGGAGAGTGTAAACAGGAGGGGAAAACAGAAAGTGTTTAAACAGACGAGAGGACGTTTAACTGGGACCTGATGGTCCGCAAAGATAACGAGGCCTCTAAAACAACAAACCCGCAGCTTTTCTGCTCGGTCACTTTTCCTCATAAATCAGTCAGAACTGGGCTGTTTTTCCTGCTTCCTGTCCTCACTCGGATACAACGCCATTTTATGGGTTAAATAAGCCACATCCAGTGACGGGAACAGCAGAGGAGACAAAAAAAAAACTAGTGAAAGCTTTGGCTTATGAATGTGAATATCTGGATCAGATCTCCACAAAGCCCACTGAGGTGTTTCAAGTTTGAGTCTGTTGCAGACTTTTGATTGGCACTGTAGATAAACCTTTATAAGCTGAAGCTGCTACATGCTGATAACAGTCCTTTTTCCTTTTTGTCCTCAAACCGACAAAGCATGAAGCCACTCGGCACTAATGGCCTCTTCTCCGTGCACTTCCTGTTTGACCTGTCGAAGCTCAGAAAAAAGGGTAACCTGTCAGCGACATAGGTGCCCTTCGCTGCTGAAGCAGGAAGGTGACGGCCATTCTTGACCCGCGGTACTGCAGCGAAATGTCAAACATTTCTCCCGCTGAGCCTCTCTGTCCTGTAAATGTCGTTCAGATGTCCTCCCTCTGTTTCAGCGACATCCCACATCGCCCTCGGCATCAAACCTCACAGTCACACAGCAGTTTCCATCTGGATCTACTGTATTTTAAACGAGCAGAACACCATCATCTATGTGACAGGTGTGAAAACATGGTGACTGAAGTGTGGCGCCTGACTACTGACTCTAATATTTTAATGGAAAGACAGGTGAGCTAATCACACCTCACAGTGTTTGTCTTTATGAGTTTTAGCTCACGTGGTGTTCCCCAGGGTTCACTTCTAGGACCACTATAGTTTAAGTTGTACAAGTAGGAGAAGCACAACCAACAACCCTGATGTTTTAAACCCTATTTAACACATCATCACTAACGAGAAGATGGAGCTCGTGATCACTGCAGCTCAACCCGAGAGTCACAGCCGTCTGTGGAGTGTCAGAGAGATTAGAAAACTTTGATGCCAACCCATCGGCAGCACAGTTAAAACCAATTTTTATCATTTAAAAAACATTTATCCACAAAAGTGAAACAAAGTGTGTTAATCAAATCCAGGTATTCCAGGACTGTCAGAGCTTTATGACCACTTAAAAGCCGTACTGAGGTCATTGTCTCTCATAAGCTATAGAGCAGCTAGCTCCCTGTGGTCATATGGATTAGGTTGCCTGGTTATTCCCCGGGTCTCTGGCTTTTTCCATCCTATGTGAGGTGTGCTCTAACACTGTCAGTGAGTCAGCAAACTGGATCTCTCCACAGTATTTGTTGTGTTTTGCACTAAAGTCATCTGAGTAACTGTGAGATCCCAGCAGACTACATAAGTTCGGCCTCCTCTCTGCCCTCTCGCATCTACCTCCTGTGTGGTTACCTTCTCCGTCCTCAAGTGTTCCACCTTCATATAATTGCCTCCCCAATGTATTAAAGTTGTGTTTTCTCTTGAGTTTCGCCTGCTGTCATCACAGAGTTCCTGTATTTTTCTTAGAGTAGTTTCTTAGTGTTTCTGACCTCGGTCAGTGTCACAGTTTTTGTCTCTGTTTATCTGAGTGGACCATTTACCGACTGTCAAGCTCGTTAGAACTGCACAAACTCTGTTTTTAATTTATTTCTATGATCACTGCACATTTTTCCTGTTTTCCTTGTAGAATATAAAGAAATCAGGACTGGCTCCAGACTTTTTCACAGAGCTGCAGCATATTTAATGAAGTTACACATGCATAGGTGCCCCGCGCCCTCCTTCATCTGCATGACTTAGGGCTTTTTGCGTCGACTCCTGCCTCTGTTCATTCACATGCTGCAAGCTCATCTGGCTGAGCGTAGTAGCCTCTCAGAACAGAGGCGTCTGTGTCGATGAGGCAGAGCTTAAAACAAAACGAGAGCATTTCAAAGGACATCGCGCGCACACACAGACCTCTGTGAGTTGTGATCGAACCTTCTCTGACGGTGGGTCTCTGTGGGCCGGCGGCCAGAGGAGCCTTTCATCCTCCCTCCCTCTCGCTCTCATACAAACTCCACGTCTCTCTGCCTTTGTCTCACTCTACATCTCCATCTCACTCCCTCCTCCCTCTCTCTCTCTCCTCATCTAATTTCCACTGAATGTGAGGACGAGCGGCGACTTGCCAAAGCGACCCATACATCACAACATCTCGCACAATTACGCATACATACCCCCCACACACAGCGCACACTACAGCTGAATGTGAAGTAGGTCAGATTCACACGCCGGGCAGGAGGGGCGCATTAAAAAACATTTGAATTAAAGGTGGCGTAGATGTTTAACTGGAGCGTGAGGCTGGAAAATGTCACGCAGGCCGTGTGCGAGTTCCCTCTTGAATAGGATTTCTTGGTCAAACGGATAAAACTGCTGAAAAACACGATTATGTCATGAGACTCGAGCGCTCCGCTGAGGACGGTTTTATTTATAGAAAAGCTTTATTTCTCACAGCACATTTGCATTTGAAAGGTGGCCTGTTGTGCTGTTTTCCTCTCTTCTCTTAATTAAGGAATAGCAGCGTCAGACTGCTGGTTGTTCCAGGCTAAAATCTCCCGAAATCATAAGGTTGGATTTTCATATTGTGTGGCGCCTTTGTGACCCTTGAGCTCCTCGGGGAGGTTTTACTGTGTTATCTCTGACATACTGAAGACATACAGGCTCCCCACAGACAAAGAGGGTCATGTTTACTGCCAATTATTAAATGTTAGCATGCTAACATACTAATAGCATATGCACATGGCAAACGTGAGTCTTTAAGGCTCGCACACTTTGATCTGCGCCACATTTTTCATGCAAGCCTGAGAAGCCGTGTACTAAAAGCTTCGTAATTAACTGGATGTGAACCGATTCATGTTCTGAAATTAATCCAACAGCTATAAAAACGTCATTAGCATGCTCACAGCACTGCGTTTGGATCACAGTGTGCATACAGAGATAATAGTGGCTGGTTTCAGTCTATGAGCTCTGGGCTTTAAACATAATGATTCAGTCATCTGGGCAGCAACCTCGTTGCAACCTAGGAATAATCTGCCCGGTGTTAGCACTGAATATTTTTCTCTACTGGTCGCACCACACCCTTAACCTCTGGGTGACCACTTTCACCCACAAAGTGATTTCACAGGTCGCCTGCTGGGAGGAAACCTGCCTCCAAACAATCTGCAGTCACATGACAGATCAGTGAACGTTTGCAAATAACTGCTGCTAATTTATAAACACAGACAGATCGCCAACATGTTGCAATCAGTCTGAGTCAGTCTCAACCGCGCAGCACAACTCATCTGCAACAGGTCTGCAACAGGGGACTCATCTCAACTGGTTGTATTCTAGTTATATTGCAATATGAAAACAAGGTTGCCGAGGAGAGGCGGTTGTCGTCCTGCAGCAACTACGTCACCATTCATGGAGGAATTTCTGTATTTTTGTGTCAGTGAGGTGCTGATTGGACTGGTCTAAGTCTTTAATGTGAATTTCTGCATATGGTGAAGGGAACACATTTCCAATTTTAGGTTTTCTCACATTTAATAATAATAATGTAATAATTTAGCAGACAGACCATTTTATTGCGACCCCGAGGCATCAAAGTTCCTCTTAAGACTGATCGTGTTCGCAGACCTGAAGCAACGATTTCAAAGGTAACCGGTTTCGTGCTCACAGTTACTTTCCTACTCGCCATGCTCTCCAACCACTGGGCTAATGTTTTGGCTATATTAGACAAATGCGTCACACTTTATCTGAGCTGATGCTTCAGCCCTGATAGTTGTGCAGCTTCCATTTCATGATACTGGAGGTGCAACTACAAATCCATCTTTTCTGCTCTTTGCTTCCTTTTTTTAATGGTAATTTCGAGCCCATCAGCGCAAACACGTTCCTGCATCGGTCCATCGTGACCTGGCCATGACTTAATCGCTCACTCTTTCTCAAAAACCACCTAGTGAAATGATGTCATGCTCCAGAGAGCCATTGCCAACCCCTACACACACTTATAATGGGACTCTGCAGTTTCACATACTGTCCTCAACATGAGCTCATCCCCAAACACAAAGAACGACTAGAAATTCACTTTAAGGGTTTTTTGAAGACATATTTTGTTTAGTTGGTCTCAGAAAAGGAACTTTATTTCCTAAAAGTTGATCCTCTTGGCTGCCTGACAACATCTGACAGGAACTATTATAAAGGGTGGGTGTGTGCGCATTCCTGCTCAGCTGTTTGATTTGTGTGATTTGTCCTATTTGCCCGAATGAATGTCTGGGACCCGTGGGAAATCTCTCTGCAGACACGAGTGACAAATGGAAAGTTAAGTGAGAGCAAACCAACTTTCAGCCCCACGAAGAATCGCAGCAGCAGGGGTAAAAGAGGACATGAAGCGGGTATTCAAAGAGCACTGGGGTCATTTTATTTTTAAGGTGAACTGCAGTTTAGCACAGCGTGGCTTTTTTAAAGCTCTGCTCACTGATTTTTGTTAAAAATGCAGAACCTGCCTGAGAATAAACACATTTTTATATCTTCTTCAACATCACTGTAACCTATCAGAGACTGCCAACATAAATCCACCAGCACATAAAGGAAAAAAAAACAAGCAAATGAATCAGTTAAATTAAATATATAAACATTGTTTCATATCACACTTTATACAATCAGTCTTTTCTGTCTCTTTTTTGTTACATAGTTACAAAGTTGGTCTTTGGGGTATTTGGAGGGTGGTGACAGTAATTCAGAACTACAGGAAACTGATAATAATCAAACACACGCAATAAAAAACTAAACAGGAAGTTCAAACTGAAGCAGGAAGTCCAAAAGCTTTAATGGAAGTTTGAAACAGAAGGACCTTCAAGGACAAATTTGGTTAAAAATACCAATAAATCAAGAAATGAAAGTAGCATTTTTATGAAGTTTGGTCTTTCTTGGAGCTGGTTACAAAAATATATTAGCTTTAGTAAAGATGAGATCTTGGAAGGTCTAAAGAGATGAGATTTTTTGTACACAATCACGTATTGTCACAATACAGCTTTATCCAAATAAGAAACGAGTTAGAGAACATTATATGATCACTTTATGGCTAGTTTTCACTTATTCAAGACACCAAAAATGGAAAAACTTCAAACAGAATAACTGTAGAGCTTCTGAAAACTCCTGTGGCTAAAACACCATCTAAGCCAAATCACATTAAATATAACTCAGAAATATTACATTTTTGGCCTCGTCTTTAATCAGTGATATGAGAATTACAATAAATCAACATGGGCTGAGTATTGACTGCTGCTGCTGACTGAAATTAGTTGTGAAGATGTTGCTCCATTAAAAAAAACTTTCTTTTGGTTCTTTGGTTGTTGGCACATTACTGCAGTCACCTGTTGTTTTCATGCAAGACTGTTACCACCGAACATCAGTAAAATCCGGAAAAGGTGCTACGGAAACCTGAAACCATTTGTCTTCAAAGTAAAAGTCATGTCGCCAAAACCAGCAAGTTTGAAAAGACACAACTTTTACTTCTGATTCCATTTTAGATTAGCAAGCAGCTGTCTGCAGACAAGGTGGTGTGTTCATATAAACTAGGGGTGACAGCAGCGATCACAAGGTGGTTTTAAAGGTTTTTGCTGTAGCACCCGTCTGTGACCAGTTTCACCTGGCAGCAGGAAGCAACCTCCTTCATCCAGTCACCAACCAGTCATCATCCAGTCACCAAGCAGTCAGAGAGTAAACATTTTTCCAGAGCTACTTGTAAACTACAGAGCACAAAGTAACAAAAACAACACGACTCCATGTTTTATATCAGTGAGACCGGACTTTTGCTCATCCATAGCATCCTGCTCTGTCACGCCAACCCTCCGACTCTGGCGATATAGCACTAACGATTTACAGCCTACAAACAATAACACAGTCTGACAACAAAAAACCACAAAGGAGATAGAGGTGCACATCTTTGATATCACAAACTAAAATCTGTTTTCCTTATCCACATGCACATGCAGTGGCTTTTTCCAAAAACACCCGTCCATGTGTGGACAGAGCCTGAGTCCAGTCCAGCCTACTGGTCCTGCTGGGTACGATTTAAATTAGCACTATGAAGAAAACGAGGAAGATTTAGAAGAAGATGAGGAAATAAACATGTAAAAACATTCAAATTCTAAAAAAAAATCTATCGCATGCTGATCTGAAAATTCACCTGCAATTCAGTTTAGTCCACATTTTAAATTACTCTTCAGATAATGCACAAAGATAATTCAGGTTTCATTTCAGATGATGCACAGCAGCACAGAACGCTCAATAAAGCACAAAATCAACTACACACAGCAAAGCCGTGGTGAATATCTTTTACATAAGACAACAGCACCTGTGTGAACATTACTGTGATGTTTCCTGTGGCACATCCGTGGACTAAAAGCCGAGCTGGTGGTCTAACTTCCCACTGATGTGATTTTACCTGCAGCTCGAGCGGCGATGAAATCACCGCGTTTCTAAATATAAACCAGCAGCAGCTGGACCACACGAGGCCGCGCTGTTCTCGTGTGAGTGGCTCATAGATGAACCTACACATGTGCCTGCATGGAAATGAATACAGCTGCTATGCAAGGCTGTGGATGATGAGTGAGTGTGTGTGTGTGTGTGTGTGTGTGTGTGTGTGTGTGTGTGTGTGTGTGTGTGTGTGTGTGTGTGTGTGTGTGTGTGTGTGTGTGTGTGGGAGGTAGCTACATATGGAAAACAGGAGGTGGAAGGAGAACGGGTGTTTGTTTTACATGGCTGACATGTCTTGTAACACCTTTTTCTTTTATTCTCGATGCTCGTTCTCGATCTTCCCTCCACCCCCGACTTCGGGACAGGGTCTAATCGTATCCTGAAGTTCCCAAATTCCCAGTACAGCCAGTAGTTAAGCTTCAAAACATCAGCTTGGAGTTTTGCAGAGATTAAGGCTTTATAATGTAGCTCTGCCAAAACTATTCTACACAGGACATCAAAGCTCGTTTAGGCTGCATGGAAAGACGAGCTATTACAGTTAATTAAAGAACGCAGCAGAGATAAAGTAGATTACATTTAAAAAAGTGAATTTGAGCAGGAAGGTTAACGGTTAAACGCAGCCATGAGGGAGGCTGAGAGCCAGTGTAGTAGTCCTAGTGCCGGTCCCAATGGAGACGGTTGCATCAGGAAAGGAATCCGGCATTAAATCTTTGGCAATGTGGATCGTCGGGAATGAGATTTTCATGCCTGCATTTTATGATGTATGGTTTGGAGACGGTGGCAGTGAGAAAAACACAGGTAGACAAAGATGTTGGGATTTTCATGAGTCCTGACCAGGATGGACAGGATTGGAGACAGGAACATCACGGACAGCTCAGGTTGAGCATTTTGGACCCAAAGTTAGAGAAAGAGATAGTTAGAGATAGTTGAAGCTGCTGGTTACTGTTAGCAGCTAACACTGGTGTGGACAAACCAGTGAAACTACAGCTAAACATAAACATGGATAACAGGTGACATTAAAATGTCTGATTCAGATTAAATTATGTATAAAACGTGACCTGTGGTTAAATGCAACGAGCATTTCCGACAGGCGCAAGCCACCTCTGCAGCTCGACGGAGGCCCTGTTAGCTGCTCCAAGCTCCACAGGGTTTGTTTCTAGCTCTGACAGGAAAACGTCCAAACACCGTGTTTGAAACATCTCAGACAACAGCGATAACTATCGAATCAGAAATCGTCCGCTTCTCCGTTTCCCTCCCGGCTCGCTCAGACAGCAGGAAGGCCGGGCGAGCCGTGGCGGCCTGTCAGCTCGCTGGCTTGTTGTCCTGAAGTGACGGAGACGGTGAAGAGCGGTAATTAAAGGCTGGAGAACGGGAGCTCTGACACATACACTGACAAATACACGGGGCACTGCCACCTGCTTCACCCAGCCTCCAATTACTAGACTCAGCTGGAGGCTCAGCCACCCGCCTGGAGGTGTGACTGAGAGCTCCAGTACATTTTGGACTTGTGGTCTCTGAGCGCGCTCAGTGTGGGAGATATTCTACATTCACTCTGCTCAGGAGAAAGGCGATGGGTCCAGACTTGGGCTGGATTTGCTGTTGCTGGATATCTTCCCAGTGCAGGAACCATCTGGGATTCAGGTATTTTAACTGGTTTCCTGGAAATTGTGAATCATGAGCGGTGCTACAATCTACGACTGTGGGAGGGTTTTGGTCCAGCTGTGGCTTCAGCACACAGCACAGCCGACTCCAGAGTCCTGTTTTTATTATATCTGCTGGAACATCAGTGGAAACATTGGTAAAAATATTTATGATGAAGTCAGCACCAGGATGACTTCAGAACCAATCAGCAAAGTAAGAATCTCGACTAGTTCTGGTCCAGTTTTATTTTTAACTACCCAAAAAGGCTAAAGCCATCTGATTTTATCACAGCGGAGAACAGCAAAAGTTTGCACTGCTTACTTTTAACCCTCAGTGTTGGTCTGCTTAGTTAAGATGACAAAGGATAAAAGACCTCATTTACAATGTAAAATCTTCCAGTAATGGTGAAGATTTAACCTTTGGATGGTCGAGGTCCTGGTCTACGCATACTTCCATAGATTGGATAGGTTTTACTCATTTTTAGCTCTGCTGCTCATGAAAATGTCATCTGTGGGAATTTATTTTATTTGTAGCTCAGGATGATTGCGAGGCAATCAGTGGTGACGAGATTAAACCCTGAGGTCAATCCAGGCGTATTTTAATGGATCACATAGGTTTGCTGTGAAGAGCCGCTTTTAAAAACACATCAGCACGGCCTCGACGATGCTGCGGCGTTATTTAAATGTGCAGAGAAATATTGGCATTTCAAGAATTTAAAGAAACATTACTGAAACCTGAAGGACTGAAAGGGTGATTCCAACATTCACAATATTATATCTTCATGACATCATTCAGGGATGTGATCCAATCCTGACCGAGTGATGCTCATCCCCCAAAGTTTGGACCAAAATCGTGATTCTGGAAAATGATGTGCCAAGAATTTATGTAAAGAATGAAGAACCATCAAAGAAAAGCCAAATACATCTAAATTAATTTGGTGATTTATCAAATACAAATGAAACAGGTCTGTGACACAGAACCGTAACCCGTCATCTAAACATGTGAAAGCCAGCTTGGCTCGAAGCGTCGACTAAAGAACAACCAAAAACTGTATTTACTCAAAAAACAAAAAACAAAAAAACCCCCAAAAAAACGATGGAGGCGGGCCATCCTCTTGTCCGGGATGATGCTGGATAGAAATAGAAACGTCGTTCTGCACCTGACACTGTCCTGGCAGTGTCAGGCGAAGGTGGGGAATGGAAGTCCTGTTTCAGTATTTAGCCTGACATGCAAGTCATCGCTTACGAGAAGCAAAGAAGGGAAGGAAGACAGCAGGGAAATCAGTGGAAGATAAAAATAGTGCTTCACTGGAGCATATTTCAAGTCCTCTAGTGTTTGAAGGCTTCCTGAACACTGTCTCTCTCTGTAATACTGACAGAACCAGAGTTACAGGCAGATACTGTACCACCTGCTGTTCTTGTAAAACGGCTTATTCTGCATTACAGTATTTAGTGAGACAGATATTAGCTCATCTCTCTCCTAACCATTTTCCCTTAAAGTGAATTATCCTGATCCAGAGTCTTCAGATGTACACAAATTATCCTTTATTCTGTTATTAGGCAACGACTCTAAAAGCCTATCCGGTTGTTCAGTGATGATGTGACGAATCCTACTTCCGGGCCTAAAGTAGTCTGCGTTTAATATGGCTTTTGTGTTGTTAACATGTTTAATGTTTTGTATTTTCTTCTATTTAATCTCAAAAAGCTCCTAAAACAGTCAGTGATCACTGTTGACCTCCCTCGGCTTTTATTACTGCTAATCATGTATTTAAGCTCAGTTTTTAAAACCTTACGATGTAACTACAGCACAGCCCATGCAGCAGTATATGAATGACTAACCTCGTATTGTGGATGGATTATCTCACTTGTTCTCCTGGCTGAAGTTTAGTCCTTTTACAGCATCCTGCCATGCGATTACATTTGTTCCTGACCACCGAGAACACTCACGTTAACTTTTATCTAGTGGAAAAAAAGTTAGCTTGTTTATGTTATTCTAACATAGCTGTGTCGCTAGCGGTCACGTAGCACATCATTATATACCAGCTAGCCAAACTTCAGTAACCCTACAAACGTCACTGCTGTTTAGTTTTCTGTCTTCATTTATGTTGGAAGTGATAGCAGAGCTGTACGTTTGAATTTTTTTCCAAAACCCCGCAGTCAGGACATGCTATATTGTATTTAGATAGAAGCTAGCAAGCTAACTTCCTGCTAACTTCTAACGCCGTTAAATGTCATAAATTCCATTTTCATGGATGCCTGGATGTTAAACTCAATTGTTACACCTGGTAGAGCAGAACACTGATCATTTTATTAAAGATGAAAGACTTTAGACAGTTTTTCAACTCTCAGTAATGCCACAGTGATCGTTTGATATATGGACCTGCAGCGGAGTTTAGGCCCAGACACGGCCAGTGACGTCAGACCAGTGTTGCCAACCCCTCAGTAAGGAAAATCGCTATTGGTTGTCCTAAAAGTCGCTAGAAGTCGCTAAATGACGTCATCACCTAATTTGCATAATTGGTCATGCTAATGTAATTGTAACCTATGTTGTTGGAGAGAGAAATAACATCGTGGAAGAGACATAAAGTGAGTAAAAAACGTCCTAAATGCAGTTAGAATTTATTTAGAACTACAAATTAAATTTCTTTTAGCAATTATTGTTTTTTTAATGTCACAATTCCAACCCTGCTCCTTTACCCGGGCTTGGACTGGCAAAAGTGATCCGAAATAGGCACTCTGGTGGAGTTACTTTGTGTGTGTGTGTTTATAAGTAGTTTTAAACCTTGTGATCCACAAAACAGCAAAAGAGTAAGAGAGTAAAAGAAGAACTGACTGTGTTACAGCACCCGCTGCTTGTTGAGTGTAAAAGCGATACGCGCTTTCACGTCTTTTTTTTAGCGACTTTTTTTCTTAAAAAAGTCGCTAGGGGGTCTGAAAACTCGCTAAATATAGCGACAAAGTCGCTAAGTTGGCAACACTGCGTCAGACTGAACAACCGGATAGGAATATAAGCCATCTCAGAAACGCCAGTTTTTACAGTGGGAAGTTTAAAACTGCACATAAGACCAAGATCAAATTAACTCACGTTACGTTAGTACTTTTGATTATTTCTACAGTTATCAACAATTTCAAGTGTTGTAACAGCACCATCATATGATTTCTTGTTAATGATAATTTTAGCTAGCAAGCTAACAGCTTCATTTGTTTATCTATACTCTTAGCAACTACTTATCCATACTTATAAGTTTAATTTGGTCACATTGTTTACAGTTTCAAATATTAGTCATATTTTAGCTAACAATTTTAGCTATTAGCTGTATTTTTAGCTAACAGGTCTTTAACTATGAAATTTAGCTAGTCAGCTAGCTAGTTAAGATTTTATTGGTTAACCAAACTGTTAGCTAATAAATATAAAATTATATATTTAGAATTTAGATTAAAATTTGGTATAATTACCAATCTGTTTAACCATACTGTTAGATTAAAGAAAATGAATCCAGATATTAATAAATTATTTATACTATTAAACATTTCAAGCAGTACTCATACTTTTAGCTAATATTTTCCGCTGGCTATGCGCTACTCTAGCTAATAACTTCTAATTTTGTACTTACAAAGGTATCTAGATCGAAATATGGATAAAACATGAATCCTTTCCACATATTTTAGAATTTAGTTAATTGATAACAATAATAAAACATTTTTTTGTAATAGCAATTCCTCTGGGATGAATTAAGTATTCTTATTTTGATCGATTTTAGCTAACACCTTTAACTGCTAGCTAATAACTTCTACTTACACATTAGGAATTTTATGTAGAAACTAGATATAATTCCACTTTATCCTGACTGAAGGACACTAAAATAAATGGCTTCTCTATAGATTTGATTAATTGATTTTACTGATTTTATTATCTCAGTCTAGCCATTTCAACCAGTTGTATATGTCCACTACCTTTTCAGTACTTTTTTTTTTTTTTTTTTGTTAGGTTTTTCGTTGTTTAAATATATGCATGCCGCCTGCTGCAGAAGTGGGATAAGTACTTGAACCCAGGTTGGAAATCATTGAGACAGTAATTTTACAACACAGCAGGGAAACACCATCACTTCATCCATCCTAAAGCACACTTTGTTTTCCAGCAGATTATTTTAGGCAACATAATTTACTTTGCTTCAACGTCACACAGGGAAAACAAACAAAATCATATTATTATCGTTAATGTTATTTCTCAAGTAGTGCTAAATATCTAAGAGCAGCACAGAGTCTGTCCTTCTTTTCTTTTCATCCCTCCAACAGTTTTCCTTTGCTGAGTTAAACAGCAGAGGTGTGAAAACACTGAGCCTGAACTTTGTGGCTCCGTGTGAACCTTTTCTCTCTGAGCCAGACTCAGCTGCAGTCCAGTTTGTATGACGCAGGCCGAATGAAAAGAGTTTGGGAGTTGTTTTTGTGCAGTCGTGTTTTCTAAAAGCTGCCGCTGGTGTTGAACTCCATTTCCTCTGCTCAGCAGCATGGCGGACAGCACGGCAACAGAGGCAGGCAGACCACCCGTAGTCTTTACTTTGAGCTGGACTTAAAAGCTTTTGTACAGGTAGAGAGTTTATCCACATGCTGCCTCCTCAATCACTTCTGCCACCCTTTTCTAAGTCCTTCATTTGTTGAGCTATTTGTCATCCTGTGTTCTGGATAACAAGCACCAAGCAAAGGCGCATTAACTTCGCCCCCAAGATCTATTTTAAAAGGAAAACAGATGAACAAGAGACCGAATATTCCCACCACTAATGGCTTGTTGTTATATCAGCACTAAGGCCCCTCTCAGAGTTCGGAGGCTGCCTGGTTGTTTTGCTGCAGACATTACTCATCATTACTGTCCAAGTCCTCCTGATATACAGTTCAGACCCAGTCATACTATCAAAACAGACTCACCTGAGGCTTTTAAAGCTGCAGGTACTTCCTGCCTGCATTTAGCTTTCAAGCACTTGGACACTGCTCCCTTCTAGGCTTCCAGAAACCGACCAATCATAAACTGATCTGTTTTTTGGTATTTATCCATGTGATGAAAAATACTTTGGCCTAATATATCAGCCCACAGCAACAATTAACCTCCATCCTAACTACAGACATGCACATCTGCCTACATTTGTATCCTGTGTACATGTAAGTGATGCATGATCTGAGGTGATTAGAGAGTTTAGTGACAGCTTAAAAACTACGTTTCCCATGATTCAACGGAAATATGGCATTTTTTACTGTTATTGATCCCAGAATGCATAAACGATGGACACAACCCATGTTTCAAAACTGAACCCGACACACTGTTCACTGTAATGGACACCAGGGGGCGCTCTCTCTGCCTGTTCTTCCAAATCAACTGACACATGCAGAGGTTGAAGTTCAACTAGTTTGGAGCGAAGGTTTCTCAAACTGAATGCCGTGTGTGGTGAAGCAGGGGTGGTGTTCAGGTGAGATGATGAAGCTGCTGTTGGTGAACAGGATCCAGCGTTTCAGAGCTGCTGACAGGTTTAGAGAGACTGGAGCGCCGTCTGTTCCAGTCCTCGTGTGTCTTCCTGAAATCGGCACAAAGAGATGACATTTCTGGTCTCATGTCCACATTAGCTGCCCCCGTCCGTGGCTCAGTGCAGAGTGTTATTGATTGGCCCTGTCAATGCAGGCCTGCCTTTAACTCACTTTACTTTGTTTATGGCTCAGCTTAAATGTCTGAAACTGCTGCTGCTGCTCAGAGCACACAAACAGCAGAGGACATCTGTGTCCTCGCCTTTCTATAAATTGGAAACTGTCAATTTATTAAAGGGCCCAGGAGACAAAAAGCTGAGCTGTAGGCTACAATTCTGACATGAGATATTGTCCATTTGGGAACACAGAAGCTCGAGAGGAAGGCAAACGACATCTGCTTTTTGCAGATGATGTGTTCCTGTTGTCTTCATGGAGCAATGACCTCCAGCTCACACTGGGCGGCCTGCAGCTGAGTTTCAATTAGCACCTCCAAGTCTGAGAAATCAGTGGAGGGTCTCCACCGAAGATATATTTGGATTTCTGATTACGACATCTCCTGGATGCCTCTAGGTGAGGTGCTTTGGGCATATCCCTCTTGGGAGAGACCCCTGGGCACCAGCCTGGACAGATTATGTCTCTCAGCTGGTTCAGGAACACCTTGGCGTTCCCCATAACACGACAGAGAAAGGTGTGGGCATCTCTGTGACCCAGACCAGCTTAGATGGCGGAAACGTGATAAACTGATGGAAGGAAATCAAAGTTTAGCCTCTCCAGTTTGGCTGCTTGGAAAAAATATAACCTGTTTTATTCTATTTAAACTTTTCTTGTGACCTTTTCTCAGCTCACATTTTGCACGTGCACGACGTCATCAAAAGTAAAACAAATGTAGTTAGGTGGCCCCTCCACGTCTCGCCATTCATGAGCTGTCCCTTCTCCGTGAGTCAGACGCTTCCAGCTATACTTTATAGTGACATTCAGCCTCTTACCGTCTCTATCTGATCCATTATATAAACTTGTTTTCCAGTGCTCCCAGCAGAGCTGCACACTGGACCCATCACAGCAATAAAGACAGTCTTGCTTCTAAAGGCACAGAATCTGAAAACAGCTGGACGTGTTTCTCCTGGTCGATACTGGTGAACAGATCTGCAGTTTAATAACACAGCACTGCAGGAGGGACGGGCCCTTAAAGATACTGCAACACACTGAGAGTGCCAACGAGGAAATCTCACAGAGCAACACAAACACTAAAAGAACAACAGAAGCAAACCGGACAGATCTAAGAACTCGTGTGAACCTTCCAGTTCATGCAGTCAGTCTAAAAATGTCCTACGCCAGTCATTTTTTTAAATATGGCTGCTTTGATGCAATGAACGATATCTCTGTGCTGCATTTATCCAGTAACATCCAGTTTGGTGTTCAGGAGCACTGCCTGGAAATAAAACTGAACTGAGAGGTTCGACAGAAAGCAAAGGCGAGCACAAAAATAGTCTAAAGGGAAACAGGATAGAGAAACTGTAAATTAAAAAGTCAAAGGCTCACGACTGACTCACTCATACAGCTCAGTAGGCAACAGCAGTGCTAACTGAAAAACCGCATCACAACCAGCATAAAAAGAAAAAACAAGCTAAACAGTGATGAAATACAACCTGAGAATCTAATGTATCTAATGTAATCTGACTACAGTGGAAATACAGCAAATCTGAGTATTAGCTGCACTTATGTAAAGCTGATACTTTCTAATCCAGCGATCCTTCATTCACAAGTATAAGTTTCCATTTTCAGGTGAACCGCTGTGTTGACAAAACTGTGTGATCAATCTGGAGACAACACCATGTGCTGCTGTTGACCATCTATCTGGCCTATACCCTCACTACAACAGTGGCAGCTGTCCATCCTTTCTGACATTGTTGTGATTATACACCTTAAGAGGTCTATACACAAGAAATGAATACCATAACCATGTAGCAACCAGAGACTTACAAATGATGAATTCAATGAACTCACACCAGTTATGCAAATACAGACAAAATAACCTTTGGTGACATTTACGTTGATGGGACCGAGCTAAACCAATCAACTTACAGATCAGATCTGATGGAGATTAAAGTGATAATCTATGGAGCCAAAGGTATTGCTGACTCATATGTGACGGGGTTGAAACTATACAGACGGGTTATCTACACCAGATAACTAGAGTCCGGAAAGTCCACCAGCAACCAAGTGTCAGATACAGTGATGGCAACAAGCAAATTTCCAAAAAAACAAAGTGTTAAACTGTTGCAGATATCAGTTTAACTCTTTGATTTGTGACCATGTTCTACAATTTTGCCTTTTACTAATGTCTATAAATATTTATCCATCTTCGTAAAAGTTCTAGAATGTTGCCGTTGATTAAACTCGGATAACATTCCGACATTCTTTTGCTTTCTAGAGTTTTTTGCCTTCTACTTATCTTTAGCATCTTGCTTTTGAACTTCTGTAACATTCAAGAGTACTGGCCTTAATGGTTCTCTCATAACTTTCAAGTCAGTTTTATTTATATAGCGCTGAATCACACCAACAGTCTAGAGTCAACAACTCCGAACTGCTTTAAACTCGACTGCATACATCCTTGGAACCTCAGCAATAAACCTGCCGAGTGCGTCAGAAATAAGACGTTAGAATAGTTTCTAAGATCAGAACAGCTGGTTTGTCCACATTACAAACAGTTCTCACTAAGAACAAACTGCCACCTCCAAAAATGGCCATGAAGCTAAATCAATGGGTATATTTCAACTCAAACATTACAACCTCCACAAAAGGCGAACTGACTGCAGTACTGTAGTAAAAGACTCCGTTAGTTAGCTAGCTAATAGCTAGTTTCTAACATTAAGTATACTTCTTAACACCCACGATCTAATGTTAAGACCAAAGTCAGATTAACATCGACCAGTTTCAGAGAAACTTTTTACTCTGGAACACCGGACTAAAGCAGCTCTGCCAAAATAAAAGTGTGGGACTTGATGGAAAGTCGTTCAGTTTCTGAATGCCTGTCTGGCATCTGACCGCTAACAGTAGAAGAGTTGACTTGATAGACGTTAAAAAGTTTTTCATGTTTTTTATTTTTCATTCTCAACGTTCATTTTGTCCTGTAACTCAACAACATGCAGAGTTTCTGTGAATAAAAAGTCAAGCTTTTATTCACCACAAACTCTGTAATGAACTCTATCACACATAAATTTCACACATAGGGTTGAAGCCCTTCAGTGATGCTGGTATGGATTTGCATTATGAGCTCATTGCCACTGGTGGTGCCACAGGTTTATTTTTTATAATTCCCCGGGAAGAATAGCTCCTGTCAAATAGCACTGAAGCAAGAAAACAAAATAAGGTATGTTATTAAGAGTTATAAATAGATTCAGATCTGTAATCACTGTCTGCTTGTTGAGTAGGCAGGTAAACACACCTTTGAATGACAGCTTAATTAATGTTCACAACCTATAATAATAACCTGAAAATTAGATTTCAGCAGCAGCAGAACACGACATTTAACCCCCTGTAGTCCAACAGAAAAAAAGAAAGGCATCTGGGTCTGGTATGTTTCCTGAAAATATTTCCATTACGTAACATTTCTCGATCACACGACAGCAGCTCAAGCAGAACCCGATAAAAGACCTACAGAAATCTGTCCAAACATTTTCCCAAATAACTCCACACCCTCAGCTTTCACTGGAATTCAGCGGACTTCAAAGAACCTCGGATGTAATCGTCAGCGATAAGATTTTGGCCCAGCTCCATCCAAACACACCCAAACACACACACGAGGAAGGTCGGCCTCTTGATCACTTTTTGTGGACGTTTTGGTGTTTTTGGGCAAATGAATAAAAGTTTCTTACCTGAATGGATGAACGGCATGACGGGAACAGAGCAGACATGGAAGAGAAGAGAGAGAAGGAGGATTAGTCCAGTTAATGGAGCTAAACAGATTTTTGACATTGACAGGTTGAAGAAACAGTTCCCAACTTAAATCTGGAAATCTGAGAACGGACTCTCGTCTGTGGAATAACATCACGCAAAATAGCCAAGTTTTGCTTCTAAGTATGACTTCCTTATCCTGTAATTACTATTTTCCACCTTATTAATCATGACTCTTGTAATAATGAGAGCTTATCTTCATGGCCGGATTAACCTCGTAATTAGCCGAAGAACAAAACGTTTGTGACAGAGTCCTACTGACCTCAAACACGCACTTCAACCATTATTTCTGAAGGTACCCAGAAACCAGCCAGCTCTACAGATGAAACTAACAGCTTATTAACTGACAGGGGATTGTAAACAGCGCCGGAGTCGGTGCTCAAATTGCAAAATACTGAAAAACCACCAGTATTAGATTGTCTGAACGGAATAATTTCCAGTTTTGGAGACAGAATAAAATATCGGAATATTTTTGTTTGGTTGTTTTTGTAACACATTCTGATATTTGATGCACTGAATAATCAGTTTGACCACTTTTTCCAAAAGCAGCTTGTTGTTTTTATCTGCAGTGCTTCATGTTTAAGTTTGGTGGGCGGTGGGTTGCAAAGCAGGCTGCAGAGGCAGCAGCAGCTGAAACAGGCTGAAGGAAATCAGAGCTGTCAACAGTTTCAAACATGTTAGATGTCGTGATAGTTAAGATAATTGTTGGTTCCAGCCTTCTGACTCCTCTCCAATGGAGTAAATTGACTTAATGGTCGAGTAGCAATCGCTAAAGTTTTAGCATAACGCGACTCGTAAACATATGTTTTCAGTTTTCTACCTAATAATAATAATACTGAGGCTTGAAATGTCATGCAAGCAATGCTTTAAAAATCCCAACAAAAAGACTGCATATTATTCATTAGAAACTGATTATTGACTTTATGAATCACAGTTTGATTCTTCTGTTGGTTCATCCACGACTTTTACAATCTTTAGAAACATTTTAAATAAATCATCGAATCGACTTCCTGTCAGTAACAGAGTAAGAGGCCAAAACAGAGGCGGCCATCTGCAGTCGTTTCAGTGGAATTAACTGACTGTAGATTAACTTTGTACCCGTAATAAGACAGGAAAAAACAGCTTTCTTGCCAAGGTTGTGGGTTTGATTGTCAGTGGAGCGATCCAGACTAAACATCCAGGATTTAGTCAGAGAAAATTACGGTTGTAAAAATCTTTAAGTCGTCCTGAATGACCTGCAGCGACAGTAAGAGGAAGAGTCTGCTACGCTGAGAGGAGCAGTCATCACAGAGACTTGTTTCACTCCGACTTTCCTTTGTCGAGCAGCCAAGAAGCAATATTGTGCTCTCCAGAAATAATGCTGCAGCAGCAGCAGCAGCAGCAACGTTGGCTCGCTCCTAAAGGAAATCTGGAAATAAGCTGCACCGACTCCCAGAGTTAATGTGGGTGGATCATTTAGCAGCAGTGGGGCCTGCTGAGTGGGAGGAACTGCTCGAAAATTACAATATCTGTCTTAAATCAGCTTTTGTTCTGCCTCTTCATCCACCACAAGAGACGCACTGCAGGCTTGTATTAGCCCGCTTCTTCTCAAAACTTTAACTTCTTACTGTGCACTTAAAATAAGCTGAGCCTGATTATAACGTCCCAACCGTCACACGGTTTAATGAAGCAAAACCAGAGCAACTAGAACTATAGCTGGACAGCAGGAGGAGAGCAGCAGCGCACGTGTTTGGCACTGGTGTCGATAAAGTCCAGCAGATTAAGACTTTTTTAAAGAAATGAACAAACAGGCAGCTGGATTTTTAATGACATTCATTAAACTGAACAGCGAACTTTCTCTCTCGAGCTGCAGAGTCTGAAACAGGGAAACCTCCTTGTAGATGTGTTGTTTGACTAAACAAATGTTTTCATACAATAATGAGACAAAATTCAACGATACAAACATGAAATGAGCCTGTTGGAGACCGACTACATGCATCTGCAGAAACAACTGTGTGTAGTCATCTGCATATATCAGCACAGCTACAGAAACTACACTTTTTCTTCACCCTCAAACATGAAGTTCAGATTTTGAGTAAAAAGCAACAAAAATATATAAAATCAAAGATTTATTTATTCAAATAAATAAAATGTTCTTGTTTTAAACTGAATATATACCAGTGAAGTCAACTTCACTCAGTGTAGCTATTTACATTTTTACAAATTTACATGAAGCATTCACATTTTCATTAAATTAGTTAAAAATCAACATTTTGGGGAAACTTAGTCCAAACCCGCTGCCTGTGTCCATCTTTTATATACAGTCTGTGTCCGGGACCCAATCTTCAGTTCAACCCAGTTTTATTTGACAACAGTTGCGTCACGTTGCTTTACAGGCAGGTAAACGCCCGACTAACATAATAATCAGTGTGGTGTCGCGTTTCCACAGAGAGAAGGTCCGACCAATCAGACGCCTCCCTGTGAGCAGACCAATCGTTCATCATCAGCTCGCTGTTTGACATTCACAGCCTTGAAGGTGACACGGACACACTCACAGCCTGATCACTGTTACAGGCGCATGTTTGCTGCTCCGCCTCCCGCTCAGTTAGCAACATTAAACACAGAAATCAGCATCAGCAGAGGAAGAGGAAGGAAAGCCCCGTTATTCCCTCCGCAGGGCAGAGTACAGTGGAGCAGAGCTGGTGACCAGGAAAACCAGAAAGTGTGTCGAGATGTTTTTAGCCGGCACACAAAGAATGAGTCAGACGGCGCTCGGCCTGCTGGGACGTCACGTCTGCAGACACAGATACAAGGAGAGAGAGACGGGGAGGGGGGGAGGAGGAGGAGTCCAGCTTTGTTTTCCCTGCGCCTCAGCAAAACCGATTACACCCTTCAGCAGCAGCATCATCATCATCATCATCATCTAATGGAAAAATAAGTATTTTTATCTTATTGTGGATCTGAAGCTGTCATCAGACGGCGTGGCTGCGCTCCACGCCAGGGCGCCACATGGGGTCCCAGCATGCCGTTTCCCTGCGGGCAGATGGCAGCTCTCGGTTCCTCGCAGAGGACAGAGGACGGGGCAGTGTGTTTGCTGCCTCCACGTCTGTAACTGCAGTTTGTCTGCATCGTGTACTCTGTTCCTGCTCAGTGTTACTGACCACAGCAGCGGGACAGGTGTACAGGTGTAAACAGCACAGACTGACAGAGCAGCCTCAGCTGCTCATTAAACTGACAGCTGCTCCAGTTCTTCCTTCCACAATAGTTAATGGAGTAAAGGAAGTCCTCGCAGCCCCTTCAGTCCTCTCATAATCAAATATTGAAGCCACTGCTCCGCCCGACCTTCACTGTCCTATTTAACATTCATGGCAGCAGGTCAAACCCCGACACGAGCGAGCAGCTGTTAAAGAGAAAGCACGGCCACGATGCATTAGCGACCTAGCTATTACCTGTAGTGGTATACAGTTATGCAGTTATGTATAGACTACATAGTTCTTCCTGGCCAACTCTTCAGATGTTTCTTGGACCTCTGTGAGGTGGTGTTGACTTTTTGATACCAAGCAGGAACCTGAAGAGCTGCAAAATGGAGGGGGAAAAGTAACAAAACCGCAGTACCTCTAACGACCACTAGAGGCTCCAGGAATGAGTCACTCCCCTCACTGCCATGTTTGAAGCAGAAATAAACATGTTTACAGCCTGATTCAAACCCTGTTTTGGCCTCCAGATAATTTTTCTCTTCATAACTCTACAGTGGGCAACTTTTTATTTAAAATTAGGCATCTTTGACAGAAAGGTGGAGCAACAGGTGGAGCTGGAGCTGCTAGCTCTCTGCTGGACCTCTGGGCTGAGTTTGTGCAGCTGGAGGATTTTAATGCTGACAATAATGAGGCTTCCTGTGCAGCTAACAGAAGTCTGTGCTCCAGTTTTGGTGTTTGTTTTTTAGCGCTAATTAGCATGAATATTATATGTATGTGAAATCCCCCAGTAGCTAAATATTTGATACAGAAGCTAGGTCATAATAAGCTACATGCACAAAAACAAAAGGGCTAATTTTTGCAGAACATAGTTATGCTAGGAGAACAAGGCCATCCAGCTATTAGCTAACTTAGCCTACAGTGTATGGTAGGGCTGTTCGATATAACGATATATATCGGATGACGATAGAAAAACGTCTATCGTTTCATTTTACGCTATCGTTTGTTTCGTGGTGTCGCAAAATAAACTGTTTACGGCAATATTTTTTCATCATTTTGATGGTCACTGTAGTGGCTATATTAATTTCTTAAAGTTCTCTCTTTCTCTTATATTTAATATAACCACACTACGGACGGACAAGTGCTTGTTTTTATGCGTTTTCGTTAGCAACAACGACGGTAAAACCACCGCGTGTCCGCTTGTTTATTTTCCACATAAATCTTTCACAATAAAGCTCAAGATCCTGTTGAGGCTTTTCAAAATAAAACGAGTCACGTGAAAGATGCAGAGTATTAACGGATGAGAAGCAAAAAAGAGCCGCCAGGTGCTAAAAAATAAACCTTAGACTCAAACGTTAGAACAGACTTTTCTCCGCAGCACGCTGTGTAATAAATACTCACAAAGAAAACGGCAGCCGTTACAACTTACGTCTAAAAATGTATAGTTCCATGCATCAGTTAAAACACTCGACTCCAGGTACACGACGCCCAGCTGGAAACACTTCACGCAAGTCGAGATGCCCGAGATTCACAGAATTTACAGGAAATGTTACATTTTTGTAATTTATATCGTTATATCGACGATAGATGTCTTAATATCGGGATATGAGATTTTGGTCATATCGCACAGCCCTAGTGTATGGCACACCCTGGATGCGTCGCCAATCTATTAACATCCATGCATGGAAATGCCAGCTAATATTTTGATGGTGGGAGGAATTTAAAATAAAAGTTAGCTCAGAAAGAACATGGAAACGTAGCTGCAATGACGTCGCAGAAAAGCTGTCTGAAGCCAGTCAGAAAATACCGGCGCCTCGTCCTCACGTATACAACAGATACATTTCTGTCACCGTCAGAAGGTGCTGAGCGTCTGACTACAAACTTCCCATCAACTTTAACGTCTCCTAATGTGACATAATTTATCGTAAATGGTTTAAAAAAACAAAAAAGCAGACGGAAAACCACTCGAGTCCCATTTGCGTCATATAAAAGCATCATTAATGAGGCTAAAGTGGCTGCAGAGCCGTACGGCGGTTTAAATGTATCAAGCTGAGGTCACACAGCGTGAGGCAGATTTAAAACAACGTCGGACTTAAGTGAGCAACATTACTCAGTGAGCTGTCCAAGCAAGAAGAGCACAGCTATAAAACAAGCTCCCGAAGCTAAAGTGGTTCAAGAAGTCGAGGAAAACCGTTTCCTCCAGACGGGATGAACCAACCTTTCCGACCGCACTGCACTGACAGCTGCTTCCCGTTAGTTCCCACACGGATTCTGACGCCACACAAACCGGGATGTGCAGGTGAGGTTATCGAGCGCACACTCTCCACTGCAGTTTTACAGAGCTGGAGTTCGAGAGATTAACTCGAGGGAAAAAAGCTGAAATCACAAACAAATGTTGGGATGTGATAGAGAGCTCCCCGTCACATCGCCCTGCTGCTGATAAATAAGATTTAAAGGAATGAAACAGACGTCTGACATTTTTCCGACATCTGGGCTGAGTCGCCCGCTCGCTGACAGACAGCGGGAGTTTTCAGGTCTTCATATTCCAGTTGTGGGAGGAAAATTCAGCTGTGTATGAATCTGAAACGTTCGGAGAGTTCTTACATATTGCTTAATACAAGACATTCAGCAGTTAAATGTGCTGCTATGCAATCGAATGACAATTCATTTATATAGAGCCAAACCACAACAAGGTGCTTTATACTGTAACATAACACCCAACAGTAAGACGACCCTCTATGAGCAAACACTTGGCAACAGTGGGAAGGAAAAACTCCCGGCAGAACCCAGCTCAGGAAGCGAGGGCCAGTTAGGGGAGGGGAACAGAAAGTTAGGAAGATGTTAGGTGATGTTTCTGTACAGCAGATTTAGCACATCTGATGAAGTCACGTAACATTTGCCTTCACTCTGTGGATGTTTTCCACATTTCAGGCCTTTAAAGTGAACGGGGGCGAGTTGGAGTTTGGTGCTTTTCAATAATTTTCCTTGAAATTTTTGGGGCTTAAAAACATTTAAGTTGCAGAATCTAAAGCATCATGGGATACATCAGCACTTATCACAGGACTTTCAGCTGAGAAACGAGCAGAGAAAAAAACAGTGCATACTTTCTTGTGTTTGGAGGGTTTGTCCAGAGCTGAAAATAGTTCCCTCGTTCACTCTCACACTCATTCTGGTGTTCGGTTCCCAGACGTGTTTCCAGCTGTGCTGATGTGATTGCACTGACCTGTTACTGTCAGGACAAGAGCTTCATTTCACCGAGGATTTGGCCTAATAAGTGATAAAAATATGTTCTTAATACTTCATATTATCCAGCGTATGATCAGTGGCACGACTGCCAAGCCCCGTGAGACCTACTAACATCATTATTACAGTTTTCAAAGAGAAAACGACGTTTTTACCAAATCTGGGGTAATGTGGTCTCATCTTATAGGTCCCATTAAACTCACTGGTGGTGTAATTTGGACCAGATGAAGCTGCTTTTTTACAGCGTGCAGGATACAGTCTAATAACCTAAACTAATAAAAATGGAGATAGAAAAGAAATAATGTGATTTTAGAGACACCTCTGATTAAAAACAAGTTGTTGTTGATCCGCTGAGGTTCAGTTTTATGATATAATGCAGCTGTATGAGAATAAACATGACAGAACTGCAATCTGATTGGCCCGTGATCGGCACACATTAGTGCTGCTGCCTGCTCTAACATGCAACACAACGTGTGTGTGTGTGTGTTCTGTCAGTGTATTCCCAGCTTATCTCGTGTTGCGTGTGATTGAGTCACGGGGACACATTTCTATATGTATGAAAGGCGTGAAATCGGAGCGAGACGCCGCACTATACGCTGTCAGCTGTAATGGAAGCGGCTGCAGTGTGTTTTATATTCGCTGTAGCTGAGCAGACAGAGACGAGAAAAAGGAAACAGCAGGAAAAACCAACAAAGCAAATCAAAACCAGACCGACCCAAACTGACAGCAGCCGAGCGTGATGATACCGAGCCTGCCTGCTGCCTTATCGCTGTGCCGCAGGCCTCAGACATCTACCAGATCTTTTTTTTTTTTTTTTTTTTTTTTTTTAACGTCTTTGATGATGCTCGCACTGCTGCTTAAACTCCAACATGTGCTCATCATCTTCTCAGCGTGGCTGTGCGGTACAGCGGGGTCAGAGCACAGAGAGAAGTAGGACAGCAGAAACCCTGCAGCTCCTAACTGTATATAAAAGATGGCCATCACAAGGTCTTTGGATTTTCAAGCCTTAGAGTTCAGGTTTTGGGTGGTGACATGTTGGTTCTTTAGGGCTGCACTGCTAAGCTATCAACTAAAGCTAGCTAGTTAGCTTGGTTAGCAAGTGATATCGATGAGCTGTCCTGGTGTAACGTACAAGTCCTTTAATTTACCTCACCAAAACTGAAGCACAGACTCCTTGGTCGGTCAGATGATTGCATTAAAAGCACAAACACGGTTCACAGGTCCAGTTCAAGGACTCCAGTTAACCAGAGTAAGGCCTATCAGAGAGCTACATACCGTTACAAAGCTACTAGAGCACTATTACTTCAAACTTTAAGCATTTCGTTAAAAAGGAAACTGAGAGGAACTGCAGCTTTTGGAACTTGAACATTTACTTGTATGGATCGATATAATTTCAGCAGCATTTAAGGTGGCTTACTTTAAAAGGGGGACAGTGCACATAATTTTACATTTGCGGCTGGGCTATCATGTAAATGTTTTCACATTTAGGCACACAGGCTAATTTTCATAGTCTTTGGGAGGTTAACGCCATCTAAAAAACAATAAAAGAAAACTGGAGATGTAAAAGCATCTAAACTGAGATTAAAGCCAGAACCACAACCTTATAAAACAAAGATCAACACACAAACATCCAAGAAGCTCACAAACATAAAAAGCCCATAAACACAAGTGCTAAAACACAAAAACCATGACTCAGACTCTACTTCAGATCAAGACAGCATGTTTGATTATCAACTGAGCACTGTTTTACACATTTAGAGTGAGATTTGACCAACGTTATGAAACCGTTTTGTTTACATTGTTTGTGCTTAATATTGAATAAAAGAGGACCGAGAGTAGAGCCCTGAGGAACGCCTGCAGTATTTAGAAACCTACAGTCAGAATTACATCAGAAAGGTAGGTATAAAATCATTTACTGGACTGAATAGGTAGGTTACTATAGTTTATTTTGACTACCAGAGGGCTCACTGAGTGAAACGGCGATTCATCATCCTGAATATAGTTCCCAGTAAATGCCCCTGGTTCCCCTGTGGGTTCGGCTGCCTGTGGGTATTAAAGGATTTAGAGCTGAGCTTTCTCATTTATTGCATCCAGACAGTCTTTTGTGATGTTAGTATTACAGTAAAATGGAACATTTAACCTCTACATGCCGTATTTCTCTCACTCCCCCCATCATCTTCCTCTCTCGACCTCCAGCCCTCTCAGATCCAATCGATGGCGATTCGCTGACTAGAGCGGTTATTAATCCCTGAGGGGGAAACTGGAGCCATTACAGCATCAAATAAAAGCCTGGAGATGGAACTACATTAAAGAGCAGAGGGGTGACACAGCATTTGCCCTTCAAACAGAATCAGCCCAAGTGCCTGTGAGCAAGGCACCGAGTTTCATGGCTGATTTATCCCACCGCCAACCTCATCTCACTCGTAAAAACAAGAGGATTATTTCTGCGGACTGGAAGCAAAATGTCAATTTATAAAAGCAACGAGCCGCCGGACGAGTGGGATTACCAGACGTCTTCACATCAGCTGCTTTAACAGAGAGCTTCTGTCTGCTAATCCCTCCAATCTGTGATTCCACGCTGATAATTAGATTAATGGACCGACGTTCTGCACAGCCTGCTTCCACTGAAGCAACTCCACCCGACATTCACAGAGAACTCCTCCACCTTTTCCCCCAGACTGGGATTTTACATAAATCAGAAAACGTGACTGAACTAATGCAAAATTTTAAAGAACAAACATAAAATTATACTTGTACAATATCGCTGCATGTCCTCGTTGTTCCTCTGTATGCTTTTTGCAATCTTTTGCAATTTTAGTCTTAATATCTGGTCATTTTCCATGCATAATACAATATGATAAATTCTTCTATTATTGCAGCTGCTTCCAGTACGTCTCATTAACACAGCAGACTGTTATAACCTGGTTTTGCACCTTCGGTTTGTCGGCGGGAGTCTGACAGAAATAAACTGAAGTGTGGCAGCCTCCTGCGGTCTGATGTTGTCTGTCACGTCAGACCTGTTTGGAGGTTTTATTGGAGCTGTGCACTGTTTACCGCTCTGCTCGGCTTCATATGTCCAGGTGAGAACCGATCCAGCCTGTGTGTCACCACACTCAGCACAGAGGTGAGAATACGCACCTCCTGCACCTTAATACACCGTGCAGCACACAACACAACACACAGGTTCACTGATGAAAGGGTCTCATATCAGGATAATGTGACGAATCCATCATCACTCATAGATACTGGCCCTGCATGCACTTTACATTTGAATACATGGTTTCTTTTGTCAAGGTATTGTTGAAGTCCAGAGCTCGATTATGTGAGCTTATTGTGAGAAAAGTTCAGCGGTCTGAAACATTTAACAGTGTTATAAAAGCTTTACTGCAAACTAACCCTCAAACATTACTGGAACATGCAGTTATCAGAGTACTCCATTAGTTAATCCGATAACTGCACTTTAAAGTCTCCGTCAGCCTCGTGATGAACACGTTCTTTAAAAAGAAAAATCACCTACGTTACAGATAACGTGACTCAGCCACCGAGTTTGGAGCTTCCAGCGCTGTGATTAAAAACACCAGCAAATATTATCCGAGGACGTTACTGTGTTTGTCGAAAACAAGCACAGTGACGACGTGAAAATTGACAAAGTGTTTTCATGCAAATGTGGAACTGTGGTGTGATTTCATCAAAAAAACAAAACAAAAAAACCGAAACCCACTGTTCAAAGTTACAACAACCCAACTTTACGAAGAGATTTATGGCCTATAAAAACTTAGAGCTTGGCATCGATTTAGTCAGTACATAAAAATACAAGAACACAGCCAACACGCCACAACACGCTAGGCTAATGCATATCAGCGGTCTTGGAGTACAGCTCCACATGCTGCAAGCAGGAAATTGGTAGGAATGCATTTTATTAGTAACCTCCAGATTAGATTCAGCTTCTGGAAGATGCTAGTGCTTATAACACCACATGTGTAAGAATAACCGACACTGTGCTGGAATGAGATAAAGTAAAAGAGCTTCCCACCGACCCGTCCATCGACCCTGACCTCCTCACCCCTCTTCTACCTCAGAACCTTCATCCACGTTAGATTTAACGTATGACTCACAGTAATGTTACAGGGAGTAATTTTAGTATTTTTCACTAAAATTATCGAGGAAAAAAAAAAAAAATCTTTATCACATCTAAAAGCGTTTTCAGCTTTTAAGATGTCGTTTTCACATCCTGCCTTTGTCTGGCTCCTCCTCCTCTGTCTTTGTCCCTCCACATCTCTGACAGGAGGAAAAAGGACAGATACAAAAGAAGATAACACAAAAAGAAAACCCTTTTCTGCTCCGTTCCACCTCATCCGTTTTCAATTACAGGTGCCGTCCTGTTGGGTTATTTTTGGCCTGCGGTGGATATCTATAGCCTCACTGCTACATACATCTGTGACAGCGGCTGCTGCTGGTCCTTCACCTGTTCTATAATTTACATTTATATTTGAGCTTTTTACCGAGGCACTGAGAGTACAGTTTTTACAGCAGATGAAAAGATTTCAGCAGAAGCTGCAGTTAGCTGTGACGACTGTTCCCATGATATCTGAGTGCTTACGTGGGTGTGAAGAGGTGTAGGTGCAGAACGGAGAGAAATAAGAGAAATTAGGGCTCAGGCGGGAGGTGTTTTACTGTAAAATGGGAGGTTATTAAAGGAGCCGAGCAGGAGGAATTCAGAGGGTAAAGTTAGCAGTGTTTGCATAATGTTGGGGAAAATTATGTGGAAAATGCCACCATGATGAAAATATTCAGCTGGTCCTGAAAAACACTCATTTGGATGTTTTTTTCCACCCAAAGCAGCTTCAGTGATGGTCCTGTAATCAAACCCCAGCAGCCGGAGTGCTGGCGAGTGGAAAGCTGGAAATCTATAAACACTGTTAAATTATAAATGTGAGTTTTGGTAGAAAAACTCATGAACTTTCTTCATGAGGTCATTTTTAGTGAAACAAGTATGAGAGAAACCATCTCTCAGCGAAGGTGTGAGAGCACGGCAGAATAAAGTTTAAGTTAAGGACATGAGGCCAAGTGTAGATGCTGCTTTAAATTATTCTAACAGGAAATTAGAAAAAAAGTTGGTTTTCAACCCTCATTTCCAAAAGAACAACAAACATGAAGAAAATCACCTACAGACACTTTATATAACATACTCACACAACTCTAGTGTAAATATGAATGTAAACAGTAAGCTACAAATTTTGTTTTTATTATTTACATGTTGAGTTTTTATTGAAAACCCTATTATAGCATGTGTCACTACATACTAAGCATGTATTCATAATATGATAAACTATGTTGAGAAAATAACAGTATTTTACTGTAAAGCTTACAGCCTGTGCATCATAATACCATTAAAACTGCTGTAAAGCAGTAAAGTATTGTGTGTGATACTATAAATGTAAATGTTATACTACAGTATTACACCACATTTTCTACAGTACCTGCGTACTGTAAAACACCAGCCTGAGTTCAGGACGTCGAGTGAAACAGTTACTAAAGTAATTATCATCATTACTTTTAGTTATGAACAGCACACAGCAGTTATTTTTACAGTAATAAACTGTTTTACAGTAAATGTACTGTAAAATTACAGAGTAACCAAACTACTGACATTTTACTGTAATTTGACATTTTTACTGTGTAGCGTGGCCGTGAAAAGTTTAGGCTCGCTCTGTCGTAGTGGAATATTTGTAATATTTATACTAACAGTAAATAAACAACAACAAAACAACATCCACTGAGCGACCTTTGCCAAGCTGAAACTTCTACTGTAAATTTTGGTCCTAGCTCACTTTGCAACACAATATTTGTTTGTGAAAAGCTTTTTTAATTTAATTTGGAGGCGATCAGAGACATACTAAACCATTTCTTAAAAACATCACATCACCACCATCGACCTGCAGACTGATCCCAAACAGGTTACGCATGCAGCTTGCTAACCAAGCATGCTAGCATTTGCTAATAACTTCATCTCGACCTCGATGAAAATCATCACGAGGCCAAAAATTAAACAGCGTAATAAAAGGAAGCACCGAAGCAACTTCTGTTAATATTCAGAGAATCAAACTCAGAAACTTTCATAAGAGAAACTGACTGTTCAGCTGTCTCCATGGTTACACCCGCCTCCAAAAAACCAACATGGCAGCGACTAAAATGCTAATGTCCAAAATTTTAGCTACAGCCAGATATCCGTAACACTCAGTCACAACAAGCTAAATGAACCTTTTCTTACAGAGATCCTGTCATATTTAAGTTCCTCTTTAATGTTGTTCTGAACACTTTTTGCGGGGGTAAAGTTAGTGATGCATTACTGGGAAACTTTTTTATTTCGCTTCATTAACGGCATCCATCATCTTTCTGTCTCTGAAAAAGCTCAAATAAAGTCCCTTTGTTCTCATCCCTGCAGAGCAGCTAATGGTATCAGATTTTAGAGTCAATACTTTCGGTCTATTTTAGTCATCTCTGCCTGATATCCAACACCCGCACATCCAGCTGCACCTTCCTAAAAACCATCCAGGATGTCCTTGTTTTTCATCTAGAAGAACAGAATTTCTGGAATGAGAGTTAAAGTTGGAGAAATTCATGATATCCTACTTGACAGTGAAGTAAAACACCCAGCCAAGCAGAGATGTAGAAAAAATGCCTGGAGTGACCTTTAAAATGCTGCAGATACCTCATCATGCAGTGTCAGGAAATCAGGCACAAACTGTACCAGAGTGCAGAGTAAGCTTCATATTTTACATAATAGTATTTCTCCAGCCCCACGCTTTGCCAAAGTGAAAAAATATAAGCATAATCCTTCTCTGCAGAGTGGGAGTTAGTGTGCCAACAAGCAGAGAAGACCGAGCCACCTTAAATGACACGGACAAAGAGAAACGAAGCAGCTCGGTTTGAACGTTAAACCCGCTTTTCACCTCTCCGGAGTAAACGAGTTAAATAAATGAATCTCATTACTGACCAGAATAATTTTCTGTTGGAGCGCTCAGACTCAGGCCCAGTGAATTTAAGGGGAAAGTAATACTGAGTATCATTTAAAACCATTAAAATTCAGAAAAATTCAGCAAGAAAAGTTTCACAATTTTTAAAATTATGACTAGAGTTTGGTAAGTTTGCCAAAGTGACAGGAGCTCTGGTTTCAGAAGCCGGGGATTATGGGAAAAATAACGTGTTACACAGAGTCAAAGCCTGAAAATCTTTAAATAAATCTCCTTAATGAACGGATTCTGGTGATTTGAGTCATTTCTTTGCACATCACTAGTTTGCTAATGAACCTGCTGCTTTTGCAGAGAAATACTGACAACCTTCATTTACACTGAAAACTTAAAACTGGTTTCTGCACAGACGTGAGAGCAGCAGCTCTCTCTCTCGTTCTTTCCTAGGACAGTGAATGAGCACCGCCACATTAGGACAAAAAAAAGAAAATCCACAGATGTAGCTTTACGTAGAATTTAGATAAATGTAGCATTAGTAAAATAGCAAGCTAAGGTTAACCAGCTAGTTGGTATTTTAGGTAACTAACGTTAGCTAATATTAGCTAGTACTTAACATTTTATTAAGTGAAGTTTATTTGTCTGGTGACACAGCCAAAACAACAGTTTTGGGATCAGATTTTGACGATGCTAAAGTGAATGAACGGCACTGAATGATGGCTGCAGTCACTCAAGGGGTGTCATTGATAACAATGGTTTCCTGAGGTTACCCAGGACTGTAGTCACACTCGTTTCTGGTCTGCACTACTTTGGCTCAGCTTAATCTTTCCAGAAGCAGCCACACTGAACAGTAATATAGTTTTTCTCTGTTTCTGATATAAAAGGAGGCATGACAGGTTCCAGACACTGGCAGTCTCGGTCTTTGATTCAAACAGAGCAGTTAACCGTCTTCTAACCAGCATGAAAAACAGATTCAAAGCTCCTGAGTCAGAGCGCTCGCAGTCCTGCTCGCACATCCCTCTGCTTATGTCGAGAAACTGAGACCTACTGGACAGAGCGCGAGCGTCACTTGTCATCGCCGCTGCAGTGGAGGAAGTGACACGCTGACAGCTGAGGGACCACTGACCACACACGGTGGGGAAAACTGAGTCTGACCCAGAGTTTGCTCTAAATGCAGAAAGACGACTGAAGCCAAAGTTTACCACATTCATTCAAATGGCTTAAAAAATAAATTTCTTTTTTATGCAGTTAATGTAAAATTATTTCTAGTTATTCTGTATTTTACAACACAATGACTTTTAAAACAGGATATAAAGGACACTATTCCAATGTAATGTGAAGGCTAATATGAAGCTACAAGTGTTTAGCTTAAGCTAATCTGTTTCCCGCTCTTTTTTCAAAAGCACTGAGTCACTTTTGAAGGAACTGCAGCTTCTGGCATTTTTGCTATAGATGCAAAATTCTCAGATAAAAAATGAACTGTAACTCCTAAAGCTTTAAAAAAAAGTTATAGTGTGACAGATGGTAAACTGCACAAATATCGCATTTACTTCATTGTAAATAAAAAGTTAAAAAATGTACAACTCCAACTGAATGACACATAAAATTCCCATTCACAGGGAACAATTAGTCAAACTTTTTACCGGGACAACCACAGAGTGTGGGGGACTCGAGGCAGAAATGGCCCTAACTGATGAATTAAACAAACTGTAAAAATATGATGGCGCAACCCGACAGCTACAGCTGTGGCTGAGCATGCACGACAGTGTTGCAGTTTGCTTAAACGCTGTGCAGCTCTGCAGAGTATTTGTCTCTGATGTCAGCTCACGGCTGAGACTTTAATGTGTACTGTTGTCAGGCATAAGGAGAGAGCGGCTGCAGGGTTAGCTGTGCCCCACCAGCACCCAGATGGTCTGAGAAGGATGTGTGAAGCATGAAGGAAAGAATATTTAAAAGGATATCATCAGTCCTCGCTCTGTTTCTGGTTCCTTGTTGGTTCCCAGTTTGTCAAAGAGCCTCCGAATGTGCTCACAAAAGTCATCTCAGTGTCTAGAACTTAAAAGATTAAAGACTACAGAGGCTTCTGTAACAAAGGAGCCGCTATCACGCCCAAATATCCGTGAGGCATCGAGCGTCAGGGGCTGATTTATTGGAAGCAAACAGCCGGCGAGAGCTAATCCCCGACTGTGAGGAGCTGCAGACCAAGACGTCTTCCTCTGCACAGCGAACAGGAAGACAAAAACACGAGCAGGACTTCCACCCAGCTGTTTGCTGCCTTGTTTTTCACAGCCGAACAAAAGCGCAAAAACTAATTAAGCATCAACTGAGCTACTGTGCAGCTGATCAATACAGACTCACGAGCAGAGCCAAAACATTTTCACGCTTGTATGAAGCAGAAAACGTTTCTAAATCATGACGAGTCGAGCTGTCAATGAATCCTAATGTGAGGTATTAATATTTACCTCAAGCGACTGGTGATCATGACCTCACCAAACTGGACAAACTGGACAGAACGGAAGTCCAGCGAGCCAAGTGGTGCAGATGTTTGCTGATGTTGATATCAGCATTTACAACATTTTTAGTGAGTCAACATTTCTCAGCTGAGTTCAAGAACGCCACATGGAAATAATAAATCACAGCATGCATATCTTAAACTACAGTAATAGTTCCTGCCCACAGTTATTTAAGCAAATGGATGGAAATGAGACAAGAAGTGAGAAAGTTCACTTTAAAAGGTAAAGTAAACTAATAATTACTGTATTTCTTGTAAAGGTTGGAGTTATTATTGAGATGGAAGATTGAAAGTAATATGATCATGATTTAGTTTTTAGACATGAATGCAAACAGAGTTGGTAAAGTTGGGCGACTGGACGACTATTACCGTCTCCAAGTCCATCGTGGGTTGTTTTTTCTTATGTTATTCAGCCATTTTTTACCACTTAGTCTTTTTTATTTTACTTTGGTAAAGTGAAAATCTGTTTTCTTCATCTAGCAGTCTGAACTGTTGAGCTGGAATCAAGAGTTGTAAACAGATGCCAGTTTGGGCATCTAACCAGGACGCCTCCTGAGGACCTCCTCAGTGAGGTGTTTCGGCATGTCCTACAGGGAGGAGAGCCCGGAGCAGACCCAGGACGGCCTGGACAGATTATACCTCGCAGCTGGGTCAGGAATACCTCGGTGACCCTGGAGAAGAGATGGTTCTGGAGAAGGAGACCATCTTTGATGATCTGCTGGATGGATGGATGAACAGATGATCATTCTTATTAATGACACTGAAACTGGATATTGGAAGGTCGAAATCAAAACAAAGCTGGAGACTTGTTGACTATCGCAGAGCATTGCTGGGTAATCGCAAACAGGCTAGTTTTTAGTTACTGGATGTGCCAGCTGATCATCTTAATTATAGTTCAGAACTCCAAGGTGTCCTTAATCTGACTGGTTTGTCAGGTTTTCTGTGAATATTAACAAACTGCCCAAAACAAGCTGGTCTCACATTATTTTGCATCTTTGAAAAAATAAAAAAGAACCACGTAAATATGTTTCTATTCAAATCAGCAGATTGTAACGTTAATCTAGGCTTCATTTTGCAGGATCTCTTGTACCTGGTTGCAGGTGAGTTAGCGCAGTTAAAGTGAGAATCCATTACTCTGCAACAAAAAACCTTGGCTTTTGCTGCATCTGGTTTTTTTGGCCAGAGTCTCCCTATACAACCACAAAACAGGCTGGTTTTCCATCCAAAAGCAGCAGAAGAAACTGAATATAAAGTCAATCAGCCACAGAGATGTCTTACACAGCAGATGAAGCTGTTCCAAAAATGCATTTTAGTGTTTTCAGATGAAATAATCAGATATAGCCAACGGAGCGGACGCTGGAGAGCATGAGCAGCTTGACATACACAGTGAAAGGAAGGGAAAAGACAGAGGGAAGTGCTGCACTGCTTGTATCCAGGCAGAGGAAGAAAAGCTGCGAGGCAACTACCCACAATGCCCCTGTGGAGTCACATTAGCTGCCACCCTCCCTCCCCTAAAAACACACACATTTACACACACACAAACACTCCAATAAGGCAGAGTGCTTAACTCAGCAAACTGCAGGCCTCACTGCTATCACTCATGTTTGTCTCCTGGCTCGCTCTTTGTTTTTTCCAGCGATTTTCTGCTCCTCTCTCTGTTTCTGAGGCTGTTTGTGTAACTGTGTTTACAACTTGATCACAAACACTTCGAGCATCATGAGTATCCAGCTTTAAACAGCTCGTATTGCTTAAATCCAAACATTTGTCTGCTGGTGTGTCTTTATTTCAGGGTAAATGAATGGAAACAGCACAGCCTTCCACAGGTACTACAGCTGTGGACTAGTTAGAACCAGTCTCATGTCATCGGAGACGCTCTGGGTGATGGAGAAAACCATCTGGAAAACATCTGGAGTGTTTAGTTCTTGGCACCAGCGACTGCACACAGTACAATTAGCTTAATTATTGCCCAAAAAGATCAAATAAATAACTAAATATGACTGAAATGAAGACACAAAACTAGAAACTCAGAACCAAACAAGTAGAAGCTACAACCTGAAGCAAAACGAGCATTTCCTGTATTTTACATTTCTATTTTAAATGTTCACCTCGGGTCGTTTGAACAGCGAATGAAATAATAAAGCTAAACTTCAGATTTGGAAGCTCTTAAGGCTTCAGTTTGTACATGACCTCAGTGACACGACTTTTGGGAATATCTTTGATAATTCCTTCATTACTCCAATGAAGTCAAAAATCTGAGTGACTAAAAGATTGTCATCTTTTAGTCACTCAGACTAACACAACTGAAGTCAAGAACTTTGGTGACCTGAACACGCTGTCAGGAACATGAACATGGTTTTGGTCATTTGGACGTAACTTGACCCAAACTACGGATTAACGACTTGAAGCAGACTTTTCCCGTTATCCTGTCTGACAGGACTTTCAAATGTGACTTTGATGACTTGACCTTGAAAAGCACAGACTTTATTTTGATGACTCCTTAGTGACTTGCACTTGACTTTAGTTGTGTTTTAGTGGCAGTAACAACTTTGTTAACTACTAACTTGTTACTTACGTAGATATTTCTAATTTTGTAGGGAATTTTGGTAGTTTTGGCTTTGGTAACTATTAAAAATACATGGCATCTATGAAAGACTTCAACCACTCGGACGTACAAACCTACTTTGAATTTACTTTGTGACTTAAAATGATATTAATAATTTGGTAACCGTGCCAACATGGTAGCAAGGATGCTGGGTTAATCCTGGCTCTAGTGACTCAGACCTACAGAAGTTACTTGAACCTGACTTTATGAACTCCTACATTATTCTGGCAACGTAGAACTGTCATCTGTTGAATTTTATATCTCGGACACAACTTTGTTGACTCAGTGTTAGATTTCTGACTTCTACAAAACTTGATAAACATTGGTGACTTTGACTTTGCCGATTGTTTTGCTACATTAACAACTTGAACATGGCTTTTACAATCTTGAGGAATAACTTGATGTCGAAGGAGCTTGGAAAGAAAAGTGTCTGGACTTAAAGAAGACCACACTACGATGACCTGGATGACTGAGAACCTTCACAGATGACTTTGGTTGATTTTCATGACAAAAGCCAAGACTTTAGTAGATTAGATTAGATAATTTGCCAAGGATCTTGGGATCCTACATAACTTTGGGAAGTTAGTGCCTCTTCCTGCTTTTGACCATTTTAATGAATTAATTTTTCTTTACGCTTTGGTGATTTTGTGACCCAAGCTTTCAGTCTGTTACTTGAACTATGATACATGATGTTTTTGACTGTGACATGATTCGGCCGACATGGACACGGCATTGACTTTGATGACTCAGATGTTTCACTAGTGACTGGAACAAGATTTTCATGAATAAAAAACTTGACTGCATTTGATTATTGACTTGAACCTGATTAGAACAGGACTGGTGACAGACTCCGACACGATCTCTGGGTATTACTTTTCTTTATATCCCAAATCTGGGTTATCATTGACCTCGCTAGTTTGAGTTCATGTGGCACTTGAGACTAAACTTTTGCCTAAACCATGAAACCAGTGCACAGTTTATTTGCTCAGTGGGGACATATACCCAGTGCAGTGCATCAAACCATCAACATCGCAGCTAATGCCTAACACCTGTGGGGTTTTTGGTGGTTTTCTGGCAGAACCATTCATTGGTCACTTCCATGTGGTATTGGCACTGACATCAAAACGTTGGTCTGGCAGCAGCATTATGGATAAAAGCAGGAGAGGGAAGTTATCCCTCTCATCAGGCAGACAAACTGTTCTCTTCTCTGCTCGACTGCAAACCACACAGAAACAAAACTGGGCCGCCGGGAGCAAACAAGCGTACAGAATACAGAGCGGCAGAGGCTGGAAAACAAGGTGAAGGTGAGAGTGGAGAGAGGGTTCACCATATCGAGTACAAGCAGTGAGGTGATATCTGAAATAAACAACAGAGGGAGGTAGGTGGACTGCAGGTTAAGACTGCAGGTCCCTTTCTTTATGAAAAACAGAGATATGATGACTGTGGAGAAGGACAACAAAGCACAGCAGCATTTCTCAGTTTTTCACTTTAACTGGAGTCGAAAGCAAATTTCAAGAACTCCTGGCTCATAATAAAAACTCAAAGAAAGCCGTTATATTTGAAATGTGCAGCAGTCAAGGTCCATTTGTGACTGCTCTTATACAGCAGTGTAATACAATGAACGGGTATGACATGTGTATTTTATGTCTTTCCTGCTGACAAAAGAAGATGAAATGTCAATGTAATGCCAAATTACTACATAATAAATGGTTTGATAACGTCTTAGATCCAAAGAAGAAAAGGTGTGTTTAACATTTGTGCTGAATCTGGTGGGTATGTACTTTCTGTTTCAGCTGCAGCTTTACTTGCTTTAGTTTGAGTGTTTGGGATTTGGGTACATCTCAGTCTGGAAGTGCTTCCTTTTACTGCCCAAATGAGCCCCTGGTTATGTTTAACTTTTTCAGATTTGTTGCATTTTTCATTCCCTGCAGTCACACAGACACTTTTAAAAACACACCTCTTCATAAACACACAGCACAGTGTGGTTAGTGTCATTTAAATCTGTTAAATTATTTTTGAGGAGGTGAGAAAGTGGCTTGCATTTGCATTTGACAACCAGAAGGAGGCGACTCTTCAGAAGTCTATGAGAAAACGAAACCACTGATCACTCGATCTGTGATCTCAGTAAATACTCTACCTGTGATTTTATGGTTTTAATCACTAGTTTTAAGTCTGATTTAATGCAAAATTAGATTCATTTTGATAATTATGCTCCCAGTTAGAGGAAAAACAGATAAGTGACCTTACGTAAGCTCATTACATCTGCTACCACTCCCAAGCGGTCAGCGCTGAACTGGACTGCACATCCTGAGCTCCTCGGTCTGTTATGAACTTACTTTGTAATAATATGGGAGGAGCACCGGCTGCATTCTAGCATCTTTCAGTTTGTTTTGGGCAGCAGGAAATTTGTTCTTGTGTCCTCTGATGAGGCCACTGTGCACTGATCCCTCAGCAAACAGCAGACTGAAACAATTTTCGGCTGTTAACCGTTAATGAGCCGTGGACACAGTGGAACGTTTAGCAGCTAAATATTTCCCCTCAGGAGTGGAAGGAAAGCAACACAGATGCAGCAGCAGAGTAAATACTTGCTTTGGATTGCTCTGACGGACACATGCAAATAAATTATAACAAGGTCTGTGTTTGTTATTTTGGCCACAAGGGGGCAACCTGCCATCGCTGTGGTCCTTCAGGGTCCTGTAAAAGGCCGGCAAAAACAAAACTAACTATTTTAAAAGAAGCAACAAAAAAACCAAACTGAGGAACCAACAGATTAGTTTGCAAAGTTTTGGTTAGCATCTCGTGACTTGTCAATCACAAAGTAGGCCTGATCCCAACCACACCTGGATTTACTGAAGAAGACTCCATCAGGAGTCTGTTTCATTAAATCAGAGCGAGCACTGTGTAATCAGAGGAGTCGCCCCCTGCTGGCCACTGGAAAGAATACATGTTTAAGGCACTGCTGCATCAGCTTCACTTTCCAGACTTTCTAGTCTCTGAGAGCAGCCAGACTGAGAAGATGTTCTGCTTCACTGTCCATATAAATCCGTCCTGTCAGCTCTCAGGCAGCAGCAGTCCAGAGAATAAAGCTCCTCTCAGTCTCCCGTCCTCTGGGGCTCAGAGCTGAAGAGCTCACCCCTGCTGGGACCGGGCATGTACAGCCAAATCCTGTGCTGCAGACACGCTCCTGCCATCCAAATCCCCGTTTAATACCAGGACGTGACAGACTAATGGAGAGGAGGGAGAGGCTGAAAGACACAGACTCCCCCTGAACACTCTGATGGAAATTCTCAGAATAACAAACAGTGCTGCAGAAAATCTCAGGGAACGCTGTGCGAGAAGACATCTTTATAACATAATGTTACCTGATTACGGTACACCTGGATACATTTTAGCCTAATATTGGAGACAGAAAACAGCTGGTCGCAGCTGTTTTTTGCAGCTTCAGGCTCTCGAGCTAAATGTTTAATGTTTTTTAAACCAGTTTAAATGCAGAAAAATCTCATTTGAATGAACTCTGGAGTCTTTGTTAAAGGAAAATAAACTGTTGGTGAAGCTCTGCACGAGCCAGCTGTCACTGCTTCTGCTTGTTTTTTCTGTCACATTTAACAATAGGCAAACGATCCATAACTATCAACCCCCCTAATATACATACTAACTATGGAAGACTGATTACTGTGTGTATATAATGTTTACATTATGCGTATGATCTGGAGCTGTCCAGCTCTGTGCTTTTATTTATCTTACACTGGGCTCACAGTGCGTCATACAAAGCTTAAGTATCAAAAGTGCAGTTCCTCTCATGTCCACCAGAGGCTGCAGCAGTCAGTCTTCATAGACTTCCGTATTAAAATGTCTAATGTTATAGCAGAAACAAATACGTTTACAGACTGATGCAAAAACTATTTTCTTCTCTCATGCGAGTTTATTTATAAGGCATAAAATTAGGGGCGTGGCCACTTTGACAACAGGCTGTACCTGCTAGCTGTTTGCTAGCCTTCACGTCAGCTAACTGGAGTAGCTAAAGTAGACCTTTGAGCGCTCTTGGTGCCTTCAGGGGCATTTTTAATGCAGACCATCTCAGAAATCTAAGTTCTGCTGACTGAAATTCTAAAATTCTAGGATTTTAATACCACTGTGCACCAGTTAGCATGGAATTAACAAAGCTAGCTAGCATTAGCTCATAACTCAACACTCCACCCGTCATCCAAATAAGTCCTTTCAAGCTCCAAAAAGAAGCTTGAAGGGCCCTTCAACACGTTGGCAACAACACATTGGCAGCTAAATCACCAGTGTTTAAAAGAGCACTCTGATGTCACGGTGGATTTGTCCATCTTTTATATACAGTCTGTGATTTAGAGCAGTGTGAAGCCCAAGCTTTTAGCTCACGGGAATTACTTATACATACACTGACCTCATTATTTAGAAACTCTGACAGTGTTTAATGTGAACATCCATCAGTGGAGCAGAACATATATGACAGAAACAGCTTATTAGGACCTCTTTACAGTTTAAAAGCATCATATTTCAGTTTGGTCTTCAAGTGAAGCTGCAATCATTCACCTGAGCCGACTCGCCTGCAGCTGAATCCACCGAGAGGGAAACAGGGAGCCTTCAAAGGCTCCGAACAACAAAACCAACCATCATAGCACATGTGTGCACACACGCAAGCCTCTGGGTGCTTTGAAAAATGTGTGTGTGTGCACTCATGTTGAAAAGCAAACACACACCAACACCATTTCATCCGTCCTCCCTGCGTGAGTTTTCCCGTGCTACCCGAGCCCTCAGAAGACTCTGGAGGAGTGATTCCTGCCAATCTGCAGGGAGAGAGGAGTCTCAGCCTGCAGGCACAAAATAACAAGCCTTTGTTTCAGGATCCATGGAATCTGTTCACCATCAAATCAAATGAGTCAAATCTTAAAGTCAAATCTTAAAGGACTCTCTGAACGATCTGCAAGCTCAAACACAGCATCTTTCTGTTTTCTCTAGTCTCTGCAGCACAGACGAACAGACGCGAGGACGGGCAGACATGCGGGGCATCAGCTGTCTCAATGCACAAAGAGGCAAAAACAAATCGGGGCCATGTTTCCTCTCCAAGAGGCAGCATAAGCTAAATCATGCAGATTCAGTCAACAAACTGGAAGCCAAACTGGCGCTTACGTGCCCCAAATACTGAACCGGACGACCTCCTGTCTACTGGAACTCAACATTTACCAACCACTAATTGTCTGGCCAAATGCGTGCTGGTGAAAGCATAATTGCCTGCTGCGTTGGCCACATTTGTTTGTAGGGTTTTTTATGCAGGAGGTGCTGCATTTGTTTACAGTATGGAGGAGTTGGGGGCGGCTGCTGAGGGCATGGTGGCCACACTGCTTACATGTACGTCTAACGCTGACCTCTACTTCACTTAGTCTGCACAGTCCGCATATTTTTTTTATCATTAAAATCCTTCAGACGTGCAATAAAAAGAATAAAGTTTCCAGGATTTTCTCATTTTTGGAAACGCCTGAAACGTCCCTTAATCTGTTGACTCAGAATAAAAACAAATCCATTTCCTTCCTTCCTCTGCTCACATTTACTGGAAGCGTTCAGAGTCGACCGGGGCCTTTTTTTTTTTGATCGATATCAGCTGAACTAATCCTTTCTTAGCTGTGCTTGGCTCTGTTCATGCGCCTCAGCTCGCTGCTGCTGCAAAGCTTCTTTAAGACAGCCGGCCGGCGAGCTTTCTGCCACATGAGGCAGCTCAAGTGAAAGCGTGAAACGTCAGCGAAGATGCGCAGATAAATTAAACATCGAGGTCCTTTTCATCCAGAACACAGTGTCACTCCCTCCAGACACTTCAGAAGTCACGTTCACGTGTTAAGACTGAACTGTCTGTTTAACTGTTACTGCTTTGGTGTAACGACGAATCGAGGTTCAGAATCGTCTTCAGTGTAGTTCATTATGTAATGACATGCTAATTAGCAATGTGCTAGCATGCTAACCTGGTCAACGCTGAAATTTTGAGTGAACAGGAAATTCATCGGGCATTTGTGACGTTACTGCCAACTTTATTGGTTGATTTAAAGGGAGGAAGAAAAATCATGCAGTTGACTCGGCTACAGAAAACAGTTAAAACTGAGCAGAATCTATCGGGCGAGGCTAATCATTCTCTTAACCCCATTTAAGCTAACTGTGCTACAGTGTTGTTTGGTTTCTTTGAGCCTTTGGAAAACTGATATAATGAACCACAATGAGGAAAAAAGTGTGGTAGATACGGTTTAAAAATGGGTTGTCTGAACATGCTACTATGTGGTTGCTAGGCAATGTTATGACATCATCATATGTCAATGTTTGCTAATATAGATGTGACATTACTGTCATGAAATTAAAATGATTGAAACAATGCTTTCATAAAGGTAAAAAACAGGCCATTTCATCCCATTGGTAGGTGGTTGCTAGTAGAGATGGCACGATACCACTTTTTTTATGTCCGATACCAATATCATAAATTTGGATATCTGCCGATACCGATATGAATCCGATAGTGTGTTTTTTAATCAATAAAACTTTTTTTAATATCTTGCTGCTTTTTGTATAAGTTCATACTCAAGTTTAAATAAACAACAACACTAAAGCTATTCTGTTATATCTGTATGTAAAAAATACACTGCACCCAAAATATTTCATAGTTCAGCAACACTGATCAATCTAATAAACTTAAACCTACTCCATCCTCCCTATTCTGGTATTTTATAGAGTAAGCAACCTAACTAATAGGGTTCTAAATCTCCCAGCAAAAAAAAAAAAAAAAAAAAAAATATAATATAGGGAACCACCCCCCACCCTCCACCTCATGATGCTTAATCGATGTAATCTTTAATTTTGATGCAGTGTGAAAAAAATGCACAGAAATAAATTATTTTTCAAGAATAATTAAATGGATTCAACATCTTTCTTCAACAGAACTGCAGACTGCACAGATGGTACTTTCCCAAAGGAAAAAGTACTATAGCTTACTAGGGTATATTAGACTTAACAGTTACTATATACAGTAATACCTTTGACTACGATGACCTGGATGACTGAGAACCTTCACAGACATATATACAGTAATGGACTTCTATACATTTTACATCAGATTAAAACTTTGGGTGTAATAAGAAAGAAAAGTATGTCTTTGTGCCCCCTTTTCCCTGTTCATGCCCTATCGGCCCCCCTGGCTACACTTTGCTAGATCCGCCCCTGCACAGTTACCAGCCGTCAGCTACGTAGAAAAGGATCCTGGTGTAGAAAGTAATATTAAATACATTCTAACAACAGCTTATCAAGCTTAAACGTGCTGCTGTTGTTCAGCCGCTGGTTTCCTCTTTCTAGTGCAAAGTGGGCCAAAAACAAAGAAGAGAGACGGACTCGCGATAGAAAAAACGATCAGCTGATCATTAAGCAGTTTTACGATTGAAGTAGCGGCAGGAAGGTGAGGGAGAGAGAGAGTCAGTCGCTCCATATATCGGTTGTAAAGCTTAACGTGGGAACGCTTTACAAACATTCAGAGATGAACTTACACACTTGCTTTACTTCTCTCTGGGATAACTTCCTCGGAGATGAAATGCTGGATTGCTAGGAGGCTACAAATACACACAGCCGCTCTATCACGTGAGCATACTGCTCCAACGTGCTACGGTTATGAGCCGAGTTACGCCGTGTCGCAAGTTTTGTGAGCTGCTTTTTTGACATTTAATGGATCGGATTACATTTTTTATTTCCCTCCGATATCCGATCCAGTAATTTACGTCAGTATCGGACCGATACCGTTACGCAATATCGGATCAGTCCATCTCTAGTTGCTAGGCAACATGATGACATCAAACTGATATAGATGAGAACCTTCAGGGGTCTGAGATGTGCTGAACTGCTGATTGTGTAGGAAAGAGAGAGTTTATGTATCATTCAGATCCTTTCAAACAAAGACTGCAGCTACCGCACACCTCCACAGACACATCGTGACAAACGGTCTCATGTTTTAAGTTAAAGTTAAAATGCCCGTGTCGAGGCTGCGGAGTGAAAAGGAGGCAGATCGACTCTTTGAAATCATTTTATGTATCAACCAGAAGTGGTCAGGCGGACCATCAGTGCGATCGTTGGGCTGCAGCCGTTACAGAGAGGAGTGCTGACTCTTTATGGACACCACTCCAAGTCTGACGAGTCGAGCTGTGCTCAGCTGCACGGGTGCCAGCTCGCCTGCCGAGGCTTATGGGATTGGATGGGGAGAGACGCACAGAAAGAGTTTATGACGCTGACATTTACACTGACGGTGCAGCTGCATGCATTTAAAACGCTGAATGTATCAAAACCATCAGGAGAGAGAACTCCAACCACTCTAAGCTCAAGCTGCAAAATCATCTCACACCAACATCGACTCCAACTCTTCAGAGAAACTCAACGTACCCTCATGTTCTTCATTTCCAAACAAAAACATGAGAGGAGGAAGAACTAGCAGGGCTCAAAGACCCCGAAACCATCGAGGTGACTGTGCCTCCCAATTCAGTCCATCAAAGCTTTTAACAGAACTGGTGACAAATTATTAGACCAAAGTCCAGCTACAAAAATCAAGTGCCAAAAGAATCCATCCAACCACTCGACCCTGACTGCTAACATCTGCAAACACATGTGGTACTCATGAAGTTTACTGCTGAATAAAAACTTTGTTTTCATATAGAAAACATCCTAAAAGCTTTTTTTTGTAAAAGGCTCTTTGATGGCTCCACATGTTCCAAAATAAATGTGAATGATTGAATTAAATCATTAAATTAATCTGGAAATCCTCAATCTTCAATTTTCTCAGGCTCAACACTGTAAAGTCAAACTGAAAGTTTTTAAACTGGTTCTTCTTGTGAAGAATCACAAACCAGAACGTCAGGAGAGCACAGGCTGTGCTACACTCAGTGCTGCAGGTATGAACTACAAAAACCTCCATTAAACAGCTGAATGTACGAGTGCCAGAGAGGGCATCCCTTTAATAAAGACGGGTGACGGTGCAGCCTGCCTCCTGACTCAGGCTGCAGGAATTAACCACTGACAGACATTTTAATGGGATTGGGGATGAACACGTGAAAGAACCTTAGCAAAACTAAACGGCTGCACGCTCCACTTCCACGCTGCCACCATAACCCACATTGTCGAGAAAACACCCGATAAGATGAAAACATTCGCCCGCCGCCGTATCTGTGCGGGGCGGGAACGTAACAGATTTTGGCTCACTTCTGCCCTTCACTCATCGTTACCTGCAGGTGATTTCATAATCTGGCTCACAGTGTTTCTGAAACGTGACTTTTAATGACCCCAAATCTTTTATCTGTGGGCTCCGTTTGTGCTAGCTTAAATATATCGCTGCTTTCTTTAAACCCCGAGTGTCTCCAGTGTATTTGGTATGTAGCTTTCAGTCCCAGTAATAAAAAAGAAAATCATGCTGCTGCTATAAAAACCAAACAAAAACACACCACGACAGGTTGGCTTCATAACAAGACTCAGATGTATTTATGCACAATACACCAAATTAGTGCTTTAATCTGTTCTCATGGAGGCCGCTAAGGCTTTAAATCATCCATCACTGTGTGAGCTCTGGTCATGGTGGCAGCAGACTTTGTAGGTTTTCAGGCATTCTTCTCTCCCGCCACACTTCCCAGTTCCTCCTTAGGGATCCTGAGGCATTCCCAGGCCAGACATGATATATAACTGGGTCTAAACCGTGGTACGGAAAACCTTCAAAAGGGAGGTTCCCAGGAGGCATCCCGACCAGAAGCCCGATCCACCTCAGCTGGCCCCGCTCGATATTTGACTGTTGGGATGTTCCATTGTTGGGTAGCTGTTTGGTTTACAGTGAAATCTGTTAAAACAGCGGTCCCCAACCCCCGGGCCTCGGACCGGTACCGGTCCATGAGTCGTTTGGTACCGGGCCGCGAGAGTTGAGGCTCAGGTGTGAAATGTATGGTTTTCAGGGTTTTTATCGGTTTTCAACGTTATTTTGTTATCGTTTTTATCGTTAACTCGGTTTTCCTGGGTCTTTTCACGTGTGTTATGAATAAATCTTCTTTTTTTCGGTACCGGCACTAGTTTTATTTTGTTGTATTCATCCGCGACACCTCATTGCCGGTCCGTGAAAATATTGTCGGGCATAAACCGGTCCGTGGCGCAAAAAAGGTTGGGGACCGCTGTGTTAAAAGACATCAAAACTTTATCAAACAGGCCGTGAACAACCATCAGTGCGAGTTCACCAGGTTTAACCCCAGTTTCTTCCTCACAGCACTGATTACAACTGAACGCTGGCCCCAAATGACCATTAGCACAGAGATGAGCGTACGTGTAGAAACATTAAAGCTAATTTTTGTATGCAGAGGATGACGTTGTGTCTTTTTGTTCATAATCGTTAATTAAATGCTGTCGTATCAAATAACGACGTGCGGAGGCAGAGGAACGAAACAAAGCCCAAGTCTTTCATCTGAAACAGGAAGTGGGTCCAATAATCCAAGAGAGGAAAAAGGGCCGCGCACACAGGAAGTAGAAGCAGCCTCACTGCAAAGAGCTAAGAATTACAAAATAAAACAGGAAGTGCACACCTGTCTGTCCACAGGTGCGTTTCAGCTCACGTTGGGGTGTTTCTTCTTATTGGAGCTCGCTCGAGTGTAAAATTCAGAAGTGGCGCCGTGGACGAGCTCCTGCACTGTTACAACTAAATCTGTTTGTTTCCCTTTGCGACTCCCACTCGCCAGGTGTGTCATTCATCACACGGGGCTGAATCACCTGCTGCCACGTCACCCCGCTGAGCCTCAGCAGCGCTGCTCCTCCTCAGCGGCTGAGCCACAAAACGGGGAAACCGCGATGAAATTACTCGCCGCCTCCACCGCCTCAGCACATCTGTGAGCCCCCTCCGACACACCCCGCTCTCACTTCACAATAAGAGTCTGTAAAACTCATTAAAAATAAGAAAGAAGCCTCCCTGCACTCTGTAATAAGCCGCCCTGCGTTCTGTCACTTGACGTCTTGCGTAAATCCGCGAGCCTCAACCGTCATCCACAGAGAGACGCCTCGGCAGCAGCGAGACTTCAGCCGTGGGGGGATGGCAGCATGAATACTGGTTTATTTCAGAGGATTAGAGCACATTTTTCCACCTGGAGCTCACATGCAGACAAGTATGAGGGAGGCCTCCTCTGCAAAAACATGATATCCAGGGAGAGGGAGACAGAAATGGAGCAAATCTGACTTAATTACAGAGAAAATGAAGCCAGAAAAGACGGAGCAGATGGATAATGACCAAGAAAAGGAGCTTGTGAGGTCCGTAAACCTGTGAGGACATTTCCTCCACACAGCTGAGAAACAGGAAGCTAAAACCTGACACCTGTATCGCCTCTGCAGCGTAACATCTCAGCAAGCATCTGATGCACCAAAACCTGCAATTCCTCTAATGTCCTCTAGGGGCTGCCTCCAGCAGTGAGTCTGAGCCATAGAGGTTAAAATGTGCGACTTTACAGCAGAAATAAACACGTTTAAGGCCTGATACAAAAAACTGTTTTGGTCTAAAGATAATTTAATCCTCTGTAACGACTGTAAGGAGGGTCGATTTCTATGGAAGTCACTGGTTTCATTTTTATTGAAGCCTAAAGTTCTGCACTGTTTGGAGCATTTTAAAGTAACTGTCTTATAAATAATGAGGTTTTTGTGCCATAAGCTGTAATAATGAATCTTCTGAGAAGTCTGGAAGGAGTTTTTTTTAGAGGTCAGCCTGGAAGTTGGAGCCTTAAAAACAAAATGATGTGATTTTTATAGATTACTGCAGAAAGCGGTCTCAATGGGAAATAAATGTTTCTGATGATTTATGTTTACTTCAGTGAGATGATCGCTACAAACAGACACTTCTCTCGTGATCCTTGAAGTATGAATGAGTAACGTGCTAATGTCAGAAGCTTTATGGTGCTGAAGTCAAAAACAGTCAATCAGCGCTGAGCGTAACACTGAGCTTCAGCAGCAACTTTCTCACTTTAGGAGATATTTCTTCTTTCTTTCTGAAACACATCCTCCTCCTCCTCCTGTGGACGACAGAGATAAAGGCGTGGACAGACAGGTGAGGAGTATTTTTTGACATCCTCAGATTAATCGTGCTCGATTCAGCGTCGTCTGAAAGACTTGGATTTCTAAATAAACCTGCTGCCCGCTCTCAGGCTCGGCTTTGAGTCGTTCAAAGCCTCGGCTTCCTCCAGCAAACAGCAGCAGCTTCACTCAGCTCCACAACAGGCGTCCAGCCACGCCATAAAGATGACATTTGATGACCTCACCCATAGCCTTAACGACGACCTCAGTATATATCAATAAAGTCTTTGTTTGACGACTAACGACACTTCAAGGTTTACGCCTTTTAGGCTTTCGGGGGGTAAAGAGTTGAGACAAACCTCGCCTTGGAGAAGAGAGATGTTCAGCTTTTTGTTCAGAAAACCTGACGTTGAGTTAAAGTCCGGCCTGACCTCTGCTCATTTGATTAACTTTCTTGAATGAAGGTGGATTTTTCTGTATATAAAAGTCTTTCACAAGCAGCGTTGAATTTATCCATCAGTCCATTCACCTTCTGACACATATTCAGATTTAAGGTAACAAGTGCAGCAGATGCCCAGACCTCCATCCCTTACAGCCACCTTCTTCAGGTCTTCTATTAGAAAACTGAGGCATTGTAATCTCACCTCACAGGAGGCATCTGACTAGGATATAAAAAAACCCTACTAATTGGCTATAAAATCCACCAACCAGGTCACCGTACCTGAGTCAGCATTACTGGCCCCCCATCATGGAGCCGGGCCTGTGGTAGGTGGCTGAGCACAGGAGACGTCTTGGGGTTCAGAGCTTTGTGGACTGGGCAGCGGTTAAAGATGGAGGCCCTGCTGGTTCGATTCCAGGCTGCCTGCAGGTCGAATTTATTCAGCATAATGTACATTTCTTTATCAAATGTCCCGAATCATCTGTTAAGTAACTCTGACTGTTTTCACCAATTATTCGTATGTGCCTTTAACTAAAGGCCCGTTCTGAGGCAGGATATTTGATGACTTCCAGGTAAATCTCACTGTAAGAGGGGCGATCGTGGCTCAAGAGTTGGGAGTTCGCCTTGTAATCGGAAGGTTGCCGGTTCGAGCCCCAGCTTGGACAGTCTCGGTCGTTGTGTCCTTGGGCAAGACACTTCACCCGTTGCCTACTGGTGGTGGTCAGAGGGCCCGGTGGCGCCAGTGTTCGGCAGCCTCGCCTCTGTCAGTGCGCCCCAGGGTGGCTGTGGCTACAACGTAGCTTGCCATCACCAGTGTGTGAATATGTGTGTGAATGGGTGGATGTCTGGATATGTAAAGCGCTTTGGGGTCCTTAGGGACTAGAAAGCGCTATATAAATACAGGCCATTTACCATTTTACCATAAGAGGCCCTGCATGGACAAAGGTCAGCGCCTGAAGTGTGATGCTAATATGATGAAACCCAGTAGAGACTGGTGGATTATTCCCATTGGTCTGACTGGTGAAAGCATGCTGTAAATGGATTTTCTCCATTTTTCCCTCAGATTTTTATTTCACCAACACCTACAGAGAGTGTGAATCTCCAGACTCCATGAAAATACCTTTTTTGTCTACTTTTAAAGCAAAACGTGATGTCAAACATCACTCGATAGTTACAGCCTGATAACTGGGAAATCAAGACGACAGTGCAGTTCCTGGAAGAAAAATTAGGAGGTCATTTAAAGGAGCAGGCGATCGCAATCAACAGGACCAGCTCGCCCAGCGTTATCGCTGCAGTTAAAGAGGGATCAGCTGGAAAGAGACGCTGCGAGAAAGTAAACAGCCCTGCAGTAATCGTTACCACGGCTCAGTCAGCAGGATGAAAAGGCTCTGCTCTTCCAGGAAGGAGGGCGATCCGAGCGGAATAAAGTCAGTCACACAAACTGTGGACGCGCTTCCGATCACAACAACGCTGGATAAACCACGCCCATGTAAGCCCATCGCTGTCCTCCTCTAACTGAACAAACAGGAGCAGTTTGTGGTCAAAGCATCAAAATAGGAGTGAAGACAAATTCACTTTCTTCCCATTTATCAAAAAGACTTTGAGAGGAAATTTCCACCTTTTCTTTTTCCTCCCTGGCTGTTCGTTTTTATTGATAACTGCTACACAAGCTGATTAAACAGGTTTAAAGTCCATCCATCCATTTAGATCCAGCTCCAGCCTGCTGATATACTCAACTTCATTAAGCCAGTGTTTATCCCAATCATTTTCTCTTTCCAATTAAAACAGATGAAGAACAAACAGGATCAGGACAATTTAATGAACGAGTTCAGCGAGCTTCATAAACAAACACGAGCTCACCCCATTATTCATGACAAACACAAAACACTTTAAACCAGTTAAAAAGTCATATTTTATGTGTGGACTGGACGATCTTTGAACCATCCAGGTCCTCGTGGAGTGTGTGAAGGCGTGAAAGCGTCTCATTATCTCACAGCTCTTTGGAGCTTCTCAGTTGTGTCGACTGACTTTCACCAAATTTCTCAGTCAAGTCAAAAACGTCAAAGCACAGCAGCATGAAATACTCTCGCTAACAGACGGGCAGTTAGCATTCATGACTCAACTGGTTTGTTGTCATCAGTGTTTGGGCCGTTACTCTGAAAAAGTAATGGATTACACTTTACTCTTTACTTTTAATTACTTACTGGAGAAAGTAAGTTGTTACACTAATCACTAACCTATAGGCTACAGACCGGCACAGCCACACAAATCCGGAGCTTAATGAGGACACACACGATCTTTCTTTGAGTTTTTACATATGAACACAAAGCAAAGTTAAACGCCGGCCCACAAAGACGCTCCAAAGCGATCGCCACACTGATCCTACTGCAGAAACACGAACAGGTAGAAACTGCAGCCTGACAGCTCGTCAGTTTGTTACCTGTTGAAGTTCAGGCTCTGGCTGCTGGGCCCGAGTCTGCATACGCTCAGAACATCACTCTGGGTTCTTGGCTAGCTTAGCGTTAGCGTGCTGTTGGAAAAGTTGTGCTAGCAGCATGCTTTATGCTCTCATCCTTTTGTGCAATAAAAATAAAAGTGATGTCCATATCTCCAAACCTGAAAAGTTTAAGACTCCTCCACCATTTTTCTCCTTCACATGAACTAAAATCAAAAGAACATAAAACAAACACGTTTGTTTGACATTTTTTAAACTTCCATCCACCCGATGTGCAGATAACTGAAGGATGTTTATAAAGCAACTGTCACTGTAATGTGATTACTGACTTTACTGCAATAACACGCTATATTACTGCATTACTGAAAAACGTAATATGATTACAGTAACACGCTATTTAGTTACTTTGTTACTTTGGTGTAACGTGTTACAAAATTGCAAACACCCAGTGTAGCTCTTTGGGTCAGAGTGACAGCCAATCCAAACTGTGTCTCATAAGGTCTCAGGCTTTAGTGGATCACTGCACTCCTACTCTGCCAGGAGATTCCGTGAATGTGAAAGACAAATTCCACAAGGATCCATGTTGTTATCCGTCCACACAGAGCCCTTTACAGTCTGATATTAGATGTTTTCTGCTGCACTAAGAGTACATCAGGATTTTTACACAGTAGTCCACATCGTCTATCAGGGTCTCGCTCGGCGAATGCACACGCTGTTCTCTCTTTTTGACTTTTTAATATTTTGAAGCCTTGGAGATCAGTCAGTGATGCAGGGGAAACCATTCATACACTCACAGTAAGACAGCTTGGATTAAATTTGAAGAAGAGCATGAACAGGAAGGCAGCAGCTGTCTTTCATAAGTCCAAACTCGGCCTACGTGGAAATGAGTCAGAATGCACTCGGGGTAGAGTAAAGCATGAAGGCAGGAACGTTAAAGCCAGAGGCTCGTTTTCTCACACGGCTGTACGTGAGCCTGGATTCACAGTCAGAGCCCGAGCCGAGCCCTGCTGCCCTGTTTCCTATGTGAACGTGAACATTTCAGCCACACCTCAAAGTGAACTGTAGCAACTTCCATCTGATATTCTCATTAGAAGTAGAGCCAATATATTCAATAACATCTTAGCTACACCATTACGTATTGTTGTTTACCACAGTTTTATTATTATCAACTAATCCAGCCTTTATTCAGAGACAAGGATAATTATTTTATTCACTGGAAAATCATTTACTTAAATATAATCAATATTTTTGTTTATCAAACAGTCAGAAACGGCAGATTTCTGTCAAATATGGTGAGAGACTCGAGCTTTAAGTCTATGTGAACTGAAAAAAACCCACCAAAATCCCTGAATACCATCTATAATCCAATCCTTACAAAGCTGCAGATACAACGGAGGAAGTCCAAAAGTGAAAACCACAAGTCCAGACAGGGTGCAAAGAAACTAGATGTGAGAACTACCTGCCAAAGATCGAGGGAGCGCACGTCCACAGAGACGGAAAGGATAATGGGGTGCAGGTGACCTCAATCAGACACTAATGAGGGCGGGAAAATGTTTTTTAAGAACTGATAAAGTAAAAGCAGAAAACAGAAGCACATGGACACATTTGCTTTTATCAGCACGCTGTCCTCTAGCTTTCTTTCCCTGGATGGTGCTAACATTAATCACTAACATTAAAGCGATGTGCTGATGTACCGCCGGTTTGGACGAGCATCGCCAATCTGCAGCCAAACCTCGTTTCTAATGTAAACATGTGAGGAGCTGATTCAGCTGCTGAGCGTCTCCCTCGTGCAGCATCTGTTCAGGTCCTCTCAAGACAATAAAAGCCGTTCCTCCACATGCGTTTGCTTTTGTCTCATCCACACATGTGGAAGGAATAATGGCTGCAGGCTGAAGAGGCGAGGCGGGTCTCCCTGAACAATCCACAGCTGGGACCGCTTCTCCACTTCCACACTCTGATTTAAGTTTTATAAACAATTCGCTGTGGCCATTTAGCAGCTGGCAGCTGGCAGCTTTGAATAGCTCAAAACTGAAGGTCAGGCCAGGTCACACACACACACACAATATATTCTATATTTTATGTCTCAGTTTTACGTCGCGTTCATCGGGCAGTTCACATCACGAGATAAAATGATGGAAAATTAATGCTTTTTGTAGTCAGTTTGCTCCTTTCTTCAGAGCTACATGAGCAAATTATGGATGAGGTCACTGTTTAAAAAGACGTGCAGTCACTTTATTTCAGTGCCCAAACAAGCCAAACGTAGCTCGAGTCCCGGATGTGTCGGATGTCGTTGGCTTTCACATCACACGCGACATTTCAGGTGCCGTCTTTCTCTGCACCTCCTGCTCCTCTGACTCCTCTTTAATATGCTCTGTCCTTATTAAAGTCTGACTTTCGTCTCAGTCAGGGCAACACTAAGACATACAGTGACTGCAGCACACAGGCTGCAGTCACTGTTGCAGCAGGCTTTAGTAAGCCTGCACTGTCAGAGTCTCACTGAGTCACTGAGGTTTAAATCTTAACTCCATGCTGGCAGACACGATAACGTTTCTCATGCACAGACAATAAATTCTCGACAGCCTCTGCTCTGAGCTGTACACGCTTTGTCTTCCAGTCAAAGGAGATCTCGGAGTCTGAGTCCCACAGGACCGAAAACTGAACATCATAAAGAGACAGTCCTCGAGCCACACCACAAAATCCCGGTCTAATCTTCACAGCCAGGGGTGAAAGGTTTTAGAAGATCTCCAGTGTGAGCCTGGCAAAGAGATTTGGCCATTAAACCAAATCCAGCGGTCCCTGAAGTCGTCACCAAAGACTAGTCGCTGGTTATCTTCCCATTCATGTCTGAAAGGTAATCTAAAAAGGCCAAAAAAGAGAGGGCCACACTACAGAGCCCTGCCTTCTTTTTATTTGATCTGTTTACCTTTTAAAATGGTTCCATCATTTTACAGTCGTAGCTACACCGGCTAAGCTAACACTGTTCAGTTTAAATGTTGAAGCAACAATGAAAATGTCGTTTTTTTTTATCTCAAACAAAAACAGGAAAGCAAACTGGAGGAAATTACAGCATGCTGTTTCTACAGGCTTCACCCTGAGTCTCACTTTGGACTCTGTATTTACTGTAGCAGTTACCCGATGCATTACTATGACGCTTGAGCAAAGTTAGAAGCTTCACGATTCTTCTTCATGAGTAAAGGCGAGCACATATGTGTGAGTGTGGGTCACAGAGTGGACACTGTAAGTCGCTCTGAATCTATAAATACTCTAATCACATCAGCGTGGTCCAGTTTGACTCACTGAAGGTCGGCAGTTTTTGACGCGAACCGCGTCAGTCGACCACTGAGCGAAATACTTAAATAACACATGTCAACAATCAAAGCTGACAGAAAAGCCAACCTTTATATTCTTTGGAATAAATTATAATTAAAACTTACCGACAGGAACACCAACCTTTTGCACTGTAAAACTTTTTAAGTGATGAAAAGTTTGCTTAACTAATCACATTCGATGATTAAACTGGACCTACTCTGCTTTTTCCTATTGTCTATCATGTACAAATCACCCCAAAGATGGACTTTAAAATTAAACATGGCTGAGGTTCAAAATAATGTAAATTAATAACTTTGAACTGAAAGCTTCAAACTGCTTTAAACACTATGAGTCCCACAGTTTTTTTCTACTCTTGGACTTGGATGATGTCACAGAGATGGAATATCCCTAATATGGTCATTTCAGGGACAGAAGCCCCACCCACCTTGTGCTAATAGTTTTCATGAGGGGAAGCCAATCAGAAGAGCTTAAACATTAAGGATTATTATAAACTGTGAATTAGAGCAGGGCGATACGGCCAAAAATATTTATCACAATATACATTTGAAAATTTGCGATAACGATATAACTGACAATATAATTGATGCAATACAAAATACAACTCCACAACTTTACTATCGCAAAAAACCCATCCATTTATTTTCACTTAAACAAGCAGCTGTTTTTAATGTGCATTAAAGCTATATAAAAATTTAACAGTGCAAATGCAAATTCCTTGCTGAAAGTTTAACCAAAAGGCATTTCCAGTAGAAATGGGCTGACATATCCTGAGCATAACCATGTATAATATCCACTAAAGTTAAAAAGAGGTGCCTAGCAACATTAAACTGCAGTGTGCCAAATAAAAAGTCAAATACGTATTTTTCGGACCATAAGGTGCACGGGTTTATGAGGCAAATTAAGCGAAACAAAGCAGTCAGATAAATCAAACTTTATTCAACTCATTCTTCTTGCTTCCTCCACTTCTGTACCATTGATTCATTAATGCTGTATTCTATCACAGCTGCTCTATTCCCGTGTTGTTGCAGTATATTAATGACTAACCTCGTATTGTGGATGGATTATCTCAGTTGTTCTCCTGACTGAAGTTTGGTCCGTTTACAGCATCCTGCCATGCGATTGCATTTGTCTCTAACCATCAGGAACCCTCACTTTAACGAGTGGAAAAAAGTTAGCATTCATCCTCCAGCTTCACTGTTTATGCTATGCTAACATAGCCGTGTCGCTAGTGATCATGTAGCACATCATTATATACCAGCTAGCCCAACTTCAGTAACCCTACAAATGTCACTGCTGTTTAGTTTTCTGTCTTCATTTATGTTGGAAGTGATAGCAGAGCTGTACGTTTGAATTTTTTCAGAAATCTCTCAGTCAGAACATGCTATATCATGTTTAGGTTACTAGCGAAACTAGCGAGTTAACTTCCTGCTAACTTCTAATTCCGTTAAATGTAATAAATTCTGTTTTCATGGATGCCTGGATGTTAAACTTAATTGTTACACCTGGTAAAGCAGCAACGCTGATCGTTTTATTAAAGATGAAAGAATTTAGACAGTGTTTAACTCTCAGTGATGCCGCAGTGTTTGTTTGACTTTGGGACCTGAAGCGGACGGAGCTTAGGACCCAGATTACTCCCAGATTTACGAGCACCTTAGTCCGACAAATACGGCAATAACGACGGCCCGCTTGCATGTTCTACAAAAAAAATGTGCTTTGTTGTGTATCTGACGGACAAACACCAAACCAGTTCCACATCACTGAAGCTGCACCATTTTTACAAACCAATTCTGGTTCATCCGTTTCACTCAACGATCCGCTTTCCCCCTTCTCATTCTCCATTGCCGCCACGCTTTTTCGGCCATGTGCGTATGAAAACAAAGGCACTGCACATCCGCGTTTTACCCATATTCTATCGCGATATTTTATTTTCTTATCGTTGCCTAACATTGTACCGGTATTGACGTGAATGGTATAATATGGCCCAGCCCTACTGTGAATCATGCAAAGCTACTCTGGCAGAGACACTTTGGATTTGGTGGCCGATTCGTTCCCACAGTGGTTTCTGTTTTAACTTCTCGGCTACTGTTTAAAATACTCAAATTTAGAAGAACAGCTGCAGTGAAACATTCAGTCTTGCCTCTAAAATCCTTTTTTGCTTGTTATCCAGGGAGGGATCTGAAAATCTGCAGAAATACTCACAAGGTACCAAAACTGGAAACGAAACAACTCTGAAACAATGAGCCAGGAACACAGATGTTACTGAACCTGTTTAAAGACTCTCACTTGCACTTCTACTGAGTTTGAATGGACAGAAATGAGGAACAACAACCACACATCCTTTCAGTCCTAGTTTTAGTAGTAGCTGCCTCTTCAGTGAATGGGTCTTGCCTTTAAATTTAATTTAAATGGTGTCAGATACATTTTTATAAGAAATGTAACCTTTTAAAAGATGTAATATTTATTAATAAAGTGGTTAAAGTACACCCATTCTGTAAAAAATTGCCCATGTGGACAAAATATTAGGATGGGATTAACTGAAGACATTTCTGAGTGCGTGTAAAATCAGCCAATTTTAAAGCTGACTTCTATTAGCAGCTGTTATTCCCCCTCATGCACACTCACTCAGTCCGATTAGGCCCCTCGTCAGCAGGCCTTCAGTATTTACACCCCCCTCCCTCCATTGACCTCTTTAGCTACCAGTTTCAGTTTCTATCCCTTCCCAAATCCTCATGAGCTCCCTCTAAAGCTCTCTCCTCCCATCCCCCATCACCGCTAACTGCCTCCATCTGTAATTCTGCTTTCATTTCTTTATTTTCCTTTGATTTATTCATGTATGCAGGAGCTGCTTCACACACCGACAAGCTGCTAAAACAACGACTTTGTCAATCAGGAGTTCTTAAAAAACAAAAACAAAAAAAAGCAACCCATCTCTAACAAATTTAGCCGTTAAAGGCAGTTTCCTGCTTGGTGCATCAACGTCGTGTCAGTTTACAGTCAAAGCCGTGCTGTTTATTGTGGTTAATGCTCCTTATTTGTCAGACCTAAATACCTGGTTAAGCGCCTCGTGCGTTTAGTGCAGCTGCAGGATGATAAATCTGGATCACCAATGTAATTTTTCACATTTTGAAGCTACAGCTGACCTGCAGGTGTGTTTCACCACACTGAGGCTCAGGTCAGCTACCAACAATAATAACCATCAACGGTCATTCAGACCATGAGTTTGAGCTGTTATAAACTAAGAAATCAAATAAAACAGACAACAAGTGCAACAAACGACCACACGTCCGGCTGTAAGTCACATATATGACGTGCAATTTTAAGCAGCTTTGAGATGCCTGCAGTCAATATGGATGCTGCAAGCCACTTGGCAACCTTCCTCCACTTAATGTAGAGTTTATTTGACATGACATTAAAGTGGGGTGATTGATGCCTTTTGGTTTTCCATTTTAGCCAAACAGCCACATAATTACTGAAATAATTGATGCAGATAAAAACGAGTCCAATTTTGACTAAAGTGGTCCTGATATAGCTGGAAAGCCAAGCCGTGCTGCACAAAGTAATGCCGTACTTCTTTCTGTTTGACTGTGAAGTGCTAAAAGCCGAATTTCCTCGTATTTTAGCAGCTTTCAAACATGATCAGAAAGGCTCAGGGTTCATTAAAGCTGTTTCCACAGACCTGTGAAGTAAATTTGAAAACGACGTCCCCTGTTTTGCTGAAGCATCAGCATCTGGAACTAAAACAATGAAGCCAAAGCAGAAGCACCGAAAAACAAGTCACTCCCCACAGACTGCAAAATAAACCCGTTTACAGCCTGCTGAAAAAGAGTTTGGGTTATGTTCCCTGCTAAAGACAAGATATTTTCTCCTAACCCTGAAGTTTAAATAGGATTTAAGTCCCGTATACTTAATGTTATGGCTACTTTGCATGGTGCCGTTGCCACTCTACTAGCATATACCTCGCCTCCATCAGCTTATCAGACACTTCATACAATCTAACAAACAGTCTTCCTGCCTGCTGGTTCAGATCCAGATCTCTGTTGAAGAAGATGCTATTATAATTCACGCCATCTGGCCGATGTGTGAGCGGACTGGGGTTTTCTTTCTCTGGCCAAAGCGTTTTATTTTTAGGTGAAATCAGTGTGTATCTGTGGCAGCCTGGCTATCGGGAGAACCAGGACATTTCCCGGTGGTCTGAGGGTGGATTTTCCCCGCAACGCATTTGACACGCCCTCCAAAATCCACGCATCAGTTGCGAGTCGGTCATGCTCACCTTTACTCTCACCACAGCATCACCAGTTGCCACAACAGCTCCCTAAAAGCGGCTTATATTGTGAGGTAAAGACCCTACAACAACAGAGAGAAAACCCAACAACCAGATGAGCCCGTATGAGCTAGCAACTGGCAACTGGCAACACTGGGAAGGAAAAACTCCTTTTTAAGAGGAAGAAACTTCCGGCAGAACCAGGCTCAGGTTGTAGTGACCATCTGCCACAACTGGAATGGAGTCAGATTCCGACCTTTCCCACATCCCACAGCCGTAAAACATGGATACCAGTTTTCTCTGCAGTTAGTTTGAGTAACTTTATATGAACTTTGTTGGGTTTCCATTTCAGGTGCTGTTGATGTTCTAAAGTGTGGTTCTTACAGGGCTTCCCTTTATTTACGGTGCTCAGTTTCAGATCAGAGGCAACACTTGCATCCTTCACTCAAGAGAACGCTGCAGATATCCACTCACATATGAGCTTAGGCCTGTGAAGACAAACTGTGGTGAGTCTGTGGTTTGTCTTCGAGGTGAAGGTCCGGACACGCTGACCACAACAGCCGTCCAGCTGCCAGCAAACGCCGCGCAGCGACCCTGCTGTCATCGACGCTGCTCATGAGCTCTGACACAGAAAAACAAACAGAGATAACAGCGATGTATCTGTCTCTGTCAGGCCTGTACTGTCCCAGTCAGTGTCGGTGTGACTCAGACGTCCACAGAGCACAAACGCTGGCCTCCATCCATCCATCGCACAGAGAAAGGGATGAACTGTGTTTCTGCGTCTGCAGTTTCAAGAGCAGAGGAAGATGAGGAGAGCTCTTCTTTTTGAGACACAGAGCAACAACAAAAAGTTTCCAAAAATACGGATCCATCTTTCCGACAGCTCAGAATAAAAAAGGCTGAAATAAAGCAGAGGGGTGTGGACTTAAAAAAGATCTGCTGAGTGATGAAGAGGAGGTGGAGGAAGCTTCAGAAAACCTAAAATTACAGCTGCTCTCACAAAAACAACAATCTATTGATAACACGAGAGTTGTATTTTTTAGTTGTGACCTTTGACCTGTACGTGCTGTTTGATGAGGATGACAGTCACAATCCATAGACGAAGAGCCCTGAACTGTTACAGTCAAACTCGCCTCATGCAAAGGTTAACCGGTTTAAAAAGCCATTACATCGTCCCATAGGTCGAAGAATGGGCCCTGTAAGCAGGAATGGATACTAAGCTGCATTGACTTCCAATCTGAATCCAGCCGGAGCACCGACTGGCAGGGGTGGTGGCTTCAGGTCTGATGGCTTTTTATTCAATAAAACGGGGCAAAGAGGCATTATGACACGTAGAGTTTAAAAACAGGAGGAACGGCGAAAGAAGTGATGTGCTGGTGAAGTTTTATCCTTTATTTTGGTTGCCCAACAATTTTCTATATCGTTAGCAAACCCCAAACCCAACTTTTAGACCACAGCAAACCATTTTAAGGACATTTCAAGGGTCATTTCACAACATCTTTGACAAGAGGTAAGTTTAAGTTATGTGGACCACTTGTTTCAGTTTTAGGCTGTACATAGTTCACAGGGGTTAATCCTGCGACTGTCCAAAGATAGAAAGGGGTTATCTTAAGCAGGATTGTTGTGAGATTATTAGGAAAAGGTCTGTTTGTGTAAATTCTGCAGACTGTCCAAAGTTTGTTTGAATGAAGAAGGCAATAATCTTGAAAACTTTGTCAGTTGAGTCTTATCTCTGCAACAAAGATTGAAACAGCCATGATGACTTCTACTTTCAAGTCTCAACCTGAGCAGTTTCAATCATAAGGTAGCCTCAATGTAATTCAGCCCTGGCTTTATCACCACAATTTAGACAATGAAAATTATTTTGTATAAATTTAAACCAAAATTTCATACTGTAAACCATCAGGAAAGTGTTTGAGGTGGTGAAAATTCAGGTGAACGGTAGAGCAGTTTTACCACAGACATTGATCTGCTCGCTAAGTCTAACATCATTACCATTTCCAGGTTCAAACATTTCTTCAGATCATAAATCAAGTAAATACTGATGCAACACAGAGTTAAAACCAGTCCAAATTCTTTCAGAGTCAATAACATGATCGGTGCCTCTGTTCTACCAGCTGCTACAATAAAGTTTATATCCAGGATTTATGAGATTTACCCAAGTTAGAAGTTAGCAGGACATTAGCTAGCTAGTGTCTGTCTAGCTAGCTAACCACACGGATGTTAAATCATAAACATCCATGGGATATCTTAAAACTAAAAGATACAGCTCTTCTATAAACTTGGCACATGAACGAAGACGGAAAACAAAGTACAGACGATGTTTGGAGGGTTAGTAAAGCTTGGTTAGTTGACATGGAATAACGCTACCTGTAGGCTAGCAACAACAATATAGTTAGGCTAATATAAACACATAAGCAGGGAAGATAGAGGGTAAGGGTTAAAACTGTTCTTAATAAAAGTTCATGTTAAGGAAAAACAAACACTATCGAACTACAGACGGAAAAAGACCAAAAACTTAAGAGAATGTCTGAGATGATGCATCCTTAACATGAGGTTAGTCGTTAATATGTCGTTGCATGGTTTCTCAATATGAACCTGGTCTAGCCTCGATGTCTACAGTGAAATTTATGTGGCCTGAAAGTGATTCTGCTCTGAAACGTTATCAGATATCAGCACCTGGGCTGCAGTTACACCATGAGATTTTAAAAACTGAGCCAAAAGACGAGCAGCACATGAACAGCAGTGCACATTTAAACGACAAACATCTTAAAACACGGGAGATGGGAGTTGATACATTATCATCAGGTAACAAGATTAATATATTTCTAAACAGAGTTAATAATTTACCAGTTATAACACTAAAATGATGCTAAATACTGCATCAAACCAGTCACCAAGAGGTGATAGCTAACATTTTAGTACAGAATAAGATCTGATGTAGGTGTAGAAACATCACCAGTGATGTAATAATACAGACAATCTCAGACTAAATGGGACTAAAATCTCAGATTGCAGTTTTTACTACATTAGATAGATAACAGGAGTAATTACCATTCAGTGGATTAAAGTGTCTAAAAAGCTAAAACTGTCCTTAACATGAGCTCTTTGTCTGGCTTATAATAAGCACATTAACATAATTAAAGGATGGCATTTTCATGGGTTTTATCTTACATTCATTACTGCTTTCATCCCATTATAACTGAATTATTAAGAGTTCGTGTAAAAGCACAGCAGTGTCAGTGGAGGCAGAGGACGAGGCTGCACATCTGGTGCTACAAAGATAAAAGTTTGGGCAAATAAAAAACTGGGAAAGAGCAACCTTTAACAAGCATGTTTGATTCTTTTCTTGTTCCAGGCCTTTATCTGCCGACAGCCTCGAATCTGTCAAACAGCAAGGCTGAGAAAATCGTGACGTACTCCAGAATCACATAAACAACCTAAAAACTCTTGTAATCATGGCGTCCTTTCACTCCACGCCGCATCAAAGACACGAGGGTAAAAAGGCTGAGCCGGCCACAAACACCCGGACAGACAAGAGCCGAGATGACTCCATCGTTGAATTCTGCAGTAGAAGTTTGTGCCTTGTTTTACTACCACAGTATTTTACTGCCATATGTGTGCAAGTCTGTGTGAGTGATCTCGAGTATCGTACTACACTTGGCAGATGTCTCGATTAACTTGAACAGGCTGTTCATCTAAATCAGACTCAAGTTGTGATTTATTTTTTTTCCACTCAGAGCTCCAAAGAAAAGAAAAGTGACATTTCCAGCTCTGAGCTGACGACAGGAATCAGGCTCAGAGGAAACGGGCACGTCTAGTCTTTAATGGTGAATGGTCAAACTGAGAACCCACCACAGGGAAGATCAACATGTCGGAGACGACTGAATGCTGATGTTGGACACACTCGATGACTGGTTAGTTTATTAAAAAACAAACCCTGTGCATACTTAAAGTCGTCCACTACATCTACAACTTATCCATCCATCCTCCATCTACTGTTCATCCAGGTCCAGTCTAAGCTCAGACCTCCTTCTCTCCAGCTCTTCTTAAGGGACACCCCGATGTTCCCGATCCAACCAAGAGACACCTCTCCAGCATGTTCTGGGATTTCCTCCCGACATGTTCAAAGCACTTTATCAAAAACGCTCAGGAGGCATCACGGTCAGATGCCCGAACCACCTGAGCCAGTTCCTTTAGGACTCACCACAGTAAATCATTTCTGCTGCTTATGTCCTTACTCTTTCCATCACGACCCACAAGTTGTGACCACAAGTGAAGGTAGGAACTTAGCTTGACCAGTAAATGAATGACTTTCCTATTCCCTCTTCACCACAACAGGTCGTTACAGCATCCTCATCACTGCAGACGCTACGTCAACTCTCCTCCAAGACCCAGAGATCCTCGAACAGCTCCACCCTTTTCCAGCTGAGAAACATGGCCTCAAACTTCCATGACGGATGGAGGCCATCAGTCGATGAAGCCAACAGAAACACATCGAGACGAGATCCTGAACTCGATACCCTCTGGCCTGAAAATTCTTTCCATAAAGATATTATCTTCTATTAAAGTAGATGGATGACGGGTCTGCAGTGACCCATCGAGAGGCAATTAAAGATTAAAACCGCCCACGACTCCAATTGTCCAAACAATCCCCTGATACGAATCATTAAACTACTGAAACTACACTGGATATTTATTAGAAGAACGCCTATTTTTAGATGTTTGTGAGGAAATGTTTGCACAAACCTGCTCTTTTATTGCACGTAATTTAAAAACTAGGCCAGACTTCATTCCCAGCTCAGGTTCTGAATCCAGCAGGATTTCCACAGCTTCAGCTGCTACGATTTAAATTAGAAACTGACCAGCAGAGCAGCGTGACGCTCAGATCTATGAGGGATATATGGACGTATCTGCATAACGAAACAAAGCAAGTCTCTCACATCATATCTGCCTGCTTTCTAACTGCACGAGTCAGCTGAGCTCTGTAAGTTCGTTTGGAATTTCAATGTGTGAAAGCAAAGCTAAAAATATGAGCCGATTTCTCTTTTCTGGCCAATTTAATCTCGCTCTCCTTCTTCTTCGTTGCCTTCTGCTACCAAACTACAAGGGCAGAGTGCAAATGACTCACAGAGAGGAAAGTATTTCAGAGAAGCTCAGAGGTTACGATCTGCAGGCTCTCTCTCCTGTACCTCGACGCTCCCTCGTTGAACTCAGAACCTTCCAGACGACAGCCCGACGCTCGCCTGGAGTTTCATTTCACTCCACTGACACTCAAAGCTTTTCTAAAGTGGACTCAGCGCTGCTCATTTAACAGAAACCCGGCTTTCAGCTCAGCGGGCTGTAGCAGATGTAGACACCTATGTTCACTCGTGGTTTAAAACATGTTCCTTTTATTCCCCCTGCTCCATATTCATGTTCACACAAAAGAAAACGAATTATTCAAGAATCAGCTGGTTACCTCTAAGGTCTCTTTTACAAGCTGCACAAAAACCTAACAACAGTTCTTTCTGGTTTTTTAGATATTAGTTTGCTGCTTTTCTCTGCTGTTTTGCTTTTTTTGTCCATGTGAAATGAATATTTTTAGGTTTGGGTACCAAAGAAACAACACGGGGACGCCACGCTGGGCTCAGGGAAACAGCAGTTTGTATGTTACAGACTTCTTAGGTATGATTAAATGATTAGCAGCTGCAGATCTAGTAGCAGTAACACACATTTGAAACTAAATATCTGTGGTCAATTGTGCCTATTTTGACAGCTAGTAGCCTTGGGGTGGGGATGTAATGGAACGCTTCCCAGCATGCAGCAGTCCAGTGGTCATGAACATCAGCTTAACATTTTGTTCTAGCGTGTTCCCCCAGTTCTGGCAGTTTAATCTATTTCAGTCAATTATGTTCTCTAATAAACTTAATGAACCTCTCTGTTGGAGAGGAAATCGTAGCTAACCATTTTTGGGTTTGATGGAGAGTTTTTCTCTGCTCAAAATCAGCCTTTAGGAGAGGGAATGTGCACAAGTTTTATCCATATATTTAAGGCACAGAAAAACTAATGTTTATATACTTTTAATACAATCATGGTGATTTTCCTTTAGGGGCCAACAGCTCTTTCTACAGATGCAGCTGAATCCTGTTGATGTAATTTGGCAGTATTAATATTGAATACACGTTTTATCCACGTGTATATATTCAAAGACTGCAAATTAAAAAAGGATGCTTTTAATGACCAGCAGGGGGAGCCTGCACCAAGTTCTGAAAGAAGCCAAATTACATAAAAGTCAATTAGATAAAGAACCTGTTTAACACTTGTTTTATTACTTCGATAAACTGTCCTGGTAAGTTTATGATCTTCATTATCAGTTTCAAGTCTCTTTCACTGCAGCATGATGTTCATTCTGTAAATTAAGTTTCCATCCATCCATCCATCCATCCATTCGCTTCCGCTTATCCTTTCCAGGGTCGCGGGGGGCGCTGGAGCCTATCCCAGCTGTCATAGGGCGAAAGGCGGGGTACACCCTGGACAGGTCGCCAGTCTGTCGCAGGGCCAACACACAGGGACAGACAACCATTCACGCTCACATTCACTCACACCTAGTGACAATTTGGATTATCCAATTAACCTATCCCCTTAAACTGCATGTCTTTGGACGGTGGGAGGAAGCCGGAGTACCCGGAGGGAACCCACGCAAACACGGGGAGAACATGCAAACTCCACACAGAAAGACCCCGGCCTGATGGTGGAATTGAACTCAGGACCTTCTTGCTGTGCGGCAACAGTGCTAACCACCGTGCCACCGTGCTGCCCAAATTAAGTTTCCATTTTGGGGTAAAATAAATGATAAAGCAGGTTATAATTACAGCTGTGGCTGTTAATGCAGTGATCTGCCAATCAGGACAGGGCGTAACAGTGCCAAGTATTTCATGTTTAAGTTTGATTGGACAGTATTTATTTGTTCTAAAAGACCTTGGAGGGCAAAAGTAGTTGAGCTGTAAGAAAACCAATTTAAACAATAATTATGATTACATTTTTTAATTCTGTGATTAAAATTAAACAAAGCCTCCTCATGGAGGTCATACCCATCTGTGTCATGCTCTGTAGATCTGACAGAAAAAAGGCAAAACCTAAAGCAGAAATATCAGTCAGTGAGGAGGGCAGATCAGCAGGGAGGTACCGGGGGAATTTAACACCGACGGAGCACAATACACTCCAATAAATCTCATCTCCTCTGAGGCACATCCCTTTGAAAACACCCAAATCCAGTCACCACTGATATCAACGTTAATCTGACTGCAGACCTTCCCTGGATACCAGATAAAAAAAAATAAAAAATACAGGTGAAGGACCCTCAAGCATCAGTACAGCTCTCCAAAATGTACAATAAGAACAGAAACCCCTCTACTTGTTAGCATAGCGAATGCCTGGGGTCAAACACAGCCTTCAGCACCAAATGCTCTAATCGGTTTATTCTGCATCCCCAAATCAGCCTCAAGCCTGTTTGCCTTCAGTCTCCACATAGCAACAGCCTGTCAAATAAATAACAAGCTTTAAGAATTACATTTAGCTTCATTTCCAGTCCACGAATAAGAATATAACACATTTCTTCAGGCATCATTGATTGATGGGTCATCATTTAGTCTATAAAAGGATCGGTCCAGCTACCCTTCATGGTCTTCATCACGAGATGAAGGTTGAAAGCTCCAGGAAAAGCAAACACTGCAAATAGACCTTGAGTCTTTGTTTGCTTTTTCAGACCCACTTTTACCAACAAATTTGCCCCCCACCCCCCTCCCCACCCCCCTTCCTGGCTTCCACTTTTAAATGGTCAGTTCACTCAAACTGGAAGATACAAACATCCCTCTGTTATCAGCCATACAGACAAATCTGCCTTTTGTTTTCCATAAAAATGGCGAAATTTGTCCTTCAAACCACCCAACATTTCTAATCCTGATCTGCAGAAATGCTAATAACACCAGTAAGGCTTTTTTCCCCACACATCTGGCAAGTGAAACATCATCTGAGTGTCAGATTATCCCCGTAAGCCCTGAAGTCTGTCTGCCTTTGATTTGCTTGTTTTATCTTCTGGACTGCAACGTAACGTCACCCTCTTCATTCCTCATCATGACGCTGACCTCTGCCTGACTCAGCTGCCGCCCGACCTGCCATCCAGATTTCCTTTTAAGATGTTTACTGAAGGTTGCGACCCCATTCTGGCACTTCAGCGACTCACCAGTCAGAAGAAAAGAAGGAGGAAAGACACCAATAAAAGCAGAGCAGACACAAATGCTTCAAAGTTTTGACCGTTGATATCATAAGCCATGTATGAACAAGTACTGAAAGAACCTTTTGGAGGTTTAGGATGCACCTTAAAAACAACCTAGAACAGCCCACGCAATTAAAGTTAAGAATTACACATTAATCATTGATTGGAGCTGTAACCAGACTACTAACAAAGGCTAACATTAGGCCTATCTTCATGGTATTGTAGTATATCCATCTTTCCTCTCGACCCCGAACTCAAAGCTTTCAATATTCATGGACAACTCTAAAAATCTTTAAAAATGTACTTGGGAATTCTTAAACAAAAGATACAAATTGAGGAAAAGGACAAACTTAATCCAAACCAATCCAGGAATTCAAGACAGGATTTAACATGAATTATTTCTGGGTATATTTGTAGCTAGCATGTTAACGGCTAGAGTGCTAGCATGCCAAAAATATGTTAGTGCTAGTCAGGACTTCCACAATTTCTTTCCACTTCCTTCTTTATTACTGAAACAGAAACACATCCCCCATAAATATACATCTACACCAAAGACGGCTCTCCTCCACAAAACAGCCAGTGAAAACAGGAAACGGCTAAACCAAAATGTTAACACGTTTAGCTTAAAATGTCACCTTTAGCTGATAAATTTCATCTTTTTATTCATTTTTTTTTTTTATCTCAGAATTTCAACTGTGATTGATTATCCATATTATTTAGTAGAAATTTCAGCTGTTTACCTGCACTTTTAGCTAAATATTTAAACTGTCAGCTATACCTTCGTCTCATAGGTTTGTTTTTTTATTCCTAATTTAAGCTAGCAACTTAAAAGCCGGCACATTATATTTTTCACAGTGCTTTATGCAGTTATTGTAGAAATAGTGTCTTTTCATTTTAAATAACCACTCAGTTTTTCGACATGCTGTTGACTGTTTATTTAGATCGTGGCTTGGTTCATTCCAAAATTACTCCCTGTTGCCAAGATGGCTGACGACAGAAGGACTCCGAGGATGATTCCAATAAGTACGAAACAAACGTATCAAATCATTTGTCAATTTTTGTGAATCTGTTAAATAATTTTACACTTTCAGTTTACTATTTACTCTTAGCATATCATTAGGTTTACCATTCACAGGTTATGTTTTTGCCATTTAATTAACCTTTCAGCTATTCAATATAATAGCTGTTAATTACTTTACATGAACCAAAGGTAACTGTTCGCCTATGTTTATATTACATAACTATTCTACTTGTTACTTGTTCATTTTAGCTAACAAAATTAACAAATAAAATAGCAACTCGTAGCTGGTAGCTAATTAGAACATTCCCTGATTTTCAGTTTTATATAGACGTCACAATAATTAAGACGAAGAAGAATTAGCAATCATCGCTGTTAACTTTAGAAGGATGTTTAATTTCTTCACATAATGGAAAAATACATGAATCGAAGGACACTGGGACATTTGTTCCCTGAATTTATCCTTATGGCAGAGAGAGTGCTTATGCTACCCAGGGGAAGGTGCTCCCTTGAAGTAAACACCACAGATAACATGACAAACTAATATGGCTGACTTCCAAGGTAGGTATAAAGTAAATCTCCCTACACGGAGATGGTTACACTTTAGAGGTGTAGCTACACCTCTGCATGGGCTCCTGTTACATAACACTCTGCACATCATCCCTTCTTTGTGGAGCAGCTTACACTCAAGCACGCCAGGCTTACATAAAACAAACAGCGCTACCAGCTTCCTCTATTCTGGACACTGTCAAGAGGCCTCGCTACAACCCACTCTTCAAAATTTACATAATTAACCCCATGAAAATGATTCATCCATGAAACCAAACCCACTGAAATTAATTGATTTCTTCATTAAACTAAGACCAATTAAAGGGTCAGGTCTCTTTCCTCTTTTGTTTTTTTCCACTTTCTTCTCATATCTTGAGGCAGCATTCCTGCTTTTCAGTTCCATCATCGCCTCCCTCTCCCTCGCTGCTCACACTCATCACTGCTGGCTGCCTCGAACGTCACTGACATGATTTATTTAAGCTGATTCTGGTGAAGCAGCCATCAAATCTCACTCGACTTCACAGCATCAGCTAAGTTCCTAAATATAAATGTCAACTGTTAGAGGAGGGGGAGGAATCATCAGTAAGAAAGGGAGAAGAAGATGAGAGGAAGGAAGAAGAGGCACCGGCCAACTATAAAAACACCTACATCGTTAAATGACAGAATTAGTGGTTTCCAGCCTTTTTCACTTGTAATGGCTGCCATCAACACCAACCTTTATGATTAAATAAGACAAGAAGTTCAAACTAGATCGACAATACGTAGCTTATAAATGGTAATCTGAACTAGAAAGCGAAAATTTCAGAAGAAATTTTAAGTGTGCCTATGCCGCTGCTAATCAGTGTAGTTTGCCATTCATACGGCTACAGAGAGCAAAACTCAGCAGAGCAGCCATTCTCCACCATGAATTATGATAAAACAAACACCGCTCGCCTCACAGATGACAGCTTACAGTTTTGGGTAAAGATGAAGTGACTTCGTACAGCCCCGATTTGCAGACGCTGTGCACACAGGTTCATGAGCAGAAGTCCCATTGTATCACGGCAGACCCGACAATGTTTGCATGAACACGCTTTGAAGCATTACGTTATGGACCACTTTTCACACATGGTTGGTGTACCCACACAGGCAGCTGTAGCTTTTCAACTCATAGCCCAACACACACCCAAAAACAGCCAAGAGAGCACAGACTTTACACCCGTGGGTCCACCTCCCCTGCAGCGGCACTGCAGACCACGCCCGACACACACATCAAACACATAAAATAAATATTTATGCACTTTCGCATTCACTTTTGTTTTTGTTATTTTTACACAGTGTTCTGAATGATGAACAATGGTCTACAGCCAATCTTGTGTATTATTATACAAACTTTGGTTGTAAGATTCAGATAAGCATTTAATAAAAGCTAAATATTTTATATGAGAGTAAGAAAGAAAAGTATATCTTTATGTCCACCTTTCTCTGTTAATGCCCTACCTGGCCCCCTGGCAAAAGCTTTGCTAGATCCGCCCCTGCACAGTTACCAGCTGTCAGCTACACAAAAAAGGAGCTTGGTGTTTACAGGAGTGCAGAATTATTAGGCAAATGAGTATTTTGTCCACATCATCCTCTTCATGCATGTTGTCTTACTCCAAGCTGTATAGGCTCGAAAGCCTACTACCAATTAAGCATATTAGGTGATGTGCATCTCTGTAATGAGAAGGGGTGTGGTCTAATGACATCAACACCCTATATCAGGTGTGCATAATTATTAGGCAACCTCCTTTCCTTTGGCAAAATGGGTCAAAAGAAGGACTTGACAGGCTCAGAAAAGTCAAAAATAGTGAGATATCTTGCAGAGGGATGCAGCAGTCTTAAAATTGCAAAGCTTCTGAAGCGTGATCATCGAACAATCAAGCGTTTCATTCAAAATAGTCAACAGGGTCGCAAGAAGCGTGTGGAAAACCAAGGCGCAAAATAACTGCCCATGAACTGAGAAAAGTCAAGCGTGCAGCTGCCAAGATGCCACTTGCCACCAGTTTGGCCATATTTCAGAGCTGCAACATCACTGGAGTGCCCAAAAGCACAAGGTGTGCAATACTCAGAGACATGGCCAAGGTAAGAAAGGCTGAAAAGGCGACCACCACTGAACAAGACACACAAGCTGAAACGTCAAGACTGGGCCAAGAAATATCTCAAGACTGATTTTTCTAAGGTTTTATGGACTGATGAAATGAGAGTGAGTCTTGATGGGCCAGATGGATGGGCCCGTGGCTGGATTGGTAAAGGGCAGAGAGCTCCAGTCCGACTCAGACGCCAGCAAGGTGGAGGTGGAGTACTGGTTTGGGCTGGTATCATCAAAGATGAGCTTGTGGGGCCTTTTCGGGTTGAGGATGGAGTCAAGCTCAACTCCCAGTCCTACTGCCAGTTTCTGGAAGACACCTTCTTCAAGCAGTGGTACAGGAAGAAGTCTGCATCCTTCAAGAAAAACATGATTTTCATGCAGGACAATGCTCCATCACACAGCGTCCAAGTACTCCACAGCGTGGCTGGCAAGAAAGGGTATAAAAGAAGAAAAACTAATGACATGGCCTCCTTGTTCACCTGATCTGAACCCCATTGAGAACCTGTGGTCCATCATCAAATGTGAGATTTACAAGGAGGGAAAACAGTACACCTCTCTGAACAGTGTCTGGGAGGCTGTGGTTGCTGCTGCACGCTAATGTTGATGGTGAACAGATCAAAACACTGACAGAATCCATGGATGGCAGGCTTTTGATTGTCCTTGCAAAGAAAGGTGGCTATATTGGTCGCTGATTTGTTTTTGTTTTGTTTTGAATGTCAGAAATGTATATTTGTGAATGTGGAGATGTTATATTGGTTTCACTGGTAAAATAAATAATTGAAATGGGTATATATTTGTTTTTGTTAAGTTGCCTAATAATTATGCACAGTAATAGTCACCTGCACACACAGATATCCCCCTAAAATAGCTAAAACTAAAAACTACTTCCAAAAACATTCAGCTTTGATATTAATGAGTTTTTTGGGTTCATTGAGAACATGGTTGTTGTTCAATAATAAAATTATTCCTCAAAAATACAACTTGCCTAATAATTCTGCACTCCCTGTATTTGTCTCTCAGAAACAGTTCATAACTTCCCTTCAACTCATTCATGTCACCTAAAGGGTAAACCTGTTTCTCCATCACCAGTTCAGCTCTGATGATTCAGTAAGGACATCTGCCGTTTTTACAGCTGTGGCTCCAGCAAACATCAGCTGATACCAGAAATTAAAAGCAAATGAATTCTAACAACAGCTGATCAAGCTTAAACGTGCTGCTGTTGTTTTGCACGATAAACAAACAAGAGAGAAACGCCGATCATTGATCAGTTTCATGACTGAAGTTTCAACAGGCGAGAGAATGACAGGGGAGGCTATCATAAAGTTCAACATGCGCACACAGCTGTATAGAAACTCCGTCGTGCTAGCTAGCACGCAGTACGAGTTATTGTAAGTGATTGAAAAAGTCAGCACAACGAAAATAAACTACACCTAAACTCGGTTTATATCTGACCCAAATAGAGTGCAGTTCATAACTTCTTACCTGAAATTCAGTTCACCTCACGCTCCTGCCTTCGCTTTCCTGATCCACGATTGACCACCGCGTTAGCAACCACCGGTCGATCGGCGGTCGCCGCCCGGCTTCAGATGTCTCGTTGGCGGCATGTCCTTTCTGTCACACACCGGTGGATAGCTGCCCTCTGTTGTAGCTCCGGCTAGCCACCACCAAACAACTCGGTTATTTTTTCCACATCGACCAGCATCATCGGCCCATATGAACGAAAAATAAGTCCAGCTAAAACACAGACCCGTGTCGAGCGATCGGGTGATGAAATGACAGTCAGCGCCTCGCTGTAAGCTAAGCCTGGGTGCTTTTTCATGAAGGGTCGCTAGCGGCGGTTGATCGGCGGTCGCCTGCCCCGCCTCGTATGTCTCATTCGCGGCATGTCCTTTCTGTCATACACCGGTGGATAGCTGCCCTCTGTTGTAGCTCCGCGTTATAGCACCACCAAACAACTCAGTTATTTTTTCCACATCCAGCTGTAACTCCGATTCTGTGCGAGCATTTGCGAGAGACCGGGAGGTGAAACGAAGAGAGAGTGTCCTCGCTGTCCATTTGCAGCCAAGCGCGGCAGCTAGCTAGGTAGCCGGCTAGCTGTCAGGCAGGACCGATGTCGCCAGAGCACTGTCGCTAATATGGGATGTCTTGATAAAACAAGCAGATATTTGAAGTTTACACACCTACATTCTCGCCTGAAAATATCTTAAAAGTTTATTTTGTGACCTAGAAACACTAATAAAAGACATATAAAACGAAGTGGTGGCCGCCATTGTTTAACTCGGCAGAGGTGTGCTATGAATTGTGGGATATGGAGTTTTCCACCAAGCATAGAAGCCATTGTGTTTACCGTAACTATTCAATGGTTCGCGCAACCTTAAAACCTCCAATGGTTCCTGAAAGCAGCGAGGCTGTGCGCGCCATTGATATTGTCGTCATTACGGTATCCAAATAAGGGTAGACAGGCTGTACCACTCCCGGCATACCACTAGACAGAGCCAACACACCACAAATGAAGTTTGAAATTTGTTTCAATGGGACCAAAAGATGGAGCCAACACACCACAAATGAAGTCTGTTTATTTGGCGCCAAAAGATGAATTGGCCTAAATTTGCACTAAAATATTAATATTTAAAAACTATAAAAGTCATGAACACCAAAAGTCATGACATAATAGTCCAGCTCCAGCCGCACAAAATGATCTAACATATGTAACCCTAATGTCAAAACTGTTCGGCAGAGGAGCGCGGGAAAATTTTCACTAAAATATTAATATTTAAAAAACTATAAAATTCATAAACACCAAAAGTCATAGCACACCATTCCAGATCCGGCCGCACAAAATGAGGTAACATATATGAAGCTTGTCTCAAAACTGCGGGGCGAGTTTCGCTGCAAAATTTCAGGCGGAAACTGGAGAATAATAATAATAACTAGAAAGCGAAAATTTCAGAAGAAATTTTATGTGTGCCTATGCCGCTGCTAATCACTGTAGTTTGCCATTCATACGGCTACAGAGAGCAAAACTCAGAAGAGCAGCCATTCTCCACCATGAACTATGGTAAAAACAAACACCGCTCACGCTTCACAGATGACAGCTTACAGTTTTGTGTAAAGATGAAGTTACTTTGTACAGCGCCGATTTGCAGACGCTGTGCACACAGGTTCATGAGCAGAAGTCCCATTGTACCACGGCAGACCCGACAATGTTTGCATGAACACACTTTGAAGCATTACATTATAGACCACTTTTCACACATGCATTCACTTTTTGTTTTTGTTATTTTTACACAGTGTTCTGAATTATGAACAATGGTCTACAGCCAATCCTGTGTATTATTATACAAACTTTGGTTGTGAGATTCAGATAACTATTTAATAAAAGCTAAATATTTTATATGAGAGTAAGAAAGAAAAGTATATCTTTGTGTCCACCTTTCTCTGTTAATGCCCTAGCTCCCCCCAAAAGCTTTGCTAGATCCGCCCCTGCACAGTTACCAGCTGTCAGCTACACAAAAAGGAGCTTGGTCTTTGTCTCTCAGAAACAACTCATAACTTCCTTCAACTCATTCATGTCACCTAAAGTGTAAACCTGTTTCTCCATCACCAGTTCAGCTCTGATGATTCAGTAAGGACATCTCCTGATTTCATCTTCATGCTCCAGCAAACATCAGCTGATACTAGAAATTAAAATCAAAAGAATTCTAACAACAGCTGATCAAGCTTTAAACGTGCTGCTGTTGTTTAGCGCGATAAATAAGAGCGAACAGCCGATCATTGATCAGTTTCATGATTGACGTTTCAACACGCGAGAGAATGACAGGGAGGCTTCAGAACAACAGAATAAATCATAATGTTTTCTCTGAATGTGGGACGATTCCGCTTTGTATGGCACGGCAACTCTATGAACTAACCCTAATGAATAAAATAAAGTCCAACGTCAGTAACTTAGTGCGCACACAGCTGTATATAAACACCCGTGGCATTACGATTGTAAAGGTCAACGAAAATAAATTACACCTAAACTCGGTTTATATCTGACCCAAATAGAGAGCGACCGGTGCTGACACGAGTTTCACCCGCCTCAATATAAGCCAAGCCTGGGTGCTTTTTTTCACGAAGGGTTGCTAGCGGCGCTGAGCTAACTATGCTAGCGGCGCTAGCTAGCTAGCCGGCTATCAGCAACACATAAGAGAACTGCTGCTAAATAAACTACACCTAAACTCGGTTTATATCTGACCCAAATAGAGAGCGACCGGTGCTGACACGAGTTTCACCCGCTTCAATATAAGCCAAGACTGGGTGCTTTTTCACGAAGGGTTGCTAGCGGCGCGAGCTAACTATGCTAGCGGGCGCTAGCTAGCTAGCCGGCTATCAGCAACACATAAGAGAACTGCTGCTAAATAAACTACACCTAAACTCTGTTTATATCTGACCCAAATAGAGTGCAGTTCATAACTTCTTACCTGAAATTCAGTTCACCTCACGCTCCTGCCTTCGCTTTCCCTGATCCATGATTGACCACCGCGTTAGCAATCGCCTGCCCGGCCTCATATGTCTCGTTGGCGGCATGTCCTTTCTGTCACACACCGGTGGGTAGCTGCCCTCTGTTGTAGCTCCACCACCAAACAACTCAGTTATTTTTTCCACATCCAGCTGTAACTCCGATTCTATGCGAGCATTTGCGAGAGACCGGGAGGTGAAAGAGAGAGAGAGAGAGTCCCTCGCTATCCATTTGCAGCCAAGCGCGGCAGCTAGCTAGGTAGCCGGCTAGCTGTCAGGCAGGACCGACGTAGTCAGAGCACTGTCGCTAAATATGGGATGTCTTGATAAAACAAGCAGATATTTGAAGTTTACACACCTACATTCTCGCCTGAAAATATCTTAAAAGCTTATTTTGTGACCTAGAAACACAAATAAAAGACATATAAACGAAGTGGTGGCCGCCATTGTTCACTCTGTAGAGGCGTGCTATGAATTGTGGGATATTGAGTTTTCCACCAAGCATTACCGTAACTTTTGAATGATTTGCGCAACCTTAAAAATTCCAATGGCTCCTGAAAGCAGCGACGCTGTGCGCACCGCTGAAATTGTCATCATTACGGTAATCCAAATAAGGGTACACAGGCTGTACCACTCCCGCATACCACTAGAGAGAGCCAACACACCACAAATGAAGTCTGTTTATTTGGCGCCAAAAGATGAATTGGCCTAAATTTGCACTAAAATATTAATATTTAAAAAACTATAAAAGTCATGAACACCAAAAGTCATGACATAATAGTCCAGCTCCAGCCGCACAAAATGATCTAACATATGTAACCCTAATGTCAAAGCTGTTCGGCAGAGGAGCGCGGGAAAATTTTCACTAAAATATTAATATTTAAAAAACTATAAAATTCACAAAGACCAAAAGTCATAGCACACCATTCCAGATCCGGCCGCACAAAATGAGGTAACATATATGAAGCTTGTCTCAAAACTGCAAAATTTCAGGCGGAAACTGGAGAATAATAATAATAATAATAATAATAATAAATCCGAGGAATAGTAATATGTGTGCCTCTTGTCATAGGCACACATAATAAATCCAAGGAATAGTAATGTGTGTGCCTCTTGGCATAGGCACACATAATAAAACCGCTCTCTTTAGCTGACTATCTTAACTTCTAACTATTAGCTTAAAGTACATCTGCCATTAAACTGCTATTCATTACATTATAGAGACCATTATAGTGAACTTCTTAAATGTGGTTGTTAACCAACAATTTCACTTCTACATTTTCAGTTAAATATTTCAGCTGCTAGCAATACTTTTAAGAATTATCCATGACATTAAGCTAACAACTGTGCTGTTTATTCAAACCGTTAACTTACAATTTTAGTTTTTATCCACATGTTTAGCCAATAATTTCTCTTTTTTAACATACATTTTTTGATCAGTTTCAACAGTTCAACAGCAGCTGTTAAGATAAACATAAGATAGTTGCTACAGCTGCCATTGTTAGCTAAACATTTCAACAGTTTATATATACACTTTTAGCTGAAACTGGTAGCTATACTTTTAGCTAACAGTTCCTTTAATTAACATTTTTTGGCTAACTGTTTCAACTGCTTTAGCACTCCAAACACTTGTGCTTGTTAGCCAACAGTTGTTTAGCCAGATTTTTAGTTACTACTTTACTGTAAAGAATATTTTTGTCTAGTATTTTAAACTTTTACATTAGCATTTTTGCTAGTTATTGTTTAGATAATAACTGAGCTTGCTAGCTAAAGCCTCACTGGTTTATTTGCCCTATTAGCTAAACTATAAACTCTTAGTAATTAACAGTTTAGCTAAATTTAAACTGTTTTAACCATCATGTTTTTTTTTAAAAAAAATCTTAACAGTTGTGCTTCATAACTAAACCTTTTAACAGGTTATCCACACTTTAGCTAAATATTTAAACTGTGTTAGAATTCAGAGATTCTTGTATTGCTACCATATAATCTGCCTTATGATGAATGCATTAATAACATGGTTTACAGTATTATTTTATCAGTAATATTTCTTACAGGGTTCATATTGCATTGAATATGTTTGTCATCACATTCATTCTATTCACAGGTTGAGTTCATTCTATACACAGTGCATAACTGTGCTTGTTTAGAGTTGATGTTCCATCCAAGAGGGTTTTAAGCTTCACTGGTGAGAGTGTCCAGGTGATGCACGTTGAGGGAAGATGAGAACATAGCAGGTTAATTGCATGCATGCTTACAATACACATATTAATCTAGTAGCAGGCCTGAGCGAAGGCCCAAGTGTCTTCTGCTTCTTTTTGAGACTTGCTGCAATTCAGTCTACTTAGTGACTGATGACGAGGGTCCATTATTAGCTCTCAGAGACCCTGAAGCTTGAAGTTTATTACCTTAAAAGGCAGGTGTCATAGAAAAGAGAAGTTAGATGTCTGTTTATAGTTATTAAGATGTACATGACGTACCCTTGTCTGTAAACAATGTATTTTTGACCTGTATTTGACGTGTACGTGGGGGCGTGATCCTCTATGCTATAAAACCAGAACCCAGTGTATTTTTATCAGAGCAAAACAGGGCATATGCTGATGGTTGTTCTCCTGCGTTAATAAACTCATCGTTTGATTGCACTTGTCTGGTGCCTCCGTCGTTTGTTGTCTGGTCTGCAGTTGATCGATCTCGCTTCAACTGCTAGCCAGATTTTAAACTAAAATATTGATTTGAATTATTCTGATTTTGAAAGCTTATTTTGGATATGTGAAATCAAGTCAGAATGCAAAACATAAATAAAATTCCACTTTCTAACATGCCATACTGGTGAAATATATCCAGAGGTTTCCAAAGACACATATGCATATTTATAGAAGACATAAATAAAACGAAGACACATTTCTGGTTGTAAACCAGCCTTTTCTTGACTCTGTATATTTTTGCTCCTGTAAGTGAGGAAGCCGTAAATGAGCGCTGAAGGATGATGTCGACCTGTGTTTTATAAAGCAGCTGTGAAGAAAGCGAAAGCCCGTGTTTTTGCATGTTGTACCACTGACCCTGTTCTATATTAATCTGAGAGAGTGCAGAGAGAGCGGCGAGATCACGGTGAAAACACAACATGTCTACTAACTGCTCTCAAGGCACATTAATGCTCTCTCTGCTGAAAAACAGAGCGGAGCAGATGATGAGGAGACAAAAAGAAAGATTCGTCTTCAGTCAGATGATCCATTAAATGTGTTTTTGGTAGAGGGTAGGGTAGCTGCTCTGGACGAATGCAGGACCAGAAACCAGCCATTTCCTGCACAGTCTGATTATCGCCGTCATGGTCGTTTGCAGAGCAAAGCCCAGTTTACCTCCCAGGCATGCAGCCTTCATGTTTACTCTTCCTCTCAGAAACAAATCACTGACATCCTGACAGACCATGACCATCCATGACCTGCATAACTCACACAGAAGCCATAAAGTACCATCTCTGAGCAGCGACATCTTTTATGGTAATTCCCAATAAAGTCATGTCTGTGGGGAGTCATTTTCCCATGACGACACGCACACATTACCAGTAACAGTTCGCATACAACTTTACTGTAATGTAGAACATGCAAAGCTACTAGGGGGCATCGACACCCTCACTTCACGCTGCCTGAAACAAGCTGTTTTAGCTCCCGTGTCTTTAAGGGCCACCATCTTTATTAGCCAGCTTCTGGAAGCCTGCTGAGGGGCAGCAGTCTGAAGCCTGAGCTTTTAAATCATGTGATGTTTTGCATTGTTTTTTGGAGGCCTGACTTCAGATGTGTGCAGCTTGGTTCAGTTTTGGTGACGTGGGAACGGCAGCGTCACCTTTTGGTATGTTCAGCTCATTTATTCAGGTTTCTCCGTCGTCACCTGCCTGTAACAGGTAATAAGTAAGAACACCACGAGCTGGAATGATTAAACTACACGGCCTCAGGCCGTTTCCAGCAGTGTTTTGTTTCTCCTTTGACCTCGACCGGCTCTGCTGTGAAGCATTGTTTGGTCGACCTTGAATCCAGACCTTCCTGAGGGGTAAATAAACGACTCACATTAAAATGATCTCAGACGGAAAGACTAAATGTGAGAAACACGCCAAAGTGTGTGAGCAGTCCAAGAAACGTCCTCTGAGACCAACAGACTCAACCTGCTGCTCAGCTCCTCTCTCTACCATTTTCTTCTTTTGTCTGAGGTGACTCGTCAGGTAATGGCTTCCTCGAACAGCTGGACAGGTCAAAGGGTCGTATGACAGCAGCCTGCGGCCAATCAGCAGCCACTGAATGCGGTTTGTGGATTTTGTGATATCGGATAACCCTGATTCACCCGCTGCCCTTTTCAGTGTCACCTTCACTGCAGTCTGACATTTGTGGTTCAAGAGGTAACATTCCTTTCTTTTAGCTTCAGGGAGTGGATGAATTAATGATAAACAGGCTGGAAAGGGAATCTCATCCTAATGTTCACCCGTCAGGAGTGCTCATTACCGCTGCCTGCAATGCTCCGAGGCGGTGAACAACCCAGTCTTATCAGTTTAAAAGCCCTCATGCTTTAAAAATGATGTAACATGCTTCATATTTGCCAGAGCCTCCTCCCGCACATCACCGTCTGTTTGAGCTCTTCAGTCTGACAAAATTCCTCGTCAGTTTTGGGCAGGTCGAGATACACAACTTATATACACAATTTATATACAAGTTTAATATAGTTAACACACTGTACATCAGAGTTACCGTTACAGGCTAACTCTGCTAGCATGCATTACCCGACAGGAAGCTTTAAACAAACAAAACACTTCAGGAAATAAAAAATAATTTTAAATTTTTTTACTAATTTCCACTTTTATAAAAACTGTAATTCATACATTTGTATTTATTTTCTTTACTCACAAGCTAACTAGCTGTTAGCTAGTCCTCAGCTAACTAGTACTGACCCTAACCTTTGGACCATGTTTGTGCTGTTGGTACCTTTTTTGTTTCTTTCTTCTTCTTCTTTTTTTTTTTTTTTTTTAAATAAAAAGCACAGCTTGTTGTTTACGGCCCATAAATGCTTTATTTAACTTGTATAGTAACAAAGTATAATTACATTTCACTATTGTTTTTCTCCATGTTCATTGCAGCTGACGCATACAAACGCTTGTTCCTCTAATTTTGATTTATTGGTAATATTTTTACCCAAATGCGGCACTTCTTAAAATACAAGCAGACATTACAAAGAAAGTTGTTTTTTGTTGCCTTTCATTTTTGACAGTGTTTTTAGATGTCACGACTGCTGGTGGATTAAAATATATATATTTTTATAACAATAATGTTTTCTTTGGTCTTTAACATGCACTTCACTGTCTGTTGCACTACCTCCTTATGTTTAAAGCCTGATTAGATTAATCTTTGAATGAAAAAAATCAAGAACTTTACACTCTAATGTTATGCCAGTGTTCCCCGTGGTACTGACTACTACTAAAGTCATCAGGGTTAATCCTGAGGGAGCTGTCGGTAGTTTCTCAGATATTTTTATGTGGACTAAAACAGGAAAGTAAATTTAGATTTTTGGTAATTTTACACTTAAACAGCGTTCATCACAGCGCTCTCTCTGCATGTCTTCGTCCTTAGGAGTGACTGTGTTTGCTGCTCAGGATAAATCCATTTACCCTGACGCCATCATTAAACCCAAAGTCATCGTGCAGATGTTTCCTTTGTGTTTGACGCTCCGAGGTTCATGAAGTCTAACAGAGGCCTCGTCTGTCCTGTTATCAGCTGGGACGGAGCTTCACGCTTCTCTCCGACTGAATAAGCGACGTAGCCGACTCATCCGTCATCTGGATTCCTCCCGCTCGTTATCACTTCGACTCGCTGCTCTCAGACCCTCGTGGCTGATGGCGTTCTGAAGTTCGCGCCGCCTGTGACGACGGATGTTCGAGCGAGCGAGGCCGAGATAAGACCTGTTCACAGGGGACGAGCGTGATGTGAGGGCGGCGTGTAATTAACGAACAAACCTCTACAGCTTCCTGACTGAGTCCTGCCGGCGACAGGACGACAGAAGCAAAGATTTACAAGAGAAGACGACGCAGCTTTATCCAAAAATCATCGATTAGCCTGCTGAACGGTTCTTTCCCCGATTCATCATCAACAACATTTGAAAAACTAAAGTTTCTAATTTTTATAGTCGGGTCGTTTCATGATTGTTGGAAAAGGACACTGCTGCTTTCAAATAATGTTTCTTATTAGAACACGAGTGACATTTAATTCGATCATTTTTAATATGAGGCACTTATCTCTGGGAAACCACACAGACGGATGCAGACCACAGGGAAATATGTTTAACCTGTTCAAGGTGGACTGGCACGAAAATAGCCCCAAACGTCTAAATTGCAGGAAAAAAGGTATTTCTGTTTGCAGTGAAGGTGACGTGAAGCTGCTGGGAGATAAATAAATGCATTATTATTTTATCGACAAAACCAGGTCAGAGGAACTCGTCTTATCTGGACTGGTGTGCCCGAAAAACCAGATTTGAGGAGAAGCTCCTGAGACTCCATTTATCCAGCTCCTAAATCCGCTCTCTGGGAAAGCAGAGTAGGGCAGAGGGCGGTAGTGTGGAGGTGGAGGGTGTTTGGCGGTGGGGGGGGTCCCGTGTTGTTTGGGGTCAGCGTGTTTGGAGGTTTCTGCCTTTGTTTGAATCCCATCGAGTGTGAAAAACGGGGGCAGGCCTGAGGCCCTCCGCATCATCTCCCTGCCCCGCCGGATCATCCCACTAAATCCGAACGCCGTTACAGGAAACGTTAACTTTTCAGCCTGACAGCTCGCGCTCACACGAGCAGGTCAGCTGACACAAACACGTAATTTACACTTTTACAGTTTGGTGACGCCGCGAGAGACTCGAGGGTGGAAAAAGCATCATTTCTTGCCTCCATCAACACCTGAACAGCGATGTTTCTGCACCCTTGGAGAGCTCGGTGTCAGGCTGTGACGAGCCACATCTCCGGGAACAGAGGCGGAAATTTGTCCTGGATGTTTGTCTTTGTATCGATGACGAAATCTCCTGTAAATAAACCAAAACCAGCCCAGCAGAGGCGCCTCTGTTGTTTCTGATGCTCAGTTTTTGAGCAAACCATATTAACCATATTCCATATTAGTGAAACTCTGGTGAGCTGTTGGAGATTTCAGCTTCTGTTGAATCAGAATCTAAAATTTTGGTTCCACAGACCTTTTAAAGAGATTATTAACGATCCAAACAGCAAACTTTGCTGCACCATCACGCTGTGGACACAGGATACAACCTGGGGTCACATCCCACTCTGAGCCTTTCAGTTCTTTGATGATTCAACCGGTGAAACCGTTTGAATGCCGGAAATCTCAAAACCTGCTCAAACAGCTGTGATGAAGTTTCTTACTTATGAAACAGAAACATTCACGTTTGCAGCCTCATGTGTTACATTTCTGACTGAAGCTCACACTGCAGCTCCACACGTCACCTGAGTGCTGAACCCCGATCGTCTCACATGTTCAGAGAGCATAGGGCGCACTTTGGCTCTGCAAATAAGGTTTGTTTGTTTTTTCACAAATAAGCTTGTTTGTTTGCAGCCACTGAAAAAGAGTTTTGGTTTTGCTCTACATGAGTCAAACTGTGGAGTTAGTGACTGAAAACGGTGACAAAATAACTCAAAATTTAAAAAAGTGTCCCAGACAGCAAAATTTGTTTTAGTTACCTTGTCAAATGTTGTGACACAGAACAACTCAGAGTTCAACATGGTGCCCACAGACACTTCAATATAAAACTATAGAGTGGATCCGCCGACCTGATGACTGTCCACACTGGACTGTTGGTGGGTGGCTGGAATATTTTTGTCTTAACATCAGGTTGGGGTTAGGTTAACCTCCACCCTTAAGCTATAGCCTTTCTTTTTTCTTTTTCTTTTACCTTTTTGGAAAACCTGTCAGACCTAAAGGAAAAGATGGATTTTAATGAAAGGTACCCTCCATCCATTTTCCATCACTTCAGGGTTAAGTCAGGCTGAGGCGAGAGGGCACACCTGGTCAGGTGGCCAGTGAGTCGCAGAGCTAACACAGAGAGACAAACAACCGTTCATGTCTACAGCCAATTCAGAGTCACCAGTTAGCCCCATGAAGGATTTTGGACTGGGTGAAGAAGCAGTAAACACACCAGGCTGGATTTGGACCCGAGACCTTTGTTCCCGTGAGGCGATGGTGCTAACCACTGGACCACAAAACCTCTAACTCCAGCACTAACCCTGCTGACGTTGCTGAGTGAGGGCAACATATTGCTCAACTGTAGCTGCAACTATACTACAACAACCAGAGCGACTCCCACCTCAGGACGACGAGCACAGTGTGTGATCACATGGGTTTAATCATTTATCAATAATCAATCAATGATCTGCTCGGGTTTGTGGTAACACTAAACAAGGCTTCGTGTTGTTGTGGAAGCTAATCAACTAAAAATATATTACCATCCATGTGCACGCCCCCTGTGGACAGAGTGAGTGAGGCGGTTGGATTTCCTCGTGACTGAGTCTAACCACAGAGGCCAGGCTGACCTCACCTGGCCTCACGACCTGCAGCAGATGGCTCAGGTTCACATTTCAGACTCAGCGTTTGTGTCCAAACAACCTTTAATGGCTCCACTTTAACCAAGGACACCTGATTTTTAATCAGGGGAACAGGTGGAGTTGTTATGACTGCTGCCTTATCATGTTCAAGGACAGAGGCTGGAGTTTAACATTAAACCTGCAGTCCAAGTCAAATATTACCTCCTCTAAGCTAACCAGCTCCTCTACATGCTGCAGCTTCTGAAACTAAACAAATCAGCTCCTTCCCCTTTTTGTTCCGAGTCAAACACAAACAGAGAACAGGAAGGATGTGCCGGCACCAAAACCAGGCCGAGGTTTCTGAAATTCCTCTTTTTTTTCTCTGGGATTCACCTAAAACTTTGCTGCTCTAGATTCACAGGCTGCCGGGGAAATTCAGCTTGGTGACCTTCCTGCTCGGCTACAAAATGAAAAACTCTAAACCTAAGAGTGCTTTTGGTGTTTCAGCAACAAAGTCCATGCAATAAACATTTACTTTAATACATCACTGCAGCCAGTGGGGCTGTATCTGTAGATCTGTGGGAGTGAGTCATTGTTAAACCAGTGAGCGCTGGTCTGTTTGCCTTCTTCATAGATGGAATTTTATACAAGAGGTTTTCTAAGATTAGAGATTAAAGCCTGATCTTTGTCTGTTAATAAATATTAATAATAATGTTTCAGTGCAGCGGCTCCACGGTGCAGTGGTTTACACGTCTGCCAGCAAAAGGTTACTGGTTTGATTCCATTAGGGAGCAGCTGGGACCAGTACTTCATATACACATAGTTTTACTTGGGCCATGGTTTGCTGTATGGTAGCCTAGAGGTGCCAAACACAACAACACACCTGAAAACTGAGGCTACGTTCACACTGCAGGCGAAAGCGCATCAAATCCGATTTTTTTTGACCCTATGCGACCCATATCCAATCATGGTATGACAGTGTGAACGGCACAAATCCGATATTTTCAAATCCGATCTGGGTCACTTTCGTATGTGGTACTGAATCCGATACATATCCGATGTTTTAGAAAGCGACTGCTGTTTGAACGGTCATGTCGCATTAAATCCGTCTTTTACGTCACTGACACAAGACAGACACCAATTATCAGCGCCGGAGAAGCGCCCGAGAAGACATCACGAACGCTTCCTGGCCATCGAGTGTGGATGTTAGTGAAACTGTTGGGAAGACAACGTGAACATTTTATTTGTACTGTATAATCTGCAGATTCTGACAGAAATCTGCAGATTATCCTTTGAAGCACCGCTCCTCTAAAACAGCAATAAGGATCATTATTAGGTTATTTACATTATTATGTAAATAACAAAATAACTTAAAGCAAAAATTGGGAAACGTAAAGTCCGAAGTCTTTATATTAAGGGCAATCAGTCAAACAATACTGTTTGCTCTGGGTCTAAACAGAGCGCGTTGTGTGTGACGTCTTCTTTTGCGCATGCGGCCGCTTTGAGCGTTCACACTAGAGCGCGTTTGCTGTCGCATTTTATTTGTAGTGTGAACAAGCAGACAAAAAAAATCGGATTTGATCAAAAAATCGGAATTGAGCATTAAGACCTGCAGTGTGAACGTAGCCTGATTTTTTCATGTTTTTGATATCAGCCTGATATCAGATTTTTAAGACCGATACTGATATCTGGTGATTTTACAAATCCGATATAGTGGCCAATATTCTTTTCTTTCAGACGTTTATTATCTATTTTTATTTACTCGTTTGCACTTTACCCCAACTCAACATTCACAACATGGCCGAAGGGCGCTTCTCCTTTTTCCCCTTTACACTTTCATTTATTGGCCGCAGCAACTGCCGATACTGATCGATCAACAAATAGCCAAACATTATATTTCAGTAAACAAAATCACTTCAATGATCGCCTTGAAGTCAAGAGAGTTTTAACTCTGGGCCCGCCCACTTCTACAGTTTCAGATCACCACATTGCTATTAGTCACTTCCTGTTAGTCACTTCCTGTGTTGGTCTCCTGTTCAAAAATCTTTTTCCAAAATGCTAATTTTTCCTTTTTTTGCTGTTCCTGCTTCTTGTCGGGTTTTTGTGAAATGTTATTGTTTTCTTAAATCCCATGTTTTCATTTTTTTTGGTTTAATGTTTAATCGTTTTGGGGTTTTTCCCAATGTTGTCACATTTTTTCCTGGAATGTCATGAGATGTTCCAAAGACTCTGGTTTTGTTTCTTTCCCTGAATGTTGACGGGGTTTTCCTAAACACGGCTGAATTATTTTTCTTTGTAATAGTGTTTTTATTTTGTTTTTTACTTTTCTGTTCTTTTGTTTCATAGTTTTACTACTTCGTAGTATTTTTGGTTTTGTATCTTCATGTTCTCGTGACATTCTTGAGTCCAGTTTGGTTTCACAGTTGTGTTTTTTTGATTTTATGTTTCTAAAAAGTTGTTGCGTTTTTCTTCGTGTCGTTGTGTTTTGCACCTCTGGGCCACCGTACTGCTCGGCAGATCAAATGAATAATTTTGTTATTGACCCTCTTGCACCATTTCCCAGTGCAGAAACGCCACAAAGGGGGATGATGGAAGCCTCCACCCCTTCTTTCCCCTCCTCCCTCCATCCCACCCACCGGCCTCGCCCCTCTTCCTCCTGGTTTAAGGATGCAGGGGCTCATCAGTATCTCTGGACCACCACACACACACACACACACCTCTGCATCGCTTTGCACAAAAGCCTGAAATTGCTTCCAGCTGGGAGTGAAGCCGGTCCCGGCGGACTGAGGGCAAACAAAGCGCATTTTACGCAGACAGTGGCGCACGTTTCCCCGCTGAGTCTGCACTGCGGGGCAGCTCGGGCAGCTCGGGACCCCCCGCCCCCTAAAAAAAAAAAAAAAAAAAAAAAGACCTGCAGCTCTCTGACACAAACTCTGCAGACCCGAAACAACCGCACCCCGCTCCGTCCCTACTTTACACCAGCTGTACTGACGATGATGATGATGAAGGTGGTGGTGCCCCAGTCCTGCCTTGCGCATCATCAGCGCGCAACAACCCGAACAACGAAACCCCGAGAGGAGCCGTGAGAGGAGCGGGAGCAGGAGCAGAACCAGGAGAGGACAGGAGAACAGGGCCGCAGGACTCACCAGTCGGTGTCCGTGGTCTCGTCGATGACGTCCTGGTAGGCGGTGAGCAGGGCCAGCCGGTTCTTGCCGAGATTCACAGCCATGTTTCCGTCCCTGCAAGCATCCAGCCGCTGCTGATGGGGAGAGACTCGGAGTGAGACTACAGGAGGACGGCAGCAGCAGCAGGAGGAGGAGGCGGCGCTGACTGGTGGAGACAAAGAGAGGAGCGCGGTGTCCGCGGGGTCCTAGCGCCGGAAGATCAGCTGGTCACAGTCCGATGGGTCCTAGTGCCGACGGTTGAACTCCTGCAGCTGTACAGAAACAGTTAAAGTTTAAATTTGTCCGAAAGGAGGAAGATTTGAGTGAATGTCCGTGTCACCGTGGCAAATCATTACTTTTACATTATTCACTGCTGTTACTGTTTAACATGCGCTGTACTCAGATCGTCTTACAGCACTTACAAAAAACAAGGAGCTCGAGCAAAGAGGAAATACCGGATAAAGGAGGTCAATAAGTACGAAACCAGGTGTGAATGTCAAACTTGCTGTTTGATATTCACACCTGGTTACCTTGTGAACAAGGATGCATTTCTGCAGTGACACTCAGTGTTTTAATTTGGTGAACCAAAGGCAATCTCCCACTGATGTGGATAATAAAGTTTTTTCTATTCTGTTCTGTTCTAATCTACTCTGCTCTTTCCCTGTGACATCACACAGGTCCAGGAGAACAAAGTGAAGTGAAGCTGTTGGACTTACAGGAGTTACTGATTTCATTATGTGAAGCATTTCCAGCTGGAACAGCACCAGGTGAGAGTGACCTGAGAGTGAATGCACTGTGATGTACGCTTTTCTGTGGGCGGGGCTTTAACTGGTAAATGGAGGGTTCCTGAGCATGCCTCACTCACAACAGCACCTTTCTACATCTAAATGCTTTCAGTCTAAGATCCACACTGATGAACACATCACGCAGACCGGAGCAGCTGGGAATTGAACCACCAACCTTCTCATTAGCCGATGACCTTCAGAGTGATGAGGAGGCTGTAATCTTCCTCAGAGTAACACATGAAACATTCTGAACTTCCTTTGTGTTTTCTGTAAGTTTCTCTGATCAGAGTTTGGCGAAATTATCAGGTCGAAGCTGATGTGGTAAAACCTGCAGTTCCTCTGGTGGCCACCAGATGCTGCTGTCGTATACTGTCACGTAAAAATGTTGAACTTTACCGCAGAAATAAGCACGTTTACAGAAACCGTTTGGGTCTCTGTGGATCATTTCCTCCTTTATAATTGCAGCATGGCAGGTGATTGTTTTTATAACGCTTCTTTTTTAACTTGATTGAGGCTTCAGGTTTGGCGTGTGGCTCCTTTGGTTAGAGCTGGAGCTGGTAGCCTCGGCCTTGGCTCTCCGGAGTCATTGAACTTGACCTGCGGGCCGAGTTTGTGCTGCTGTGCTGCGTCCTTGAAGTCTGTCCTCCAAGTTTGGGTGAATTAAAGTCTAAGATTTTGTTAGCCTGTTATTTAGCTCTCAGTATTAGAGGGTGCAGTGTCGGTGTGATGCATTAGCTTAAAAACCAGTCTTGCTAGGAGCAGCCGATAACTTCCACTCTCTTGTCCAAATATGGTCGCTTCCAGCTCCAAAGAAACCAAGATGGCTGCACTTAGACTGCAGTAACCAAAGGGTGGCCTCCTCCTCCTGTTAGCGTTCAGGGCTTCTTCTTTGACAATCTGTGGATTAAAAACCTTTTTAGGACTGTAATGGGGGCATCAACCACTTCAGAAGGAGCCTCCATCAGCCGGGTGGTGCATTAGTGAAGTCGTCTGGAGGCACGTGGGTCCCATGTTTTGTTAATAACAAGTCTCTCATGAAAACCACTAAGTGGCAGAGCTGCCTGGTAAGTTTGCCTGTTGCTATGGATTCCAGCATGGCGCTCTGGTTTTAAAAAGCAGATCAGATGATGAGAGCTGAGGAGCAGCTGAAGCTGTTTTCAACAGCTGACCTCTGTCAGCCTCTGTGGGCTGATTTGTTTGTGAGGAATAATCAGCAGGACCTGATGACACCGCCGCCTCCTCGGACCAATCCCTGACTCAGACCGTCTCCAGGACTGCTCGCCAGATCGCACTCCCAGTGGTTTGTGGATGGTTTGGAGGCAGTTTGAACATGAAGCAGGAAACAAGCTGAATACTGAAGACGGGCGACGTTAACAGTTAAAAGTTAAAAGTTAAAACCAGTTTATTCTGTTTCTTGTGTTTTCAACATTAGTATTAATATAAATACTCTGCTCCGTCTGAATAAAGTATTTACCAGATGAAAAACTGCAGCGCAGGCAGACAGATGTCGACTTGTTTCCATGAACAATACAGCTTCATTCAAAGAAACACAGATGAGACTGTAACACAGAAAGAAAATGTTGAGTCTGCTTTCTATAAATAAAGTTACATTTGAGCATTAAACAGTTTCCACAGATTGTTTACCTGAGCCTGATTTTGTTTTTTAATGTGTATAAATTGTTTTTCATTCATTTTTTGATGACGTGTCAGACTCATCGCTGTTACGCAGACGTTTTTAAACGTGTTGTCAGTCAGATCAGCAGGATGAGAAACGATCGGAGGTCTGGGCTTCGAGTGGATTCATCTGTGGACCAAGTGAAACACGACAGACTTTTGTGGTGATTTAATTTTTGAGAGAACAGAAACAGTGAGATCAAGAATACGTTGGACAAAGACTTGTTTTGTAGTTTTGCTTCTTAACAACATCACAGTGGATTTCAATCAATCAACACATGATTGAAGTCATGAGTGAAGTTGTAAAAAGCATCAGTTCTTATGTACAGTCGCTCATTTTCAGGTTACCTGCTGAAATGTGATTGGTCGATGCTCCTAGGACTATAAATGAAAAAAAAAACTGAAATGAAAAAGCACCAAAATCTTCACGTTAAAGTACAGAAATGTACCTGAGTATGACATGCTGCCAATAAACATGTTACAGGGAGACTACTGCACTGACAGCAGCTCTAAATGTTGACCTTCAAACAGATAGATGGACAGAAGCGTCCACGGTCAGCTGATCCACTTCAGACTCAGCTGGTGGGTTTCTGAGGACCTCCGTAAGCTCAGTGTTGAGTGTCAGGTTGTTTGGTTGAGCGGTTCTCATATATTCAGCCAAAGATGTTTCCTGTTGGAGCGACTGCTCCACTCTGTGTACAGGGGGAGGAGCTAATACACACACATATTTGTTTCACTATCTTTGTGAGGACATTCAGTGGCATTAATGCATTCCTGAGTCTCTTATGTTCAAGTTTAATCACCACACGTACACACAAAGGTTTTTTATTACTAAGACGTCAGGCTCTCGTCTGCACAAAGAGTGGCTGCGTCCAGAGAAAATCCAGAGAAAAACGTGCTGCAGGTCCCTGAAAGTAGCCGTCACCGCTCAGCTGGTAACAGAAATCTGAACCCAAGCATTATTTTTCTTACTGTTGTAGCTGTCTGGAGATATCCTCTGGTTCAGCCATGAATACTCAGACCATTGAGTCCTTTGCAGCTTCTACAGGAGGATGTGGCGACCGCAGGGTCCCTAAAAATGCTGTTTCACTACCCGTGTGTCAGCTCGCTAACCTGGCTGATAACCCGAACCTCTGACTTCAGAAAGTTAACATTTTAGCAGCCGCAACGCTTACGCTGACATTTCGAAACATAGAGGCCAAAAACTAAATGTATAAAAGATGATTCGACTTTTAACCCATTAGTTCATTTGTCTGATTTTCAGATTAAGAGTTTTAGGGTTAAAGGAAGAATTTGGTGAATTTTGGGTAAGTTTGGCACTCTGAGGGTGAACATGGGGACACGAGGGTTACATACTGCTACTGCAGGGCTCTTTTAACCTGAAACCAATTTTTTTTTGTTTTAGCTACAATTTACAGGTGATCCCTAAATGCATCATGAAAGCAGATGTGTGAATGTGATGGCATAGCTCTGACTGAGAGGAGAGGAGCTGCTGTGTTACGATACTGAAGTTCAGACAAATAAAATCTACAGAAAAATCTGTGTTTCTGACAAATGAAATATGTGACATATATGTGACAGCAGCACACAAATCTGACATTAAACTCTTCAGGAAGACGGCATGGAACAAAAAACAGAGTGTGAGTTTTTATTGTCATTCACACGAAGTGAAACAAACAGAAGACATTCTTACAGTGTGAGTTAAGTACAAACTGACTGACAGTGTGGTGGGAGTGCAAAGACACATCAGGTTTGCATGAAAGCTATAAAATCTGGTTGAAGCTGGAGATTAACAGCACCAAACTTGGACAAAACGAACCTCTGATGACCGAATGGCCCAAGAATGTCTCTCGAAGCCGTCTTTGGGGGTTTTTGGGGACCCTGTAAGCAATGAGACTTTAAAATGAGGTTCTTTTCTCCCCGTTTCCTGGAAAAGTTGACATTTAGGAGGTTTTTCCCGGCTTGCGGCGGTGGCCGTTGCTGTGGAAACCAGGCTGCCTCAGAGAGCTGAACCCCACGCAGGCCGCCTCGGTGTTTGTCTCCCATGCGGGCCCAGCGGCTGGCGCCAAGCCCACATACCTTCCCTCGGCTCTCAGAGGCCAGAGGATAATGGAGGAGGGGCGGGGACGCTGGTGGGCTCTTTAATTGGCACAGACAGCGATTATGTTCAAGGTGAAGCCGCTGAAGCTCCCTCTGCCCACCATTCAGCTCTCTGAACCCCGCTGCACTCGTTCCTCTTGTGTTTATTTGCATGCAGAGCAACCCTTTAGCTCCCATTTTTACCCACACTTTACCTCCCCGAAGTTCTCCACAGTAAATAACTGCTCAGACACTTTATCATGACTGCAAAAATCTGCACCACCTTTCAAAAACCTCAACACTACCAGAACACCGTGCATACGTGTTTACTCCTCACAGTATTAATGCATCATGGGATCATAAATTACTGCCAGTTTTCTCTCCCCGGGCTGTCAGACGACTGAAACGCTGTGTGCTTGGCCGGTTTGTGGGAGTGGGTACAGCGAGTCTCTGATAAAAAAAACTATTTTCAGCTCTGCACCATAATTCAAGATTAGGCACAAAAAACTTGCCCAGATGAATTTAATGAAAGCTGGTGTAGAGGCGGAAAAACAGGAAAGTTTTTAAAATTTGATGCAAAATCGGACAAGTTAAAAAAAAAAAAAAGAAAAAGAAAAAAGGATCTTGCACAGCATGATATCTCTGAGTGCAAATTTTTAAAACTTCGTTTAAATCAGCCTCAAAATAATCTTTTTCACCTTAAATACATTTGAAATACAGTTAAACGACTCACTCAGATAATTTGGGGGATATTTTATTTTTCATTGTGCAGAAAGCTGCAGTTCCTCTCATGGCCACTTGGGGCTGCCTTCAGCAGTGAGTCCGCCCTCATACACTCCTGTGTTAAAATGTTCAGCTGTCCAGCAGAATTAACCATGTTTGGTCCCAGTGGATAGTTTCCTCCTCATGAATGAGCCACCTGGACACTGGATTTAGGGGCGTGGCTACTTTGATTAATCAAGTTTGTTAATATTACCTGAAAATTCCAGTATCATCCAAATATGGTCACTTCTTACTGTAAAACAAACAAACAAAAAAAGCAACAGGACGGTGGTCCACGCACCAAAGTTGTTTCTTCCAAATGCAAAATCCAGAAACTAATGGCTACGTCCATCTTTTATGTACAGTCTTTGTCTATGCGTGACATATATTTGAATCCTAAATGTTGCGTTGCAGCTTTTTCTAAATACACGTGACAGTTTTTGACAGCTCGCTCTGCTCAGCCTAACTGCAGCATGAAGGCTCGACACATGTGAAACTATTCATGGCTTTGTGTGGAGCTAAAGGTGGTCTGTCAGGGGTTTTACAGGTGAAGGAGACCAAAAACGGAGCTAAAAGACGGCGCATTGGTCAGAGTGTGTTGATCTGTCATTTTTAACCTTTAAAAATCTGTTTGCGATGTTTCTCACTTTTAGCTTGCTGGATGAAAATGTGCTTCCTGGAGCCAGGCGAGGACTCGCTGTGACTAGTCCCGCCCCTCGTTTGTTCAGTCAGAGGACGAGGTCTGAGTGTGAGCAGCATCGCTGTGTCTGACGCTGCCAACATCAGGATTATTGATCGATGATCAATTACAGCATGTCGACCGGCTGCATGTGCTGAGTCAAAACAGTTTTATTATCTTTGAGTTTTTATTTTAAGTTTTGAGTTATTTGAAACACAAAACACAACAGAAACATCATCATGTGAACGTTTCTGAGCTGACTTTGTTTTTAACGTCAAACTGTGAAAATCTTTGACTTTCAGGTTGATTGATGTTTCAGTTTTGGAGTTCGTCGTCTGCCAAACCCAAAGCAACAGTACAGAAAAGTTTTACACCTGTCCTCGTGTACGGAAGCAAAGCTGGGACACAAACAGGAAGAGCGTCGACGGTGCAGCAGAGATGTGCTTCATCAGGAGGAGGAGGAGGGTCGGACCGATGATGTCACACCAGGAAAAATTGAAGGGAAAAGAAGCTGAGGAGGCCAAAGGAGAGAAACCATCATGGGCAGAAGGAAAGGGCGAGCTGCTGCGCCATGGGAGAGACCGAGCATCCTGGAGGACCATGAACGCCGGCGCCTTTCAGCAAGGCACCAAAACAGAATTTGACTCTGCACCATCGGCCTCTTTTAACCGGCCGCCGTTGTTCCCGACAGAAAATGTTTCCTTTGTGGTCATTGTGTTGGTGCTGAGCTCATGAGGACCGCCAACAGGATCCTTTTCTTTCCAACGTAGGGGCGTGGCCTGTGTGACTGACAGGTGGAGGTGACACAGGCGGGTGTAGCTGCTCATGTTTGAATTTTTTAAGTTCCTTGGTGTGACGCTGCTGCACGCTTTGTTTCTTTACTTCAGCGTAAACACTCCCGTCTCCAAAAACGAAGACGGCGTGACCCAAAATCCAAACTTCAAAGCTCTAGTATTCAGCCGCTGAGGTCACCGTGGCTTCGGTTTGTACCAATCTGCTGCAGTTTCACTAACAGGACGAGTGGGCGACTGGACACTGCGAGGTTAAAAGCCGTGGCTTTTGCTCAACACAGAAGCAGTCCTTAGTCTTTTCTGTTTTCCTTCTTTTAAATGAGTCTCATATTCACTTGGTTCCAGTGAAAGAAAATAAGACGCAGGAACAGAAAAAGTAGGAATCTGTGACGTTCACGCACACACAGGATGTTTGGTTCAATCTCACACGCCCTTATTTTGTAGTTTCCAGCAGATGAATGGGATAAATCGGTGGATTCGTTGCTGTTTCTTTGCAGTAAAAACTGGAGGAAACAAAAGGTATTGATTGATCCATTGATCAGCATCTACATCGGGACGCCTGGAGGAGGCGGCAGACACGTGGACAGATGGAAGACAAAGGAAAAGCAGAGGTTCGCTTCCCATCTGTGGTCTGTGTGAGACGGAGCGTCTCCCCTTTTGTCCGTCATCAGTCACGTCTCTTAGTTTTCCTTTACTTCCTGATGGGATCAAATAGAAGCTGCACAAATCCAAACTCTGCTTTTTTGTCATTTAGTTTGTCTCTAAGCTCCTAAATCTCCATCCTCCGATGACTCGGCGCGTTTGGATCCTCTGAAATGAAAGATGTTTATCACAGCAGGAAGACAAATTATGAAGATCTGACGCTCCGAATGTTTCCGTCCAAGAAAAGAGGCGTGGGCGTCGGGATGTTGAAACAGATTAGAGCAATAAAAAAACTGTGCGGGGGTGAAACGAGCTGAACGCTCTGAACGCCGTGACCAACGAGCTTTAAACCAGCATGTGTGAGAGCACCTTCACAGAGCTTTAAAGGAAAACCCTGAAGATCTCACATCACGAGGCATTAATCGTTTTTTGGTCCGATCTCATTCATACACGAGACATCATGTGACCTGAAAAAGGGACAAAAAAGGAGAAGCTGAAGTTTAAGCCCAGTTAAAGACGATTCATTTCCTAACTGGACTCCTTCAGTATCTCGTGGTCCTGGAGAAACTAGCACAGGCGTTGCTCTGGTGGGATTTTTATCCCATTCTTCCAGATGAATGTGAAAGTTTGACTTCTGTGAACTCAGATCTTTTTGCTTTTTTCCACAGATTCCTTCGGTGATTGAGTGGGCCACTGCAGCAGCTTTATTTTCCTTGGCTGTGTGCTGAAAATCAGCCTCACACCACAATGTTCCCACCTCCAGACTCCACAGTTGGGGTTTTGGCCTGATGGGCGCTATGGTCTCTCCTTCAAACACGGTGAACAATGACATCCAGCCTCGTCTGACGGATTCTCCCAGAAGTTCGTTGGCTTTAAGCGAGGCAAACTTGCTTTTTCTTGCTCTTTGTGAAGCAAAGCGAGCAACCCTTCACTTTTCTGACTCCTCTGTCAGAAATGTGGTGATGAGCACATTCAGGTGTGTCGTCAGTATGGTTCGAGCGGCGAGGTTGTGAAGGTTTTAGGAGATTTCTTTGCTTTTACCTGTGCGACAAACTGGTGATGAAAACGTTTTATCGGCCATCAGTCCGGACTCAGTCAGCTGATGTTAGTTTGGGGGCCGGCTTACTTTCTAAACACAGGTTTCAGCTGTTTCTTGGCTTCATGCCTTTTTGCTGTGTCATTGGATTTTATTACACAGAAGTAATTCTCACTAATTCTCACTGAGCTCTGAAACGGAGATGCTGCTCCTCCACATCCAGCCACGGTCACATCTGACTAGGGCACCTCCTACAGGTGAGGCATTTCAACCATGTCCAGCGTGGCTGGATTCTTTTATTGCACCAACACTCAGGAGGATATGTTCTGCAGCTGCCTCCCTCCCCACTTTGATGCAGTATAAACAATGTTTTTATGACTAAATGTGACCAAATCAGAGTTACTGTTGAGTTTATAAATGTGTTTAAAGGACTGGAAACATCTAAGAGACATAAGATAACTCTGAGTTGTGTTTTCACTAGTGAAACGGTCACAGCATGCTCACAGGGTGGATCAATCAAAAGGTCCTAAAGCACGTCCTGTGGTGCTGTCGGTGTTTCAGATGTTGTTTAGTAACTGTAGATTAGTTTTTACATGTTTCAGTCGCATCGTGAGTCTCTTTGCGACATCCTCCATTTCAGTTTCAGGGAGTCATGACGAACAAAAGGAACCTCTGATAAATAAAACATCTCGTCATTACTTTTTCTTGATATTTAGTTTGTTTTTGTCCGAGGATAATCTGCCCTCGGACCGTTGCTTCTGAAAAGCCGTCCCTGTTCTGCACATTCTCAGTGTCAGACCTTTCTGTCTTTGCTGCTGAAGCTGTGTTTTCATTGGGATTATTAGATTTCTTTCTCCTGTCTGGGTTTTATTTTTACAGTTGAGCGCAGACAAAGACTGGAGACTTCAGAAAGAAATATTTATGAGTCTCAAGGGGTTAAAAGTCTGCAGGAAAAACACAACTCGCATACCAAACCAATGAGACGGAGCCCCACGGTGAGTTCTGTAATCCAGAGCAGAGACCGAAAGACACTGAAATACACAAAGTCTGCAGGCACACAAACGTCTCACAGAGGCTCAAATGTTCAAAATGAAGTGGCTGAATCTAAAATTTCAGTTTTTTTAGATACATGACACAGAAAAATACATTTCCTCATAAGGTGAATAGAAATGCTGATATTGAATCAGACTCTCAGCTCATCATTCAAACTAAAACTGCATTTTTTATTCCCAAAAAGGAGCCAGAGTTTGAATCTGAGCACAGATTTACAAGCTGAGGCCGGCAAACATTTCCAGTTCTTTCCAAGGAGAGAGAAGAAAACAACAACAACTATATTTCGAAACTATTGACTGTATGTAAAAATGGATGGTTCCCACCTTGAAGTCACCATTGTTTTAAAGCTCCTTGCTGTGACCGTATTTGAGTAATCAGCTAACATGAGCTAGCTTGGTCTGTAAGCTTATAGCTAATTAACAGTAACAGCTGAAAAGTGGTCTCAGAGAGGCTGCAGCACAAAGCAAGCCAAATTATCTCACATAATTTCAATAAAGATGGCAAAAACTACCAAAATTATGTGAATTCAGGATCCCCGATGGACACGTTAGCAAAGAATAAACTAGTCTGCACACAGGTGGACGTATCAGCCGAACAGGTGAAACTGTATGACATTATAACATCTGACTTCTTTATAGTTAAGTCATTTTACAGACATGAAATTAAGATCATACTTCATATTGCCGTATTTTAAAAAAGCAAACAGACAAAAACAAAACTAAAGCTTTGGGGAGGTCACATTAGGCCAACACAGCGGACTGTACGAAGGATTCATGGATCATTGTGAAACCTCAAAAAAACTTCCCAGCTTAGTTTCCAGAGTGTAGTCACATGTTCCATGTTGGTTTTCATTAGTTTCACAGTTTTCTTTTTAAATTATTATAAGTTGAAAAACTATGTCAGGTGAGAGGTTGATGTTATTATATGACTGGTGTAACAAAACACAGTCAGCGAGTCTTAGCGTTTGCAATAATGCTGTTAGTGCTGAAACATCTGACACTGTTGTTAGTTTTATTTTATTATTTTATTAATTTAAACATCAGTGTCGATTAAAACACTTAGCTTTGGTTTAAATAAACTACATCACCCTCCTTAAAACTCATCTCATTGTGACATCACCTCCATGGGTTAGGTCATTGGTGTCAAAGGTCAAACCTGCATGTCTTCAGCTACAGGCCTCTATAAACAGCGCGCGCGCGCACACACACACACACACACACACACACACAGTGTGAGTAACAGTGCTCCTGCAGCAGACTCAGGAATGTGTTCATTTCCTCTTCGGTTTGAGTGTTTGCTCTCAGGATGCCTTTTCTTTCTTTTTTTTTTTAAAAACACCGCGAGTTTAAAAGTCCAGCAGCAGAGGAATGTGTGTGTGTGTGTTCTTGTATTCCTACTGTTGTGGGGACACAACTCTGTCTAATCACTCACAACACAAGGACCTGTCTTTTATTACCCATAAAGCTGGCCATGATAATGTAAACTAAAAAATTCTGAGGGCAAATATTTTACTTTAAATTTAGACTCAAAACTATCTGGAGGATAATTATTAAAGAATGTTTAATTTAATCATGATTAAATAAGTAAAATTAATAAATAATTAATAAAATTATTTCATTTTTACATGACAACAAATTGCACAGAGAAGCTGACATAAGAGCAAAAAGATGACACTAGAAAACTGGTCAGTGTTTCTACTCGCCATAATAAAAGCGTCCATACAGGACTCAATTCTTCCAGGTGTCTGGCTCCATCTACTGGTCGGATGGAGGAATCATGAGGTTTAGAAAAATATTTTTTGAGTTCATTAATGTTTCTGTTCAACTTTAAAAAGCAGGAATTCGATCTTCCTGAAATGCTCAAAAAAGAGTAGCAAAACTCAAAATGATTCATCATCTAACATCCAAAAATCAAGTCAACATAATTTTTCCTATCCGTCTATGTAGATAGATATATGTAGGTATTGATATATAGGTGGAGAGACAGTAAGTGTTATTCGTATATATATTATGTACAAGGATACAAAGAATTCTTACATCACTTCTGTTATTTACACCTACTGTTATTTACACCTACACCTGTGATATTAAATAATCTGCCATTAAACTGACTATTTTTGATAAAAGTTTATTTAAAAAAAACCCCCAGACAATCATTTTTGAAATACTGAAATCTTCCCATGTAAAAAATGTCCAGAGTTACAGATTTAGAGACTAGTTAGCAACCATCTGTAAATACTAACCCCTGTCTGAGAGTGGTTCACGCTAACAGCATACACTGGGGTAAATATTTGCTTATGTGCAAATATTGTACACCTTTTTATAATCAAGTTTACATCTAATATAAAATAATAATGTCACAATGACATAATATTTGTACTGCTGAGCAGGACAGGACAACGACTGTCTGTAACATTACTGCTTTTATAGAAGTTCTCTTTTGTTACTTTATTCCCATTTTGTGTTTTCATAAAAGACAATTTCCAAAATTCTTCAAATCCGACTTCCAGCATCATTTAAGAGGAAAACTTCGAGTTACAAGTTGTTTGGGTTATTTTTTAGAACAAAGTATTTTGAAAGCTTGATTTAAAAACGAGATAATAATTACATTCTGATTCAATGAAAGGACTAAATGTTACAATCCCTGATACTGCATTGCTTCAAATGGAGAAAGTCTTGTGGGATGGCTACTATGAGGAAAGGCAGCCTGGAGGCTTTACCAGGAGGACACATAGTAAGAATAATAATAATAGTAATAATAATAATAATAATAATTCCAACTTCATATATTTCTACTTCTTAACATCGTCTTCTTTCATAAGTAAAACGTTGGCTGCTATGGAAGCTTACTTTTGAAATGGTTTGTTTGCAGTAGTAACACAACTCTCTGGTTCTGGTTTGTATTGCCGTTTGTCAGACTTTCCCCACAGGTCACGAGGTAGTTGGTTTGCAAAGAAGTCTCCATCTTTCATGCAAACTACAGGTAATCTTCTAGCAACCAAAGCAATCACAAGGCTTTTGGGGCAACCACCCTGAAGCTCTGGCTATCAGATGGTCACCAACCCGTCACTAGGCCTCTGTGACCGAAGCCTTAGTTTGGTGTTTGGTGTGAAAGGTCAGCTAGCATTAGCTGATAATACAAGACTCCACCCTCCCTTCCAAATATGGTCAGTCTTTTTAATTTGCCTGTAAAACACTGTGAAGATAGTTTATTCTGATATATCTACTTTACTGCCAAATAAATTCTATAAAAATTCTTGTTTTCTTTTCAAATTCTTGCTCAAATATTTTGACTATCATCTCAAACATCATGAATACTGGAGGAAACATTACAAAGGAATTATTAACAGATTACTTTTATTATAAATATACAGTGTTAAAATGGAATGGTACCTGACACTGCTAGCTGTTTACAGAAACAAAAACAAAAAGGAAGTTCTGTTTAACACAATCAGTCGAGAAGGTTTAAAAACAAACTCCTGCTGTTCAAATCATACATCTCGGGGAAGCGTTCGTTCTCTTCGGTCGACTCAGACCAAAAGTTCAACTCAGTTTGTAGAGAAAAGAACACGAGACGCTTCTGCTGATCCAGGGTTCCTTTCCATTGAAAAAACAAACAAAAATGAAACGGGACAGAAATCATGAAAAAAACAAACAAACAAACGTGTCAGGTGATTTAAAAATGAGATCACAGGCAGATGTGAGTGAGACATTCGTCAGTGTGTAACATCCAAGAGTTTTTAAAGGTGCCACAAGCAGCATTTTTAACACCTGGAAACATTTAATTTCTCTGCCAAAGAGGACCGTACAAGGGAAATCCCCTCTCTGTGATGTCATACAGAGCCAGGAGGACTTGAACGTAGACCGAGTCCAACATTTGAAACTTTGATCTTCTCCTGGGGGAGATGTGCAGCAAGAAATAAAGAAAATCACATAAGTAGAAACAACAACGTCCCAGTTTTTTAAATCTGCTTAATTCTTACTCAGTTTAAAAATTTTATAATATTATTTTGAAACACTTGGCATTTTATTAGGCCAAACATTCAATAGTTTATTAAAAAATACTTGATTGATTAAAATAGTCATCTTTAGGAGCATCTGACATTCTGTAGTTAATTGTTTGACATTGATATAGAAGCCAGAGAAAAGGTTTCTCTCTTTTTAACAGTCACATTGATGCAGCAACTTCAGACGTTAAAATGTGGCGTGCAGCACCTTTTAAAAAAGATTTGATCATTTGTCTTCATGAATGTCCATCCGGCTACTCGGTGTCCTCGTTAGGTCCAGTTTGCTCCAACAGACGGAGCTGAGCGAGCGTCCTGCTGTCGCCTCCAACACCGTGGCTTTACCTCATTTCACCCAACAGGTCAAAGAAACGTCATCCGACTGCAGGAGCCGTTGTTCAAGTCAATGTTGTGAAGGCTAATGAGCTCATTCGCCTGCAAGTATCAACTCCAATCCAAAGTATCAGGCACTTAAATTTGAAGAACTTTACAGAAATGAGCGGTGCCGTTTGAGTCTTGATGCTGGAGTAGTGTGCAAAACACTGGATATAAGATCTGCTGAACATGCATAACAAAATGTAAACATCGGAAAATTTAAGATCAAATGGGAAAAGAAAAAAAGACTGAAATTATATCTAAAGAAACTTTAACAAACTCAGTTTAAATAACCAGAAAAAAACCTCCTCTCACACTGGTTTCACCTGATTCTCTAGCTCTAAACTAGAAGAGCTTCACCTGACCTTGCCTCGTCAACATACAATAAAGTCAGCTAAAAATAAAAACAGATTTAAGAGATTAAAGAGAAAACTGGTCCAGTGGAGTTATGGTTTGACTGGGAGGCGCCCAGTGAGAAGCTGAGGTGAATCAAAGTGAACGAGGTCCTACGACAGAGGAAGACGAGTCGATTCAAAGGTCAGGATGATATACCGGTGAGTAAAGTGATTTTGTGAAGAAGAAGAAAGTTTTGTGAAGTTAACTGCACTTAAAACACCTGCTTTTTGGCAGCGAAGGTACCCTTAGTGACAAGTTTTGGCACCTCAGTATTAAGCGATAAAGACGTGGATTGAAAATCATTGAAATAGCTTCGGGGTTCTTCCAAGAGACCACCCTCGCTAACATTTGATGCAAACCCAGTCATTTTATTTGTTTTGAAATGTGACCTCATCTTCATGGGTTACTCCTGGGATGCTTTTAAGGGGTAAACAGTCAAGTCATCTGCATACATGCAACTCTACTGTAGGCTTTACTGGCTGCTGCCCCTCAGGAGGCTTACAGAAGTTGGACAATCAGAGGAAAGCAGTCTTTTAGGGAGGGTTTCCTTAAAGACACTGGAGCTAAAACAGCTTGTTTTAGACATATGATAAAGTTAAGGCCCAGTTTAATAAAAATAAGGATTATTTTGAGTCATGCAAAGCTGCTCTGGTAGAGTTCAAGAATAAAAATAAAGAGCTGGAAATGAGCAGAATGGGTCCCCCTTTGATAAAGTCCTAAATTGTGAGTTAAAGTAAGCGGTACAGCTCGCCAAAAGCTAAAGTTGCAGGTGGAAAACTTTCACACAACCACTTCTGTCACGTTTCTTGTGTAAAATCGAGTGTAAAGCCTGAAAAGACACACTGCGCCTGCAGGACTATAAATCTGAGAGTACATGCGGTTTTTGGAAATGTTTGGAGGTTGTATGAACTCGTTCCCTCTGAAGCGCCTCACCTACAATAAATAAAGGTGTGCTGATAGGAAGAAGCAGAGCCATTATGTACAGTAGTTACCCTGTTCTCACTGTTGTTACTGCATGAAGGGGAATATGACCTTGTAGTATTTACCGGTATTCACCATCGTCTCCTGGTTACTGCTCATTTTCCCCACAAGTGAAGAAGAAAATCCTGAAGTCCTAAAACTACGACAGAGGTTACGGAAAAGTCCCGGTCGAGTACTTTGGTGCGTCTGCCCAGCTACGACCGACAGAGTGTATACATCTCTACTCACGTACTCATTCACAAACGATTTGCCTCACATGAAGCCAACAGTCGAATAAATCAGGAGGAAAAAATCCTGCACATATTTTCATAAACAAGCCACGGTTTCTTTTAATTAAAATATACTTTCTTAAAATTCTCAGGAAAATTAGGTCGGCTACGAAGAACTTTTCCTCTCGATGCATGATGGCGATGAAAAGAACAACAACAACAATAATAACAACAATAATATGGCAACAAAACTAAGCAAACAGCACCACTTAATTTCGGTGTCGTAGTTGATTCGACTACTCGGGTAGGAAGAAAAGAAACGAGGAAAAGCGAGTGTGTACAGTAGGTGTGCAAATCTGAACCAACGTCTGTGGCAGAAAACAAACAGGAAAAGGCGACTTTAAAGGGATACCTTGATGTTTGTTGGGTTTTAGGGGGTTGGGTTTTATGTTGGCACTTTATATGACAGGATGATGATGATGATGGTGAAGTGAATCGATTTTACACTCTTTGGTGAAGCTTTTTCCTAAACACGACTGAATCAAACAGAAGCCAAACTAACAAGCCAAAGGAAACTGCGACAAGGTGATCAGAAAGTCCCAGATATTGGTCGTCAAAGGACCGGAAACCTGGTTTGAATTCGTCTGATTTCACATTAAAGATCCTCTCCTCTGAGAGGTCCAGAGCTTGGAGCTATGGATTCGTACTCTGACCATCACAGATGGCGAGCGTTCGCTCTACGAACCAGACGAAGACTCCAGAGTTCCTGAGAGGCTCAGCAGGTGAGGTCTGTCATGTTCTCCACATTCATCAAGTTGTAAACCGTGAATTTATCCCTCACCTGCACCAGGTGATACGCAATCTTTGCTCGCGTCCTGAACCCCTCCCTCAGATCTGCCTCCGTTCAAGTTTGTCCACTTTGAAAAATTAAAAACAAGCTGAAAAATCGATGCGGCACGCTGGAGGACAGCCGGTGCTCATCTCTGGAGCAGCTTGCTGGAACTTTCTGATCTCACCTCAGTTAATGTTTCAGAAAGTGCAGGTGTCAATATCACGCTGCCCTAAACACCCCTATTTATGGATCAATCTGCCACTAAAAATAGTTCCTAACAAATCCAGTTTGTAGGAGTTGGGGAGAAGACGCGTTTTAATGATGTCTGATGAGCCTTGGTTTAACACCACATGCTTGGCATCCATCTATGTGCGTTTATGGACTGCCTCCCACCCTAATGCATGCTGGGATACTCCCCTTGAACATATGAAGCAGGCGAGAAACTATAAAAGAACCTGAGGTAGTCTGAATGCTTGGGCTACGGGTTTGTGTATGAGCTCTAACGTGAAGGCTGGTAGTGATGAGGGCGCCATCGTGTAGCTGCTGAGGGTTTTATAAGGAAACCAGTGAGGTGGAAGAGGAGGGTCCGCGCACTCGTTATGAGCTTAACGAACTCTGAGCGACATTAAAATGCCAATTTTTTTCTCAGGGGTGGAAGCAGCCCTACGAGAGAGCGAAGGGAAGCTGAGCAGGTCCAACATCAAGGTATCTCTTTAAGAGAATGTGTTTGAAGCCGGCAAGGAAGCAACTCGCAGGCCGATTTAAGGCACGTGTGTGTAAAAGTTTACATCATTAGAGCTAACGAACAGGACTATAAACGCTTCACTTAACGAGCTATAACGTGAAGACTGAGAGGAGCTGCTTCTTTTTTCTTTCGCTCACGTAACATCTAAACACCTTATCAGAAAATAACTCTGTCTCTACAGACGTAGAGTACAATTTAAAAGCTACAAACTACAGTACACTCTTAATGCTAGTTAATGAAGTCCCGATGCATAGCATCACCCATAGATGGATACTGATTCTAACTTTGTGGACCTCTGACGGTGGAGTTAATCGTAGTGTTATGGAGGTTATGGCAGTGTGTGTCGGAGTCCGTGTCCCGTCTCCGGTGAGATGCATGATTGTCATGAACCGTCGTTCCTCCGCAGAGTTCGACCGACGGCGTGAGTGGAAAAAATCTAACAGGAAGAGGAAAAGTTGGTGAAGATGGAGAAACGAAAGCTCCGCGCTCCCATGGGTTCAGGCGCTGACGGGATCGAGCATCTTCCAACAAATCAGAGCGGAGGGGGTTAAAAACACTGCGTGTCAGCGTTGGCGGCGCTGCGGCTGGAGCAGTCTCCGTGGTCTCTCCCCTCCACCTCCGTCTTTTCCACCGCCACCTCCTCCTCTTCCTCCTCCTTCACATCTTTCAGCGGCACCTCTCCGCTCTCGACTTTAGGGACGAACTTCCCGAACCGCACGCCGTTCAGATCCTCCTCCAGTTTGACCTGGAAGGGCGGCAGGCCGAGCAGGAAGGCCCTGATCCTGCTGGGCGAGCTCAGATCTGCGGGTTCGTCCTGGTTCTTCATCTCCACCTCCACCTGCCCTCCTCCTCCAACCACCGCCACTCCTTCTGCTGCGCTTCCTGCGGAGCTGGAGCGTGTCTCCTCAGCCGGCTCCGTGAAGCCGGTCCTCGGTCTCTTGGCCAGCAGCTGGTCGGCGTTCCCGTTGACGACGGCCCGGCTCGGCTCTGGCCCTTCCGTGGCGGGTCTCTTCGGTGTGAAGCGTTTGCTGAGGTTGAGGGGCAGCGCCTGCTCGGGGGGAGGGGTGGGCTTGGCGCTGAGGTCCTGGGAGAGAGCCTCGGACAGGCACCGCGTGAACATCTGCAGCTGAGATGGGCCCAAGCAACGAGTCCTCATCAACTGACACACCTGAACGCTGCAGTCAAGGTTCACGGGCAGGACTCGGAGGGGGGGCATGGGGGGCCGGGTCCTAGCCTCCCGCCCGCCTCCTCTCGGCCCCCCCTCGTCCATGTTACACCCTGAGCAGTGGGTGTGGTGCTGCTGGAGAGGATGAGGCTGCGGCTGCTCCCCGCTCGAGTGAGGGGTGTCTGGGCTCCCACTCTTCGGCTGGAGGGTGTAGATGGTTGAATGATGCTGGCTCGGGTCCTGGGGGGTCAGGGCGGGGCTCTCGGGGCCTCTCTGCAGGCCCAGCCGGTTCCTGAACACGTCCGAAGGACACACGCCTTTGATGGGGCTGAAGCCACTCAGAGAGCCTCCGATGAAGTGGCGTGGCAGCGCGGAGAGGAGCACACCCGTGGTGGGAACCACGGACTCCCCTCGCTCCGTCTTCACCTCCTTCGGTTTGGGCTGGAAAGAGACGAAGGGGCCGGCGAGGGGGGCGAGATCTGGGGTGAGGGGCATGGTGATGGGCAGGATGGCCGGCTGGATGGGCTGCAGGGAGCAGAGAAGGAAATCAATCACATGCAGTCAAATCAAACCTCCTCACAGGCGTGTGCGACTGTTTCGTGGTCGTTACCCTGTGCACGCTGCTGGCGGTCAGTCCTCCGCGGCCCATGGCTGGAAGCTGCTGCTGCATTGTCTCCGCCGTGCCGCCTTTGACCTTCGCCTGCTGCAGTGCCAGCAGCTTTGCCTGAGCGAGCACTGTGGCCTTGTTTCGTGTGCCCGGTGGCCGGCCTCGACCTCTCTTCGCCACCGCGGTGCCGTTCGGGTTTGCGACCTGTTCAGAGGCAAGAAAGGCTGGAGGTGAGCCGCCGCCATCTCATCATTATTTAGATCTAACAGAGAAGATATGTAACTATCTAAGGATGCAAAGGTCAGAGGTCAGAATGAAGCGGTGCAGTGAGTGGTAGTGTTAGCGTCCCCCCATCGCAGCATCACCCGACCATCTGTTATGGAGAATCAGCGTTCAGCAGCGTTAGTACCAGATGGATGAAAGCCGTAAACTCACGTCATCACGTATGGTGGGAGAAGCAGCAGCAGGTGGTGTGGTCACCTTCCTCTCCCGGGGTCTGGGTCCCGGCTTTTTGCCTCTGGGATGCGGTCTCCTGCCTCTGATGCCTCTGGGCTTCGGCGCCACCGGGGATTCTGGGACTTTAAAGTCTGCTCCTCCCGCTCTGAGGTGCTCTTCATAAGGAAGCATCAGCCTGAGACACAGAAACATGAACTTTAGCATGTGGACCCTTTTAGTCACTGGTCAAAGGTCAAGGGTTTAGTTTTCAGTATTTCCATCACATCTGTCAAGATGTTCCAGAATGTGGCGTAATCCCTGAGCACATGGTCTTCTCAAGTAAAGGGAGGTTTCCTGCTCTCTAACGCCAATGACCGCTTCATCCAGCGCTGACCTCTGCTGGATGGAGGTATGAAGCCCACTGCCTCGTTTTCCTCTCTGCTTACAGACCCTCATCACGCTTTGAGTGTAAAATGGTCTGAAACGCTCGGTGAGCGCAGTCAGAGATGATGTCTGTCTCACCTCTCGTAGTGTCTCCTGGTGCAGGTCGCAGCGCTGGTGCTGCCGGGGCATCCGCCCAGCTCGTTGTAAACCACTTTCCACAGACGGTCTGTCGTCACCTGTTGCACGAAAAAAAGCAGAAGGTCAGATGACAAGGAGTAACCTCCACAGGACTGTGTTGACCGTCTGCAGGTTCTTATTTATCTGGTTCATGATAGTCTAAAGAGCTCAACTGGAGAGTCCCAGGTATTCAGCCTGCAGTGGAGACCATGCAACAACTCTAAGGTCTTCACCCGGGCTGAATACCTGGGAGTCTCCGTCAGCTGCCTTTTGATCCTGAAAGAGGTCGAGCCGCCTTCGACTCCTCAGACTACATCAGAGTCGACTTTGAGAGGAAAACTTTACCTAAATCCTGATTTACATCAGTTTTAGTCCCCCTAGTGTTTAGAAGCATGGAACTACATCCTCAACCATTTGGAAAGGATGACGACTGATTTATACATTCAACTTTGTTGGCAGTGGTTTCATCCACAAAGACTCTTCTGTGGAACCAGCTTCCAGCTTGGATTCAGGAGACAGACACTATCTCTGCTTTTAAGATTAGGCTTCAAACTTTCCTTTTTGCTAAAGCATATAGTTAGGGCTGGACCAGGTGACCCTGGTGCTGGGGGATTCCCATGATGCACTGGGTGTTTCTTCTTCAGTCACTGTGTGTTAAAACAACTCTCTGCATGTAATCATTGTTATTATTAATCTCTGGCTCTCTTCCACACACTTTTTTGGTGTTTTAAATCACACGTTTGTATTAAAAACAGCAGCGTGACAAAATGTGACGTCTCTTCAGTCTCTTTGGAGACGAGGACAATCTGTAACCTTGTGCTGCCCCCTGGTGGAGAAAGTCTTAGTCAAACTCTGCTGTGTGTTATTCCTGATGTAGACCATCAGACGTGCAGCGACACTGTGAGACAAATGAAAACTCACCTATGCAAATGAATATTTAATTATATTTATAATAAAAACTCCAGTCTGGCAGTTACTTCATGTTTCAGCTCTTCAGGTTTAAATGTGGACCGATAATGTTTTAGTTGTAAACACGTTCAGTGTCGCCGGTTTAAATAATTCTAGTTTAGTTCCAGTTTATCGAGGGAGCTGCCACAGAAACACTGAGCCAAAGGTCGGATCATCCTTAACCGCCACTGAGAGTCGATGACGTGCGCGTGACATAGATTTTATCATCAGACTCGTTTGTGGAGAATTTACATCATAAAGCACCATCAGTGCATCCACCCTACAGGGGAATTTAAAGCAGTCGGACAGGAAAGACCGCTCGGCCTCGAGTCCCAGGGCGCGAGCGCATCATCTAAATAAGCTATAAAACACAAACCTGATGAAACGCATCGAGCGAGCGGTCTGCTGTCAGCAGACTAAAATCAGACTAAAATGTTTGTAGTTTTCTCAGCAGGGACGGAGACAGAAACAGAGCTAACGAGGATTAGCACAAAAACTTCATGATTTCACTTTGAAATAAATCCCTGCAGGCTGATTTATAATCTGATCTCATCCTGCTGGATTAAACCAAACACAGTGTCACACTCAGGTGTGCCGTCCTCACAGGTTTGATTTAATCTCAGGTGAAACAAACTCTGAGTTGAAACATGTTCAAACTCTTTTTTAAACCTTTGTCTCTCACAGAAAACCTGAAAAGTATCATAAACGAGTTTTTAATAACAGAGTCGTGCAGCTTCCTGTCTTTATGCAGCGAATCAGCAGCTCCTCCTACTTTAAAGAAACTGAAATAAACTGAAGTGACTCACCTTTTTGTAGCCCCCGAGCCGTTTGACCACAGAGTACATGAGGAAGAGGTCGACTGAGGACGGCGGCGAAACATCAGACATGCAAAGGAGACACAAAAACATTTAAACCAGGCAGTGAGGACACAGCGGAGGCAGGATGGTCCTCACTACACAAACGTGGTTTCAACCCCCCCCCACAGATCAAACATGGAGTCCCGATGAAGCTCATCAGTCACACGTTTACCTCTGACACGGCACCCAACCTTTATTCAACACCACAAAACTTTATTTAACACGCGGTCAGAGCATGACTGTCTCTGGAAGGACGGAAGAGAAGGAAAGAAGGAAGAGAGAAAGGTCATAAAAGAGGGATGAAGGAAAGAAAGAAAAGGAACGTTCTGTAGAGCGCAGAAGAAGCAGCGGCGGCGTGGAGGACTCACTCTTCTTGAAGCCCAGGTTCGGGACTTTGTGGATCGGTGATCCGTGGCGGTCCATGAAGGCGAACAGCTGATCGAGGAACAGCTGCTCCTCGGGGTGAGGGAGCCAGCCGCCGTCACAGCCAACCTCCACACTGCCCATCACGTTCTCCTGAGGGGGAAACACGGCGTGAGATCGTCATCGCATGCCTCAGCACTTCCTGTTATTTTACTCGTCACATTAAAACTGATCTGCGCCTTTATTTTGGCGGTTCGAAACTGAATCTATTAAACGATTTTATTTTCTGCATCGCTGACATGTTCAAGTCTGCAGCACTGCGGCCACTAGATGGCGCTGTGAGAGGCCTCGCAGGTCAAACCTCGGAGCAGTTTAAGGATTATAATCCAGGAGACCTCAGAGAGTCGAGCGGACGCCTGATCTTTGGATGTGTTTGTCGCTTCATGGATCCAAACCCAGCAGTTTAAAATCCTCGTGGTATACTTTCATATGTGAGGCTCGTGCGGTGCTCTGCCTTTCTTAAATGAACAGCAAACCTGCCTCTGTGTGGGGGCACGAATGCATTCAAAGCACTGACAAAGCGTCTGGGTGCCCATGTACACTGAAACAAAGCAGCTGAAACGGCACGCCCAGACCTGCCTCACAGCAGCCAGAGCTCTGAGCGTCTAATAACTCAGAGACGAGGTTCATGTTTTTACTCCAGTCTCACAGCTCTGCGGCACCAGATCTACTTCCTGAAATGATTTGATTTCGCTTTCAGCACAGTTTGTATTTCAGGAGGATCTGAAACCTGAAGCAGAGCTTTTCGCAAACATGGCGATCTGTGTTTCCTAAAATCACTGAGCAGGACGGCGAAGAGGAGCCTGAACGTGACACTCAGAGATGAGATGATCGCCACACGCACCTTCATCCTCTCGATCCACGACTCCGACTGGCTGGGGTTTGGCGAGTCTTTGCTGTCGCGGCCTCTCCTCTTACGAGGTCGTCCTCGCAGACTGAGAGAAGGACATCCTGCAGGAAAAATAAAGTAAAGCTGTAAACATTTAAAACCACAGACAGACATCTCCGGAGGCCTCCCTGTGTTTGTTTGAGGCGATCTTTGTGAGGCATTTACAAACAAAAAAAATCAGAAAACTAAATAACAGCACATGGCTGAGGTGCAGCGCTCTGCTGTGGGCGGTGGTCTAAAGGGGTCACATGACGGAGGTTATCCAGTCTAAAATACGGACACTCTGGATTTATTCATTTAGCTACGAGTGCAGGGCGACAGCAGATGAGCTGATTTTACAAAAGTCGAGCAGACAGTACAGAAATGTCAGACACACGAGGAGGCTGGTTTTATCTTCCAGCCTCGGCGATGATTGGCGGTGTGAAAGTGCAGACAGCGTCAGGCGTAACTGCGGCCACGTCTTTAATTCAGCGGATGTTTCTTCATTTTGGATTTAGAGGTGAAACAAGTCAAACAGAATTCCACCGCGAACACAGGTTTTGGCGTTTCGTGTGGTTTAAATGAACATCAGAAGAACGGATTGATAATAAAATGTTTTTGAAAAGATAAAAGATGTGGACAATCGTATGTGTGACCATGTTTTGTTCAGTGTGGCGCTCCCGTTGAGGAGGACATGGAGACGTACGATCCGATCATTAGGGTAAAATTAAAAATGTCTGCATGACGGGCGGAAACAGAGGAAAAAAGGATCAGCTGATCTTCAGCAGGAAGTAGAAGCACCAATGAGCACTCGAGCTGCTTCTTCACCACAGCAGGTCATTTGCCTCCATCTCACCCCGTCCTCCTCCGTCACACCACCCTCTGCATGTCCTCCTTCTCAGAGGTCGTCCCCACTCCCTCCTCAGTGGATAATCTAACAGCTTCCCTTTGGCTGATGGTCAGAAATGCGTAGTGGTTGATTTGAAGCGTGTTCTTCTTCTTCTAGAGCACTGACATGTACAAGTTTATCCAACCTTCAAGTAACCTGAAAACATCTCATTACAGGCTTTTATAACCAGCCTGCAGACACCAGAGAAAAGAGCTCAGGACTCTCCAGCAGGTGGCAGCATTTCGCAGGCAAGCAGGAAGCTCTACTGAGGAAGGAAGTGATGCTTTCAGGTCAAAGGGCTTTCAAAAACCACTTATATGTTTAATATTACACACAAATGTCACCTTTCAGCAGCAGAAAAGATTAAACAGTAACTCAGAAAGTGACGTTTACTCCAGCATTTTGTTATTTTAATGACTTAAATACATCAGACACACACACACACACAGACCGACACACCCACACACACACACACACACACAGACCCACAGACAGACAGACACACCCACAGACAGACACACACACAGACCCACAGACAGACAGACACACACACAGACAGACACACACACAGACCCACACACACACACACACACACACACACACACACACACACACCCCCACACACACACACACACACACACACACACACACACACACACCCACAGACCCACACACACACACACACACACACACACACACACACACACACACAGACCCCCACACACACACACACACACACACACACAGACCCACACACACACACACACACCCACAGACAGACAGACACACAGACAGACAGACACACACACACACACACACACACACACACACACACTCTAATCATCAACATTTGACACTCACTGAACTGCCAGGAGAAGCCGGAGCTGCTCTCCAGCGTCGGGTGGTTGAAGGTGTCCCTGCAGTACATCACTCGGGTGTTGGGCGTCACCTTGATGCCTCCCAGCGCCAGCAGGTGGGGGTCCTGCAGGGCCGACCCCCTTGCTCCGTCCTGGATGCGCCGCTGCAGCGAGCGGAAGCGGCAGTACTGCGGGTAGCTGATGACTTTGACGGCGTGATGCTCGGCCGGGCCGTCTGAGGGGAGGAGACACAGGTGGGGTTATTTTCGTGTCGGTGGCTTTAACTCGTTCGCTCCGTTATGCTCTGCAAACACAGCGTTTCCCACTTTCCGTCAGGCCCCGGATTTGTCTCTGGGCTCTGAACATCTCTGTATACACGACAAACACGAGTATCCCGGTTACTGATTACCGCTGTGCAGGCGCCGGTGGTGTTTGCAAACACAAGGCGGCACTTTTGAGATGTTTAATTTGATGTTTCTGTAGCAGTCACCCTCAAATACATCCGATTTGTTTGCGAAACCACTGAAATTACAAAGAAGGTTAAAATCTGCTGCAGGTAGTCGGCAGCATTCATAAACATGCAAACAGCGTCCTGCTTCCTTTCTCAGGACTCTGGATTAAAAACCTCCTTTTCAGTGACCTGATCAGCAGCGCAGCCGACACAGAACAAAAAAAAGAATGAAAGATAAAGAAGGAGAGCAGCTTCGCTCTCCTCCACAGAAACCAGCTCGTTCTGCAAAAACCCTTTAACCCACTCTGACACACTGATTATGGTTTTATTACACATGTATGCACAGAGATAAACAAGAACCCACCCAGGCTGAGACTCATGGATGAAATCCCATCAGTGGGAAATGTGCCCTCACTTTCCACAGCACAGATATTAAAGTTTCCTCACCTGGCGACAGAATCATGATTCATATTTTGCTTTTTTTGGCTCCATGAAAGTACAGACGTCACCAACGTTACCCTGCTACAGGCTGAGACGCCTGAAATCCTGCTATAAGTCTGCTATAAGAGCATGTGTGTGTGACCTCCCTCAATCCTTTTTTTCTTAAAGAGTAATCTGTTACATTTTCATTTCAGAGCTAATATTCATTTTCTTTTAACCACAAAACTTTCAAGTGTAAGTTTCAAGAAATAAACTGACGATTTCTTCCCTCCCATGAAGGTCACCCGAACCACCGGAGTTTAAATATCACAGCAGATTTAGGCCACAGTGGATATTAGTGCGTAAGTGTCCCCAGCAAAAGGCGAGGCAACGAGTCCGGGTCCAACCACCCGGTGGGAAGCAGAGCCCACAGCACCCAGCTAAGTATTTAATCAATATTTATCTAAGAACGTCTTTAATAAGCAAAAGATGTGTCTGCATGAACTGGTCACAACATATTCAGTTAAATTTTATTTATACAGCACAAAATCACAATAACAGCTGCCTCAAGGTGCCTTATACTGTGAGGTAAAGACCCTAAAATACTACAAAACCAATTAGACGACCCCTACGAACAGACTATTGGCGACAGTGGGAAGGAAAAACTCCCTTTTAACAGGAAGAAACCTCCAGCATAACCAGGCATTGGCAGCCATCTGTATAACATCACACAGATGATCTTAATAATGATAAAATTACTTATGTTCACAGAAAACAGCAGTGGTCCAAGTGTGGAGCCATGAGGAACTCCTACTGATACAGGAAATACAGAGGAAGAAGATCCAGAATAGAGACCCAAGAGTTTTCAAACTACTGTCAGTCAGGACACAGAAACACATTCAGGTTGCATGAAATCAGGATAAAATGTTTAGATGTCTGTAAAAACATTTATTTGGGGCTAGTTTATAGTTTTATGCCGCCTCTCCGTGTATGTCTTTACTTCTTTTATAGCGGTGGCTAATCAAGGAAATAACCACAGCACTGAATCCATCAGATTAACGATGATTTCAGTGATTCTGTTCTTTTAATGCTGCTTTAGCTGCATCACTGCTGACCTTTCAGAATAAAAGTAGCTCTAACAGGGAGGCTGGAACATGTACAGGAGTGTGACCGGCAGCATTTCCACACCAACAAACTGTTTCACATCTGGAAACATCTGCAGTGAGTCCGAGTTTCTTACTCTCAGTTTTGTCTTTGAGCGGCTCGCTGCTTTTGTCCGTCGTGCCGTTGCTGCAGTCGCCGATCTGTGGAGGTTTGTGGAGGCCGTTGGTCCCACACGCCACCGCCTTCAGGCTGCTGCTCCAACCTGCCGGCTGCGCACACGACCATCGCACCAGGTCCTCCACCCGCACCACCATCTTCCTGGACACTGCCAGAACTTCATCCTGATCAGACACAAACAGAAAATTCAGCGCTGAAGTAATCGTCTCCTTCTAACCATTTGACACTCGACAGGCCGACATCGAGTCGCTGTACTCTGAAGGCACCAAACCTGGATTGAGCATCACTTTAAAAGCAGAAGGCGAGCGTGAGTAAAACAAACCCCATCAGTTTGATTAAAGTGCTGCTTTAAACATCGCTCTACAGCACCTGTCAAACTATCACCTGCCTATTTGTGTTCAAACATGGAGGCAAACAGAGAGCTGAACGTGTGCAAATAGAAGAAAACGCCTCAACTGGTTTGTCGCTGGAGTCTTGACATTTACGTGAGGACATTAAAAAAAAAACAAACCTGGAGAGCGAGGGAGATAAGACGGAGTCGGCTTAAAGATTTAAAGCAGAGAGTTTCTAATAAATGAACCAGTTTGAACTAAAAGGGAGAAACCCTTCAAAATGATTCTCTCCAGTAAAAAAAGATGATTTGATGTTTAAAAAGCTGTTTGAGGCGCTGATTTAACACCGACAGATCCTCGAGGGTCGGCCCTTCACTAAGCTTCATAAGATTTCTGATACCAACTTGTGACAGGCAGCACCGCCTTTCCATCCAGCTGAGATCCACTTTAACGTCTCGTCTTTGTTAGCGCCCGTCTCCATTAAAGCGTCCTTGATATTTTGACACTGCTGAAGTTCTAACCACAGGCCCTCTGGCTCTGCGACAGGTCAGCTTTTCATGTTTGTCTTGACATTTAGAGTTGCTGCTCAGAGACACGTGATGATGTGTAAGTCAAAGTGACGCAACACCTGAAAATGAAAGAGGAAGTTTACTACGGCAGGCAGAAGTCCGCGCACGACTCAGATGTTTTCATGTTTTGGTGAATAACACAGTGCTGGAGCTACATTTAAAGCTTTTCACTGAGTTTATTTAATGTAAAGAGAACAATTATACTTTTGCTTTTGTTGGCATCACTTTGCCTTTGATGACACGGTCACTGATCAGAAACATCCAGTGTGTTTAATGAAAAGCTCAGTTTTCATGTCTTTGTGGGCCAATTATTCACCATCACACATACAAATGCAAACGTTAACCCTTAAAGTTGCCGTTAGATAAAAATTCAGCCCCGTGGTTTATACGAAGGAGCAGAAACTGGTTTTCATAGCAGGCTGTAAACATGTTTATTTCTGCTGAAAATTTGGACGTTTTAAAGTTTGAGTCTGTGAGGACGGACTCACTGCAGGAGCCTCGAGTGAATTTGTTAATCTCAGAGCTCCCAGACTGAGACACCATTAGAATGCTGTTAGAAGCCGACACAATGACCCCACAGCGGCGCGTGCACCAGTGGATGTGAATCTACTCCAGTTAAAGCCTAAAGGGTCTAACTGGCATGCTTGTCCAGTACTATCTGTACAAAAACACACAGCTAAAAGCTACGAAGTTCTAATGTACCATCTACTCTTTCCTGCTCAGTCAGCTGATGTATAAACTCATGATCAGAGTCTTAGAAACACGCTGGATGTCTGAGCTTCCATTATTTCCATTAAACAGACTCTTTGCATATAATCTTAAACTTGGTTAGAAAGCAACCAGACCTGACCTCATATCTGGTCCTCCTCTGCTCTCATTTGGTTTTTGCCCATCTTTTCATGTCCCTTCAATACATTGAACTTCCTGTACAAACTGTCTGTTTAATGATTCCTTACACGAGTTGTTGCTGTTTTATTGGTTTTACTTTGTTACATTTTTTCTCTGTTTTTGATTCAAAAAAAGGCTTTAAGGGGAATTAATTAAATCCAGAATTAATAGACGGTATCAGAAGAATAAGAAAAGTCACCCATGTGCTGCTCTGAGGAGATATCAGCTGAAGGTGAACTGGAGCTGGGCTGTACTGTCAAGCAATTCCAGTTTGGACCACAGGGTGGCGCTGTGCTCAGTGTAAGCTTTATAAGGTTGTATTTTTAATTAATTTAAAAAAGTTTTAATACAGTGATAAAAACGCTGCTGCACAAACAGTGCACTCACAGGTCTTTCAAAATAAAACTGAGGGATGAGCTGTGAAGGAGTTTTTAACCTCAAAGCTTCCCTAAACCTAACCTAACCAAGCTACATGTGAAAAAGAAATAAAATGGGTCAAATAATAAACAATGAGCATGGAAAAAAAGTGTAAACATCTGCAGCAGGATCAGAAATCAGCAGCCATCAGGTCACAACACGGGTGGTGCAAAGACCGTAATGAGATCAGCAACTCAGCGAATTAACGCCAACACTCGCCGTGTCCCTGTGGGTTTGAATGAGACACAGAAGCTTAATTAAAAGCAGGCCGTGATGTTATTTTAACCTCAAATCAAACATTAAACGAACGGCACGTTTCTGCCGATCTGGCTCTTAGACGCGTTGCACTTTATGCAAATGAGGCCAACTGCAGCTCATTTACATATGAAGTCACTGAAGTTTCACTGAATCAAAGAAGCCCACAAACATCTGAGTCACTGATCGCCCGGTCTGCAGCCGCAGAGGCCTCCTCCCATCCCAGCTCGTCAGCTGTGATCTTGTTGCGTCCTTCAGGCAGAGACAAAAGAGCCCAACCCCCCCCTAAAAAACTCCAGCACCCCTCTCCCTTCCTCCTGGGCTGCAGCCAGGTGAGAGCTGCTGGCAGTCCTGCTGCAGCCAGGTGTGAGCTCATTAGCACCGCAAAGGAGGAGCTCTGCAGGAGTCATGAATAAACAAGACCCTCGACTGAAAAACACGCCGAGCTTCCACATCTGAAATCACTCGTCCTGCGAGGGGAGACGAGAGACTGAGAGGCAGGAATTTATTTTTCATAGTGTAAGAGCCGTGTTACACTTCCTGTTTCCTTATCTAACTCACAACACGTCCTGTCCTGCACCTCAGCTGGTTCAACGAGAATGCCGAGCACACGCTCAGCGGATAAAAGCCACTCTGCTAACGTCAGCTAATCGGCTGCATAGATAATGAACACATGAAGCAGCGTGTAAGCGTCACTCCGGCACTTCTGCCTGCTGCGTCCAACACCACCACCGAGTCCTGAAGACTCACTGAGGCACAAACCGTCAATACCCGGCTCCAAACGCTCCTCAGGTCCCAAAATCAGAAACACAGAGGAACCGCTGAGCTCCAATAAAACCATCATCATCATCATCATCATCTCAGTCACGCAGGCCTGGACACTGGTCAGGGACAGGGCTGGATATCAATTTTGATTTCTATAACTGATTCGATTCAATTCTGACTCAGACAATTTTCACAGATTATAATTCTGATCATTTATCATCACATATCCATATTTTATATCTACGTATAAGACGAAGCAGACACTTATCAGACTTCAGAGGTGTCAGCATCACAGCAGATGACTTTGGGTCAAAGTAACCGAGGATAAAACAAGAAAAACATGAAGGAGATAAACTCAAAAAAATTAATTAATAATAAATTTTTAAAAGATTCTGCAGTAGAACAAAAACTGAAGAAAACATGAATCAACATATAAACATGACCTGATGCTGCTGAAGTGAAGCAAAGTCACAGAGGTTTGATTAGAGACACAGCTGAGAGTTCTGCAATTTGGCATCATTTTAAAAAGTTTCTTTGGTATTGAACAGCAGAAATGAGGCTTTCTTGGTGGAGGTCATTTTAAAAAAAAAAAAAACAGCGGCCGACGGCGCTGTACACAACGGTAGACATAACAAGCAAGTGAATAATGCAGAAAACAGATTTTTATGGTAAAGTGGTCCCTGAGTACACTGAGAGAGAGAGAGAGCTGTGCAGGAAGTGTGATTTTATCCTGGCGGAAGCAAAACTTCTTCAGATGTGAAGTGTAGTTTTGATCTTTTGCTGCTGGTTCAGTGAATTTTTGGTCTGAGAGACGAAAGCTGCAGCATCAGAATCTGTGAGCTGTCGGCTTTCAGCCCTGGCGGCGTGAGAAAGCCGACGTCTCACAGATTCTGATGCGTCGGGTCCGTTTTGTGTTCACGGTTACTGTTTTAGCTGTTTGGCGGTTGTTGAAATAGTTTTGTGAGCTTTAACCTGAGATTCTGGCATTTCTGGCAAAATACATTTATAACTAAAAACCGATTCAGGATTGAATGAATCGATTTCGCTTTATTCAAGCTGAAATCGATTTGAATCGGGAAAATCGATTTTTTAAACCCACCCCGAGTTTGGAACCACGTGAAAACCAGCTGCTGAGTGGTTGAGGATGAAACTGGCTGTGATGATGCTGCACTGAAAACCGTTTTCTCACCTTCAAAATAAAAGTTTTCTTTGTGAAACGTGTTGGTGGCAGCAGTAAGACAACTTTTACTTTGAAGGCCAACATCCAGTTTATGTTTGTGCTGCACTTCCACAGTTTCAGTGAGAAGTTGGGAGTGTTTGCAGACAAATTGTCGTATTTCATGCAGACTGTGGTGGATCAGAGGAATCACAGACAGGATGTTGGTGCAGATTCGTATCCATACTGTGTTTGACAGCCGGCTGTCATGTGACCAAGTTTACCATTTTCTGTACGGCTCCAGTAAGACTGGATGTTTAGTAAAAAGGAAACCTACAGAGAGCGGTGACGTTTGGTGGGTTTAAAGGGTTAATGAACTCAGGTTAGGTGCCTACAGAGCTGTGGTTAGGTCAGAGGTCGGCCACCCGTGGCTCTGCAGGCCCTCAGCTGTAGCTCCCACAGGCTTTGTGAGAAAAGAAGAAGTGGTAATGTAATTTTAGGTTTTTTTTTCCCTCATATAGTTTTAAAAATGTTGTCATAAATGCAGTTTTGAGCTCACAGCTCCACATGGGGTTAAATGACAGGAAAACTGAATGCAAAGATGATTTCAGGTGTATTTATTACTGTGAAGGTCTACAAATGACCCACGTGCACTGCAGACACACACACCCAAGCAAAATCTCACACACTGTCCTGACAAATGAGCAGCTCTAACTGCTCTTTTACAGATTAGAAATTCAGCTTTCTGATTAAACTTAGTGAGTTAAAGTAAAAATCTCTCATTTTAAAAGCAGCCAGTCCCATAAAAAGCTGTTTTCTGCAAACATCTACGTCTACGGTGGAATATCTCCACTGAAAATGTGGAAAATTTGGTTGCAGACAAGTCACAGGATTTACATTTGGGTAATGCATTAGCCTCATTCCCAGAGGTTTCTTTTTATAATGTGGAGGCTGAGCTGCAGCCTGCATGTGAACTGTGTTAATCAAAAACACATCTGACCCTCTCTCTCTCTCTCCTCTGACATCTGCTCGTTTTTTAATCCAGCACTTGTGTATAACTCGTGCCTTCAGACACCAGCACGTTCATTAAGCTGATCATGAAATGCTATCGGGCTGCGGAGAGCAGCGAGCAGATGGAAAATATCGTTAAGGTTTGCTCCTGAATGCTCGTTTGTTTTAGCAGTAGAGAAGAAAAAAGTCACATTAAGACTTTTTTATCAGCACGAGGAGACGCCGTCCGAAGGTCAGCCTGCTCAGAGTGTTTGGATTAAAAAGAGAAGGAGGCAGTGTTCCTGTGACAAGGTTATTAATGGATGTTGTTGAAGCCTTTCCCAGATTACACGAGGGGACGCTCACTCTGCAGGAATTACACAGTTTCCTTCTCGGCAGTCATGACTCTAATGGCGTCTTCTCCGCAGTAGAGGCTGACGGAGACCAAAGATGGAGATTAAAGGGTAATCATTAGAATATTTAATGAAGCCAATTTTACCTTCATACTACAAATATTTGCAGTTACAGGCCCTCAACATAGAAGATGGTGAGGCGTTTATTTTTAATTCATATTTTCCAGCGATTCAGGATGTCTGTCCATGATTTTCAAATTAAAGCTCCTCCAGGACCAGGATGGATGGAAATCGACTATATTTGAAAGTTATAGCAGAGATTTTCATCACATCTGCGATTCAGCCATCAGTTTTCTATCCTCAGTTATGACCACGAGCTCATGGCCGAAAGAACGAGATGGTGGATGTAAATAGTGGAAATGAGTTTCTCTTTGACACGCTGCTGGACGCCATAAGCTGGCGTCCACCTCCCGAGAAATGTAACTACACGTCGGGTTGAGGCCGTCTGCAGCTGTTGTGATTGGCCTGTTCAACACCGTCGATTCTTCCTGCGCACTTTCGGCTTTTTTCCACAGCAGTGTTTGAATTTATGCTTGAGAGCTTAACAATCATCGCCTCAGTGTACGGATTCAACGAGATCCATTCTGACGTGAGGGAACGTACAAAGACGTGGAAAAACCTCAGGGACGTAGCTTGGTTTGGTTACGCTGTAGGCTCTGCAAAGACTCCCTGCAGAGGTCTAAATCACATCGCCAGGAGAACTCGAGGTGGTTCGGGTATCTGACTGGGATGTCTTGAGGGCACGTTCAGGGGAGCTGTTCCAGGTGTGCTCCGAGGAGGCCCCGGGAGATTAGATCTCCTGTTCGGGTTGGAAATGACTCAGATGAGCTGTAATAGGTGCAGTGATTCCTGAGATTAGGGACAAAACAGGTTTTAATTTTCTAAAATATATTTTTTGATTTTTCAAAAACATATTTACATATAATTGTTACACAAAGCTTTGGCTGTCTCACTATGTTTTGGTACAATCTCCCAGGTGTAACATTTTTTAATAATTTATGTTTTTGCTGGAGAAGTGCAAGGTTTTTGTCAACACCGTCAGACACAAAGAAATATATTTTAAATTAAGTTGTTTCAGCTATTCTGACTATTAGCAGATTCTCTATTCTATTGTTTATGCACATATGTTTTCAAAGTAATTATACCACGTTTAAAAGTAAGATTGTTTTGGCTTTTTATTATTAGAGTTACAGTCATACATATTTTCAGAAGCTTGTATTTAATCTCTATACGAAACAATCATATTTAGCAGGATGCAAATGACACATTTATTGAGAAAATTACATATTTTTATTGGAAGATCATGAGGGAGGAAAATATGTGGTTCTCCAAAAGAGAAAAATAAACAAAAACTCCATATTATGGAGTTGACAAGGTGCTGACGGTGGTGACACACTAGTAGAAAACAAGATATTATTTCTTTCTAAATGACCATTAAACCTTAACAACCTTTGTAATATTACAAAGACACATCATGACAATTCTGTTTTTGCACATGTCAAGTTCTACATCTTAATAGTTCACCAGCAAGTAGCTGCCTGCTCCTCCTTGATTCCTAAAGTACTCTGTGGTTGTTTGTTTAGATCCTGCTGGACTTTCTCTCCTTTTGTCTCTCTGTGCTTCCAAAACCTTCTCTTCTGCCTTTTTTCTCTTCCTTTCAGATCACTGATGTTCTTTATTTTTCCCTCTTTCACTCTGTTTCTCCATCTTTCCCTTTATGAGAAACTCTTTCTTCAACTCAGGCTGGCTGTTAATTTTTTTCTCCTTTTTTCATCATCCCTGTTCCTTCTCTTCCGTTCCTCTACTGACAGGTTCCCCTTTGCTATTCTAGCCTGAAATGAACCATTTTCTAATTACTATAGTTTTTCTGAACCTGATGCTTTTTTACAGATTAAGGATGAATATTCACAGCACAATTATGCATTAAGCAATAGAGATGCTATCCAGCCATTAAGTCTGACGTCATTAGCTGTTTCCAGGTCCAAACTCCGCTGCAGATCCCAAAGTCAAAGGAACTCTGCGGCATCACTGAGAGTTACAAACTGTCTAAATTCTTTCATCTTTAATAAAATGATCAGTGTGGCTGCTCTACCAGGTGTAACATCCAGGCATCCATGAAAACAGAATATATGAAATTTAACAGAGTTAGAAGTTAGATTGCTTGTTTCCACCTAAACATGATACACCAGCTCTGCTATCACTTCCAACATAAATGAAGACAGAAAACTAAACAGCAGTGACGTCTGTAGGGTTACTGAAGTTGGGCTAGCTGGTATATAATGATGTGCTGCGTGATCGCTAGCTACACAGCTATGTTAGCATAGCATAAACACAGTGAAGCTGGAGGATGAATGCTAACCTTTTTCCACTTGATAAAAGTTAACGTGAGGGTTCCCGATGGTTAGGCTGACAGTGATCACTGACTGTTTTTAGGGGCTTGTTCAGATGTAATAGAACAAGACAAAAAGCATTAAAACATTTTAACAGCACAACAGGCTTAATAAACACAGAGTAGTTTAGGCCCGGAAGCAGGATTCATACATCATCACTTAAAGACCAGCTCTCGGGGCAGAGATAGCTCAGTAGATGGAGTGTTCGCCACATGATCGGAAGGTTGGGCGTTTAAATCCAACGAACAGCGGCTATCCTGGATTGGTAGCTGCCCACTGCATCACTGAGTGAATGGGTTAAATGCAGAGGACTAAGCATTTTCCTACAGTTTCAACAATGAGATTCAAGATGAGGAGAATTTGATAATATTTGACACATCTGTGAAGCAGAAATATCAGTAAAATACACAGGAAGTAAAATATCTGAAATATTAATAAAAATAACTTAACATAATTGATGAAGAGCACACTTTTGTGACATTTGTCAACACCATTAGAAAAAGGGTCAACACCGTCAGACAAAAATCCTGATGGTGTTGACAAAACACCCTACTGTCTCTCATAACACATGTTTTTCTGACAGAAGCCATCTTGTTTTTCATCAGATGCTTATGGCTTCAACAATCTACCTAAATAAAGCTCTTTTTACAAAAAAAATAAAATAAAATCTTGGATTACATCGACTGTGGTGTTGACGCACTATGGTGGTGACACAGAGTTTTATCAGAAAGGTATGCAATAAATGGCATGTGTATCAAACAGGAAGTGGTAAAGGGGTCCTCAGAGTCTAAGCTACCCACAATAACTCCTGATTTTTTTGTACTTTTAAAAAATCTGATGGTGTTGACAAAAACTCTGGACACGATTTTAATCACTTAAAAAATATGTAAAAATACATTTTCAATTGCATATTTTGATATTATATAAGGTATTGACTTAAATACTTAGTGACGAGAGCCATGATGTTAATTTTACATTATTTTTAATTTTTTTTTTCTGTATGTTAATATTATCACACCTGCTTCTGGACAATGGATTTTTAAGGTACGGATAATGTATGGTACCATTTAAAATAAATATATATTTATAAAAAATACAAAATCATACTTTTGTTGTATAAACGTTGCCTTGGTTTGTCTTTTAGGCAGTTGGGTTATCACCTGTATGCATATTTTTAACCACAAAATTGGGTTTTATCTGCCGGACATGTTTTGTCCCTTATCTCAAGAATCACTGGGTGACGAGTGTGAGGGAAGTATTGATATCGATCCAGAGAGAATCAGGGTCAGAAGATGAGTCTCGTATTAAAATGTTGGTAAAAGGAAATTTCTTTTAAAAAGCCACCGGTCACACAAAGTTTACCCAGAATGCACTTTTTACATTTTTCCTTTGGTGAATTATCAGAAATCAGATCAAACAAGCTTCTGTTTCTCTGCATCACTGACTTCAAACTGCTGCTGTTTATTTAAAGCATGATGCTGATCCTCAGACTTTGACTTGGATCAAAGTTGATTTGTTTGCAGTTTTTAGCTGAGTTTAAATGTGTTTTTAAACCTGATGATTACACTGGGATATCTCCTGCATTTCTCAAGTTATCAGGATTCAAACATGAGGTAAAGTTTATACATAATGCTACTTTCACAGACAAGGTCACCAAGGAAAAACAGATAAAACAATAAATCAGACACAGACGCCACAAGGTCAGATACATAGTTACCCAAAGGCTTCAGCACTCCCGTTTAGACCAGTTCTAAACCTCTGAATCCAAAACAATGAATAACTGAGGAAAACTCATCCCAGAGTTTGTGAGCCACCAACTCGAGGGCCCGAAGTCCTCGTGTTTTAAAACTGAAGGGATCGATTAGGCGAGTGGCTCAATAAAAGCTCTGAGATATACTCTGCGCTTTAACTCTTTACCCCCTGAAAGCCTACTAGGAGTAACCCTATGTGAGCTGAGCAGCTTCTGACATATTTCAGGCTGCTAATAGAACCAAACGACTGGGTTTGCTGTCATGTAGCTACCCTTGGAAAAACCTGGAAACTATTCTAATGGTCATCAAACCACAACTACATGGATATACATGCTGAGGGGTCAAAACTCGTCTTCATGGGGGAAAGAGCTGAACGTTAAAATTGACTCTGAAGCCAACATGAAGCCAATGACGAGGCTTTGAAACTGGAAAGATACAAGATCAGCATTTTTAGGAGAAGCTGAGATTTAAAGATGACGTGTAAATGAGGAACAGCAACAGTCCAAACAAGACAAGATGAATGCATGAACTATTCGCAACAATTCCACCTCAGAAACAAACGTGTCAGTTCAATTCAATTTTATCTATATATATGAATTTATACATCACATGTCCCTCTATAAGCAAGCACTTTGGAGAAAGTGGAAAGGTTTGTAGCTAAAAGGTCAGATGTTCCTAGAAGCTGGTGGAGACCAAAAACTGGCAGTAAAAACTGGGCTAAAGGTAAAATAAATCCATCAGTCTGGTGGGAATCAGACACAGAGATGAAACACATTAAAAATGAGCTAAGGAAGCTGATAAAGACCAAAAACAGATGAGAAACTAAAAGCTGGAGTTGGCAGGAGAGCAGTACTGCAAGTTTAAATCCATAAATAAGAACACTGAGGCTGTTACAGCCTTAAGCATCATCAGTAGCTTCAGGCCGTGGCGGCGGTGTGGCGGCTGCACTTCATATAAATAAACTGAGAGGGAGGTGACTCACCTCTCCGTGCTCCCTGGTCCGGCCCTTCGGTGTGTCCTCAGGCAGGAAGTAGAGTCTGGCACTGGCCAGCAGGTGGTGCCGGGTCTGGTCCTCCCACAGTAAGGTCACCTGATGCACACGAAGGACACAACGGTTATTTTTCAATGTTTCTGACTGATTTATTACATTTACAGCCTCCACACAGAAGCATCAGCCTAAAAACCACCGACTGCCTTCGAGCTGAGTCGCTGATACCGAGGCCCTAAATATTAAACAGTCTGTCCACCATCAGCTTTATCAGTTATTACAACAGAGCCTTTGAATTTGAGCCTTTCACACCTCTACTGTGCACCTGAAGATTAAGCCTGCAGGAACTCTTTGTCCCGGCACAGGCGGCAGACAACATTACGCGAGCGTGCACGGAGCTGAAACGCCATGCGGGTTTGGAGGTCAGACGTGATTCTGGGCCAATCTTTCAGGAGAGTTTTTGTTTGGCTTCACTGGGTCATGCAGAGGGAGTCGGACCGAGCACAGCAACACGTGAAGCCCCCGACATGAGTTCAAGTGATTTTTTTATAGCGCAATTACTAAACTGTGTTCTGTGGTGAAAAACAGAAAACATTTATTTAAGACATTTACCTGAACATAAATACTCCTGAAACTGCACACAGTGTTTTCTAAGAAAGAGAAACCAAAAGTTCTTCACATTTTATGAATGACTTCATCACATTTAGACGAGCTGCTTCCTGGATCGATCCTGCAGCCTCCCTGTGGCCTGGTCCTGATTCCCATTTCCCCTCCCAGCATGCTGCTGGTGTGCAGCCAGCTCTGCGTTTGTGCCTCTGCAGAAGCTGCCCTCGTTTCAACAGGTTTCAGATTCACTATTACAAACCATTATTACACTTTAAAGGCTCCTCTGCAGCATTTACAGAATCACAATCAAAGCTTCTTCAGACTGAGTTTTTGCTGAAATGACATAACATACTCAGGCTTTTATTAACAAGCAATAATAAAAATAAACAGTCTGACAATTTTCTTTGTCACATGTGGCGCTCAAAGTAAAGCTTTTCTCTAATACTTCTATTAGAAGCTGGTGGAGACCAAAAACAGAGGAAACGCTGAAACTGGGCGAAGGTTAAACCATGAAAACCAGAAGACGGATTAAAGGCGAGTTTATTTTCTTTTAAGGTGTCGATTGGCTGAGTTGAAACCTGAGGCTTAAGCCACAGAGAAAAATGCTAATGAGCATGTGCAGAAGCTATTGAAAGTTTTGACTGAAGCATTTATCCATCTCTCCTAACCATCAAAGCTGATTGGTTTAATGTGCTGACTTCACTTTGGATTAAGAGCGCGACAGAATGAAAAGTAAGCAGCAGGTTAACATCACAAAAATAAGAGGAAATACATTTAAAGCTCTGAGCTCCACTGTTCACGAGGGGCTGCCAAACATAAGTGACCTGGCTTAAAGGGGGAGGAGCTCAAACAGCTTGTTTCACACTGGCAGCTTACGGCCCACCTGCCTGTGGAGTGACCGATACAGCCTCAGTATGTAGGAAGCCTTTTACAATCACCTCTCATCCTTCATTAGCTTCCATCAATACCATCAGCCTAAATACAAAGTAATCTCATCACACGAGTGCTCGCTGGCTCAGCCCACGACCTAAATTGACTAAATTTAGCCTCGCTGTGGGACTCAATAAAACATGATACCGTATTTTCACGACCATAAGGCGCACTTAAAAGTCTTAGATTTTCTTCAAAAAGTACGGCGCGCCCTATAGCGCAGTGCGCCCTGTGTGTTGTAATGAGGACGTAGTAGAGAACACCATGAGAACGCTAAAGGGTGAAGTGTGGGCGTTGACTTTATCGCACATACCTGTATAAAAGAACAGGTATGTGCGTTATGCAGGACATCGTTGTTTTAACAACCCTGAAAATGGCAAAGAGACACGCTTACGAAGCTCAGTTTAAACTGAAGGCCATCAGCTACGCGGAGGAACATGGAAATCGAGCAGCGGCGAGAGAATTTAAGATTAACGAATCGATGGTTCGCAAATGGAGGAAGCTGGAAAATGAGCTCCGGCAGGTCAAGAAAACGCAGCTGAGTTTCCGCGGACATAAGGCGAGGTGGCCCGAGTTGGAGGAAAGACTCGAGCGGTGGATCATCGAGCAAAGAACGAGCGGGAGAAGCGTTTCGACGGTCACCATTCGGCTAAAAGCAGTTTCACTAGCTGAAGAGATGAACATTGAACATTTCCAAGGAGGCCCGTCTTGGTGCTTTCGTTTTATGAAACGGTGCCATTTTTCCATCCGGACCAGGACTACGGTAGCGCAGCAACTTCCAGCGGATTATAAGGAAAAGCTGGTCATCTTCCGCTCCTACTGCAGCAAACACATCGGCGACAAAAACATCCAGCCCAGCCACATCACAAACATGGATGAGGTCCCGCTCACTTTTGACATCCCGGTGAGTCACACTGTGGAGAAGAAGGGGACCAGCACGGTAGCGATACGCACAACGGGGTATGAAAAGTCTTCTTTTACTGTTGTAAAAAGTGACTCTGACAGTGAAGAAAGTGAACCTGGCATGTTTGATGGAGATTTAGCGCAGCTGTTCAATTCAGACACAGAGGATGAGGACTTCGATGGGTTTGATTGATGATGAAAATGTGAGTACCGAACTCAGGTTTGCTCCCATTTTATTTTTAAATACGCATACGGTACTTGTATGCGCCCTATAATCCGGTGCGCCTTATGTGTGTGTTAAATACAGTAATGGCACACATAACTGAGACTGCGCCTTTTAGTACAGTGCGTCTTATGGTCGTGAAAATACGGTAGTAGTCTTGATTAGCTCACGTAAGGCAGGAAGCAGGAAGCAGAGCAGGATGGCGACACATCATCGGCGCCAACTCAGCAAAACACTCAGAAAAGGAGTGAAGTTTACATGACATCAGTGATGTCACAACACATGCATTATGGGAAGTGTAGGACCTCAGAGGCAGGCACTTTGACCTGGCTGATGTTCTCATCTCAAACTAACATTAGGGGCTGTAGCATCAGTTTCTGTGCTCGTTTAAAGGACCGATGCTCAAAACCCCCAAAACTTCAAACTTTTCACGTTTTTGTTTCAAAGCGAGTTTTAGCTTTTTTCTCCTCCTGTAAGCTCAACACAGAAACAGCTAATATATTCCTGTTTCTGGCTGCTGATTGGCTCTCTGGGGGGCAACAGCGGGACAGCCGCCATCTGTAGTGTTTCGAGTTCTCCCACAGTCTTCATATCTGCTGTCCTTATATGAAGGCTTAGTGGCTACGATGCTAAATGCTAACATTCATATTTATATACACTGGCCATGCCTCAGTGATCCATTCTGCTCAGGTCCAGCTCCTTATTTTTACTTTCAGACTGCAATAGGAAACCGTTTTAGCTCCTCCCCCTTGTTTACAGTCTTCTTCTGCCCCTCGTAACCGCCTCTCAACGTTCACCCTCAGGACACGGTCCAGTTTCCCTCCAGAAACCCAAACAGCAAGCTCATGAGACACTTTAAGCCTCGGTGAAGCTATCTCACCTCGGCGATGCACACAGGATCCTGCGGTCCACAGCGGATGAAGTAAAACTCGCCGAGTTTCCACAGCTGGACGGGCCCGTCGGGTTGAGCTCGGCTGCTAACCGACTTGTAGAAGGCGTAACTGCCTCGCTGGCAGGAGGGAGCACCCAACCACTGAGAGACAGAAAACAGCAGAGAGAGTTACAGCCTGAACCTCACCCCCACAGGAGTGTTCTGCAGAAACACTGATATCAGGAAAAAATATTACAATCATTTAAATTAATGTAAAAGACACAACAATCGAATAACAGTCAAAGAAAAATCTGCACATTTTTGTTTTTACAGGTTAAAAAAAAAAAAAAAGGTGATTTCACATTTAAAAATGTAAAATATGTTTATGAAAACAAATTTATTGACATATAAGAAAGAAGGAGAAAACATGATGATGATGAATGACTGTTTAGCACTTATCAGCCCATCGTTGAGTGTCCCAAAATTCAAACTGAAAATCTTTTGTTTAAAGTTAATCTCCGTCCTCATTTTAATGTCATGTGCATGTTTTTGTATTTCTAGGTGAGAGAATGTGAATGCACAGATTTAACTGGATCGGACCTTTAAACCTGTAATCTGTGTCTCAGTGAGACTTCCTGTAACATCACACTGCACTCAAGTGTTTTAACAAAGAAGTCATTCATAAAAACCAAACAGATCTGAGAAAACTTTATAAGATCAGCTGATTTTTTTCGCTGGACATTAACGTCACTATATTTCATGACTTGCGATGGGTACCGGTGTCTGTATGTTCTGACATAAACGGTAGTAGCCAGACCGAAAAGCAGCGCACATTTCGGTGCTTTATTTTTCCTGAGCCAATTCTAGCTAATCATTTTACGTTTCTGAGGATAGTAGGCGGGGCCAGGTACGTACGTTCTTTTAGAGCAGAGCTACAGATTAAAAATGCCCAAGGCGAAGCGGTCAAAAGTCTGGCTGTACTTCACAGCAAAAGATGCAAACTCAGCAGCCTGCAACAAGTGCTTTAAGCTGATACTGTGATACTGTCAAAGGAGGTAACACCAGGGGCGGATCTAGAAGGGTGGCATGGGGTGGCAAGTGCCACCCTAAAATGATTCCTTGCCACCCTAGTTTTGCATATGACAGTGTTGTTTATTAAAATAAGATAGCATTAACAGTTTGAGCGTAGTTACAGTCAACAGTGAATATAAATGCTAAAACTGAATATATTGCATAGTGTTCCCCCCCTCCACCATTAACAAATGGTTCAGCCCATAGCAGGACGGCTTTTTTCTTGTTTTCAGTAGCAAGCGATGCTTATGATTGTGCCAGAGCACATTTTGAACAACACCATGGGAATTTTGGATTTTACACAGGTGGTTGGATGTTACACTCTGGAAATGGAAGGAAGGTGAGTGTTATTAACCCTCTGTGGTCCACGGACACGCTGCACCTCCAAATCACATGACTATGTTAAGCTGACGTAGCAACAAGCTGCAGCCACGCTGAGTCTCTGTTTCAGCCCAGATTGAAAGTTCGGACTTCAAAGTTTTTAAATTTTAATTACAGGCCAGTAAATCCAGAGTTATGATAATATATATAAGCCACGCTTTTTTCTAAATACTGTCGTCACGTTTTTTATGTGTGTGTTTTAAGCATTTTCTAAGGACAGCGCAAAAACAGTAAAGAAAGAAAAAAAGCCACCTCTTTCCTATCGGTGGAAAAATGTACCATGTCGACCAATTTAAAAAAAAGTCAACACGTGGGATTTGGTTGTTTAGGGAGAGGGGAGAGTTTTGGAAGTGACGGTAACGGCAGCGAGACAGAGCGAGCGAGTGAGAAAGAGAGAGAGAGAGTTTTTAGATGTGGGAGATTTGTGACGTTTAGTGTGGAGTGTATACTTAGTGTGTTGTGTTGTCTTGTGTAGTTGTTCTGTTGTGTAGCCGTTGTTTTGTTTTGTGTGTCAGTGAGGGCACTAATGAATGTCACAAAGGCACATTTGCAACGTAAACACTGTCACTAAGTAGAAAACCAGCGGAGTGATACACCTGCTGCTGTCAGGCCTGCAGGTTTATCCCTGTGCTGTTCTCTGTCTTTTGGTGGACAAACGTTGTTTTTTTTTTACTGGCACACATCATTTGTGGGGCATCTTATTGTGAAACCTGATTGTTCTCTCATTTTAGTTTTAGTAATATTTTTAAATGGTTGTACAAAATGAAAAAAAAAAAAACAGCAGGTGTATTGGCTGCATTTTTAGATAAATAGTTGTATATGTTTACAAAATGTACAATTTATATTTGCATTTCAAGTTATAAAAATTTACTCAACATGTCTGTGTTATTTTTTACAGTAAAAAATACTACTAGGATTTTAAGTTCTTTGTGTGATTTCAGATCAGTAATACTAATGCAGTATGTCAGTGAAAAAAAACAACTAAATTCAGTTGAGCTGAAAAGAATGATACCAAACAAGGCAAGGAGGAAAAAATAAAATGAAACAATTTGAGGGTGAAATACAAACGTAAACTCAAAAGGAGTCAAAAATGGCCGGTTGTATTTCAGAGCCCGTGGGTTAATCCAACAAATCATGAAAAATTAGGTTTAAATTTTTGTTCATGACAGTGCAGATTTCTGACATTTTGTGTAATTTAAGCTGTAACAATGTGACTGTTTTCTAACAAAAAACAGTGTGAAACTTGAGTTAGACTTGTGTTTGTAAATGAACCGCCCCATGTTGTGTAGCTTTCTGGATTTTATACTTATTGGGCTACATATTTATTTATTATAAAGGCTATACAGTACATAACATCAAAACTCACATGTTTTATGTAACTAAAGTATGTAATTATGTGGGCTACAGACAATAATTAAGTTATAGACTATAACGTGTACACTTACTGGATTTGAATCATTTTAACCATATGTAACCACCTGCATATGTGTTTGGGGGGAAAAATGGCTTTGATTTTGCCACCCTAAGAAAATTTCTCTAGATCCGCCCCTGGGTAACACCTCAAATCTGATGAAACACCTGGCGACGCATAGCGTTTTTTTTTAAAGCCGAGAAATGCGCCGTGTTTGATAGCTTGCTGCCAGACCTCACACCGTGCACATCTACTGCGGGTGTGGTGCCTGTTATCGGACCTGGAGTTAGCAACATCCCCCAAAAACCCGAAGAGTAGAGTCCTGGCCCCTAGCCCTGTCAGCGTAGCAGAAATGATGACGGATGATGATGGCAGCAGCCGTTCTCTCCTCTGCGTGAGTAGCTTCATGTTGTTCGTGTGTAATTAACGTTGAGTACGCTAACCACATTATTACATTAATGCATGTAAGGTGAACTAGCAAACACCGTCGTAGTTACATGCGGCTGTCTTCTTGTTTGATGGCAGATACTCCCTTCACCCTGGCCAAAAAGGCTAAAATGACCAAAGAAAAAGTGGAAAACAGCTAAACATGAGAGGTTTTTGGACAAAGTTTGTGTTTTTTCCATTGTTTAAGCACTGCTTCCAGCCAAGAGTGAGACCATATATGCCCTATAGCTGCAGAAAAGGCTAACATTGTTATCTTTTTACAAAAAAAAAAAAAACAGCTGAACATGAGAGGTTTTTGGACCAATTTTGTGTTCTCCATTCTTTAAGCACCGGCACCGTTTCAAAAGTACCGGTTTGGCACCGGTATCGGATAAAACCTAAACGATACCCATCCCTACTTGCGACCTTTGCACAGTAAATATTTTCAGAGTTACAGGACGTTGAAGTGTAACACGTTATCCACTGAAATTTCAGAGCTTAAAAACACATTTAAACTGCAATAAAATCAACTCTACACAATCTAAAGGTAAAATCTGCTCTGAGCGTCAGCATCACGGGATCTGTCGGAGGAAGCAGTTTAATGTCCGTCTGAAATAAGCTTTGGTGTCCTGGATCTTTGAGCCGCTCAACTGCATTCTGGGTAAAATCTAAAGGTTCACAGCTTCTGTGTGGTTAGAAACCAGGCTCATCTTCCTGTTGTGCAGCCGTCTCTGACGGCCCTGCAGGCCGTGATGCGGCGGGAACACCGTGTTCGGTGTAATAGTTTAACCCATCCAGGAGAATTTCCTCCCATCGGGAACCACAAAGTAACCTGAAGCATGACTCAGCGCTCCGCCCGGCGACGGCTGTGAGGGTAAACCCGACGCTTCAAAGTACACCAACAAACGGCTGACATCATCTGTTATAGCCGCCAAAAACCTCCTGAAACAACTCCAATTTCTCCAGTTTTGTGTCTTATCAAAGCCCTCATAACCAGATCGGCAACAAAGTTCTGGACACACAAAAAAGGCGGCGCGGATCGAACCATTTTAAAAACAACCTCCGAACACGAGCACGTTTTTCTGGCAAGCCTTTAAAGAGCTCGTCATCGCTGACGCAGCTCCTGGCAGGAAAACGAGTCACACGAGCGTGGAGCAACTCCTGCAGGTTAAACTGGGTTAAACAATCACCGAGGCTGCAAACCAGCCCGCATGACACACTGCTGCTCTCCCAGTCCAAAAACAACAGTCTTCAGACCTTATTCCTGTTTTTTTTTTTTTTTAATAATTTCAGACCCATAAACACATGAAGCCTCTTTGAAGTCAATAAATGTTGTGACAATTCACTGACCTAATATTAGACTTGCCTGATACCTCAGTGATGGAGTCAAACTCAAAGGAAATGCCTACACAGAGCTCAGAGTCCTCCCCACATTTTCAAGGGCGTGTTTGAGCCATAAACTCTGCACATATCGACACTTCTGACGATGGAGCCGTGCCACCTTTCCCCGCGTGGAAACTCCACTCAGAGACGACACTGTCAACATGTTAAACATCTCTGCGTGAAGGAAGCGTTCAAAGTTTGATTTAAAATGCCAGAAACTCACTGAAACATTAAAAACACACAAACAGCAGCTGGAGCAGCATTTTCCTGCGGTTTTACTTTCTCTTTCACCTGCAGCAGCACGAAGGACACATGTTTAGGAGAAAGCCACCATAAACTCATCTGCTGTAGTTAATCATCCAGCCTCTGTAATGTGGAGCCTGCAGGGTTACTCCAAACTGTTCCTGCTAGCGGCTCCAGCCATGTGACCAAGTCATATTCAAAGGTGTGAATCTGATTGGAGCCAAAATAAAAACTCTGAGCTCAACAACTTTTATTAAGTCGAGTTTATGACATCATCACCTGTAGATATGTTGAAGCAGATATGCTTTAACATGAGAGGCTTTGCATGAACCAGTGTGAAATAATCCTTCTTCTGTCTTATTTATACTGAGCCTTGGTGCAGAGCCCCAGTTCATGTACCGTCCTGAAAGAAGCCACTTAAGCTTCTGCCTCTCTTTAACCTTCCTGTGGTGTTCGGGTCAAATCTGACTGGCTACCCCTCGTAAAAAGGAGGGGGGCGGGGCCAGAGAACTTCTAAATACTTACAAACACCTAATCTCTGCACTTCCTGTTTTGAAAACTTACAGAAAGAACAAGGGCTCAGTTTCATGCAGTTTTTTTTTTTTTAGCTTTGTATGATGTCACAGAGACAGGAAATCCCTCATTTGGTCGTCTCAGGATCTCAGCTGTAGAACAACAAAGCCAATTCTGTGTGATAAACATTTTTATTCTGGAAATATTTTGGTAGAAGTGTCTGAGAAAATAGATAAAGTTAAATAAATAAATATATTCTAGATTTTAGACAAGTGTCCTTAGAATATACAGGATGTCACAGCAGGCGCCATTTTAATTTGGGGCAGGAAGCCAGCAGAGCTATGGAGGATTTCAGTGACCTTCAACCAACAAAACCAGCACACTGAACTTTCTGTTGGGCTTTAACTGCACACTTAAGTCATCCTTTGTAAAGAAGCGCCGCTCAACAAGGATGCAAATCTTTACCTGACCAATCAGCACGCGTTAGCAGAAACTAACGTTTCATTGGTGAAAGGACAGAAGTGCAGGCTTTACCCAGTTCAGACACATTATCAGTTATATGATATTCATGTGATATAAAAACAGTGTAAGCCATGAAACTTACAGAGGGGATTCTGGACGAACCCGTGACACAGGAAGTCCAGAGACTTCTTGAAGTTTCAGTGGGTAAAGTTTGAACTGTTTACCTCATCTGACAATGCCGGGTGAGAAGCACCTGACCAACACTCAGCAAAGGAGTCTGATAGGAGTCATGTGATTCAGACAAACTCATTTGTGACCAATGACAGCGACGCTGAGTTTCTGAGGACATGCTGAACTCTTCTGTCGGTAAGCTCTGCCATTTTTGCAGCAGTTAGCTGCCGTTAGCCTCTGTTGGTACAACTGCTCTCCTCCTCCACCGAGACGAGCTAGTCGGAAAAGAGAAGCCCTTCACAGCCGCTGTATTCAAATATGGTGGGACAACATGGCGGCTTCCATAAACCTGCTTTAAGTTTATGACAATGCATTTGTTTGTTGAAACATGTAGTCCACACAACTACGTTATTTATGAATAAAATACATCTATTTATTTTTTTTATCTATTAAATAACCTAAAAAAAGACTGATTGCACCTTTAAACTCTTTCACAGTGTTGAAGGGTGGAGCTAATCTAAACGATCACATGGCGAGAGGCGGAGTTCACCGCGGACAGGTCGGCAGTCAGTGACAGCCTGAGATGAACACCTTTGGGAAATCCCCTCGTCTTTGTAAAAATAACACAGTTTGGAGCTGAGTGTTTGGCTCACGGGGATTAAACGTTCACACGCTGACCTCATTATCTGAAACTATAACCATGTTTAATGTGAACATCCACTATTGTTAAAGTCTAAACAGACAGATGGAAAACCTGAGAACGCCACGCCTGCAGTCCTGGCACAATTCATTCTGGATGAGCTGGAAGTTTTTAGAGCGGTCTGATAAGGAATTACAATAGTCCGGCCTGGAAATAACAAATGCACGACTATGTTTCCTGTCTGAGACAGGATGTTTCTAATTTAGACAAAGAAAGCTGAAAACTCCCTGCACATGAAGTCTCTGATTAGTGTGAGAGATTTTCTCCAGGACATCATGACCACGTCTCCTCATTTCTCTTGCCAACCTTCCATGTGTCACTGAATCTTTAATGTCATTAAATATAGATAATGTGATCTAAATGAAGCAGAAATCACCCTTCTGTTACAGTACAGTAAGAATCGCACCATTAGCCTCTTAATGTGCATTAATAAGCTGTTAATAAGCATTTAATATACGTCTTACCTCCTACGCGGCCGACCCCTCACCGTTCGTGGGTGTTTACACGACAGGAACAATAAATCGAGCACACCTGGAGCACGTTCATACGTCTGAAAGCCAACACTGTCCCCGCCGCCGGGCGAATAATCCCACAGCTATGATTTCACCGTTTCTGTTTTTGTGTGAGAGACCCAGAGCTGAGACTACAAAACCCAAACACACCTCGGAAACCGAAGGAGGCAACTCCACCAGATCTGTGCCCATCAGGAGGGCCCTGCGCTGCCATTTTGGATCCTGGGCCACAGCTTCAGTCAGCAGACTGTGTGATTATTCCACACCGATAAACCCACAGGAAAAGGAAACGTGCACCAACAACCTCGACTCAATTCAGAACATAAATATTCATATGAAAAAACAAGTTTCCAATCTGCTTTTTGGCTTAAAGTTGCTTCAGAGTGTCTCATTCAAAGACGCGTTAGAGCGTTGGACAAAGGAAACTCCAGCTCACGCACTTCTGATCAAAGTTTCAGTTCAGGTTTTAGCTTCAGATCACGTTATTTTTATTAAGATCAGAGAGACGTTTTGCAGAAGTGGGCTTCTGATGTATAAATAACCACACAACTATGTTTATTTTCAAACTATTACTTTCTCCACTGATAAAGTCATCTTTATAAAAACAGTCACACAAGTCTAACTGTTTGATACGAGCCTATAACAAATACATGGTGTTGATATGTAAGATGTTTATTGAATTTATATCCACAAAAATAAAATATTTTATTCTATTACAGGTCACAATGTAGAAAAGAATAGTTGGCATAACGTTTTATTTCTTTGTCCAACAGAGTGAAGCTGCAATTTACAGATGTCCCCAAACACATCAAAATAAACCTCCCGGTTTCAACAGTTTTCATCTGTTTTTATGTGTTTTTGATAGAAACTGTTCAAAGTTTAAATGATGATCTTTATTGTTTTAAGATCGCATTAACGACATCACAGCATCGTAACCCGCTTTACGGCATCCGCCATTTTGGCTTAACGGGTGAAGCGAGCAGAAGCGGAAAACTTCTGTGACCTTTAACCATCACAAACATCTGCCTCGTCCACACACCTGGATGCTTCTGTTAGCCTTTGCTATGCTTATAACATCTCGTTATCAACGAGCGAGGGTGTGCTGTGGTAAATCCTTAACCGACCAATCAGCACGCGTTAACAGACGGCTAGTGTTTGATGGGAAAAAAAGCTTCATGGTGAGAAAAAGGATGCGAGTGCTTCTTTAAACTGGACTTTTTGTGTAGAAGTGAGCGGTTATCATTATTATTTTAACTGTTGAGCTCCATTCACTGCTGTTTATTGAGGCCTCACTCATGAGCGCTGTTAGCTGAACTGCAGCTGTTTCTGTTCAGTGGGATTGACAGGAAGTGGGATTAGCACGATGTAGAATAGCTTCCTTGATCGAGCGAATGATTCCGGTCACATGTCACAGAAAACCAAACACACTTACAAAGTAAATTAACATATTTCCATCTTTCAGCATTAGACCAAAGTTTTGTTTTTTAAAGGAATGTTAAAGAGCTCACAGCTGATTTCAGGGCTACATTTATGCAGCGTGGGGTTAAACCTGAGGTTTAAGAAGCATTGCGAACGCATCAATGTCAATGAATGACTCAGAAACATGCCTGTGTGTGTTACATGTCCTTAAACGCAGCTCTGCACTACATCTGGTCCCGAAAAACAAATCCAGCATGTCTGAAACACACCGGATAAAGACAGGCGAGACCGAGACGTCTCTAATTATTAGATTTTAAATAACCTGCATCACTTCTGCAGAGGGAGATTTTAGATTGTTTGATGGCTGCAGCTGGAATTTCAGGTGAAGGTCAGCAGCACAGACATGTAACATGTCACAGAACAGACAGCAGATACATGACAAACAAGTATTTTGACGTGCAGAAGGTGACGATGCACACGGTGAAAGATTTGTCCGTTTTGAATGCTGACTGTTTGTTTAAAGGCTGCATTCCTGCCTAATCCCCGAGTCTTCTAGTTCTAAATTAGGCAGCGCCTCGTTAGCGCTCAGCAGCTTCTGTTAGCTACCTTCAGATACAGATACTGGCTCCAAATGAGTCGTGTTAGCTCCTTTAGTCATCATCACTGAAACACAATGATAATTGTAAGTATAGATGTGAGCAGCTTAATATCACAGAACATGGACAAGCACCACTTATGTGAGAATTTGGGGGAATATCTGCTTAAACAGCCCAGCTAAATTGGTATGAACGTCCATTTCCTGCATTAATTGTGATTTATTAGAGGCGTAGCTGCTTTGTATTCTCAGTTTGGGAGATTTCTTTTCTCTATAAACCGACTGCTCATTTCAGCTCTAGTTTGAGCACATTTCTCCTCAGATTAGTGTTGTTTAAAAAAATCAGCACAAAAAAGATCACACAGGAGGGTTCATGAAAGCATGACTGCATTTAAAGATTACTTATATGTTGTTGTGGCCGTCACCAAATCCCCATAAAAACAAAAAAAGACCAGATCCAATAACGTATGTGTTTCGCAACACTTTCTGTTTGTGTGCCTCTCGGCGCTGCTGGTTCCTGAAGACGTAAATCTTTAAAAACAGCAGGATGATAAAATGAAAGGAAAATGCACGCATGCTGTTTTATGCAGAACGCAGCAGACATGCTGATCTAGATTTTACAGCACTACATGGAAAATACTGCAGCTGTAAAAAAAAAAAGAAAAAAAGAAAACAAATGCTGCTGTTTGCTGATACTGAATCCATCATCCAGCCTCCACCGCTCTGTGATCCCCGCTCAGAGCTACAGGCCAGAAAAAAAAGAATATCTACAACAGCTTTGAATGAAACCTAATATGCTCCCCACAGCTGCAGCATGAAAGCTGCAAACGACCTGAAATATTCAGCAAACATTTCTCCCTGACAGAAACAAGGCTGTCAATGCTTCAGATAATAAATAATCTGCAGTTGTTTTTAACAACAAACTGTCAGCATCCTGTATTAAAATGATTTCATATGAGCTTCCTGTTTAAAGCCCCAAAATATTCACGTTACAGCTGCAACAATTATGTGACTGACCCACAGATATATCTATGTGTGTGTGTCTGTGCACAATGTTGACTTTTCATCATTATGGCTGAAATCTGTGCTAAATAACTGTTGGATCAACAGACAGTGACACTGGAATAACAATGAGTCACAGCTGCCCTGATCGTCCATTTATAGCTGACCAGGTGATACCAGTAATTGATTTATAGTTGACTGGGAGATGAGTTTGTATTAGTCGTCATTACGGCACCACATGGACCTCCTCTGTGATTAAATAAGGCAAATATTCAATTATTTCATATTATTATTCTGAGAAATGCATTTTATATAAAGAATTTTCTGTATATTTTTAAACATTATAAGCAGTGATACATTTTATAGATTCGTGATCGTCACATAGGTCACTATTAGACACTTTTTATATAACTGCCATTATCTGAAGTTCAGCTAATGTAATGTTTCAGCTGAAGGCCTGTTGGGATTTAAACATTGGGTCAATTATAACTGAGGGTTCAGAAAACTACAAAAAATAAAACATCAGTGTAGAAATTCAGAGTTGACTCTATAAAAGTTGCCACTACAACGTTGATTAAACACACTTTCAGCTATTTTTTGCTATGTGGGTGTGGAAATGTGCAGGTTCATGAAAGCCTCAAATTCTCCAATTAAAGCTTATTACTACATTTTTAAAAATATGTAAAACATTCAAGATTGAAAAAAATAAAGTAAATTTATTATAATTGTACCATTAAATAATTATAACAACTTCCATATTGGCTTCACTTCTCAGATCCACAAGTTAGCTCTATTTTTAGAGATGCTAAAGTCTGTTAGCACTGAAGCTAAGGTTAGCCAACATTAGCCAAATCAGTTTTCTGAAGCCAAAGTGGCGAAAAGTAAAAATGATTTTCATCAGGAGAAAACTATCATCAATTTATCAAGGCAGTGTTCAGTCTTCATGATAAAAATCCAACCCAGAGCTAGCCTTCTTCTGGCTAATCTTAACAGGCAAGCTAGTGTTAATTAACACCTATTTTTTATGAGCTAAGCTTTATAAAGTCAACAAATTAATATAAACTCCCAGAGCTAATCTAATAACTTAGCTTTTCATTTTATAATTGTTTTTGTATCAACTAACTTTACTAACCATCACCATATTCAGCTAACTGGCTAACTGGGGCAGTTAGCCAGTTAGCATAATATTAATAACAAGGTTTCTGTATTTAATCAATATTTAACAGTATTTAATCTAATACTGAGGTACAGTTAACTTGTCTTTTCAATGTTAAATTACTTCTCTTGATGATCAACTTAATTTTATTTGTTAATACCCTACAAAAACATAATTAAAAAAACATTTAAGCAATAGAAAAAAAAGTTTCTAATGAATTTTCAGTTAATCGTGTAATTTTTCAGTTAACCCTGTGTAGGTAATTACAGTATTACAATACACTTCACATTTTAGCCGAGTCTCTCACTAAATTTGTATTTGTAATATTATATACAAATAAAAGAAGAAGATTAGAATAAGCTGGATTAATGAATATTAAGTTAGTAACATCGAAGTATATCAAAGAATCAGTGACTTTCCGAAATAAGTATTATGGAAACATTTGGGAAAATTTTAGGCTGATTAATTATGATCAAAGCACCAAGATCCCCTTTATATCACTGACTAAATATTGAACTGTCATTACAGACAATTGAATAGTAGGATTATATAAACATCTACAGAGATCTTTAAAAAGTATGATCAATCAACCCTAACAAAAACCCCCCCCAAAAACCAAAAAACAAATGCCACCCAACTCTTTAACACAATTATTTGGGACTACTTTTCTGTTGCTAATACTAGAGACTTGTGACTCTTACAGTTGCCATATTTGTTTTTAACATACAGACAGAAAAAGGGAGAAAACACTGAAGTGAATTGGATGTAAAGAACAGTATGAGGCGTATGAGGAAGGCAATAGAAGTGTAAAACCTAACTTTAAATATACTTTGAACATTTGTTTAAAAAAAGCTGGATTACGTAAATATATTAAAAGTCATATACACATACATATATATGTATATGTATGTGTGTGTGTATATATATATATATATATGTGTGTGTGTGTGTGTGTGTGTGTGTGTGTGTGTGTGTGTATGTATATATATATATATATATATATATATATATATATATATATATTTTCTATAAACCTGCAAACAAGTCCCTGAAAAGTATGATAAGAACTTTAAGATGGGAGAAGAAAGAGGAAATTGGTCATTTTTAAAAATAATCTTAAAATATTTGGGACCAAGTTTCTGTTGTGGAGCTAAACTTTGATTCCACCGACTGCTGAAGTCCTGATATGTAAGGGAACAGCAGAGAGCTGCGTGGTTTGGAGTTTTTTCCACATTGCATGAATTGAAATAAATCAGGCAGAGGTCACATTCACCCAGCCTCTTATCCACATAAAAATAAAGAGAGCTCAGTGTATAAGCTCAGGGTGTGGCGGGCCGTGCAGCTGCTCTCCATTTACTCATGATCGAAGATTCACAAAATAAAATCGAGTTCATTTTCTGCTCTTTCCGCAGCACAAACAGCACAGAGGGGAATCTGCTCCCAAACAACAACCAGTTCTTCCTGTTCAGCCTGTAGCCGCTGTGACGTTTCACCTCCTCCTTCCCCCTGAATATTCACAAATTCCCACTCTTGTGTTGATTATCCACAACCCCACCCTACCCCACCCAGAACGCCCTCCCCCATTTACCCCACCACCACCACCACCGGCAGCCCTCCCCCACCCGCTGCTGCAGCTCTGCAGACCAGCTGCAGCAGGCCCAGGATCAATTTTTAGAAAGATAGGGCAGAAAATATACATATCAGCTACACATGGAGTCAGATAGCAACACTAACAGCACCACAATGTAAAAACAGACACCGGATGATATTTAACTACGTCACTGTGGAGCTCAGCAGACTCATGAAAACACCAAAAACATGAATCAGCCTCTCAGAGTTTTATATTAGCAGTGTTCTTCTGCTGCAGCTGAAGACAGCACAAGGTCGCCGCTGCTGAATGTCAGAAAAACTCAGCTATAGGAACTGAAATTACAGAACCGCAGGAGATTAAATAAAACACAGCGTCTCCGTGGAAACATTGCAACATACGAGAATAAAACACATTTAAGATCACTGGAGACGAATACTGCACAATTACAGCAGCAGCGTGGCCCCACAGGACAATTATTAAAACACTACAGGGGAAAAAATAAACCATCAGATATTCAGACAGTCACAGAAGCACGGCTTTAAAGTCCAAATGAAGAATGAAGTTTTAATTTTAAATTAGTCATTAAGGAACGTAAAGTTACTCCAGAGTGACGTGGGAACATTACTGACATCAACAAGCCTCAAAGCTGCAATAAAACCGATGTGTTTATAAAAAGATACTAATTAAAGATGGAAACATTAGATTTAGATGAAAATCACCCCAGAAGAAGCCACAACAACCAGATTTTCTCCGTCCTAGTAAAGATGTAACAGTTTCAGCTTTAAGGAGGTTCATTCAGGAACGTAACAACATTATCTCAGTAACACACACACTTCTGTAAAGCACTCATTTAATACAGTCTCATGACTGCTATAAATATGCATTTTTATCCTGTAATAATAACATACAACTAGAAATATGCTACATACATATGTTTGAGCCTTTAAAAGTTTGATCTAAAATCCTAAATAACAATGTTTGGGGTTTATTCATAATGATGAAAACACTATTATGAGTTTAAATACTGAAGAGTCAACGCTACTTCTTAATTACACTTTCAAAAAATTTCAATAACAAAAAGAAAAACAAAATTATTGCAATTATCGCATGTCAAAAACGTAAGATTCTTGTGTTATAGTACACTACACTCTGCTGTGTTCATAGGTGGTATATGTGTGTATTAGTGAAATCACATTCATACAAAAATACACGAAATTAAAATAAAATGGAGTCAAAGGCAGCATCAGCAACTACAGGGAGATTCAACTATAGCATAACTACAAACATGATAAACATATGATACTGAACTTTAAAAAAAGTAAGTTTAGCTGAAACTGTATTTAATTATCCATCCATCCATCCATTCGCTTCCGCTTATCCTTTCCAGGGTCGCGGGGGGCGCTGGAGCCTATCCCAGCTGTCATAGGGCGAGAGGCAGGGTACACCCTGGACAGGTCGCCAGTCTGTCGCAGGGCCAACACACAGGGACAGACAACCATTCACGCTCACATTCACTCACACATTCACACCTAGTGACAATTTGGATTATCCAATTAACCTATCCCCTGAAACTGCATGTCTTTGGACGGTGGGAGGAAGCCGGAGTACCCGGAGGGAACCCACGCAAACACGGGGAGAACATGCAAACTCCACACAGAAAGACCCCGGCCTGATGGTGGAATTGAACTCAGGACCTTCTTGCTGTGCGGCAACGGTGCTAACCACCGTGCCACCGTGCTGCCCTGTATTTAATTATTATCATTATAATGTAATAAACACCAGATTCATATCAAAGTGTTAAGGCAGGTTTAGATTTGTAGCTGAGCACCAAACCTACGACTCCATCCACCGCGGGCACGTTCGGTTAGTGCACTCACGCTACGCTCGTTTACTTTAATCATTCAATGTTTTTATTTTAACAGAAACTGTCATTTTCCCATCTTCCTGCTGGGAACAACGTGGGGATAAGAAAGGGTTGGGTGAGCATCATCATGTCATCGGACACTTTATGAAGGAACCTGCTCTATATATCTATAAATCATCATTAATGTCACAATATATGTTTATATGATTTTAATTTATATTCATTTTACATGTTTATATTGTTCAAACACGTCACAACTTTGTTATGTTATTACAGTGAGTATGGTAAATTTGTAGGTCTCCATTCATAGGTTTCTGTGACACTGACGGTCAGACTTAAACGTGTTGACAGTTAATAGGTTCAATTATCAGGTGAAAAACAATTTCACAAATTTATTTATGTTGCAAAAAAGAACTAGAGCCATTCTTAGATATTGCGATAATATCATTACTGCGATTTTTGTAAAAGCACCGACTGAAATATTACAACCTAAATATTAGACACATGAGTGTCTTAAGCACAGTATAAAGCACCATATTGACGAGAGAACGAGATGACGTTGAAGAAAATGCAGAATCAAGATGAATATTCAACATATTCAAGATGGCAGAAAGAGAGCATGTTACCATAAAATGTTTCCAAACGCTGTGCAGACTGTTAAATACAGACGTAAACTGTTCAAGCAGAGCAACAAACCAGGTTAAGGAGATATAAAAATAAAGTGGGTTAAGTACGCCTTGAAGTCTGACACAAATATCCAGAATATGAGCAGAAAATCATGGAGGAACTGATTGTGAGCGATGACAGCGATGACGACCTGGTAGATTTTTCCATCCCATTAAATCCCGGAGTAACGGGAATCTCTTTGGCATAAAAATAGTCCGTTTCATAATAGTTGAGCTCTTTTTCACAAAGTTTCTGAACATTTAAGTAAACAAATTTCAGCCAACATCGGTAAATGATGGGTCAGTATCGGCCCATCAGTGAGGAAGAGCTGGGATGTGTCATCTCATGATTTTCAGTCATTAATATTTACATTAAATTATTGTACTTCCTCATCGGTTTGCGCACTATCGCATATTTATTTTAGTTTTTTTTTTTAATTTTTTCTTGGATTATAACAAAAGTTTATGGATCTTTTGTATCTTCTGTATGAAAGACAAGCTTTTAAAAACAAACCCATCGAAGCCACAGATCCACGGTGAGTGTTATTGTTAAATACTGACCTCAATTCTGGTTTTTCCCGTAAAGAAACGTATGCTGTACATTATAAATACATTATAAATATTATGGAAATACTACTGTAATATCATAAAACTAATTGAATAATTTGGTCAGTCATTGATAGATTATTGGCTAATAACTGACCCAAAATTTACACTACAGGACTAATAAACAGCTACGAGTAGGAACAGCTAGGGTGATATGCATTTAGTGCTAACGACTTTAATATCAGTCACATATTCAACAAATATGAGAGTTATAGTTTGGAAAAAGATACAAGATAAACGATCATTCCCAGGAATAAAGATCTGACACGTTAAAGGTTTTAATACACTTTTACAAACACAATAATCAGCTGGTTTTTTTTTTTTATACATTATACATGTATATAAAAGTGTAATAAAAAGTGATAGTTGAGCCTAATTAAACCTCAAATATTACCTTTAATATATAATAAGACTGGAGCAAATATCAGTAAATATTCACATCTGAGAAGCTGGAGCCAAACTTATTTTGTATTTTTTATTTAAGGAAAATAAAAAAAATCTGGATTAATTTATCAAAAATTATATTGAAGCTGAAAAATTGTCAATGTGTTTAGTCAGGAAATGAAAAATGAACTTACCTTCCTTTATTATAGTCCTCTAACTAATCAATGAATCATCAGTATTGTTGGCAGATCAATAAGAAAACAGTAGAAATATTAAAGCAGATTAAAACAACTAACCACAAGATGAGGGCAAAAATTGTGGATTTTTTCCATGAACAAATGTTGATGTGTTGATGAAATATTGGTATCAGTTTGTTTGGTCAATCGATTAAACAGATTATTTGTGGAGATCAATCCTTTTCTAGCTATTCGAGCAGGAAAATTAAAAACATAAAGAGTAATAGGATCAGAATGACTGCTCACCGAACACTCAAAGAGCTGGGATTATATTTTTGCTTAGTGATTGTTAAATGAGTCGTTAAAATTGCTGCTTTTTCACTGCTCTGTTGTTGACTAATCAATTAACCCTGAGGGTGTAGATGTCTGTAGATATAAGAGCCGAAAAAAAACAAGAACAAATACCACTGAGCTCAAATTTCAACAAGCCAGAAACGAAAATGTGGATGATTCTTGGTAAGAAGTTACACAATAATGAGAAACAGGACTGGGTTATCTTCTGTCCATACACTACTCCATTCATCCCTGAAACTTTATTTTCTTAATAGACAAAGAGAAAAATAAAGGAACAGGAAGACAAGAAAGTAAGAAATTTAGTTCAAGCTGCAGAAAAACAAGCCCATCAACTAATCCTACGACTACCACGTTAATCCCTGGAATCGTAGATATGTGCAGGTATGGGCAGGAAAAAACAAAAGTACAGCAAGCTAAGACATAACCACAAATCATCTCACGCTGACACAGGAGGAGAAACTTTCTCTTTAAAACCATACACGGGCAAAACTCAACAGCAACTCTGCTGATTATTTGTGGCCCAAATGATCTGAGACGTCTCAGAGTTTCTACACGTGTGAGCAGGAAAACCAAAAATATTCTATTCAGCTCAAATCGGACGAACTGAAAAACAAACTTTTGGTAATTTGATGGTCATCAAAATTTTTATTTTAGTCAATCAGTGGCGCTATGTGGAGACTGAATAAGGAGAACTCAAAGTAACATAAATGTGATTAAGCTGGAAATAAGAGGATTTTCTTGTTTAAGTAGTGCTAAAGTCAAATTTATGCACAGATTTCATTTTTTATTGAGAAAATTTACTTTTCAGCTCCACGTCCACAAAATTCAACCTTAAGAACGACCAAATCATTTTCTGATAATCTACTAACCATAAATCCACTCACTGTTAGCAACACAGCTGCAGGTATTTGAACCAAAAGATTTGCTATATTATAAATATAGTATACCAGTAATCATTCAGTACCCTATATTCAGATATTTTGAGAAATAAAACTCATTTTTAAGTAAACATGTAACCTTACTCAACAGAAAATCGCCGTGCTGTGCTGATTTATTATCTGAGGACCAACTGATTCATCAACACACTGTTAGTTTAACGTTGGATAATCATTTTAGATATTAAAATATGCCTGAGTAGAGATAGTAAGTTGTATTTTTGTTATCTACGTACTTATTACTCAGGTTATTACTGAAGCGTATGAGAAACGTACATTTTGACCTTAAAGATCTCCATCATATTTGTTTGATTCGTGTTCAGCTGCTAATCTATGAACCAACTGACTCACTCAGCAATTTAGTTTAAAAGATTTAAATTGCAGAAGCAGAAAAACAGAAATCCAACAAAGTAACAACTTTTCTCTTTAGCTCACGTTTCGCACACAGCTGCCCCACACTGACACATCAATATCAGCACCAGCGCTCGTTCACTTCCTTCCATGATCTAAATCAATTAATCTCAAATGTCTTCACTTTTATACACTTTTAAATACATAAAGAAATTCTATTTACTCACATGAGCTGAAGCTAAAGGCTGGGTTGGTTAAGTTCTGAGTAATTGTTCATCAAAATGTTTGAGGCTCTCTTAATCAATGAATCCATGAAATGATAACTTTATATTGGAAATCTGAGTAAAGTGAACACAGCACAGTAATATAAACCACGTCTTTTCTGTTGAATTTATCAGTGAGATCCTTTTTTTACATGTAGGAACAGAAAAATTGACTTTTTTGTGTCACATTTAACAAAAGAAAACTAGCAGAAAAATCACCTTTAAACTGGTTTCGGAGTATTTTTCTATTAATCACCTGACCATGTCATTTAAGATCTTTGTAAGCAAAGATACATTCACTGTTCAGCTCACACTTAACAAACTGAAGATCAATCGATATCGACAGCAGCGGCGATTAATTTCCTCCAATAAGATAATCTGTAAACTTTTATGCTGCTCGTATCTGATCAAACCCACACTTCAATCAAGAAACACAAGAACGTAACATAAAAATGTTTGCAGGTAATTTGTGTGATCAATAACCAACCGATCAGTGATCTTCAGTCAGACAGTTACACTCGCCTGACAAAGTTCAAACATAAACATCACCTTGAAATTAGTTTCAGATTCATTTTTTATTAATATGTAAACTCAGCTGAATACTCATTAACCATGAAAGTAAGATCTTTGTAAGTATGAAGGCAGGAACAGACACACATCAGACTTTCTGAAGGAATTTGGAGTAATGGGAACACAAAGAGCTGTAACAGACAAACTAGTTTATAGGTATGTTTTATGGGTTCATTGTCTAACCAATCAATCACCGACATGCAGGCATTTGAGTAGGAGAACTCATTTAAACAAACAAACACAACAATCGCCTTTAAATTAGTTTCAAACTCATTTTCTTATCAATTTATCCTCCGACTCTAATTACAAGCAGGAAAAGGACTCAAACTAAGTCAGTATTTAGTCCTGCAGAACCAGTTTCAGCCCCAGAATTAGTTGCATACATGTATTTAAGTTAATTACAGTGAGAATATATGATAAATACCAGCATGAAGTGAGCTTTCTGTGTCATAAACATGCCATTATCCAGTGTAGCCCAGTCTACCAGTATCTTTTTCCTTTTTTTCCCCGTGGCCCTGGGGGAGGGCTGAAGCAGTGCTCCAGCCTACCACAGGCAGGAAAATAAGAGGCACATAATATAATCTGAGCTGTGAGAGGCAGCCCTCTGTCTAAAATGCACACACACACACACACACACACACACACACACACACACACAGGAATTTAAGATGGAAACCCTTAATCTGCACCATGCCTGCGTCAGTTCTCGTGATATTTCTGACAATAATGCAGTGAGATTTTCTTTCTAACACTGTTTTCAACCCAGGAAGGAAGAGAAATTAAAAACGTCTCCTGCTTTGCACATAAATAAATAAATAAACTAAATAAAGCGAGCAGTATTGACCTTGGGTATATCCTGTTATTCAAAAGCTCACAAGTTCAGCACTAAAGGAAAAACTCTCAGTGTTGCAGTAAATTAATATTTAAACAGAGACATTGTAAAAATATACAAGCAGCACTGGAATATTAAATATCCCCCACATCCACGCAGCGCCACACATGGAGGATTTCAGTCCAAATAAATGACTTTTATTTCTTATAAAGCCCACGCTGCCCTCGCTGTGTGTCCTCTGGCGTGTTTCCTGCTCGCTCGATTTTTATTTTATTTTGATTTTTTTATTTTGCACTTGAAATAGCCTTAACAAAAAAACAAAAAAACAAAAAAAAAACAAAACAATTCTACATTTCATTTCCCCCTTCACGCAAACACACAATAATAAGATTCCTCCTTAAAACTGTGCCAATTACAGCGGAGACAAAATGTCGGGGAGGATTTGATCATAATATCAATATGCTTCCTATTAAAAGCAACACTGCTCCACCTAGTCCTGAAAAATATTTCTAATCTCTAATATCACGTCGGGCTGGGAATTAATTCTCATAAAAATGGAGAACATGTCGATGGTAGCTCGGCTGCTTTTTCTTTGGGGCTGGAAAAAAAAGGAGGGTAAAAGTTTCCTGATATTTTCAGGTCAAGAATTTAATATTATTTGGAGCTAATGTGCTTCTTGTTAGTGTGGGTGGGGGTTGGTAGCCGGAGGAAGAAACTGTCGACACGACACACAAAGAAATTAATCATTAACACGGAGAAAATATCAGAAATATTAAACTGGAATTTAACGGCTGGGTAGGATAGGAAACGAGGCGACAGCTCGGTGTCACAGCCCATTGTTTCCCCCCACGAAAAATACAAATATCACCGATTTATTTGGAGCCAGAAAAAAGTTGAGCCTGGCTGAATAAAGTTGTAATTGCAGTCAGAGCAACTCTCCGTGCCTGGGTTTGGCTGATATGAGAAAACACTCAATACGACATGGCCAAAGTAAATGAAATAAAACCCAGAATTCAGGCTTCAATCCGCGCCGACGCTAGCTTAAAATATTCTCCACGTCAACAGGTCAAAAAACGGCCGGCCACCAGCGACATAAACGGCTTTATTTGGAAATTACATCGGCTTTACCTGTATTGCATTGTGCTCCATTGCAGTCCTGCATTCCCCTCTCTGTGAGGCCCTTCTCCGGTTACGCCGCCGGGACTCGCCGACACACAAACAAACGCACCAGAGGAAGAATAAAAAAAAAAAAATTAAAAAAAATAAACCTTTTTTTTTTTTTTTTTTTTTTTGGACAGGATCTAGGTGTGGCCAAAGTTTGCCACAGAGTACAACTTAATGTTAAAGTCACACTCAGCGCGGAGTTGGAGCATCTTTAGCTTCAGAAACGTGACGTATTTCCGACCGACACGGAACACGAGGGCGGGGTTTACACACGGCAGTTTAAACCAGGAGTCACACGGTTATTATTTTATTTTACTCTTTACTTCATTCCTTTTCAAACAGTTTAACCGCAGCGGCTCCTTTTAGTGGATTTTAAAAAGTAATAATATCGACATGAAGGATGTTTATACAACATATAACTACATTAGGTTATTAAAGGAAGCTAATTATAAAGCAATAACTAAAATTATAGCTGTGGCAATCAATAAATTAAAAAATAAAAACAGTTCACTGAAATAAAAGTAGAAACAATAGTATGAAAAAATATCTTAGACAACTTTATGTACTTGAAAAAAAGAAAAGAAGCAGGAGATGTATTCAGTCTTTGTCTCTTTGGGTTGATTTAAATCTTTACCCTGATAAATACCCGCTATATCAGGGTTGTCAAACATAAGGGCCAGGGGCCAGAATCAGTCCAGCAAACACTCGTACTTAGACATTCATACTATACCAACGTTATTAAGTAATATATAAACAAGTAAATGACATAACTTTTTCTGATTTTGCCAGCTGCTATAGAAATATCTGATTTTTACACCGTCTCCACAGTTTAAAAAATGGATAAACGAAACTTCTTATTTTACACATTTATTATAATTTAAACCCACAGAGTCGTGCTGACAGATTCCCTTCATGCATTTCTTTATCATGTACAAAGACTGAGACATACTGTTGATATTACGCCTCTTTTTCCCAGCTAAAGCTCTTTAACACCAACATAAATGAAGTTTCACTGCTCCAGTCCACGTAAGATCAAAGTTTTTATAATAAAAAAAAATAGTAAAACAAATGCTCAACTAATGAAAAACTAAACTGAGCAGCAGTTGGCTCGTGGAACATTTGGGTCCAGAAACAAAAGCAACAGGGAAAAAAAATTGTCTTTTTATATTTTATTTCTGGTCCTGAAGGAATTTCCCAACTATGTTTTTTTGCGGTACATCTTATCTTATGTTAAACCACGTGACTAAAAACATGAAACAAGCCTTTTTTGTTGATGGTACATGTGTGTACCAAATGTCACACATGCAGGTGAAACACAGCCCGGGGCTGCTTTATAAAAAAATATTGTAGGTGCTGCTTTTATGTGCACAAGCCCCTCGCCTCAAAAAAATGTCAAAATTTTTCAGGTTTTCTCCACCTGCAACAACATTTCTTCAAACATTTCTGTATAAATTTTACCTCCTGACTAACATATATTTATTACACAGAGACTCAAAGTAACAATCAGTCAGAAATTAAAAGACAGAATTATTCTTTATCAAATCTTCCAAACAAAACCAAATAAAAAAGCCACGTAGCTATCCTGCTCTTTTTCTTTTCTTTACTTCTTATCCAAGAGACTTCTTCAGTTCTCCAACCAAAAGGTGGAGAGTCCCAGGTATTTAAATCCTAGTGGGGGTTGTCCCCTTTGGAGCTGGTCGTTGACCCACTATTAATCATGCATGTCATGAGCAAAGGTGTGAAGGGGACAACCCCCAGTAGGGTTTGCAGACTCTCCACCTTCTGGAGAAGCATCTCAGAAAAAGTCCAGCTCTTATGAATATCATGATGTGGATAACTGAGAACCTACACAGACTCTTAGTATCATGTTTTTATGTTTTTTGTTGCAGTTTTGAAATTATAGAACTAAAATAAGGAAAACTGCTGACTTTTGAGTTTTTCTTTCCTTTTTTTACTAAGGAGGCGGGATTCTGAAGTGGAAGGGAATATGTATATTAGCGTGTCTAGGGCTACAACACCTTCATTATAGTTTCATAATATCCAACAAAAACATGGCATTATTGTAAAGAACTGGAAGGTTAAGGTACCAAATAACCATGGAAGGCCTCTGCAGTGAAAGACTCATTCCTCTTTTTTTGTTTCAGTCACAAACTCCTTAAAATGTCTTTCAGATTTTTTCAGTCCAGTCCTGTACCTGACCATTTTGAGCATTTGTGTCCAAATACAACAGACAACTTAGCAAAGAACCAGTTTTAAATGGTATCTGCAGGCACTTTTTTTAGTAGCAGCTTTTAACAAAAACACATTCGTTCCTTTTTTTTTTCAGTCCAATCTATGAAAAATACCAAAGATAACACAGTTTGACATAAAACAGCATTTTTGCACCACCAAGCTGATTCCCAAAGAACTATTAGCTGAAGACTTGGCACATCTCAGTCTGCTGTGCAGTCTGTTATTTAGAATTTGAAGAATCTGAACAAGTGGAGGACAAAAGAAGAAGTGGCCTGAAAAAAACTATGTACAGCAGATAAACATTGTCTGAAAGTCAAGTCCTTAAAAACCCAAAAAACAAGATCTGAGAGACCATGTGGACCTTCAGCGGGTCTCAGTGCGGTTGTCAAGGAGCCATCGTTAAGGAAGGGAAACAGGTTTTCAGCTCATACATCGTCTCTCCATGTATGTTTCAGTAATTTCACATTTTCTGGAAAAATGTAAAGAAATGAGGGGTGGCTCAAGACTTTTGCACAGCATCGCAACTCCACAACTATAAGGCCCCTAAGAATAACGCTGAGTGTGTGGATAGTTCATCAGTATCACTGTGACTGTTTAGAGTGTGAGGTCATTCAGAACCTCCCCGACTACATCTGAGCTGAAATACTTAAAGATACCAGAAAGTTCATCGATTAGAGGTTTTAGTAAAGACACGGGTAGATCCATGCTCCACTTTTTGCCTCTTCACTCGAATCTGACTGCAAAATATGACTGCAAGAGGCTTTATGGACATATGCAACTTTTTCTAACGACCGTTACATGATCAGATCCTACCATTGTGCACAAATATAACAAAAATATGCAACAATTTGGCCTCCAGATGGACTTTAATGATGGGGGTTGGGATCATGTGTTGAACTTCCAGAAAGTTATGCAGGATGTGCAACCATAAAACAAATGAGTCAAACTTTCCTGCTCAGACTTGCACAGAGTTCATTTGTCGTCAGCATTTAGAAGCCTGATGTGTTTTTGGGACACTTATTACGTAATGTTTTCACATGTCATCCTTTCATTTCTTTATGATCCAGAATCTAAAAGAAAGAAGGCGATTCCTCCAGCTAATGGTGTTAAAGTGACACAAGTCTGGAATTAAAGGGTTTAATAAAGTCTTCATTCAGCCTGCAGTCACTTTATTAGTAATAACTGTGAACGTATATTTGAAAGAGACGAGGTTGGATCAGAGCAACATTTACAATTAACTTTTCAACAGGATACTATCGGTTATTTAAGGGTAGAACTTGAGTAAAAGATCAGGACTTTTATGTTATTTATGACAGAGTCTATGCAGAGTTGAACCAAAGGGGAAACTCTTAAAACAGACTGGAGAAATAAAAAACAAGCGTTTATTTAGGAAAACCCAAAAAGCTGAGAGGTCACCCAAAGACAAGACAACAGACCTGAGGATGGTGGGACTTTCTAAACCCCTGAGGTAATCAGGTAAACAGCCAAGGCAAAGAGACAGGTGAAGACAGTCAAGACAATCACAAAACTCAAAGCGAGACAACTAAACACAGAGACACAGGCAGGAACAATCCACTCAAACGAAAAGTCTTCACCAGCAAACAAAAAACACACTGATGAGTAAAGAAATCAAAACTACAGCGACACTGAACAGTGACAGAAACTCAAATACAACAGCTGAGACTCCAGAGACTGAAAATGAAAAAGAGGAATCCAAAAAACCCAACAGGACTCTGAAAGGAACGAGAAATCAGATCTATTTAAATTTAAAACCTCTAAAACAGCAAACAGTGTGTGGTGGTTTGGTGCTGTGTGGAGTGGGTGTCTGGGTGGAGGCTTGGTGGTCCAATACCCGAGTCACTAATCTGGTTTTAGGGACTTTGTGTCCCTATTTTTTTATGAAATGAGCCGCCGCTTTTATGCAATTCTTTTTCTTTACAGCGATTGTGATTTATGTTACTGCTCAGGTGTGTTTATTATTTCTGACAGTTATTTATTTCACAATTATTTATGGAATAAGAAAGTCTTTGTTTGTAGTGACAACATTAAGGAAATGATACTGGTTATGACTTTGTTATGTTCATTACTGTAACATTTTATAATCATTTAAACACGTTATAATCAGCGAGCTGAAGGATCTTGGATGGTTCTTGTTTCGACAGGCAGATGTTTTCTGGATTGTGCGCCTTCTTGTCATGTTGGTCGTGTGTGTGATGACGTTGCTTCCTTTGTGTGTCTGTTGGTCTTGTTTTGAAAGAGATTTCTTCAAAGTGTGGATTCAAATTCAAGAATCTGAACAGATTAAATAAATATACAAAACTTAACATTTTCTTTATATGCACACAGATTTTTTATTATTATTTTTCTCCAGGAAATGTCTGCAGTGAGCTAACCATGAGTTGCAGCCGTCGGTTGATATTCGAAGCTCTCCGTCTCCTTTTCAGCAGGTAAAAATACTTGTCAGGGTTTAAATATGGCGACCGACTCTGACTCCTGAGTACACAGTGTCTACATTTCCAAGTTTAAAAATAGAGCCAAGGCAGGAATATTGAGCATCTTTCAATAACAAGGCAAAGTATTTACATGTAAGGAAGCATAACAAGCATGATAAGCAAATATAAGCAATATTCATGCACACAGGTAAACTTTAATCATATTCACAGCAGGGCTCAGCAGAAATAAAATGACAATCTCAAAACCTGATGAGGAGCAAAGACAGCAGGACTATAAATACACTCAGAGCTAATTAGGAAACAAATGCAGGTGAACGTAATGAGGACGGAGCCGAGGATCAAAAAGGAGAGCGAGGAACCATGAAGGGGCACACAACAGAGGTTGTGAGGAGGGTTACCAAAATAAAACAGGAAGGAAGCAGAACAACGCCAAAAACCTGAAGTCCAAAAAAACTGCAGTTCTTCTGACGGCCACTGGAGGCTCCAATGAAGGATGGAGTAAAGCACTAAAGTAGTGCTGTCACAGAATTTTTTTTATTTTTAACTTCAATTTAAATCTTTAAAATCAGCAGAAAGCTAAAACTGGAACTGAATCTGCTGTCCCAGCCTCTTCTGTAACTGATAAGATGACAACTTCCAGAAGGCTGTTTGCCACACATGATTTACAGCTCCATAGAGCCCCATTCATTCTGCACTGACTCAAGAGCGCCCACTGCAGGAACAAAGAGGGATTTTTGTCCTCCCCTGTCATTTCCAACCATGGTTTCAGTAATTTGACATCAAAATTTTAGGTGGGGCAGCCAATCAAATTTCTGGTGTGCAGTGCCCCCGCACCCCCACCCCCAGGCCCTCTGTTCTTTAGCTGCAGCCCTGGTTGATCCTTGGATCTGAGTGTTGTTCAGTGTTTTTGCAGATAAGAGGTTAAAATTTAAACAGTTTCTGATTAGATCAGCAGCAGACCCTCAGAACAGGGCCTGAAATCACCCAGCATCTCATTAACCAGCCAAAGAAGTTTCTGTTGAACTTTTTAAAGGAGTTTTTTCTTCCCACTGTTGCCAAAGTGCTTGCTCATATAGGGTCATATGACTGTTGGGGTTTTCTCTACATTGTTGCAGGGTCTTTATCTTGCAATATAAAGCGCATTGAGGCAACTGTTGTTGTGATTTGGTGCTATAGAAAATAAAATTGAATTGAGTTGAAGTCTTCAAAAAACAGGAACTTTGTCACAAAATCCACAAAATCCAAACTTTAGGAGTTAAAACACGTGAAACAGCCCTGCAGACTCAGAGTCCCCATCACTCCAATATTTCATCTGCTTTTGAGCACGTGCACATGACGTGCTCACTCCTGCCTCTCTGGTGGTGATTTGAATGCACGCTGCAGTTACCAGCTGCGTCCAGCAGTGGGAGGAAGCACGTGGTGAACCTGACTCACCATGGGGCCAGAGCAGGAAGTGCATGTGGTAGCAGGCCTGGACTGCAGAGCTCAGTCTGCACATGTGAGGCTTTGAGCTCATCTGTGAGGATTCGTGGAAACAAAAGCAGCTTTTATTCATGTTTTCCCTCCGCTCGCTGTGAGACACGCTGAACTACAGGCCAGCGAGCGCTCTGTGGGCAGTGGGTACATACTCAGCGTTTAAGGAAGGTTTCTTAGTGAAGTGACCCTGAAGAGCTGGCTGAGTGCTAAAAAAGGTGCTTCAGAGCTTCCTTTATTACCTGTTTTATTAGCAGAGGATGAAACCACTTTAAAACCAATCAGAGGACTTTTAAATAAATCCTTAAAGTCCTGCAACAGTGTCACCGCTTTGACGATGTCAGCAAATATTAAATATCCAAATACTGAGTGTTAATTATGAGCAGAGATGGGCAGTAACGCGTTTTACTGTAATCCGATTACTTTTTTCAAGTAACGAGTAAAGTAAGGGATTACTATTGCAAAAAAGTTAACTAGATTACTGTTACTTTCCCGTAAGCACGCTGCGTTACTGCGTTACTAAAACCGTGATTTTTTTGCGAGAATGTCTCATGACAGTGACGTAAGCGAGTGCGACGTTCATGACAACAGCTGTGTGCAGATCAACAATGGATAATATATCGAGTGCGGAGAGAGTATGAGCGTGCAGCGTTTAAAGCGTGGAAGTACTGACCTTACTTTGAGTTTGAGTCCGTAAAAAGTGACAAAAACATTAGTGTCCGTTGTGCGTGGGAAGAAAACTTCTTTTTACAGCGAAACCCCCCCGTAACTTCTGAGTAACCACCGAGTACGCTACCAGGGAGTGGGAAATTCACAGAGAAACACGCGGATTCTTCCACTGACGGCTGCGGCACACCTGCACCAGGGTAAACATCCGCCTGCTATACAGGTGAAAATAGAGCAACAGGACCGCTGAGTCTTTGATTTTATTTGTTTTCTGCTGTGTTTTACTTGGATCTATTTGAAAGAGTGAATGTAAACACAAAAAATATTTTATTTTATGTGCTGGAATGTGCAGAAAATAGGTTTAAATGTTAAACAAATTTCTTCCAGTCAGAGAATGTTGCATATAATTTAATTTTTGCTTGATGCATAAAGTTAAAAGATTAAAACTAATAAAACAAGTTTTAAAAAGAGACGTTTCCATTTGATTACATTTTATATGATGGATTATGCAGAAAAAGTAGAATTGGGCTGAAAGATCTATCGCTTTATCACCTATTCATGTTGCAAATCATGTTTTTAAAAAGTAACTAAGTAATTAATTACTTTTGAAAATAAGTAATCAGTAAAGTGGCAGGATTACTTTTTTGGGCAAGTAATCAGTAATTAGTTACGGAATACTTTTTTCAAGTAACTTGACCAACACTGATTATGAGTAAATCTGCACTTCCACCTTTAAAACATCCTTTTTATTTAAGCCCACTGAAGAAGAGTCGAGCTCCTCAGCAGCAGCTTTATCACCTCACACGTCATCAGAAAAGTTTAATTTGAGTGAACAAAACTCACTGCTGCGTGCAGGAAATGTATTTCAGTGTTTGCTATTATCCATATACACACACAACAACAGCCGCCCTCGCTCAGTTGTTGGCATTTGCTCTTTCTCAGATCTCTGCTCTGTGTGCGCTCAACTCTCTGTACACCGTTATAACTGTGCCACAAAACCAACCAATCACAGACTTGGATGCAAAAATTCTGACTGGCTGTTTTGGTCTCCAATCAGCTCGCTGGCTACTGCATTTCAGAAACATGGTCCAGAATGTAGCTAAACCCATTTTCGGTTAGTGTGTTAATTTATTTTAAAATATATAATTTTTTAAGACCATTGTTAGTTTTAATCCAGTTTAAACCACTCCACTGCATCAGAACAGAGGCACAAAAATAACACCATACAGTTCTTGTACCTGACCATTTTGAAGCATTCAAGCACTAAAAAGACACCAAACTCATGGTTAGCTCACAGCGTTGTGTCTGCATGTAACAAACATAAAATAAGATAAAATAGGAATTTTGCACCAACAAGGTGATTCTCAAAGAGCTATTACCTAAAAACTTGATATATCTCAGCTGGGTGTGCAGCGTGTTTTTAAAAACAGCAGATGAAAGTGTCTGAACGGCCTTCAGAAAAAAAGAAAAGCTAAAGCAAGCGTCTTTACTGGAGTAACTGACATATAATCCTTTTAATAATGAGAGGGGGAGCAGCAGAAACAGGTGGAAACCTCTGCTGGAGTGTCTCAAACATCAAACTGAAATACTGAATGATTTTTCTCTCTGATAGATTTTTTGCTTCTTTCGTTCGCAGCAGTGTTTTAGTGTTTGTGAGTGCACGTTTACGGAGGTTCGTTCAAACAACACCATCAGAACTCATGGAGAAAATGATCTGAGACGATCTTTCTGCTGACATCAACAATGTCCACCGTCTCTTTGCTTAAGCAGTCTGTGCACTGTGGCGTTTCCTCACATACTCTCTTTTCATCATGATGTTACTTTATTGAGGTCAAAGGTCACTGATTTCACCTGTTCAGTCATGCCTACCAGTTTTCCAGCCTCTTATTTGTCAGATAAGCGTTAGCACAGCGAGGCTTCTTCTCAGTAGTTTCCTTCTCACCTGCTTATTTGTCATCAGCACCACAGTATCAGTAATGAAAACACACAGGCTCCATTCTGATTGGACGGTTTAACATTTTTATTTTTTCACTGGCTTTAGTGCATATTGTGCTGCAGCTCTTCTTCTGCGGTTCTTTGTACATAAACTCTTTATTTCCCATTTTAAAAAAGAAAAAAAAACAGCAGGAGGATTTTTGGCACCTTAAAAAACACATTTCACAAACGTCCTTCTCTTCCTCTTTTCTGCATCAGACTGAAGCATCTGTTATCTTTTACTTGGACACAAACAGATCACTGCTGTTCAGGATGACTGGAAATCTCACCAAGCAGCAAATGGTGCAATTCCCTGATAATTCTTAGTCTTTTGTTTTTTATTTATTGAGATTGAGGAAATTAAAAAAGCCAAATTATTTATTCCACTCTTTCTTGCCTTGTACCACCATATGTGCTGACATCTGTCACAGATTTATGTTAATAAAAGATAATCTTAAAATCTTGACGTTTCTCAGGGAAGCTCTGAATTGTTCCGGTTCCTTTAGCCCGTTTTTCATCAACATCATTTACACACATTAAGGTTTGTAAACTGTCCATTTTTTAAACTTTTAAATATCCTGTTATATAATCAGAACATCAGCTTTCAGTGGTTATTATCATTATTTAACATTACTGAGTTATACTCACAGTGACACACTGAGGAAAACACTGTCTTTAACCAGCAAAAGTAGGATCTGGGCCCCTCTGCCCCCCCAGAGTATCCGCCCCTTGCTGCAGTGATATAACAACACTATTTTCGGGGGAGGGGCAACTTATTTTTAGGGAGTGTTGCCACCACAAATACCCCCTGAAGCTATGCCCCTTATTAATAAATACATTTTTATAGGATCAAAATCTACATAGCGACCTATAAAATGACTTTAAATCGTCTCCTTTTGACACATTGGTTACTTTTTAATACCTTTTTCAGTGAGCCTTGTGCAAGTTTTTGTACTTTAAATACTCTGATCAACACATTTTCTACTTCTTTTCTAATAAAATCTCAACATAATAAAATACCAGAGGAATCCCTCCACCTCTCTTTACATTATATGAACAGTTGCAGTTGCACTGAGGCATAGATTGGTCAAAAATACATTATTGACCCTCTTCCTCCTCCTCCTCTTCATCATTGTCCTCACCGTCACTCTCCTCTAGCAGTCGGGACTGGTGAGCCAGCCTCTGCGCCACAGCCGTTACCATGGCAGCGCCCTTCCCGCTGCCGTCCTCCGAGACGAGGAAGGTGATGTCACACTGAGGGGCGAGCAGGCGCACCGCCTTCTGGAGCTTACTGCTGAAGCTGGAAAAGGAAGGAAAGAGACAGGGAGGTGTTTAAAGAAGAGAACTGCCAGATTTCACCGTTTAATGAGTTGCAAAAAAACAAGAAATGGTTTTCTCTAATCTACACAAGGTCAAAATTATACCTTCAGACTCAAATCTATGCATACACCCACTACAATGTGGTACTACAGTGTCTTTTAAGTCAACAAGGCCAAGTCCTATTCATTTGTTATTAGTTTTTTTTTAGCTTTTGTCTCGCATCAGTTATATCATCAGTTATATCGTAATCGCAAATTTTCAAATATATATCGTGATAAATATTTTTGGCCATATTGCCCTGCCCTAATCTTCAGAAACAACCCAACAACTACCAAATTGCCGAAGCACCAGCGTCACTGTCCACAGTGAGGTCAGTTTTATACGTCCATCAACTGAAAGGGTGTCAACCAAGAAAGAAGGTCCTCCTTCTCACTTGGTTGAAATTTGCAGCGTCCCACATGGACAAGCGCTTTATAATACAGCCCGGGAGTACGGGTATCATTCCCCCGTAATGGAATTCTATTTTAAATTACAATTTCATTATATATACCTATAGATATTTAAAGGTAGACATACACAATGTAAATTACTTACATACTACATATATTTACTCAAACGCATCAAAACTGTTTAGGGGATGAACAAAGCAGGCTAACATTAAGCTTGTGGAATGGCCTTCCCAAAGCCCTGACCCCAACTCTATTGAAAATATGGACTATGCTTAAAAGCCGGGTCTGTGCCAGGAAACCAACCAGTTTAAATGAACTCTATCAAAACTGGCAAGAAAAGTGATCAAATATTCAACCAGAGTTATGACAAAGGCTTGTTGATGGCTACTAAAAGTGTCTGGTCAAAGTGCAACCTGCTAAAGAAGACATATCCTAGTATTAATGGGAGTGTATGAATGTATCTGAGCCTGAATGTACAGAATAGTGCACTCAGTTCTTGTTTTTAAAGTCATTAAAAGTGTACTCGGTACAATCTTTCCACCCCGGAAAACAAACAGTTCAATTAATATTTAAGTATGCTTATTAGAAAAGACTGGTTATTTAATATCAGCAAACTAAGTGAAGTTTGGTTAAATGTTGTCTTTGCTCTGATCACCAAATGCCTCTTACGTGGGGTGTTTTCTGTACACTGTCCCGTCCACCCCGACAGTGGTCTTCAGATGGTCCAGTTTGCGGTTGTTACGGATGCGGTTGACGAGGGTTGCCAGGGCAGCAGCACAGAGACGGGCCGAGCGTGAGGAGATAGTGTCGCAGACCAGGCGCACCACACAGGCGTCGACTGGATCCCAATCCAGACCCAACTCAGTCAGAATCTTCTTGGCGTTCTCCAAACCGCTGTCCGGCCTGAAGACCAGACAAAGTGGTTAGATAATGAAGACCAGGAGAGACTGTTGGAAACAATGAAAAAGCAAAAGACTCACTCCTCAATCTCAGAGATAAACTTGGTCTCAAACTGTCCTGGGGTCCCCAGTGTCTCCGATATCTGTCCTTTAAACAGCAGCTTGTCCTTGGTCATCTTCACCAGCACCAGTCGAACAATTTCTCCCAAATACATACCGCTGATCATCTTCTCAAAGCTACAGGAGAACGCACATAATCAGGACAGAAACTCTCACAAACATTAGCTATCAGTTTCTAACTTCTGCTGTGGCCAAAAATTATTGTATAGAAGTTGTATCGAAGACTCATCTGAAGCTGATCACATGAACGGGGGAGGTGTTATGATTCTGAATAGTTGTGATACATACATGTGCACGCCGGGGTTGATGGAGGTCTTGTCCACCTCCACGTCGAACTCAGTCAGGATGTCATCCAAGGATCCGTCATCCCCAAAGCCGCCCCACTCCGTGTTGATGCACATCCGTCCATCCGCGCCCTCAATACGCTTCACATTCTTCATTTCCTCCATGTAGCAGGCGTTGGTTCCCGTACCTGCAGGACAATGTTTTTTAGATTAAACCGCGAAGCATTTAGCAGCTTAACAGAGTCAAAATCATAATAAAAGGGAATTATTTGCTATTCCAAATTGACCCCAAAATGTCATAAAATTAAAATATAATTTTTTGATATTTTAAAATCTAAAAATTAAAATATAGGTCTTGGAGGAAGTCCCCCAGATATAGCAATGAATGTCTGGCCCAAATATGGCAAATATGTACACTTATGGGCCACACCGTTCTGTGACTCCTTCACCTATGGGAAGATGTCAATTGTCATTCAGACTACATCTGGCTCAGACAGCAGCTGCTGCATCTGTGCAAAAAACATTGTAGCTACTGTGACGCCATTCTCTGTTGTTCAAGTAAATTTCGGGGCTTGTCCGGGATTCTGAGCCAAGCAGCATCATAACCAAAGCACAAATCATACTTTAATATCACATATTTCTGGGTCTAAAACTTGCTACTACAGTACTACAAATAACAGGTACTTTATAATACTATAAAGTAGATGCGTGAACAGTAGCTTTTAATGTAAGCCTGGTATTTATTTTTTTCTTTAGGGACCATCATTTAGATAATTTTGTCCTCAGTGAGACTCAAAAATGGTGAATGAGAAGAAAAACCTTGTCAGGAAACTTTACTGAGGTCAAAGAGTGAAGGGGTCAAAGGGCCATCTTTTCAATGACTTTTATCCAATTTGCCTTCTTCATAAAAACAAAGACATCTCCCCCTGCTGGTGATTAGAAGGACTGCAATTCTATTTTTAAAACCCAAAGGCTGAGTCCATCTTGTATAAAAAGTAACACTTTCATGTTTTCATGTTCGTGTACTTCTTGCCATCTTGTGACTGCGGCTCTTTAGGGGTCATTTTTTTTCTGCTTTGCGTCTCTTTGTGGTTGTTTTGTGTCTCTATATAGCTGCTTTTATGTCTTTGTTGTGGATGTTTTATCCATTCAGTATTTTATCTATGACCTCAATAAACCGACTACTCATCATCTTGTCAGTGTGTTCGGGGGGTGCAGGCAAACACAGCTCAGTCAGACAGATGTGAGGTTTATCTGAAGACCGTCCCACTCTATTTATAAAGCACAACAGCATGGCTGATTAAAGTGCTGTACAATAACGGCAAACATAAAAGACAAACACAGACAAAGACATCCCGGAGTTCTTTACTTATTGAAATTATGGTTACCAATGATCATGCCGATCTCACAGCTCTGGTCCCTGTAGCCGCAGCTCATCATCGTTCCCACTGTGTCATTCACCATGGCAACCGAGCCGATATCATAGTCCTGCAGAGAAGAAAACAGGCAGACAGGTGCATTTATATCTCGCCTATTCATAATCTGTATGCCAAATAACCTGCCTACACAGAGCGAGAAAGTGCCACGGTGCTTTTAATCTGCGCCTCAGCAGCATTCACAGAGAAATGAAGTGGGAAGAATTACTCGCTGTGCTAAACCGATTCAAATACGAGGCCCACAAACAATTTAACATAACATTTTCTGTCAGCACATCAGCACGTGGTGCTACTGTCTTTATCCCTACAGTTAAGTCCGCGTCTTTTTAGACAATGACAGATTTTTTTGTAGCTTTGCTTCTGCACTCGTGGCTGGTATACGAGCTGCAGTTATTCTGGTGCTCGAGTGAGTTAGCATCGACTGAAACAGCAATGAGACACACACAAGTCTGCTCTGCACTGTATGCAGTGTCACCGAGTGTGTGTGTATAAAGAAACATTGTGCTGAAGGGTAAAACACTAAAACGCTGCAGCTGGAAGATCGGCTCTGCAGGCCAGAGCTGAAACACATGAATGTGATTTCTGGTGTTTTTGGACCGACCCCTCTCCTGTGAATGGCCTCTTTCAGTAACTGGACCACGTCTTTCCCCTCCACCCCGGAGCAGTTGAAGCCTTTGGTCCAGCGGATCAGGATGCTCTGTGCAGAAAAACACAATTTCCACAATCTATCAGTGACATCGGTGTGAACGTGAGGACTGACACTGAGTTCACCTCGGAAAGAAAATCTGCTTTCAGGAGTGTTTGGACTGTAGGAGGAGGCAAGGAAACCAACGAGGAGAATCTGGGGTCTCTAAGGGTCGCCATTCTTGGATCTCTGTGGTAGTTTTTTTAGGTTTTGTCTCTTTGTTGATGTTTTCTGCACTTTTGTGATAGTTTTCTGTCTCTGTGATTATTTTTGATCATTTTCTTTTCCTTCTAAAAACTCCTCTAAACCACCTTTAAAACTATGATCAGCCTAACCAGCTATAGACTAGACTGCTGACATCTCCTCAAAGAGCCGAAACACACAGGTGTCACTGTTGTGTATTTACACTGTGTGTGTGTGTGTGTGAGACCTTGTCGATTTCCAGCTGTTCACAGGGGAAGGAGAAGGTGAAGCCCAGAGGAAGAGTTTTACCCTTCAGGTTCTGAGACTCGAGGAAATCTCCGAGACAGGTGGCGATGTGGTCGAACAGCTGCACAGAGACAGATGTGAATTTTGGGGATTCGCACTTTTCCGTTTGCTTTGTTTTCCCTCAGTGTGTATTTGTGTCACCTGTTCTCCGGTTCCCAGCATCATTTCCTGCGGGATGGCGCAGATCTGACTGTCCATCTTCAGAACCTTCTGCGCCTCCTCCTCCACACGGACGTGAAGCACACGGAAGTTCGTTCCTCCCAGATCCAACGCCAGGAAGTCGCCTTTCTCTGCCGACCGCATGATGAAGATTTAGTTACAGGAAGCCATCCTTAAAATGTGATTATAGCTTTTATAATTATAATACCGCTCTTTTATTTCCCTGCACAGGTCTCTGACACTCTAAACTGGAGGGAGTTGTGATTTACTCGGAGCGTTTTTATCATTGCTGCAGTGCCGATGCAGACATGCTATCAGACCCTGTTCACCTCCCGGTCACCAGCCGTTTGACCTGCGAATCACTGAAAACCCTCCCATAGCCATTTAAGCTTCAACCGCGTAGATCCACCACATCAGCAGCTAGCTGTCCAGGGTTCTTCTACTGTAGCCACGTTGAGACGACTGAAGCCTTAAACATTCATTTTTGCATTGATACAAAAACCCAATCACAGCATGTGCCTGTGGGGAGTCAACTGTGTCCCAGTGTGCACATAAAACACAAATATGTAGGACTGCTTTTTTTTATCTGCACAATATCTAAAATTAGAAATATCCTGTCTCAGAGTGATGCTGAAAAACTAGTTCATGCATTTATTACTTCTAGGCTGGACAACTGTAACCCTTTATTATCAGGATAATAGTTCCTATAAAGCCTCCAAACGCAGCAGCAGGCGTACAAACAGGAACTGTAAGATATCATCGTTCTCTCATACTGGCTTCTCTTCACTGGCTCCCTGTTAAATAGAGACTGAATTTAAAGTCATTCTCCTCACATGAAAAGTCACAAATGTCTTAATTTTAAGAGAAACAGTCACAGAGCTTAATCATTAGGACACATCTGGACTGTAGCTCCAGGCCTCACGTGGTGTGAGCATGTGTAGAAAGCAGCCGGAGGGTAAACCACACAGTTCTGTTTTTTATGAGAAGATTCAAAGTTTGACTTTTATCTGAAAATGTCCTTACCCGTGCCATCAGGCGTGGCCCTGACGAAGGTGGGCAGCATCTTGACGGGCGCCTTGTGGTGAGAGTGTTTCCCCAAACCTCGGAGCAGATCCTTCCTGAGCCGAGCCGAAACCTCCTGCAGCATCTCCGGGGACAGCTGGAAAAGCTGCAGGTACTTCTCCACCTGCAGAGGGAGGCCGTGTCACGTGAACAGCATAAAGACATAAAAGTGTTCAGGGTGTCAACACCGCCCACACGTCGGTGCCCTCGAGAGAAACCCAAACGAGGCAACTGTGTCGTTTAACCACAAGATGGCGACATTTCCTCAAAATCTGCAGAAGAACACACACCCGACTGTTTAAAGCAGCGTTCCTAAAAGACTGAAACAATCCCAATAATCATTACACTAAAAAAACTAAAAGGGCTGAACAGACTTCAAATACTTCTGAGTACCAGGAGCGCTGCACAGAACAATTTTTAACCAGTATGTCTGATTAAAAATACAAAGTACCATTACTGGTTAGCAGAATACTCTGCAGAGAAAAGCACCGGCCCCGGTGCAGAGGACGAGTAACAGGCATCGGTTCTGCCTCTGATCAGGTCCAGCAGGCGTGCTGGACCTCCTGCAGCTACTCTGGGAGACGCCGAGGTGTTCTCAAACAGCAGAGAGGCAGAAGCTGCAGCGCGTCTTAATCTGCTCTGAGATCTCCTCCCTGCTGGACATGCCCGAAACACCTCACCAAGGAGGGGTTCAGGTCTGAGTCAGACTCCGGAGGAGGAGTACTCTACTGTAATGATCGAGCTCCTCACCCTCTCTAAAGGACGCCCAGCTCTTCAGAGGAAGCTTCAGCTGCTCGGGTCTTGTAGTGACCTCCTTCACTACCTGCAGCGTGTGGTGAGGCTGAGACTGTACACTCAGCGCTCACATTTAAAACTCATAAAATACAAAACAACATTTAAACACTTCTGCAGATACTTTCAGTACATCTGTACGACGAGCTCAAACCCACAGGTGAGCCTGAAAATCAATATTTACTCATTTCTGATCAAATGTTGTGATTTAGTTGCTGCTCTGTGAATCCGTCTGTGCTCGAGTTTTGTCTCTAACAGCGTCAGGCGGGAGGAAGTCTGCGTGACACGGACGAGTAAACGAGATAGCAAAGGCTGTAACTGCGCTCAGCCACACAGCGGACAGGTTGTAGACTCACGGAGAGAGCCATAAACTGGCTTTACAGCCAAAGAAGAAGAAATGAATGTCCTTAATGCGTCTTTTAAACAGCTGAAAACAGAAACTCTGAGTCAGATTTGATTTTGTTATCTGTGATGCTGCTGACTCTAGCCACGGCCACATTCTTAGGTCGATATAAAATCAATAAATAAAATTAAAAACATTTGAACAGCTCAACTCTTTTTATTTTTTTTTATCTGATGAACCAAAGAGTTGTATTTTTCCAGTCAAGGCTGTCGTCAGAAATCGAGCCTCTCGTGTCCAAATATAACCTGGAAACAGTCACACGTGCTTTCATGACGCCTCCGTTTCTGCACGGAACCCTGCTCGCCTACAACCGCGCAAAGCGCAGCTGCTTGGTTTTTATCTGACGCAGGCAGAGAGCTCATCGCTGCCATTCATCTATGAATCGAAGTCCTTCTATTTGTTTGATGTCTTTAACCTTTGTGTCTGGTTTTCATTCTCTCCGGATCATCTGATTTGTTCCAAAGATGCGACACAAACTCCGAGCTGATCGCGTTTAGCACGTTTGAAAACAGGCCTTCCACCCAAGGTCAAAACTCGAACTCTAACGTTACTCTGTGCTCCCTCGTTGTTTAACGTGCACGGCTCTGTTGTGTCTCTGTGCTGCACTTTGGTCGCCCTGTTCTTGTTTCCAACAGTGAAATATAAATAAAACGCTGCAGTTTAAATATTTTTGATGAACTTACACATAACTGATGATTATTATTCACTGACCCGTCGCACTGTAACAGGATCTGTGGCATTTGGTCTCTTGTGAAACTTGAAAGTTGGCACAGTTTGAAGCTGATTTCACAAGATATTCTTAAATTAAACTGAGTAACTTCTGGAGAAGTTGCACAGGGATTGTTGCTTCTGCCGGACGTTGTCTGTTGAAATCAGAAGACCCAAAGTTTAAATTCTAAAACCAACCGAAAGCTTTTACTTTGAAAATTTGAAGGATTTCTCAGAACCATGATTCAATTCAATTCAGTTTTATTTGTACAACAACAGTCACCTCGGGGCACTTTATATTGTAAGGTGCACTTTGGTGACAGCGGGAAGGAAAAACTCCCTTTTAACAGGAAGAAACCTCCGGCAGAACCAGGCTCAGGGAGGGGCGGAAAACATGACTGAAAAGAAGAGAAGAGAGCCAGAGATTAACAACAAATAATAATTAAATGCAGACTGGTATATAGAAGAAACACTCAGTGCATTATGGGAAGCCTAAAGGAGCGGCCTGTTGGGGTGATATGTTGCCACGAAGTCTTTAAGATAAGATAGAGAGAAGAGGAAGACCTCCGGGAAGATTCGTGGGTGTAATAAAGAACAGGGTGAGATGGAGGAGGTTGGTGCTGTAAAGGAAAGAAGTTGGAATAAACTTTATTTACGTGATGTTTTGTTACGGTTCTGACAAACCTGTCCAAACACATAATTCTGCCCTGAATTCAAAGCTCTTTTTCACCTCTGACCTTTCACACCTGCGCTCAGGTACCTGCACAGTAACGTGGACACGGTCTGAAGAGCTGTGCAGTGATTCTCCAGCTCTGAAGGAAGCCGGGAAAACAGGAAGGCTGAATTGTTGCTGCCATCTCCAGAGGATCATTACTCGCTGTGTCAGCACAGCCTCTTCCTGCCTCTGATTTCACTTAAACACATGTTTGTTTTGCATTTAGGTTTTTAATTTTTTAAATGTTCGTGTCATCATCACAAAGTAAAGCCTGGTGAAGGCCTGTAAGCTGCTGCGAACACGCCCTGGCAGCCACGAGGGCGGCTGTTGTGAAATGTGTGTGCTTCCAGGTTTCATGTTGTAGGTTTTCTTTGGCAGTTTGGTCATGTTGGCTTTTTTTCTCCCACCGTCACACATGTTCTTTACGGTAAACGTTGGAATGCCTCAGACAAGTTTCAACAGCCCTGCCGATGCAGCTCCGTCCTGACGAGGTGAAACACTTTCTGAGTTATTCCCTCAGTCGGAGTTCCTGAAGCTACGTGACAAACAAAGTGGTTCTGAGGTTTATGTTTGTTACTTTAAGAACCTTTCAAGGTCTAAAGCAGTAATCTGTGTGGCTGTGTGGAAGTTTAACTTTACGTTTAGAGCTCAGCTTCTCTGCTGTATCAAACTGTTATCAGTGGTTAAATGATTGATTCACAGTCAGAAATGAACCTGATATAAACCTAAACAGCAGCCACGGTTGGAGATCCTCTTTCTCTGAGTTAAACTTGGTCCCAGGATCAGATGCTGCCATGAAGCAGGGATACAAACGTGTCCGCCTCCTCTTTGTCTCTGACTGATTCCTGAGCTGCAGTACTTTTCCAGGAGCGAGTTTGCTCAGGCTGCTCTCCTCCACTGTCCTCGCTCCAGCTGATCCAGAGGAAGTGAAGATGATGAAACCAGTCACTGGTACTGTGGCTGCACAGCGAGTCAGGAAGTTGTTTCCTGTTGTAAAACGGTTCAGGGCGATCCGGGTTTGGCTGCCAGTCTTGTGGCAGTCGAGGAAATTCAGCGCTCAGAGGAAGCGGAGAAGCCAAGCCAACTTCACGATGACTGAGTTAAACATATTTTCACTCAGCGATTCATGTGTTTGATTCTTCGTGTGGCTCAGGTACAGCTGCCCCGTGCTACTGTACAGAGTCAGTTATCCGGTTTTGCTTTGCTGATTTTCTCGGTGCTTTTCTATTCTCTCACATAGAGCCTACGTGTCTGTGTAACAGCCTTTGTGCTGTGTATGTATGCAGAGCGTATACATGTTCTGGGCAGGTTCTGCATACTTTGAAGCTTCAGTGAGACACGGCAGTGAGACCTGCTTGTTGCCATGCAGGCCTTTTGAAGCCAAAAGTGTGAATGAAACGGTGGAGTCCAAGCTGTGCCGAGTAACAGACTCATAAATGCTTGAATTTTACTCACTGAAACTAAAGCACTAACTTCAGAATGGTCTGCAACTGTAATATTGGTCAGATAATCTATTAAAAATGCCCCAAAAAGCACAAACACAATGACGATTTCCACGTAAGCGATGAAGGCTAGCAGCTACATGTAAACGTGTTTATTTCTGACGAAAGGTTTTAACACGGCAGTCTCTGGAGCCTCACATGGACGGTAGAGGAACTGCACCACTCCTTTATTCAGCTCCAGAGGTTGAGCCTCGTCTTTGCCGTGGTCGTTCTGATAATTACTGATCAAACAAATGATTCTGTGAAAACAAAGCTGATTTGTGCAGAACAAAGTAAACGCTCTGGAAAAAAGGAACACATTCCTGAAAGATGAACTCCTCGACTTGGAGACATTGTCGTGAGTTGACAACCTGAGGGTGGATGTGTTGATGACTTCGCTCTTAGTTCATGTTTAACGTTGGAGTCATATTATTTCTGTGGTGCTGGTCTCAGAGTTTCCCTCATTTTTGTCTTTTCTGACTGAGAATTTAAATCTTCTCTGAGGTCTTCCTCTTCTCTCCATCTTATCTTAAAGACTTCGTGGCACCGTATCACCCCAACAGGCCGCTCCTTTAGGCTTCCCATAATGCACTGAGTGTTTGTTCTATACACCAGTCTGAATTTAATTATTGGTTATTATTAATCTCTGGCTCTCTTCTCTTCTTTTCAGTCATGTTTTCCTCCCCTCCCTGAGCCTGGTTCTGCTGGAGGTTTCTTCCTGTTAAAAGGGAGTTTTTCCTTCCCGCTGTCACCAAAGCACTCGCTCAATGGGTTTTCTCTCTACCTTATATATAATATAAAGCGCCCTGAGGTGACTGTTGTTGTGATTTGGCGCAATACAAATAAAACTGAATTGAACTGAATAAAGGGTCTGAGAAAGTTCTTAAATTTTCAACAGTTTAAGTCACATTTTTGCTGTGGTCTCAGAGTTTCCTTCATTTTAGTCTTTTCTGACTGTGAATTTAAACTTTTTCCTTAGATGTCCATTATGGTCCTGAAATACTATTTCTAATATTCTGAGATACTTTTAACTCCTCACCTGGTGAATACTCTGACTTTTCTTCTGGCACAGATACTTTAGAGGATCAATTTTAACTTTACTGGCTGACTACTTTCATCCTGGAACAAACCGGTGTTTTTAATATTAGCTTAGTCAGCATCATGAACATTGACCAGTAAACCAAAGGTTGCTGAAACCTTTGGTCTTGGTGACGGTCTTTTGCGATCATCGTGGGAGTTAACAGAGCCTCGCCCTTAAAAAACATCATAAAAAGAAACAAACTCCCTGGATGTCATAGAAATCGATGCGATTGTGCTGCTTGTCACGAACACAAGTGAGTAGGAGGTTTTGTGGAAATAAGGAGGAGGTTTGGCTCCGATTTCTTATTCATGAAGTTGCAGCTGAAAAACTGGAAGTTGTGACTTTTAAAATTATGAAATACATAAAGTCATGATTAAAGTTAGTAAACCAATGACTGACCATGAATCTGACAAATGGAAAAATATGATTCTTTGTTCCTGTTTTTTCCTGACCTCGGTCAGGATTTCACTCAGCTGTAAAGAGGACTTCACTAACGGTCTGCGACGGCTTACAGCTCCTTTCTGTTCTTTGTGTGCTTTAAATATTCGCCCGCTCTGTTTACGTCTGTGTAACAAGTGTTTCGTGCTTTTGTGTGAAGATTATTATATTGCTGTTTGCCACTCAGGGAGACGGGAATGTTGGTTTTTCATGTGACTTTAGCCCTGTTTTTATGCCCATCTTCATTTTTTACACTGCTGCAAACAAACACAGATATTTACAGTGGCTTGCAAAAGTATTCGGCCCCCTTGAACTTTCCCACATTTTGTCACATTACAGCCACAAACATGAATCGATTTCATTGGAATTCCAGGTGAAAGACCAATACAAAGTGGTGTACACGTGAGAAGTGGAACGAAAATCATACATGATTCCAAACATTTTTTACAAATAACTGCAAAGTGGGGTGTGCGTAATTATTCAGCCCCCTTTGGTCTGAGTGCAGTCAGTTGCCCATAGACTTTGCCTGATGAGTGCTAATGACTAAATAGAGTGCACCTGTGTGTAATCTAATGTCAGTACAAATACAGCTGCTCTGTGGCGGCCTCAGAGGTTGTCTAAGAGAATATTGGCAGCAACAACACCATGAAGTCCAAAGAACACAGCAGACAGGTCAGGGATAAAGTTATTGAGAAATTTAAAGCAGGCTTAGGCTACAAAAAGATTTCCCAAGCCTTGAACATCCCACGGAGCACTGTTCAAGCCATCATTCAGAAATGGAAGGAGTATGGCACAACTGTAAACCTACCAAGACAAGGCCGTCCACCTAAACTCACAGGCCGAACAAGGAGAGCGCTGATCAGAAATGCAGCCAAGAGGCCCATGGTGACTCTGGACGAGCTGCAGAGATCTACAGCTCAGTGGGGGGGAATCTGTCCATAGGACAACTATTAGTCCTGCACTGCACAAAGTTGGCCTTTATGGAAGAGTGGCAAGAAGAAAGCCATTGTTAACAGAAAACCATAAGAAGTCCGTTTGCAGTTTGCCACAAGCCATGTGGGGACACAGCAAACATGTGGAAGAAGGTGCTCTGGTCAGATGAGACCAAAATGGAACTTTTGGCCAAAATGCAAAACGCTATGTGTGGCGGAAAACTAACACTGCACATCACTCTGAACACACCATCCCCACTGTCACATATGGTGGTGGCAGCATCATGCTCTGGGGTGCTTCTCTTCAGCAGGGACAGGAAGCTGGTCAGAGTTGATGGGAAGATGGATGGAGCCAAATACAGGGCAATCTTGGAAGAAAACCTCTTGGAGTCTGCAAAAGACTTGAGACTGGGCGGAGGTTCACCTTCCAGCAGGACAACGACCCTAAACATGAAGCCAGGGCAACAATGGAATGGTTTAAAACAAAACATATCCATGTGTTAGAATGGCCCAGTCAAAGTCCAGATCTAAATCCAATCCAGAATCTGTGGTAAGATCTGAAAACTGCTGTTCACAAACGCTGTCCATCTAATCTGACTGAGCTGGAGCTGTTTTGCAAAGAAGAATGGGCAAGGATTTCAGTCTGTAGATGTGCAAAGCTGGTAGAGACATACCCTAAAAGACTGGCAGCTGGAATTGCAGCAAAAGGTGGTTCTACAAAGTATTGACTCATGGGGCTGAATAATTACGCACACCCCACTTTGCAGTTATTTATTTGTAAAAAATGTTTGGAATCATGTATGATTTTCGTTCCACTTCTCACGTGTACACCACTTTGTATTGGTCTTTCACCTGGAATTCCAATAACATTGATTCATGTTTGTGGCTGTAATGTGACAAAATGTGGGAAAGTTCAAGGGGGCCAAATACTTTTGCAAGCCACTGTACATACTTTATGGATTCTCCTTTCTTCTATGTGCAAGATACTTGGTACCAGGCTGTACGAGTCTTTGAGCGGTCCTGAGAGCGCTGGCTTCATTTTTCAGCCCTGAAGCCTGATGCTGAACCTCACTGAGCAATGCTAGCAGCTGTGGCGATGTGTAAGACAACAGCTGGATCATTTTTCACCAAAAGAAGAATCCCCGTGACTTAAGCTAGCCTGAATTTTTTGATGAATTCTCAATAAACTTGGTCATTTTCAAGCTTCACTCAATGCAACATTTAATTTATTAAACACTTTTGTTTCTGACAAGTTATCTGCAAAAATAAAGATATCAACATCATCATGTGATTAAAGCTTTTGGATTTTCCCTTCTGATCAGTGCAATAAGAAGCTAAAACCATAACGTCAGAATGTGTCAGACTGAGCAAACATGCAGAAACCTTTAAAGTGATATTTACTTTAAAGGTTTTTTTTAAATTACTGTTAATAACCACTAAAATACATTTAATTGGTATTGTATCTGCACAGGGACTTTTTTAATGCTGTATTATCATTAATTAGCATGCCAACATGCAGAAATAAAACATATCCTGTGTTCACTGAATCCCACCATGTTGATCAAAGTGTCTCTATGCATGTGTATCTTCTGTAACTCGTCTTAGATGTGTGAATAAATCTCAATCAAATGTACTAAATAAATTTCCTAGACCAGGATTATCAAGCTCTATATAACATTCACACTCTTAGTAACTAATCTCAAAATGAATGGCGACATGTACGTTACATGTACATTGTTGTGCAGTGGGACTTTGGGATCACTGGAATGTGTGGTCACATATTTAAAGACATGAGACAGCAAAGCTAAAAGTGCCTGTAATTATTATTTTGTTGTATAAAATAAATATCTAGCTTGCAAAGAAAAAAAGAAAAAAATGTATTCATGATTTATGTGTTTGGTGTTTATGGCGTGTGACTTTATAAAGTGATATAAAGAATATAAAAAAAGAACAACATGATAAATTAAAACAGACTTCTGTGTTTTAAACATAAATGAGACGAACATGTGCTGCAGGCCTGGCAACAGCTGCCCGTAGGTTGGGTTTTTGCTAGTTATCTATCGAATACTGTCTCTACCACAAAAATAATACATACATACAACAAGGTGACACGTACCTTACCGAGCACCTCCGGAGGGATGCCGTCCAGGTGCTGGGTGGCGGTGTCGCCGCTCATTTTGGCTTTCTTGGTTATCTGAATGTTGGACTCGCCGTTTGCTTGTGTGTTGCTCATCTGGATGAAAACAGGTTAAAAGATGATGAATTAAGCTGACAGGCTTAAATGATCAGAAAAAGAGGACAATAAGACTCAGATAAAATAAACGACATAAAATAAAGATATGACGTCTTCTGAGACGTCGCCCCGTTGTTGCCCTGACAGGTTTTTAAAAAATCAATCAATGATTTTTGAGTTGCAGACTAATTTTCCCAGAGTTAACGCCACAGCATCTCACGTGCCCGTGAGTTTACGGTAGGTGTCGGTGGTCTGCATTTATTTGAGCCGTGCCATAACCACAATGATTGTTAGTGAAACCTGACCGGTCTTATTCAGTGGTTTATACAAAACGGGAAAGTATGGATGGACTCTTTGCCTCTGAAAACAACTTAGCTGCATGTCTAATTTGTACAACACTGACATTAAAAAGATAAATGAGAGGATATCAGGACTGTAACAACCACAGCCTCGATTGTTGGGCCACAGTTTTTGTGGATACCTCAGTTTGGGGGATTTTCTTTTTAGAGGGAATTAAAACACTGGGGGAAAAAGTCTTTTTTACCACACTCACGATCAACTGATGGATGCCTGTTGCCATCCAGCACCTAAAATATGTGTAAATTTCTACTTACTAAGGAGCAAGTTGAAATTTTGAGATACTTTTCTTTCAGTTGCATGAAGAAGCTTGCAGATGAATCAAATAATCATTAAAATAACCTCCATCGCTGAAACATGTTGCCTGAATGATCTGTAAAGATTAAAGCTAACATGCTAACTTTTCATTAGCAGCTCTGCAGGTGTCATGTCACAGGCAGATTATGTTTATTTTATTTAACAGAGGTGATACACAGTAATGAACAGGAACACTGAAGTTAATTATGTAAATATGCCAAAAAAAGCTGTTTCAGTTTAGAACCAGACGGCAACCTCACGCGTTGGACCGTGTGTATTCTGCTGTGGTTTGCTAGCTGTTGCTAGGCAGAACTGGACTCAGAAATGGTGCTGCGGTAAAAACCTTGTTGCAGTTGCTTCGGTTGCTGTCAGCTTGCTGTGTTCTCTATCATATCGAGACCATCTCTTCCCGAGCAGAGAGATAATCTTTTATTCAGAGAACCAAGGTTACAGTGTAACTGTACAGTCGCTCCACAGCTGAGATGCAAAAAGTTGCACCTTTTGAAACATTTTGGTTTCAGCAGTTAGACACAGCTTTTCATTTAACAGTGAACTGTTTCTGTTTTTATTGCACTTTTTCCAGGTTTACTGCGCTCGGAGGTTAGTTCATGATTTTTAATGTAACACCTTTATCTCTTTCACCTACCATGAGCCTCAGTGATCCTGCCACGAGGGGAAAAATGTGTTGTTCCCTGAGAGGTATCAGCAATCGATTTCACAGCAACTGCCTGCAACTACTTACAATTTTACAGTAAAAGTCAGAAAAGTAAAATTTTGCTCACTGTGATAACCCTCAGAGGTCATTATTAATAAACCTAACACTTCGCTATTAAAAAACATACATTTGATCCTTTTTAAAAATTTTTCTCCCAAGTCTTGGAAATCAGCAGACAAAGTAATCACACTGTCAGTCAGTGTGATTACTGGTGGTTAGCGTTATGGTGCTCAGAGACCTCGTAACATCCAATGAGGTTTATCGTTATAGTCAGGGTTAGGATAAGGCTGAGGTCACGACCCATCACACGTGGACCTGACAGAGTGTCAGATTTTACCCACTGAAATGGAAAAGCTTTAACAGAAAAACCTGCAAAGCATCTTTAGTAGAGCTCTAGAAAAAATATATTTATAAAAATAAGAATAACTGTTCACCTGCTGTAATAAAACATCTGTGCTGATGTGTCCTCGGCGTAAACTCAAGTTAAGCAATAATTAAATGTGCCTTTGAGCAAACATCACGAGGCTTTAAATGCTGTTAGATGCAGAATTCAAAGCACACAGAAAGGAAGGTGCAGCGAGGAGCACACAAAAGAGGAACAAGCGTTTCTTCACATCCTCCAGTCGACTTGACGTGGACGTGAATAATAACAGGTCCAAATGCAAACATAGGCCCGGAGTAAACGTCATACGTCCCGTGTTACTACCTGAAGTGTCAACAGAGCACACCTGAGAACAGCTGGGAGCCGTAACTTGAGTTACGAGCGCCGAGTTTAAAGGAACCTGAAAAGCTGCTTCCACTTCACTTCCAGTCCTCAGAGTCACAACGTGACACCGTGACCAAAATAAAAAGCTTTCTGAAGTGAAACCAAACAACGAAGAGACAAATGCATGAAAGCGGCTGATGACAGCAGGACTTTCCCTTTTTAAAAAAAAAAAACTGGGAATGTTGATGATGCAACACTCGCAGTGAGCTTTCACATGTCGCAGAAAGTTTCCTTATTTCACTCTAATAATTACTAAATGATAATAAAACTGTTTTAAATGGGCACTTACAAAGACAAAGAGAAAAAAAAAAATCTCCTGGATCACCTGTTGAGAGAAAAAGAAGAGAAGACAAGCAAAAAAAACCAAACAAAGACAAAGCAACATACTAAACACAACACCATCACGTTAATCTAGCTAAGTGTGAACAGCAGTAAATACTAAATATTGAAAGTTGTTGTGCAGCACGCAGGACAGACAGCGCACAATGTGCTTTGAAGTAGCAGCTAAGAAAGGTGTAGTTTATGTCTCACGAACAGTGAACACCCGTGTGCACACCTGTGTGGATCAACGCGCTTGTATACAAAAGGTTTCCCCATGTAACGGTCTGCTAGAGGTGTGGAGGCCCATAGCCCCGTCCCCCAGGGCATGAAGCAGGCATGGAGGAGATCCAGGCTCCAGACATCCAGAGGCCCCAGAGTGCGAGAGCCCAAGGAGGACCACCGGAGGGGCATCCGTGCCACCTTCCTGGGAAGGGCTGAGGAGATCCCCAGACGAGGGGGTCACCCAGTAGCCACGGAGCAGAAGCCAGAGGGGCTGCACTGGCGTGCCCGCCCGGCTCTGCCGGCAGCCAGCTGTGCCAGAGTGAACCGAGTTGCAGGCCCCGAGGCCGAGGCCGAGGGCCCCTTTGCCCGGAAGAGGCCTGACCGAGCGACAGGCATCGGGCCCCGCCAAGTAGCCACCAGGAGTGAGCTGGTGCATACCTGAGCGCCCAGCCCCGGACACCAAGAACCACCAATGCACCAACCCCTGAGGGCATCAGCTACCAGCAGGGAGTGTGGTGAGGGGAGATAGGCCTCCACACTTGGAGGGCCTGGGAGTACCCAGGGAGGTGGAGTCTAAGACCCGACCTGACATATAGACACAGACAAACAGGCACACACAGACATAAACATGCTTTCCCACCCTCATGCACACATATACAAACACTCAGCACTCACCCAACGTAGGGATAGACATACATGGACATGTACACACAATCATACTCCCCAAACATACTCTATGCCCCGGGTCCAGGTACCCTCGCCCCAGAGGGGAAACGGCACCCAGACCCAAGAGATGTGACCCTTTCCCCGGGGTGGAGGCAAGCAGACCGCCCCAGGCTCCGCAGCAGAAGGGAGGCCAATCGGACAGCCAACACCTCCTCCCAGCCCCCGCCCGATGGCTAGTAGAGAACGGGGTGTGTGAAGACCCCATACCTCCCTCCTCCCGCTCATGTGTAGTGTTGCTGTGTGTTGTTCTAAAGTGCATTTAAAACAAGGAGGGCATGGTGCTGCTGCCAGAGAGCAGCAGGTGTTAGCACGGCCCCTCCCGAGAACCCTCAATGTCTACATGGATTTAAAATTGAGAGGTGGGCACCGCGCCAGAGGTAGGGTTGAATACACAGACCGTCCTCTGACGCCGTTAATTATGATCACCCTCAAGGCCCTATATATATATGTGTGTGTTATGAGAGTGTGAATAATGTGGATGTCTAAGTTGTGAAATAAAATTGAGGCACAGGTGGCCAGAAGGGGACAGAGGGGGGAATGCCTCCCTGCACCCTGGTGACACACCCCACCCCAAGGCCCTACCTGTGTGGGTGGGTGTGGTGGAGCGGGAAGAGGGAGGCAGCCGGGGATGGGGAGGAAAAGAAGGGACGGGCAAGATGCTCCTCCTTAGGGCCAGCTCCCCCGCTGACCCCAGTAGGCACCCCCGTCCTCTAGTACCCACCAAGGCAAGGGTGCCCTTTCTCACTGTCCCTTTTCCCTTCTGTTTTTCTTTTCCTTCCTCTCTTTCTTTCTCCCTTTCCTATCCCCCAGTCATGTCTGTCCCATCTGTAACAACTGAAAATAAAATAAATAATAACAACAAAGTTTGATCAAATGGACCAATACGGCAATGCCATGATGATCCATTTGGCAAAATAAATCCATTTGGTATCCTTGTTGGTCTTCAGACAACAATTCTGACGGCTAAAGAACCAAATGGGACAGACAAAAAAACAAAAAAACAAAACTGTTTTAAATGCAGGAAGTCGACAGTTTTAGTGATGACTTTAAAGCAACAGCAGATTTTCATTCATTCAGTAACATTTTTTTTTAGTTTATTGAGGTATTTTTATTTGTTTTAATTATGTTATTGTTTTATAATCAGCTCTTTATAGTGCTTGTTCTGGTCTCGATGGCCGTCTGCTTCCAGAATTGTTTGAATTCGCTCCTTCAGTTCAGCAAGTTGAGGGAGTCTTTTGGCCCATGTTGACCTGAGAGCGTCACACAGGTGCTGCAGACGTGTCCTCTGCACATCCTGTTTTACTGACCTTTGACCTACGATTCTCTGTGAACCCCACAGACTCAGAGCGAACAACCACATCACGTTCAAAGTCATTTCCTTCCACACTCTGATGCGCGGGGTGAACTTCAGCAGGCTGAGTCTACGTGTCTGAACGCTCAGAGTTGCTGTCCTGTGACTGGCTGATGGTTTTGTGGTTTTTTTATTTGCTTCCTGCCTCTTTCTCTTACAGCATTCAGTAATTGAGCAAATCAGCAAAGCGCTGAGTTACACTAGAGCAGGGATTACTCTAGTGACCTCCTGACTCCTGTGGATTAGGGTTTTTGGGTGGAGTAGCCTCTGAGATCACATTACAAAGTAAAAAACAAAAAACAGCTCCCAGGTAAACCTGCAACGCTTCACTGCTCTCCACACCTGTCAATTCGTAAACCACGCCCCATATTTTTCAGGTGACACCTCATCAGTGACATAAGAATTTCTGATTCTTTTGCACTTTTATTTTGAAATAAGTTAAACTGCCTGTATCATCGCGCTGAAAGGTTCCTGACAACGTGCGGTGACCCTGAGGAGAGGCAGATATGAAGAATAACCGCAATAATAAGATCCCGGCTGTGAATGCGCCTGAAGGCAACATGAAACAAGTCTGACTAGTTCTAACTGAGCCAAAGATCCCGAGCAGCGCAAACCCCGTCAGACAGACCGGGGCTAGCGAAAAAACACAAAACAGCGGCTCGGGGTCCTTTACCAGGACACAGGGGGTCTCAGGGTGAGACAGGATGGGCGGTGAAGTCACCAACCAGCCGCTCGCACTGATGCAGACACTGGTGGAAACTCCTCATCCTCTCTGCGTAAAAGCCACGAACAGTGAAGCGCACTCAGACTTACCTCTGCGTCCCGCTCCGCGCGCTCAGCCCCACAGCTCTGAACTTCCTTAATGAATGAGAGGCAGGGAGAGCGCGTGAGGTGCTCATTTTGGGAATTGTTTACACCCACTTCGTGTCGCAACACGGGGACCTCCCGCTGCTTCACGAGCAGATTTACAGCTGCGTAAAAATCCCGGGGTCGTCGCAGAGAGTTTCCGATGTTTCTGCGTGTTTTATGTGGAACATCTTTGCTGATGTTAGTGAACCCACTGTAGTGATCTGGAAATATGACGGAGACATATATAAAGACTAAAACACCGCAGTTTCTGAAGTTCACTAACAGCGTGTTTGTGGAGCCGTGATGTTCCTGCTGCCCTCTCCGTCTGAGCTCTGCTCAAAAACACATCATAAAACAGTTTGTGAGCGGAACTGTTTCTGGACCAAAATGACTCCACATCACTCACGTTTGACCTGTTTGTGACGGACTACAGGTCAAAAAGTCATTTTTAACAGTTTAACCAACCTCCAGGGTGGAGGCTCCCCAAAGGGTGGGGGTCAAGCCTATGTGAATACACACACACACACACACACACACACACACACACACACACACACACACACACAGAAATTATTAATTATTGATGATTTAAAATGAATCTGAGTCACGTGGTTCAGTTATCATGCGGAGTGAGGCTCGGATTTGTTTGTCAAAGTTAACCTTGACAGGGTCGGGGTGTGTGTGTGTGTGTGGGCGGGAGGTGTCTCAGCCGTGGAAAGTTTCTGCATAAGGCACCCGGAGAGAGGCCGGGGTGTGGAAACCTCAGTCCTCCTCACTGAGATATGATGCGTTTCTGATCTTTAATGTTTTATTGACACATTTTTATCATTTATTTATTTTCTCTCACTTTGTCCCGTTTCAGATTGTCTATAACGTTTTATTTATTTCTGATTATTTGTTTAGTTCCTGTCTTGTTAGCAGCCTTTCAGTCACCTGAAGAATAGAGTTGGACAGTTTGCACATGCTGTGCATCAGTTCGTGGTTGAAATGCACTCTGACTTTCAGAGATCACTTGCATTAAATAAATAATTACATTTTTCTCACATCTCTGCTGAGTCACTGCATATACAGTGTTGCAACAGTTTTATTTCTTAATATTTCCAGAGAAAAATGTAAAAAGTGCAAAATAAACCAGATTGTACTTGAAAGTGAAAATGTGTTATCAGCAGCAACCCAACAATCATATGACCCCAAACGGGGAAGTGCTTTGGCAACAGTGGGAAGGAAAAACTCACTTTTTAACAGGAAGAAAGCACCAGCAGAACCAGGCTCAGGGAGGGGCGGGGCCATCTGTCATTGGGGGCAAATAGGTATTGAAATCCAACCTGTAGTCCCCTTTCAGTGGGAGCGCCGGCCGAATTCCTCCCACTCATTTCTCCAGCTTTTCCTGCACAGCTGAACGTCACTGTGAACATCAGTGTTTCTCTGGATTTCGGCAGACTGCAGCATGTGATCAGGGTTAAAAATAAGAGTCAAAACTAATCTCAGGAAACTAAAACCAGTGTTACGTGTCTGAAGCTGTCTGCTTTCCCCCCTCTCCTTTTGCTTGCCATTTCCCTGCGTACACAGACTGCAGGCTGGTGACGATTTGGGAATCTCCAGCTAATTATAGGGAGGAGGCTTTGAATAGACCAACAGGAATAAGGACACCCTTATAAACGGAAACTCACCTGTGGCTAGAGGTGGCTCTCTCCTCCTCACTGCTAAGGATCATTTGGCACATGTGCTGAGCTCTGGATCTTTTCATTTGTTGTGTAAGGTGTGTGGGGGGACCTAACAGTCCTTTTCTCCCCCACATTGTTGTATGGCTTTGAGACGTTCTTGTTTTGAGGAATTGCCCCTTTCCCAGAGTTGTTGCGTTACCCCCTCCTGCCAACAAGAAGGCGTAACAACCAGACTTTGGTAAAGAAGTGAAACCTGAACTAAAATACAAACACACAGAGAAGTGTTTGGTTTTACTCAGTGTGGTTTTATTGTCCAGCAGCCCAAGGAGGCAGATGTTCCCATCTGACGACGGTCGAATGTTCCTCGAGAACGTCCCTCGTGTCATAAAGCTAACACCCCACATTTGTTTAGATTTGTCTTCCAGGACTCGCTGAAGTGCTCTGGTCATATCAGGCTGTCTGATCCGACTGTCTTCAGCCTTTTATTGTTGCTTTATGATATTTTCTACATATTTCTGCAGACACAGTGAAGAAGTTTATTCAGTTTTATCTTAAAACTGACGCCTGGAAGCAGCAAAGACGATAAAACGGCCGGACTGCTGTCTCCAGGTAAAACAATAACAGCGCATCATTCCCTCAGAGATACTTTAACACCATCCAACCACACCTCTGTCTCCCACCACCTCCTCCACTGAGGCGTTCTAGAGCCAGCTCAGAAATGAAATCTCTCCAGCTCCTCCCACTAGGACACGCCCACAACACCTGAGGTGCTCAGACGTCTGAGCCTGAATGTCCGAGCTTTCCCTGAGGTCCCAGGAGGACGGGACACGGTCATCCTGCACAAGATACAGCTACCCACCCTGGAGTCAGGCCTGGTGGGCTTCAGGAGCTTGATCCGAGTTGCCAGAATACGGAAGCTTCAACAGTTTTCCAGCTTTTCTGGAAAAAAGACACGTGTTTCATAAGAAAATGAGCAAGAAAAACCTCCTCTGAGCCAGCCGACTTATTTCAGTACATAAATGTCACATTTCACCTTCATCCTGTGAATACTTTCAGAGTAAAAGCCCTTAAAGTACACACGCCAATATGCCTGCATATATATAATTATATACATCTCATCATACATCGGTCAGGTCACAGCTGGAGCTGTCAGGTGACAGTGTGTGGTGGTGTATGAAGAACGTGACTCACTGATGTGTGTTACTCATCATTGAGCAGCTCGGTGGTTTCTTTGTCTCGTTTCAGAGAACCTGTCCACTAAATAAACCCAGGAGGTTGCAGAACACCGGCTCCACCTGCGCTGCTCGTTATTCTAAGAAGCTCATTTCTTCATCCAAACTTAAGTTGCGCCTTTGTTCTTTCTAAACTTTTGCCTGGTGGTGCAACTCGCTCAGCATTGAGACAGCGAGCGTTACAACACAGCGGCCACAGAATGTTGCAGAGGAAACTGAAACCTACGGTTGGCCGAACGGAGCAAATGATCCCGACGACGGGTCGTCTGAGGCCTCCCGAAGGCGCAGAGGTCGTGTCAAGGACGAACGATGAAGGACACCAAGTGTTTGGAGCTCAGCGCAGTTGATTTAAGTCTGTGTTTCCATCAAAGAAACGGGAAGACATTCAATTCTTTTCAAGTGTTTTGTGGCCAAAGAGGTGAAAATGAGGCAGAAAGATCTTACAGGACGGTGATGTTTTCAGATAAGTCATCAGTGCTGCGTTCACTTACATCAGGAATAATCAGTAAACTGACGTTCACTGCAAAGTAAAGGAGGAATTCTCAGTGTTCAAACACAGGACAAGCAGAACAGGAACAAGAAACACTTGTTTATGAGATTTTATAGAAAACATTCACAAAAATAAAATGAAATATTAATTTTGATCATTTTTGTCTTGTGAAGAAAAACAAGTCAAAGCACTTGTAGTTTTTCTTTCTTTAAGCTTTGGAGGCTCAGTAAGAATAATGCACATCACACTGCAGTTCCTCCGGCGGCCACTCGAGGCTCCAGCGGTGACTGATTTTACAGCAGATACAGCCTGTTCCTCAAAGTTAGGGGGCGTGGCCTCTGTGACTAAGGCTGCTAGCAGGACTCCCTGAACTGGACCTCTGCAGCGTGTTTGTGCTGCTGAGCCTTTTTAAAATTACCTGAGAAATCATATTTCATGCTGTGCGTTTATTCAGTGTCCTACTCAGCAGGTACCATGTCTGCTGTTAAACGCCCATGCAAGGGCTAGCTTGCTAACAGCAGGTAAACAGGTTAGCAGCCAAAATGCCGACGCTGAGGCCTCAAAACCTAGAAACCAGCGAGTGACATCACGAGGCTTCGTCCATCTTTGATCGAGGAAACGAAGCACAGAGCGGGACTGAAGCACCGACACTGTTGGGCAAAAGTGCGTTGGGCAAGCCTGCGTACCAAAACTTCACTTGTGGAGCAAACCTCTCTAACCGTGGTGTCCTCTCGTTTACAGGAAGTGTTTGATGTTACTGTTATGACACCACAGGAAAGCGAGGCCTGGACGCCGTGGCGTGTCACTCTCCTGGGGTGATGACAGATGCAGTTTGGCGCTGTAGTGTCGTTTCTGAGCCACGACGGAGGAAAAGACAGGCCCAAAAGACACCTTCACCCAACCAGCTGCAGGCTTGCCTGTCTGTTGCTGCTGAGGTGCACCAACTGTGATGTCACAACACCCTTACTTGAGGGCACACAGGACTTTCTGTGGTGTTTTTCTTGGGTAATCTAGGAAACTCTGAGCTGCGCTGACACAATCGCTCAGTCACGACTTCAGCATAGCCACATTCAGCGCTTCTTCCTTCAGTGACCTCAGAGGTCACCACGCTGGACCACCCACCTCCATAATCAGCCTATCCCAGCATCCTCCTCTGGACGACAACCAGGGAGCTCTGAGGTCTCCCTCTTCTCCTCCTTTGTCCAGACCACGTTGGCCCCACCTCTCCAACCTGAGCCGTCCCTCTGACGACCTCATTTCTAATCCTGTCCATCCCGGTTGCACGGCAACACAATAGTCTGTCAGAGCATGGCGAGCAGAATGTACAGTGAAGCCCAGAGCACACAAACAAACTGAGTGAAACGATCACCTGAAAACTCGACTGTACTGTGGGAGTTTATGGGGACTGACTCACTGCCGCCTCATGTGGCCACTACAGGAACAGCAGGTTTCGGTACTTTGTTTCAGCCTAAATTGTAAATGCAGCGAGCAGCGCCTCTGCGCATCTAACCCGCTGTTTCCACACGAGTATCCATGACAACAGGACAGAACATCAAAGGCAGAAAATCAGACATTTAATTTCATGTTTTGAGCGAAGCTACAGTAACACAAAGGAAATGTTCATGAAGAGGTAGACTGAGACATCTTCAGCGTCAGCGGCAGCTGGACGCACTTTCAGCACTCGAGAGTTCGATCTGCAGAAATGTCCTTCAGCCCGCCGTGGGCTCCAGTTAAGGCTCCGCCCTCATCGGCGTCTTTGGTACGGCTTCTTGGTTCGCTGCTGTTTCTTGAAGTCGATAAGGCAGTCGGCGGCTTCTGAGATGGGTGTGAAGGACCTGATGGGAGAGTTACTGACCCTGAATGCTGACACCTCCTCCTCCTCGTCATCATCATCCCGCAGATCGATTACATCACTGAAAGAATGAAGACAGAAGATTTCAGGCGTCTAAAACTTGAACAAACAGGGTGTAGCAGGAAGATTTCAGGTGTTTTTAAAGCTGGAATTCAAACCCGGAGCTGTTTTAAAGGCGCCTTACCCGGGCAGGACTTTGGATCCAGACGGGCCAGCATCTGCAGAAACACAGTGAGGCAGGAAGACGTGACTTTATTCAGGGGTGACGTCTAAACCGTGAACCATCACATCAGCATGACAACAGCTTTCCCCGTTTCCCGACCGTGTGTCCCTGACTTTTTGAAACGGGAACATTGATAACAGAAGAACAAAACCTGGAGCTTCATCTATAATCAGTCACATCTGGGTCTTAATAATCATCATAACAAAAGACTTTATGCCAGAACTTTCAAAGTCTCCACTCATTAACTTTATGTCAGGGTTCAAATCTGTGAGAAATTTCTTCACGGTGAACCTTCGGGGGGCCAGACTTTTGATTTAGGAGGATGCCTGTGAAACATGAGGGCTGTAAGTGAGTCCTGCTGCTGAAACGTGAAGAGCAGCTCATCACTGCTCAGTGAAGCATGGCTCAGTTTGGCGAATACATTTAAGAAACAGATTATAATTTGACTCCGTCGCAGTCTGAAGCCCGAGCGCTGAGCGTTTAGCTTTGGACACGTTTATCGTGGACATCTGAGACTCGCTCCTCGTGTTTTCCTCCCTTTAAGCTTGTTAGACTAAACTGCAACAAGGCCAAGGCCGGCGCGGGCCTCGCCTCGGAAAAACAAATTAAAGTGAGAACAGAAACAAAAGACAGTCTGACAGCGAGACGCTCCGCTCTGCACGAAGGTCACAGCGAGCCGTCGCTGCAGATGTTTAACGGTGACTCGGACTTTTGGGTTTTCATCGAGCTCCTGTGATCTGCAGAGAGCAGTCGGGGCTCCGACCTGTGGCATTTTGTTTTTCCCCCATCAGGAGTCCACAGGTGGAGGCTTTCATTTTTGAGCATCCTCCTTTTACCTGTTCCTGTTCTGTAAGAAAACCAATTAAAATCAATAAATTATATATTTTTTTACATTTCACTCATGTGACCTTTGACCTGCTGACAGTGCTTTGATAAAGAAAAACGAGGAAGCAAAAACAGAAAAACAGACGTGAGCGGCGGTCGCCCTCTGGTGGTCAGAGTGAGGAACTGCAGCTGGCTCAACCCGACCCCTCTGCTGGAAGCTTTGAGCTCACAGGAACGTCTCATCAGTGTTTACTCTATTTTACTTTTTCCCTGTTTCTATTATTAGTGTTTTTATTGTGTGTCTAAGTTGGAGAAAAGCAGAGAAGGCTGATTTGAAAAGACAATAAATTAAACCACCTACATAAACTAATAATAACAATAATGATAATACTCATATATTTAATGATACAACAGTCTTTTCTTTGTCTGCTGTCAGATCGTTTCCACTCGTTTACAATCGGCTCCACTCTCTCTCCCACTCTTCCTGCTTCTCTTTCTGAATCTTCAAACTGTGAACGCTCGCGCAGAGCCTCGAGATCTCTGACATCACATCAGCAGCATCACACGATAAATCGATAAATGAGAAGATTTCTTCATCACTGCTCAGATTTATTTTAAAAAACAAAGCTTTACTTCACGTCTTGAACAGTAAATTCAGCGACGTTCCTGGAGGCTGCATTATTGGGGGCGTGGCTGTAAAAACATGGCTGCCTCAGACCGTCCAATGACTCTGTGCTACAGACTTGAGCTGTGTCCGAAAACGTCGGCTGCATCCTTCGGATGCCCGGCCTCCGCGGTCTACGTGGGCCGGGTCCTTCGAAGACCGAGAAGGCCGTAAGTGCGAGGCTGTGAAATGGGACATTCTAGCCTTTAGATTTGCGTCACCGCTGTGTCGGTGAAGTTTAATAAACACGGCCGTCTGCTCCTTGCTATCTAAAATATAACAGGACACTGGCGTAAATTCTCAACCGTCTCACACTTCTGTTTAATCAGTTTTCTGTTTGACGTTTATTCAGCTGTGTGAAAACCAAGGAGGAACCCTCCCGACGGATTAATAAAGTTTTATTTAATCTAATAATCTAATAACTTTGATCTCAGCCAAACCGATTTACTCTGGAACAAATAAAACACCGAAAAAAGCCAAACAATTACATTCTTAAGTCGGCTGCATTTGAAGGAGTCAACGAATTGGGACAGCCTTCGTCGCCTGGCTGTGACGTAATCGGCCTTGAAATGTGGCCTCCGAAGGATGCAGCCGACGTTTTGGGACACAGCTATAGTGAGTTCAAATTTGTTATTCAGCACCTATTAGCAGGTATCTGTGATACAACCATGCAGTCAGTCATACAGCATGCTAACAAAGCTAGCTAGCATTAGCTGATAGCTTAGCACTTCACCCTCTCATCTGAATCTGGCAACTTCTGCCTTCAGGAAAAAAACCCTCCCGAAAAAAACAACAACAACAAACGACAAACCACCTCCATGGGGGTTACATCCATCTTTTATATACAGTCTGTGCTTGATTTTTATCATTCAGATTTTTGTGTTTCAGAGGAAGAAAAACAAACAGCAACAACGATGACGTACCTGAGTCTCTGCTCTCCGTCTGATCCAGAGCCAGCAGCAGGTTTCCCCTCTGCAAGATCAGAAAAACAACAACTTTTAAACATCTTTAAGTTTCTTTACTTAACTTTTACTTTTTTAACACCAACGATCTGCACTTTGAATGAAACTCTTCAGCTTTCCATGCAGCTTCTCTTCTTCTCCTACTTTATCTGATGTTGTTACGTCACCTGAGCTACGACGTCCCTGTCTGTTGTCTCCTGCTCCGTCTGCTCTGCTTTTAACCAACAAACAATAAAAACTAAGTTTAGGAACAAAAAAACAAAAGCCTGCTGTAATTTAGGATCAACAGGTGTCTGATTTCAAAATAAAAGCTTGCTGCTGTTACACATTTTCCTTGACGTTTCTCCTGGAGAAATGTCACATCCTGCTTCCTGTCAGACCGTCACCTGTGGATCTACACCACCAAAACCATCTGGCAAAGGAGTGTGTCAAACATAAGGCCCAGGGTCTAGAGCGGGGCCGCCAGAGGGTCCAATTGGTCCTGTATTTTCATGTTTTTCAGCTTTTACTACTGATAAAGACCTACCTGCTCACCAGTCACACTACAACAAAGTAGTATGTTTGGTTTTCCACGACTACTATAGAAATAAAAACAAAACAAAACAAAAAAACCCAAAACAAAACCAAGAAAACAAGTTTCACTGACAAGAGCGGCTCAAATGTCCCTGCTCTCTTTCTTTGTAAACAGATTTGAGTGGAGGAGTTTACACAGTGAAAAAAAGGCTCATCACAGTTTGTTGGAGACTAAACTGGAAGACTGTCTAAGCTAAAAGCAGACAGGTGTGTGCTTTCAGAGCGTCGCTGGCTTACAGCTGCAGTCTTGGATCCGTGGCGCTGGATGCAGAGCTCGGTGTGTCGGCTGTACTCCTTCAGAGGCACGGCTCTCTGACAGATGTAGCACTTCTCCTGGTTCCTGTTGGATTAATTTAGAAGAAAGCAGCGAGTCAGAAAACACCGAGCTCTCGCAGCTAACGGAGACACCACAGACACACCTACCTGCCAACGTCAGCGCCGTCGTTTGTGTCTTCGTTGCTCACTCTGCATGCTCTCTTCCTCCGCGGCGTCACTAAAGAGGAGAAAGAAACTCAAAAATGCCACATCTGACTCTCACTGGTGTCTCATGTTGTAATACCCAGTTTGGCCTGAGGGTGGCAGCGTTGTGTCACTGTTATGTTTAAAATTGAAAAAAGCGTCCGACTAGCTTCAAAGTGCAGGTTTGGAATAAAAAAATCTTGAGAAAACTGATTTTCTACCTTTGAATCACTCCGCCCACGCTCGCCACGCCCGAGTTTGACAGAACCTGAATTAAGATTTCATTCAAAACCTGAAGCACTGTATTCTTTATATTTGGCTGACGCAGCACCGATGAAGCATCATTTAAAACCATCACACAGGACAAGGTGAAGGATTGAGAAGCCGACAGTGGACGCTTGTGTTTGATGGATTTTGCTCTCAGTGCGCCCTGATAACAATAAAAATCCTTACAAACAGGACTTTGTAAACCTGCCTGTGTCTCTGTCCTCTCGTCTACACTCGGAGGTTTTCCAGCTTGTGAAACCAGAAGATTTCACAATGCCGCCCAGCTGAGGGCACTCGCTGAGGCTCGGCTTCCAGCAGAGCCGCGATCGGCTCGGATATACGAGACGCAGCACAGAGGAAAGTTTTTGCTTCTGAATACGTCTGAAAGATTTCCACGATGACGACAAACCAAAACAAACGTCCCGATAATGGAAGCTCGGGTTTATGATGGCAGTTTGTTGAACAGCAGTAGAACTTTACTTCACTCCAATTTAAATACATTATTATATAAAAGCTTCTTTATTTTAAATATCTGGTTATTCTGTGCTTTATTTGTTTGTATTCACTGAGGAGCTCCTTTATTCCTCTGCTGAGTTCTTTTTCTTTTTTCCTATTATAGAATTTTACTGAGTTACTCTGCGGCTGCTGTATACGAAATAAATCATCCTCTGTACATCTACAGTGTATGTGTGTGGCAGTTAAAGCATCTTTCCGATCTATGAACCTTCAGCAGTGTTTTATCATTTTGTTCTTTGATGTCTTTGTTGTTTTTCTCTCTTCTTCTGTGTTTTCTTTCATCTCAGATCTCTCTGAGCTGTTCTTGTTTCTCCTTTTTCGAGCCGCTCGCTGTGTTTGAATGATTAAAGTTCCTGATGAACACTCTGCGGCTTTTTTAAAAATAAAGTTTCACCTTGTATGCAGTCGACCGCGGGCCTCCTCTCCTCCACGACCGCCACCTCGCCATCGCAGTACGCGGCGTGCATCTCGATCCTGCTTGCAGGGAAGGATGCCTGGCAGAGTGGGCAGTCGACGGCGGTCTCGGGGCTGCGGGGGACGACGGCCGGCTCCGGCCCGGGCGACGCCGCTTGGTCCTTTATCTCCTCCACATCTGGATCCCCTCCGTCCTCCTGCACCTCCTCCCTGCTCGCAGGCTGACTGGCGCCGCTCTTGCTGCCGCCGACGGGGACATCCGCCTCCATCTTTTCACCTGTTGGAGCTGAGGATAAATGACAGCTTCAGCTTCTTAAACACGCAGCATGGAGGGTGAAAATGAAGCTTTTCTGTCTGATTACCGTCGGCCTCCACCTCCGACTCGCTCCTGGCCGCAGGATCAGCGTGAAGGATCATCTGTATCTCCGGACTTTTAGCTGCAGGCTGCGGACAAACCGTGTTTTTGTTTAATTTCAGCACTTTAACACATTATTTACTGACTGCTGCCAGTTTTAAAAAACACAAGCCCTCCCAGCACCGCCACCTGCTGCTTGTACAGTTCAGAGTCTCGTGCCTCTGAGGAAGAGAACATGCAAACTCACAGAGGTGGTGCTGACCCGTGGACTTCAACCCAGAACCTCCACAATGTGAGGCATCAGTGCTAACCACTGCAGCACCGTGCTGCCCTGAAAGCTCTGCCCTAAGGCATCAGGACCAGTTCCTGTCAGAGTCGGCCAATCAGCTTTAACGCAGTTAAATCAGAAAACATGAGTTCAGATATAAAGGACGAACACACACACGGTGACGTTCATGAATGAAATCGTCACTGTGACGGTGCTGCAGGTATCGTCTCTAACACCATCCATTTACTAGCAGACAACCTCCACACTCTTATTTTGAAAGTCTAGTTGCTGGTGGGACCTACTGTTAACCTCCTGACTTCCTGTCTGGGAGTTTCTCCCGCACACCTGAGCAGACTCACCTGAGCTTCTGCATCACACACCAGGGTCAGGTCCTGACTGCTGTCGCCGCTCAGCTGCGTCTCTGAGGTCACATGAAGAATAACTTTATTGGAAAACAGTGATAATGACAGCTTCAATAACAGCACACAAACACATCACAGCATCAGTGTTCACTCCTCACTGCATTCAGAGCTTTCTTCTATTTAAATAAACTCATAAAATTCAGAAAGTCTGAAGAAAACGTTAAACTCAGGCTCAGGCGTGAGGACAGGTGAGACAAAATCCTTACCTGGACAAACCTCACAGTCCTCAGCGTCCATCGCTTCTTTGTCTCCCTCCTCCTTCTCTTCCTCCTCTTTGTTTTCAGTCTTCGTTTGCTCCTCTTCATCCTCCCCCTCCTCCGCTGTCGGAGTATCAGCAGCTTCATCCTGAGTTTTGCTCCTCAGCCTGAGACCTCGTCTGAAAGCCAGTTTGAACAAATCGAACGTTCCTCGTCAGATCAGACGGAAATCTCCTTTAACCTCCAAACACAAAGCAGACGGCGCTTCACGGGCGAGAGCAGAGTTTTACCTGCGAGCAGCGTGACGCTGAGGCGATCCAGTGGGCGACTCGTGCGATGGCGATTTCTAAAAACATCACACGTGTTCAAATATCCGGAACAGAAGCAAACAAACGTAATCTTCAGAGACATTTTCGTACCTCCGTTTGCGGCAGGACGGCCTCGCCCCACTCCGCCTTCCTCAGCAGACGCCGCTGAGCCCGTTTCAGAGTCTTCTCATAAACCTCCATCTGAGCCACGATCACCTGAGCGGCGACAGGAAGCACGAGTGACAACACGCTTATGATACTCGGGTCAACATTTAACTCTCCGTCACACACGCATCACGTTACTGATTTCACAGTGACTCAGATTTGAATTTATTTTGAGGTTTTTAAGAGTTTAAAAACAAAGAAATTTATTTGACACAATAAAATAAATTTAACACTTCATTAACTTAAAAAAAAATTTAAAATCCTTCTTCATCTTAAACCGGGGCTTCTGCAGCCCCTCGGTTCACCCTCTGTCTCTGCCTTTTATGACTTTGTTCTGATTGGCTGTCCCTTGTAAACAGCACATGACTGACAACAGGCACCCCCCCCACCCCCACCCCCGCGCTAACCTAAAGTCTTGATTTCTGTCACATCTAACACCAAAACTACATTTAATTACTGAAAGAGTCACTAATTATTTTTGCAGAATTTCATGCATGAAGTAAAACAAAGCAGCAAAGCCTCGTCCTGATGTCAGTTATAACAGTTTAGGGGTTTGTGCTGTAAACGAGTTCGTTATAAATGATCGTAATCTGTAACGTGACCACCTGCGTGTACGTGTCCGGGTCGAGGCCTCGCGGGCAGAAGGGAACGCCCCAGTAGTAGTGAACCGTGGTGGAGTCCGCGGACTCTCCAGAGCCGACAGAGGAGAGCATCCTGCTGCGATCAGGCTGCGGCTCCTCTGTGCCGGACTTGGAAGAAGTTTCAGGTAAAGTTTGTTTGCTGGAGCTGCTCTGAGGATGCAGGCTGGAAACAGACAGAGAGAGAAGATGGAAACTGGTTCGCATGATTCATTCTGCAGCAGGACTTCATTGTCTTGTCTGTGTGTGCACAAATGTTACAGGATACAGTCAGATTCAAGTAAACCCACAGGCCCGTGTTTACTGCCTGTATTCAGACTACGCCTCCTTTGTTTCTAAGGAAACACTTCCATACGTCCGTCTGTTCAAGCTTCCTAGCAAAGCTTCCCAGTCCCTCCGGGGGGGATCTCAGAGTATTTCCTGGCCATGAAAGATTTATAATATCGCCCAGCTGGGTCTGCCTGGATAACCTCCACAGGGAGGAGACGCTAGGACCAGCATGAACCACCTCAGCTGACTGAGCTTGAAGAAAAGGAGGCGCTCTCAAAGAGGAGAGTGGATGCAATGTGGGCTGTGAGACAGGTGAATGTTATTTCAGGGCTGAAAAAAAGAAACAGGTGAACCTCCAGCTCCCCTCATCTTTTACTCACCAGAGTCTCGTGAGCCTGACAGCTGACACGTGAGGTTTCGTACCTGCAGTTTGATCCGGTCGCCCCTGAAGAAGCAGCCATGTGGCTCAGGGAGGCCGCTGGGCTCTCTGCCTGATGAACTGACGTCTCCTCTGGGAAGACGGGGCTGGGAGAGCCGGTCGGCTGCAGGAAAAACAAAAAAGCAAAAAAAGACATTTTTAAGATGACAGAGATGAAGACCTCGCCCGTCTTCATCTGCAGTCTGTGTGGACGAGCTGAGCTGTGTTCTTGTAGTAAAATGATTAACTTTATACCGTGACGTCCTCGTCCCCGTCAGACCAGACTAGCGTCATATTGCTGGTCAGCTGACTCTCGGCCGGGTTCGGGGCTTTGGCCCGTCCGCTCAGCTCGTCTGTAAATCCAGAATAAAAACACCGTCAATAAAAACAGACACAGTCCACAGAAAGCAGAGCGAGTGACCTTCGTACCTGACTCGGACGCTTTAAGCCTGTCCGCTCGACTCTGACCGTCCTGCAATGAAAAGCAGCGAAAATAGAGAAACAACTCTGAAAAGTCACCTAAACATCAAAAAACTGAGTGCCCAGCGCAGATCGGTGAGCCACACGATCGAGCGTCTCATCGTGACGCTTTCAGAGAATCCACGTAAATATATCGAGCGTTCGGCTTTCTGAGGGAAAGCGTGGTCTGATCCTGCACGCAGCACTGCGACCTCTGAGCTCACCTTCCTGTTGGCTGGAGGACTCTCGCACCTCTGCTGCTGCAGTTCGAACACGGGGCTCTCGGAGTGGGCGTGGCTCGGCTCGGTCTGTCCTCTGTAGGGACTTTGTGGGAATGCTAACCGTTCTGAGGGAGGAATGCCGGGGCTTTGTGGGAACACGGGGGACGCGGGCCTCACGGAGGGGGTTAAACTGTCCTGAGAAGAAAACGAGAATCCTGAGTTTTCCCCGTCTTGGCCGTGCACGGCATCTCGGGGTCTGCGGGCGCTCGGCGACCTCTCGTGCTGAGCGTTCCTGCCAAACACGGGGCTTTTAACGCACTCGGGGCTCGGCTCAATCTCGTCGCTGTCGTCGGGATCGGCGCTGGACAGGGCGGGGCTTTTGGGACGTGAGGCGAGGTCACTTTCAGGGAACGTCGGGCTCTTGGGACGAGGGGACTTTTGGGTGGCGTTCGAACCATTCTGAGAGCACAACACGAACCCGGAGCTCCTGCAGGTGTCGAGCAGGTCCTGGCTCAGCCGGCCGATGCGGACCTCCGCCCGGCAGCCCGTCAGTGGGAAGACGGGAGACCGACGCAGCTGAGAGTCCTCAATCTGCGTGGAGTCGGAGCTCTGGGAGGAAACAAAGAGACGAACCTTTAAATCACTTTTCTGATGCACGTTTTCCAGACGGATTGCAAACGACGACAACGAACCTGCGGAGAGTCGGGGAGAGCCGGCAGAGACTCGGAGCTGCAGGGAGACGCCTGAGAGTAGACCTTCTGAGTCTGCGACAAGTTTGGCATCTCCGGCAGAGGACTCCCCGCTTTCCTTTTCCTCTTTAAATTCCTGTTATCACCGTCTCCAGATCCTGCTGGAACACAGAACCAGTGCCTTTCATTTTTATTTCCTGGTGTGAAGTCTGACATCAGAGGGACGCTGGTGTTACCTTGCAGGCAGTCGTCCTCTGAGGCTCCCCGATCGACGGCGAGCGTTGTCTTCCCATTCGAGTATGCAAGTTTGCGGCGGGAGCAGAGCCTGAGGGAAACGTCGGCGGGCTGAGATGGACTCTTGGGGGTCCGACACGCCTGCGTCTGGCCGACCATCTGTGACAGGAAAAGCAGGAACGTCTTTCTCTGCATTCATTTGTCCGCTTGCTCTCATTTGTTTATTTGCTAAGATTAGCACTGTAATCTGTGCTGTTCTGGAGCTTTTAGCTTAGTTTAAAACACATGAATGAAACTCTCAGAAGCGCATAACAGGTTTAGAGGACGACTCTCATCCTGGCGGTAAAAGTAAACCATGCTAATGTCAGGATTCACGCAGATCTGTAACATCAGAGCCGGCGCTCTGCAGAGAGGCCCTGATTGGTGCAAATCGTCATCAGGTAAACAGGACAGAAATCAAAACCAGACGCATGCATGCCTGCTCCAGCTCCGTACTCACACTCTCCTTGATGGCCTTCATCATGGCCTCCTCCTCCTCCTGCTGCCGTCTGAGTGCTGTGGCGCTGGCTTCCTGTTCGCTCAGGCGCAGAGCCAAGTCCATCATCTCCTCCTCAGACATCTCTGCAAACACACACACAGAGCTTCATCACCAAAGTCCTGCTTACACCCTCAAAACATTCAGCAGTTCCTGATCCTCCCAGATCGCCCTGATTCCACCTCCATGCTTCTGCACCTTTAGGTTTGGATTTGCTCTCCCTCTCCCTCTGACGTTTCTCCCTCGCAGTTGACGTGGCGAGAAGTGACGTCGAGAGCTCGTCCTGCAGAGACAAAGAACAACAAACAGAAGTTCTGCTGCTGTTTTTCACGCAGCTGCCAGATTATCAGTCAGATTTTACTGATCCTGGTTCCACGAGAGCGACGCCACGTGATTACGCCGCCACGTTCATTCAGGACACTCGCGTTTCTTCACCTGCTCGTCTGCAGCTTCATCCTCCTGTGAGTCCTCCTCCTGCTGGCTCTCAGAGGCCACGTCGATGAGTTTTTGCTTCCTCAGCGCCATCTTGCTCTGTTCCTGAGTAACTGCAGCCAGCAGACACACACAAAACTCTAAATAATAAACCAACCAGCCGTAAAATCATTGAGTTAAAGTTATTAGTAATCATCTTTAGATCCACTGCTTCCATAAACACGTAATAAAACATGTAGCTGCCCTGTAGCCTCAGACGTCCACACGTGTGACTGCCAAGCTCCAAACAGGGTTTTATTAACACGTCGTTTCTGATCTCAAATATCACCACAGTCCGTAACATTAGGATCCACCCAACCATTGTCTTCTGCTCCAATCAGGATTGGATTGTTAAAGTTGATAATTGGTCGGATCACTTTATCCTCCAGTACAGTCCGAACTGTCTGAGGAATCTTCAGGAATCCTTCTCCAGGCGTCCTGAGGGACATTCAAAGCTCTTCTTTGGATGTTTCTGTTTTTTGTCTTGTTCTCCATCAGAATGATCTCACTCTGCTTCAGGGATGTTGAGGTCCGGGCTCTGTAGAGGCCAATCTGTGACTGATGGTGTTCCTCAGGCTTCTCCTGCACTGGCAGTGTGTTTGGCATCAGCCTCATGCTGAAAAACGAAGCTGCTGCCAGTCAGATGTTTCCAGACGGTACTGATGGCGTGTGGAAATCTGACCGCACTTTCATAGAGTTGATAATTCAGTTTTGATGAGATCAACACACTGATTGAAGGACAGCAGAGACCACGACACAGCCTCCACCATGTTTTACAGACGGCTGCAGACTCTCGCTGTTGTAGCTCCCTCCTGACCTCCTCCACACATTCGGACCATGATTTTGATTGGTCGCTCTACCAGACCTGTGTCCATTGATTTTAAATCCAGTTCAGGTGTAATGAGGCATACCTGTTTCCCTTCTTTAAGAATGGCTTCCTGAGAGCCATCATTCCCCTGAGACCACTCCTGATGAGGCTTCAGTGAACAGCAGATGGATCTCTCAGGTCTTCTCTCTGAAGGACATGACTGTCACCTGCTGTTTTTACACCTCTCACTTCTTCTGTCCTCCACTCGTCTAGCTTCCTCCTCTTCCTCCTATCTCAGCACACCATGCTGAGATATACCTAGTTTTCAGCTAATAGATCTTTGGGAATCACCTTCCTGGTTCAAACATACTTTCCATACCTGAAACTTTGTTTTTTTTTCACATTTTTTGATTTTAAATGTAAAGAAAAGTCCCCAACGGAGTAAAATCCCAAATAATTATGAGTGGTGGCTCAAGACTTTTGCACAGCAGCTGAGAAAACAAACATGAATGTGTGATTAGAGACTGAATTTTGCTTTGATGGTCACGATTAAATTTAACATTGTGATTGTTCAGCGGGATTATTTAAAGGGTCAGTTCATCCCCAAAACACGAAGCTTTAATCCTTCGAACTTATTGTTTCCGTCTTTAATAACGAACAACAGAATGATGACAGCCCTCAGGCCACGCCTACTACCTGCTTCACCTGATGATGGTGGGTCTCCTCCTCCTCTTCTCCTCCCTCCTCTCATCTGTCCTGCGGTGGGGCCTGAACAAACTGCCCTCTGCGTTAACACAAAAACAAACAGAGGCGCGTGAGCGGCCTGAAACATCGCACACTGGACGTAACGTTCGCTCACACGGCGCGAGGGCAGCGGTTGATATGGAAACAAGCTGACCACACGAGTCAGCGAAAAGAGGCCGTTAAAAGTTGGCGCTTTTCAGTTTTCCCGCAACTAAAGCGTGACGCTAGAGAGCGGGTCGGTCTGCCGCCCCTGCCCGGCACTCCGAGCGGCTGAGGCGGCGGTTGAAGGCCAGAGCTCCGCTCACAAACACTCACCCAGCACTTTTCCTCACTTTCGCGGCGCCATGTTTGTTTCTGTCCACCTCGTCACGTGACTGCGACGTCGGCGGGGCCGCCGCTGTCCACGATGCCTTCACGGACTGTCGGTGAACACAGGTTCCTCACCTCATGTTCCTCGAATACAGAATTCTTGTTCAAGTTGATTTTTGACGATAAATTAATTAAAAATAAAAGATAAATGGTATATTAAAACGAGTGTCTGTTTGTCTGTTTGCAAGGTAGAATACTCGATAAACTCTTAAACTTCCCTTTAAAGCTGTAAAAGTAAACTTTCATTTCTTGGTACCAGCTTCAGTTACTGGGCGTGGTCTTTACAGTTTTTATGTTCGCCACCATCCTTCATCTCATCATGGATACGCGAAAAAACAGCAGAGACTACAGAGAATATTTTGTAAGGAGTGAACACTTAAAGCTGAGGAAGCTGGAATGGGCAGCTTACCATTCCTACCTGGAAACGAAAAGGACCGTGTACCTGTTCAAAAATAAAGAATGCATCCCTCCGTACCCTCGGCCGGAGTTTCACGTTTCTCATGTGAAACACGACACAGAGAGAGGGTCACTGTGCTGGATCTGGAAGGATGGAGGCTTCAAGGATCCACACGGAGGCTTCAAGGACCCTGAAGAGCCGTCCCTGGTGTGGTGGAGTCTGGCTGTTGGACCAGAGGAGATCCAATCAGCTGAGAGGAGACTCCTGAAGAAGACCTTCCCAAACCGGACCAAGCAGCAGGCCCGGAGGCAGCAGAGCTTCCTGTGGAAGTTCGCCACCTCTCCAGCCTTCAGTGAGAAGTCCAGGTATGGATCGTACCGCTTCACCTTCAGGGTGGAGGAGGTGCTGGAGGCCTACAGCGAGCAGGTACGGACTCCTTCAGTTTAAATTTAAAACACTTACTAACATTTGATAATGCTGTTTTATTACAGCAGACACGATGAGAGGCCCGCTGACTCATTACGAACTGAATTTTATTTATTCATAAGTGTTCAGTTCATCCAGCACCTACAGCCCGTCAAAACTCTGCTGACCACTCGCTTACTGTCACAGTGTAGATCATTATTATTTCAGTTATTACAGTTTTTTAAATTTGATTTCGTTTTGACTTTTTTGTTTTTAAATCATTTCAGTTCCAGGAAGTCTCCAGTTCAGTTTGTTGGTCTCAGTTTCGTTTTCATTTAGTTTTATTCATTTCGAGCTCAGTTTTAGTCTTTATGACTCATTATTGTATTTATTGAAAAGACCAGAGAAGATGTAATTTATCTGCATACATGTTCAAGTATAACCAGAAGGCTCAATCAAAAACTTCCATCTGACCTGATCAGGCAGTTTGTGATTTTACCAGATTATTAAATCACAAAACAAAAACATTTCCTTTGTAAATTTATTTTACTTTAGTTTTTCATGTTCATTAAATTTCATTTCGTTAAGTTTCAGTTTGTTGTATATAAGGTCTAATTTTTGGTGTAGTTTTATTACCGTGTAATAACCTCGGTGTAGAGGTGAGTAAACGTCTTCCTTACATTTTGCTTCCAACAGCCAGACTTGATTGTGATATTTAAAGAGTTCTACAGATTTCCTGAAGCTTTTTCAGAGCTTTTATTTGGACGTTGGCTGCTTTTTCACTCATTCTCAGTCTGGTCTTTGTACCTGACCCCAAAGCACCAAACACATGGGAGGAACCAGTGCTGCAGGGATTATAAATCTGTGACCAGCCTTTCACGAAACAGTCTGACACCAACAAAGAGCTCTAAGTTGAGCACTTGTCACATCTCTGCGTGGTGTGAAACCTCTTTAAACCTCTTTATTTGTCTCCAGTTTTGCTTTGGTGCTCCGCCCGTCTTGCGAGTGTTCAAGACCTCCCTGTACAAACAGGAAGTGGTGTATACCGTGCTGGTCCACAGCCCACACGATGACAGGCGCTTCTCCGAGTACCCCGAGCTGCCCGATGATGACCCGAACGCCGTCTGTGCTTACAGACGAGAAGAAAACATCTTCATCTGGAGGCCAGAGGCCATGTGTGGGACACACTGGTAAGAAACACGTAAAAATGTTCATGGAGTCCACCGAACCACACACTCACTGTCAGTTTATTAGATACACCTACTAAAACATCTAATCATGTGGCAGCAGCTCAGTGCATCTAGACATGTAGACATGATCAAAACGACTGAAGCTAAGCATCAGGATGGGAGGGGGAAGGTCTGACCCAGAGTGTGGCATGGCGGTTGGTGTTTCCCAGACAACCGTCCTCACACGACCACACTGTGCCATCTTCTGATTGGCTGCTTCCAGCAGAGTAACACACCATGTCACACAGCCCAGATCATCTCAAACTGGTTTACTGAACACAAGTGTTTGTATATGATGTCATGCCACTCCAAGTTTAAACACATTTAAAAAATAGCTGCTATCTGACTCAGAATCAGCTGATTTGTCTGTAATTTGTAAAATAACTTTATTATCGTTAATGAAACTTACTAACACATGTGGACTCACAGAGAGAAGATGATGGTGAAAGGAGGACCTAGTTCCTGTGCCACAGACAGTACACGGGTCCAGTTTTACTGAAAGTGTGATGTAATTAAGAGTTAGTGAGAGACAAACACTGATGCTGAACAAAAACCAGGCCGTGACTTCAGGACACTCGGAGTGTCTTTACACACAGCCGCACAAGCATCAGGTTCACCTTCAGCGCTGACCTGAGCAGCGTCAGTGAGGTGCAGCGATGGAGTTTAACCTCTGTGGGCTGATTCAGATGCTGCTTCCTCTCAGGTATGAGCTGAACTACAGACCTGAGGACAACCTGATGGAAGCCTGGGGGCCGATTAAGTACCCACAGTATTATGTTTGGGATCACGTCGCCCTCGCACTGCATGTGGAGAGCGGACAGGTACGTTCGCTCAGATCTTCACGTCGAGAATTGCTACAAATCCAGCTGCACAGACGTGTTAATTTATCCTCTGTTTCTTTTTCAGGTGCTGAAGTTCGACTCCGATCGACTGAGACAGAACCTCAAGTTCTGTGAGCGAGACGACGTGACCATCGCACCGAAATTCTACTTTGATGATTCTGAGGAAGCTCAGAGTGTGATCGAAAGTCTGTGGCCCGAGTCGTCACTGGAGAAGAATTTTGCAGGTAATAAATCAATAAAACTCTCAGTTACAAACCTTAAAGTTATATGACAGAAACTCAACTCCACATAGTTTTTATTACATCAGGCAGCCTGTTTATTTCTGCTGGAACATTTTACCATTGGAGTCTATGGGGACTGAACCAGCCTCTAGTGGTCGCTAGAGGAACTGCAGTTTTCCCACCTCGAACGTTGGCTTCCTCTTTCCTCCATCTCAGTTCCTCCTCTGCCTCTCTCCTTCTCACAGGTCTCTCTCTTTAGGCGAAGAAAACCCCACAGCAGTGTTAAAGAAGCCTGAAGACTCGGTGCTGTGAGGCAACGATCGGGGTTGAACTTCTGCAAACTTTTCCTTTTTTAAAGAAACCAAACGTACACACTGCTGTGCAAAAAGCTTGAGGCACCTCGATAAGAAGCAAACTAGTGAGAGAGCTGCTTAAAGTGTTATTGATGCTGTCAATGATAAGCCGCGCGGCTGAAGCATCAGCGCCTCTGTGTGAGCGCACTGTCACGCTAAAACATCAGCAACACTGGACCGTTGTCACTCTGTCCTGTCTGCAGGAGACCAGTCTGCAAATTTAAGATTAGAAGACGATTTCAGAAAGTAAAACTATATACAGTATTATTATTATTACGACTGTTACTGTAGTTATTTTTATGGGTCCTGTGTGAAAGTTAGGGGTGCTTTAGGACCCCCATAAAGGGTCTAAACTCACCTGTGAGTGTGACCACCTTTATTCTCAGGAATCCTGAATTCATTCAGAGCTCTTCCTTGGATGTTTCTGTCTTTTGTCATGTGATATGTGATTGTTGGGTTTTCTCAGTATCACTGTGGGGTCTTTACCTTGCAGTGTGAAACACCTGGAGGTTACTGTTGTTGTGATTTGGTGCTAAAGAAATACAACGATGATCTCACACTGCTTTGAAAATGCTGATGTTTCCTCTGAGGAGGCCGATCCATGACTGACGGTGTGTTTGGGATCATTGTCGTGCTGAAAACTGAAACTCTGGCCAATCAGATGCTTTCCAGACTGCTGGTAACAAAGTGTCTGAAGATACAATTTAAAACTGCTTCTTTGATTGGTCGTCTGTTACGTGTAAACACGACACTGGTTCAAGTGGGTGGGGTTTCTCCACTTCTATGCTTCATCATGGTGGAAGTTATACACGTAACAGTGGAGGGGCGGGGACAGAAAAACTGCTTCACATGCTTCGCTTTTGCATTTTCTTAGTTGATTTCAGATATACGATTTCCTGTAATACTGCAGATACATAATTTAGTCCCTGTGGGTATGAACACGTATGATTATGTGTTTTTATGCAGCTTCTCATGTTCATGTGCTTGAATTTCACACAGATTTCTACCTTTTTTATACAATAAGACAATAAAGTTCTTTTGAATCTGAATCTGTGTATTTATTAAGAGAACAATTGTACAATTAATTATAAACACAAAGGTTAGTTTATTTATATTCCTAGAATAATATTGAAAAGCTCTGAGACATATTAATCTATTTTGATTGACCCCACCTTGAGGTTGGACCTGTGGGCGGGGCTTATCAGAGGCTCTTGTGGGTTTACTACACATAGCTAAGAGCACCCAGCCTTCCCTGGCTCCTGGAAGGTGCTCCATCTGGGGACTGGGCTATGACTGGGAGGAATGACCTACCTGATCTCTGAGCGCTGGAGGTCGACAGTACCGGCAGGAGAAGCAGAGTGCAGCTCGAGCAGTAGCTGAAGCAAACATCTGGGTGTGGGAGGAATTTCTGAGAAACTGTCAGAAATGTTTTGGGGTTAACTGCTCTTAATTTTCACTGATTACCATCAGTCATTAGGTTGGTTTAAAGAGAATCATGGATGCCAGGCAGCAGGTGGGGCTCCATTAGTGAGGTCAGGTCTCTCCTACAGTCACATTGTCATTGTTGTAGTTTGAAGTTTGTCAGCCCTCAGAGACCCCCTGCTGGACAAGGAGAGCTTCAGATCAGAGAGAAGATCACAGACACACATACTGTGTGTTTATTGCTGATTTGAGTCAGAACTGCAGTTTAAACCTGGTGAGAAGAACAAAGAAAAGTAGAAATGAGCCTGAAAAACTCTTATCAGGGGAGCTGCAGCTGCAGGTGAGGTGAGCTTGAGAAACTGTCAAGAAATGCAGCTGGTGGGAGAGGCAGTGTTTAACAAATAGCAACCTTGAGACGGTGACAGGAAAGGCGGGTGGTCGAATGATGCTCCACCCAAGAGATCAATGCAAACATCTACCAGCCTCCAAAGCAACACGATGAGAGATAAACGAACTCCATGAGACTCTGGACCTGTTTGGTTATTATTATCACTGCCTCGTTAACACGAGAGAAGAAGAATGAAATGAGGATGTCTTCTGTGCTCAGAGGGATTTTTTAAAGGTGCCAACACAATAACTGATGTTATGTTGTGTGTATCAAAGAGCCATGTAGGGGTCAGCAGAGGTGGGAAGTAATGAAGTACAAATACTTTGTTACTGTACTTAAGTAGAATTTTCAGGTATCTGTACTTAAGTATTTATTTTTTGGACTACTTTTTTACTTTCTACTCTTTACATTATCAAAACTCGTCTCTTTAGGCTCAGCAGTATCATTTATATCTTTTTTGTTAAAGTGGGGTTAGGCCAAAAAGTGATTTCTGTTATGTAAGCTGCTATAAGTAACTTGTTGGCCTATAATATGTGAACCATATCTCAGATGTATCCCTCAAGAATAATATAAAATCATCTTGAGACACAAACGACATTCACATCACAAGAAACTGGAATCAAACTGACTTTTATGTGTTCTTTATCTTTAGGTACAATGACGCAGTTTATTGGCACTGGGAGCAGTGCAGGTGTCTGTATGTGGTATCAGCTTCGAGCGGGGGCTGCAGAAGAAGCATGAAGGGAGAAACGTTCCTATCAGCTCAACAAACATCAGCAAACACACAAACTGTTTGTGTGCAGTTTGTCTCACAGCGTGTTGCAGCTAAAGGTCCAGCTGCTGTATTTCACAGAGAGAGAAAAGAAAGAGATAACTTCACTCAGAGATGGAGAAAGATAAGAAACACAACAGGTCTGCGCTCCACTGTTGAGAGTTGTGGACCCAAATGCAGACAAATCATGTGTGGAAACAGAACTGGATATTAACGAAAAGCGAGGCGTTTAGTAAGGCTGGTGAAACAATACAAAACTAATCAATCATCTAAACTGGGAAAGCTAACATAAACCAAACAACCATAAAAACCTGGACAGGAGGAACCAAAACCATGAAGAGACACGGGGAGGTTAACAGGCTAACCAAGGTGACGAGGGAAGGGAAACACAGCTGGGATGAATGAATATAGCGACAGGACCGGAGGAAGCAAAGTGAACACACAGAATATGGGACGCAAGATTTTCAAAAATAAAACAGGAAATACTGAGACGCAGACCTAAGACACACGGCTTGACATAACATCAGGGAACTAGAAACGGGAGATGGGGCACAGACATAACTAAGAAACAATACAGAGAACACAACGGCTGGACAGATAGACTGACACAAGGGGAAACTTAACCAAAAGGAGACGAGACAAAGAGGGAGACAGAGCGAGTGTGACAGGAGGGGAGACAAAGACATCACAACATGACACGGGGACTGGGAGGAAGGAACACTCAGGGAAACGAGCAGTGGTGGTTTTTGATATGGGTGACATGGGCGGTTGCTGCCCTGACATCATGCCCGGGTATTTTGGGGATTGCATAGGCACCGATCGGTTTCTATTGCCCATTTGCAAGGAGTAAGACAGCCCTTATTTTACAAGGTGCACCTAATGCTTGCTGCACAGGGAGGAGAGGGGCGGGGCAGCGGGGGATTCTCTGGTTGGCTGGAGCGGCATCTAATAACCAGCTTGCAAAATAAAAAAATAAAAAATGAAATGAAATGTCACTGTCAACGCCTGCTTGCTGCTGCTGCTCACACACAACCTGTCGAAAAGGGAGGGGGCGTGCTGCTTCCAAATAGTGCACATTTCATACATAATGTTGCATACAAGCCCGTTATGTATTAATTAGTTTTCCTGGGTTGTGTGAAATCACAGAAAAAAATTCCTATATAAACTGAATCTGTGCACTAAGGTTGTTGTGGGGTTGGGTGTTGCTGGAGTGCAAAATTACTGATAGAAGATGGACAAGAAAAGGTCACAGCCATCAGGTCTTCAGTTTAGAACAAAAGAGAAAAGAAGAGGAGAAACGAGCAAAAGATACAGGTAAGCAGATGTGTCATTGAATGGTGGCAGGTGCATCCTGAAACAAGATAACATTCATTAGTAGGGATTGGGAAAACTTCTGTTTAGCTTTGTTAGCCACTTATTGAATCTTGTGTTGTCCAGCATAATATTAATTACCCATTAATTGGACGAGCTGTATTGTTGATTTGTCTGCGATTCTCAATGTAGGAGGAATTATAATGACTGTTAGCCACTTGCATACTCTCTCTCTCTCTCTCTCTCTCTTTCACACACACACTTTCATAAATTCAGCATGGCTCAGTATGGTCTGTGTGTGAGTGTGGGGCGTGGGCGGGGGGGGGAGGGGCGGGGGGAGTGTTCGCCCAGGGCACCAAACAGGCCAGGACCGCCCCTGGGTAGAACCGTCCTTCAATGAGCAACTTTTTTACTTTCTTACTTACATTTCGGATCCTGTACTTTTTCACTTTTACTTGAGTAAAAAGGTTGCTTCACTACTTTAACTTTTATTGGAGTATTTTTTAACACAGGTATCTGTATGTCGTTAGAGAGTCTCGTTGGTTATGTGCAGGATAATCTGCGGACGGAAAGAAAACACACAGTCAGCTGATTTCCGTTTGGAGGAGGCGGAGGGAGTAAAAACGTGGAGCTGTTCGCAGATGTTGAGGAGAGGAGACGCGGACAGTACTTTTGGTTTTACTGCATGGAAGGAGCAGAGCGTAGGTAAGATAACAGTGATAATACTAAAGGAAAACTTTGTTTGTATCGTCGGGATGGGGATCGTGTTGGTGTGTAGCCTCGGGGTTACACTGTTAACTGGTAATAATGTAACAGCGCGTTTGTAACAATGACTTTCTGATGTGTAATTAAACAGCATTCATTACTTTGACGATGAGCTACGAGATCACATGTAATGAAAGGCCTGTTGGGATGAACTTGTAATAAAAATACATGTTTGGACTCAGTGAGCAGAGAGCTCCGAGTCTTCTCAGCAAAGCTTTATTATTTACTTTTCGCTACTTCCTCTTTCTGTGCGTACGGCTCAATCACGTATTCGGTACACTCAGTGACGTTCATCAGCCAGTTCGGACTTTACAGCAGTTTCGACATCGTGGTACTGAACTGTACTGCCTGGGCTCTTTTGTTTACGCCGAGGGAGACAAGACACCTCTGCCCAGCGTCCTGAGACAATCGGTCAGTCTCTGGACAACAAACTGGACGCCCAGCGTCCCCGACTGTACCGGGGAGACAGAACGAAGGACTCAGGCAAGAAAAGGGGAGGAGGTGTGTGCTTTATGGTTAAGTCTTTGTGGGCTATGGATGTGTGTATCTTAAAAACGCACTGCTCTCAGACACTCCAGCTGCTGACCTTCAGTTCAGTTCTCCTTCAGCTGTTTACATCCCCCCACGTGGTGATAAAGCTATGGCTATGGACGACCTGTATGACGTCATTAGAGGACTTGATTACAAAAATCCTGAAGCTGCCTTTATTGTGTTGGAAGACTTTAACAGAGCCACCATGAAGAAACTTCCCTACAGGAGGTGATCAAACACTGGATCACTCCATTCAAGGAATGCTACAAACCCCTCCCCCATCTAGCTTTTGGCAATGCAGAGCATTGTCCCACACTGCTGCTGCCTGCATACAGACAAAGGCTTAAACAGGACAAAACAGTTTCCAGGGTCATTTACAAATGGGACAGTGAGGCTGAGAGGGTCTTACAGGCCTGCTTTGAGACAACTGACTGGCAGATATTTGAGGATGCAGCTGATGGCAACATCAGTAAATTCACAGACTCTGTTATAGGCTATACTGGAAACAAGCATGCAGCGTTCAGTCCACCGTGTCTCTTGCAGATGAGCTCAACAACTTCTGCGCTCGTTTTGATGCAGAAAACATAAAGCAAGTCCTTTTTCCTCAGGCAGGCAGTGAGGCTGTAACCTTAATACTTGAAATAGAAGATGTGAGATGGTCTTTCAAAAAGGTCAACCCAAAACTTGCCTCGAAGCTCGTCGACCTTGGGCTGGGAACGTCTATCCGCAGATGGATTCTGAACTGTGGGTGGTGAGAGTTGGTAAGCACACCTCCTCAACACTTATTTTAAACACAGGGTCGTGTGCTTAGCCCCCTCCTGTGTTCCATGTTCACACACGACTGTGTTGCTAAACATAAGTGCAACACCATTATCAAGTTTGTGGATGACAAAACAATCATAGGCCTCATCACAGACAACGATGAGACGGCCTGTAGAGTGGAGGTGATGGCGCTGTACATGTTGTGTCTGGATAATAACCTGTCTCTCAACGTCAGCAAAACAAAGGAAATGATAGTGGACTACCGGAAACGACCAGTTGGGGAACACCAGCCCATCCACATCAACGGTGTCAAGGTCCAAAGGGTCAGCAACTTCAAATTCCTTGGAGTAAATGTCACTGAGGATCTCTCCTGGACCCTCCACACGGACGCTGCTATCAGGAAAGCTCATCAGCGACTCTACTTCCTGAGGAAGCTGAAGAAGTTTGTCATGAACGCCAACATCACCTCAAATTTCTACAGGTGTGCGATCGAGAGTTTGCTGACAAGCTGCTTTACAGTTTGGTACAGAAGCTGCTCTGCCAGCAGCGGCAAATCACTACAGAGGGTGGTGAAGGCAGCAGAGCACATCACTGGCATGAGGCTTCCTGCCATTCAGGTCATTTATCTGTAGCGATGCCTCTGTAAAGCACACAGCATCATCAAGGACCACAGCCACCCAGCACATCAGCTCTTCTCCTTGTTACCGTCTGGCAGACGTTACAGGAGTCTGTCTGCTCTGACTACAAGACTCAAAAACTGTTTTTACCATCAAGCCATCTGACACCTCAACTACAACATCTGAACACACGCACACACACACACACACACACACACACACACACACACACACACACACACACACACACACACACACACACACACACACACACACACACACACACACACACATCACACTTCATTTCTTATCATACTGTCTGTGTTCCCAGCTTTATCAAAGAGGAAAATCTTCAGCCTAATCATCAACTCCTGTCTCCTGGATCCAGCTGCGACAAAGCTTTCAGGCTCCTGTGAGTGAGTTCCTATAATGAGTAATCACCCCTGGGTGCTTAAAGAAATCTTATCCAGCGACTCACACCCAGTGCTGATCATGCTGATTACAATAACAGTGTGTTATTGTGTGTGTGTGTTCAAAGATGAACTTTTATTTCCAGATAACCAGCTGATGACACTGCCTGACATATACTGAGCTGTCAGAGCTGCTCTCCACATCAGCAGAGAGTGACACTGACAGTCTGGACGGTGTGTTTGATCGACATCATCGGATCATGCAGAGACAAGGAAACATCAAAGAACAAAAACATTATAAAGCGAGGCATTTAAAGCTGAATGATTTGAAACAGGAAGCTCAAGATACTCATTTGTACAAGAAGTACCTCTGCAAAGACGACATCCCTCCGTACCCCGGACCTGGAGAGGTTTCACTTGAGTTTCATGTGTCTCGGCTGAAGCACGACACATACAAATTAGAAGAGATCAAGAATGACGGAGGCTTCAAGGATCCAAACAGCGGCTCAAAGGATCCAGACAGACTGTCCCTGGTGTGGTGGAGTCTGGCTGTGGCACCAGAGGAGATCCAGTCAGCTGAGAGGAGGCTCCTGGAGGAGGCCTTCCCAAACTGGACCGAGGAGCAGGCCCGGCGGAAGCAGGGCTTCCTGGTGGACTTTGCCTCGTCTCCAGCCTTCAGTGAGAAGTCCAGGTATGGATCGTACCGCTTCACCTTCACTGTGGAGGAGGTGCTGGAGGCCTACAGCAAGCAGGTACGGACTCCTTCATGTAAATTAACATTAATTAACTCAATGAAGTTTTATTTTTTAAACTTTTTAAACTTGATTTTGTCAGTGTAGCACCTCAGACTGAAAAAGCTCCCTGACTACATGTAATCAATGATTTTCTGTTTTTAGCTGGTCAGCTTCACCTCAGTGGAACATTTTGTGTATTATGTGTTTGACTGAGACGTCTGTACAACGTCCCGGCTCACTGATGAAGCCCGGTGTAGTTGGTGTGAGTCTCTCATCAAAACATGTTTTTTTTTCCAGTTTTGCTCCGGCCGCCCGCCCGTCATGCGTGTTCTCAGGACTTCCCTGTACAGACAGGAAGTGATGTATGCTGTGCTGGTCCACAGCTCAGACAGTGATTGGCTCTTCGCTGAGTATCCCATCCTGCCCGACGCTCCGAACACTGTCTGTGCTTACAGGGACGGACGCTTCACCTGGAGGCCCGAGGCCATGTGCGGGACACACAAGTAAGAAACAGATGTTACAACACACACACACACACACACACACACACACACACACACACACACACTCTCAGAATAATCTGTTTTTTTTATATTTACTGAAGTCAGACAACATTCGGTGGATGTTCCTGATCCTTTAAAGACTGTCAGCTGATTCAGACGCTGCTTCCTCTCAGATATGTGCTTTTACAAAGACGTGACAAAAACCTGATGGAAGCTTGGGGACTGATTCAGGATCCACAGTATTATGTTTGGGACCACGTCGCCATCGCCCTGCATGTGGAGGGTGGGCAGGTACCTTCACTGCTCCTCCTCCTCACACACCTGCAGAAACATCATGTGTTTAAACTTCTTGAAGCTGGAGGAAGCTTTTTGATTCTTGTCTTTCTGAGTTTTTGTTCTTTGTGTGTTTCTGCCAGAGTTGGTGTGTTTGGAGGTTTGATGAATAAATGAACATGTTTACTGTAAATAAACTAAACGTTTCAGTTCTGTTTGAGTTTCATTTTGTAGGTTTTTTGTGTAAAACTGTTGCTTGTTGTTTTCTCTCTGTTCATTTTCTTTTCCAGGTGCTGAAGTTTGATTCTGATGATCTGAGGAAGAACCTCACGTTCTGTGAGCCTGACGCTGTGACAGTCACACCTGAATCTGACTTTCAACATTACGAGGATGCTCAAAACCTGGTCGCTCGTTTGTGGCCACTGAAGAAGGAAGTTTCACTCCAGCAGAGAATCAGAGGTAATAAATCAATAATCAATAACAGGCTGAGTTCCTGCTTCACCTCCTGACACAGCCGATGAGCTGTGAGCTGTAAACGTCTCCTAAACTAACCTTCTTCATCAGCAGGCTCTACAGGCTCTCTGCGGTGAGACGACGCCCTCAGTCTGAGCTCTGCACACTTTGATCTTTTCTTTCATTTTGAATAAATCAAACATAGAGCTTCATGTTGGTGTGGTTTAAACTCCTGACTGTGCACGTTTTTAATATTTTATATTGTTGTTGTCATTTTTCATCACCCTGAGGCTGTCTTTGAGGTTTCTCCACCTTTATTCTCCTTTTTCTGAGCGACTGCAGCATCACCGGCTGCACAGTGAACCATGGTGGAGGTTACACAGAAGGAAGCAGCCGAGAGGAACGAACACAGAAAAACTGTTTGACGTGACTTTTTTATTCGATTAGTTTATTAAAGGTTTATTACATGAATTTCCAAAGTGCGCAGCAAAAGACCAAAGACAGATAAAACACACATGATGAGTATAAACATGTGATTATGTGTTTCACTGCACTCTGTCCTGTCTGTGTGTGATGTGTTCATGTGACTGAATCAAAGACTAATTACTTTGTACACACAAAAAGTGGACAATAAAGTTGTTTTGAATATTTTGGCTGTTTTCCGTGTTCAGGTGTCTTCATAGCTCCTCCTCCTCACTCTTCACACACCTGAAGCTTTTCACATCAGATCATTTGTTGCTGTCTTTGTTAAATCAGTCCAACATGTTACTAAAAGTGCTCCGAACGACCATCGATTCCTGATTCTATCAAATGTGACGTGTAACAGCGCCGCCCTGTGGTCAGAGATGGTATTACACCCACACTGAGGTTGAGAGAGGTGAAGCACATCAGCAGAGTGTCTGATAGATGACATTCAACTAAAATGACAATAAATCTGTAACCTGAAAGGGAACCCAGAGGAAACTGTTCCCAATCTTTCATTTAAACCATCATTTATTTCAAAAATAAATATAAAATAAAAAACATTCCTCCTTCAGGTCGTCTTTTTCACTGGAACTAAGGAGCCGAGCTACTACTGAAAAACAACCTTACACTGAACTACAACCAAAATAACTGAATGTAAATATGAGGAAACCAACACAAAAATACTTCTAAAAAGGCACAAAACTGCAAACACTGCAGTAACATAAGACTCAAACAGAAACTGAAAGTGCAAAACTGCTGATCTGTCCAGGATCGTGATAATCTGTTATCAGTGTTTCCTGACAGCAGATTTCGTTCATCTCACAGGCTCCTACATCTGCTTGAATGTGCTTTTAAGACCAGGCAAACGATCAATATCAGATGACCTGATTGATGTGACGTAAAGGAAGCTTTTAAAAACTGTGACAGAGCTTTGCTGCAGAAACACAGAGCTCTGCCAAAGAGGAGGGCTGAAAGACGTCACGGAGCTGAGAGCAGAACATCAGCAGAGACAAAGATTATCTGCCCGTAAAAGACGAACATGGACAGCAATCCTGCTTCACCCTGTGAGTTATTTATAACTTTTATTGTTATATAAGAAATTTCAGGTTCATATAAAGTTTTTATAAGGAGAACATGAGGTTTTGTATTCATTACATTGATGAATTCATTGTTTTCAGGCAAGTGATTTCTCTTTGTGAATGTGTGTGTGTGTGTGGTGCTAAAACTGGTCACTCTCATTCTGTTCTATATTTATTTGACCTCTACTTTCCTGTTACAGCCAAATGTGCTGTAACGCAAAAACTGAAAAGCTTTTGTGACAACAAAGCATAAAATCCAACAGGTAACAACCAAATTAACTGTATTTAGACAGCGTTAAAATGAAAACTCTTTCATGTCTTTGTGAAAATTTCAGGGAGTTTTTATTCAGACTGAAGCTGCTCCACCATTACAAGCAGAAAGAAACCTGAGTAGATCTCACAAAAAAGACGACCTGAACATTAAAGTCAATTTATTTGTTGCTGTGCAGGTGTGTGTTATGTGCAGTGTTGCAGATGTGTCAGAGGACCTGTATATGTAAAAACCTGCTTTACTCAGCACTCATTGGTCAGATCAGAGAAAAAATAAAAACTGTCTTGGCTGCATCTCAGAAGGCTGCAGTGGTTTGATGCTGACAAAATCTGTCTTCCTTAAACCTCCATCAGAAGCAGGCTCTGGGAGGGGCGGCCGTGTGCCGTGAGCGGTTGGAGTTGAGTGGAAGAAGACAGGACAAGGACACGCTGTAGAAGAGAGCCAGAGATCAATAATAAGAAATGATTAAATGCAGAGAGGTGCATAAACACACATCTTTGTCTCCCTCCCCTCAGAGGGCGGGCCCTCCCTGAGGCTGAGCTCATTGCTGAACAGAAAGTGTTCTGTGTGCATGTTATCAGCTACTGACTCATGGAGGAAAGTACTGATATCAGTGAAAGGAGTAGAAGGAGACGTGAAACAGCTGGGCTTATAAAACTGCTGCGTCATCTGTGTCGCAGTGATATCATTTCATGCTGATGAATGATGCCACCCAGAGGTGTGATTAGAAATAAAGTGGATGTGGAATGCTTCTCTTTGGAAAACCTCATCGATGACATGTTGATCTTCTTCAGCAGATGCAGCAGACGAACATCTCAGGATCGTGATGGTTGGGAAAACTGGAGCTGGGAAGAGTGCAGCAGGAAACATCATCTTAGAAAGAAGAGTTTTTAAATCCACTTCAGCTTCATCTTCAATAACAGCAGAGTGTCAGAAGGAAACATCAGAGTTTGGGGGTCAAACACTGGCTGTAGTTGATACTCCAGGTCTGTTTGATACCAAACTATCTCTAGAGCAGGTGGTGAAAGAGATCAGTAAGTGTATCTCCTTTGCTGCTCCTGGTCCTCACGTGTTCCTGGTTGTGATCCAACCAAACAGATTTACCAAAGAAGAACAAGAAACAGTGAAAATCATTCAGAAGATATTCGGAGATGAAGCAGCACGCTACACTATGGCCTTGTTCACCCACGGAGACGATCTGGAAGCAGATGAAGTCAGTGTAGAAGATTTAATTAATGGAAATAAAGAACTCAGTGACTTCATCAGTCAGTGTGAGGGAGGATATCATGTTTTTAACAACAGAGTAAAGGATCCCTCTCAGGTCAAAGAGCTGATGAAGAAGATCAACACAATGGTCCAGAGAAACGGAGGAAGCTGCTACAGCAAAGAGATGTTTGAAGAAGCTGAGAAAGCAATAAAAGCAGAAATGGATCGACTCCTGGAAGAAAATCCAGAGATGTCAGAAGAAGAAGCCAGAAGACGGGCAGAAAGAAAAAACGAGTACATCAGGGCTTGTGGGATAGGGGCGAGCGTTGGAAGTGTCTTAGGCCCAGTGGGAGCAGCAGTGGGAGCAGGAGTGGCAGCTGCAGGTGTAGCACTGAAACATGCATGTGCCATACAGTGAAGGTGAAGAATGAAGGTTCATAATCTACATATTTCCACCTCAGAGTTGGTACATATGAGTTGGTATGCAGACGACTCAGCACTATACTCAAAATTAATGCAGTGGAATAGAACAGAAATATATCCCACTATTATAAATACACAGCATTATATGGCCATATCAGACCTATAATGGAAAAATTCTAGTTAACCCTCACATGTAGATTTAGGTGGTTAGAACTTCACTGCATGATTTTGCACAGCTATGCATGCTTAGATGGCTGAGAATAAAAGAGGAGCTGAGACGCCCCAGAGTTGACTGTGAACTGTGATGTTTGATGTGTGTCTGTTCTCCTGTGAGTAGTAAGAAATACTTTGACCACAGCTCTTTCTGTGTTGCAGACTTCAGTTACAAAATTCCACGACAGAATGCAAACAGCTTGTTGATTGGATGAGAATCTTGGAGCTGCATGAGCAAATGTAACTATGTTCACTAATAAAGGTTGTGTTTTCTGTGTTTCCATTTATGCATAAATCAATACACTTGTGATGTAAATGAGTATAGTAATGTAAATGTAGTCCTCTTACATACTGAATACTGCAGTGTTCGTGGCTGCATGAGAGAGAGGCTCTCCTGCTGGTACAGCAGACATTACTGTCTCTTCATGCTGGAGGTGGGACATAAATTCCCACTGTGGGCGAGCCCTGCCACTCTGACCAGCTGCTGCTGAATGTGCTCCTTGTGTTTGGACCACACAGTGTGTATGAACAATAAAGCTGTGCAAAGTTCTCAACACAGTGTTTAAACTAAAATCATAGCATGAACTTCATGTATGTTCTACCAGAGTAATAAATAAAAGACATCAAATAACCTTCTGTGGGGAGACTGCTATTGTACACACACACACACACACACACACACACACACACACACACACACACACACACACACACACACACACACACACACACACACACAGTGTTTTAACCTTTTGTGACCATATAAGTGTTACAATGGATGATGCTTGTATTGACTGAATAAAAGGCTGCAGGGAAACAGGTGAGGAGCGTTCAGCTCCTCGAGCTTGGTTCTGACCAGCCTTCCCTTGCTAGCAAGAAAAAAAACCAAAAATGTTTCACCATTTGTACCAATGACTGTAGAAAACATGGACGACCTCAGAGCCAGAACACCTCTATCGCCCCTCCTATTCACCCACACTTACAAAGCAATCTGACCATACCTGAACTGATTTACAAATGCAAACACCCATATCTGAATAAATACTGATCATTTAGACACAATTTATTAAGTTCAGTTTCATGAATTGGATGATTTTGTCTTTCTAACAGCTTTCTGTGCACACAGACGTCTAAAACTACAGTAACATCCAGCTCACTCACTCACAGCTTGTTTAATGAGTTGCTGCTTATTTAAACCATAAATCAAAGTGCTGATCAAATAGTTTGATGTATGGTCAGAATTCTTTGTATTTGTGTGCCCGTGTGTTTGTCTGGTGTGTATTTGAGTTTGTGTTTGTGGTGCAGTGGAGGAGGTAAGCTGTCAGGTGTGTTAGATAAGTGGATGGCTGTAGAAGACGTAAATGGATCCCAACATTGTGAGGGAGTTTCTGGAGTTTAAACTCCAACTGGTCTCCTGAAAGGTTTCCCAGAGAGAGATTCATAGTCAGAGCTGAAACCTTCAGGATAAAGGGCGAGCACAGCATCTCCTTTCATGTGGATGTCTCAGTGTAGTTTTCACTTTTCATGTTGAATCTAGATGGAGACCTGTAACATGAACACAAGCAGGAAAATATGCTCTGTCCTGCCAAAGAGGCCAGTGATATTTTTGATGTTAGCCAACAATGGTTGAGCTGATTCAGTCAAAATGAGCCTCAAACACAGGTTGTTTTTTTTTTTTTCTTTTTTTGTCTTTTTTGTTTTTCTATGTAACACAAACTATCTGCAGCTGTGCTGATTGTTCTCAACAGCTGGAATAAATTTGTGATGATGTTTTTAGTATTTTAATGTTAGTCTGTTTGTCAAAAGGTTGCTCAGTGTCCACAATGCCAGCGTCCGCAGTCCAATATTAAAGAAACACTCCAATAGAGGTCATTTAGCAGTATGGTCCTGTTAAAAGGGAGTTTTTCCTTCCCACTATCACCAAAGTGCTCATACGGCATCATGTGATTGTTGGAGTTCTGTTTTCTCTGTATTATTGCAGGGTCTTCACCTTACACTGTAAAGCCCCTTGAGGCAATTGTTGTTATTTGATGCTAAAATAAATAAAATGAAATTGGAATATTTATGTGCATATCCTCATTGTGGCAGTTTTCAGATTTATTTGTCCTTTGTTAGGGGCGATCATGGCTCAGGAGTTGGCAGTTTGTCTTGTAATCAGAAGGTTGCCGGTTTGAGCCCCGGCTCCGACAGTCTTGGTCGTCGTGTCCTTGGGCAAGACACTTCACCCGTTGCCTACTGGTGGTGGTCAGAGGGCCCGGTGGCGCCAGTGTCCGGCAGCCTCGCCTCTGTCAGTGTGCCCCAGGGCGGCTGTGGCTACAATGTAGCTTGCCATCACCAGTGTGTGAATGGGTGGATGACTGAATGTAGTGTAGCTTTGGGGTCATAGGGACTAAGTAAAGCTATACAAATACAGGCCATTTACCATTTATTTATCCAGGTTAAAAATCTCATTGAGATAAAAAATGTTATTTCCAAGAGAGACCTGGCATCAGGGCAACAAAAGTCAAAATACATGTACCACACAAGTACATAACATTTAAAACAAATACAATATCCCGTACGAACCTCATCTGAGAGGAACACCACATAGATCTTTCCCTGGGTAGGACACAACTTGAACAGAAATAAACATCTTTATTTTAAAGATATAGTTAAGATACAAACACAGACTTCAGGTCGGAGCTGCATCCTATTTGATAACTTGGCTCAAAAAGACAGATTTATCTAAAATCTATTAAAGTTTTACTGCACAGTGTGGTTGGGTTTAAACAGAAAGCTGAGGAGACGGAAGAACATGGTTGAGTTATTTGTATATTTATAATATTTCTTGCAATAGGTCAGTACTGAAGCTCATCCTGAAACATAAGTGATGCAGATCATCAACATATCACCATCATGTTCATTCACACACAGTGTTGCTCATGTTAGCAGATATCTGGATGCTAGCTAGCTTTTTACCTTTGACGAACGCACACGAAGCTCTCAGATCTTTGGCGACTGCTTGGTTTTTTCTTCACATTCGTCCAAAGTTTGAAAGCAGAAATTGTAAACAGTGCCACAGGAGTCACAGTGGCCACAAATATTTTTTACCTGTAGTGATTTAACAGTTACATAGAGAATGAATGGGAAACTAAACCAGTGTTTCTCAAACTTTGCCCCCTAGTGGGACATGGAGGTACTGTAGGTGGGGCACAGTAGTAACAGAAAGTCTGTTTGAAATTTCTACGTTAAGTTATATATTTATTTAAATATATATATATATTTTATATAAAAAACAAATAAAAACTGGTAATAGGAGGTGGTTATTTTGTGATATTACTCATTACTCTGATTTACATTTACTGATCTATTTTTTGAAGTTTGTGTCCCAGTGGCAGGTGGGTCACAAACTGGCCTTAACACTGTGCAGCCTGGGCAGCATTAGAGTTTATAGTAAACAGCCTGTGTTTTAAAAAATGTTTATTTAATACATTTAAAAGAAAACTCTTTCTTATATTTTGACTACAGTGAAGATTTTGGATTGGGGGCGCTCTGCGGTCTGTTCTGGTGTTTAAGTGGCCGCAGCACTCTTGACGTTGGGCATGGCTGAACTAAACCGGGGTTTGACTCCCCGACATGGAGATAAACCTTTTTCTCCTTCCTAAATTCTGAGGACAGTGCAGGACCTCCTGTTACCAGGAGAGTGACATCTCAGTATCAGGGCACAAATCATGTGCAGCTCCTGAACCATCGCAGCGACTGAGTTTCCCTGCTGTGTTTTCTTCATTGTGTGTGTGACCACAGGAAGCAGGAGTAACTCATCAAAGTGACAACACTTTTTCAGTTTGTGATTGAAGGTCTACACTGGGGAGTAAATCAGGAACATGTTAAACTAATTTAACAAAGAAATAAAAATGAGAGTTTCAGATAATGATTTATTATCTGTGAGGGAGTGAGGGATCCTCCTCTGGAGACAGATTTCATCTTTATTTGAGACACATTTTTACACACAAAACCTGGAAACATAAGGAGAAGAACACAGGAACAGAAAAGGGAAAAAAGACACAAGGACACGCACATAAACAGACACACAGAGGACAAAGACACAAGGGGAACCTACTAAACAAGAAACTGATCTTAACAAACTAAGCAAACTAACTTTGTGTGATTCAGTCCCATGAAAATAGTTTAGCTCAGGATAAACAGGTCAGCTTGATATCATTTTTGTATTATTTTTATACAGCAGAAGTTACCTGTGCATAAAAATAGGTGGTAGAATCGTCCTTCAAGGAACTACTTTTTTACTTTCTTACTCTGAGTACATTTCAGTACTTTTTCACTTTTACTGAAATGTTCGTTTAACTGTAGTATCTGTACTTCTACGTACAGAATGTGTACTTGTGCCACCTCTGGTGGTCAGTCTGTGGTTACTGAGGTTTTTTTCATCCCTAAAATTTAGTACACAAAAGAATCTTTTTTTTTCGCAGGTTCAGGATCTTGGAGTAAATAAAAGAAAAGTAAAGACATGAATAATAGATAATAGATAGATAATAATCTGCGGATGGAAAGAAAAACAGACACTCGTGTTTCTATCTGGTCGTGGGCGACAGTCAGCTGATTTCAGTTTGGAGGAGGCGGAGGAAAATGGTGGAGCTGTTTACAGATGTTGAGGAAAGAAGACATGGATGTTACTTTGGTTTTTACTGCATGAAAGGAGCAGAGCTGCGTTCAGCTGTTGTGTTCGTAGGTGAGCAAACACTGATGATAATAAAGGAAAACTTTGGTTGTATCCTCAGGATTCGTGCTGGTGTGTGTGGCCTCAGGTTTGTCCTGTTCACTGGTAATTATGTAACAGCGAGTTTCAGCTAATGACTTTCTAACAAATGACTTTCTGACGAGTAATTAAATAGATTACTTTGACGACGAGCAACGAGATCAAAAGGAATAAAAGGCCCGTTGGGAAGAACGTATAATAAAAATAAGTGTTTGGACTTCAGTGAGCAGCACAGACGGAACCTCAGGGATGTGTGTTCGACTGTTAAAGCAGAAAGTTCTTACTGGGAGGACACAAATCCCTCTGGGCCTGCGCCAGGAAACCTTTGTGTGAGGTGCAGTGAATAGTTTAATCTGTAAACATTACACAGAGTTTTATTAGTCTTTGAGTGGGTTTGCAGTAAGGTTTTTTGCAAGCATGCATGAAGTCAATAAATTAGTGTTTTTTTTTTTTTTTGTTTTTAAAAAAGTTCTCCCCGGTGTGACAGGGGGAGGGATACTAACGCTGTCGCTGTTTCACTATTACTTTGATATTTACCATAAAACGTAAACATACCTGTGACATTCACACAAACCCACACCTGAGCCTTCATATGTGATCTGTCCTCATTCGTCCTGCGCTCGTTTTCTAATCATATTCATTGTTCAGGTTACATAAAGATACTGAGGCGTTAGAAACAAGGAAAACAATGTTGTTTCAGGAAACATGAAACTCCTGCAGCTGTTGTTGTCATTTCAGAATTGAAAAAAAAAAGAGAAGAAATGTTTCCGCCAGTTTCTAACCGGGGACCTTTCCACTACACTACGGAAACGCAGCATTTGTCGTGAAAGGGTCACGTCGTGTCACAGGTGTCAAACTGAGGGTGACAGTTACTATCCCTGCAGATGTGTGTATTTGCCTAAAGCAGGGGTCTTTAGTCCTTATACTGCGGCTCCGGGTGGTTTGGGAAAATAAATTAGAAGTATTTAGCTAAAGTGTATTTTATTTATGTTAGTTCTTTTTTAACTTGTAGTTCTAAATTGGAAGATTATTGTGATATTGAAATATAAAAATATAATTATATTCTATTATTTTTTTCATCGCTCAAAATAAGCGTCACACTTGCGGAAGCCGGTATACCCGCCAAAACGCCGTGCCTTTATCGAGACTTTCAACCATTATTATTATGGATCTTCGGATCCACATTATGTCAGCAGCTGTTCTCCACCGTGAACTATGTTAAAAACACCGCTCACGCCTCACAGATGACAGCTTACAGTCCTGTGTAAAGATGAACTTCGCACAGCCCCGATTTGCGGACTCTGTGCGCAGAGGTTCAGGAGCAGAAGTCCCATTGTAAACACATCACTGCAGACCCGACGATGTTTCCATGAGCATGCTTTTCAGCATCTCTTTATTGACCACTTTTCACACACAGTTGCTGTACGCATACAGCCGGCTGTAGCTTTTCAGCTCACAGCCCGACACAGACCGACACAACAGCACAGATAGCGCAGACGTTAAGGTGGCGAGGCGTGATTGCGGGTCCCGCTCAGGTGCGTCCGCCTCCCCTGCAGCGGCGCTGCAGACCACGCCCCGCCGCACGCATTAACCAGGTAAAATACATATTTAGGCAGAATTTTGCAAATATCTATTTTTCTTTTTCATTTTTCAGCAGCATAGTGCTTTTTTTTTCCAATTATTTTTTAAGAGTCAGGTCAAGGCTCCAACAGCCCAAAGGCGATATAAGGGTGATAAGATAAGATGGCCTTTATTAGTCCCACAGGTGGGAAATTTGTTTTGTTACAGCAAAAGTGCAAAGTTATGTAGCGGCTGACAACAGTTTTTGTTTGCTACATGCATCATTTTAGTTCAGGTTGGTGTCTTTCCTTTTGTTATATTTCTTTAAGAGTTCAAAATGTGTTAATTACATAAGTGAAATGTAATTTTCTCTGTAGCACTTCATGGATTTCATAAGTAACACACCTTAGTTGTTCACACAAAGCATAAAAGTAAAAAACAATATATACAGTGTTATCTTCATTTTAGATGTCAAAAAGTATTTGCGGCTCCCAGTGTTTTCTTTTGCGTGGAAACCGGGTCCAAATGGCTCTTTGGGTGTTAAAGGTTGCAGACCCCTGGCCTAAAGGTTTTGTCAGAGCGCTGGTTTCTCCTTATAGATCAAATCAAACACACTGAGAGCTCCTCACCTCTGCACAGCAGCGTGGACTCTGTGGATCTCAGCTAATAGCTGAGCAACTTTCTTTGTCTCTCGTCTCCGAGTTATTTTAGTTTGTGATATTTGGTTTTATTGAGAGATGTTTTTCCTCTTTTTGCTGCTGGTCACTTCTCATTTCCTAATCATACTGTCTGTGTTTCCAGCTTTATCAAAGAGGAAAATCTTCAGCCTAATCATCAAACTTAGAAAGAGCGTCTGCCTCCTGGATCCAGCTGCGACAAAGCTTTTGGGCTCCTGTAAGTGAGTTCCTATAATTAGTAATCACCCCTAGGTGCTTTAAGAAATCTTATCCAGTGACTCACACCAGTGCTGATCATGCTGATTACTATAACAGGACTTTAATTTATTGTGTGTGTGTTGAAAGATTAACTTTTATTTCCAGATAACCAGCTGATGGGCGTCCGGGCACATGTGCCTCCTCTCCCCGTCAGCACAGAGTGACACTGACAGTCTGGACTGTTCACTGGTGTTTTGGATCTGGATTCTTCACCTGATCATGCAGAAACAAACCAACAGCAGAGGATTTGATGAACTTTTTATAGAAAGTCAGCATTTAAGGCTGGAAGACTTCAAACAGGAAGCACGGATATATGGTTTTGGAAACCAGTACCTTCATAAAAACATGCGTCCATACCCTCAGCCGGAGCTTCACGTGTTTCATCTGAAACACGAAACAAACATGTTAGGAGAAATCAGAAAGGACGGAGGCTTTAAGGATCCGAACAGCAGCTCAAAGGATCCAGACAGACTGTCCCTGGTGTGGTGGAGTCTGGCTGTGGCACCAGAGGAGATCCAGTCAGCTGAGAGGAGGCTCCTGGAGGAGGCCTTCCCAAACTGGACCGAGGAGCAGGCCCGGAGGCAGCAGAGCTTCCTGTGGAAGTTCGCCTCCTCTCCAGCCTTCAGTGAGAAGTCCAGGTATGGATCGTACCGCTTCACCTTCCCAGTGGAGGAGGTGCTGGAGGCCTACAGCAAGCAGGTACGGACTCCTTTAATTTAAATGAACAGTTACAGAAGAACTTAATGCTGTTTTATCGCAGGAGACAAACTTTTATGTGGCACTCTGAGTTTGTTAAAGGAAAAATGTTTTTAAACCGCTCAGTCCGTCCATCACATCAGACTGGAAGAGAGCAAACTGCAAAGACAAAAGTCACGTGACCACTGAGGACCTGATACTGTCGATCTGTGGGGCCACCACCCTGGATCAGCTCTGTCCTAATCTCTGATTCTCTGAATCTTACCCAGAGTTTAGATGGAGCCGGTGTGGGTGAGGGGACTCGCCCAGTACTAATGTCCCCACTCCAGGTGTGGACCCACCGAGACCCCCAGGGTCCTGAGTAACCAACCAACCACACCTGTTAACAACAGCTCCCCTCTAGGTCGGTGCATTTGGTAACTAACTGGCTTAAATTTCATGGCTCTGTTACTTTTAAAGGGCTGGAGGAACCTGTAAGAGCTATTTATTTGACCTTTACTGTTTCACAAAGGGGTAAAAAGGACATTTGCACAGTTTAGACTTAAACTGCAGCATATTTCATTAAAACAATTTAGCAGGAGCAAAGAAAAGGCAGAATAAAATAACAAAACAGTCAGAATATTAATCAGTCAAATCACTTGTATTACAGTAATCTAACTAACGTGCTCTGAGCTAACGCTGAGTTTGTTCTGATGTTTGGAGGAGAGAGGCTGGAAAGAAGAGCACAGCTGGATCCAAAGATGCACTTATCCTTGTGTTTGGTGCTGGGTTGAAGTCTTCTTGATTCTTTAACGCGGCAAAAATGAGCCGAGAAAACGCAAAAAAATCAAATCAAAAACCAGTTTGAAGCCCACAGTCTTGGGTGGCTGCCGCTCCTCTGACATAACTTGCTGTAATTTGTGACTGTGAGCTACCCAGGCTGAACCTTCAGAGGATGCAGGCATGAGAGGAAGTAACCCTGCACAGCCTTTCAGTGCGAGGCCTGTCTTTGAATCATTTCATTGATCACATTTTCTTATTGTTTTTATTATTTAAACTAAAACTTGCTCATTTTTAACATACCTGATATATTCTGATCAGTATTAAGCAATTAAGATTAATTATCAGCAGAATCACACATGAATCTGTTTAACACTCACTACCATTACTTTTACTCAGAATCATGTATTATGATGGAGACGCATTTCTTAACTTTCACATTCCTGCAGTCACACTCAGACAATCTGCTGAGGTTGAAGCTGGATCACATTTACACACACAAGATCCACAGATTAGAACAGACATGTTCTCTAATCAAACTAAACACATTCATCAAACTTATGGTTCAATCTTTGATTAAGAATGAAGATTATTTATTAGCAAAAGCTGACCAAGGTAAGCTCTGTTTCTGTATGGTTTCAAACGTATAAGACAGGATGTTAGGCCTTTCTACCCTCTCTCAGATGTACTGAGAGGTAAGCCAGGGGACTTCAGTCTCTCTCTGTCCCACCTCTCTCTACACTAACCAGCTGTGTCTGTCAGATGATGTTGCCTACCTCGACCTCTCACTGTTCATGTCTCGAGTTACTGATTCACAGTCAGTGAGACGTCCACCTAAACCAGTTTTGTTCTCTCAGTTTTGCTTTGGTGCTGCGCCCGTCATGCGGGTCTTCAAGACTTCCCTGTACAAACAGGCCGTGCAGTACGCTGTGCTGGTCCACAGCCCGCACGATGGCGAGCGCTTCACCAAGTATCCCGTCCTGCCCGACGATCCGAGCAACGTCTGTGCTTACAGGGACGGACACTTTACCTGGAGGCCCGAGGCCATGTGTGAGACACACAAGTAAGACACAGATGTTACAACACACACACACACACACACACACACACACACACACACACACACACACACACACACACACACACACACACACACACAGACAGACAGACACATTCTATGTAAAAAACAGTAGAATCTGAATATTTCTCCAGACTTTTATACAGAACTTATTTTCTGTATATTTTTTGAAGTCATCCAGCATTTTGATGTTTCCTGATCTTATGAAGATACGAGGGAAAAAACCTGAGGTCGATCCCTCCGTGTAGCTGAGGCTGTGTAACTCTGACAGCATGAAAATACTGAAGTTAAAATCAGTGGTCAATCGAGCCATCGAGAGCAGCGGAATCCCGGCTTCATTGTTTTCAGACCCCCGCTCGTTCGCTACTCAGGTTAAACATGATATATAAGTCACTCGGATAACTTAAAAATGTAATGGTTTGGCTTTTTTCAGTGTTTTATTTGTTTGTGAGTAAATCGGTTTGGCTTAGATTAGATTAGATAAAATAAAACATTATTAATCCCCCGGGTGGTTTTCACACAGCTGAATAAACGTCAAACAGAAAACTGATTAAACAGAAGTGTGAGATGGTCGAGAGTTTACGCCAGCGTCTGGTTATATTTTAGATAGCAAGGAGCAGACGGCCGAGTTTATTAGACTCCACCGAGACAGCGGTGACGCAGACCTGAAGACTAGATCGTCCAATTCAACATCCGTTTACTTCCGGCCTACGTAGACCGCGAAGGCCGGGTCCTCAGGAGCATACAGCCCATGAATTTGGACACAACAATAGTATCTGTCTCCTGAATCCAAACTGGAAGCTGGTTCCACAGAAAATGGTAAATGGACTGATTCTTATATAGTGCTTTTCTACTCTCCCGAAATACTTAAAGCGCTCTATACAACATGCCTCGTTCACACCTACTCATACAAGCACTTCTAAACACAAGTGCAAACTAATCTACATTCACACTCCGATGAACACATCGGAGGGCAAGTTGGGATTAGTATCTTGCCCAAGGATATTTGACGTGCTGACTGGGGAAGCCAAGATCGAACCAACAACCTTCCGATCAGTAGCTGATCTGCTCTACCACCTGAGCCACAGGGCCCGGAACACTGAAGGCTCTGCCTCCCATTCTACTTTTAAATACTCTAGGAACAACAAGTAGGCCTGCAGTCCGAGAGCGAAGTGCTCTAATAGGGTGATATGGTACTACAAGGTCATTAAGATAAGATGGGGCCTGATTATTTAAGACCTTGTATGTGAGGAGCAGGATTTTGAATTCAATTCTGGATTTAACAGGAAGCCAATGAAGGAAGCCAAAACAGGAGAAATATGCTCTCTTTCTAGTCCCTGTCAGGACTCTTGCTGCAGCATTTTGGATCAGCTGAAGGCTTTTCAGTGAGTTTTTAGGACATCCTGATAATAATGAATTACAGTAGTCCAGCCTGGAAGTAATAAATGCATGAACTAGTTTTTCAGCATCACTCTGAGACAGGATATTTCTAATTTTAGAGATGTTGCGCAAATGGAAGAAAGCAGTCTTACATATTTGTTTAATATGTGCATTGAAGGACATGTCCTGGTCAAAAATGACTCCAAGGTTCCTCACAGCATTACTGGAGGCCAAGGTAATGCCATCCAGAGTAAGAATCTGGTTAGATACCATATTTCTAAGATTAGGGCAGAGTAATGACCCAGCACATGACCTTTAACACTGTCAGCTGATTCAGACGCTGCTTCCTCTCAGATACGAGCTGATTGAAAGACGTGAGGAAAACCTGATGGATGCTGAGGAGGTGAATGAGCGACCTCAGTTTTATGTTTGGGACCACGTCGCCATCGCCCTGCATGTGGAGGGTGGGCAGGTACCTTCACTGCTCCTCCTCCTCACACACCTGCAGAAACATCATGTGTTTAAACTTCTTGAAGCTGGAGGAAGCTTTTTGATTCTTGTCTTTCTGAGTTTTTGTTCTTTGTGTGTTTCTGCCAGAGTTGGTGTGTTTGGAGGTTTGATGAATAAATGAACATGTTTACTGTAAATAAACTAAACGTTTCAGTTCTGTTTGAGTTTCATTTTGTAGGTTTTTTGTGTAAAAATGTTGTCGTCTTTTTCTCTCTGTTCATTTTCTTTTCCAGGTGCTGAAGTTTGATTCTGATGATCTGAGGAAGAACCTCACGTTCTGTGAGCCTGATGCTGTGACAGTCACACCTGAATCTGACTTTCAACATTACGAGGATGCTCAAAACCTGGTCGCTCGTTTGTGGCCACTGAAGAAGGAAGTTTCACTCCAGCAGAGAATCAGAGGTAACAAATCAATAATCAATAACAGGCTGAGTTCCTGCTTTACCTCCTGACACAGCCGATGAGCTGTGAGCTGTAAACGTCTCCTGATTAACCTTCTTCATCAACAGGCTCTACAGAGTGAGGCTGTCTGTGGAGTTTCTCCACCTTTATTCTCCTTTTCCTGAGCGACTGCAGCATCACTGGCTGCACAGTGAACCATGGTGGACGTTACACAGAAGGAAGCAGCCGAGAGGAACGAACACAGAAAAACTGTTTGACGTGACTTTTTTATTCGATTAGTTTATTAAAGGTTTATTACATGAATTTCCAAAGTGCACAGCAAAAGACCAAAGACAGATAAAACACACATGATGAGTATAAACATGTGATTGTGTGTTTCACTGCACTCTGTCCTGTCTGTGTGTGATGTGTTCATGTGCCTGAATTAAGACAAATCACTTTGTACACACAAAAAGTGGACAATAAAGTTGTTTTGAATATTTTGGCTGTTTTCCGTGTTCAGGTGCCTTCACTGCTCCTCCTCCTCACTCTTCACACACCTGAAGCTTTTCACATCAGATCATTTGTTGCTGTCTTTGTTAAATCAGTCCAACATGTCACTAAAAGTGCTCCGAACGACCATCGATTCCTGATTCTATCAAATGTGACGTGCAACAGCGCCGCCCTGTGGTCAGAGATGGTATTACACCCACACTGAGGTTGAGAGAGGTGAAGCACATCAGCAGAGTGTCTGATAGATGACATTCAACTAAAATGAAAATAAATCTGTAACCTGAAAAGGAACCCAGAGGAAACTGTTCCCAATCTTTCATTTAAACCATCATTTCTTTGAAAACTCTCTCAGCTGTGCCTTCATGCAGTTTCCACTTAAACACTGTTTCTGTTCGTTGTATTTTGATGTGTTCCAGCTTTTGTTCCACGTGATGTTCACAGCTTTGAATTTACTTCATCATCTGTTTACAGACAAACATCCTGCTGCTGATCAGGTCAAATGTGTTTCTCAGTCCTGCATATTTCATGTATCTCGTGTACCTGTGGAGTTATTCAGGATCACACATGTTCACACTCACCTGCATCTTTTTCAAATCGCTGTAGCTCAGAGACAAACATGCATGGCTTCATTAAATACACTAAAGTTATTGTTCAGTTCAGTTCATTTTTATTTCAAACATGTGCATTCACAATCATTACAAAATATAATTCCATTCTTTTGGTTGAAAAGGAGTAGGCAGAAGTATACACTTATTAGTCCCTACCCCCTCAAATTTTACCTCTCATTGATTTAATTTTCTTTTAGCCTTAAATTAAACAAACAACATATAAAGTAAAAGTAAAGCAAAGACAAAACAAATAAACAAGCCCCACCACAATATAGCTACTTTCATATAAATAAGGACTGAGTGGGAATATTTGCAGATTCACAAATTATAAGATAAACAAACGAAAACACTATTATGAACAAGATTACCGCCCTGGGTTAACCCTGTTTTCTTCATTCTTATATTTGTTAAAAATGTGTTTTTTATATTTCATTTTTCATTTCATTGTAATAAAACAGTTCAGTGTGATTTTTTATTTAAACAGGTTTTGCAGCATGTCAATAGAAAATTGTACTTAGTAGTCAGTATAAGCTTTTAATGATATAAGTTTACATGTGATAGAATACTGCATGATGACCTTTTCCTTGCTTAGAACTGATTGTTCTTTATAAAACGTGTTCTGATATTTTTATCTGAATCTTCCCACAGCGATAGTAAGAAGTTGAACAAGCAGTTCTGACCTCGCACACACACACACACACACACACACACACGCTCACGTCACTGAACGAATGTATTCATGTTTCTTGTGTATAAATAAAGACAAGTGCAAGAACAGAGCGCGCACTTCACAGGGCCCCCACTCTGATGTGAGCGCTCTGTGAACGCCCTTGCAAGTAAAAATCTACAGCGTGTGTGTCTCCACTCTCTGACTCTCAGCTGAAGAAGTGTCATTTAGAATAAATCTCTTGACACAGCATTTGAGTGCAACACATGTGATGGTTAGCTAACAGCCTGACAGTGAAGTGTCTCTAGATGTACATGGATGTGGTGTTGCCTCAAACATAAAGCAGTATTTATTTAAATGCTAAATAAATGTGCTGCTCAGATGAAACTTAACTGAAAAAAAGATTAAATTATAATTATTTAAAATAAAAAACAGCAGTTAGTTGACTGGACTTCAGGATATGAGCACAGACTGTCTTCCTTTTCCAGCTTTGCACTACTTAAAGTATCCCATCCTTCCCAGTGTTCAGTCTCCCAGTATCAGTCAACTCTGACATTTTCTACATTTCTGCATGAACATGAGTATAACATCAAATCTGTCTTCTACATGTAGATTTAAGTTACGCAGCGATCTGCTGTCAGTGATGACTTCTTCTATGTTCCTCTTCAGGTCGTCTCCGTGGGTGAACAGGACCATTTAGACCAAACTGAGTGATTTCCCTCCTCACATCAGGTTCACTCTTGCTGGTGTTAAACAGACCTGGAGGATCCACAACAGCCAGAGTCTGATCCCCACTCTCCTGTTTGTGTCTGACACTCGGACATTAGTGAGGAGGAGGATTTACAATTAAAAACTTCTTTTCAAAGATGCTGTTTCCTGCTGAAACAAAACATTACACCAATGGAGGTAATCAGAATCCTAATGTTCACTGTTAGAAGTAAAAGTACTGACTGTTGAGTATCCAGAGGTAGAAGGAAAGTTCAGGCTTTCTGTCCAGTTTTCAGTTGGTGGAAAATTCGACACAGACATGCGAGACTACCAAAAGTACTAAGTACAAATACTTTGTTACTGTAGTTAAGGACAATTTACAGGTATCTGTACTTGAGTTTTTTTTTTCTGACTACTCTTTACTTTTACGCTCTACATTTTAAACAAATATCTGTATCTCAAATATGATCAAGTTTCTGTTTCAGAAAACAAGAAAATGTAATAAAGTCATTTTAAAGTTTAAATTCTGTTTTAAATCATATATGTGGAGAAAGTCAGACAGATGGAGACAGATAAGGTGAGATTGGACATCACATGATTTGATGTCAACAACTTGATTGGATGTTTAAAGTGTGAAGCTGTGACGTCCAGCAGGAGAGAAAGGGTGAGCAGGTATAAAAGTGAGTTGAAGAAGAGATTCGGGCTTCTTCCCTTTTGTCTTCTGTGAGATGAGCAGGTCAGAAGTTTGGATTGAATTTTTGGCTTTTCATCTGCTCATTGTTGCCATGTCAGAGGGTTCATTCAAAAGGATTTTGACTGACATCATACGTCCACTGGATGCTGCTGTCCTGTTGGGTGATGATCATCAACACAGAACTCGGGGATAAGAGCATCTTTAGACCTGGGTGTGCTCGTCCTTCCTCCAACCTCTCCTCACCAAAGATAAGAACAAAGTCAGCTCACAGTAGGTTAGTTAGAAAGTAGAGTTCAGGTGATTTGGGTATTATTATTTTAATTAGTTGCAATTGTAAAAAAAATTATAATTTTGGTGTAAATAGTTCAGGTTTGTCCAGCCTTTTAAAGTAACAGTTATATCATATTTGATTTGATTTCAGACAAAGTGAGTCATTATATCATTAAAAATAAACAACAAAGACAAAACTCACAGAATATACGGACACTTATTCCAAAGTTTATAAAAACTTGACACATACTTTGTGCCACCATGTGTTAGAACTGGCAAAGCTTTTACTGTTGAACATCTCAAGTTATTCAAACGGCACATAAATTCGTACTTAGTTCTTTAGTAAGTCATGAAAAGTTGGGACGTTACTCCTGAAAAAACATTTGACTTGCAGATGTCCGTCTTGGAAGTTTAAGGAAAATTCCTCCTCAGTTGTAGCGATCACAGTAAAACTCTTTTTAGGGTTAAAAGCAAAATCATAGTGGGCACCATAACTAGCACAAACTCCAAGTATCTGCTGCAAACCAGCACTGTAAGACAAAATGACCACATCCTCAGTGTACATTAAATGATAAACAAGAAGATTACCCAGCATACACCCAGTTTTACATTCATTTAACTTGACAGCTGCTGATAATGGGTCTAAACCACCAGCTTGGAGGCATCCTCTTAATGGCAGGTTGTACTTTTTCAGGTTGAATAGCCATTATTGAAACTAATATCAGATAAACTCAATCTTTCACTCTTTACACAGTTAAGATTTTTTTCTGTAATATTTTCTCCATAATTCGGCAACATTCTTATTGCCAATAACCCCATCAATAGCTGATGGCAATAACACCTTACTACTGTTAGTAAACTTTATTTCTTCCCAAACTCATACACCTTATTGTGCCGAAACTTTGTTGCTATAGAATTTACCCTCATTATCCGCTCATTACTTTTAATGAAATGGACAGCGTTCTTAAATTTAGCCATAACAGGTGTGACTGATCAGATTTGACCTGCAGGGCTACTCTGGCGTTTTCACATCAGGGCGAGCAGGAAAGACACTTGGACATTAAAGCATCCACATGAACTCCCTGTGACCTCTGTGTTATCTACTGTCAGACTCAGAGGACCAGAGAGGAGGACTTTTCTTTTTATCAGAGAGCCGAACCAGACTTCCTGTATCAGGATGCTGCAGATCTACAACAACAAACATCAGTCAGTTTGTCAAAGCTCCAGAAGTATGAGGAAATACAGTGTCATCAGTTCCCATCACTCCTTCACAAACAAATATCATGCACGTGTTTTCTGTACTCACAAAACTGGACTATGACTTTTTGCCCAAGGCTAATTGTGCCATTTAAGTCCAAAGTTTAAAGTGTTCACAGGAAGCAGTGACAGCCTGATAACTGTGTTGTTAAAATGGTCCATGAAATAGACCTGCTATGAGTCTAAACCCCTTAAAGAAGGATCAGTCAGAAGGACTTTTTCCTATAAGCTGGATTCATTTATCTTAATGGACATTGAAGATTAATAAAACTTTGATGTTTTATTAATTGAGCATTGCAAGGTTAGGGTGGGGTTGTTTTAACAATCTGGGTCGAGGTACAAATGAAAACTATCAGAGCATTTTCTACATGTTACAAACTGTTGTTCTGCACTGTCATCCAGATTTTATATAAAGTACAGTGAGAGGTTTGCTTCAGTGACTGAGTGTAATCAGCTTCACTTTAAGATCTAAGAAATGGTTCAACACAATAAAAGCTTGTTATCATGTAGCTGAAGATGAAATGGACTGTTTCTCTCTCACATAGTAAACAGTAGATCACTGCTGTAGATGAGATGGTGAATTTCAAATGTTTGTGTTTGTTTGTAAACACGCTTGGCAATAATGTAGAATTGTGTCAATATTCTGGTTTATTAGTATCTGTATTCACCATCTGAGGTACAGCACAAGCTGGTTTGCAGTCCTCTGCTGAGATGTTAGTTTCCATCCCTGTAGCTCATAATGTGAACTCTGTGATGAACAGGAGGTTGACACAAGATCAAACTCTGATGTGATGATGTGCACGGGTGCAACAGTCGTAACACAGATCATCTCTTAAGCAATCACTCTTTCACAAGTTGAGTCTCTTATTTTTCTGGGTCCAGCTCCTCGTCCACTGACATCAGCTTCACAGACTGAACTCCGTGGACAGTCCCAGGTTTCCATGACGACCATTTTGCTGCTCGCTCTGCTGTGACCCTGCTGTGTGTCCGCTCTGCTTCACTGTGATGACTTTCATCTTTTATAACAGGTGACTGAGCAGATGGTGAAGATGGGAAGATGTGGATAGGAAATAATATGAACCTTTCAAAATAAAAGCATGCAAACAATAAATATAGAACCATGTAAACTATCAAAACAAACTAATACAACAGAATAAAACATTAAATTTACTTCCACCCAATGACATATAGATGACAAAATGCAAGAGAGAAACACAATAGTGTTGAGCTTTTCAAAGCTTCTTTCTGAGATCTTGGCTTGAGCTGAACTAAACTGTGAGTGTTTTAAACTTCTACAAAGGAAAGAGGTGTACTTGATTTATAAGAATTTCATAATGACTGTTAATGCAAAAAGAATCATTTTATTCCAATGATCTTGTGTTCATGAGTGATGGAAGTCAACAATCATAACTGAGGTTAACATGTGATCATTTATCCAGTCCTAAGCTGCACCGTGGGCTCTGCATCCTGCAACACTCTGTGAACATCGTCAGCATCGTCCTCATCAACATGCACACGTGTCTAAATGTCAGTAGGTGTCTGAGAGGTGATGCCTGTTGATAAAGTTTTGGAGCTACATGCAGCTTGCCTTCTTGGACAGCTGTGTGGCTGCTCCCTCTGTGCTTCTGTGGACGTCCTGCACCTCGATGCTCAGCAGGATAGAACCACCAAACAGAAATGCATCAGAGCTGGAGGATGGGGACAGACTTGTGTCTGATGGAGAGCTGCTCAGCTGGTGGAGGAAACAGGAGACAAAGAAGCTTTGAACCTCAAAGTAAAATTCTCATTTCTTTTGGAGGAAGAGGTTGACCTAGCAGGGAACAAGATTTGGTGATCAGGTGAGTAAAGATTGTGTGTATGTACACTGGTGTGGACAAAGAAGTCTGTCTGGTGCTTTAGGAGGAGCATTTAGAAAAACATGTGATCACACCAACCTTAGTCTGTTCATGAAGAGAAACTTACCTGATTTAATGTGAAAGTGAAGGTAACACATCTGTGAGCAGTGTTGCAGGGATGGGTTCTAACAGACATGTTGATGGTTTAGATGAAGTTATGTTGAAGTCAGCTCAGAGATCAAAAAGAGAGAAGTCGTCTAAATAAAGATGTGCAGTTTGTAAAGCTGCTGTCCTTGATGATACATCTGTGACAGTTTGAAGGATGTTCATAACATCAGTACTGCTGAGAACTAAAGGAATAAAACAGAGAATACAACACAGCTCAGAGTGCTGAGTTTGTCTGTTTCTCAGTGATAACAGGATGTAGTCCCAGATGTACAGAGGACTTTTTAAATTCAGGCTAGTTAAGATTCTTAGAGTTAGTGGAAGTTCATAAAGATTATTTAGATTCTATTATTAGATGTCACATGATCTCCTTTTAATCTTGTATCTGTAAGTCATAAAAATTACATAACCAAATACGTCACACTCATCATTTGTCTCTTTGTCGGCCTGTTGTGTTTTTGTAATTATTTTATTGTTAATCAGTGATGATAATAAATCATTTTGCATATCTAGGATTACTTCTGTTGATTAATCCAAGTTTCTTCTAAATAGAAATCCCTTCATGGAGATCATATTTGCTCTTATTTACAATGAACACGTGTTGACCTGATTTACTGTCAGTTAACAATCATTGACAGTTACTTGTTGTTTTCCTTGTAGTCTGTCTTGAAGTCATAAAGATTATATTAGTCACTGATTTACTAGAATTACTTTATGCCCTCAGTTATCATAGGGTTACTGAATCTAATGATACAGTGACCTCCCCTTTGTACTGTGTAATATAAAAGTCAGTCAGGTCTGCAGATGACACAGATACTGTTGAGTTTTCACTGACAGAATGGAGATCATGGTGTTTTTCTCGCTGTTGCTTCTGGTCTGCTCTGTTTCCACCAATCAGACAGAGGCAGATAATGAAATTCTTGACCAGCAGATTTCAAACCAACAAGCCTTTTCACAGGACATCCATGCTGTGCTCAGAGAGCTGACCGCCTCAGTGGCTGTACAGAAAGTGGAAATCAGGACGTTAAAACAAGAAAATCAAGGTACAGTATCATGTCAGGTCATTGTGTTTCAGAGATATCAAAATTACCTCAGAAATATTTATAATAATAGAAATGAGGAATGACAACCATTCATGGTTCTGTGCTGTCTTGTGAAATTAGTTTTAAAAATATTGGTTTTCACGCAATTAATAATGCTATAAAGTTTGGGGGGGGAGTTTTGGACAAAATGCATTCTGGGATATTTGCCTGGGTTTGACTACAGTAGGTAGCGAGTTGATTACAGACCAAAACAGCCAATCACAATTTTTTGCATCCAAGTCTGTGATTGGTTGGTTTTGTGGCACAAATATAACGCTGTACAGAAAGAGTTGAACGCGCACGGGCAGAAATGTTGAGAGCGCGAGTGACACACTGCAAGTAGGTCCGTAGAGATCTGAGCAAGAGCAAATGCAAAAACTGAGTGAGAGGGGCTGCTATTGTGTGTGTGTGTGTGGATAACAGCAAACACTCAAATACATTTTTTGCAAGCAGCAATGAATTTTGTTCGCTCAAATTTAGCTTTTCTTCACTAAAAAATAAATTTCTCCTCAAAATGTACACTTGTACTGGCAAATTCTTTTTACGTGTGTTCAAATTTTTTTTACGTGCGCTCAGAATAGTGGCACAAAAATAACACTACATGGGTCCATATGCTGAAGTTTCTTTGGGCGAGATGCCGCCATCAGAGTGTGTGTTAGACAAAGCACTCAAATAAAAACAATGTGTGTGATTGGGTGGATGAGACTTGTAGTCCATATGGGTCGCCTGCCTATGTTTCGCAGATAAAACCAAGTGAATCACTGTGTGCTGTCAGTAAGATTTCATTTTCTTCTCAGACCAAGAAGCAAAGCTGGAGAGACAGAAGACTGAGACTGACCAGCTGAAGCTGCAGTCAAAAGGTATTGTGTGGAAATCTAATAAATTATAAAGTAATTTTAAAATAGACATATCGTTGACAAATAAAATATGCCTGTTATCTTTACACAAGAGCAGTGTGTGAGGGTTGACAAAGAAAAGTCATCCATGTTGGTAAATAGAACGGGTTTCCCCCAAGGATCTCCCTCACAGCTCAGAGACCAAGAAACAACACAGGAGTGACCCACAGACCGGTTGTAACACACACTGTGTACACCAGAGATGGGCAGTAACGCGTAATCTCATTACTTTTTTCAAGTAACGAGTAGAGTACAATACAATAATGCAATACAGTTTTATTTATATAGCACATTTAAAAACCCAAAGGCACACCAAAGTGCTTCACAGTAATACGAAGAAACAACATAAGTCAATAACAGAGTACAGATCGGGGACTAGCACAGACAGAATGGAGGCACTAATACACCGAAGAGTTAAGTAAAATAGGTATCAAGCCTCAATACAGGAGGAAGGTCAGATCGTGAATACAAAATATCTACTAAGAAGATAAAAAAACAGCAGTAAAATTAATAATAAAAATAATAAATTATATTAATAGTAAAATAATAAATTTAATAAAAAGTATAAAAAGGGTATTAACTGGTCAGGAAGCTCAAGTTAAATAAGTATGCTTTCAATCTTGATTTAAAGGATTGGAGACACGAATAGAAGCAGGGAGGCTATTCCAAAGGTTGGGTGCAGCTGAAGCAAAGGCACGATCACCTCTGGTGTTCAGTCTAAACTTAGGTTGGGCCAGGAGTAATTGACCTGATGATCTTAATGCACGACAAGGAGTGTACTGATTGAGGAGGTCAGTGAGGTAACTGGGCGCAATATTATTCAGGATTTTAAAAGTGAGTAGCAAAATTTTAAACCCAGTGCGATATTTGATAGGTAACCAGTGTAGATCAACAAGAGCTGGAGTAATAGGATCAAATTTTCTAGCTCCAGTAAGAAGGCGAGCCGCAGCGTTCTGAACGAGCTGCAGCCTTCGAAGAGAGAAGGCTTGGAGACCACAGTAGAGAGAATTGCAATAGTCTAACCTGGAGGTCACAAAAGCGTGGATAAGTTTTTCCAGGTCCCTGTGTGGTATATAATGCTTAGCTTTAGAAATCTGGCGCAATTGAAAGAAGCCAGATTTAACTACAGATGACACTTGCTTATCGAGCTTAAAGGAACTATCCAAATAGACACCCAGGTTACGTATAGAATCTATTCTGCCCTCACTAGGGTGCAAAGCTGGTTTCTAGCTTGGCAGATAGCTAACAGGTCCACAATAAACATCCAGGGCCCTGTCTCAATATGCGTACTTGTGCGTACTTGCGTTCTCGTGTACTCGTGATACGTCATCAGTCGGAGACCAAGTACTGTTCCAATTCAAAGTACGCATCAAGCCGAGAACGCGAAAAAGTCCCGGATGTGTTCTCGCTCCGCCTGTTTTATCGAGCATCCATCGGTGGTGACTTGTGTGGACTTGGTACAGCTAAATATCCCAGAATGCATTTCGTCCAAAACTCAAACGCGGCAATGGCGGACGAGCGGGGCTAAAAACTTTTAAATATTACTCTTTCTGGGTCACAAAATAAACTTTTAAGTTATTTTCAAGTGAGAATGTAGCTGTGTAAGCTTCAAATATCTGCTCGATTTATCAAGATATCATACATTTCCAAACGTGCTCCGACGTTTTCGGAGACGTCTGTGACCCGCCAGCTCCATAGCAGACAGCGAGGTCGAGGATCACTAGAGCCGTCGAGTACAGTAGACTCCCGGCACATCGTTTTCAAACCCCCCCCCCCCTCCCCCCCGCGGTCTTTTCGCTACTCAGGTTAAACAAACCCCAGCAGCTGTCTATTGTATTGAGTGTCCACTAAAATAAAAATAAAAGCATTCCAACATCTCACCTGCTTGTTTTTATTAAGGCATACATGTACACTATTTTTATTAATAGAGATTTCGCTACTGAGGTTAAACATGATATATAAGTAACTTAGATCACTTCTAAATGTTAATGTTTGGTTTATTTCAGTGTTTTATTTGTTCCTGAGTAAACCGGTTTGGCTGTGATTAAAGCTAAGCTTCATAACATACTACTCACAGTTAAATTAAGAGGGGACGGCAGTAAAAACTCCGGACCTGTGACATCATCAAGTACGCTGGCGTTCCAATTATACAAATCGCGAGTCCGTGCTCGCGTTCTCGGCAAGTCCGTACTCCCGTGCGGTCTCGGCAAGTCCGGTCTCGCCGAGAACGCGAGTACGTACTTGCGTACTTAGAATTGAGGAAGGGCCCAGGAGTCAGCGGGTACGTTTTAGATGTTTACTGTTGAAACACTGTAAAACTGAGGTACAGAAACAAAAATAAAATATTACATCTCTGCTGTAATTGCATTTTCTTCACAATATCAAACATAAAGCCATGCACTACAATGTACATAAGACATAAACACAAACATATCCAGACCCCTTCACTGGTTATTAGGCCCAGGCATTTAGCGATTAGGTTAATGCTAACATTACATGGGAAATCCGGGACGGGCTAACGTGTTAGCATCGCGGCCGTTTTTCACACAAAAGAAAGTTTCTCACACAAACTCTGAAATGCTACACAAAACTATCGCGGCAAAGCTTACACAACAGATAGCAACTACTTACAGGCATGTGCTCTCTCAGGCTCAGCAAGAAAAAGTGAACAAAAAGTGGAACAGACGACAATTTGGCTAAAAGACTGTTTTTCACTGGTGAGGCACTACGGCAAGTCGGCTGATACAAAAAACACACACCCAAATTATCATGCCTGCCTTAAAGGGGCAGCACAGAATCAGAGAGAGAGAGTTAAGAAGGGGCCCCAGCAGGGCAACAGGCTGGTCTCGAGGAATATGGCTATTGAACACCATACCTTCAGTTTTTTTCTCATTTAAAATGAGAATATATACACATATATAAATACAGAGTATACAAAAGGGATAAATAGAATAAATAGGAATAAGAATACAAGGGAATTGCACATTTCAAGTATTGTGAGTCTATTGCACCGTTGGAAGTATTGCACAGTGAAAAAGCACTACAGCATACTTGTTCCCCCCTCCTTTGTCCTCAAGTTTCCCCTCCCTCTCCCCTCCAGAGAGGAGTTAAATAGTTTGATGGCGTGTGGGACAAAGGAGTTTTTAAGTCTGTTGGTTCTTGTCTTTTGGAGAAGCAACCTGTCACTGAACAGACTCCTCTGGTTGTTTATGGCCGTGTGCAGAGGATGCCCAGCATTGTCCATAATCTCCAGCAGTTTCTTTAGTGCCCTTTTCTCTGCCACTGTCACCAGAGTGTCCAGCTTCATGCCGAACACAGAGCCAGCCTTCCTGATTTAATTGTGATGATCATCTGACTCTGAAGGCGACTATGCTCATCCTTCCTCCCATTGATCATGACACTGACCACACTACCAGAGTAGCACGAGAGATAAAAACATATGAATCACTGTGTGCTGTCAGTAAGATTTCATTTCTGTTGTTTTTTTCTTTAGAACAAGAAGCAAAGCTGGAGAGTCAGAAGACTGAGATCGACCAGCTGAAGCTGGAGTCAGAAGGTATGAGAAGATTTTTGACAGATGTTCAAATTCATTCAGTCCAGGAAATCAATAACCTCGACCACGGTTAGCTGTTCAGGTATGAACGACTGTTCAGTCACGGGTGTTTCATCCACAGGACCTCCAACAGTTGTGTGTGTCTGAGATCATGTCACCTTTTTAAAATTTCTTCAGTGGAGCGTGCCTTCATACTGTCACCCTTTCTAAAACAGACTCCAAACAGCTCTCTGACAGCCAGACTGAATGTTCAGATTTTGGAGATCATCATGAAACATTTTCATCGGTCAACTATGACCTCCAGCTGAGAGTGTATGATCTGTGTTTATACACTAATTCAAATCTGAAAAGTCAGATTTGAATCTAATCTCAACATTTAGTGTAGTGACTTTAATTTACAAGAAAAAACACTTTGAGGAAATTTTTGCTACGATTTGGTGCTACATAAATAACACTGAAATAAAGTGAATGACTCCACTCTACACCGGTACAAAGTTTTATCAGAATCTAAATTTGTCGAGCTGCTGTGTTTACAGACACAAAGAATGACATGCACACAAACACATCCACAACCTCTACCCAACCGTTGGGTAATTATGTGTGTATGAACTATGCTACATAAAGAATCAAACCCACGCCTCTGTGGTCATTTGGCACACGGGTCACCAGATCAACCAACAGCTGCATGGTTACAGCCATCAGCCATCCTTTGATTGCTTAACTGAGTAAAAAGGTGCTACATGAGTACAAGTCCATACAGTTTATCACCTAAGGAAATGAACAGACAAGTAGCATGGCTACATCCATCATTTACATACAGTCTATGGGCACCCAGCACCTGTAGGAGGTGTGGTCCTGTGGCTCTGCAGTGTGTGAGGTGGGGGATGAGGGGATCTGGAGGAGACCACCGCTCAGTGTAGCATGAACAGCATGAGAGTCACAGTTACTTTCTTACTAACAGATAAAAACGTGAATCACTGTTTGCTGTCAGTGAGTTTTCTTTCAATTTGCATATTTTTCAGAACAAGTAGCAAAGCTGGAGACTGAGATCGACAAACTAAAGCAGGAACTACAAGGTACTGTGTGGAAATCTGATCATTTCTATAGAAACGTTGAAATATATGACACATTTTTATAAATAATGTTTGACCTTAAATTGTAAATTGACCAGATTAGTATTTATGTTTGAATGTCTTAATGTTAGACACTGAAACTAAAACCTGCTGTGATACAGTTAAAGACAAAGTGTTTGAAGATACAACGCTGCTCAAACTCTCTTTTCTGTGAACATTTAAAACAGTATTTGTGATGTAGCGCCACCTGCAGACAGAAGCCAAGAAACTCTGGAAGATCAACATATGTCAGTGCTATAAATCTGTCCACAGGGTGGTGTTACTGTGTTTGAATATCTTTAGTTCATTCACAGGGGCAACTTTAGTACCAACAATGTTTTTATTTCTTCCACATGATATCTGAGGGGAAAAGAGCGAGTAGAGGATTAGTGTGATTGTTATCTGTGATTAATAGAGGTGTTGTTTACAGGTGTATCCCCACTCTGTGCAGGTCATTACAGTGAAATCACTCTTTAAGCTTCAGAACACACATTAAGTTCTTTACTGGATCTAATTTACTGAATGACATTAAACTGAGTTCATGTTTGTCTGAAGCACAAACCAAGATGCAACTAAAACACTGAGTAACACAGTTTGTTGTCTTGGCAGAAGCTACAAAATAACTTCCTGTCTGATCTAAAGGACGAGTTTGGGATCCTCAAAAATAGATTCAATCAAATTTCAGTTTCCAATCACAGAATCTGATTCCTTCTGTGACAATGAAACGCTTTCAGCTGTCAAACATCTCTTTCATTGGAGATTAAAGTTTTTGTCATGGTCACTTTTTTGGGAAGAGTCTAACTCTAAAACACAAAGTATCAAATAAATAATGTCATAAAAATGTCAAATAATGACATTTCTCTCTCTCTCAGTCAAACAGGTGGCTTTCTCAGCCTCTCTGGTGGAACAAGGCAGCAGAGAAACTGGACCCTTTAACACTCAGATTACTCTGATCTTCAAACGTGTTGTCACAAATATTGGAAATGCCTACAACAAACACACAGGTAATAACACTGAATGTCACTTCTCAGCTATGTTGATGTCAGGCTGATGTTCCAGATGTTCTAACAGCTGATTTTCCATTTATCAAAAACAAATGTCCCACAGGTATTTTCACTGCACCAGTGAGAGGAGTCTACCACTTTGACTGGAGTGTACATGGATATGGAAACATTCCTGTAGGTGGTGTGTTGTTCAGGAATGGAGAGCACATTTTTGTTGCATATGAAAGTCAAACATCTGGTAGTGTGACCGCCTCTAATGGAGCCTCACTCCTTCTAGAGGTTGGAGATCAGGTGTCTGTGCGTCTCTGGGAGGGTGCAAGGATATATGACAATCACAATCATCTTACCACCTTTAGTGGTCATCTGATTTTCACCTTGTGAGAGATGTGACAGCTCCAACACTTCCTGTTTGGACGGAGCTTAGCCGTTTTTAGAAGTAAAACAGGAAGTGAATCACCTGCTGGAATCAGTTTCTTCCCCCCTCAATTTCTTTCTCTTTAGTTTAATATAAAAATGCTGTGGAGGAATTTCTAGAAGCTGAAATGTTTCCTTTTTTTTCATTTGTTCCTGAATCCAAATCCAGACACAGATAACTGACTGTAAACTTACTCGGGTTCATTTCTTTCAATTCTTTAGTTTCAAAATAAAAGCATCGTTGAACAAAAGCTGTTGATTTCTTTATATGTGTTTCATACATAGAGCAGAGATCAAACCTACACATGTTGGGAGTTACTATCACAGGTAACTGGTGTTTAGAACAAAGAGCTGCTTTAAGTGCATTTTGGGTAAACATTCAGTGGTCATGTGACCATGTGGGACAGATGAATGGTGGAACAAATAACCATGTGCTTCCTCATCCTTTTAGTGTACAAAATTGTGATAATTTGGCTCGGGGGTGCTGTGTAGCAGGCAAAGAGAGGAGCCAAATGCAGGACTCAGTAGGCAGAAGTTAAAGTTAAAATGCAGCTTTATTGCAAGAAACAAAATGAATTAACAAATAATCAAACAGGAAAAGATTAACTGACAGGGAGACACACGAATGGACGGATACACAGCCTGTGACAAAGATCAAAGGGAAACTGAGGACTTAAATTCACACAAGGTAATTAGAGACACACAGCTGGGGAAAACAAGACACAGGTCAACTACGTCAGAATGACATGGGAGATAAAGCATTTCAACTAACACTTAGACTAAAACACATAAAGTGACTAAACATGGGAGACCTAACAGAAACCCAGACTAGGAAGGGCTCTAGAGTGTGACCAATTTGGTCTCCGCAACTCTGAAAGTCTCCGTGTGATCAACAACTGACACACATTATGCCCCTATCATGGTCTAAACCAGAGATAGTCAGGGGCGGGACCTCTCTGATTGGCCGTGGTCCAGATATTCGTGTAGTCCTTTGTGTGTACGTTTGAAAGTGTAGGCAGATAGAGAGAGGTGAGTAGCTTGAATAAAGTGATATCGAGTCATTAAATCCTGACGTGACTTTTTAAATCTAAATTCATTTTGCCAGAAACACCAGAATCTCAGGTTAAAGCTCACAAAACTATTTCAACAACCACCAAACAGCTAACACAGCAAATGAGAGCAGGAAAACGGATTCCACAGAAAGACATAAACACAGAGCGCGGACCCGACGCATCAGAATCAGCTTTCTCTTTCTTGGCTTTCTCACCCGACATACACAGACACGCCGTCGGGGCTAAAAGCCGACAGCTCACTGATTCTGAGCTGCAGGTTTTGTCTCTCTCCAAACAAAATTCACTGAACCAGCAACAAAAGAAGATCCAAACTACGCTTCACATTTGATAAATGTCGTCATGAATTCCCTCTGACTTTTGCTGGTTTGCTTCCACCACGATAAAATCACACTTCATGCACAGCTCTCTCTTCTCTCTCTCTGTGTGTACTTCAAGAACAGTTTCCCATCTCACATCTCAATTTTTGCGTTATTCATTCGCTTATTACCCATCAGTCTACCGTTGTTTACAGCGCTGTCGGCCGCTGTCTTTTTTTTTTTTTTTTTTTTACTTAAATGACCTCGGACAAGAAGCCTAATTTCTGCTGTTCAATACTGAAGAAATTTAAACTTTTTTAAAATTATGCAAAATTGCTGAATATTTTTAAGGCCAGGAAAATCTCCTTCATGTTTTTCTGTGTTTTATTCTCAGTTACTTTGACACAAAGGCATCTGCTGTGATGTTCACAATTCTGTTGAAGTCTCACATGTATGATCAGAATTATAATATTTCTGGCTGTCTGAGGCAAGATTGAATCGAATTGGGACCTCGTGAATCGGAATCGAATAGATTATAGAAATTAGTGCTGATACCCAGCCCTAGTGAGCAGCCTAGGCCTGACAGAAGTGGATGTAGCTGTGGGTAATAAGAAAAGATGAAGATAACTATTGATAACTTTTTTGTTAAGGCCTGATCCGTCTGAAATTCATAGCCAGCTCTGACACAGTGCCATCAACCTCTGAACGCGGAAAAAGCACAGTGTATCCAGAAAACACATTATATGCTGCGATAAATGCACTGCTCAAATATCTCCTCTCCCCACTGCCTTTCAGCGGCAGGCAGCAGCAAACAGGTCGTCAGAGGAGGCCGAGATGATGAAGTTTAGCATTGTCTACAATATTACCAAAGAGTGCCAACGCACTTTAAACACAAGCAGTTTTTCAGTAACGTATCTTTCTTGTAGAATTGGGTTCCAAATAAAGACCTTTGTGTTGACAAGATGGTTAGTTAATCATTTACAAATTAATAGTGTCTGTATAGACAGCAATTTCCCCCCCAAAAAAGTGCACATGTAAAACTGCGGTGTTAAGCCTTGCAGTTAGTCTAGTCTAGAGCTGACAGGTTTATTCTGTTGATTGTCATTTATGCTTAGAAATATTTACTTATATATGCTTAGAGTTTAATAATCGATTGCATAATGGTAGAGGTCTGATCCTTAGCAGTCGGTAAAGACTCTGTGTGCCTCCCAGAGCACTCTGGCATGCACACACAACTTGGGGTCATGACAGAGGTCATACCTTCTCTTTCTGATTTATGGTATAGGAGGACACCTACTCTGTATCTGGTTAAGTATAAGAGCCCTTTGTTTAGGTGGACCACTGGATTCCTAGCACCAGCTTTGGGGAGTCCTCACAGGGTCACATCTTGACCCCCCCCCCCCACACACACACACACAAGATGTAAGATGTCATATGTTAATGAATCTCCCATGCTATAGTCAGCAAACTGCTTGCTAAGTTTCGTGAAACTGGTTCAGTGTTGGATTTGCCAAAATGTGGACGCAAGAAAACTGTCACTAATGAAGAAACATCAGTGGCTGTCCTAGCTTCATTCAGCAAGAGCCCACAGCGTAGCACTCGCCGCATGTCACTGGAGAGTGGCATCAGTGGAACATCCCTTGGGCGGATATTAGCTACTCACAAATGGCACCCTTACAAACTCCAGCTACTGCAGCATCTCAACGAGGATGACCCAGATTGGCGCACAGAATTTGCAGAATGGGCAAAACAAAAATTGGAACAGGACCCTCAGTTCACGCAGAAGATTTTGTTCAGTGATGAGGCAAACTTTTATGTGAATGGTGAAGTTAACAAACAAAACCACCGCTATTGGTCTGACACTAACCCACATTGGATGGATCCCTCCAAGACTGTTGGAACAACAAAAGTGATGGTTTGGTGTGGTATATGGGGTACAACGATAGTGGGTCCATTCTAGAGATGGCACGATACCACTTTTTTATGTCCGATACCGATATCATAAATTTGGATATCTGCCGATACCGATATTTAGATATAATTGAATCCGATATAGTGTGTTTTTTAATCAATAAAACAGTTTTTTTTAATATCTTGCTGCTTTTTGTATAAGTTCATACTCAAGTTAAAAAAAAAAAACCCACTAAAGCTATTCTGTTATACCTGTATGCAAAAAATACACTGCACCCAAAATATTTCATAGTTCAGCAATACTGATCAATCTAATAAACTTAAACCTGCTCCATCCTCCCTATTCTGGTATTTTAAAGAGTAAGCAACCTAACTAATAGGGTTCTAAAACTCCCAGCAAAATAAAAATAAAAAATAGGGAACCACCCCCCACCCTCCACCTCATGATGCTTAATTGACGTAATCAACTTTAATTTAATGCACGTGTAAAAAGAAATGCACAGAAATCAATTATTTTTCAAGAATAATTAAATAGATTCAACATCTTTCTTCAACAGAATTGCAGACTGCACAGATGGTACTTTCCCAAAGGAAAAAGTACTATAGCTTACTAGGGTATATTAGACTTAACAGTTACTATATACAGTAATGGACTTCTATACATTTTACATCAGATTAAAACTTGGGTGTAAGATTCGGATAATTATTTATTAAAAGCTAGACATTTTAAATGAGAACTAGAAAGCGAAAATTTCAGAAGAAATTTTATGTGTGCCTATGCCGCTGCTAATCACTGTAGTTGCCATTCATACGGCTACAGACAGAAAAACTCAGAAGAGCAGCCATTCTCCACCATGAACTATGGTAAAAACAAACACCGCTCACGCTTCACAGATGACAGCTTACAGTTTTGTGTAAAGATGAAGTTACTTCGTACAGCGCCGATTTGCAGACGCTGTGCACACAGGTTCATGAGAAGTCCCATTGTACCACGGCAGACCCGACAATGTTTGCATGAACACGCTTTGAAGCATTACATTATAGACCACTTTTCACACATGCATTCACTTTTTGTTTTTGTTATTTCTACACAGTGTTCTGAATTATGAACAATGGTCTACAGCCAATCTTGTGTATTATTATACAAACTTTGGTTGTGAGATTCAGATAACTATTTAATAAAAGCTAAATATTTTATATGAGAGTAAGAAAGAAAAGTATATCTTTATGTCCACCTTTCTCTGTTAATGCCCTACCTGGCCCCCTGGCAAAAGCTTTGCTAGATCCGCCCCTGCACAGTTACCAGCTGTCAGCTACACAAAAAAGGAGCTTGGTGTTTACAGGGAGTGCAGAATTATTAGGCAAATCAGTATTTTGTCCACATCATCCTCTTCATGCATGTTGTCTTACTCCAAGCTGTATAGGCTCGAAAGCCTACTACCAATTAAGCATATTAGGTGATGTGCATCTCTGTAATGAGAAGGGTGTGGTCTAATGACATCAACACCCTATATCAGGTGTGCATAATTATTAGGCAACTTCCTTTCCTTTGGCAAAATGGGTCAAAAGAAGGACTTGACAGGCTCAGAAAAGTCAAAAATAGTGAGATATCTTGCAGAGGGATGCAGCAGTCTTAAAATTGCAAAGCTTCTGAAGCGTGATCATCGAACAATCAAGCGTTTCATTCAAAATAGTCAACAGGGTCGCAAGAAGCGTGTGGAAAAACCAAGGCGCAAAATAACTGCCCATGAACTGAGAAAAGTCAAGCGTGCAGCTGCCAAGATGCCACTTGCCACCAGTTTGGCCATATTTCAGAGCTGCAACATCACTGGAGTGCCCAAAAGCACAAGGTGTGCAATACTCAGAGACACGGCCAAGGTAAGAAAGGCTGAAAGAGGCGACCACCACTGAACAAGACACACAAGCTGAAACGTCAAGACTGGGCCAAGAAATATCTCAAGACTGATTTTTCTAAGGTTTTATGGACTGATGAAATGAGAGTGAGTCTTGATGGGCCAGATGGATGGGCCCGTGGCTGGATTGGTAAAGGGCAGAGAGCTCCAGTCCGACTCAGACGCCAGCAAGGTGGAGGTGGAGTACTGGTTTGGGCTGGTATCATCAAAGATGAGCTTGTGGGGCCTTTTCGGGTTGAGGATGGAGTCAAGCTCAACTCCCAGTCCTACTGCCAGTTTCTGGAAGACACCTTCTTCAAGCAGTGGTACAGGAAGAAGTCTGCATCCTTCAAGAAAAACATGATTTTCATGCAGGACAATGCTCCATCACACAGCGTCCAAGTACTCCACAGCGTGGCTGACAAGAAAGGGTATAAAAGAAGGAAAAACTAATGACATGGCCTCCTTGTTCACCTGATCTGAACCCCATTGAGAACCTGTGGTCCATCATCAAATGTGAGATTTACAAGGAGGAAAACAGTACACCTCTCTGAACAGTGTCTGGGAGGCTGTGGTTGCTGCTGCATGCAATGTTGATGGTGAACAGATCAAAACACTGACAGAATCCATGGATGGCAGGCTTTTGAGCGTCCTTGCAAAGAAAGGTGGCTATATTGGTCGCTGATTTGTTTTTGTTTTGTTTTTGAATGTCAGAAATGTATATTTGTGAATGTGGAGATGTTATATTGGTTTCACTGGTAAAAATAAATAATTGAAATGGGTATATATTTGTTTTTGTTAAGTTGCCTAATAATTATGCACAGTAATAGTCACCTGCACACACAGATATCCCCTAAAATAGCTAAAACTAAACACAAACTAAAAACTACTTCCGAAAACATTCAGCTTTGATATTAATGTGTTTTTGGGTTCATTGAGAACATGGTTGTTGTTCAATAATAAAATTATTCCTCAAAATACAACTTGCCTAATAATTCTGCACTCCCTGTATGAGAGTAAGAAAGAAAAGTATATCTTTGTGTCCACCTTTCTCTGTTAATGCCCTACCTGGCCCCTGGCAAAAGCTTTGCTAGATCCGCCCCTGCACAGTTACCAGCTGTCAGCTAAATAAAAAAAGGAGCTTGGTGTTTATTTCTCTCAGAAACAGTTCATAACTTCCTTCAACTCATTCATGTCACCTAAAAAAAGGTAAACCTGTTTCTCCATCACCAGTTCAGCTCTGATGATTCAGTAAGGTCATCTCCTGGTTTCGACCAGCCGCTTCTACAGCTGTGGCTCCAGCAAACATCAGCTGATACTAGAAATTAAAATCAAATGAATTCTAACAACAGCTGATCAAGCTTAAACGTGCTGCTGTTGTTTAGCGCGATAAACAAACAAGAGAGAAAAGCCGATCATTGATCAGTTTCATGACTGAAGTTTGAACAGGCGAGAGAATGACAGGGAGGCTGTCATAAAGTTCAACATCAGTAACTTAGCGCGCACACAGCTGTATAGAAACTCCATCGTGCTAGCTACCACGCAGTACGAGTTATTATAACTGATTGTAAAAAGTCAGCACAACGAAAATAAACTACACCTAAACTCGGTTTATATCTGACCCAAATAGAGTGCAGGTCATAACTTCTTACCTGAAATTCAGTTCACCTCACGCTCCGACCGGCAGCCGCCTGCTTCTCCTGCCTTCGGTTTCCCTGATCCACGATCTACCACCGGTCGATCGGCGGTCGCCTCGCCGCCTCGTTCCCGCATGTTCTTTCTGACACACACCGGTGGATAGCTGCCCTCGGTTGTAGCTCCGTCAGCGATCACCAAACAACTCAGTTATTTTTTCCACATCGACCAGCATCTGGACAATCCACCGCCTTTCACTGTTTGTACCGTTACAAAAAAAAAAAACCCTCATCGGCTCATAAAAACGAAAAATAAGTCCAGCTATGACCCTGAGTCAAAAAGACAGCCAGCTCGGGTTAGCTAGCTACCTGTCTAGCTCTTTGCAGGCACCGAAAACATCAGAGCTAATATGGGATGTCTTGGTAACACGAGCAGATATTTGAAGTTTACATCTGGCCAATCCACCACCTTTCACTGTTTATACCGTTACTAAAATGAATAAATAAATAAATCATCGGTCCATATAAAGCGAAAAATAAGTCCAGCTAAAACACATACTGTCGGCGAGCGATCGGGTGCTGACACGAGTTTCACCCGCCTCAATATAAGCCAAGCCTGGGTGCTTTTTCACGAAGGGTCGCTAGCGGTGCTAGCTAACTATGCTAGCGGCGCTAGCTAGCTAGCCGACTATCAGCAACACATAAGAGAACTGCTGCTAAATAAACTACACCTAAACTCGGTTTATATCTGACCCAAATAGAGTGCAGGTCATAACTTCTTACCTGAAATTCAGTTCACCTCACGCTCCTGCCTTCGCTTTCCCTGATCCACGATTGACCTCGCGTTAGCAAACACCGGTCGATCGGCGGTCGTGACATGTCCTTTCTGTCATACACGGTGGATAGCTGCCCACTGTTGTAGCTCCGCGTTATAGCACCACCAAACAACTCAGTTATTTTTTCCACATCCAGCTGTAACTCCGATTCTGTGCGAGCATTTGCGAGAGACCGGGAGGTGAAACGACAGAGAGAGTCCCTCGCTATCCATTTGCAGCCAAGCGCGGCAGCTAGCTAGGTAGCCGGCTAGCTGTCAGGCAGGACCGACGTCGTCAGAGCACTGTCGCTAAATATGGGATGTCTTGATAAAACAAGCAGATATTTGAAGTTTACACACCTACATTCTCGCCTGAAAATATCTTAAAAGTTTATTTTGTGACCTAGAAACACGAATAAAAGACATATAAAGCGAAGTGGTGGCCGCCATTGTTCACTCTGTAGAGGCGTGCTATGAATTGTGGGATATGGAGTTTTCAACACAAGGATAAAATCTTTTCGGCTGTACTACTCCCGGTATACCACTAGAGAGAGCCAAGACACCACAAATGAAGTCTGTTTCTATGGTGCCAAAAGCAGAATCTTTCTCAGGAGCCTAGAAATTGGCCTAAATTTGCACTAAAATCTAAATATTTCAAAAACTATAAAAGTTATAAACACCAAAAGTCACACCATACTAGCCCAGCGCCAGCCGCACAAAATGATGTAACATATGTACCCCTATTGTCAAAACTGTTTGGCAGAGGAGCGGGAAAATTTTCACTAAAATATTAATATTTAAAAACTATAATATTCATAAACACCAAAAGTCATAGCACACCATTCCAGATCCAGCCGCACAAAATGAGGTAACATATATGAAGCTTGTCCAAAAACTGCGGGTCGAGATACACTGCAAAATTTCAGGCGGAAAAAGGAAAATAATAATAATAATAATAAGAATAATAAATCCGACGAATAGTAATATGTGTGCCTCTTATCATAGGCACACATAATAAGAAAGAAAAGTATGTCTTTGTGCCCCCCTTTTCTCTGTTAATGCCCTATCGGCCCCCCTGGCTAAACTTTGCTAGACCCGCCCCTGCACAGTTACCAGCCGTCAGCTACGTAGAAAAGGATCCTGGTCTAGAAAGTAATATTAAATAAATTCTAACAACAGCTTATCAAGCTTAAACGTGCTGCTGTTGTTCAGCCGCTGGTTTCCTCTTTCTGGCGCGAAGTGAGCAATAAACAAAGAAGAGAGATGGACTCGCGACAGAAAAGCCGATCAGCTGATCATTGATCAGTTTCATGATTGAAGTAGCAACAGAAGAGGGAGAGAGAGAGGCAGTCGCTCCATATATCGGTTGTTAAGCTTAACGCGGGAATGCTTTAGAAACATTCAGAGATGAACTTACACACTTGCTTTACTTCTCTCTGGAATAACTTCCTCAGAGATGAAATGCCGGATTGCTAGCGAGGCTACAAATACACACAGCCGCTCGTGACGCGTACTGCTGCGATGTGCTACGGTTATGAGCCGAGTTACGCCATGTCGCAAGTTTTGTGAGGTGCTTTTTTGATATTTAATGGATCGGATTACATTTTTTTATTTTTCTCCGATATCCGATCCGATATCGGATCGGTCCATCTCTAGTCCATTCTTCATCAATGGAAACCTCAAGGCCACTGGATATTTGAAATTGCTACATGACGATGTGTTTCCCTCTTTATGCACTGAAGCTGGCACGTTCCCTGAGTTTTTCCAGCAAGATGGTGCACCACCACATTATAGGTGCCAGGTCCGAGCATTCCTAGATGAACAGTTTCCTGGAAAGTGGATTGGTCGTCGTGGGCCAGTTGAATGGCCCCAAGGTCTCCCGATCTGACCCCTTAGACTTTTATCTTTGGGGTCATCTGAAGGCAATTGTCTATGGTGTGAAGATACGAGATGTGCAGCACCTGAAACTACGGATACTGGATGCCTGTGCTGGCATTTCTCCTGCGGTGTTGCTATCAGTGTGTGAAGAGTGGGAGTAAAGGGTTGCATTGACAATCCAACACAATGGGCAGCACATTGAACACATTGTATAAGTGGTCAGAAACTTGTAAATAACTCATGAAAGAATAAAGTTACGTTGAAACCAAGCACACCATTGTTTTTCTTGTGACATTACCAATAAGTTTGATGTGTCACATGACCCTCTTCCTATTGAAAAAACAAAAGTTGTATCCAAGATGGCCGACTTCTAAATGGCCACCATGGTCACCACCCATCTTGAGGAGTTTGGCCCCTCACATATACTAATGTGCCACAAACAGGACTTTAATATCACCAACCATTCCCATTTTATTACGGTGTATCCATATAAATGGCCCACCCTGTACAAACAGCATTCTCACATACGTGTCTCTCTTCTCTAGGTGTGAGAGGGTGGTATGTAGTGTCAGGGCTATGGCATCATCAGTGGACCTGTTGTGGTGGTATGAAAATTCTAGAGGGTCCAGTGAGTCGGGTAGTGCAGAGCAGATGAAGTCCCTGACCAGCTTCTCGAAGCATTTGCTCAAGATGGGGGTCAGGGCTACAGGTCGGCAGTCGTTCAATGGGGAGATGGTGGAGGATTTGGGTACAGGGACGATGGTGGCCATTTTGAAGCAGGCTGGGACTACAGACAGAGAGAGGGAAAGGTTGAAGATGTGTGACTTGAGGACGCGGCCGGGAATCCCGTCCGGACCAGTACCTTTGCGTGCGTTCACCTTCCTGAAGCACTTCCGCACATCCTCCTCAGACACAGTGTGCGCACTGACGTCATCCGCGGTGCGCCCACTGTCTGGTCTCATGGTGTTCGCTGTGTCGAATCTAGCGTAGAATACGTTTAGATCCTCAATCAGAGAGGCCGTGGTCTGCGGTATGCTGTGACTGTGTTTAGTCCCTGCCACATACTCGGAGGGTTGTCAAACTGTTCCACCCTGTCCCTGTACTCACGTTTCGCTGCTTTGATTGTCTTCCGGAGTTGGTAATGTGCGTGTTTGTAGTCCGATGTGTTCGCGGAGGCAAAAGCGGTGCTCCGTGCCGCCAGTGCTGTGCGAACATCTTTGTTAATCCAGGGTTTTTGATTTGGGAAGGATTTAACTGTTCTGGATGGGACGACATCTTCCACACATTTCCTGATAAATCCGCAGACTGAGTCTGTGTATTCATCGATGTTATTAGCAGCCACATGAAACATTTCCCAGTCCACGTGATCAAAACAGTCCCGCAGCGTAGACTCCTATTGGTCCGACCAACTGTGCACCGCCCTCAGGGTTGGAGCTTCCTGTTTCAGCTTCTGCCTGTAGGCGGGCAGGAGCAGGATGGAGCAGTGATCTGATTGGCCGAATGGGGCGCGGGGGAGGGCTTTGTACGCATCCCGGAAGGAGGTGTAGCAGTGGTCAAGTAGCCGGTCCTCCACGAGTGTTGAAATGGATGTGTTGGTGGAGTTTTGATGAAACTTTCTTCAGGTTTCCCTTGTTAAAATCCCTGGTCGTGATAAACGCCACCTCTGGGTGTGCGGTTTCCTCACTGCTGATCGCGCTGTACAGTTCCCTGAGTGCTCGGTCAGTGTCGGCTTGTGGGGGAATGTAAACAGCCGTAATAATCACTGCTGTAAATTCCCTCGGTAGCCAGAATGGCCGGCACTTAATCATCAGGTACTCCAGGTCCGGTGAGCAGAAGGATTTGACTGGGTGCACGTTCGCATAATCACACCAGCTGTTGTTGATCATAAAACACACACCACCGCCTCTGCTTTTCCCAGTAAGATCCTGTGACCTGTCTGAGCGGTGCACAGAGAACCCTGATAGTTGTATTGCGGAGTCCGATATCTTGTCCGATAGCCAGGTTTCTGTGAGGCAGATCACGCAGCAGTCCCGCATCTCTTGCTGGAATGAGATCCGTGCCCGAAGCTCACACAGCTTGTTCTCCACTGCACATTAGCCAGTAATAAATTGGGTAGCGGTGGTCTGTTAGTGCGCCATCTCAGTCGAACCAGAACGCCAGATCTTCTCCCTCTGCGTGGGCGTTTGCGGCCTCCAGGGCCAGAGAACAAAGGCGTCTCAGGTGAGATGAATAAACCAGCTGTTGCTTGGGGGAGCTCGCGACGAGGCTGCCATACTTGGCGCCATCTTGGAAAAGTACCTGAAAAAGTACCTAATTATTGAAGTTAACTAAGAAAGATCAATTGGAGAAAAAGAGTCTAACTTAACATCAATGGCACTAAAAGTAGCTGTAGATAATATTACATCTGTGGGATGATTATTGGTAATTTTTTCTCTAATGATAAAAATTTTATTTGTGAAGAAGTTCATGAAGTCATTACTAGTTAACGTTAAAGGGATTGTTGGCTCAGTAGAGCTCTGACTGTTTGTCAGCCTGGCTACAGTGCTGAAGAGAAACCTGGGGTTGTTCTTATTTTCTTCAATCAGTGACGAATAGTAAGATGTTCTGGCTTTGCGGAGGGCTTTCTTATAAAGCAGCAAACTATTTCTCCAGGCTGTGATGTTTACAGAGATTTTATTTTGAAAGGTCGAATGTAAGGCGGAAGGAGGATATAGAAAAAGAGAGACAACGAAAAAACGGTAGATGAACAAGTTAGCGCTGCAGACTGTGTTGCCGCTGCAAGCCTGAGAATTAAAGAATGGAACTGAGAAATACTGAAGGTGTCATCATTTAATGTTTGAGGTATGCAAACATTACATTGGCGACGAGAGTAAAGGCTACAACCAAAGCAAGACGAAGGAAGTTTCCCTACCCGGAGCTTAGGAGACAAGAACATGGCTGCACACGCTACTCCACTTCCACCCTCCGACACGGAGACCGACCTCGGTTCCGTCGGACCTCGCTGGGTGAAATGGCTTCAGAGGTTTGAAAACTACACCACAAGCAATGAATATTACGGGAGATGCAAGATTAAGAGCATTATTGCTGCATGTGGCTGGTGAAAAAGTGCATGACGTTTACGACACGTTAGCAACGGATGGCGACAAGTACGCAGATACAAAACAGAAACTGTCAGCATACTTTGCGCCCAAGAAAACGTGCAGTATCAGATTTATCTGTTCAGGAAAGCAGTGCAGGAATCAGGTGAAACGTTGGACAACTATCACACCAGGCTTAGGATTTTAGCCAAAAACTGTGAGTTTGCAGAGATGACTGCAGAAATCAAAACACAAATTATCCAAAGCTGTACATCATCACAGCTGCGTAGAAAAGCACTCAGAGAACCTGATTTAACGTTGGATGATCTATTAAATCATGGCCGTGCATGTGAGTTGTCTGAATTGCAAGCTACAGGGATGGAAGCTGACAAGACAGCTGCAGTTAATAAAGTACAGTATAAAACAGGATGTGACACCACGACTAGAAACAAATGGACACCCTCATAGCAGCCGAATAACCGCTGTCGAAACTGTGGAGGCAGATATCCTCATGAGCAAGGCTGCCCAGCCAAAGACAAAATCTGTAATTCTTGTGGCAAAGTCAATCATTTTGCAAAGCAATGTCGCTCAAAGAGAAAAGAGACACATTGTGGAAAGAAGTATAAGAAAAATCTGCCACCGCAAACTGTTCATCAAGTAACAGATAGCGCTGCACATGTGGAGACAGGGCACACATCCAGCAGTGATGACGCTTATGTATATGTGGTGAACACAGCTCAACATCCTAAACTCCCACATACTAAAGTCAGAGTAATGGGCACCCAGATATCGGTGCTAATCGATTCTGGGGCCACTGCTAACTGCTTAACTGAAACTACATACAATAAACTGACATCACGTCCTACGTTAACTTCTACAGACATCAAGATTTACCCATACCACTCATCTACGTCTCTCCCTGTGTGTGGTACGTTCAGGTGCAGTGTGGAAAAACAAGACAAAACAGTTAGGTGTTCCTTCTTTGTCATTAAAGGAGGAGGTTTCAATATTTTGAGTTTTGAAACCTCAAAAGACTTGGGACTCCTCCATATTGTCACTGCGGTCTCTTCTCAGTCTCAAAGTTCTGTTGCAGACAAGCTAGTAGAACAACACCCAGAACTTTTCCAGGGAATTGGAAAACTCAAAGATTTTCAAGTGAAACTGCACATAAACACAGATGTAAAATCAACCTGTCAACCACACAGACGTGTTCCTTTTGTAATAAAATAGTTCAGTGTGACTTTTTTATTTAAAGAGGTTTTGCAGCATTTGAGTGCAACATGTGATGGTTAGCTAACAGCCTGACAGTGAAGTGTCTCTAGATGTACATGGATGTGGTGTTGCCTCAAACATAAAGCAGTATTTATTTAAATGCTAAATAAATGTGCTGCTCAGATGAAACTTAACTGAAAAAAAGATTAAATTATAATTATTTAAAATAAAAAACAGCAGTTAGTTGACTGGACTTCAGGATATGAGCACAGACTGTCTTCCTTTTCCAGCTTTGCACTACTTAAAGTATCCCATCCTTCCCAGTGTTCAGTCTCCCAGTATCAGTCAACTCTGACATTTTCTACATTTCTGCATGAACATGAGTATAACATCAAATCTGTCTTCTACATGTAGATTTAAGTTACGCAGCGATCTGCTGTCAGTGATGACTTCTTCTATGTTCCTCTTCAGGTCGTCTCCGTGGGTGAACGGGACCATTTAGACCTGAGTGATTTCCCTCCTTACATCAGGTTCACTCTTGCTGGTGTTAAACAGACCTGGAGGATCCACAACAGCCAGAGTTTGATCCCCATTCTCCTGTTTGTGTCTGACACTCGGACATTAGTGAGGAGGAGGATTTACAATCCGGTCTTTAAGTGATGACGTGATGAATCCTGCTTCAGGGCCCACTCTACTCTTTGTTCATTAAGGCTGTTGTGTATTTAACATGTTTTAGTGTTTTGTATCTTGTTGTATTTAATCTCAAAAAGCCCCTAAAAACAGTCAGTGATCACTGTCGGCTTCTCTCGGTTTTTATTACCGCTAATCACTTTAAAGCTCAGTTTTTAAAACCTTACGATGTAACTACAGCTCAGCCCATGCAGCAGTATATAAATGACTAACCTCGTTTTGTGGATGGATTATCTCAGTTGTTCTCCTGACTGAAGTTTGGTCCGTTTACAGCATCCTGCCATGCGATTGCATTTGTCCCTAACCATCGGGAACCCTCACGTAAAGTTTTATCAGGTGGAAAAAAGTCCTCCGTTCGTTAGTGTTCCTCCTCCAGCTTTTATAATCTACTGTTTATGTTATGCTAAAATAGCTTTGTCGCACTAGCGATCACGTAGTTATATACCAGCTAGCCCAAATTCATTAACCCTACAAACATTGCTGTTGTTTACTTTCCTGTCTTCATTTATGTTGGAAGTGATAGCAGAGCTGTACGTTTGAATTTGTTTCTTAAATCCCTCAGTCAGAACATGGTATATTATATTTAGATGGAAGCTAGCGAGCTAACTTCCTGCTAACTTCTAACTCCGTTAAATATCATAAATTCTGTTTTCATGGATGCCTGGATGTTAAACTTAAATGTTACACCTGGTAGGGCAGCCACGGTGATCATTTTATAACAGATGAAAGAATTTAGACAGTTTTTTAACTCTCAGTAATGCTGCAGTGATCATTTGTACGGTGGCTTGGAAGTGCAAATCACATTTCCAACATCAACAACAAAATAACATTCCAGAAAACACTTTTACATAAAAAACAAACAAGCAAATCACCACATATCCAAACCGACATCATGACCAGCAGCTTTTACAGCTGTAGCTCCAGCAAACATCAGCTGATACTAGAAATTAATATTAAATAAATTCTAACAACAGCTGATCAAGCTTAAACGTGCTGCTGTTGTTTAGCATGACCTCCACTGGTTTCCTCTTTCTGGTGCAAAGTGGGCGATATACAAACAAGAGAGACGGGACTTGCATCAGAGAAGCCGATCAGCTGATCATTGATCAGTTTCATGATTGAACTAGCAACAGGAGAGGGAGGGGGAGAGAATGAGGCTTTTTCTCAATCTACATGAAGTAGGGGACAAATCGCTTTCCTTTTCACCTCAATACCAAACTTTGTACTGAAGTTCAACCTCCTCTGCTGCAATTGGTCCAGCCCAGAATCGATCATGGCCAAATGGCCACCCCACCACCTTTCATTGTTTATACCGTTACAAAAAAACAAAAAACAAAAAGAAACAACCATCGGCCCATAAAAACGAAAAATGGCCACCGGCCCGGTGGCCAGTCCAGGTGTGGTTATATCATATTTGATTTGATTTCAGACAAAATGAGTCATTATATCATTAAAAATAAACAACAAAGACAAAACTCACAAAATATACAGACCCTTATTCCAAAGTTTATAAAAACTTGACACATACTTAGTGCCACCTTGTGTTCGACTGGCAAAGTTTTGCCCTCATTATCCGCTCATTACTTTTAATGAAATGGACAGCGTTCTTAAATTTAGCCATAACAGGTGTGACTGATCAGATTTGACCTGCAGGGCTACTCGGGCTTTTTCATATCAGGGCGAGCAGGAAAGACACTTGGACATTAAAGCATCCACATGAACTCCCTGTGACCTCTGTGTTATCTACTGTCAGACTCAGAGGACCAGAGAGGAGGACTTTTCTTTTTATCAGAGAGCCGAACCAGACTTCCTGTATCAGGATGCTGCAGATCTACAACAAAAAACATCAGTCAGTTTTTCAAAGCTCCAGAAGTATGAGGAAATACAGTGTCATCAGTTCCCGTCACTCCTTCACAAACAAATATCATGCACGTGTTTTCTGTACTCACAAAACTGGACTATGACTTTTTGCCCAAGGCTAATTGTGCCATTTAGGTCCAAAGTTTAAAGTGTTCACAGGAAGCAGTGACAGCCTGATAACTGTGTTGTTAAAATGGTCCATGAAATAGACCTGCTATGAGTCTAAACCCCTTAAAGAAGGATCAGTCAGAAGGACTTTTTCCTATAAGCTGGATTCATTTATCTTAATGGACATTGAAGATTAATAAAACTTTGATGTTTTATTAATTGAGCATTGCAAGGTTAGGGTGGGGTTGTTTTAACAATCTGGGTCGAGGTACAAATGAAAACTATCAGAGCATTTTCTACATGTTACAAACTGTTGTTCTGCACTGTCATCCAGATTTTATATAAAGTACAGTGAGAGGTTTGCTTCAGTGACTGAGTGTAATCAGCTTCACTTTAAGATCTAAGAAATGGTTCAACACAATAAAAGCTTGTTATCATGTAGCTGAAGATGAAATGGACTGTTTCTCTCTCACATAGTAAACAGTAGATCACTGCTGTAGATGAGATGGTGAATTTCAAATGTTTGTGTTTGTTTGTAAACACGCTTGGCAATAATGTAGAATTGTGTCAATATTCTGGTTTATTAGTATCTGTATTCACCATCTGAGGTACAGCACAAGCTGGTTTGCAGTCCTCTGCTGAGATGTTAGTTTCCATCCCTGTAGCTCATAATGTGAACTCTGTGATGAACAGGAGGTTGACACAAGATCAAACTCTGATGTGATGATGTGCACGGGTGCAACAGTCGTAACACAGATCATCTCTTAAGCAATCACTCTTTCACAAGTTGAGTCTCTTATTTTTCTGGGTCCAGCTCCTCGTCCACTGACATCAGCTTCACAGACTGAACTCCGTGGACAGTCCCAGGTTTCCATGACGACCATTTTGCTGCTCGCTCTGCTGTGACCCTGCTGTGTGTCCGCTCTGCTTCACTGTGATGACTTTCATCTTTTATAACAGGTGACTGAGCAGATGGTGAAGATGGGAAGATGTGGATAGGAAATAATATGAACCTTTCAAAATAAAAAGCATGCAAACAATAAATATAGAACCATGTAAACTATCAAAACAAACTAATACAACAGAATAAAACATTAAATTTACTTCCACCCAATGACATATAGATGACAAAATGCAGAGAGAGAAACACAATAGTGTTGAGCTTTTCAAAGCTTCTTTCTGAGATCTTGGCTTGAGCTGAACTAAACTGTGAGTGTTTTAAACTTCTACAAAGGAAAGAGGTGTACTTGATTTATAAGAATTTCATAATGACTGTTAATGCAAAAGAATCATTTTATTCCAATGATCTTGTGTTCATGAGTGATGGAAGTCAACAATCATAACTGAGGTTAACATGTGATCATTTATCCAGTCCTAAGCTGCACCGTGGGCTCTGCATCCTGCAACACTCTGTGAACATCGTCAGCATCGTCCTCATCAACATGCACACGTGTCTAAATGTCAGTAGGTGTCTGAGAGGTGATGCCTGTTGATAAAGTTTTGGAGCTACATGCAGCTTGCCTTCTTGGACAGCTGTGTGGCTGCTCCTCTGTGCTTCTGTGGACGTCCTGCACCTCGATGCTCAGCAGGATAGAACCACCAAACAGAAATGCATCAGAGCTGGAGGATGGGGACAGACTTGTGTCTGATGGAGAGCTGCTCAGCTGGTGGAGGAAACAGGAGACAAAGAAGCTTTGAACCTCAAAGTAAAATTCTCATTTCTTTTGGAGGAAGAGGTTGACCTAGCAGGGAACAAGATTTGGTGATCAGGTGAGTAAAGATTGTGTGTATGTACACTGGTGTGGACAAAGAAGTCTGTCTGGTGCTTTAGGAGGAGCATTTAGAAAACATGTGATCACACCAACCTTAGTCTGTTCATGAAGAGAAACTTACCTGATTTAATGTGAAAGTGAAGGTAACACATCTGTGAGCAGTGTTGCAGGGATGGGTTCTAACAGACATGTTGATGGTTTAGATGAAGTTATGTTGAAGTCAGCTCAGAGATCAAAAAGAGAGAAGAAGTCTAAATAAAGATGTGCAGTTTGTAAAGCTGCTGTCCTTGATGATACATCTGTGACAGTTTGAAGGATGTTCATAACATCAGTACTGCTGAGAACTAAAGGAATAAAACAGAGAATACAACACAGCTCAGAGTGCTGAGTTTGTCTGTTTCTCAGTGATAACAGGATGTAGTCCCAGATGTACAGAGGACTTTTTAAATTCAGGCTAGTTAAGATTCTTAGAGTTAGTGGAAGTTCATAATGATTATTTAAATTCTAGTATTCAATGTCACATGATCTCCTTTAACCTTGTATCTGTAAGTCATAAAAATTACATAAATAATTAGGTCACCTCGATCATTTGCCACTTTGTCAGCCTGAGTTTTTTTAATTAATTAATTGTTAATCAGTGATGATAATAAGTAATCCTAGATATGCAAAATGATTTGTGTTGATTAATCCATGTTTCCAGTTTAAAGTTTCCTCTGAGTAGAAATCCCTTCATGGAGATCATATTTGCTCTTATTTACAATGAACACGTGTTGACCTGATTTACTGTCAGTTAACAATCATTGACAGTTACTTGTTGTTTTCCTTGTAGTCTGTCTTCAAGTCATAAAGATTATATTAGTCACTGATTTACTAGAATTACTTTATGCCCTCAGTTATCATAGGGTTACTGAATCTAATGATACAGTGACCTCCCCTTTGTACTGTGTAATATAAAAGTCAGTCAGGTTTGCAGATGACACAGATACCGTTGAGTTTTCACTGACAGAATGGAGATCATGGTGTTTTTCTCGCTGTTGCTTCTGGTCTGCTCTGTTTCCACCAATCAGACAGAGGCAGATAATGAAATTCTTGACCAGCAGATTTCAAACCAACAACCCTGTCCACAGGACATCCATGCTGTGCTCAGAGAGATGGCAGTCTCACTGGCTCTACAGACAGAGCGGATCACTGTCCTACAGAAAGAGAATCAAGGTACAGCGTCATGTCAGGTTATTGTGTTACACAGATATCAAATTTATCTGAGAAATATTCAGAATGACAGAAATGAGGAATGACAAATATTCATGATTCTGTGTTTTCCGGTGAAATTGAATATCTTTTAAAAATATTAGTTTTCAGGGAAAATAATAATGCAGCGAAATAAAAAAAAATTGATTTTCATCTATTTCAGATCAGACAGCAAAGCTGAAAGAAATGGGGAGACAGAAGACTGAGATTGACCAGCTGAAGCTGCAGTCCAAAGGTATTGTGTGGAAATCATCATGTCTGATCATTTCTGCAAAAAATGCAACCTTCCAGATTTGTTTTCATTGTAAAACAGTTCCTGATGCTCAGATGAAAAGAGACATTTTTGGCTCCAGTGTCTGATATTAAGCTGACTGGAATGTGTTTATAATGAAACAGCTCACAGCTCCTCTTCATGGCAAACACTTCCAAACCAAATACTTCAACATTTACTTAAACACCAGTTTCTGTGCTGATGCAACAATTCTAACCATCATTTAAAGTCTGTGTCTGTGAGATTTTTCTTTTTCATTTGTCTTAGAACAAGCAGCAAAGCTGGAGACTGAGATCGACCAGCTGAAGCTGCACTCAGAAGGTATTTTGTAGAAATCTTTCTATAGAAATGTTAATATATTCATATTTCTGACACATGTTCACATTTATATAATTGTTTGATCCACCTCTGCTGGAATGTTCACAGCAGTTGAAGTTTCCCTGTTAAATCAAAAGCACAAGTTCAACAGAGCATAATGTGATCTGGGAGCATGCACTGAGACTATATTTAAGTACATTGTTTACTTTGTGTACAACTCTCAGCAACATGACCAGGGAATCAATAACCTTGACCACAGCAATCAAGGGTATTTCATCAGCAGGATCTCCAACAGTCTCCTTAACCTTGTTGTGTACAATATTTGATTGTGTGTATTAAGATAAGATAAGATAAGATAAGATAAGATAACCTTTATTAGTCCCACATGTGGGAAATTTGTTTTGTCACAGCAGGAAGTGGACAGTGCAAAAGTTATGAAGCAAAAATTAGAATAAAATAAAATAAGAATAAATACAGTACACAACTGTACAGAATAGAATAAAATAAAATACTATATACAGTAGAATAAAATAGAATAAAATATACAATAAGATAAAAATAGAATACAAATGCTATATACAACTGAGTAAAAATACAACGATGCCAGAAAAGATTATTGTACATTAGTGTTATTGCACATGTGTGGATGTGTGTGTTTGATCAGTTAAAGTCTTTGTTGTGGAGTCTGACAGCAGTGGGGAGGAAAGACCTGCGAAATCTCTCCGTCCCACACCGTGGGTGCCGCAGTCTCCCACTGAAGGAGCTGCTCAGTGCTGTCACAGTCTCATGCATGGGGTGGGAGATGTTGTCCAACAGGGATGACAGCTTAGCCACCATTCTCCTGTCACTCACCACCTCCACTGGGTCCAGAGGGCATCCTAGAACAGAGCTGGCCCTTCGGATCAGCCTGTTCAGTCTCTTCCTGTCCCCAGCAGAGATGCTGCCACCCCAGCAGACCGCACCGTAAAAGATGGCTGAGGCCACCACAGAGTCATAGAAGGTCTTCAGGAGTGGGCCCTCCACTCCAAACGACCTGAGTCTCTGCAGCAGGTACAGCCTGCTCTGCCCTTTCCTGTAGAGGGCGTCTGAGTTATTGGAGATCATGTCACCTTTTTTAAATTTCTTCAATGGAGCGCTCTTTCACATTCAGTCGCTTTCATTCTTCCTTTTTAAAACAGACTCCCAAATAGCTTTCTGACAGCCAGACTGAATGTTCAGATTTTGGTTAACATCATTAAACATTTTCATCAATCAACTAGGACCTCCAGCCTGAGAAAATCTTTCTTTTCTCTGCTTCTTTTTATTTGTCCCCATTGTGGTTGATGAAAGTGTATTACCTCTACAGGGAGTGCAGAATTATTAGGCAAATGAGTATTTTGCCCACATCATCCTCTTCATGCATGTTGTCTTACTCCAAGCTGTATAGGCTCGAAAGCCTACTACCAATTAAGCATATTAGGTGATGTGCATCTCTGTAATGAGAAGGGGTGTGGTCTAATGACATCAACACCCTATATCAGGTGTGCATAATTATTAGGCAACTTCCTTTCCTTTGGCAAAATGGGTCAAAAGAAGGACTTGACAGGCTCAGAAAAGTCAAAAATAGTGAGATATCTTGCAGAGGGATGCAGCAGTCTTAAAATTGCAAAGCTTCTGAAGCGTGATCATCGAACAATCAAGCGTTTCATTCAAAATAGTCAACAGGGTCGCAAGAAGCATGTGGAAAAACCAAGGCGCAAAATAACTGTCCATGAACTGAGAAAAGTCAAGCGTGCAGCTGCCAAGATGCCACTTGCCACCAGTTTGGCCATATTTCAGAGCTGCAACATCACTGGAGTGCCCAAAAGCACAAGGTGTGCAATACTCAGAGACATGGCCAAGGTAAGAAAGGCTGAAAGACGACCACCACTGAACAAGACACACAAGCTGAAACGTCAAGACTGGGCCAAGAAATCTCTCAAGACTGATTTTTCTAAGGTTTTATGGACTGATGAAATGAGAGTGAGTCTTGATGGGCCAGATGGATGGGCCCGTGGCTGGATTGGTAAAGGGCAGAGAGCTCCAGTCCGACTCAGGCGCCAGCAAGGTGGAGGTGGAGTAGTGGTTTGGGCTGGTATCATCAAAGATGAGCTTGTGGGGCCTTTTCGGGTTGAGGATGGAGTCAAGCTCAACTCCCAGTCCTACTGCCAGTTTCTGGAAGACACCTTCTTCAAGCAGTGGTACAGGAAGAAGTCTGCATCCTTCAAGAAAAACATGATTTTCATGCAGGACAATGCTCCATCACGCGCGTCCAAGTACTCCACAGCGTGGCTGGCAAGAAAGGGTATAAAAGAAGAAAAACTAATGACATGGCCTCCTTGTTCACCTGATCTGAACCCCATTGAGAACCTGTGGTCCATCATCAAATGTGAGATTTACAAGGAGGGGAAACAGTACACCTCTCTGAACAGTGTCTGGGAGGCTGTGGTTGCTGCTGCATGCAATGTTGATGGTGAACAGATCAAAACACTGACAGGATCCATGGATGGCAGGCTTTTGAGTGTCCTTGCAAAGAAAGGTGGCTATATTGGTCGCTGATTTGTTTTGTTTTGTTTTTGAATGTCAGAAATGTATATTTGTGAATGTGGAGATGTTATATTGGTTTCACTGGTAAAATAAATAATTGAAATGGGTATATATTTGTTTTTGTTAAGTTGCCTAATAATTATGCACAGTAATAGTCACCTGCACACAGATATCCCCTAAAATAGCTAAAACTAAAAACAAACTAAAACTACTTCCAAAAACATTCAGCTTTGATATTAATGAGTTTTTTGGGTTCATTGAGAACATGGTTGTTGTTCAATAATAAAATTATTCCTCAAAAATACAACTTGCCTAATAATTCTGCACTCCCTGTATTTAAAGGGTTTTCTGATTACAGTTAATAAGCTGCACCTGTCCTGTTAGTAAGTCACCTGCAGCTGAACATCAGGTATGCCAGAGATATCAAAGGCAGGAAAATAAACCAGCTGTTCTCCACAGAACCAGCCAAGGTGCACTCTCAGTGACAGGGGAACAATATGAGAACAGCACCAGCAAGGCTGGACACTGAGTAATGGCTCAGTGGCTAGTGGATCTAAGAATAGACCAGTAACCATCACAGTGGCAGATATCCAAGAAAGGGTCTCCAGTATGGAAAGTTGGACAGCACCAGGCCCCGACATGGTTCACGCCAACTGGCTGAAGTAGCTGACTGCACTCCACAAGTGTCTGACAGCACAAATGAACCAGCTGCTTGTTGACAAGAGACACCCAGAATGGCTAACCGAAGGCCAGACAGTCCTGATCCTCAATGACCCCCAGAAGGGACTGGTCCCATCCAACTACTGGCCAATAACCTGCCTCAGTACCACCTGTCACGCATCATAGCGACACCTGCGCCCTGCCCGTGATCAGGTACCCGGATGGGATAATAAGCTGGCCAAAGGAGGAGATAGAAGCCACTGACATCAAGATCAGGAAGCTCCTGACCATGCATGGAAGGTTTCACCCCAAGTGGAGCACCCTGAGGTTGTATGCTAAGCGGAAGGAAGGAGGCCGGGGACTGGCGAGTGTCAGTACCACAGTCCAGGATGAGACAACAAACATCCAGGAGTACATCAGGAAGATGGCCCAAACCGACTGCATGCTCAGTGAATACCTCAGGAAGCAGGAACCCAAGAAAGAGGAGGAAGAGGAGGAACCATCATGGAAGGACATGTCCCTGCCTGGCATGTACTGTACCACCAGCAGATAGAGGAAGTGGCTGACATCCAGAGGTCCTACCAGTGGCTGGACAAAGCTGGACTGAAAGACAGCACAGAGGCACTAATCATGGCAGCATAGGAACAAGCTTTGAGCACAAGATCCATAGATCCATACTCTATCACTCTGTGACTCGACTCTACACTGGCACAAAGTTTCAACATTACACTCACAGGCTGTGTTAGTAAATCTGGGCCTAATTTCTGTGATCATTTTCATCTGTATTTGTGCTGTAGTACCACCTGCAGACAGAAGCCAACAATCTATACTCAACTTTTGGGTAATAATGTGTGAACCATGGCTGTGGGTAATAGTCAGGGAGCAAAGCAGCTAGCTGGACGCTACTCCCACAGAGGTTGATTATCTTAATGACTTTACCTCTTCACTACATATGACTATGGATACTGTCTTCAAGCTGGCAGTAGTTAAACTGTTACTTACAAAGCTGTCTCTTGACACAGCGGTCTTGGCTAATTACAGGCCAATCTCCAACCTCCCTTTCATATCAAACATCCTTGAAAGAGTAGTTGTCAAACAGCTAACAGATCATCTGCAGAGGAATGGCTTATTTGAAGAGTTTCAGTCAGGTTTCAGAGCTCATCACAGCACAGAAACAGCTTTAGTGAAGGTTACAAATGATCTTCTTATGGCCTCTGACAGTGGACTCATCTCTGTGCTTGTCCTGCTAGACCTCAGTGCAGCGTTCGATACTGTTGACCATAATATCCTATTAGAGCGATTAGAACATGCTGTAGGTATTACAGGTACTGCGCTGCAGTGGTTTGTATCATATCTATCTAACAGACTCCAATTTGTGCATGTAAATGGAGAGTCCTCTTCACACACTGAGGTCAATTATGGTGTTCCACAGGGTTCAGTGCTAGGACCAATTCTGTTTACATTATACATGCTTCCCTTAGGCAGCATCATTAGAAGACATTGCATACATTTTCACTGCTATGCAGATGACACGCAGCTCTATCTAACCATTGTGGAATTAAAAGAAAATATATCATTGCTAACATGGCTTGCATTAGTGCCACCTTATTAAATTTTTTTATTAAATGCATAGTTGTAGCTATTTTTATACACACTTTGCAAATGCGCTCATAAAGAGTTGGTGCTCAGTCCTTTTGAAGGTCATAAGCTTCGTCTGGCGTGAATGTCCAGGCGATCTATTGTGTAAAGTGACCTGAGCGCAAGAAGGCCAAGGCAAGCACGCTTACAGACACAACTAACTGTAGATGAAGTTCTAGGTCAGAGGTGAGAGATACACTTTGCTTCTAACTGCATGTGTGCCTGCATAGCAACAGTTGATGCAAGAGGTGTTAAAATAAGCACAAAATGAACAAGTCAACAGGAATCATCTGGAGGGGGAGACAGTTGAAACAAACAGCCATGTATGGTAAAAATGCTGCCGATAATGGGAACTTGTCTAACTGTCATTAACTGTTAATCTGAAAACTGTAACTGCTGCATGTTATATTCTTTGCTGACGCAAGAAGGGGCTGAACCCTGACATATTAAAACCATTTTGAAGTGTGCTTTTTAGCGAAGATCTATGCTGATGTTGTTACAGTATACACCTTCCCACGCACGTGTTTAAAATCATCGTTTGACTGAACTCATCTGGGCCAGTGTTGGTTTGTTCTTATCCTCAATATTAAAGAATCAGGACACCATGAAGCCAGGTAACACACACCAATTACTTAAACTGCAGGAATGTCTTAAAGACATAAAGACCTGGATGGCCGCAAACTTTCTGCTCCTTAATTCTAAGGAGCTCCTTAATCCTAACCCTAACTGAGGTTATTGTACTCGGCCCTAAAAATCTTAGAAATATGGTATCTAAGCAGATTCTTACTCTGGATGGCATTACCTTGGCCTCCAGTAACACTGTGAGGAACCTTGGAGTCATTTTTGACCAGGACATGTCCTTCAACGCACATATTAAACAAATATGTAAGACTGCTTTCTTCCATTTGCGCAACATCTCTAAACTTAGAAATATCCTGTCTCAGAGTGATGCTGAAAAACTAGTTCATGCATTTATTACTTCCAGGCTGGACTACTGTAATTCTTTATTATCAGGATGTCCTAAAAACTCCCTGAAAAGCCTTCAGCTAATCCAAAATGCTGCAGCAAGAGTCCTGACAGGGACTAGAAGAGAGAGCATATTTCTCCTGTTTTGGCTTCCTTCATTGGCTTCCTGTTAAATCCAGAATTGAATTCAAAATCCTGCTCCTCACATACAAGGTCTTAAATAATCAGGCCCCATCTTATCTTAATGACCTTGTAGTACCATATCACCCTATTAGAGCACTTCGCTCTCGCTCTGCAGGCCTACTTGTTGTTCCTAGAGTATTTAAAAGTAGAATGGGAGGCAGAGCCTTCAGTTTTCAGGCCCCTCTTCTGTGGAACCAGCTTCCAGTTTGGATTCGGGAGACAGACACTATCTCTACTTTCAAGATAAGGCTTAAAACTTTCCTTTTTGCTAAAGCATATAGTTAGGGCTGGACCAGGTGACCCTGAATCCTCCCTTAGTTATGCTGCAATAGGTGTAGAATACTGGGGGATTCCCATGATGCATTGAGTTTTTCTTCGTCAATCATTTTTCTCCCTCAACATGTCTTAATAGACCTATCTAAACTTAATCAGTAGTTATTAATCTCTGTCTCTCTTCCACAGCATGTCTTTATCCTGTTTTCCTTCTCTCACCCAACCTGGTCGCAGCAGATGGCCCCGCCCCTCCCTGAGCCTGGTTCTGCCGGGGGTTTCTTCCTGTTAAAAGGGAGTTTTTCCTTCTCACTGTCGCCAAAGTGCTTGCTCATAGGGGGTCATATGCCTGTTGTTTTTTTTTCTCTGTATGTATTATTGTAGGATCTACCTTACAAGATAAAGTGCTTTGAGGTAACTGTTGTTGTGATTTGGCGCTATATAAATAAAATAAAATTGATTTTAATTTAACCACCGCTCAGTGTGGCATGTACATAATAAGAGTCAGTTACTTTACAGATAAAAATAGGTGAATCACTGTGTATTGTCTGTAAGGTTTTTTTTCTATTGCATTTTTCTCAGAACAACAAGCAAAGCTAGAGACCGAGATCAACCAGCTGAAGCAGGAAGTGCAAGGTACTTTGTGAAAATCTGAAAATAAAAATGCTGAAAATTCTCTGTATTTGACACAATCATAATTTCAGAATTAATAGTTGAGCTTACATCCAATTTTTTATGAACTAAATAAGTATTTATGTTTGAATGTCTTAATGTTAGACACAGAAACAAAAAAACGCTCTGATCAGCTCAACATCACGAGCTGACTGGAATGTGTTACAGTTAAAGACAAAGTGTTTGAAGACACAACGCTGCTCAAACTCTCATTTCGGTGAACATTTAAAGGTATATTTGTGCTGTAGCGCCACCTGCAGACTGAAGCCAACAAACTCTGGAAGCTAAACATACATGTATGTCAGAGCTATAACTCTGTCCACAAGGTCGTGTTACTGCGTTTGAATATGTTTAGTTCATTCACTGGGGCAACTTTAGTACCAACAATGTTTTTATTTTTTTTTTGGATGTTTCTTGCTGTTAAAAGGGAGTTTTTCCTTCCCACTGTAACCAAAGTGCTTGCTCATAGGGGGTTCATATGATTGTTGGTCTTTTCTCCATGTATTATTGTAGGATCTACCTGACAAGATAAAGTGCCTTGAGGTGACTGTTGTTGTGCTTTGGCTCTGAATAATAAAAAAAATAACAATAACTTTATTTCACCCCCGCTCAGTGTGGCATGAACAGAATAAGAGTCACAGTTACTTCACAGATAAAAACAGGTGAATCACTGTGTCCTATCTGTAAGTTTTTTTCCTATTACATTTTTCTCAGAACAAGAAGTAAAGCTAGAGACCGAGATCAACCAGCTGAAACAGGAAGTACAAGGTACTTTGTGGAAATCTGAAAATAAAAACGCTGAAAATTCTCTGTATTTGACACAATCATAATTTCAGAATTAATAGTTGAGCTTACATCCAAATTTTTATGAACTAAATTAGTATTTATATTTGAATGTCTTAATGTTAGAGACTGAAACTAAAACCTGCTCTGATCAGCTCAACATCACGAGCTGACTGGAATGTGTTACAGTTAAAGACAAAGTGTTTGAAAACTTAAGTATGAATTCTGGTTGTGCTTACTGACCTCGAATCGATTTTATGTGGTACACAGCCCTCAAAAATCTGTGAAAAAACATTGTAATACGACTTTGGTAAGCTACGAAGCCGCACTGCTTGATGGATTGTCCGAACATTAGTCAGGAGCCTCACGGAATAATCTGGGTCCAAAACTCCATCTCATTCAGGTCCCAAAGTCAAACAATCACTGCGGCATCACTGAGAGTTGATGCAGAGAGAGAAAACTGTCTAAAATTCTTTCATCTTTAATAAAATGATCAGCATTGCTGCTTTACCAGGTTAAACAATGAAGTTTAACATCCAGGCATCCATGAAAAGAACATTTATGAAATTTAACGGAGTTAGAAGTTAGCAGGAAGTTAGCTCGCTGGTTTCCAGCTAAACATAGCATGTTCTGACTGAGAGATTTCTGAAAAAATTCAAACGTTCAGCTCTGCTATCACTTCCAACATAAATGAAGACAGAAAACTAAACAGCAGTGACGTTTGTAGGGTTACTGAAGTTGGGCTAGCTGGTATATAATGATGTGCTACGTGATCACTAGTGACACAGCTATGTTAGCATAGCATAAACAGTGAAGCTGGAGGATGAACGCTAACTTTTTTCCACTTGATAAAAGTTAACGTGAGGGTTCCCGATGGTTAGGGACAAATGCAATCGCATGGCAGGATGCTGTAAACGGACCAAACTTCAGTCAGGAGAACAACTGAGATAATCCATCCACAACACGAGGTTAGTTATTAATATACTGCAACAACATGGGAATAGAGCAGCTGCCAGAGAATTCAAAATGAATGAATCAATGGTACGGAAGTGGAGGAAGCAAGAAGAATGAGTGGAGTAAAGTTTGACTTACTTACTGTTTTGTTTCGCTTAATGCGCCTTATAATCCGGCGCGCCTTATGGTCCGAAAAATATGGTAATATCTCAGATATAAGTGCGCATGTGTCAACCATGCATGCAGCCTGCTACAGTTGCTCTAGATAATTTCCTGAGGGATTAATAAAGTATTCTGATTTTGATATGTTTAAATTGCATCAGTGTAAATGATCTTTCCAGTACAGGAGCTTTATGGTGCAGCATGTGGTGTTTCGAACTATTAGCATGAACTAAAAAACATGAAAATACCCAAAGATCATTTATTTCACAATTGTGATTTCTGGAACATGTTTAGTATTTAAAATGACAGCCAGTCCAAACTTATTAATAAAATATGCAAATAATGCAATTAATAAAAACTGAAGCCATATTTGTAGTTCTTAGCAGAAGCTACAAAATAACTTCCTGTCTGATCTAAAAGATGAGGTTGGGATCCTCAAAAATAGATTCACACAAATTTCAGTTTCCAATCACAGAGTTTGATTTCTTCTGTGACAATGAAATTGTCATGGTCCTGGGTCATTGTGACCCAGTGTTCTTAGTTTTCTGGTGTTTTTGTATTTTGTTCATTATTTATCCCTTGGTTCCTAGGTTGTTCTGTTTAGTTCATTAGATTTCCCCTCGTGTCTTTACCCCCTGTGTCCCCCTCCGTGTATCTGTGAGTTCCCATGCCTCGTTTCTCCTCCTTGTGTTTTATTCCATGTTCTCCCCAGCCAGTTATGTCTGTGCTCTCCCCGTGTTCTCTCTCCCCCTCCGGTCTGTGTCTCTGTGTACTTCCTGTTTTACTTTGATATTCTCCCGTCAGTATACGTCATGTTGTGTTTGCTCCTGCCCTGTCTTATTATGATCAGTGTCAGCTGTGTGTTCCCTCGTCCCTCGTTATCCTTCTGTGTATTTATGTCTGCATCTCCCTCAGTTCCGTGTCGCTTCCTCCCTCATGCTGTATGTTCCCTTGTGTGCCTCTCTGTGACGTTTAGTTTATATTTTCCCAGTCTAGTTTAGTTTTGTATAATTTCCTTGAGTCAGTAAATAAAGCTATATTTTGAGTTCATTCCCGTGTGTTTTTAGTCCTGCATTTTGGGTGATTCATGACAGAAATGCATTCAGCTGTCAAACATTTCTTTCATTGGAGATTAAAGTTTTTGTCATGGTCACTTTTTTGGGAAGAGTCTAACTCTAAAACAGAAAGTTTAAAATAATGACATTTCTCTCTCTCAGTCAAACAGGTGGCTTTCTCAGCCTCTCTGGTGAATCAAGGCCGTGAAGAAATTGGACCATTTACCACTAGGATTATTCTGATCTTCAAACGTGTTGTCACAAACATTGGAAATGCCTACAACCCATACACAGGTAATAACACTGAATGTCACTTCTCAGCTATGTTGATGTCAGGCTGATGTTCCAGATGTTCTAACAGCTGATTTTCCATTTAACAAAAACAAATGTCCCACAGGTATTTTCACTGCACCAGTGAGAGGAGTCTACCACTTTGACTGGAAGGTATTCGGATATGGAAACATTCGTGCAGCTGCTGTGTTGTTCAGGAATGGAGAGCACATTTTTCTGGCAGAGGAAAATCCAACATCTGGTTATGTGAGTGCATCCGATGGAGCCTCACTGCTTCTAGAGGTTGGAGATCAGGTGTCTGTACGTCTCTGGACACATTCAAGGATATTTGACGATCAAAACCATCATACCAGTTTCAGTGGTCATCTGATTTTCACCATGTGAGAGGTGTGACAGCTCCAATACTTCCTGTTTGGACTGTCATGTATGGGCGGAGCTTAATAAATCACCTCCTGGTTTCTTGCTTTCTCTCTCTCTCTGGTTGGTTCTAGTTTTGTGTTTATTTGTTTCTACTTCTCCTCTGATTCTACTGACTCAGATAATTTACTTCTTATCTTTTATTTAAATAAATCCAGTTAAATGCTCAGTGATTCTCTTCTCTTTGTCCTTTCTTTGAGTCGGCTCTTCATAAAGTGCTGCTCCTGCATTAGGTCATGACTATTTTCTATAAGCTGATAAACTGTATTATTCTTTATTGGCTCCACTGTCCTGTGTTGGTCAGTCTGTTATTTTGGTGACTGCTGGCCCACATGTTTGCTTTTAACTGGAGTCTTTCCTGTTAAGTTGAGCAAAATCCAACAGTTCCTCTTTTTTCTCTTCTTTGATCATCATGCAGGTATTTTTCTTAAACACTTAACAGATGTTACATTTAATCTGACTATCATGATAAAAATGTAAACAGATTTAGTTTGATATAAAAATGTGTGTCAGTGCTGTGGAGGAATTTGTAGAAGCTGAAATGTTTCCTTATTTTTCATCTGAATCCAAATCCAGACACAGATAACTGACTGTAAACTTACTCGGGTTCATTTCTTTCAATTCTTTGGTTTCAAAATAAAAGCATCATTGAACTAACGCTGTTGATTTCTTTACATGTGTTTCATACGTAGAACAGAGATCAAACCTACACATGCTGGGAGTTACTATCACAGGTAAAGTGACACCTGAGGGGTGACCTATGAAGTGAGATTAGTGGTTTAGCGAGCTACGTCGAGCTCAAACTCAGAGTTTTTCTGGCTAAATAACCATGGTAACGTCTGCTGAACACATAATCTGGTCAGTGTTGGGAATAAATAATTTTTCAGTGCCTCAATAATGCTATGCTTTTTTTTATTAATAAGTGTTATAAAGTTATATAGTGTATAAGTATAAGTAGTATAAGTGGACACAGCCCTGAATAATAAAGGCATTAGAATAGGTGTCCTTCAGTCGTAGACTCTCGCCCACATTGGCATGTAGAGCAGTAGATAAGAGGGAACCATATCCTATGAAAAATTACTGGAATGCAGTTAGACTAGAGTGAAAGAGCTTCTGTAATAAAACTGTCATGGACACACCACCATTTTGAGATCCGTCGCAGCGTGTCGTGCAGGGCGCATCTCCCTTCTAGAAGTAATAAAGTGTTAAATGGTCTACTGAGCAATGTTTTGTCTTCCATCAGCTGCCTCTGAGGAATCAAAAGAACTCGGTGAAGTGTTGATATTATCATCAGGAGCTGATTATGTTCTGAGCTTTGGCTTAAAATTTTGTGGAAGCTTCTACTGTTTCTCAGCTTCTTTGGAAATGGTGTCACCACATTTAGAAAATCCTGCAGATTTAGGTGTTCAGAACGAGAGGATCTGTTTGGATGGCGAGAACGTTCAGAGGCAGACGTGATCGATTGGGCTTTTCTGATGATGTTCTGCATGAGAGATACAGATTCTCAGGAAGGAGAAAGACAGAGAGTTTGAACACCCTGGATCTCTTCAATTTAATTAAATTCAATTGAGTTTTATTTATATAGCACCAAATCACAACAGCAATCTCCGCAAGGAGCTTTATATTGAAAGGCAGACCCTACAATAATGCATTCTGAGAAAAAAACACAACGATCATATGACCCCCTATGAGCAAGCACTTTGGCGACAGTGGGAAGGAAAAACTCCCTTTTAACAGGAAGAAACCTCCAGCAGAACCAGGCTCAGGGAGGGGCGGGGCCATCTGCTGCGACCGGTTGGGGTGAGAGAAGGAAGACAGGATAAAGACATGCTGTGGAAGAGAGACAGAGGTTAATAACAAGTGTGACTGAAAAGGAAATGCTCAATGCATCATGGGAATCCCCGGCAGCCTACGTCTATTGCAGCATAACTAAGGGAGGATTCAGGGTCACCTGGTCCAGCCCTAACTATATGCTTTAGCAAAAAGGAAAGTTTTAAGCCTAATCTTGAAAGTAGAGATAGTGTCTGTCTCCCGAATCCAAACTGGAAGCTGGTTCCACAGAAGAGGGGCCTGAAAACTGAAGGCTCTGCCTCCCATTCTACTTTTAAATACTCTAGGAACAACAAGTAGGCCTGCAGAGTGAGAGCGAAGTGCTCTAATAGGGTGATATGGTACTACAAGGTCATTAAGATAAGATGGGGCCTGATTATTTAAGACCTTGTATGTGAGGAGCAGGATTTTGAATTCAATTCTGGATTTAACAGGAAGCCAATGAAGGGAAGCCAAAACAGGAGAAATCTGCTCTCTCTTTCTAGTCCCTGTCAGGACTCTTGTCTAGCAGGACAAGCACAGAGATGAGTCCACTGTCAGAGGCCATAAGAAGATCATTTGTAACCTTCACTAAAGCTGTTTCTGTGCTGTGATGAGCTCTGAAACCTGACTGAAACTCTTCAAATAAGCCATTCCTCTGCAGATGATCTGTTAGCTGTTTGACAACTACTCTTTCAAGGATGTTTGATATGAAAGGAAGGTTGGAGATTGGCCTATAATTAGCTAAGACAGCTGGGTCTAGAGATGCTTTTTAAGTAAAGGTTTAACTACAGCCAGCTTGAAGGCCTGTGGTACATAGCCGATTATTAGAGATAGGTTGATCATATTTAAGATTGAAGAATTAATTAATGGCAGGACTTGTTTGAGCAGTTTTGTAGGAATGGGGTCTAAAAGACACGTTGATGGTTTGGAGGAATTAATTATTGAAGTTAACTCAGAAAGATCAATTGGAGAAAAAGAGTCTAACTTAACATCAATGGTACTAAAAGTAGCTGTAGATAATGTTACATCTGTGGGATGATTATTGGTAATTTTTTCTCTAATGATTAAAATTTTATTTGTGAAGAAGTTCATGAAGTCATTACTAGTTAACGTTAAAGGGATGGTTGGCTCAATAGAGCTCTGACTTTTTGTCAGCCTGGCTACAGTGCTGAAGAGAAACCTGGGGTTGTTCTTATTTTCTTCAATCAGTGACGAATAGTAAGATGTTCTGGCTTTGCGGAGGGCTTTCTTATAAAGCAGCAAACTATTTCTCCAGGCTAAATGATGATCCTCTAAATTTGTGACACGCCATTTCCTCTCCAGCTTACGGGTTATCTGCTTTAGGCTACGTGTTTGAGAATTATACCACGGAGTCAGGTACTTCTGATTTGAGGGGCCTTAGTTTTCACAGGAGCTACAGTATCCAGAGTCGCACGTAGTGAGGAGGTAAAATTATTAACAAGATAATCGACCTCTGTTGGAGTAGCGTTCAGATAGCTGCTCTGCTCTATGTTGGTACAGGGCATTGAAGATGATAACAGTGGGTGGATTATATTCTTAAACTTAGTTACAGCACTTTCAGAAAGACATCTACTTTGATAAAGTGTACTCTCCACTGCTGTGTAATCAATTATTGTAAATGTAAATGTTATCAGGAAATGATCAGACAGCAGAGGGTTTTCAGGAAACACTGTTAAATGTTCAGTTTCTATGCCATATGTTAAAACAAGATCTAGAGTGTGATTAAAGTGGTGGGTGGGTTCTTTTACATTTTGAGAGAAGCCAGTTGAGTCTAATAACAGATTAAATGCCATGTTGAGGCTGTCATTTTAGCATCTACATGGATGTTAAAATCACCCACAATAATTATTTTATCTGAGCTGAGCACTAAATCAGATAAAAGTCTGAGAAATCAGAGAGAAACTCTGTGTAAGGCCCAGGTGGACGATAGATGATAACAAGTAAGACTGGTTTCTGAGTTTTACAGCTGGGGTGGACGAGGCTAAGCATCAGGCTTTCAAATGAATTAAAAGTCTGTCTTGGTCTTTCGTTAATTAATAGGCTGGTGTGAAAAATTGCTGCCACACCGCCCCTCGGCCTGTGCTTCGAGGTTTCTGGTAGTTAGAATGACTCGGGGTGTTGATTCATTTAAACTAACATAATCATCCTGCTGCAACCAGGTTTCTGTAAGGCAGAGTAAATCGATTTGTTAATCAATTATTAAGTCATGTACTAACAGAGACTTGGAGGAGAGAGACCTAATATTTAATAATCCACATTTCACTGTTTTACTCTTTGGTTCAGATGTGGATACTGTATTGTTCTTTCTTTGTGATTTTTTATGTTTAAGTTGTTTATTGCTGGTTTTTGGTTTGTTTTTTGTCTTTTTGGGAGCTGACACAGTCTCAATGGAGATGGGTTTTTGGGGGGGTAGCAGGAGGAGAGAAGCTGCAGAGAGGCGTGTAAGACTGCAACTCTGCTTCCTGGTCCCAACTCTGGATAGTCATATTTTGGGGGTTTAATAAATTGGTCCATATTTCTAGAAATGAGAGCTGCTCCATCCAAAGTGGGATGGATGCCGTCTCTCCTAACAAGACCAGGTTTCCTCCAGAAGGTTTGCCAATTATCTATGAAGCCCACATCGTTTCTGGGACACCACTCAGACAGCCAGCAATTTAAGGAGAACATGCGGCTAAACATGTCACTCCTGGTCTGATTGGGGAGGGACCAGAGAAAACTACAGAGTCCCACATTGTTTTGGCAAAGTTACACACCGATTCAATATTGATTTTAGTGACCTCCGATTGGCGTAACGGGTGTCATTACTGCCGGCGTGAATTATGATCTTACTGTATTTACGTTTACCCTTAGCCAGCAGTTTGAAATTTCCTTCAATGTCGCCTGCTCTGGCCCCTGGAAGACAATTGACTATGGTTGCCGGTGTCTCTAGCTTCACATGTCTGAGAACAGAATCACCAATTACCAGAGTTTGACCCCCGGCGGGTGTGTCGCCGAGTGGGGAAAAACGGTTAGACACATGAACAGGTTGGTGGTGTACCTGGGGCTTCAGTTTAAGACTATGCTTCCTCCTCACCGTCACCCAGCCGCCCTCTTTCCCCAGCTGCTTGGGGTCTGCCGGGGAACAGCTAACGGGCCACGCTATCTTCGGCTGCACCAGCTACAGGGGCCTGGCTAGCTACGGGTGAATGAAGGGTGCGGCCGAGTCTCCAATTCAGTAATCCTGGCCTCCAGAGCTGCAAATATGCTACATTTGTTACAGGTATCATTACTGCTAAAGGAGGCCGAGGAGTAACTAAACATCTGACACAATGAGCAGGAAAGTGCAGGAGGGACAGGTGAAGTAGCCATGGTGCTAACGAGTCGGCTACGAGCTAAGCTAGCGAAACAGTAAAGAGACAGTGAGTGAATACTTTGGCTATAAATTAGGTAGTGAGCACACAGAAAGGGTGATTCAGATGAAGCACGTTAAGATTATACTATGAAAAAGGGATGTATCAAAAGATTTAAATTAAATTGCTAAGCAGAAAAGCTACTCAGAAACACCACTGTGTTTGAGCAGGAACAGGAAGTGATACTCTACCACAAAGCGAGCGAACACCATATGTGGCTGTAAAGCCACATATTCAAAAGACTGAAAACTTCCAGGAGATAGCTGCTTACATTGAAATGATTCATTAAATAAGACAGCAACCCCTCCTCCTCTCCTGCTCACCCTGGCCTCACTGACAAAACTGTAGTTAGGAGGGGTCGTCTCGATGAGAACAGCTCCACTGTTACTTTGGTCCAACCAAGTTTCAGTTAAAAACATAAAATCAAGGCTGTGCTCGGTGATTAAATCATTAATTAAAAATGTTTTCCCAGCTAAAGATCTAACGTTTAATAAAGCCAACTTAAGTGTTTTAGAGGTATTATTTGCCCCCTCGTGTTTGGGAGCAGTCTGTGGCACACAAGGTATGTTTACTATATTTAAAGATCTTTTAGAGTGCAGCTCTCTGTGTTTTGACGGGGACACATGTCTCCTTCTGTCACCTAAAAGTACAGAAATGTTAAAACCTTCTAGTAAACAGGGTCCCAGCTTCTCCTGGGAAAAGTCACCACTGCCATAATCCTCGCAGCCCGGACCCTCCACACATCACACATCAGACTGCGGAGACAGGGCATGAAGGTGGTAAGGAGGAACTAAGGGGGGTGAGGCTGGGCAATGTAAAGCGTCTTTACGTGCTCTTTAAAGCATTTTGTTTCCTTGCATCATTAATTTCTCTGAAGATTGCTCCAATATTCCTGTGATAAAAATATTCAGTCTCATAAGAAAACACATAACCATGAATGTTGGTCATTCCTGTTTCTGATCTTCTGGATATTTCTGAAGTCACATTGATGTATGAAACTGTACCTTGATTCTCTCTCTGTAGGACAGTGATCCGCTCATTCTGCACAGCCAATGAGGCGGTCAGCTCTCTCAGCACAGCATGGATGTCCTGTGGACAGGATTGTTGGACTGCAGTCTCAGTCTGATCTGCTGAAACAGAGCAGACCAGAAGCAGAATTGGGAAAAATGTGATGATCTTCATTCTGTCAGCAGAAACCTGCTGTATAACTGTCATCTGTTAATCTTAGAGTTTTATAACATGGGGAAAAGACGCGTGAATGAGGAGCTTACTGTCCCTCATGTCCCCTCAACCTCACACACTGCAGAGCCACAGGACCACACCTCCTACAGGTGCTGTTGGTGAATGACTCAATAATCAGACTTTGACTGCATGACTGAACAAATTGGGTCATGTAAACAGAGCAGGAATGAAAAGATATTCTCCTTTGAATTCTCTGCAGTTGATTGTGTGCACAGAGTTCATGCATTTTGACCATATTTGGACAGGAGGGCAGAGCTAACACTAGCATGGAGCAGCTAGCTTTGTTAGCGTCCATGACCCACTCTGGTGCAAAAACCAGGCGTAAAAATATTTACTGGAAGGCTGAAAAGTTGATGCTGTAGATCTTTTAGAAGAACTCACTCACTGAAGACCTTTTCACACAGGAAGCAGATATTTATTTTAAAACAGTCATAAAAAGATGAAACTACTTTAAGGTTCGTTCGATCGTGTCAGCTTCAGCTTCACAAACGGAGCAAACATTTGATTGTCGAGCTTGTTGAAAGAACCAAAGTACAATTTCACAACACGAAGAACTCCAACACACTGTCCTCAGCTCCTCTGAGGAGCTGTTTTCCTGGGTACAGGAAAACAGCTGTTTTCCTGGGTACAGGAAAACAGCTGCATGTCTTCCCGACACACACACACACACACACACACACACACACACACACACACACACACACACACACACACACACACACACACAGGATTTGTGACTCTCAGCTTCACTGTTTTCAGATAACACGCAGAGACAGACAACTCACATTCCCAACTATGGGTTCTTTAAATAAATAAATAAATTAGGGCAGATGAACAACCGTTGATACCTGGCAACTATAAAATGTTTATCTTGGCCCCAATGAAACTATTAACTCTTGCAGCACCGGGTGTTTGTAATTTTGGTTCAAGTGAATTGATAAACTTTTTGAAGGCAATTGACTCACACAGTTATGTAGATATCCCAGTCCTGTTGTCTCAGGATGCATCACGCTGCCTTGCCTGGTGTTAGCTTCTGTTTCTGGGGATGAGGGTTGAGTTTAGGGTTGCCATCTCCCTGAAAAATAAATAAGGGACACCTCGTGGCCAGGGCCGGGCGACCCAGTTATCTTCACCCTTCCCAGTTTGGTGAATTTTGTAGCTCTTTTTTTTGTGTGTGAAATTGTTTTTTTAACCATTTGATTTGAATTTGATTTAAGTAGATGCATATTCTTTGTGATATGAACACATGGGAAACAAATGATCATTTAACCATTTATTTTTAGCTCAAAATGACAACATTAACACAATAAAACAGGTCTCTTTCTTAAACAGAAGCCTGTCATGCTTAACTTTTGAGAATATAAGTAAATCTTTCTTTAAAAGAACTCTGTCCTGCTTAACTTAAAATTATATAAATTAATAGAAAACAATAGAACGAAAAACATTCTTGTAACAGTGCACATATTGTGTATTTAGTGCAATTGGCTTCAGTTGAGGTATTATTTCAGCTTTTGCTCCCGTTTGTAAACCCACTTGTTCCCATGAGTTAAGATGATTACTTATCATAACTAATCATCATTATTCATCTATGTATTACTTTTATGTATTAGTCATCTATTTGTTGTAATCATCTATCCTTGCAGTTGTTTATTACACAAAATAAATTATATTATCACACTTCTGGCCACATAGCGCTGATATTCACTGCACATGCCCATATTAACCTTAACCAGAGGGTTTTAAAAAAACAAACCAGTGTTTACATACCATATCTGCTTCTGCCGTGGCCTGGTGGACAACAAATTGGTTAAGGGTTCCCCGAGCTTTCACGCCCCTCATGTTCTTCATGTGCCCACCATTAGAAGCATGCCTATGGAAAAAGTGCGCCGGCACACAGTGCAGTGCTCTTTATAGGTGTTATTGTGCACTTTTCCAGCCAGGTGTTTTCCTTTTCCCATTCCTCCCAGTACTTTTGTAGCCTTTTTTTCTTTGCTGGAACAAACATTGCTGGTCTAATGCTGGGCTTACACTGTGCGATTTTTGGCCCATTTTGAGTCGTGCGATCGTTTTGGTGATCGGCCCGATTTTGGCTTTCGTCGTGCGTCGTGCATCATGTAGTATACGTGGGGTACGTGCTCATGCACAAACACATAAACATCAGTGAAAAAGACGGAGCAGCACGGCTGTGCAGCGTGTGATCTGGACACAAGCGGTGGAGGCACTTGTAGAACTTTGGAAAGCTCATCCGAGCCTTTTCGATGTGGCCTCACAAAATTATCACGACCACAACAACCGTGAAAATAGTTGGATTTACACCGCTGCCCAATCACAGCTGCCTGATCAATGTTTTTCATTAGCAATTTAGCAAAGTTGATGGTGGTGGTGTGCGTGTCTGTGTGAGTGAGAGACAGAGAGGGAGAGCGAGCGACAGATTTTCTGTTATAACCTTCATGTTATGGACGCACAGTGTGAGCACTCAGGTTGCATCAGAGCATCGGGCCGTATAGTGTGAGACCCTGCATCGTGACCGACGAGCTTCTAACCCCTGCGAGTCAGTCGTGCAGTTTGAACAGGAGCTGAATAACGTGACTGAAAAAATCGCACAGTGTCTGCCCAGCTTTAGGTGTACTGTCGTCCCAGACGTGCACCGCAGTGTCGGCGTTTGTTTCCCTGTTGGCCATGCTTCTTGTTGTGGTCATCTCTTGTCTTCCGGTATTTTCTCCGCAAGCGACCTTTCCTCGACTAATGAGATAAGCGGTAATCTGAATTGTGAAGCGAGATCGATCAACTGTAGACCAGACAACAAACGACGGAGGCCCAGAAAAGTGCAATCAAACGATGAGTTTATTGACAACGGAGAACAACCATCAGCATATGGCTTATTTGCTCTGACAAAAATACACTGAGTTCTGGTTTTATAGCATAGAGGATCACACCCCCACATACACGTCAATACAGGTCAAAAATACATTATGTCCAGTCATTATTTACAGACAAGGGTACATCTTGTACATCTCTAATAACTATGAACAGACATATAACTTCTCTTTTTGATAACACCTTCCTTTTAAGGTAATAACTTCAAGCTTCAGGGCCTCTAAGGGCTAATAATGGACCCTCGTCCTCAATCACTAAGTAGACTAAATTGCAGCAGGTCTCAAATAAGAAGCAGAAGACACTTGGGCCTTCGCTCAGGCCTGCTACTAGATTTATGTGTATTGTAAGCATGCATGCAATTAACCTGCTATGTTCTCATCTTCCCTCAACATGTATCACCTGGACACTCTCACCAGTGAAGCTTAAAACCCTCTTGGATAGAACATCAACTCTAAACAAGCACAGTTATGCATTGTGTATAAAATGAACTAAACCTGTGAATAGAATGAATGTGATGACAAACATATTCAATGCAATATGAACCCTGTAAGAAATATTACTGATAAAATAATACTGTAGAACATGTTATTAATACATTTATCATAAGGCAGAGTATATGGCAGCAATAAAAGAATCTCTAAATCCCAACATTCCCTCTTTTGACATTCCAACAAGGAATGTCACCACACTTCATGCTGTATCACTCCCTGGCCCACTCTATGGGTTCTAAGTTCATCTGGTAGATGCCCTCAACCCAGCCAGGGTTAGGAACCCTCGCCATTACTTTTACCAACAATCCTCTGACACAAGGAATGATACAACAACTAGCGATGACCAGTATTCCCAAAAGTAATGGCGAATTGTCATAAGTGTGCTGTCAGCTCATTAGTCATAAAGCAGGAGAGGGGCTGGAATTATGTTTTCAAACAAAGCGTTAATTCCATTAACATTTATAGACTACTTTTGATTCTCAATGTATTACGGGACAAAGTGCATCCCTTATTAGCTCAGTACGGGACGTGTACTTTTGTTTCTAAATATGGGACGATTTCGTTTTTTAAGGGACGGTTGGCAACCCTAGTTGAGTGTGCTCCCTTACCTTCTCAAGGTAAGCTAGCTTAGCCTTCTTGTGTGAGCTTTTCAAGTGCACTTTAAGGTTTGTGGGATTTTCTTCCCTTTAGAAATGTCCCTCATAATTTGTCTCTTTCCACTACAAGACACTTGCTTTATCCAAAACACAGTCATATTCAAAGTAATCCCAAATCAGACTCTGGCGCTTTCTCCCGACTTTTCCTGACATGATTCTGCGCGTGGACGGAGCAGCAACACAGACGACTCGACTAACGTACTGCCACCTGCTGGCATAATGAGACACAGCAAGAAAAAAATCTGGAAACTAAACTTTGTTTTCACCCTTGACTATTGTATGACACGCACACATCTACGAAAACTAAACACATTTTTGCTATAAATTCAGTTAATTTTAGTTAGTTTTGTGAACACTCATTACAGTTTTAGTTAGTTTTCCTTTTTTTGTTTTTGTTTTTATTTCCGTTAACGAAAATGTTTTTTCACTTCTAGTTTTCGTTATTTCGTTAGTTTTTGTTAACGATAATGACCTTGCAGCAGATAGTTTCTCCTCACTGAGTCACGGGTTTCTTATTATTAGAAGGCAGTGATTCTTGAGATAAGGGACAAAACATGTCCGCCAGATAAAACCCAATTTTGGGGTTAAAATTATGCATACAAGTGTTAACCCAAATGATTAAAAGACAAACCAAGGCAATGTTTATACAACAAAAGTATGATTTTGCATTTTTTATACATATATATTTATTTTAAATGATACAATACATTACCAGTACCTTAAAAATCCATTGTCCAGAAGCAGGTGTGATAATATTAAAATACAGAAAAAAAATTAAAAGTAATGTAAATTTAAACATCATGATGTTTACTTAGGCTCTCGTCACTAAGTCTTTAAGTCAATACCTTATATAATATCAAAATATGATTACATATTTTTAAGTGATTAAAATCGTGTCCAGAGTTTTCGTTAACACCATCTGATTTTTTAAAAAGTACAAAAAAATCAGGAATTATTGTGGGTAGCTCACACTCTGAGGACGTCTTTATCACTTCCTGTTTGACACACATGCCATGAGGTCACTGCTGTGATAAGTTTTTTATTTTGATTTCATTTATTGTATGCAATAAATGAAATCAAAATAACAAAAAACTTTCTGATAAAACTCTGTGTCACAACCATAGTGCGTCAACACCACAGTCGATGAAATGCAAGATTTAATTAATTTTTTGTCTGACGGTGTTGACCCTTTTTTGTAATGGTGTTGACAAATGCCACAAAAATGTGATATTCATCAGTTATATTAAGTTATTTTTTATTAATACTTCAGTCATATTACTTACTGTGTATTTTACTGATATTTCAGCTTTACAGATGCATAGAATATTATCGAATTTGCTTTATCTTGAATCTCATTGTTTATGTATACATTATTAATCCCATAGGAAAATGCTTAGTCCTCTGCATTTAACCCATTCACTCAGTGATGCAGTGGGCAGCTACCAATCCAGGATAGCCGCTGTTCGTTGGATTTGAACGCCCAACCTTCCGATCATGTGGTGAACACTCCATCTACTGAGCTATCTCTGCCCCGAGAGCTGGTCTTTAAGTGATGATGTATGAAACCTGCTTCTGGGTCCAAACTCCTCTTTGTTTATTAAGCCTGTTGTGCTTTTTTTTTTTTTTTTTTTTAACATGTTTTAATGCTTTGTATCGTGTTCTGTTTAATCTGAACAAGCCCCTAAAAACAGTCAGTGATCACTGTTGGCCTAACCAGAGGTGTGGACTCGAGTCACATGACTTGGACTCGAGTCAGACTCGAGTCATTAATTTTATGACTTTAGACTTGACTTGAAAAAATGTTCTAAGACTTGTGACTTGACTTGGACTTTTACACCAATGACCTGGGACTTGAATTGGACTTGAACCGGTTTACTTGAAAAGACTTGATATTTCACCCCAAATCTAAAATTTAACACGCATATTATATAGAAAGTGTGCACCATTAATTCAATTCATTCATTTATTCAAACCACACTCTGTACGTATGTGTGCGTGGGCTGTAGCACAGCCAATCAAATTAACCAGATTTTTTTTTAAGAAGAAAAAAAAACGCTCAAAAATGCTACAAGGAGTTTTTTTTTTTTCAGGTACATAAACTATGAAGTAGTCAACAAAAAAACGAAATGCAATATGCAAAACATGCAAGAAGAGAATCACAGACAGAGATGGAACAACTTCCAACTTTGTCCGACAGTTGAAGTTGCATAAAGAACGGTAGGTGGTGCTTCTCTTTTGCTATGATGAGACAGCTGACTTCATCTAACTAGCAAATGTTGTCCAGGCTACATTGATGATACTGTTTGGTTTTAATGTGTATGATATTTTTGTCATGCGATTTTAAAGCCGGTCCTACAAGCGCATCCAAGAATAACATGCAGCTTATCTCAGAATTGTCGGTGAAATTATTCTTGGAGCTAAGTTTAACTGAGCTGCATTTTAGAGAGGTGCAATTTCACAATTTGTGTATATTTTCCAAGTTCACTATTTCATCATGTGTTGAGAAAAACAGAGAATTAAAAATCACATCTAATATTTACATTTAGCATATAACTGCAACATTCTTTTTTTTCTTTTTTTTTTTAAAAGACTTGAAAGGACTTGAAATTCAAAGTTTCAGACTTGTGACTTTACTCGGACTTTTACACCAGTGACTTGAGACTCGACTTGTGACTTGAGGATAAAGACTTGAGACTTACTTGAGACTTGCAAAACAATGACTTGGTCCCACCTCTGGGCCTATCCATCAGAAACCCTTGCATTAACTTTTATCAAGTGGAAAAAAGTTAGCGTTCATTCTCCAGCTTCAGTGTGTTTATCTTATGCTAACATAGCTGTGTCGCGAGCAAACACGTACCAGCTACAAAAATCACTGTTGTTTAGTTTCTGTCTTCATTTATGTTGGAATGTAGGTGGAAACCAGCAAACGAACTTCTAACTCAGCCACACTGATCATTTTATTAAAGATGAAAGAATTTAGACAGTTTGTAACTCTCAGTGATGCCGCAGAGTTCATTTGACTTTGGGATCTGCAGCGGAGTTTGGACCTGGAAACAGCTAATGACGTCAGATTTCTATTGCTTAATACATAATTGTGTTGTGAATATTCATCCTTAATCTGTATAAATGCATATGGTTAGGAAAAATTATAGTAATTAGAAAATGGTTCATTTCAGGCTAGAATAGCAAAGGGGAACCTGTCAGTAGAGGAACGGAAGAGAAGGAACAGGGATGATGAAAAAAGGAGAAAAAAATTAACAGCCAGCCTGAGTTGAAGAAAGAGTTTCTCATAAAGGGAAAGATGGAGAAACAGAGTGAAAGAGGGAAAAATAAAGAACATCAGTGATCTGAAAGAAAGAGAAAAAAGGCAGAAGAGAAGGTTTTGGAAGCACAGAGAGACAAAAGGAGAGAAAGTCCAGCAGGATCTAAACACACAACCACAGAGTACTTTAGGAATCAAGGAGGAGCAGGCAGCTACTTGCTGGTGAACTATTAAGATGTAGAACTTGACATGTGCAAAAACAGAATTGTCATGATGTGTCTTTGTAATATTACAAAGGTTGTTAAGGTTTAATGGTCATTTAGAAAGAAATAATATCTTGTTTTCTACTAGTGTGTCACCACCGTCAGCACCTTGTCAACTCCATAATATGAAGTTTTGGTTCATTTTTCTCTTTTGGAGAACCATATATTTTCCTCCCTCATGATCTTCCAATAAAAATATGTAATTTTCTCAATAAATGTGTCATTTGCACGCTGCTAAATATGATTGTTTCGTATAGAGATTAAATACAAGCTTCTGAAAATATGTATGACTGTAACTCTAATAATAAAAAGCCAAAACAATCTTACTTTGAAAAGTGGTATAATTAGTTTGAAAACATATGTGCATAAACAGTAGAACAGAGAAGCTGCTAATAGTCAGAATAGCTGAAACAACTTAATTTAAAATATATTTCTTTGTGTGTGACAGTGTTGACAAAAACCTTGCACTTCTCCAGCAAAAACATAAATTATTAAAAAATGTTACACCTGGGAGATTGTACCAAAACATGGTGAGACAGCCAAAGCTTTGTGTAACAATTATATGTAAATATGTTTTTGAAAAATCAAGAAATAATGTTTAAAAAATTAAAACCCGTTTTGTCCCTAATCTCAGGAATCACTGAAGGGATGTTTTTCCTTTGGGGGTTATATGTTTGTTAATGTTCTCTCTGTATTATTGTAGAGTATTGTAGAGTGTACAGTATAAAGCACCTTGAGGCCCCTGAATTAAGCACCGGTTTGTTTGAAGTCTTGAACAAATAAAACAGGAATCCAGAAAAGTTGACAGCAGGTGACACTAAGGAGGGCGGGACAGACAAAGGGAGAAAGAAGAAGACAGGAAGTAAAGACATGACTCCAACACACACATGTTCACAGACATTACTTATTATGTCATCAAGTCTTCAAAGAAACCACCAAAGCTCTCCTCTGCAGCGCTCTGTTCTTCATACTTTACACTCCATTTAAACCAGAGGAGGACAGCAGGGCTCGACATGCTCTACAGTGTATACAGAATGATCACGGCACACTCACTGAGTACTGTTGAACAGAAGGTCGTAGCTTCAGTATCAGCTTTACATTTCACAGATGAAAAAGAGGAACCAGTGCTGGTCCTCAGGATTTCAGTTGTGACATTTGTTATGAGGAAAGTTTAGAAGAGCTGATGTTTCAGGTTCTGGCCTCACACTTCATGTTGCTGCAAACAGCTTCATGGTTTTAACTGCTGAGATGGATTAATCCTCTCAGATGGCTTCTACCTGCACACCTTTAAAGAAGATAAGGAAAGAAACACCTGCACGCTCCTGCAGACCAGCGTATGATCAGCAAACAGATATATTCTAATAAAGTTCTTTAATCAACAGAAAAATATCAGTTGACATTAAAAACATTGAAACAATAAAGTCTGTGGGTGTAAGAAGTGAGCTGTGAAGCACTTTTCCTTTAAACACTGTGAACAGAACTCACAATCACTCACCTCTCCTCAGCAGGAAGTGGCATCCACAGAAAGCCAAAGGTCACAAAAAGAAAAGAAAACCTCCCAGAAATATGAAGACACACAAAAAAATATATGCAATAAGAACAGAGGACGGAGAAAATGTATCATTTTAATACTGCTGTCATACTGTCTGGATCATAATCCCACAAACATTTGTTATTATGGTTCTTATAGTTGATTTGCAGCTGAACGGGTGTTTGAAACGTTGTCAGAAAAGTCCAGCGAAATAAACCCAGATGTCATATCCAGTCTGATCCAGTCATGATCTTTGCATTTACATGTTAATGTAAATGTCTATGTCTATGTATCTATATATCTATGTCCATGTCCATGTTGAAAATGTTTTGGCCCAGAATCATAGCTACAAGATGAGCCTGTAATGTTTGGGAAAAGGGGACTTTTCAGATGCTATGAACTCTTTTTACCAGGATTTTTCTTTTTTAAATAGGTTCTTCTTGGTGGTCTTTTTCTTTTTCTTTGAATTCATTTATGTTATTTACTTTATTACTCGACCTAAGAGGCAGGTTGGCAAAAGAGATGAGAAGCGATAAGGAAAGAGAAAGAGGTGCCTGAGAACCGCCCAGTACCCAGCAGATCCACATCGAGTGCCAAAGAGTCGTAAGCCACCCAGGACCAAAGGCCCCAAGGGAGCAGGTCAGCAAGCAAACCAAAACAGCCTCCATGACCATATCCCACAAGGGCGAAGACTCAGCAAGCCACAGGCCCAGTCATAAACACACACCCACAGACACATACTGGCTCAGACACACAAAGAGAAATTGCACAAAGACACACATCTGCCAAAATCAACTCCACGCTTCAAAGTGCGTATCTGGAGAGAAGGTTTGCCTTTTGAGCAGGCACCCCTTTCTCTTTAGACTCACTCAGACTCATGACCTTTGAAAGTTTGCACAAAATTCACTTTTTGAAGTTTTCTCCAGGGAATTTTCACAAAACTCTCAACTTATTCAGGGAACCAATGCTTCTTTCTGCTCCTGTGTGTCACAGATATTAAACAGGTGAAGGTTTTCTGCGTAAACTATGAAATATTGCATCACATTGTTTGCACCAGAAGAACCAACTTGGCAATCGATGCACATCTGCTGCTGCAGATCACACGCAAAGATCACGCTTTTCAACAATCGTGCGCTCTCTTTCTCTCTCACACACACAGTGCAAGCACCACCTCGTTTGCCCCTCTCTTCTTCTACAAGTCAGGTAGTTAAACTACAGCATGACTTAAAGACGTAGAGGTCTGGATGATCTTTGATATCCTGCTTCTAAATTCAGACAAAAGTGAAGTTATTATAAAATCTTAGAAACGTGTGCTGAACGAGACCCTGACTTTAGATTGCACAGTTTAAATATTAGCTTTGCTTTAACTTGTGTTTTCATTCTGAGTTTTGGATTCATAGTTTTCTTTGTTAAAGTTCAAGTTTTTCCTGTCCTATGTGTCCCATACCCAGTCTGTGTTTCTGTCAGGTCGCCCATGTTTAGTCATTTTTTTAAATCAAGTTTTATCAAGTTTATGTGTTTTAGTCTCAGTGTTAAAGTTTTATTTCCCACGCCAGTCTGACGTAGTTCAGCTGTTTCTTGTTTTACCCAGCTGTGTTTCCCTAATTAGCTTGTGTGTATTTAAGTCCTCAGTTTCCCTTTGATCTTTGTGTAGCCTGGCTAAATCAACCAGCTCAGAACACACATTATCTTTGGGGTTCCTTTTAATGTGAATTATAAAGTAAGTGTTCAGAAGAAAATAAAAAGGTTGTAAAAATAAGGTAATGAAATTGTTACAGACAGTTCTCATCCAGTAACAGCTTTGTGCACTGGTAACCCACTGCTAATGCAGGTTATTATCCCAACTTTTCAGGGTCTGGAACTCAAAAATGTCTAGCGTCAATTTGTAAATGATAGAAGCCTATTCAGAAACAAAACAAACTTAGCAGTGCCAAAGTAACTGTAGTGGCTTCTCCTGCTAAAATACAGAGCAAAGATAAAACAGTTAACAATACGCTTTACCTCTTACACACGGAGATATTATAATACAGGTGTGAACTCAAATACATACAGTGCATTAATCCAGCAGAAAAACACAATACAGATCCCTTTGAGATGAACGGCGAAGTCGGTCACAGCAACTCCTGGTGCCTTAGCTGCTCCACACTTCAGACCACGCAGCGAAAACACTGTGGTTGAGCAGATGACAGAGCTAAAGACTGAACTAGGGGAGACTGCACAGGAGACTGAACTGCTAAGGGCGACTGAACAGGTAAAACAGGCGGCTGAGATGCAGACTGTAGTGATGGTTAGAGTGGATGTAGGACAGGTGGTGGTGTTGGTTCCCCTGCGCCCCCAGAACCCGAGTTAACCAGTTGGACGGGCTCACCAGAGCCTCCAGTGAACACCGACACAGGTGCAGGCCCCTGCTGAACCTCAACCACTCCCACCTGAGGAGTGAGTACAGATGCGGAGGTTAGCTGTGTCCTGGCGGGCCTCAACTTGGGGGTCGGCGCAGGTTTTGGCAGCGACTGGGCAGCTGCTGTCCCCAACCGAGAAGCTGATATGGGTGCAGGGACCAGCAGAGCCTCAGCCGGCCCGGAAACCGGAGCAGGGACCAACTGGGCCAAAGCCCCCCTCACCTGGGAAACTGAGACAGGTGCAGGGGAGTGCTAAGAACTTGGCCACAAGGAGTCTGAGGGGAAGGCTCAGGAAAAACAGGCTTTGAGCTATTTGCTCCCTGGTCTGAGTAAGCAGCTAAAAAACAGTCCATTGAAGGCTGGCTGGGCTTGCCTGAGCTCTTGGCAGAAACAGGAGGCAGAGACAGCTCAGCTGAGCTGCCAGCAGATGGTGGAGCAGGCTGCACTAGCTCCTAACCTCCAGGGGCCCAGAATCAGCTGAGGTCAGCAACTCAACCTCTAGGGAAGCCCTGGGGGCAGTTACAGTTTCTGGAATTACCATTTATGACCAGTGTTGGGCAAGTTACTTTGAAAAAGTAATTAATTATAGTTACTAGTTACTTCTTCAAAAAAAGTAACTGAGTTACAAGATTCTAAATGTAATTAATTACTTGAAAAGTAACTATTGCATCACTTTAAAAAAATGTTTAACCCTCTGGGGTCCAGGGTATAATTGGCCATTTTTAACTACTTTCGATTTTCCCTCCACATTTTACCTTTAAAAACTATTTACTTTGCCTTGTTTGGTATCATTTCTTTCCAGCACAACCTCACGTGTCTGAATTTACAGTTATGTTTTCATGTTGACATACTGTATTAATACAATTGATCTAAAATCAGACAAAAAACATAAAATCCGAGTAGAAAAAGTTATATTTTTACTGTAACAACCACAAACATGTTTATTGAATCATATTTCATAACTTTAAATGCAAATATAAATTGTCAATTTTAAAATCATATGCACAAGTTTTGCAAACAACAAAGTTATTTGCAGCCATTTACCTTTTACCCTTTTTTTTAATAACCATTTCAAACTATTTACAGAACAATCAGCTGTTCTGCATTGTGGTGGATTTTTGTGTGATATGTATAACTATGTAACTATATACACTATATATCTATGCGCACTGAACATATATATTTTAACTTTCATGTAGAGTCTTAAGCACAAGACATTTTTGCTTCACCGAGGTTTATTAAGTTGGTACTGTAACAGGGCAGTTAATGTAGGGGGAGAGTTCTCTTGAATAATTTACTTAATAATTAATTAATTTAACGTCTTTAACGCAGCACAACCAAAACAGTAACATTGTAATAGAGATCCTGAACACATCACGATAAAATATCATACAAAATAAACACACACACACACACACACACACACACACTTTGAACCCAAACTGAAGTGTTTTTATATATGAGAAAGCATGTAACCTATAAGATTGTGCCACTTGCTGTATAAGATTTAATAATTAGGATTAATGTGTGACCTTTGACCGTGTCATGACCTATTGTGATAAGCCAGAGCAAGGGGTACTCAGAGTCCTGACTGGCCTTTGGCCAAGACCTTGGCCGCTACCTGACCCCAGCAGCTGTGCTGGGCGTGTGGGAAAGTTACCCAGCAGCAGGGGGCGGCGACACTGGTCCCTATATTAGGGGACCAGAGGACGCCCCCAGAGCTTTTTTTCCTCCTGCTGCTGCTACCTGTCCGTCTCTGTGTTGCTCTGCTGTCTGTGCTTAAGGCTGTACACCCCGGGGTTTTGCTTTGCTTGCTTTCTGCTTTGTAATTTTCTTGCTAAATGTCTGTATGTATTTTTCCTGCTGTTCATATGATTCAGTGTATTAAACTCTGTTCCAAGAATTCTACTCTTTTACAGAGCATCTTTTTGAGTGTCCTGGTTTTAATTGGATTTGGATCTCCACATCGTTGGTGGAAGAAGGTTATCAGGATGGCTTCAAAATTTGCGACCACAATTGGCGACGTACGAAGGGACAAGGAATTAAGGTGATTGCTGGGAGCCTTGGGGAATGCCAAAGCCTTGCACATCAGAGAACACCAAGCGGCCGCTGCAATAAGGTAAGCAGAGTTTTTTTTCTGCTCAATGTTGGTGTTGTCTGAGTGCAGAAGGGGGGTTCCACCTTGGCTCCAAGTATTTCACCTAACCTTGAAAAGGACTTTAATCAAATGGTCGCTGTTATTCTAAGTGATAAAGTGTTACACTGTAAAAATAATGCTAGTTGCGGATGCTGAAGGAGTGGAGTTTAATACTGCATCATATGTGTGTGTGTTATTCCTGTAACTTGTGTGACCCGCGGGGGGAGTGTGAGTGAGCGCTGTATGTGTGTGTGCGTATTTGGGGTTTTTGTGTGTGAGAGGCTGCTCTGCCCTGTGCTGGAGTATGACTCCAGGGCTGTGTTGGGGGAGTTTGGGTTTATCTTTCCGCTATTCTTTAGTGCATCTGAAGAATAGGCGTAAGTTGCGCAGAAGTAAAAAGTTGAAGTGATGAAAAGTGATGAAAAGTGATGAAAAGTGAAATATATGTCGGCACCCCCAAGGTGGTTACCGCTGGAAACCTAGTTATCCATTTAGGTAGATAAGGTGACACAGGTTAACTAGGTTAACCATTTAATTGGTTAACCTAGTTAACCCAAGTGAATTGCTAGGTAGTCAGGACTGCTCGGGCTTTGGGGGATTTTTGGAGATAAATTCCTAGCAAGTAACGCGGGGACTTGGGGCTCGCAGTGGGATTCTGAGGGCTTTCGAGTCCACCGGTCTGGACAGGCTAGATGAAATGCGCGCGTTGCTGTATGAAAGGCGACACCTTCGGCCCAAGTGTAAATATGTAAATAGCTGTTACTAACCTTTAAGTATAATCGCTGCTGTAAATATTGCTAAGTAGTAGTCTAGAGTATAACAATGTATTGCTGTAAATATTGCTTAAAATAACTCTTGCTGTAAATAAGAGGAATACGCGTAAGGGGTGGGTTTTGATAAATAAATACGGAAAAGGGAAGTTAGTAGGTAGATAAGTAAAAAGTTGTAGAGGGACTGATTTGAGAGACTAAAAAACTGAGCTCTCTGTGCTGCAGAGCGCTGTGTCTGCAGGCAGTTTGTGAATCATCCCTACGGTATGTGGAGGAGTGAGAGGAGCATCAGAGCAGTGAAAAGAGATAAGTCGGCAAAAATTAAGAGTTTTTGAATATAAAGAGGAAAATAGACACTGCTGCTGAAAAATAATGCTGTTGTTTAAGGAATTTAAACAGAAAGATCTGTAGAAATAATATTTGTCAAGCAGCAACATGAAGTAAGTTGGAAAATTTGTGGGTAAATTTCAGTAAAAGAAGATATTAATTGCCAAAATAGGGATAATGAGTAAATAGGGATTGCAGGCACTTTTTTGGATTATTAGCTTAATAAAAGTATGACCAAAAGTTAAATAAATTGGAAATAGAGCTGCTTGACTAAAGTAAAAAAATAAAAAAGGATAACCTAACCTAGACCTAAATTATAACATATCCAAACTAATAACAGTAAGAATGAGAACTATAAATTAATTCTAATAATAAAACATAGCTGGGATAAAACCCAGGCCTAAAATAATTAGAGGGAAAGTAAATAAATCACACAAACAAATAATAAATGAAATAGGGAGCTTTGTGTTGTGTTTGGAGAAATATAGACGGTAGTGGTGATGATCTAAGAACATCTGAACATCTTAGTAAAGAGGGAGAGATAGAGACTAAATAAAAAGAACATGTTTGGGCTACAACAGAGATAAGAGAGTCAAAAGAGCTTCCATAAATCGATCTCAGTAAAATGCAGGAGTTGTAAAAGAATCTAATAATGTCTCAGAGTTTGCATGTGAAATGTATATGAGGGTTTGTTATCACTCACCAAAGAAATAGTAAATAATGTTGTAGAAAGTTCTGCCGAGGGGTCATAAACTCACCCAAAAGCATACAGAGAGTGCAAGAGGCACCTGAGTAATATGATGTGAAATGAATGATTGTTGGAAATAAATTGTGTGAAGCTTAGAGGAGTTCAGAATAAACAGGCTGACATGTGGGGTGAAGTGGTCATGAGGACGAATAATGAACAAATTAACAAAAAGAGACACCTGCTAGAGATCTGTTTAAAATGCTGCCATCACAAATAAGTAGTTGGGAAGAGAAAAGAAGGTAGACAGGGTTTAAATGCAACTAACTGATATATCAAACCCAGAGCATAAGAGCTAAAATCACTGGATGGAAAATAGTGAAGTGAAATAGAAGAGTTTTGTTGGAAATGGTGGTTTAATGAGTCAGAGATTGTGACTTAACAATTTCAAGTAAAGTTTAGCGCCTGTTGAGTGTGGCAGAGGGAGACAGGAGCAGAGACAGTAGCAAAAAGAAGGAAAAGTGTTGTACTGAGAGAGCTCACATCAGCTCACTGCTGCAGGAGGCGGCCTGTAAACAGCGTCACAGGGTGTAGCTGGCTCAAGTTGCTCTGACTGTGGAGTGTGTGGGGTGGGCCCTGACATCCTGCCAAGAGTGTCCTTGACCAGTGCACAGGCTTTCAAACGGTCTAAGCCAAATGCGAGTGTGTGAGAAGAAGAGTAAAAGACTGACCTGCATGTCTCAAAGAGGTTATTGTTATGGTGAGCTTGTGCGAAGCTCAGAGGAGTCACCTGAGACAGGAAGCAAAATTGTTTGCTTAAAAAAAAGAAAAAGAGAAAAAAAAAGAGTTGTAACTTGTTTGTAAAGTTTGCGGCCCACATCAGTGAAGATGCTTAAACAAGTGATCAAATGCTGAGTACTATGAACAAAAAACAACAAAAATGTATAAAAGAATAGTGCCCATTAGAGTGAGGAACAGGAAGAAAGAAGCTCTAAATTTGAGAATAAAATATTAGAAGAAACACCTGGGAGGAAAATGATAAGGCCAGTAAACTGGTTCTCAGGTAAATTAAAATAAATATAACAAACTATTAAAATAAGAACAGGGAAGTAAGACAGAACTGAATGGGAGAGGGGCATAAGACATAACAGTAGAGAAGCAGTGAAAAGAATTGAGAATGGTATAATTCAGTGAGTAAACAAAAAGTTTAAATATAATAGTAACTGATTAGAGTGTAATGTTAACAATAATAAAGATGTAATAAATAATGCCATTAAGTGTAATAGTAAAATAAGAGGAAGAGTAGGTAAGAATGAAAAGTGATTACACTCGAGCACTTTAGAAAAAAAGAATAAAAAATTTAAAGAAAAAGAATATTTGGCTGGGAAAAGAAACAACAGAAATAAAGTTGTGGGGTGCATGGCTGGTTAACCTGCAGCTGTGGATCATTAGAAATGCTGATCAATAAATAAAAAGCATGATTAGATATTGTATGGGGGAAGGGATTATTAAAGGGATCATTGGTATCTAAAACACTCGCCTTGATGCTGGTCAGACTGTGTGTAATCCTTCTTCTATAGCTATGAGAGAAATAACATTTAGACGAGCTTCAGAGGTGCGTGACATAAGAGGGCCTTAACCCTTTAAGGCTTCGAGGGTGAGGCTTGAATCAGGAAATATTTAAGTTTTAAGAGTCCCAAAACATCAGAGTGATTTTTACCATCCAAGAAAGTAAATAAATAAATAAATTGCACTTTATACATTTAAGGAATAACTTGCAAAATGCTGTCTTTAGCAAATGCAATATGGTAATTCTTACATATGCAAAATTAATATTGTTTTTAATTTGTCAAGTTTAATAGGTGTTGTGACAAAATTTGGGGGTAATTGTTTCAGGAATCAGGGTTTTGAATAGTGACAGGGTTAATCCCACAGCTGCATCTTGTCACTTACAGGAAAGTTGGGCAGAAAAACATAAAACTGTTGTATATGATAATAAAGCCCCTATGATCTTGTTTTAGTTTTACAAGAAAAATAAAAGCAAATATAGATAAATCTGTGCTAAATCTAAGCTCCCTGAATAAGCAGTGTGCATCATGCAGGTGGAGATACACAGGAGCAGGGTTTGGAGGGGATGACATAGCCTTTGTTCCAGCAAAAGCTGGTAATTAGAAATAAAACACATTAACCTAAAATGCAATAAGGAGAAATCAAAAGTTGAGCCTTTGTACTAAAAAAAAACTAAACAAAAAAACAAAAACCATGACAAAAGTGATTATGGCTTAGAAGAGGAGAAGTAAACACGAGAAAGTTTGAGATGTAGGAAGTCAGATTAAGGAGCTGAAGAGTGATTAGACAGGTGGGACAAAGACAGTTGTGAGTCAGAGGAAAGGAAGCTAAATAGGAGAATTCAAAGACCAGGAGTAAGATAATGGAGAGTAACATGAGGTCGAGCTCACAGGCAAAAGAAAAAAAAAAAGGTGGAGCAAATGAAAACAGTTACTAACTAACTGATGTATGCACATACTCGAAACAATGACTCTCCTGCTATGAAAAAAAAAAAAAAGGAAATAACTCCTTACAGATGAAGGAGCTCACCAACGGAAGGGGAGAAACACAGAGCACCAGTGAAAGACACCAGGCCATGAGCCTGTGGAGTAGAGCAACACTGGCACTGCGAAGGCCTACGTCACTGATGAGGCCTGTACAAAGGTGGAGAGGAGGAGTCAGCTGTATGACGACATCCAATAGTTGGCACATGTGAAAGCCCAGGAACTCCAGAGAGGAGCGTCCAAGTGAAGATCCACAATTCATGAAACCGAGTCTCCTTGAGTCCAATGAAAGACTGTATCTGCAGAGGGCTGGAAAGGTGTATTAAAACACACTTTTAGTCAGCTGACATACTCATCAATCTGCTGAGGACTGACAACCGATGGCCTCTACGAGCCAACATCGTCTGCATCTGGGATGTTCTCTGTGTGGATGTTCCTGGAGAACTCCAAGAGGAATGTGGGCAGCACCATAACAACAAGGAATTTACTGCCAAGAGAAATCTTCAGTACATGGACTGTGACTGATACCAGAGTACTAACTATCCATGTTATCTGCAGTGAACAACATGAAGCAGCTGCATCAGTAATGCTCCCAACAAACTAATAAGTTTAAAGCCCTGGGCTCCACCCCTTGTGTTACTCTCCCAGTAGAAAAAGAACACAAATAATATGAACTAGGCCACATGAAAGCATTAGACAGGAAATTATTACAAATATATTCATTACTAACACTCTTACATTAGAATATTATTGAAAAGTTTAATACATAAAGGGTGCAGACATGACTCCCATTGACACTAGAACAGATACACACAGAGCATTAGAACCCCAGTAGGGCATGGGATAGATAAGTAAACTTAGAGAAGTTATTAATCACCTTATGAGCATTGCATTATTGAAGGGATGAAACGTACACATGGGGATTTACTAAAAGTTGGGGTAATGATGAAACTCAGGATCCCCGGTAACATGAAATGAGAAATTTAAACATCTGCTGTTTCTGACCCTGGTACACTGCTCTTGGGTATCCCCCTGACATGTATGTAACTGTGTGGGTGCAAATATGTGTGAATCTGTGTGCAGATATGACAAATAATCTGTCTTTTATCTTTTTCAGTGCGGCTACATATAGACCAGTGGCAGCTACTTCTGTTCATGTATTGAAGCTAATAGTAAGATGCTAGCTCTAAATGTGCAGCACTAAACCATCCATACTGCGATAATTCAGTGTGAGCAATTTGTAGTTACTTTCAAATGGAAGAAAAATAAAAATGAATGCAGTGTGGAGGAGAAAGCAGCGAAGGATTCTGTCATAATCTTAACTGCATTGGGAAAAGGGGGGAACATATAGCTTAGCAGAGCTAAATTGTTAACTCTCCCAAAGAATGAACCCCCCCCAAAAAGAGAAAATCTAAATTATCAGATATTTTGGAGGGAAAGAGGCTAAAGCCTGATCTCCTATAAAATGATCAAACCTCAATTTAGAAAAATGGGGCCTAAATTATCTTTCCTGTGTGTGGCAGGGTCCAGTTGTCTGTGGATTGACATATTTAAATTACTCAAATGCTTACTCTAGCAAAAACTGCATAGCTAAATGACTCTATTCTAGTTCTATTCTAGTTACAGTGTGCAGAGGTAGAGTTTGAAGCACTGAGGAGGGACATGCAGTCTGACCGGGCACATGGCAACCAAAAGGAAAGAGAAGAACATTTCATTGGTATGGGGCAAACTGAGAAGATTAGGGTAAGGCAGAGTTGAGTCAGCATGATTAAACCTCTATAGGTAAGCAACTATTGACCTAGTACAATCCAAATTTACAAAAGTTGAAGTAGACCTTTAACCCTGCAATTAAAACTGTTTGTTTTTCAGGAGGTCTCAGTGTTCATCATGGCCATCCAGGTGTATTGTAAATATAATGCCAATTACATGTCTTATTTACGGTCCACAATTTACTATCACTCAAGTTAAGGAAAATGGGGTGTGGAGTAATTGTCTGCCTCAGAGTCCACCACCAAATTGTGTAACAAGGTCCAATTAGGGAATTTCTTATGATTACTGCCTATAAACAACCCATGCATGAAAATTTGTATGAATAGTCTAATACAGCTGTTTTAGCTTTTCAATGGCTATTTTTCTATAAGAACAAAGGCTGTCATGCTATATATTATTCAACTCAAGGTTGAACAGGCATGAAATCATGATGCCAGTCATCTAAAGGCACATTATTATCTAAGGATAAACTGCAAAAATAAAACATTAAAACGCAATTATTTATCTGACCCCCTTTTAGCAAGAAACTTGGAGAGGAGGAACTCCCTTTTTAACAGGAATAAATGCCCAGTAGAACTGGGCACAGGGGGGAGTGGTCATCTGCTGTGACCAGCTGAGTAAGGAGAAGGAGACAGGACTAAAAATATGCTGTGTAGGAGAGCCAGAGATTGATAATAACTAATAACTAATAATAACTCAAAAGAGAGACCTAAAAACTGGAGGCCTGGCTTCCCATTCTACTTTTAAATATTCTAGTAAGCTTAAAGTTCGAGAGTCAAGTGGGGAGATATAGTACTATAGGAGCAGGATGGTAATTTAAAAAAAAAACAAAACAGATTTAACAAGGAGCCTGTGAAGAGAAATCAATAGGAGAAATGTACTCTGTCATTCTAGTCCCTTTCAGCATTCATGTTGCAACATTTTGATGTAGATGGATGCTTTTTAAGGAGTTACAATGTCTACAACATCCTGATAAAAACAAATTACAGTGGGACAGCCTAGAAGTAATAAATGCATGAATTTGTCTTCCAGCATCACTCTGGGACACGACTTTAGAGATCTTGCAGAAATTGAAGAAAGCAGTCCTTAAAAAGTGCATATTAGTGCATATTGGGCCAAGAAACCTCACAGTGTTAATGGAGACCAAGGTAATGCCATTCAGAGCATTCCTTTAGGTTGACTGACAGGTGTGTGTTGTTTGGCTTCATGGATGAATGAGAGAGAGGGTGTCATCAGCACGGCAGAGGTATGTTGTGTCTTTTGTGGTGTTACCTAAAGGAGGCACGTGTTATGTAAACAGAAATAGATCCTGGTGTGAAACCTTGTGAAGCTCAATGGTTAGTCTTGTGTATGTGGGAGGATTCTTAGAATAACATGTTATGGTCACAAGTATCGAACATAGAGATCAATCCACTGTCAGAGGCCTTAAGAAGATCATTTTTAACTTTCACCAAAGCTGTTTCTATACTGTAATGTGCTCTGAAACCTGACTGAAACTCTTTAAATAAGGCATTCCTCTGTGGCTATTTTACAGCATCTCTTGTGGGGATTTTTGACATAAAGGAAAGTTGGAGGCCTATAATTGGCTAGGACAGTTAGGTCAAGTGATGGTTTAACTACTGCCAATATGAAGAACTGTGTGGTTAATATTGCATTGTCTAACTTAGCTTTGAAAATTCCAATTCGGCGGCTATAGAGGTGTGGGAAGTTTGATCAGCCATATAGCCAGCAACGCTAAATTTTGGGCTAACAGTGCTAATGATGAATTGTGAATTGGCAGCCGGTAACAGAGTTAATGTTTATCCAAATTCAGCTTATAAATATGAAGAGGCAATAACCCAGCTAGTAGTCGCCCTAAAGCTCACTAGTCCTGTGGCTGTGATTAGATGTCTTGATCACCAGAAAACAGACACATTAATACCTAAATGAAACAACATGTTAGAGCTTTACTATGCACTTCCTAAATTGATAGCTAGGTAAAGATAAGTAAAGCTTTCTCTTTATAACAGCATTTGGGACAAACATTTCAAGGTGCTTCACAAAATAAAGCAATGAATTGGAATTTGTTAAGGAAGAGGTTAACTAGGTACAAATATTAACTTTAGTACTAAGGAGCATGTAGTTGGAATTAACAAGACTAAAACAACTAACATTGCATGGCATACTCACAAATGTCCATAGATAAGTCCTCATAAAGGGCCTGTATTGGTAACTGTGAACACAACTAATGCACTCTGCAAAGCTATCTTTCTGCAGGAGATGGCTTCTGGATAGCAGATGGAGATGCAGAGGTCCTGGAGCAGGTGCTGGCAATCTGATGACAAGTGTGAGGGGACAACGGAGTGAGACAGGCTGCTCCAGAAAGCTGAGCCATGACCCATCCGGTAGCTGTTGAACCTGCTGCAGAGCCTACAGCCCAGGTGGAGCTGTACAGTGCCCAAACCAGCTTCCAAATGATGGATGTGCAAGATCAACTACTACCCATCGCTGACCCTGACTTTAATCAAGAGTAGGACCAAGTCGTCTCGAGTATTCTTAGAAGCTATGCAAGATCCAGCAGTCAAGAAGTACCATAAGAGACTTTTCTCGGACTCATAAATTAGTTGAAATATGGGACTGAAAAAGGGACACAAGTTGAGTAAAGGTTGAAGCTGCTGCAGAGAAATGTCAACCTTGAAGCTAACAAAGGACATTTCAAAGCCCACACTGAGAAGTCTGTTCAGAAATAGAAGTTGCACCTGACCAAGATGAAACCCAAAACTTGGAATTAATTGTTTAATTGTATTATTTTTAATGCCATTTATGGTGTTGTGTAAGCCATGTATGTATTATGTGTCTCTACTGATGTGTTTTATGCCTTACTTTCATTTTCCTGTAATTAGGCTGATTTTTAAGTTTCTTGAGTATTCTGTTTAGGATACTGTGTAGTATGATTTGCAAATGAAGATGAATCAATTTGTCTTAAATTAATTGACTAAGAGAAATGGAATCTTGGGAGAATGTTATGTTGATAACTGTGAGGTTTTTGGTGGAAGGAAGGGCTTATTCATTTGAGCAATAACTGTGTGGGATCTTTATACAAATTCTTATGTTCTATTTACAGCTTGCTTTAAAATATGTTAGCAAAAAAACAGCGCACGCATTAGTTTTCACAATTTTTGTTCTTCTTTAGTTATGGGGTCTTTTTAGGTGGTACCTCTAGGTACCACAGGGGGGAATGTGGTGGATTTTTGTGTGATATGTATAACTATGTAACTATATACACTATATATCTATGTGCACTGAACATATATATTTTAACTTTCATGTAGAGTCTTAAGCACAAGACATTTTGCTTCACCGAGGTTTATTAAGTTGGTACAGTAACAGGGCAGTTAATGTAGGGGGAGAGTTCTCTTGAATAATTTACTTAATAATTAATTAATTTAACGTCTTTAATGCAGCACAACCAAAACAGTAACATTGTAACAGAGATCCTGAACACATCACGATAAAATACCATACAAAATAAACACACACACACACATACACACACACACACACACACACACACACACTTTGAACCCACACTGAAGTGTTTTTAAGCATGTAACCTGTGTATTATATGTTATAAGATTGTGCCACTTGCTGTATAAGATTTAATAATTAGGATTAATGTGTGACCTTTGACCGTGTCATGACCTATTGTGATAAGCCAGAGCAAGGGGTACTCAGAGTCCTGACTGGCCTTTGGCCAAGACCTTGGCTGCTACCTGACCCCAGCAGCTGTGCTGGGCGTGTGGGAAAGTTACCCAGCAGCAGGGGGCAGCGATACTGGTCCCTATATTAGGGGACCAGAGGACGCCCCCAGAGCTTTTTTTCCTCCTGCTGCTGCTACCTGTCCGTCTCTGTGTTGCTCTGCTGTCTGTGCTTAAGGCTGTACATCCCGGGGTTTTGCTTAGCTTGCTTTCTGCTATGTAATTTTCTTGCTAAATGTCTGTATGTATTTTTCCTGCTGTTCATATGATTCAGTGTATTAAACTCTGTTCCAAGAATTCTACTCTTTTACAGAGCATCTTTTTGAGTGTCTTGGTTTTAATTGGATTTGGATCTCCACATCGTTGGTGGGAGAAGGTTATCAGGATGGCTTCAAAATTTGCGACCACAGCACCAAACAGGCTAGGACCGCTTAAACACACAGTCAGCCTATTTCCGTTTGGAGGAGGCGGAGGGAGTAAAAAGGTGGAGCTGTTCACAGATGTTGAGGAGAGGAGACGCGGACAGTACTTTTGGTTTTACTGCATGGAAGGAGCAGAGCGTAGGTAAGATAACAGTGATAATACTAAAGGAAAACTTTGTTTGTATCGTCGGGATGGGGATCGTGTTGGTGTGTAGCCTCGGGGTTACACTGTTAACTGGTAATAATGTAACAGCGCGTTTGTAACAATGACTTTCTGATGTGTAATTAAACAACATTCATTACTTTGACGATGAGCTACGAGATCACATGTAATGAAAGGCCTGTTGGGATGAACTTGTAATAAAAATACATGTTTGGACTCAGTGAGCAGAGAGCTCCGAGTCATCTCAGCAAAACTTTATTATTTATTTTTCACTACTTCCTCTTTCTGTGCGTACGGCTCAATCACGTATTCGGTACACTCAGTGACGTTCATCAGCCAGTTCGGACTTTACAGCAGTTTCGACATCGTGGTACTGAACTGTACTGCCTGGGGTCTCGCCGAGGGAAAACAAAGAGGGAAACAAGACACCTCTGCCCAGCGTCCTGCTCAGAAACATTCAGTCTCTGGACAACAAACTGGACGAGCTGCGTGTTAAACAGGACATCAGGAACTTCTTTGGCGTTCACAGAGACATGGCTGGAGCCCAGCGTCCCCGACTGTACCGGGGGACAGAACGAAGGACTCAGGCAAGAAAAGGGGAGGAGGTGTGTGCTTTATGGTTAAGTCTTTGTGGGCTATGGATGTGTGTATCTTAAAAACGCACTGCTCTCATACCCTCCAGCTGCTGACCTTCAGTTCTCCTGCAGCTGTTTACATCCCCCCACGTGGTGATAAAGCTATGGCTATGGACGACCTGTATGACGTCATTAGGCGTCGTCTTCCAACACATTTCCTTCCCTACAAGAGGTGATCAAACACTGGATCACTGCTACACTCCATTCAAGGACTGTAACAATGGCCTCCCCCGTCCAGCTTTGGCAATGCAGAGCATTGTCCCACACTGCTGCTGCCTGCATACAGACAAAGGCTTAAACAGGACAAAACAGTTTCCAGGGTCATTTACAAATGGGACAGTGAGGCTGAGGGGGTCTTACAGGCCTGCTTTGAGACAACTGACTGGCAGATATTTGAGAATGCAGCTGATGGCAACATCAGTAAATTCACAGACTCTGTTATAGGCTATACTGGAAACAAGCATGCAGCGTTCAGTCCACCGTGTCTCTTGCAGATGAGCTCAACAACTTCTGCGCTCGTTTTGATGCAGAAAAAATAAAGCAAGACCTTTTTCCTCAGGCGGGCAGTGAGGCTGTAACCTTAATACTCGAAATAGAAGATGTGAGATGGTCTTTCAAAAAGGTCAATCCTCACAAAGCTCCAGGACCAGACAGCATCCCAGGCCGGGTCCTCAAAGCCGACCAGCTGGCAGGGGTGTTCACCAACATCTTCAACCTCTTCCTGAGGCAGTTGCTGGTTCCTACTTCATTCAAAACATCCACCATCATTACTATCCCAAAGTCCCATCCCATTAGTGCTCTCCTGTCTGAATGACTACCACCCTGTTGCACTGACATCCGTCACAAACAGGCCCCAGGTGGTGAGAGTTGGTAAGCACACCTCCTCATCACTCATCCTAAACACAGGAACACCTCAGGGATGTATGCTTAGCCCCCTCCTGTATTCCCTGTTCACACATGACTGTGTTGCTAAACATAGGCCCAACACCATTATCAAGTTTGTGGATGACACAACCATCATAGGCCTGATCACAGACAATGATGAGACGGCCTGTAGTGGAGGTGATAGCGCTGTACATGTGGTGCCTGGACAATAACCTGTCTGTCAGTGTCTGCAAAACAAAGGAAATGATAGTGGACTACAGGAAATGACCAGTTGGGGAACACCAGCTCATCCACATCAACGGTGTAAAGGTCGAAAGGGTCAGCAACTTCAAATTCCTGGGAGTCAACATCACCGATGATCTCTCCTGGACCCTTCACACGGACGCTGCAATCAGGAAAGCTCCCCAGCGACTCTACTTCCTGAGGAGGCTGAGGAAGTTTGTCATAAACGCCAACATCACCTCAAATTTCTACAGGTGTGCGATCGAGAGTTTGCTGCATTACAGTCTGGTACGGAAGCTGCTTTGCCAGCAGCCGCAAATCACTACAGAGGGTGGTGAAGGCAGCAGAGCACATCACTGGCATGAGGCTTCCTGCCATTCAGGACATTTATCTGTAGCGATGCCTCTGTAAAGCACACAGCATCATCAAGGACCACAGCCACCCAGCACATCAGCTCTTCTCCTTGTTACCGTCTGGCAGACGTTACAGGAGTCTGTCTGCTCTGACTACAAGACTCAAAAACTGTTTTTACCATCAAGCCATTTGACACCTCAACTACAACATCTGAACACACACACACACACACACACACACACACACACACACACACACACACACACACACACACACACACATCACACTTCATTTCTTATCATACTGTCTGTGTTTCCAGCTTTATCAAAGAGGAAAATCTTCAGCCTAATCATCAACTCCTGTCTCCTGGATCCAGCTGCGACAAAGCTTTCAGGCTCCTGTGAGTGAGTTCCTATAATGAGTAATCACCCCTGGGTGCTTAAAGAAATCTTATCCAGCGACTCACACCCAGTGCTGATCATGCTGATTACAATAACAGTGTGTTATTGTGTGTGTGTGTTCAAAGATGAACTTTTATTTCCAGATAACCAGCTGATGACGCTGCCTGACATATACTGAGCTGTCAGAGCTGCTCTCCACATCAGCAGAGAGTGACACTGACAGTCTGGACGGTGTGTTTGATCGACATCATCGGATCATGCAGAGACAAGGAAACATCAAAGAACAAAAACATTATAAAGCGAGGCATTTAAAGCTGAATGATTTGAAACAGGAAGCTCAAGATACTCATTTGTACAAGAAGTACCTCTGCAAAGACGACATCCCTCCGTACCCCGGACCTGGAGAGGTTTCACTTGAGTTTCATGTGTCTCGGCTGAAGCACGACACATACAAATTAGAAGAGATCAAGAATGACGGAGGCTTCAAGGATCCAAACAGCGGCTCAAAGGATCCAGACAGACTGTCCCTGGTGTGGTGGAGTCTGGCTGTGGCACCAGAGGAGATCCAGTCAGCTGAGAGGAGGCTCCTGGAGGAGACCTTCCCAAACTGGACCGAGGAGCAGGCCCGGCGGAAGCAGAGCTTCCTGTGGAAGTTCGCCTCGTCTCCAGCCTTCAGTGAGAAGTCCAGGTATGGATCGTACCGCTTCACCTTCACGGTGGAGGAGGTGCTGGAGGCCTACAGCGAGCAGGTACGGACTCCTTCAGTGTGAATTAACATTAATTAACTCAATGAAGTTTTGTTTTTTAAACTTTTTAAACTTGATTTTGTCAGTGTAGCACCTCAGACTGAAAAAGCTCCCTGACTACATGTAATCAATGATTTTCTGTTTTTAGCTGGTCAGCTTCACCTCAGTGGAACATTTTGTGTATTATGTGTTTGACTGAGACGTCTGTACAAAGTCCCGGCTCACTGATGAAGTCCGGTGTAGTTGGTGTGAATCTCTCAGCAAAACATGTTTTTTTTTCCAGTTTTGCTCCGGCTGCCCGCCCGTCATGCGTGTTCTCAGGACTTCATTGTACAGACAGGAAGTGATGTATGCTGTGCTGGTCCACAGCTCAGACAGTGATTGGCTCTTCGCTGAGTATCCCATCCTGCCCGACGCTCCGAACACTGTCTGTGCTTACAGGGACGGACGCTTCACCTGGAGGCCCGAGGCCATGTGCGGGACACACAAGTAAGAAACAGATGTTACAACACGCGCACACACACACACACACACCCCCAGAATCTGCAGATTTTCTTTATATTTACTGAAGTCAGACAACATTCGGTGGATGTTCCTGATCCTTTAAAGACTGTCAGCTGATTCAGACGCTGCTTCCTCTCAGATATGTGCTTTTACAAAGACGTGACAAAAACCTGATGGAAGCTTGGGGACTGATTCAGGATCCACAGTATTATGTTTGGGACCACGTCGCCATCGCCCTGCATGTGGAGGGTGGGCAGGTACCTTCACTGCTCCTCCTCCTCACACACCTGCAGAAACATCATGTGTTTAAACTTCTTGAAGCTGGAGGAAGCTTTTTGATTCTTGTCTTTCTGAGTTTTTGTTCTTTGTGTGTTTCTGCCAGAGTTGGTGTGTTTGGAGGTTTGATGAATAAATGAACATGTTTACTGTAAATAAACTAAACGTTTCAGTTCTGTTTGAGTTTCATTTTGTAGGTTTTTTGTGTAAAAATGTTGTCGTCTTTTTCTCTCTGTTCATTTTCTTTTCCAGGTGCTGAAGTTTGATTCTGATGATCTGAGGAAGAACCTCACGTTCTGTGAGCCTGATGCTGTGACAGTCACACCTGAATCTGACTTTCAACATTACGAGGATGCTCAAAACCTGGTCGCTCGTTTGTGGCCACTGAAGAAGGAAGTTTCACTCCAGCAGAGAATCAGAGGTAACAAATCAATAATCAATAACAGGCTGAGTTCCTGCTTTACCTCCTGACACAGCCGATGAGCTGTGAGCTGTAAACGTCTCCTAAACTAACCTTCTTCATCAGCAGGCTCTACAGACTCTCTGCGGTGAGACGACGCCCTCAGTCTGAGCTCTGCACACTTTGATCTTTTCTTTCATTTTGAATAAATCAAACATAGAGCTTCATGTTGGTGTGGTTTAAACTCCTGACTGTGCACGTTTTAATATTTTATATTGTTGTTGTCATTTTCATCACCCTGAGGCTGTCTTTGAGGTTTCTCCACCTTTATTCTCCTTTTTCTGAGCGACTGCAGCATCACCGGCTGCACAGTGAACCATGGTGGAGGTTACACAGAAGGAAGCAGCCGAGAGGAACAACACACAGAAAAACTGTTTGACGTGACTTTTTATTCGATTAGTTTATTAAAGGTTTATTACATGAATTTCCAAAGTGCGCAGCAAAAGACCAAAGACAGATAAAACACACATGATGAGTATAAACATGTGATTATGTGTTTCACTGCACTCTGTCCTGTCTGTGTGTGATGTGTTCATGTGACTGAATCAAAGACTAATTACTTTGTACACACAAAAAGTGGACAATAAAGTTGTTTTGAATATTTTGGCTGTTTTCCGTGTTCAGGTGTCTTCACTGCTCCTCCTCCTCACTCTTCACACACCTGAAGCTTTTCACATCAGATCATTTGTTGCTGTCTTTGTTAAATCAGTCCAACATGTCACTAAAAGTGCTCCGAACGACCATCGATTCCTGATTCTATCAAATGTGACGTGTAACGCCCTGTGGTCAGAGATGGTATTACACCCACACTGAGGTTGAGAGAGGTGAAGCACATCAGCAGAGTGTCTGATAGATGACATTCAACTAAAATGAAAATAAATCTGTAACCTGAAAGGGAACCCAGAGGAAACTGTTCCCAATCTTTCATTTAAACCATCATTTATTTCAACAATAAATATAAAATAAAAAACATTCCTCCTTCAGGTCGTCTTTTTCACTGGAACTAAGGAGCCGAGCTACTACTGAAAAACAACCTTACACTGAACTACAACCAAAATAACTGAATGTAAATATGAGGAAACCAACACAAAAATACTTCTAAAAAGGCACAAAACTGCAAACACTGCAGTAACATAAGACTCAAACAGAAACTGAAAGTGCAAAACTGCTGATCTGTCCAGGATCGTGATAATCTGTTATCAGTGTTTCCTGACAGCAGATTTTGTTCATCTCACAGGCTCCTACATCTGCTTGAATGTGCTTTTAAGACCAGGCAAACGATCAATATCAGATGACCCGATTGATGTGACGTAAAGGAAGCTTATAAAAACTGTGACAGAGCTTTGCTGCAGAAACACAGAGCTCTGCCAAAGAGGAGGGCTGAAAGACGTCACGGAGCTGAGAGCAGAACATCAGCAGAGACAAAGATTATCTGCCCGTAAAAGACGAACATGGACAGCAATCCTGCTTCACCCTGTGAGTTATTTATAACTTTTATTGTTGTATAAGAAATCTCAGGTTCATATAAAGTTTTAATAAGGAGAATATGAGGTTTTGTATTCATTACATTGATGAATTCATTGTTTTCAGGCAGGTGATTTCTCTTTGTGAATGTGTTTGTGTGTGTGGTGCTAAAACTGGTCACTCTCATTCTGTTCTATATTTATTTGACCTCTGCTTTCCTGTTACAGCCAAATGTGCTGTAACGCAAAAACTGAAAAGCTTTTGTGACAACAAAGCATAAAATCCAACAGGTAACAACCAAATTAACTGTATTTAGACAGCGTTAAAATGAAAACTCTTTCATGTCTTTGTGAAAATTTCAGAGAGTTTTTATTCAGACTGAAGCTGCTCCACCATTACAAGCAGAAAGAAACCTGAGTAGATCTCACAAAAAAGACGACCTGAACATTAAAGTCAATTTATTTGTTGCTGTGCAGGTGTGTGTTATGTGCAGTGTTGTAGATGTGTCAGAGGACCTGTATATGTAAAAACCTGCTTTACTCAGCACTCATTGGTCAGATCAGAGAAAAAATAAAAACTGTCTTGGCTGCATCTCAGAAGGCTGCAGTGGTTTGATGCTGACAAAATCTGTCTTCCTTAACAGGAAGAAACCTCCATCAGAAGCAGGCTCAGGGAGGGGCGGCCATGTGCCGTGAGCGGTTGGAGTTGAGTGGAGGAAGACAGGACAAGGACACGCTGTAGAAGAGAGCCAGAGATCAATAATAAGGAATGATTAAATGCAGAGAGGTGCATAAACACACATCTTTGTCTCCCTCCCCTCAGAGGGCGGGCCCTCCCTGAGGCTGAGCTCATTGCTGAACAGAAAGTGTTCTGTGTGCATGTTATCAGCTACTGACTCATGGAGGAAAGTACTGATATCAGTGAAAGGAGTAGAAGGAGACGTGAAACAGCTGGGCTTATAAAACTGCTGCGTCATCTGTGTCGCAGTGATATCATTTCATGCTGATGAATGATGCCACCCAGAGGTGTGATTAGAAATAAAGTGGATGTGGAATGCTTCTCTTTGGAAAACCTCATCGATGACATGTTGATCTTCTTCAGCAGATGCAGCAGACGAACATCTCAGGATCGTGATGGTTGGGAAAACTGGAGCTGGGAAGAGTGCAGCAGGAAACATCATCTTAGAAAGAAGAGTTTTAAATCCACTTCAGCTTCATCTTCAATAACAGCAGAGTGTCAGAAGGAAACATCAGAGTTTGGGGGTCAAACACTGGCTGTAGTTGATACTCCAGGTCTGTTTGATACCAAACTATCTCAAGAGCAGGTGGTGAAAGAGATCAGTAAGTGTATCTCCTTTGCTGCTCCTGGTCCTCACGTGTTCCTGGTTGTGATCCAACCAAACAGATTTACCAAAGAAGAACAAGAAACAGTGAAAATCATTCAGAAGATATTCGGAGATGAAGCAGCACGCTACACTATGGCCTTGTTCACCCACGGAGACGATCTGGAAGCAGATGAAGTCAGTGTAGAAGATTTAATCGATGGAAATAAAGAACTCAGTGACTTCATCAGTCAGTGTGAGGGAGGATATCATGTTTTTAACAACAGAGAAAAGGATCCCTCTCAGGTCAAAGAGCTGATGAAGAAGATCAACACAATGGTTCAGAGAAATGGAGGAAGCTGCTACAGCAAAGAGATGTTTGAAGAAGCTGAGAAAGCAATAAAAGCAGAAATGGATCGACTCCTGGAAGAAAATCCAGAGATGTCAGAAGAAGAAGCCAGAAGACGGGCAGAAAGAGAAAACGAGTACATCAGGGCTTGTGGGATAGGGGCGAGCGTTGGAAGTGTCTTAGGCCCAGTGGGAGCAGCAGTGGGAGCAGGAGTGGCAGCTGTAGTTGTAGCACTGAAACATGCATGTGTCATACAGTGAAGGTGAAGAATGAAGATTCATCATCTACATATTTCCACCTCAGAGTTGGTACATATGAGTTGGTATGCAGACGACTCAGCACTATACTCAAAATTAACTCAGTGGAATAGAACAGAAATATATCCCACTATTATAAATACACAGCATTATATGGCCATATCAGACCTATAATGGAAAAATTCTAGTTAACCCTCACATGTAGATTTAGGTGGTTAGAACTTCACTGCATGATTTTGCACAGCTATGCATGCTTAGATGGCTGAGAATAAAAGAGGAGCTGAGACGCCCCAGAGTTGACTGTGAACTGTGATGTTTGATGTGTGTCTGTTCTCCTGTGCGTAGTAAGAAATACTTTGACCGCAGCTCTTTCTGTGTTGGAGACTTTAGTTACAAAATTCCACGACAGAATGCAAACAGCTTGTTGATTGGATGAGAATCTTGGAGCTGCATGAGCAAATGTAACTATGTTCACTAATAAAGGTCATGTTTTCAGTGTGTTTCCATTTATGCATAAATCAATACACTTGTGATGTAAATGAGTATAGTAATGTAAATGTAGTCCTCTTGCATACTGAATACAGCATTGTTCGTGGCTGTATGAGAGCGAGGCTCTCCTGCTGGTACAGCAGACATTACTGTCTCTTCATGCTGGAGGTGGGACATAAATTCCCACTGTGGGCGAGCCCTGTCACTCTGACCAGCTGCTGCTGAATGTGCTCCTTGTGTTTGGACCACACAGTGTGTATGAACAATAAAGCTGTGCAAAGTTCTCAACACAGTGTTTAATACTAAAATCATAGCATGAACTTCATGTAACACACACACACACACACACACACACACACACACACACACACACACACACACACACACACACACACACACACACACAGTGTTTTAACCTTTTGTGACCATATAAGTGTTACAATGGATGATGCTTGTATTGACTGAATAAAAGGCTGCAGGGAAACAGGTGAGGAGCGTTCAGCTCCTCGAGCTTGGTTCTGACCAGCCTTCCCTTGCTAGCAAGAAAAAAACCAAAAAATGTTTCACCATTTGTACCAATGACTGTAGAAAACATGGACGACCTCAGAGCCAGAACACCTCTATCGCCCCCTCCTATTCACCCACACTTACAAAGCAATCTGACCATACCTGAACTGATTTACAAATGCAAACACCCATATCTGAATAAATACTGATCATTTAGACACAATTTATTAAGTTCAGTTTCATGAATTGGATGATTTTGTCTTTCTAACAGCTTTCTGTGCACACAGACGTCTAAAACTACAGTAACATCCAGCTCACTCACTCACAGCTTGTTTAATGAGTTGCTGCTTATTTAAACCATAAATCAAAGTGCTGATCAAATAGTTTGATGTATGGTCAGAATTCTTTGTATTTGTGTGCCCGTGTGTTTGTCTGGTGTGTATTTGAGTTTGTGTCTGTGGTGCAGTGGAGGAGGTAAGCTGTCAGGTGTGTTAGATAAGTGGATGGCTGTAGGAGACGAAAATGGATCCCAACATTGTGAGGGAGTTTCTGGAGTTTAAACTCCAACTGGTCTCCTGAAAGGTTTCCCAGAAGAGAGATTCATAGTCAGAGCTGAAACCTTCAGGATAAAGGGCGAGCACAGCATCTCCTTTCATGTGGATGTCTCAGTGTAGTTTTCACTTTTCATGTTGAATCTAGATGGAGACCTGTAACATGAACACAAGCAGGGAAAATATGCTCTGTCCTGCCAAAGAGGCCAGTGATATTTTTGATGTTAGCCAACAATGGTTGAGCTGATTCAGTCAAAATGAGCCTCAAACACAGGTTGTTTTTTTTCTTTTCTTTTGTCTTTTTTTGTTTTTCTATGTAACACAAACTATCTGCAGCTGTGCTGATTGTTCTCAACAGCTGGAATAAATTTGTGATGATGTTTTTAGTATTTTAATGTTAGTCTGTTTGTCAAAAGGTTGCTCAGTGTCCACAATGCCAGCGTCCGCAGTCCAATATTAAAGAAACACTCCAATAGAGGTCATTTAGCAGTATGGTCCTGTTAAGAGGGAGTTTTTCCTTCCCACTATCACCAAAGTGCTCATACGGCGTCATGTGATTGTTGGAGTTCTGTTTTCTCTGTATTATTGCAGGGTCTTCACCTTACACTGTAAAGCCCCTTGAGGCAATTGTTATTTGATACTAAAATAAATAAAATGAAATTGGAATATTTATGTGCATATCCTCATTGTGGCAGTTTTCAGATTTATTTGTCCTTTGTTAGGGGCGATCATGGCTCAGGAGTTGGCAGTTTGTCTTGTAATCGGAAGGTTGCAGGTTCGAGCCCCGGCTCCGACAGTCTCGGTCGTTGTGTCCTTGGGCAAGACACTTCACCCGTTGCCTACTGGTGGTGGTCAGAGGGCCCGGTGGCGCCAGTGTCCGGCAGCCTCACCTCTGTCAGTGCGCCCCAGGGTGGCTGTGGCTACAATGTAGCTTGCCATCACCAGTGTGTGAATGGGTGGATGACTGAACGTGTAAAGCGCTTTGGGGTCCTTAGGGACTAAAAAGCGCTATACAAATACAGGCCATTTACCATTTATTTATCCAGGTTAAAAATCTCATTGAGATAAAAAATGTTATTTCCAAGAGAGACCTGGCATCAGGGCAACAAAAGTCAAAATACATGTACCACACAAGTACATAACATTTAAAACAAATACAATATCCCGTACGAACCTCATCTGAGAGGAACACCACATAGATCTTTCCCTGGGTAGGACACAACTTGAACAGAAATAAACATCTTTATTTTAAAGATATAGTTAAGATACAAACACAGACTTCAGGTCGGAGTTGCATCCTATTTGATAACTTGGCTCAAAAAGACAGATTTATCTAAAATCTATTAAAGTTTTACTGCACAGTGTGGTTGGGTTTAAACAGAAAGCTGAGGAGACGGAAGAACATGGTTGAGTTATTTGTATATTTGTAATATTTCTTGCAATAGGTCAGTACTGAAGCTCATCCTGAAACATAAGTGATGCAGATCATCAACATATCACCATCATGTTCATTCACACACAGTGTTGCTCATGTTAGCGGATATCTGGATGCTAGCTAGCTTTTTACCTTTGACGAACGGACACGAAGCTCTCAGATCTTTGGCGACTGCTTGGTTTTTTCTCCACATTCGTCCAAAGTTTGAAAGCAGAAATTGTAAACAGTGCCACAGGAGTCACAGTGGCCACAAATATTTTTTACCTGTAGTGATTTAACAGTTACATAGAGAATGAATGGGAAACTAAACCAGTGTTTCTCAAACTTTGCCCCCTAGTGGGACATGGAAGTACTGTAGATGGGGCTCAGTAGTAACAGAAAGTCTGTTTGAAATTTCTATGTTAAGTTATATATTTATTTAAATATATATATATTTTTTTTATATAAAAAACAAATATAAACTGGTAATAGGAGGTGGTTATTTTGTGATATTACTCATTACTCTGATTTACATTTACTGATCTACTTTTGAAGTTTGTGTCCCAGTGGCAGGTGGGTCACAAACTGGCCTTAACACTGTGCAGCCTGGGCAGCATTAGAGTTTATAGTAAACAGCCTGTGTTTTAAAAAAATGTTTATTTAATACATTTAAAAAGAAAAACTCTTTCTTATATTTTGACTACAGTGAAGATTTTGGATTGGGGGCGCTCTGCGGTCTGTTCTGGTGTTTAAGTGGCCACAGCACTCTTGACTTTGGGCATGGCTGAACTAAACCGGGGTTTGACTCCCCGACATGGAGATAAACCTTTTTCTCCTTCCTAAATTCTGAGGACAGTGCAGAACCTCCTGTTACCAGGAGAGTGACATCTCAGTATCAGGGCACAAATCATGTGCAGCTCCTGAACCATCGCAGCGACTGAGTTTCCCTGCTGTGTTTTCTTCATTGTGTGTGTGACCACAGGAAGCAGGAGTAACTCATCAAAATGACAACACTTTTTCAGTTTGTGATTGAAGGTCTACACTGGGGAGTAAATCAGGATGTTACGACCCGGCTCGAGGCCGCAACATAAAACAGGAGACGAATAGCAGAGTGTAGGTAGGAAGAGGTTTTATCTTAAAATGGAACACCAGGTTGGCTAAAATGGCTGGTGCCACCAAGGCAAAAGCAAGTGAGCTCCCCAGAAGCTTGCCTCAGGTATGGTTTTATCCACACCTGACTAGGTGTGGCCAATTAGCACCAGCTGAACACATTAAGATGATTAGGGGCTGTAGAGGGACGTAACACCTCCTCCCTCAAAAGGGTTCCTCTAGGACCCCTAAATTTATTAAAAGCCCCTCTGAAGCCTTCAGGTCCTTGACCCACAAACCTGGAATAAAAGTAAAAGCTAACAGAAGCACAGTGTTCACACTATAGTTGGCATCTGTAAGCATGGATGCCCCTGCATGAGGATTTGAAGTTGCCACACTGAACACACACAAAAAGTAACATGTGACCAACACAAAGGAGCACAACAGTCCCCAACCCAAAACGATTACCTGACCTACAACACAAAACCAAAAGTAGGAACAAATAATCACAAGTGATCTGTTGTCTCCACCACACAAACAGTCACATACAAGTGGCCCTATACCATAACAAGTTACTTTAATCCAAAAAGTTCAGTAAAGCAAGCACACTAGTGACCAACCACAAAATGGAGAGCTATGGCCACACAATGATCACATCAAGGGTGACTCAGCACCCCTCAGTGTTATTGCCATCACCTGGCCAACAACACTCACAAGTGATCCAACAAAGTAGCCATATTCCCCACAACACTAAAAGTCACAGCACAAAACACTCACCTCACAAGGATCTCATTAGCATCCATCAACACTGACATATGCACACACAGTACACACTATGCCAACTTAAAAATGGTCTACCTGCCTCAGCTACAGACCATAATTACTGAATGGTCTCAAACCTCCTGCCAAGTTCGCTGCCACTGATTTACTATGAGCAACTCCCAGCCTAAAAGGCTAAAAACAAAACTTGACCTGTCTAGTCTTCAGTGGTGTACCGGGCTCGAGGCAACTTTAAACGCAAACTCAAGGGTAGGCAGCAGACCAGGGGTACAGTCTCCCACCAAACCCTGAAGCGTACCCCCACCCAGGATAACCACCAAACACAAAAAACTAAAACAACAAAGCAAAACAACAAACAAGTGCTTCGATGGAAGGGCAGCACAGCCACCCAGCTGAAACACACTTACTAAAGGGATGTTGCTCAATCACAGTGAACACCATCACTCACCCACTTAAAAGTCAAACAAACTGATATTCAGACTCCACTAAAATGTCCAAACAATCCCGGACGAGCCCCCACTTATGTTACGACCCGGCTCGAGGCCGCAACATAAAACAGGAGACGAATAGCAGAGTGTAGGTAGGAAGAGGTTTTATCTTAAAATGGAAGACCAGGTTGGCTAAAATGGCTGGTGCCACCAAGGCAAAAGCAAGTGAGCTCCCCAGAAGCTTGCCTCAGGTATGGTTTTATCCACACCTGACTAGGTGTGGCCAATTAGCACCAGCTGAACACATTAAGATGATTAGGGGCTGTAGAGGGACGTAACACAGGAACATGTTAAACTAATTTAACAAAGAAATAAAAATGAGAGTTTCAGATAATGATTTATTATCTGTGAGGGAGTGAGGGATCCTCCTCTGGAGACAGATTTCATCTTTATTTGCTGATGAGACACATTTTTACACACAAAACCTGGAAGCATAAGGAGAAGAACATAGGAACAGAAAAGGGAAAAAAGACACAAGGACACGCACATAAACAGACACACAGAGGACAAAGACACAAGGGGAACCTACTAAACAAGAAACTGATCTTAACAAATTAAGCAAACTAACTTTGTGTGATTCAGTCCCATGAAAACAGTTTAGCTCAGGATAAACAGGTCAGCTTGATATCATTTTTGTATTATTTTTACACAGCAGAAGTTACCTGTGCATAAAAATAGGTGGTAGAATCGTCCTTCAAGGAGCTACTTTTTTACTTTCTTACTCTGAGTACATTTCAGTACTTTTTCACTTTTACTGAAATGTTCGTTTAACTGTAGTATCTGTACTTCTACGTACAGAATGTGTACTTGTGCCACCTCTGGTGGTCAGTCTGTGGTTACTGAGGTTTTTTTCATCCCTAAAATTTAGTACACAAAAGAATCTTTTTTTTTCGCAGGTTCAGGATCTTGGAGTAAATAAAAGAAAAGTAAAGACATGAATAATAGATAATAGATAGATAATAATCTGCGGATGGAAAGAAAAACAGACACTCGTGTTTCTCTGTGGCCGTGGGCGACAGTCAGCTGATTTCAGTTTGGAGGAGGCGGAGGAAAATGGTGGAGCTGTTTACAGATGTTGAGGAAAGAAGACATGGATGTTACTTTGGTTTTTACTGCATGAAAGGAGCAGAGCTGCGTTCAGCTGTTGTGTTCGTAGGTGAGCAAACACTGATGATAATAAAGGAAAACTTTGGTTGTATCCTCAGGATTCGTGCTGGTGTGTGTGGCCTCAGGTTTGTCCTGTTAACTGGTAATTATGTAACAGCAAGTTTCAGCTAATGACTTTCTAACAAATGACTTTCTGACGAGTAATTAAATAGATTACTTTGACGACGAGCAACGAGATCAAAAGGAATAAAAGGCCCGTTGGGAAGAACGTATAATAAAAATAAGTGTTTGGACTTCAGTGAGCAGCACAGACGGAACCTCAGGGATGTGTGTTAGACTGTTAAAGCAGAAAGTTCTTACTGGGAGGACACAAATCCCTCTGGGCCTGCGCCAGGAAACCTTTGTGTGAGGTGCCGTGAATAGTTTAATCTGTAAACATCACACAGAGTTGTTAACACTTTTTATTAGTCTTTGAGTGGGTTTGCAGTAAGGTTTTTTGCAAGCATGCACGAAGTCAATAAATTAGTGTTTCTTAAATTTAAAAAAAAAAAAAGGTGTGACAGGGGGAGGGATACTAACGCTGTCGCTGTTTCACTGTTACTTTGATATTTACCATAAAACGTAAACATACCTGTGACACTCACACAAACCCACACCTGAGCCTTCATATGTGATCTGTCCTCATTCGTCCTGCGCTCGTTTTCTAATCATATTCATTGGACAGGTTACATAAAGATACTGAGGCGTTAGAAACAAGGAAAACAATGTTGTTTCAGGAAACATGAAACTCCTGCAGCTGTTGTTGTCATTTCAGAATTGAAACAAAGAGAAGAAATGTTTCCGCCAGTTTCGAACTGGAGACCTTTCCACTACACTACGGAGACGCACTATTTGTCGTGAAACTGTCACATCATGTCACAGATGTCAAACTGAGGGTGACAGTCACTATCCCTGCAGGTGTGTGTATTTGCCTAAAGGTTTTGTCAGAGCGCTGGTTTCTCCTTATAGATCAAATCAAACACACTGAGAGCTCCTCACCTCTGCACAGCAGCGTGGACTCTGTGAATCTCAGCTAATAGCTGAGCAACTTTCTTTGTGTCTCGTCTCCGAGTTATTTTAGTTTGTGATATTTGGTTTTATTGAGAGATGTTTTTCCTCTTTTTGCTGCTGGTCACTTCTCATTTCCTAATCATACTGTCTGTGTTTCCAGCTTTATCAAAGAGGAAAGTCTTCAGCCTAATCATCAAACTTAGAAAGAGCGTCTGCCTCCTGGATCCAACTAGGACAAAGCTTTGGGGCTCCTGTATGTGAGTTCCTATAATTAGTAATCAGCCCTGGGTGCTTTAAGAAATCTTATCCAGTGACTCACACCAGTGCTGATCATGCTGATTACTATAACAGGACTTTAATTTATTGTGTGTGTGTTGAAAGATTAACTTTTATTTCCAGATAACCAGCTGATGGGCGTCTGGGCACATGTGCCTCCTCTCCCCGTCAGCACAGAGTGACACTGACAGTCTGGACTGTTCACTGGTGTTTTGGATCTGGATTCTTCACCTGATCATGCAGAAACAAACCAACAGCAGAGGATTTGATGAACTTTTTAAATAGAAAGTCAGGATTTAAGGCTGGAAGACTTCAAACAGGAAGCACGGATATATGGTTTTGGAAACCAGTAGCTTCATAAAAACATGCGTCCATACCCTCAGCCGGAGCTCCGAACAGCAGCTCAAAGGATCCAGACAGACTGTCCCCGGTGTGGTGGAGTCTGGCTGTGGCACCAGAGGAGATCCAGTCAGCTGAGAGGAGGCTCCTGGAGGAGGCCTTCCCAAACTGGACCGAGGAGCAGGCCCGGCGGAAGCAGAGCTTCCTGTGGAAGTTCGCCTCCTCTCCAGCCTTCAGTGAGAAGTCCAGGTATGGATCGTACCGCTTCACCTTCAGGGTGGAGGAGGTGCTGGAGGCCTACAGCGAGCAGGTACGGACCCCTTTAATTTAAATTAACATTTACAGAAGAACTTAATGCTGTTTTATTGCAGGAGACAAACTTTCATGTGGCACTCTGAGTTTGTTAAAGGAAAAATGTTTTTAAACCGCTCAGTCCGTCCATCACATCAGACTGGAAGAGAGCAAACTGCAGAGACAAAAGTCACGTGACCACTGAGGACCTGATACTGTCGATCTGTGGGGCCACCACCCTGGATCAGCTCTGTCCTAATCTCTGAATCTTACCCAGAGTTTAGATGGAGCCGGTGTGGGTGAGGGGACTCGCCCAGCACTAACGTCCCCACTCCAGGTGTGGACCCACCGAGACCCCCAGGGTCCTGAGTAACCAACCAACCACACCTGCTAACAACAGCTCCCCTCTAGGTCGGTGCATTTGGTAACTAACTGGCTTAAATTTCATGGCTCTGTTACTTTTAAAGGGCTGGAGGAACCTGTAAGAGCTATTTATTTGACCTTTACTGTTTCACAAAGGGGTAAAAAGGACATTTGCACAGTTTAGACTTTAATTGCAGCATATTTCATTAAAACAATTTAGCAGGAGCAAACAAAACAGTCAGAATATTAATCAGTCAAATCACTTGTATTACAGTAATCTAACTAACGTGCTCTGAGCTAACGCTGAATTTGTTCTGATGTTTGGAGGAGAGAGGCTGGAAAGAAGAGCACAGCTGGATCCAAAGATGCACTTATCCTTGTGTTTCGTGCTGGGTTGAAGTCTTCTTGATTCTTTAATGCAGCAAAAATGACCCAAGAAAATGCAAAAAAATACAAAAACCAGTTTGAAGCCCACAGTCTTGGGTGGCTGCCCAAGACTTATTGCTGTAATTTGTGACTGAGCTACCCAGGCTGAACCTTCAGAGGATGCAGGCATGAGAGGAAGTAACCTTTCAGTGCGAGGTCTGTCTTTGAATCATTTCATTGATCACATTTTCTTATCGTTTTTAATATTTAAACTAAAACTTGCTCATTTTTAACATACCTGATATATTCTGATCAGTATTAAGCAATTAAGATTAATTATCAGCAGAATCACACATGAAGCTGTTTAACACTCAGTACCATTACTTTTACTCAGAATCATGTATTATGATGGAGACGCATTTCTTATCTTTCACATTCCTGCAGTCACACTCAGACAATCTGCTGAGGTTGAAGCTGGATCACATTTACACACACAAGATCCACAGATTAGAACAGACATGTTCTCTAATCAAACTAAACATATTCATCAAACTTATGGTTCAATCTTTGATTAAGAATGAAGATTTACTAGCAAAAGCACACCAAGGTAAGCCATTGTAAATAACGGCCATTATTTACACTATTTTGCCAACTGTCTGGCACACTGTCACATGTGAAAACTGTTTTAGATAATTAGTTCACTTTGCAATCAGCCTAAGCACTATAATACAGGTAAGCTGTGTGTGTGGAGTACAATGGAGGGAGCAGGAAGAGTGAGAAGTAGAGGAGGCCGAGGAAGAGGACGTGGAGGTGAAGAAGTAGGGTGAAGAGGACAACAAGGAGCAAGAGTAGGACGGGGAGGGGGGAGAGGAGGACGAGGAGGGGGGAGAGGAAGGGTAAGAAGAGTAAGAAATAGAATTGCTGATGACATCAGAGCTACAATAGTGGACCATGTGATCAACCATGGAGTGACCGTGAGGGAAGCTGGCCAACAGGTTCAGCCTAACTCGAGCCGCTACACTGTAGCAACTACCAGAGCAAGTGTATCAACAGCTGTGGTGGAGACCAAGAAGTCGGAAGGGAAGGTGACGTTAATCTCCACATAGCCAAGGTATGGAACCGCTTGGCCATTCGCTCCTATCTCCAAGAGATTCTTCAGAGGTTGTATCTCTTGGTCAGAGAGATAATCATGGTGGAAGGAGTGAGAGATGGTGGTTACCTGGGACCCCGTGTCTAACAGGCAGTTGAATACAGTCCCTCCAATTGTGACCTGTGCTGTACTTCTGGTTCCAATGAGTCCTTTAGGCAGTGTGATGGAATGTCCATTTTGCTTGTGACTGGGATATGGGTTAACTGCAGCCTCTCTCTGTCCCTCCACAGAGACTGCCTCTAGTTTGATGATTTGTTATTGCTGTCCCAAGCCTGCTGTCTTTTTTCAAGTTGTTTCTTCTTTTTCAGAAGAAGTGTCGGGTTTGGAGGGTTGGCGCATCCTGCTGACATGTGCCCATCCTCTCCACATTTAAAGCAGTAGCCTGCTCTAGGCCGGGAACTGGTTGCACTGCTGCTGGGTCTTGGTTGTGCTGATCTGAGTTGAGGTGGTGCTGGCTTGGAGGATTGAGATTTCTGTGAGAGAAGAGCAGCCATTTGACTCTGCAGTTTCTGCATCTGTTGCTTCAGCTCATTAATAGCCTTGGTGTCTGAATGGCTACAAGCACATGTGCTCTGAGAGTGAACAGCGGCATGAGGCTTGGATGCAGTAAAGTGCTTCTTCATGAGATTCTCCTTGGCCAGCTGTCTACCCTCCTCAGTTCGAAGCAGTAGGAGGAGCTCTGCAAAACATGGGGGATCACTCCTCAAGTTCTCCAACTGTAGTTTGTTAATGATATCGCTATCCCAGCATCCTCGACAAAACTGCTTGAGTAAATGTTTGTTGAAGTCTGAAGACAAGATACCACCTCTTTTCATCAGTGTTTAATGTGAGTTGTAAACATTGCAAAAAAGCAGAGGGTTTCTCACCTGAATCCTGTAATGTATTCAGGAATTGAGCAAACAACTCCTCTCCATCTTGTACTGTGGCGAAAGCAGAATCCAACACTTTTAAATAGATGGATGGAATTGTGTTTGAGCCCAGCCCTTTCACAACATTTGCTGCCGGAGGTAGCAAACTTTCAAGGATGCGACGAGTGATCTGTAGAGGCGCTAAATTTGGATCTGCTAATAGCAGTTCCATGTGAGATCTCCAGGTCTCATAATCAGTTTCGTTGGCTGGTTTGGGAATCTTCCCAGAGAAAGGACGAAGTCTGAATGCAGGTACGGTGTCTGTTTTTACAACATGCTCCACCACTACCTTTTGTATTTCCGGGGGGTTGATTTCAGTCTGTGACAGTGAAAATCTTTGTGGATGTGGCAGTGACCCCTGTTGGTCAGGTGAGGGATTGCTGGTAGCTGTCCCAGGGATTGCGGAGTGTCCAGACAACGACCCCTGCTGGCCAGGCAGAGATGGTGCAGGCTCCACAATTTGGACTGAGGCTCCCTCTTCTAAGTCACCATCTTGTTCCATTCCTTCCAGATGCTCACTGATTTGTCCCATCATTTCCCTCAGAATATCTGGAAAATCCCTGCCGCTGCGGAGTGCAAGTTGCTTGAGCTCGCCGAGGTAATCTGCAGGGGTCTGGACTCCCGCTGTGGCTGTGCATTCATGCATGGCAAGCGATTTTACACAAAAAGTCAAAGCAGAGTAATTCTTTGACTGATGAGTATATGGGAAAAATGGATTAAGAGCAGTTAACACAGAACTATCAACGTATTCAACGATCAGGTTTTTGTAAAACACGCTAGTCAAGTCATCCACGAAAATAACCTTTTGTATACGACCGTATTGTTTCAAATAATCAAGAATTTCCTCATCTTTCTCAGTGTTTGTGGCACCAGAAACAATGACGGAATGTGCAACATTGACCCCACTTTCCTGAATAAACTTCATTTTCCCCTTGTCGCGGACCTTATCAAAACCACAGGAAATACCAAATATTCAATTAAATCAAATAACACAAAAGAACAGTCATTCACACATCAGGCTCCTGGCTGGCTTGCCACGTGTAACGCAAAGTTATTTAAGGGCTAGTTTTATTGCAATGGATGAGTTTACTGACTGAGGCGCAGAAGAAATAGTTCTTTATGGAGCCTAGATGGTGTGAATGATGAGACCAGAGAGAGAGAGAGAGAGAGAGAGAGAGAGAGAGAGATGTACCCTTAGGCCCCCTCCTCGATTCAGAGATGGTCTTTCCCTTTTCACGTAAATGGCCTCCTTGACTCCGCGCTCAAACCAGCGTTCTTCCCTGTCCAGGATGTGCACATCCTCATCGTTGAAAGAGTGTCCACTGGCCTGGCCTAAGGGTACATCTTTCGCCATCTTACAATGCTGTGATTGCAGCTATTCCCCAACTGGGTCTTGGTCAGTGATTGTTGATCAATGGTCATGGAATTTGCATAATTATGATTAAGGAACTGACCTCACAGCCCATTGTTCCCTCAGTGGGCTGGTTTCAGTCATTATGCAAATGTACTGTTTATAAGGTTTGGGGAAACCTGCAGTCAGCTGAGACTGAAGAAGTCACTTGGATGAGTGACGAAACGTTTCTCCCACAAAACGCTACGTCCAGATGAACAGATTCAGCTTTTGGAGATTAGCTTGTTTATGTTATGCTAACATAGCTGTGTCGCTAGCGGTCACGTAGCACATTATTATATACCAGCTAGCCAAACTTCAGTAACCCTACAAACGTCACTGCTGTTTAGTTTTCTGTCTTCATTTATGTTGGAAGTGATAGCAGAGCTGTACGTTTGAATTTTTTTCCAAAACCCCGCAGTCAGGACATGCTATATTGTATTTAGATAGAAGCTAGCGAGCTAACTTCCTGCTAACTTCTAACGCTGTTAAATGTCATAAATTCCATTTTCATGGATGCCTGGATGTTAAACTCAATTGTTACACCTGGTAGAGCAGAACACTGATCATTTTATTAAAGATGAAAGACTTTAGACAGTTTTTCAACTCGCAGTAATGCCACAGTGATCGTTTGATATATGGACCTGCAGCGGAGTTTAGGCCCAGACACGGCCAGTGACGTCAGACTGAACAACCGGATAGGGCTTTGGAGCGTGATGTCACGGGAGGTGGGCCACGCCCCCTTCCGCCATGACAGTAGGCCAGACAGAGGGTACAGCTTCAGCTATGGTTCGTATATGTTGTGTTGTCGGTTGCAACGTTAGATCACACGATCGTGAAGGCAAGAAGCTGGATAATGGGCTCTCTTTTCATCGTTTTCCATCCTGGAGGCAACGTGAGGGATACCATGTATCCGATATTACTAAACAAAGACGTCAGGCTTGCATTGCAGCGGTGAGACGAGCGGATATCGAGTTCTCTGCAATCCCCAGCTTTTTGTTGGTTTGCTCTCTGCATTTTCTTTCCGGTGAGTTCTAAATTAATTCATATCACTCTTAAAAGGCTTTTAGTGTTATTTTCAATGTGCTGAGGTCATAGATAATGAGATAAAACATGCTAATGTGTGATGCTGCAGAACCACGTCATGTCACCATGTCGACTGAGTAGCTTATGATTTAGCATTATTGCAGGCAAACCAGCATATGAAATGGATGTAACAAATCCAGACTGGCACCAACACTGCTCATGGGCCTCTAAAAACATACTAAATTGCTCTCATTGTACACTAATCCGCACATAACTTCCGTGTGCTGCGTGCAGAAGTGATCGATGAGGATCTGACAGAAGACCAACAACAAAATCACCATGTCATGGAGGCAGTGGACAGCAGTTGTGTTGGACAAGTGGAGGTTGAGGTACCAGCTGTAAATGTGGACAGTGGCGATCGGACAGACAGCATCACGGAAGCTAAAGGGCAGACGAAGGATTGTGTGTGCAATGAACAGGGCAGAGCAGAAATAAACACAACACTGCTTGATAAGATTGTTAAGGTTTGCTGTGTTTTGGTGAATATGTGCCCCAGTGTGGTTGTCAAACCAGCGCCAAATGAAACTTGCTCTTGTTGAGTATTCATAAAGCTGTTGTGTTGCATGTGTAGTTCATTGTAAATAATTGTACTTTGTGTGAAGTAGTTTCAATAAAACAGAAAAGAATAGTATATTTGTTTGTTTGTTTTTTATTCTTGATCTGTTCACAAGTACTTAGCAAGTACATAAAAATGAAATGCAAACTATTTACATGGCAACACACACCATCAATCTTGAACCACAAAAAGAAACATTACAGGCTATTTAGAGCAGCACGTTGTTTGGAGAAGTATTTCCCAACAAGTTCAGGAAGACACACTTTAAGAAAGAAGTCTTGTGCTTGCTTTAAACGTGGTTCCCAGAAATCCACATCAGGGAAGATGCGTATGACAGAAGGTCTCTCTGTGTCCACACAACGAGCTCAGTGGTTGGTGCTGGTAACAAAGATTTGTGTTTGTACCTGACAGTAGTGTATCCAGTAATGGTGACAAATCCTCCAGCGTTGCAATAGGAATCTGCCTTTTTTGCGATCGCCTCCTTTTGCCTCTCAAAGGCAAAAGGAGGGTGTGTTTATGTTTTCATCAAGACCACATTTTTGGGCAGCTGCTGAGGAGAAGTCAATGTTATGTGCAACCTCGGGCTGTATCTTTGTCATATTTCCGGGCAATACCCAATATGCTGGCTCATCTGTTACAGCTCTGATGCCTCTGATATGCACTGTAGCCTCGACTTTAAACAAAAGAGCAGCAACATGGGTGCAGGTCTCTGCAACTCCGGCCATGCATGTGCAGTGAGCAGCCTCAACCCTCCCATTGGTGCTCACAATGACCCATGGCTGTAATGCAGTTTCATTCAGTCGTTGTTAGTGCAGTACCTGAAACACACAAAAACCACTTTTATTAAAAGGTCTGTAATGAACCAAGGCTAATATAGATGGGTTGGCTGTACGTGCAAATCAAAAACTGTAACAAGGAAGTTGTTTAGAAAGTTATCAAGTTCAAACTGACTTACCTATGTCTTAACAACAACGCACTCGCAGCGTGGAGGCTTAAAGATGGACAAATCTTGCACCCAGCCGTTTGTGAATTGGATGTGGGCCTCCAGGGATTTATAATTCTTAAACTGGTTTGCTGTGTATGGGATATCAGGATAGGACAAAGGCGGTAGGTCGTCTGGGTTTCCACTCCACTTCCTTATTTCATACTGGTCCACATTACCGATGCACACAATTTTTTCAAAGTACCGTCTCTTGGCGTCTGGGCGCAATCGGTCGCGATACAGCCCTTTGTCTTTTGCGCTGATTTTGAGCATGTTTCTGGCAGTCCCGATTCCAACACTCCAACACTGTGTGCTTGTTTTGCTTTCTGGCATACTGACATCGCGCCGCGATCCCACAATGCACTGCGGCGTGATGTCAACTCCAAAGCCCTATACTACCATGGAAAGCCGTGGTCAACTGAGCTGCAGCAGAAAGCTGAGTTCTGTCGTTTTTGACCGCGATAGTGAACACTGAGCAACGCTGTCGTTGTTTCACTGTTACTTTGATATTTACCATAAAACGTAAGCATACCTGTGACACTCACAAACCCACACCTGAGCCTTCATATGTGAGCTGTCCTCATTCGTCCTGCGCTCGTTTTCTAATCATATTCATTGTTCAGGTTACATAAAGATACTGAGGCGTCAGAATCAAGGAAAACAATGTTGTTTCAGGAAACATGAAACTCCTGCAGGTGTGGGTGTGTGCTGTTGTGGTTGTTTCAGAATTCACCTTTAAAAAAAACCAAACATTGAAATTAGTGTTTCCGCCCGGTTTTCGAACCAGGGGCGTAATAACAACTACACTACGGAAACGTACTTTGGCGTCAAATTGAGCTTCAGTTGTAGTTCTATTCCCTGCAGGTGTGTGTGTGTGTGTGTGTGTGTGTGTGTCTATAGGTGCGTGTGTGTGTTTGTGTGTCTACAGGTGTGTGTGTCTATAGGTGTGTGTGTGTGTGTGTGTGTGTCTATAGGTGTGTGTGTGTGTGTGTGTCTACAGGTGTGTGTGTATATAGGTGTGTGTGTGTGTGTGTGTGTGTGTGTGTCTATAGGTGTGTGTGTGTGTGTTTGTGTCTACAGGTGTGTGTGTGTGTATATCTACAGGTGTGTGTGTGTGTGTGTGTGTGTGTGTCTATAGGTGTGTGTGTGTGTGTTTGTGTCTACAGGTGTGTGTGTGTGTATATCTACAGGTGTGCGCTGGTGTCACAGCTGAGCAGCTGGTGCATTTCAGATGTGAACCCAAACGCAGAAACGGGAGAACAGAGCTTGAATTCCAACAAAAGGCGAGCCTTTATTTGGCTGATTGCAGGTGGCAAAACATGAAACTAAGAAAACAAAGAAGACTATGAAACACAGTGAATACAAAAACCTGCAACACTCTATGGCTGTGTCCCAATTCAGGGTATGCACGCTTGAAGTACGCACACTACGCGTACTACGGACGGTGCGTACTACAAGTACAGGAAGTGCGGAAGTGAGAGGCTTGTGAAATGGGATGGTCTAGCCTTCGTCGCGCTGTTCAGGTTGCCTAGCAACCATGATACTAACCGCGAGAAATGTTTCAAACAGCTTTGTGTGACAGAAATGAAGGAGAAAAATGTTTTGTTGGTCATTCATTTTTGTCATGACATCACTTTGATTAGTTGAGACCACAGGACTGTAAAACCTGATAGTTGGGCTTCATTTCTGTACTGAACAGTCATTTCAAGATTAGTTAGTAAATAACAATTGGCTCATGTTGTTCATGAGACTAAAGTCATCACTGTGGTAATGTTAATATAATATGGACAATATTATATGTATTGTCAGATTATATATATATATATATATATATATATATATATATATATATATATATATATATATATATATATATATATATATATATATATATATGAGCTTGAACTCTGGGTCAAAGATGCAATAAGCAATTAATTATATTTCCTATCACCTTAAATCTTCAGTCAAAGACAAGTATCTCTGACAGTGTATATACAGATGTATTATATATAAGAGACAAACATTGTTCTTTCAATATGTTGGCATTACTAAATTTGGCTCAATGCTTACATATATGTGTAAAAGCAAATGTACGAGCTGTGATAACTGTTGGTGATAGAATGAAGATCAGACTGATATATGAAATATTCCTTTATTGGGTGAGAAAATCAGAGCATGTCATAACTGCTTTAAGTCATACAGAATAGATATCAGAGCCTTAAACAGGCTGACTTCTGCTAAATGGGTCAAACTGGGCAGAAAGTATACAAACACATAACATCCTTATAGAATATGATGTAACACTATAGATCAACTTACCTCAGAATATATAAAGCATATAAACAATTACAGCAATATGATGCAACAAACACAGCAGTGCTACTAATCCAAAATACTCAAAGCTTCATAGAACTGAAACAAACATTTATTTTTAGCTCCATCCTGCTGCTGATACATACTTTAGGTTTCTGAATATTAAACTTGTTGCTGCCTTTCATAGTGTGTAACTTGAAGGCCCTGAGTACTTTCTCCCACAATGAAAACACTGGGATGATCACATTATTTGAACATTACCTAATAAGACTGATTCAGGACAGACAATTAGTTATGTTAAACTTTCCTAGCAGTCCTTCACAAACAGGGAACAGTCTGTCTATTCTCTCCATCTGTCAGCTGCTGCTGGCTCTTCCTCCTCCTCTTCCTCACACACTGCTGAGTTTGTCCTGGTGGATCATCAGGGGTGCAAAGCCTCACAGATGATGTGCAGCAGTGGGTCCCTCAGTTTGTCCTCACTCTGGACACTTGCAGTTGTCACACATGGAAATCAAATGTGTGATAAGCTGCAGGATTCAAACACAAGTGTAACTTATAAATACATGTTCATACTTTTATTCCACAATCAGAGAGAAAGAATCAGAGAGAGAGTGCAGGACAGACAGACAGGTGACAGTCTCAGGTGTACACACTGCTACAAAACAGCACAAGAGAAGGAGGATTTAGTGTTTGTGTTATTACGAGTGCTAAACAAGAAGAGTTCCCAGATGGTACAGTGGACACATGTGTGACTCCTGTGATTAAAGCATCTTTCTTTCAGCTTAACGAGTGAACCGTCAGCTCGCTCAAACACACGTTAAAGTCCGTTTGGCTCGACACCACCGAACAGAGGCAGCAATATAACATAGCTAACATTAACAGTGCAGTGAATCCTGCTTGTGCCGTCATATTCAGGACTGCAAACCGAGCAGCATCACTGACTTTCAGCTTGTTGTGTTTGTGGATATATGACTGACTTTAATTATCCATAAAATCATCACATTCTCTGTAAGATTAAGGTCGACTATATATATATTTAGAAGTAGAGGCTTTAAAACCAAGTTACCGCTGAAAGTACAAACATCGCTAATGTCACATAACTTTGCCGACATGTGGCCAACAGTAATGTTTTAATGTTCTTAAACATTCGCACATAAATAAGTGACATAATATTCAGTACTTACTTTTGACAGTTCACTCTTCAGCCGCTCCCTTCTGCCGTATTTTGCGGCAAAATTATCCACACCCACCGCCGCGCTATGGATTGTGGGATATATGGGAGCCCGCAGGCGTGCACCGGACCACGCTTGATATTTGGGGAAATCGACGGCGCATTTGGAGTATGCATTTGAAGTACACTTTGAATTGGGACAGCTGTCGTCGCGTGGCGGTGACGTAATCGCACTTAAAATGCGTACTTCAAGCGTGCAGACCCTGAATTGGGACGTTGGTCGTTTATCAATGCCTGGCACGCGAGATACGTACTCGCGTTCTCGGTGAGTACGCACTCGCCGAGAACGCACGGGAGCACGCATGCCGAGAACGCGAAAGCACGGACTCGCGATATGTACAATGGAACACCTGCGTGCGTGATGATGTCACAGGTCCGGAGTTTTACTGCCGTCCCCTCTTAATGTAACTGTGAGTAACATGTTATGAAGCTTAACTTTAATCACAGCCAAACCGGTTTACTCAGGAACAAATAAAACACTGAAATAAACCAAACATTAACATTTAGAAGTGATCTAAGTGACTTATATATCATTTTTAACCTCAGTAGTGAAACCTCTATTAATAAAAATAGTGTACATGTACATACGTGTACATACCTTAATAAAAACAAGCAGGTGAGATGTTAGAACGCTTTTATTTCTATTCTAGTGGACACTCAATACTATAGACAGCTGCTTTAACCTGAGTAGTGAGAAGTCCGCGAGCGGGGGGGGGGGTGAAAACGATGTGCCGGGAGTCCGCTGTTGAGTTTTGGACGAAATGCATTCTGGGATATTTAGCTGTCCCAAGTCTACACCGATGCATGCTCGATAAAACGGGCGGAGCGAGAACACATCCGGGACTTTTTTTCGCGTTCTCGGCTTGATGCGCATTTCGAATTGGAACAGTACTTGGTCTCCGACTGATGACGTATCACGAGTACACGAGAACGCAAGTACGCATATTGATAAACGCCCACAGCCTATGACTGAGAGATAACAGATGACCCGATGCTGAACACAGGAGGACTGAGGACTTAAATACACACATGAGGTGATCAGGGGAAGTGGAGACACATGAGGACACAGCTGACTAGAATTAAACATAATGACAACACAGGGGAGAGCAAAACTAACCACATGAACACAGAGCGCGTTTATCAATATGCGTACTTGTGCGTACTTGCGTTCTTGTGTACTCGTGATACGTCATCAGTCGGAGACCAAGTACTGTTCCAATTGGCACGCATCAAGCCGAGAACGCGAAAAAGTCCCAGATGTGTTCTCGATCCGCCCGCTTTATCGAGCATGCATCGGTGTGGACTTGGGACAGCTATATATCCCAGAATGCATTTCGTCCAAAACTCAACAGCGGACTCCCCGGCACATCGTTTTCAACCCCCCCACCCCCGCTCGCGGTCTTCTCACTACTCAGGTTAAAGCAGCTGTCTATAGTATTGAGTGTCCACTAGAATAGAAATAAAAGCGTTCTCACATCTCACCTGCTTGTTTTTATTAAGGTATGTACACGTATGTACATGTACACTATTTTTATTAATAGAGGTTTCACTACTGAGGTTAAAAATGATATATAAGTCACTTAGATCACTTCTAAATGTTAATGTTTGGTTTATTTCAGTGTTTTATTTGTTCCTGAGTAAACCGGTTTGGCTGTGATTAAAGTTAAGCTTCATAACATGTTACTCACAGTTAAATTAAGAGGGGACGGCAGTAAAAACTCCGGACCTGTGACATCATCACGTACGCAGGTGTTCCAATTGTACAAATCGCGAGTCCGTGCTCGCGTTCTCGGCGAGTACATACTCACCGAGAACGCGAGTACGTACTCGCGTACTTGAGAATTGATAAACGGCCAGAAAACTCACGATCTATTTCAAAATAAAACAGGAAACTAGACATGACAACACTAAGCCTACAGACCTAAAACACATAATAACCTAGACAAGAATCCAAACATGGAAACCAAGGAAACAATAAATAATGGCTGCTTTTAACCTAAACTAAATAGGAATAACACATGATCACAAAGCTAACATGAGAAGAATACAAAAATGAACTCAGAGCGTTGGGTCAGAGGCCCAGGCTGTGACAGCTGGTTTCTCCTTTCAGATCAAATCAAACACACTGAGAGCTCCTCACCTCTGCACAGCAGCGTGGACTCTGTGGTTCTCAGCTAATAACTGAGCTCCTGTCTTTGTGTCTCGTCTCCGAGTTATTTTAGTTTGTGATATTTGGTTTTATTGAGAGATGTTTTTCCTCTTTTTGCTGCTGTAACAGGGTAACTTCTCGTTTTCTTATCATACTGTCTGTGTTTCCAGCTTTATCAAAGAGGAAAGTCTTCAGCCTAATCATCAAACTTATAGGAGCATGGAAGCTTTGTCCCAGTCCAAAAGACAGATCCAGTGCCTGACATATACTGAGCTGTCAGAGCTGCTCTCCACATCAGCAGAGAGTGACATTGTGTTAAGAGATTTTACTGTTTTATTATACCTTTTTATAAAGTCTATGTTTTACGTCTTTAGCATACATATTGCTGCAGTGGAAAATAACCACTTTTGTGTAACCGCTTGTGAAACCTGTTTCAACTACTTTTAGAGAAAAACAGGAAACGCCTAAGGAACTTGAAACGAGAAGATTATGCCATATGCATGAGGGTGAAGACGTGCAGTAGAGTTGTGTAAAGGGAAGCACGCCTTTACCCTTAACAGAGTTATGAAACTATACATTGTGTAAACTATACATTGAGTGTATAAATAAAGAAGGCGGACTACAGTTGTGTGTGAGTCTCACTCAGAGCTCTCACCCATGTACATGCCTTAAACAAGCTTGTTGTCTCTTTCCTTACTTACTGAAACAAAATGCTCCTGACATATTTTTTGGTCCTTCAGAGCCGGATGGGAAAATAACAACTGTTTTGTTGTGACTCCAAACAGAGATCTACACTGATTCCTGACGTCGTGGGGAGCCCGCACTGAAGTCTGTCGACAGCCCTCTCCAGGTAGAGGAAAAAGTCCAGAAACGTTAAATTCGGGTTCTGGCCAGTGTTTTTATCAGTGGTCCACGGCGGTGGGATTCAGTGGAACGATCTAACGAAACCGGCTGCAGCGACGTTTCAGTAAGGTAAAGAAACCCACACGTATACACTCGCGTAAAACGTTGTTCGCCTATAGCACGGGCTGGTAGAAAAGTGCAGGGATCCAAAAATAGGTTCGCCACCGCACGGGCTGGTATAAAAGTGCAGGGATTTGCCCGCCTGAAGGGCCGGTAGACTGATCCACTAAAAGGATCTGCGCGACTGTATATTAAATGTTTGTGTTTTTGTGTGTTAAGAGTAAATCATTTTAACAGCACAGTACGCTGCTGGATTACTCTTTTGTTACTGTCATTTTATTTCCTGTCAGTAGCTAAAGTACTGGTGAGAAGGGAGAAAGGTCGTGTTTCATCACATAAAGCTGACACCGCTCCAGGAATATCTTGGAGTTGAAGGGCGTGTCAACTACCACTCCTAACTCTAATACTAGAGACGGCTCTGCAGTATTGTTGTAATGGGTAACAAAGCTACAAAACTCACTGCTGATGAGCAGTGGCTAGAGAAAAAATGTCCAGGCGCCGGACAAATTAGTGCATGCAGATGGAGGAACCTAAAGAAAACTAAATGTCCCACATGGGAGGGAAAATGTAGCCCCTCCGCATTGACAAAATTAAAAGAAACCCTCCAAGCAGAAATAAATACTGAGAAAGATCCAAAAAAGAAAATAAAACGCTCACAAGAACTGCAATATTTTAAAGCATGGAAAGAGGAGGAAGAAAGGAGAAGTGAAAATAGAGAGAAAAAACAAAAGAAAAAAGAAACAACGTTACAGAAATCACAGCCACCTCCTTATGTGCCAACGCCGTTGGGACCTGAACCACAATCAAAAAATCCATTCACCACCCAAACTAACCCCTATGCTCAAGCTCAAAGCATGTTAAAAAGTATAACTGTAGGTAGAAGCCCACAGGAGGACACAGGAAAAGACCCATACGGGAGAGACACGGGGGCAGTGTAGATCCACCTGGCCTCTCAGGTCTATTTCAATGATAGCCACACCCAATCCTAGATATGGACAGCCGACTGGTGGTGAAAATAATGAGCGAGATGAGAATCCAAATATATTTGTTTTTAGACCATGGTCACAAACAGATAGACAGAATGTACTCAAAGATGTCCCACCTTTAAATGAAGGTTTCATACAGTGGAGAGATGCTGTCGAGTTAATTAGAAGACAGTGGTATTTGAATGGCCATGAAATGCTTCAGGTAATACAAGACCTGTTAGGATTAAAAATGGGAACAGTTAGAGGAGACTTCACAGGATCAGAAGAAAATGGTAGGGCCCTAGGTCCTGGATCTGCTGACTTACAAACTGCCATGACACAGCTGTATGAGCGGATTAGAGTTCGACTGGCTCCCAGAGCAGACTATGCTAAAATAGGAGAAGTAAAGCAGAAGGAAGTGTAGCAGATTTCGAACGGTTGACTGCGTTGTGACGACAGACACAGACTGGCTGGAAACTGGATTTATTTCTAAAACACAAAGTGGAGCAGCAAAATCAGTGTCACACAGCAACAGCACGCCTCTACTCATCCCAGTGTGGAGTCCATACAGCACTGGCTACAATATATAAAAGAAAATACAATCTATCAAAACAACGGTGTGGTTTTTCTCAACAGCCACATTTAAATCAAACGTTATAGTGGGGTAAAACAGAGAAAAAGATGAAGCAAGGTGCAGTCAAAAATAAGCCACTAATAATAACTTATAATATTCAAATTCCCACTAAGATGGATCAAATACACAATACATATTCAAACAACTTTAACTTTTACCAACATGGCTGAAAATGCTATTCAGTGTGCAGCCTCAGATCATGAACTCATTATACACAGAAAACAAAAACTATACATTTACACATACCTAAAACACAAAGTGGAGCAGCAAAATCAGTGTCACACAGCAACAGCACGCCTCTACTCATCCCTGTTTAGCACAAGTAAGGAACACATAAACGGATGGTGTAACAGATAAAAGGCAGTTCCAATTACTATTTTCCTCGTTCAAAGTAATCAAAAACACTTTGGGAGCTTTAAGCCAAAAGAACTAATACTTATTAAAGAAAAATACACCAAATTTAAGCGTATAATTTAATACAGGGAGAGGAGCTACAGAGAGTGTGCCTCACCAGTGTGGAGTCCATGCAGCACTGGCTGGGAACCCCACACATGCAGCATGTTTACAAGTGGTGTCACACTGATCAATGCCTCACTTCAACAGTGACATGTGGAACCTTAGTTTTACAAAATTAAATTTACACAATAAAAAAATAAACTATATACAATACAGTTTTGAGAATGTTCACACTCAGTATATTATATCCCAGCTACATACTTCCCCTGAACTTCTCAAAACTCATTAGGTAAGGGTGAGCAACTGAGCATTGCAAATAACAATTTGTAACTGTCAGTGATCCGCAAATTTACTACCCGGCGATACATGCAACAAATGTGTCTCCCAACTCATGGGGAGAGTAAACAAAAGAAAGCTGGCCAGACCCCCTAATGTTTACTCGCAAGAGAAAGTGCCTTATACACTATCTTGAACAAACAATATGATGACAGCTACTATGTAATGAATATTACCCTGAGCTTGAAACAATCTCAAAATAAATGTTAACATCCAACATGAAGATCACCTAATATATGGAACAAGTAGTCCTCACAGAAATAGATTCTTGGCAAAGCTGCTGACCACATTGCCTGTTTGTAGATTCCTTTGTGTCATGTTTTGGATCAGCCTATTCACAGGCTTCACCATTCGGCCCACTCTCGTTCTGATCTCACCCACTGCTTTACTTGGGGGCACACTGCCAGGTTTCTTGAGGCTCCCAACCTCACTGGCTGGCTGACTTTCAGGATAACTGGTACTCGGTGGTGCTCTTTCCTCAACTAGGGTAGCGCAAATCCTGCTGCCATTGTCATCATCTACTTCAACGTAAGCAGCTACTTCATTGTCAACACTGTGACTGTCCTGATGCTCCTCATCATCAAACTGCGCACAGATACTGTCCCCAACACTGTCACTCTCTTGGGGTCCTCTAAGAGCTGGGACACAATCATCTGCCATCTTAGCTACCCAGTGAGCTGTGCGTTCAGTACAGTCAACCTCACAATCAGCAACAGGAGATTCTCCATCAGATTGACTCTGCTCCTGGCCGAGTTCTGATTCACTGGCAAAAGACATCTCTGGTTCACCCTCAGATTCAATGGGCAGGAAATTAGCTTGCAAGAGCAAGTTCCTATGGACAACTTTCTCCTGTCCACTCTTGGTATTCCTGATGCGATACGTATGGCATGTGGGGTTCTTGGAGACCACAGTGTAGATGGTCGACTCCCATCTATCAGCTAACTTCCTACGGCCCCGCTCGCCCTTGTTTGCCAAAGAACACGATCCCTTCCTCAATGTCAGCACCTTTCTGCTTTTTGTTATACAGGTCTGTTTGACGCTGCTGACTGATTCCGGTGTGAGTTTGAGCCAGTGTGAGTGCTTCTCTGAGGTCATCTCTCATTCTTTTTACATAACTGTCATAATCTGCTACATCATTGTCCCTTGCAACATTGTGGAACATGACATCCACTGGTAACCTGGGGACACGCCCGTACATTAGGAAGAACGGTGCATAGCCAGTGGACTCATGAGCAGTACAGTTGTAGATAAAAGTCAATGTCTGTAGCATTTGAGGCCACTTGTGTTTCTCCCTTGGAGGTAAGGCTCTGATCATATTTCCCAAGGTTCTGTTAAACCTTTCAGTGTGACCATTACCCATAGGGTGATAAGGTGTCGTTCTTGACTTTTGCACTCCAGCTACCTGCAGCAACTCTTGAATCAACTCACTCTCAAAACTGGCACCCTGATCTGAATGGATCCTTTGAGGGAAGCCATAGGCATAAAAATATCTGTCCCACAACTGACGCGCAACTTGTTTTGCCGTCTGATCTGAACACTGGAAAGCATGGGCCATCTTGGTGAAGTGATCAGTCACTACTAAAACATCCACACTCTTGCCTTTGTGATCTTCTGCGGACCAGAAGTCTATGCAGACAAGCTCAAGAGGACTGGTAGTTTTAATACTTTCTAGAGGGGCCCTTCCTTCAGGTTCAAGTGTCTTACTGATAACACAACGTTTACAGCACTTGACATGCTCACGGATGTCATGCTCCATGTTGATCCAGAAAAATCTCTGCCTAGCTAGATATAGAGTTCTGCTTTGACCCTGATGGCCAGCATCATCATGGACACCTGACAGGACTTGACTGATTAATGTGGATGGAGTCACATATTGATGGCGTTTTTGCCAGTGAGCAGGTCTTTACTCACTCTGTACAGAATACCATCCAGCATTTTCAATTTCTCCCACTGTTTCATTGTCTTTTGCACTTTATGTGACAGGTGAGCTCTTCTCTACGTGATGGGCGCCGACCACGTATGACAAACGGAATGACTTGAGACAGTGTCACATCTGCTCTCTGCTCCTCCTGTAGCTCCTGAAGTGAGAAGGCAGACAAGGTGTTCTGGCCTAGTGAGGGAAGCCGATCTAGCTCTTGAGACAACCAGGAGATTGCTCTCTGTTTTGGACCTTGGTCCCACTCAGTGTGACCTGTGAAAACTGCGGAAACTTCATCATTAGTCAGGGAACAACATCCTAGACTCTCTGCAGGGGCTAAACACTCAACACACTTTGGTGGTTGGCACTGAGCCTGAATGCATCCTGAACTGAGATTTCCTTGACTTGTTGTGACTCCTCTAACAGAGTTGCATAGGGTTCACTCATGAGTCTCTGACTAACACAGTTATGAATGAACGGCTGCCTGCTCAGTGCATCTGCAACGACATTTTACTGCCAGGAATATACTTGATGCTGAAATTGTGGGGGACAACTTTGACACCCACCTTTGTTCACATGCATCAAGCTTAGGCTTTGTGAGAATATATGTTAGAGGGTTATTGTCTGTCCAGACTGTAAAGCTATGCCCCTTCAGCCAGTGGCTAAATTTGTCACAGACAGACCACTTTAGTGCCAGAAACTCAAGACGATGGGCGGGATAGTTTCTCTGTGCACGGGTGAGGGCCTTGCTGGCAAATGCAACAGGACGTGCTTTACTCTCGCCCTCTTGGACCTGTGACAACACAGCACCCAAACCGTCCTGTGAAGCGTCTGTTGACAAGATAAATGGTTTGTTGAAATCAGGGTGAGCAAGCACAACGGAGCCAAGGAGTGCAGCCTTCAGGTGTTCAAACGAGTCAACATGTTCCTTTCTCCAGTCACTTGGGCTGAGCCTCCGGAAAGAAGCAGCACCTCGGCGTTTACTTTTTTTCCCTTTAGGAGCAGCAGTCAGGGTGAAAAGGGGCCTGGCAATCTTAGAACAGTCTTGTATGAAATGCTGGTAATACATTACCATGCCCAAAAATGACTTTATCTTCTTCTGAGATGGCGTGACCCCATCCTCCATCATGAGGTCACCCTCTGAAATAGCAGTGATCGCCTTAACCTTGTCAGGATCAGTCGAAACCCCTCCTTCAGTCACAACATGACCCAGAAATCTCACACTCCTCCTAAACAGATGACATTTTTTAGGAGCTAGCTTCAGTCCGTGAGCACGTAGTCTGCTAAACACAATCTCTAACCTCCTGAGAGCCTCTGCTTCACTGGGTGCATAAACAAGCAAATCGTCCAAGTAGCACAGCAAGGTTAGGAAGTTCTGGTCACCAAATATGCCCATCATGAGATGCATGAAGCTTGCCGGACTGTTGCACAGGCCTTGGGGGAGTCTGTTAAACTCGTAGAGCCCCATAGGTGTTGTAAATGCCGTTAGTTTTTTATCCTCCTCTGCCATCACAATATTGTAGAAACCAGAGGTGAGATCCATGGCACTGAAAATTGCATTACCTCCCAGGGCTGCCAGACAGTCTGACTGGTGGGGCAAAGGATGGGCATCCTTGATTGTGCGTGCATTCAACCAGCGGTAGTCCACGCATATTCTGAGATCTCCATTCTTTTTCCATACCAGTACCAGTGGAGACGCCCACTCACTGTTGGATTTGCGGATCAGTTCACGCTCCTCCATCTCTGTGAGCACCTGTCGCAACTTGTGATACTGCCCTGGAGGGACGCGTCGATAGGGAAGTCTGAATGGCCGGTCATCAGACAGGTGGATGCGATGGACAAAATCCTTTGCCAGCCCACAGTCTAGTTTACTCTTGGAAAAACATCCTCATATCTGTGGATCAGTTGTAGTACCTGTGCCTTCCAGTGGTCTGAGACTTCACAAGAGTCCAGATCTAAATCTTCCAACCCCACCTTCTGCAGGCTGTCACGAAAGCTAGAACAGGAGGGAGCTGCTATGTGTGTCGCTACACACTGTCTGGCTCTGGACTTTAAGTGTCTCACCTGGATTTTGATCAGAGGCCACTTCAAGATCTTCAACAGCTACACAAGTGAAGGCATCTGCCACCTTAGTGTTTCGTCTCAGTGTGATAGGTTTATCACAGGTGTTCAGGATTCGAACAGGGACCCACCTATCGCCACTCATAGAAACCACAGTTCTGCAGACAATGACACCCTTCTTATGAGTCTGAGATTTTGGTGGTTCAATCAGAATGGCACTGCCCTCAGAGAGGGGTGATGATGCTGGCAGTCTGCCCCATACAAGGTGTTCTTGCTTGGGGAGTAGAGTCACTGCCTGAGCTAGTTTGACAGTGCCAATGACATCTGGCATTTTGTCACCTCTCCACCTATTAATGCCAGACAGCATATTCAGAAACTGTACTATCTCGGGCGCTTCTGCTGATTCGGGTTTACTCAGGACTTGCCAAAATGGGGAGACAGCCTGAAGTGTCTGAGAAGGTGTTTGATGACATTTGTCCCCAAAATTAACTGATCTTTCTGACCAGGGACCACTAGAGCGGGCACTCTGAACGTGCAATCATAAACCTCCATCTTCAGCTCACATATACATTTGGGTTTAACCTGAACTCCACCACAGCCCACTAGCATAATGTCAGTGCGAATGTCGCTTAATTCCAGTGCAACCCCAGCGCTCTTTAATTCTTGCTCTGCCTCTTCGCTCAAAGTACACGCCATGGAACCTGTATCAAGAAGAGCCTGCAAAGAGACTTTATCATTCACCAATGCATTCGTGTAAAACAGGCTGTCTGCTTCATCAAGTCTTACTATGTTCTGGGAAAGTACAACAGTACCAGGTGGAGCACACTTCAGGCTTTCTTTGTATACAGTCTGTATGTCATCACTGGGATTGAGGGTCTCACACTCCTCGCTCACACTGTCCCCTCTCAAGTGCAAGCATCCTAGTTTCCCTGGGGACTGCTTTGTTGAGTAATGGGCTCAGTTGCTCTGGGGCAGTCTTTTCTCTGATGCCCAACCTCCAGACAACCTAGACATCTCCTTTCTCTCATGCAGTGAGTGCGTGTAGAGTGTGAGCTATTACCACAAACCTGGCATGAAGGGAACCTGGCTGAAACTGGAGGCTGTGGTTTGATTACGGGAGGGGCAGGCTGGTTAGTGCGCTCTAGCACCCTCTCTAGCATACTGAGCACGCGGTCTAGAGCACTTGAATCTGAAGCGACAACTCCAGCGGTCTTAACCGTGTTATCTTGGGAACACTTTACTGTACCTACTTGGGCATGGTTCAGTTCAAATTCAGGTGATTCACTTGTGGTTGTTGCAGTGGCCACTAGGAGGGGATGTGGTCTGGCAGAGCTCAGACTCTTCTTTTTTACATGGCACTCTCTTTGATGTTCATCAATGGCTTCCTGAACTTCCATTACTGACCACTTACTAATGGGCTTACATTTGAAGACACAGGCGAGGCTGGGATCAGGACAGTTTCTGATAAACATCATGGCTATTTCTGCCTCCATGTTCTCCATTTTGCCTCCCTGGCGCTGTAAGTGCCTATCAGCTGCTTCAGCTGCGATATTAAGTCTCACCCAATAGTCTACTGGTGTTTCTTTTGCAACTGGTTGGGTGGCATAGAAGTCAGCCAATGGTTGACAAGAACCAGGGCTCTCACTAAAATACCGCCTGAGTATGGCATAGATGGTCTCAGGGTTGGTCACCGCACCAGAAGATGAGTTGCTTTTCAAACCCACCCTAACAATGTTTTTAGCTCTGCCGAGGAGATGGTTCAAGATTTCATCCACTTGCATGGCTCCAGACAAACCTCTCTTCTGCAAATACACTTCCATCATATCTATCCACTCATGAACAGAGTACTTATCTGCGTCATCACCTCGGTACATAGGTGGGTCTTTGATATCTTGCCTGACCACTAGGTTCATTTTGGAGAAGTCGAGAGTGGTATCAGGGCCCTTAACTTTGGGAGACTCAGTTGGAGCTGTCTGGTTTGGACCAAGCGGGACTTGACTGGATAATAACCGACTAGCGATTGATTCACCTATCTGAGTCCCCAGCTCACCAATAAGCTCACGTAGCTCCTTGTGTGTGCTGTCATCACTCAAAGCAGGGGTTGAAAACTGGCGCCCACACTGTAAAATCTAATTAGTTCCCAGAACTCAAAAAAATTATGGAAACTCGTTGCCTCAAAAAAATTGAGTAAAGCTTAGCTAAAAATGACTAAGTTAGGACAACGTATTTATTTTGAGTACTCTGTACAAGCTCATTTGTTCCCAGAACTCAAAAAAATTGGATCAAGTTTACGTAAGATGACCAAGTTAGGACAACTTACTCATTTTGAGTACACTGTACTCAAAATGTACACAGCCGTGTTAGTTCCCACAACTCAAAAAAATTATGGAAACTCGTTGCCTCAAAAAAACTAAGTAAAGCTTACTTAGGATGACTGTTAGGACAACTTATACATTGCAAGTCTGCAGTATTAAGAATAACTTGATATTTCTGACTTTCTGACAATACTAATTGTTTACCTACTGACAAACATTTCAAGTTCAACTAAATGAAAAAACAATTTGTGGTACCATGAATATCATTAAAAATAATTAACAACACTTTTGTAATGATGTTAAAATGAGCACAACTTTTATTTTCAAACACAACAAAGTACAACAGCCAACATACTGGACACTGTTCTGCTGAATAAAAATGATATTGCCATCACTGTTATAATCTTACAACGAAACAAAGTCTTAGATGTAATTATTCTGAAAATAAGTTTAGGCCTACCACAAGTTTGTTTGTACTTACATTACTTATATAATCAACATAAAATATTTATTGTTCTGTCACAAGTGCAGTCTCTAATTTAAACAACACATTCGTTTTTCATTCCAACACAGGAGCTGGAATGTTGTATTATTTTAAGGATGCTTGTTTCCAGTCCAGGCATTACTGCCTGAATGACTGTCATGGATCGAGATGATCCAAATGTAAGTGCAGAAGAAAGTCTTTAACTTCCCTTAAGTACAGTTGCAGTGGATGTGGGTTGGAGATGCAATGAGCTTGAACCTGCAGGTGACCACCTTCACTGACCACACCATCTGTGACGGAGGACTCATCTCTCCTGGTGTCCTGCAAGCAAACAATCATATTTTTTGGAACATGAACTTAATTGCTTTCTTAAAACATTTTTTCTGCATTTGGTATAAAACAGACTCCAATTTAGACAATCTCAGGCTCCCTCCCCGCCGGAGAGGTGACATTCAATGTCCCAATTGTCAGTCTGGATAGCTGTGACCAACACACAATATTGTCATGAAAGAATAACTTTAAAAAGTGCTATGCAAACATGGGCAATAACTTTCGTTCTAATGATGTGCAAAATGATTTGGGCACAAAACAAATTTTGCTGTTAGAAAACTTGCAGACTACACTATATACAGTGTAGACCCTCTAAACTAAGTTTGGGGGATGTGATCTTTCAAGAAATGCAGACCAAACTGTTGTTGTTTGTTTACTTACACAGCATGTCTTGTAGAATTAACTGGAGTCGAAGCAACAGCATCGTGCAGTCACATCTCAAGTCTAATAACAGAAGACAGGAAAAGATCAGTAAAGAAACAACTTCCCCAAACCAAAGCACAAATAAAACAATAAGTAAAACAGGCTGATCTAAAGTATGATTAAAGTTCGGCCTGGTTAATATAAATGTCACTGACAGTTACTAATATATTGGAAAACCAAAACACTTACCACTGAGTTGATGTCTTTCTGTCCAACAACAGGAGTGCTGGTCCCGAGCCTCAAAGACAGTAAGAAGCAAGCAGAGGGAGAAAAACAGAACATTTTTCAGAAACTGATTTGATCCTTAATGGCTGTGCAATCATTGTAACATAGAGTTTGCTTATGTTGTTAAATAAAGGCTAGATTTGACATTAGTAGATGCCACAGATGTTCTAAAGCTGCCACAAAGCATGAAAAAATAGACGCGTCGAAAACGTCGGAACATTTTTGCAAATATGTGATGTCTTGATAAATCGAGCAGATATTTGAACTTTACACAGCTACATTCTCGCCTGAAAATATCTTAAAAGTTTATTTTGTGACCCAGAAAAAGTAATACGTTTTTCAGCGGTGCTCCTCCGCCATTGCCGCGCTTACAAGTACGCACAGGCTCCGACAACCGTGGCCGACAAATGCGATCCTCTTTTTCACCAGACTACCCTTTCTGGGTCACAAAATAACCTTTTAAGATATTTTCAGGCGAGAATGTAGCTGAGTAATGCTCAAATATCTACTTAATTTATCAAAATATCACATATTTGCAAAAGTGCTTTCCACGTTTTGGAGAGCTCCGATATTCACCCCCACACCCACCCCACCCCTAACGGCTGCACCTCCCAAAGAATTTTGTCTGGGCTCTTATCTCACTTATTTATTTCAAACAATCAACAAAAAATTCACCGACATAGTTTTATGTAAGGTTTTTAAGGCTGTGGTGTTAATTTTTAAGTAACATGAGCACAGCGGCAGCAGCAACGCTAGGCTAACACTAACTAGCTAGCAAGATTATAAACCTGGTGCTAAACTAAGAGAAGCCACAAAATCAGTTTGAATACGAGTAAACATTTACTCACCAAGTCAGTAAAGATCCACAGCAATGACAACAATAATATCTCCAGGTTTGCTCAATATATTCCATAACAAATGCTGGCGCCATGAACATGCGGACTGATCCGGGAGGGAGGAGGACGGTAGTCACGTGGCATTTTCAAAACACATCTTTCATCCTTCCGCCCTGAGAAGCAAAACTTCCAGCTTACTTAGTTTTTCTAAGTTAGGACAACTCAAATTAATCGAGTTTATCAGCATTTTTGCATAAAAAGTACTGGTAACTTATTTAAATTGAGTTCTAATAACAAATTGATAAAAATTGAGTTCAGCCTATTTAATATTTTTAATTAAACACAATATTACATTTTACAGTGCATGAGCATTATTTTGAATAATGTCATCTGATTCTGATGGCTCATCATGAGACATTATGGACCTGTCCCTAACTTCATCTGCCCCAGACAGTCTCCAACCTCTCCCAGCAACTGGTGTGAAAAGGTTAAAGGAGCCTTGGCCCCTACCAGTCATGTTACTCACAGGAAATTAACAATAACTACAAAAACAATTGGAAACAGGAAAAATACGAAAGTGCTTATCACCCAGGAAAATACAACACATGTAAATGTAGCCCAGTTAAACCCTAACACATATATCTGGGAGAAATGTCTATTAACAAAACACTGAGGATTTTTTTTAAAAGGATCCACAAGATAATTTGGCTGATATCGCAGGTGTCAGAAGTGTCCAGCTCAACCTCAGCGATCGGCAGCGGCTGATCAGATGGATCCGGGTCACGGCACCACTTTTATGTAGCAGATTTCGAACGGTTGACTGCGTTGTGACGACAGACACAGACTGGCTGGAAACTGGATTTATTTCTAAAACACAAAGTGGAGCAGCAAAATCAGTGTCACACAGCAACAGCACGCCTCTACTCATCCCAGTGTGGAGTCCATGCAGCACTGGCTACAATATATAAAAGAAAATACAATCTATCAAAACAACGGTGTGGTTTTTCTCAACAGCCACATTTAAATCAAACGTTATAGTGGGGTAAAACAGAGACAAAGATGAAGCAAGGTGCAGTCAAAAATAAGCCACTAATAATAACTTATAATATTCAAATTCCCACTAAGATGGATCAAATACACAATACATATTCAAACAACTTTAACTTTTACCAACATGGCTGAAAATGCTATTCAGTGTGCAGCCTCAGATCATGAACTCATTATACACAGAAAACAAAAACTATACATTTACACATACCTAAAACACAAAGTGGAGCAGCAAAATCAGTGTCACACAGCAACAGCACGCCTCTACTCATCCCTGTTTAGCACAAGTAAGGAACACATAAACGGATGGTGTAACAGATAAAAGGCAGTTCCAATTACTATTTTCCTCGTTCAAAGTAATCAAAAACACTTTGGGAGCTTTAAGCCAAAAGAACTAATACTTATTAAAGAAAAATACACCAAATTTAAGCGTATAATTTAATACAGGGAGAGGAGCTACAGAGAGTGTGCCTCACCAGTGTGGAGTCCATGCAGCACTGGCTGGGAACCCCCACACATGCAGCATGTTTACAAGTGGTGTCACACTGATCAATGCCTCACTTCAACAGTGACATGTGGAACCTTAGTTTTACAAAAATTAAATTTACACAATAAAAAAAATAAACTATATACAATACAGTTTTGAGAATGTTCACACTCAGTATATTATATCCCAGCTACAGAAGCTGAAACAGCATCCGACTTCCTCGATCGTTTACGCCCAGTTTTTAGACAACATTCAGGATTAAACTATGAGGAAGGCCCAGACACCCCGTATCAACAACATTTAAAAAATGCATTCCTGAATGGCCTTCTGCCAGCTGTAAAAGCACACGTAGAGAAACATTGGGTAACCATGAACATTGGATTATTGCCTGATGCATTACAATATGCAGAGCACGCTACTCGTGTGTGTTAAAAAAAAAAAAAAGGAACGTTTTTTCTGTGGATCCTGAAACAGGATTCATAGCCTTTGCAGGAGGATATAGAGGCCCAAGACAGGGACAGCAGAGAAACAGAGGAAGGAGAAGAGGAGGTTTTAGAGGTGAAAACAGAGGAGGCGGATATCGAGGAAAGGGAGAGAATGACAGAGAAAGATATGAAAGTGACAGAGAGAGAGATAATACTTGTTGGAACTGTGGTAAAGAAGGACACATTGCAAGGAACTGCAGGAATAGAGGAGAGAAACAACAGGATTGACTAGGAAAGGGACAAGAAGAAGAACAGGCAAAGGATGACATTTTTAATATAGAACAATTAGTTCTAGATTCAGAGCACAAACCTACTATAATTATCTATGTAAATGGTCAGCCTATGACCATGCTATGTGATACTGGTGCATGTAGAACAGTCCTACATGAAAAACCAAAGGGATTGAAATTTTCAGTGGACACTGTAATTGTAAAATCAGCCTCAGGACATACAAATGTACAGCCGCTTACCGTTCCGCTGATACTGGAGGAAAGGAAAAGTGGTAGAAAATGCAAAAATGAGTGCATCTATGACCCATCCTGCCCAGTTAATTTGTTAGGCAGAGATAGTTTAGAAAAACTAAAAATAGGAGTAGTACCTGGTGAGAATGGCATGCACGCAGAGTTAATGCTGTGTGAGGAGGAATCAACAAGCCAATCTCCTTTTTACTGCAAAGGGAATGGTGAGCCCCATTATTACTGGACTTTAGATCTGCCACCATTAGAACCCTTGCAGCGATTAGCAGAAAAATATTTGCCACCAGCCTCTCAACAACTAGCGTGCACAGACTATCATAACACTTTGAGATTTAAACAAAGCCCAAGTCCTGATCCTCCATATGACAAAGAAGTGCACAGACTAGGCCCACAAAGATTAACTTTACAACACCTGTATGTAACTAAAAGCGGCAATGCCGTATGCTCTGTAATACAGAATGATAAAACACAAGAGTTAAACCGAATGGCAAAACCACACGTCTCAGTAGCACGAAACAATGTCACTGATTGGAAACATTTGGGCCATGTACTAACTCAAGTAGAGAGAGATAGATATGAAAAAACTGAGGACACACATGAAGGTTGGTTGCAAGGTCGTAGAACAGGATGTATGAGATACACATTAGGTTGGGTAGTGACAACTAAACCTGCAACACACCTTATTGATTTTGCAGACTCTCATTTATTAAGCTCCAGCATTGAATGATATGCAGTGACAGTGGAGACATACCCTGAGCTGAAACAGCTGCCTGAAACATTATGGTCCACAAGTCAAACAGATGTAGGCCTGATTAAAACAGCAGATCAAGTACAGTGAAAACAACAACCATGTACAGGCCTTTGAAACCTCAGTACCCTCTTACTTCAGAAGCTAAGGAAGGCATCACACCAGTAATAACAGACATGCTAAAAGCAGGGATTTTAATAAAAACAACGAGTTCAACATGCAACACTCCAATATTTCCTGTCAAGAAAGCAAACACAGGGAAGTATAGACTAGTGCATGATCTCAGAGCTATTAATGAGATAACGGAACAGATACCGCCTGTTGTAGCTAATCCCCACACAATTTTGAATCAGATTACTCCCAAAGAACAATGGTTCTCAGTGATAGATCTATCAAATGCATTCTTTTCTGTGCCTCTACACCCAGATTCACAACACTTATTTGGATTTACATTTAATGGACAAAAATACACGTACACACGTCTACCTCAAGGGTTTCAGAACAGCCCCACTTTGTATGCTGAAGCTCTACGAAAATCAATGTCATCATGTAAACTGCCAGCTCCAGGCCAATATTTGTTGTATGTAGACGATATTCTAATCACCGGAGACACAGAACAGAGTTGCAAAACAAATACATTGACAGTATTACATCATTTAGCCGAGCAAGGTCACAAGGTTTCTCAACATAAGCTGCAACTATGGAAAGCAGAAGTAACATACTTAGGGCACACGCTGTTAGGGCAGGGAAAGAAACTACTAGACTCAAGAAAGCTAGCAGTACAAAATGCCCCCAAACCCCAGACAAAACAGCAAATGATGAGTTTTCTAGGACTGTGCAACTTTTGTAGATCATGGATACCTGAGTATGCATTAAAGGTACAGCCTTTACAGAATATTATTTATGGAAAAAATTTAGGGTTAAAAGATAAAGTAACCTGGTCAACAGAAGCATCTACAGCTTTTGAACACTTGAAAACCGTGCTGCAAACTAATATTGTTTTAGCTTTGCCAGATTATGACAAACCTTTCTATCTACATGTAGATGGAGGAGGAGGTTATATGAAAGCAGTTTTAACACAAACATTCGGTGAAAAACAGCGTCCACTAGCATTCTGTTCATTAAAACTGGACTCTGTTGCAGCTGGCCTCCCAACATGTGTACAGGCCTGCGCAGCTGCAGCAGAGGCAGTGCAGAAATCAGCTGACATTGTTTTAGGACACACTCTGATAGTTAAGGTACCACATGCAGTAACCTCAATACTGCTACAAGCAAATCTGTCGTATTTACGCATGCCAGACAACTATCATATGTGGGTATTCTGTTGTCACAATCCCACATAACGATAGAAAAGTCTGGACAGCTGAATCCAAGCACACTTTAGCTACACCAAATGATGGTCAACCGCACTGTTGTATGCAGAAGTTAGATGAGGAAACGAAACCACGAGCTGACATTTATAGCACACCACAGCCTGGCTTCCTTGACATTTTGTAGATGGCTCAGCATCTAAAGATAGTTTTGGTCGGAACTGTGTAGGCTATGCCGTGACAACTAGTGACACCATAATAGAAGCAAAACCATTAACTACCTCACACTCAGCACAAAGTGCAGAACTAACAGCTGTGATAAGAGCATGTGAACTACATAAGGAACAGAATATCAACATTCATACTGATAGCCAATATGTCTACTCTGCTGTACATCATTTTGCCAAGATATGGCAGAATAGAGGTATGGTGACGTCAACAGGACGCCCAGTTCAGCACGGAAGTCTACTTAAAAGACTGCTAGAAGTAATAACCTTACCGAGTAAACTAGCTTTATGCAAATGTGCTGCACATCAGACGGATGTGTCAGACATAACAAAAGGAAACAACTTTGCAGACAAAGCAGCAAAAGCAGCTGCGAACAAAACAGAAAGTGCACTAATAATGGAAACAAACGCACAGATACCAATAGACATACTGAAAAATGAACAAAAAGCAGCTCCATTAAATGAACAAAAGAAATGGTTAAAATGCGGAGCAATTTTACAAGATGACCTAATGATGTGTGACGGAAAACCAATACTACCGAAGTCGTTACATAAAACAGCGGCCCTGGTGACACATGGAGTTACTCATGTGTCAACAGGAGGGATAGTAACTATAGTCACTAAACACTTCTACACTATAAATTTTGAAACTTCAGCAAAAGAATTTGTAAGAACATGCATGACCTGTCAAAGACATAACTCACAAGGGAATTTAAGACCCAGAAGAGGTCATTTCCTACACCACCTCATCCTTTTCATACAATACACATGGATTTCATTGAACTAAATGAATGTCAAGGCTCAAAATACGCATTAGTAATCATAGATGTATTTTCAAAATGGCCTGAAATCTATCCAGTAAAGAAAGCAGATGCCATTTCAGTTGCTAAATGTCTGTGTAATCACTTCATTTCAACCTATGGCATCCCAACTCTGATAAGATCAGACAATGGGACCCATTTTGTAAATGATGTAATTAAAAAAGTCTCAGAAGCACTAGGATTTAATATCAAAAACCACTGTGCCTATCATCCACAAAGTGCAGGATTAGTAGAAAGAACAAATTGCACAATCAAGCAGAGACTTAGGAAGTGTATGGAAGAAACAGGAAGACCGTGGCCTGAATGTGTAGGCCTGGTAAAAATGTGGATGAGATTAACACAAGGATCTCAGAAGCTCACACCGTTTGAGATCATCCATGGTAGACCATTTCCACTACCTATAACGAGTGAACCTTTAACTAAATCTTCTAGAGAAACCACATTAGCAGAATAGATGACTAAACTGCTAGAAAACAAAGAAATCGTTCTGAATAATAAACTGCCAGAGGACTTTCCTCCAGTGTCTTGCAGGTTGAAACCAGGTGATTGGATCCTAATCAAGGTGCTCCAGAGGAAAAATTGGAGTTCACCCGTGTTGGAAGGACCATACCAAGTGCTTCTAACCACTCCCACAGCATGTAAGATCGCGGAGCGACCATCCTGGATACATCAAAGCCACTGTAAGAAAGTGAGTGAGAGCATAGACTAATAGACGGCGATTCCCCTACCTTCTGGTGATCCATAAAGTGGAGAAAGGGCCGATTGGGTATACCCCGCCCTTTACTTCTTGCTTGTGGTCTACTCACCAGAGGAGCTAGGTGTATCAGGTCATCATGAAGCTGCTTTTGATCTCATTGACATTGGCAGCCCTGGTCGCAGGATGTCTAATACTGCTCAAGAAGAACGATGGACCTCGCAAGAAAAGAGCCTGGACACATGATAATTCACATCATTATGCTATGACACAGGATAACATCCACCCTGGATGAACAACGCATGGTATCGATATATACATGACAGCACACCCAGGAAAGATTGCTATGTTTGCTCCCATATGCCCCAACGACACAATATGCCACCTGTATGCTGAAGGCAATGAACATAACTCAGGCAAAGTGTGCGCAAGTTATGCCAGCCTTGGGTATCAATACCAGGGAATTGTGATCAACAATGGTGAACCTTTCCAGATAGGATTACGAAATGGCACATGTGACGAATGGTTCTGGGTTGACTTGAAAGTGAAGCACAGGAGTAAGGCTGGATCATTCCCAGTCTTTCTCGAAAACAATGGGAATTTGAACCACACCCTATGCTACCACCAAGAGAACGGATCCACGCCAATGGAAACACCACCAACTGCAAAGCAGTACAGACACACGCCCTGGAGGACCAGTGAAGAGCAGCAACATCTCGAATGGCACCTATTGGGTGCAAGGAATGGCCTGGCTCTGTGGCCAACGAGCCTATTTCATTCTTCCTAAGAATTGGACAGGTCAGTGCGCTCCCATTTTCATATCTGACCACACTTTTAAAATAACCGTAGACACCACGTCGATAACAAGGAAAAGACGAAGCACCTCAGACCCCAAGCTGCATGATTCCATATGGGGTTCCGATGTCCCAGAGGAATTTAAACTTTGGACTGAAAGACAAAAGGTTGCTCACGCACTTTTCCCATGGGTGGGAGTAGGAAAACACGCTTTAAGAATAGAGACTCTAAATTACCGTTTCGGACTGTTTCTGAATGCTTCCTGCAAAGTCAACAGCGAACAGAACGAAGAAATAGACGCTCTCAGGATAATGGTTATGCAACATCAGGTGGCGCTTGATATTGTGTTAGCAGAAAAGGGAGGTTTATGTGTACTTTTAATACTACTTGTTGTACGTACATACCTGATAACATACATTCTAGTAACATGACAGATGCTTTAAAAATTTTAAAACAGCTCCAGAACGTGCAGTCAAAGGAATATGTAGATGGAGGCACTGACTGGCTGAGATGGTTATTAAGTGGCTCATGGACTGTTTTGTTATACAAGGGTCTAATAGTCGTAGGAATTTTACTCCTGTTATTTTGTGTATTTTCAACATGCATTCTTCCATGTTTAAGGAAAATGATTACTAAGATGATTTTTACATCATTAACGGCTTACGTTTCAGTATCAATGAATGAACACAATGATGAGGATGATCCCGATGGAGATGATGATTTTGTGTAAAGTGTTGTAATTATTCATAAACTATGGTTCTAATGACGAAGTGATCGAAAATGTGAAAACAAGAGGTCATATTCTGATATGTGTAAAACCATGATTATGTACACTGCTAAATTCGTAAAAACAGGAGGGAATATGTTAAGAGATTTTACTGTTTTATTATACCTTTGTATAAAGTCTATGTTTTACGTCTTTAGCATACATACTGCTGCAGTGGAAAATAACCACTTTTGTGTAACCGCTTGTGAAACCTGTTTCAACTACTTTTAGAGAAAAACAGGAAACGCCTAAGGAACTTGAAACGAGAAGATTATGCCATATGCATGAGGGCGAAGACGTGCAGTAGAGTTGTCGAAAGGGGAAGCACGCCTTTACCCTTAACAGAGTTATGAAACTATACATTGTGTAAACTATACATTGAGTGTATAAATAAAGAAGGCGGACTACAGTTGTGTGTGAGTCTCACTCAGAGCTCTCACCCATGTACATGCCTTAAACAAGCTTGTTGTCTCTTTCCTTACTTACTGAAACAAAATGCTCCTGACACACTGACAGTCTGGATGGTCTTTTTGATCGACATCATCCAAATCGGATCATGCAGAGACCAGGAAACATCACAGAACAAAAACATTATAAAGTGAAGCATTTAAAGCTGAATGATTTGAAACAGGAAGCTCAAGATACTCATTTGTACAAGAAGTACCTCTGCAAAGACGACATCCCTCCGTACCCCGGACTACTGGAGAAGTTTCACTTGAGTTTCACGTGTCTCGGCTGAAACACGACACATACAAATTAGAAGAGATCAAGAATGACGGAGGCTTCAAGGATCCGAACAGCAGCTCAAAGGATCCAGACAGACTGTCCCTGGTGTGGTGGAGTCTGGCTGTGGCACCAGAGGAGATCCAGTCAGCTGAGAGGAGGCTCCTGGAGGAGGCCTTCCCAAACCGGACCGAGGAGCAGGCCCGGAGGCAGCAGGGCTTCCTGTGGAAGTTCGCCTCGTCTCCAGCCTTCAGTGAGAAGTCCAGGTATGGATCGTACCGCTTCACCTTCACAGTGCAGGAGGTGCAGGAGGTGCTGGAGGCCTACAGCGAGCAGGTACTGATTCCTTCAATGTAAATTAACACTTACAGAAGAGTTCAATAAAGTTTCAACTTTTTAAACTTGATTTTGTCAGTAGTTTGTCAGCTCCACCTCAGTGGAACATTTTGTGTATTATGTGTTTGATTGAGACACTAAACAACCAGAAAATCACATAAAAAACTGCAGAAAATGATTTAAATGAAATCATCATTTAAAACTGCATTTTGTATTTACTTGTTATAGGAGCCATATAGAGTGTGGTGATAAGGTAGTGTGTGTATGGTGTTGCATGTCTATTCCTGGGATTGTGGTTGGCACTCCTGTCATGTGTCAGCTGTTTAATGAATGAGTAGGAAATATATTCAGTTGTTTTCATGGAGGATGGGTGAATAGGGAGAGTGTATTTGTGCAGTAAATGCTCAAGAAAATGTTTGGAAACTGGATCTTTTGCTGGTTTGTTTTAGAGTGAGTCACCAAAGAGGCACTCATACTTCAACCTCGAAATGGCTTAATTGGTGTCACTCAAGCCTTTTGGGTTGTCTTTGTCTGATGATCTAAGGAACATGGAAAGAAAAGTGAATGGACTCCACTGAGTTTCTTGAAGACGTTTCACGCTCAGACAAAAACTGGTTCATTCCAAGGACAAAACTCCCACACACAAACTCAACAATGTAGTGTATGCTGTACATTGCGGCGAGCAATGCTCAGACTTCTAGTTTTTTGAGATCCTTCCCAGATGCTTCAACACCCACTCAGGTCTTGGGTCCTTTGTTCCCAGTAAGTCACATGATAGGGTGTGACAAGGTCTCACAATGGGTTCACCTGAAACCCTGGCTGATTGTGGCCTACACCCGTTTTCACACCTTGACTCGTGTGATTAGGCAGAGGATCAATAGGGGGTCCATGACCCTCTTAGGGACACTCCCACTAGGCCATAAATCCTGGGACTCTCCGTCATTCGCTCATAGAACTGAAAAAGCTTCTCGGATGAAAGGTAAACTTAAAGAAGATGCTTTTCTTTCCAAGCTCCTTAGACTACCATGACCCGGATGACTGAGAACCTACAAAGACCAATTTGACTGATGATCCAAAACATTTAAGTGTGACAAATAAATATGCGAAAGAACGGAGAAAAGCACAATTTGTTCCTCTTTCAGTTTTGCTCCGGCACCCCGCCCATCATGCGTGTTCTCAGGACTTCCCTGTACAGACAGGAAGTGATGTATGCTGTGCTGGTTCACAGCTCAGCCAATGACGAGCTCTTCTCTGAGTATCCCATCCTGTCCAACGCTCCAAACACCGTCTATGCTTATAGGGACGGATGCTTCATCTGGAACCCCGAAGCCATGTGTGAGAAACACTGGTAAAAACAGATGTTACCACACACACACACGCACGCACGCACGCACGCACGCACGCACGCACGCACGCACGCACACACACACACACCATTCTATTTAAAAACCAATAAAATCTGAAAATCTTCTCAGACTCTTTCATAATCAGCTGATTTTCTTTATATGTACTGAAGTCCGGCAACATTTGATGTATGTTTCCTGATCTTATGACACTTTTTAAAAATACTAAAGTTAAACTTTGAGGATTCTGAGAGCGTCTGCTGGGAGCTCAGACTTGATTGGTGTGTATGTGGAATGACCCTAATGACCCCACCACATGACCTTTAACACTGTGAGCTCATTCAGACGCTGCTTCCTCTCAGGTATGAGCTGATCCAAAGACGTGAAGAGAACCTGATGGATGCCGAGGAGGTCGCTGGGAACGTTCAGTTTTATGTTTGGGACCACGACACCATCGCCCTGCATGTGGAGGGCGGACAGGTATCTTCAGTGCTCGTCCTCCTCACTCCTCACACGCCTGAGGATTTCCACATCAGGGATATTTTGTGTGTTTAATCATCTTAAAGCTGGAAGAAGCTTTTCTCTCCACTGGAGGAGAATTTTTCTCTTTCTGAGTTTCGCAGGCGACAAATTAATAATTGAAACTCAGATTCTTGTCTTTGCATGTTTATGCCAGTGTTAGGGTGTGTTTGGAGGTGTGATTACTGTCATGAGTGGTGCGAGGATGGACCCAAAAGCCGACACAAGACCCAAAATACACTGAGTTATTGTTTGGCAGGAAACAACGTCACACAGGGAGAGTCACACGGGGCAGGGCCTTCTAAAATGGAGGACAGCAGAGTTAGCTATGGAGCGGAAACTGAGGTGGGGAGTCTGTAATATGATAGGAAAGTTTATCTTGGTTCATGAACGTGAGCAGCAACAGAGGGGAGGAAGGGCTCCGTGGGAGTCGGAGAGTTGCGGGCCTCCAGAGGTGAGGTGATTGATGGTGGAGAACTGGAGGGCAGGCAGGTGAGTTCCATTTCTTTCTAGCTAATTATCTAAAAAATTCTAGAGTCATTGTAAAACAGCTAACTGATCATCTGCAGAGGAACGGCTTACTTGAAAAGCTTTAGGTTTCAAAGCTCATCACAGAAACAGCTTTAGTGAAGGTTACAAATGATACAAATGACAAAATATCCCACGTGTGGTGCTACAAGGGGATTGGAAAAAAAAATTCTTATGGCGTCAGACAGTGGACTCATCTCATGTGCAGTGGGTTGTATCATGTCTATCTAATAGACTCCAATTTGTTCATGTAAATGGAGAGTCCTCTTCACACACTAAGATTAATTATGGAGTTCCACAGGGTTCAGTGGTAGGACCAGTTCTATTTACATTATACAGGGAGTGCAGAATTATTAGGCAAATGAGTATTTTGTCCACATCATCCTCTTCATGCATGTTGTCTTACTCCAAGCTGTATAGGCTCGAAAGCCTACTACCAATTAAGCATATTAGGTGATGTGCATCTCTGTAATGAGAAGGGGTGTGGTCTAATGACATCAACACCCTATATCAGGTGTGCATAATTATTAGGCAACTTCCTTTCCTTTGGCAAAATGGGTCAAAAGAAGGACTTGACAGGCTCAGAAAAGTCAAAAATAGTGAGCTATCTTGCAGAGGGATGCAGCAGTCTTAAAATTGCAAAGCTTCTGAAGCGTGATCATCGAACAATCAAGCGTTTCATTCAAAATAGTCAACAGGGTCGCAAGAAGCGTGTGGAAAAACCAAGGCGCAAAATAACTGCCCATGAACTGGGAAAAGTCAAGCGTGCAGCTTCCAAGATGCCACTTGCCACCAGTTTGGCCATATTTCAGAGCTGCAACATCACTGGAGTGCCCAAAAGCACAAGGTGTGCAATACTCAGAGACATGGCCAAGGTAAGAAAGGCTGAAAGACGACCACCACTGAACAAGACACACAAGCTGAAACGTCAAGACTGGGCCAAGAAATATCTCAAGACTGATTTTTCTAAGGTTTTATGGACTGATGAAATGAGAGTGAGTCTTGATGGGCCAGATGGATGGGCCCGTGGCTGGACTGGTAAAGGGCAGAGAGCTCCAGTCCGACTCAGACGCCAGCAAGGTGGAGGTGGAGTACTGGTTTGGGCTGGTATCATCAAAGATGAGCTTGTGGGGCCTTTTTGGGTTTAGGATGGAGTCAAGCTCAACTCCCAGTCCTACTGCCAGTTTCTGGAAGACACCTTCTTCAAGCAGTGGTACAGGAAGAAGTCTGCATCCTTCAAGAAAAACAGGATTTTCATGCAGGACAATGCTCCATCACACGCGTCCAAGTACTCCACAGCGTGGCTGGCAAGAAAGGGTATAAAAGAAGAAAAACTAATGACATGGCCTCCTTGTTCACCTGATCTGAACCCCATTGAGAACCTGTGGTCCATCATCAAATGTGAGATTTACAAGGAGGGAAAACAGTACACCTCTCTGAACAGTGTCTGGGAGGCTGTGGTTGCTGCTGCACGCAATGTTGATGGTGAACAGATCAAAACACTGACAGAATCCATGGATGGCAGACTTTTGAGTGTCCTTGCAAAGAAAGGTGGCTATATTGGTGGCTGATTTGTTTTTGTTTTGTTTTTGAATGTCAGAAATGTACATTTGTGAATGTGGAGATGTTATATTGGTTTCACTGGTAAAAATAAATAATTGAAATGGGTATATATTTGTTTTTTGTTAAGTTGCCTAATAATTATGCACAGTAATAGTCACCTGCACACACAGATATCCCCCTAAAATAGCTAAAACTAAAAACTACTTCCAAAAACATTCAGCTTTGATATTAATGAGTTTTTTGGGTTCATTGAGAACATGGTTGTTGTTCAATAATAAAATTATTCCTCAAAAATACAACTTGCCTAATAATTCTGCACTCCCTATACATGCTTCCCTTAGGCAGTATCATCAGAAGACATAGTATGCATTTTCACTGCTATGCAGATGACACCCAACTTTATCTATCCATGAAGCCAGATAACATACACCAATTAGTTAAACTGTAGGAATGTCTCTTTTTTTTTTGCACCTGTCCCATTTAGTTCTTTAGGAATCAGAATTGTTGTCTGAAGGCCAAAAAAGATGCCCAACAGATTTACTTTACCAAGTGGATCATCATGGCCTTGCCATATTGGTCTATTTGATTGACATTTATTATTATTATGTACTTATTTTATTTTATTTTAATTTTCAGTTGTTACACATGGGACAGACATGACTGGGGGATAGAAAAGGGAGAAAGAAAGAGAGGGAGGGAAAGAAAAACAGGGGGGAAGAGGGACAGTGAGAAAAAGCACTTAAAAAATCACCTGGATCACCTGTTGAGAGAAGAAAAAACAGAAGAGAAAACAAGCAAAAAAGAAAGCAACATAATAAACACAACACCATCGCAATAATCTAGCTAACAGTAAATAACAGTAGATACTAAATATTGAATGTTATTGTGCGTGATTACACCTGTGTTTACACCTATATACGTGAACACATTTGTATTCAAAAAGTTTCTCCATGTAACGATCTGCTAGAGGGTGTGGGGAGCCATAGCCCCGTCCCCCAGGGCATGAACCAGGCATTGAGGAGATCCAGGCCCAGACATACAGAGTTCCCCAGAGTGCGAGAGCCCAAGAAGTTCAATCGGAGGGGCAACCGTGCCACCCTCCTGGGAGGAGCTGAGGAGAGCCCTAGATGAGGGGTCATCCAGCAGCCACGGAGAAGAGGCCAGAGGGGGCTGCAGCGACGTCCCCGCAGGCTCTGCCGTCAGCCAGCTGTGCCAGAGTGGAACAAGCCCCAGGCCCAGAGGCCCAAGGGCCCCCCCAGGCCCCGCCAAGCAGCCAAAGGGAGTGAGCCGGTACATACCTGAGAGCCCAGCCCTGGACACCAAGAACCACCAACGCACCGACACCTGAGGGCATCATCCACCGATAGGGAGGGTTGTGGGGGGAGATAGGCCTCCACACCTTGGAGGGCCTGAGATATTCCTAGAGGGGTGGCGTCTAAGACCCGACCTGACTTATAGACACACACGTAAAGGCGCACACAGTGACAAACGTGCATTCCCACCCTCATGCACACATATACAAATAATCAGTACTCACCCAACGTGGAGACAGACATAAATAGACACTGTACACCCAATCATATTCCCCAAACATACTCTATACCCCAGGTTCAGGCATCATCACCGCATCACCACACCTAGACCCAGGAGATGCAACCCTTTTCTCTGGGGTGGAGACAAGCATACCGCTGAGGATGGGGAGTGAAGGAACAGAGGGGCTACTTGCCCCTTACTGGGGCCAGCTCCCCCGCTGACCCCAGTAAGCAGGCACCCCCGTTCTCTGGAATCCACCAACGTCAGGGGTCCCAGGCCCATGTAGACTGGGGCCCACGGCAGCGGCACCGCCCAGTCCCACAGCAGAGAAAACTGCTCCCACTTCATCATCCATTCATCCCCCAGACTACACAAGACAATACACACCCAGCCTGAGTTCATTCTCCACCACTCCTATATCTCTCCCACCACCTGCAGACTGAACTCCTGGAGAGCAGAGAACTTCTGCGAGGATGTAACAACCTCTCCACCAGTTGAAGAGCCCTCCAGTTAGGCTGATGCACCAGAGGCTCCCGACAGGAATGCTCTGACTCCAACTGGTCTGTATCCTGGGAATACTGGCGGGAAAGAGCATCAGGTTTTGGATTCCTGGACCTGGAGCGATAAGAGATAATGAAACGGAACAGACCAAAAAACAGAGACCAGCGGGCTTAGTCAGTGTTCAGTCTCTTAGCTGAATGGAGATAAACCAGATTCTTGGGGTCCATCCAGATGATGGATGGCTGCTCAAGCCAGTGACTCCACTGTTAGTAGTTCTGCGTAACTGATGGTAGACGTTTGCAGAGCCCGGGACGCGTTGTAGCTATTTCTGTGAATCTGTGATGGGCCATTCAGTGACCGCACACACCTTAGTGGGATCGATCTTCACCTGTCCTCCAGACAAAACAAAACCAAGAATAGAGACTGTAGCAGTATGAAAGTCACACTTCTCCGCCTTCACATTGAGACAATTCTCCAGGAGTCATTTAAAAACACTACAGACGTGGACCTGATGCCCTACCTGGGTCTTAGAGAAGACCAAAATATTGTCAAGACTGACAAAAATGAATACATGCATAAATTCTCTAAGCACATCATTAACTAGGGCCTGGAAGACAGCTGGAGTGTTGGTGAGGCTGAAAGGTAAAATTAAATACTCAAAGTGTCCGAGCAGGGTGTTAAAAGCTGTCTTTCATTTGTCACCCTCCCCGATGCAAATGAGGTGGTAAGCATTTCAAAGCTCCACCTTAGTAAGCTGGCTCCATGAAGTGATTTGAAGACAGAGTTAATCAAAGGCAGTGATTTCATTTAATCCATGATACTCTATACAGGCCCTCAGTGTCTCTATTCTGCCCCTCTGTTGTTGCTTTATTGGGTTTGTTTGGCTGGCGCATTTCTCAGTTTTCCCACCAGTGGGCAGTATTACCCCTTGAGTTTTGTGGCTTCTTCTTTAGTTATTTTGTGTGCACTTCACTGCCCCCCTTTGGTGATGTGTTATAAGCAGCAGGAGAAGTTCACGCAGGCAGTGTGAGAAAATGCCTGGAGCAGAAAACAAGCTGCACAACTTTAAGCCCAGTTTACATCGCTGGGGAGTTTGTTGAACCATAATCGGTAAGTAAGCAATGTGTAGCTTTATTTTCTATAAGATTTGTTACTTTCATGTTACTTAAGAGGTTATTTGAACGTATAAGGAAAGATGTTTATGGTGAATGTAAAGCATAAGAAAAGCTATGTTGCTAACTTCTGTTTTTGGTTGCAAAATATGTCGATACTGATGCTTACATATTATTTTACTGTATGTTCACAGTCTTACAAATTAAAAGAGGAAAAAACGGTCTTCAGTTAAAGACACAAAGACAAAGCGATGTGTCCTGTTGTTCCTGGAACCATCTCCTTTTATGTTAAGCTCGCTGCATAGGGTGAATAGCCATACATTCACCGGAGGGCAGCAGAGTCTCTCTTTGCAACAACACCTCACCTACGGGCATGACAGGGACATTAGTGAATATGAATAAATGAACATGTTTTCCGTAAATAAAATAAATGTTTCAGTTGTGTTTGTACTGATAGTTTCATATTGTAGGTTTCATGTGTAAAACTGTTGCTCATCTTCTTTCTCTTTGTTCATATTTTTTTCAGGTACTGAAATTTGATTCTGATGATCTGAGGAAGAACCTCACGTTCTGTGAGCCTGACGCTGTGACAGTCCCTAAATCTGACTTTTATAATTACAAGGATGCTCAAAACCTGGTCGCTCGTTTGTGGCCACTGAAGAAGGAGGTTTCACTCCAGCAGAGAATCAGAGGTAATAAATCAATAATCAATAACAGAGTTCCTGCTTCACCTCCTGACACAGCCGATGAGCTGTGAGCTGTAAACGTCTCCTGATTAACCTTCTTCATCAACAGGCTCTACAGAGTGAGGCTGTCTGTGGGGTTTTTCCACCTTTATTCTCCTTTTCCTGAGCGACTGCAGCATCACTGGCTGCACAGTGAACCATGGTGGAGGTTACACAGAAGGAAGCAGCCGAGAGGAACGAACACAGAAAAACTGTTTCATGTGACTTTTTTATTCGATTAGTTTATTAAAGGTTTATTACATGAATTTCCAAAGTGCGCAGCAAAAGACTAAAGACAGATAAAACACACGTGATGAGTATAAACATGTGATTGTGTGTTTCACTGCACTCTGTCCTGTCTGTGTGTGATGTGTTCATGTGACTGAATCAAAGACTAATTACTTTGTACACACAAAAAGTGGACAATAAAGTTGTTTTGAATATTTTGGCTGTTTTCCGTGGTGTTCAGGTGTCTTCACTGCTCCTCCTCCTCACTCTTCACACACCTGAAGCTTTTCACATCAGATCATTTGTTGCTGTCTTTTTTAAATAAGTCAAACATGTCACTAAAAGTGCTCCGAACGACCATCGATTCCTGATTCTATCAATGTGACGTGTAACAGCACCCCCCCTGTGGTCAGAGAGGGTATTACACCCACACTGAGGTTGAGAGAGGTGAAGCACATCAGCAGAGTGTCTGATAGATGACATTCAACTAAAATGAAAATAAACCAGTAACCTGAAAAGGAACCGAGAGGAAACTGTTCCTAATCTTTTGCCTAAACCATCATTTCTTTGAAAACTCACTCAGCTGTGCCTTCATGCAGTTTCCACTTAAACACTGTTTCTGTTCTTTGTATTTTGATGAGTTCCAGCTTTTGTTCCATGTGATGTTCACAGCTTTGAATTTACTTGATCATCTTTTTACAGACAAACATCCTGCTGCTGATCAGGTCAAATGTGTTTCTCAGTCCTGGATATTTCATGTGAGGATCTCGTGTACCTGTGGAGTTATTCAGGATCACACATGTTCACACTCACCTGCATCTTGTTCAAGTCGCTGTAGCTCCGAGACAAACATGCATGGCTTCATTAAATACACTAAAGTTATTTTAATATAACAGTTCAGTGTGATTTTTTTTATTTAACCCTCATAATGTCCTCCCGATTTCCATACAGCTGTTGTCCTCAGGGGTCAAAAATGTCCCCACTTCATTTGAGTGTTTTTTAAAGTATAAAGTATAAATTGTCAATCAATTCAGTGTTACATCTTAGTTTTACTTAAGACCAACACATTAACACTGTCACAACCCGGCTCATAGGAAGCGACAAACAAATCGGAGACCACACACACAGGCTTCTAATGGCTGTAAAACATATTTAATGAAAATAAGGTAAAGCAACTTAAACACAATTTAAAGGACATAACAGCCATAACTGAAACTTCCAAATAAGCAAAACAGGAGCCAGAGACAGAGCCAGTCGGAGCGAGAGAGAGACCCAGCTGGTTCACTCAAGTGTCTTTTATATGCCCTGGGACTGGCCTCCTCAGGTGTGCTGCATCTGTAATTAGGTCAGCTCCACCTACCTGCAGGAAACAGGTAACAGAAAACACAAGGCCAGCCCACTGGCCGTCACACTCCCCCCCATAGAACAGGGTCTCACCCTGAACTGGAAAACACATTTACATTATGAATTTGCAGCTAGGATAACATTTACACATGTACACCCATGCAACACCTTTCTGCATACTCAGAGTCCTTTCATCTTCAGCACCTCTCCAACCTCAGCAACCTTGGTACCTAGGAGCAATTTAAGAGGAAGGAATAAGACACTGAAAGAGACAAACTTCAAAGCAGAGGAGTGAAACTGCTGGTTACAAAGGGGCACGGGACAAAGCATCTGCCAAGACATTATCTTTGCCCTTAATGTGCTGGATGTCCAAACTGTAAGGCTGCAAAAAGAGAGCCCACCACATGAGCCTCTGCCGGATTGGTTTTGCATCACCCACATCAATATCATGCTCTATCAAATTTGTTTTAGAAGGCGTATCTCTAAACAAAGTTGGATAACTTTTAATTAATGCAGACAGTTCTGCACGTTTGTCAGTAGGCAAATGGCCCAACAGCACCTCCAAGTTCTGAAGAGTTTCTGAATTCTTCAGACGACCAAGCAATACAGGATCATCAGGTGCTGCCACATCCTCCCCCCCACAAACTGACTGCACCATTGTACAAGCAGTCAACGCTGGACTCGAAGTGGAAGGAGAAATGAGAGAGCCTGACAGACCGACGGACAAAGGACGAACATGATATGGTTTCAACAAATTAACATGGCAAAGTTGATTTCTTTTACGGCGATCTGGGGTAGCTATCAGATAATTCAGTTCAGACAGTTTCTGTACCACGGTGTAAGGCCCAGCAAACCGTGCCTGGAAAGGTGACCCTGCAATTGGCAGCAAAGCCAAAACCTGGTCACCCTCACTAAACTGCTGCTCTTCAGAACGCCGGTCATGAAAATATTTCATCTTGACCTGAGCCTTCCCAAGGTTCTGTTTGGCCAACTGACCTGCCACATACAGTCTGTGCCGAAAACCATTAACATAATCTATCAAATTCACTGGTGGTTCACCTGATAACCACTTATCACACAGCACTTTCAAGGGTCCCCGAACTTTGTGGCCAAAGACCAAGTCATTTGGGCTAAACCCAGTACTCTCCTGGCACACTTCCCGTGCTGCCAACAGAAGCGTTTGATGGAAGCGCTCTAAAGCACCTTGGCTCTGCGGATGATAAGGAGAGGCTTTGTTATGTGTAATATTCAACAGCTTAAGAACTTGCGCAAATAGATTGGATGAAAAGTTTGATCCCTGGTCACTCTGGATAATCTTCGGTATGCCAAATATAGAAATAAACTGTGTCAATGCCTTCACCACAGACTTGGCTGTGATGGTACGCAGTGGATATGCAGCAGGATAACGCGTAACCTGGCACATCACAGTCAAAAGATACTCTGAACCAGATTTTGATCTAGGAAGAGGGCCCACACAGTCAATGATCAAATGTTCAAATGGGTTACTCACAGCAGGGATGGGACAAAGTGGAGCAGGTTTAATAGACTGATTGGGCTTACCTACAACTTGGCAAATATGGCAGGTTTTAATGTAAGCTGAAACATCACGCTTAAGACGTGGCCAAAAGAAGTAGCGCAAGATGTAATTGTAAGTCTTCGTCACTCCCAAATGCCCAGATTTGTCATGAGAACACTTCAACACCTCGTCACGGTATTTAGTCGGAATCACAATCTGGACAACTGGACGTCCAACACAGTCCAACCCTTGCGGACTCCACTTACGGACTAGTACATCCTTCTGCAGAAAATAACCCGAGGCCGCACTTCTAGCGTCAACACTAGGTTGCACCTGGCAAAACAACTCAGCCAAAGACTCATCAGCATGCTGTGCTTGAACTAGCTCTTGTTGGGAAACTGACAAATGTTCAGGAACAATCAAATCTTTGACAACCTGACACTCTTCTGCTTGAGTTACAGGCTCCGCATCCCTTTAGCTGCAGCCCTTGTAACAGCACAAGCTACAAAGTCAGAAAAACCCTGTTCACACTCATGGGACTCATTCAGAACTCTAGATTTAACAGGCAAAGAACTGTCAGCCCAGACGCGATTTCCAGCCAAATCATTGCCCAAAATCACATGTACGCCCTCAAGTGGCAAAGCAGGACGAACACCAATGCAGATATCATCATCCACAAAACTGCATGACAGCCTGACCTTATGCAATGGGGCACAGATAGTGGTTAAACCCATGCCTTGAACAAGTACACACTCACTAGTATCAGTAACCTGTGAAAATGGTAACACGGAGGCTAAGATAAAGAATCCTTCGCTCCTGTGTCACGCAAAATCTTTACAGGAACTTTATGAACATCACCTGGGAGTGATACAAACCCATCTGACACAAAGTCCTCAAACCCCGAATAGCTCTCCGAGTCAGACTTAGTCAAAACTGGCATTTCCTGAGGGACTACTGAAATTTCCCGTGCAGGAATGGTAAGAGCCACAGGCTTAACCTGTTTGCCTGTACGTGCCAACTTGCTTCTCAACAAGGGACATTCTGCTTTCCAGTGTCCATCACCATGGCAGTAGTTGCAAGCTTGACCAAGCTTACTGGGCTTCACACCACCATAGCTTTTGCAGGATCTGATGACATAAACTTAGTTTGACCCAAAACTCTAGCAGGAGCACCAACTGAAAAAGTGTTTCTACCAAACTGCCCCTTATGTGCCAAGACATATTCATCCGCCAATTTAGCAGCGTCAGAAACTGTTTTCACTTCCGTGCTCGGCAATGTAAGTTGCAACCTCAGGAGGAACACGCTCTTTAAACTGCTCTAATACCATTAATTCACATAAATCCTGGAAAGTAGACACTCCCAGTGCAGAACACCATCTGTTGAAGTGTTTAGTCAAATCCCTCGCAAACTCTAAATGCGACTGCTTATCAGACTTTTTCCATGATCTGAAACGTTGACGGTAAGCTTCTGGTACCAACTCATACGCTTTCAGAACTGCATCTTTAACAGTAGCAAAACTCTGACAATCAGCTGCACTAAGTGCTGAATAAGCTTCCTGAGCCTTCCCAGTCAAAACAGACTGTAACATAATCACACAGTCAGCTTCTGGCCATCCTCTCAAAGCGGCAATGCGTTCAAAAAGGGAGAAAAAGGCATCTGGCTCTTTTTCATCAAATGTTGGCACCAAGCGCAAATTACGCACAACATCAAAAGTTTCAACTCCTTGTGGAGAAGACTCTTTAGCCTCAACACCACCTGATAACTTGCCCGCCTTGATTAGGTCTAGCCGATACTGCTCTAGCTCCATCTTTTCCTTTTCTAAAGAATGCCTCACACGTTCTTTCTCAATGCTCAGCTTGTCTCTTTCCATTTGTAAGAGTAACAACTCCTTTTGCTGCTCAAAAGACAAAGCAACGGCAGTTGAGACCACACACTGATCAACCTCTGCCACTAAAGCCTGCATTTTACGTGGCAACACGCCTGTCTTTACTAATGCAGCCTTCAATACTCCTTTAATCTCATCTTTCAACCGTTTATCCCCAACGTCTACATCATAATGTTCAACAAGTTTCAACAGTTGTTCTTTAGTACAACTGTTTAAGAGTTCCTCCGATGGAGACTGAACAAAAGCATCAACTGTAGCCATAACAGCAAAGTATTGATCTTGAAATGCAAGTGAAATCAGCACTTCCCCACTAACTGCCTAACCAAAATCTACGTAACTGAAGCCTAGTCTTCATGCAGTTACTTACGGTGGGTACTTATGCACTAAAAACCGCCAGAAAGAGAAAGGCAACTGTACAAACAGCGACCCCCTCAATTCTGGGGACGTGCTCCCGAGACAACTGCTCTAACCGTGTTCACCGCAACAGAAATGTCAATGAATGAGTCTCAAGAGAGAAACACTCCTTCAACCTAACAGGGAAAGCACTGGTTTTAACTTATGCACATTCAACAATCAATACAGCGCAGATGCTCCAAAGGTGACATAAGACAGCACATCAACACTAGCTCCACCAAACCTAAGCCTATAGCAAAACACCAGTGTCAACATGACTGCCTCCACCCAATCCCCCTAACAAAATGGCCTCTCAAACAAAACACACAGCAAAACCAGAACATCAAACCACCACAAATAACCAAACGCAGCAGCAATTAACTCAACAAATGCCCACAAAGCAAGGCCTAGCCAAGACACAACCAGACAAAGCCAGCCAAACAGATGAAATCAACAGCACTAGTTGCAAGCAGCTGCAAACAGACCAGCTCCCAATCAAACGTCAGAAAGCTCACCAAACCAGGATAATCACGGACGAGCCCCCATTTGTCACAACCCGGCTCATAGGAAGCGACAAACAAATCGGAGACCACACACACAGGCTTCTAATGGCTGTAAAACATATTTAATGAAAATAAGGTAAAGCAACTTAAACACAATTTAAAGGACATAACAGCCATAACTGAAACTTCCAAATAAGCAAAACAGGAGCCAGAGACAGAGCCAGTCGGAGCGAGAGAGAGACCCAGCTGGTTCACTCAAGTGTCTTTTATATGCCCTGGGACTGGCCTCCTCAGGTGTGCTGCATCTGTAATTAGGTCAGCTCCACCTACCTGCAGGAAACAGGTAACAGAAAACACAAGGCCAGCCCACTGGCCGTCACAACACAAAATTTACCCAACATTACACATTTTAGGGCCACCAGACCTTGTTTACAAAAAATACACCCTGTTTTTTAAGCGGAAATAAAACAAGAAAATAAAATATTTAATTGTTTAGATAATTTTGACTATCTGACTAACTACAGAGTGCTGTATGTTGAACTTTAGTGAGAAAGTTCTTTTTGAAGTGTTTATAATTTTTAAATGGCAGCACATAATCACACCTGTTGTCCTCAGGGGTCAAAAATGTCCCCACTTCATTTGAGTGTTTTTTAAAATATAAATTATAAATTGTCAATCAATTCAGTGTTACACCTTAGTTTTACTTAAGACCAACATATTAACACAAAATTTACCCAACATTTTACATTTTAGGGCCACCAGACCTTGTTTACATAAAGTACACTGTGTTTTTGAGCGAAAATAAAATCAGACAATGTAATATTTAATTTTTTAGATAATTTTGACTATCTGACTAACTAAAGAATGCTGTATGTTGAACTTTAGTGAAAAAATTTTTTTTGAACCATTTACATTTTTTTAATGGCAGCACATAATCACACCTGTGGTCCTCAGGGGTCAAAAATGTCCCCACTTCATTTGACTGTTTTTTAAAATATAAATTATAAATTGTCAATCAATTCAATGTTACGTCTTAGTTTTACTTAAGACCAACACATTAACACAAAATTTACCCAACATTTTACATTTTAGGGCCACCAGACCTTGTTTACATAAAATACACTGTGTTTTCGAGTGGAAACAAAACAAGAAAATAAAATATTTAAAAGTTCAGATAATTTTGACTATCTGACTAACTACAGAGTGCTCTATGTTGAACTTTAGTGAAAAGTTTTTTTTGAACCATTTATAATTTTTAAATGGCAGCACATAATCACACCTGTGGTCCTCAGGGGTCAAAAATGTCCCCATCTGGTTTGATTGATACTTAATTACTTTGAAGTGGATTTTTCCCCACTTTTAATTAAAACTTAATTCAAACATTCTGACACATTTTTTTATTCCATTTCAAATTTAAGTCTGTTAAAAACCTCATAAAATGAATTTTTCTTTGTTTTCAGGTAAAAATAAATCAAATCATCAGTTATTGTGATTATCGTTTCACAACCAGAGTCAGTTGCTTTAGCAGATGATCACAGACGGTATATGTCAAAGTTAATTTAGAAAGCTGTTTTAAACTACTTCAAGTTTTTACTGGCAGCAAATAATCACATCTGTTGTCCTCTGCGCTCAAAAATGACCCTGTTTGCTTTGACTGTTTATAAAGCCATAAGTATAAAATATCATCCATCTCTGTGTTTCAAGGTTTTATTCAACTTTATTCCAACTCATTACCTGACATTTTTCTATATTTTGGCATGGTAGGAACACCAGGGCATGGGTCTGAGTGAAGGCAAACTTTCATGTCCATATTTGACACAAGTGCAGGAGGAAGCTCAGGTTTATTCCTCTGCACTGGTCCCATCATGGACAGCTTTCTTTCTGCAGTTGCAGGCAAGGGTCATATACAGTAAACAAGTTGTTACAGATGATTGTTTTCTTTTTGAAACCTGCAATGTTAGGGACAACTCGCGTGTCCTGACTGCAGGCCAGACGTTTGCCATCGGTACACTAGCATGTTCCATGTACAGCTGGACCTGGCATGACATACTGCCATGTTTTTATCTCATAGGTTTACTTGGGATGTTCTGTTGGAATGGACAGAGTCCTCTGAACGGGACTTGGTGCTCATACAGTCACATCAGTATCAGGATCTTACATCACAGCAGGAGAAACACCCACTTGTTCCATACACCTCAAATGGGAGCGCGTTTGTGTCATGAACGACAGGGCTCGCAAAATCGCTAGCCCAACGTCGCGGAGCTAGTGATATCTCCAGTCGGGCGATCATATAGCCCGGACGGGCGGGCCCTACACGATGATCATCTATTGTGTCTTTATCAAGAAATTATATCCTTTTTGCGCTTCTATGATTAATCTTGTGTCACCTTTAAAACTGCTCTACCAGACTCAGGATGTCATAAACTGTCCGTAGCGACTCCACCGGATGTAGAATCAACATACCCACATAAGACTACAGCTGCATTCGATCCATTTTTTTCCCCTCTTGTTGTCCCTCCTTGTTCATCATTGAGTTGGCTGTAGAGCAGCTCATCTGCTAATTGGATGGTTGTTGGTTCAGTCTCTGTGTGCTCTAGTCTGGAGTTCTTACCAAGGTGTCCTTGGGCAAGTTACTGAACCCCAACTTGGTCTCTGATGCATCCATTGGCATGTGAACGTTAAAAAGCAGAATACAAGCAGAACACTGTGTATAATGCATTCAGTGCTCGAGTAGAAAAGCCAATGAAGGAGTATGGGACCTGGCATATGTGCTTGGACTGTGATAGATTATCTTTCTCTGTGGCACATGAGAGAGTCATGCATCGTCTGTCATTGGGATGTTAGAAGACCAGATCAATGTTTCCTCACATTACTGCAAATATTCCTCTGTCTCAGCTGACTCCTCTTTCCTGCTTGATTCTTTGTCTTCATCATAATTGAAATGGATGATGTGTAGTCCTCTGACACATCTTCTATTCCAGTTTCACATTCTGAAAACTCAAGAAACTTCAAGAAGCCCAGTCACTTTCTTTCCAAGTTCCTCGGACTACAATGCCCTGGATGCCCAAGAACCTACTTGAACATATTTCAGATTCTTCATCACTTTTCTTCACTTCATAGCCTTCTTCCACTTCTGCAGGTGGGTGATGTGCTTTTTCAGAGAAAGGGTAGCATGTGCTCTAAATATTGACAATATTTTCTATATCTTCTAACCCTGGATCTTCCTGAACATTGATTCTTCCTCCTCATTATACTAGAGGACAATATGTGCTTTGTCCTACTGGTCATTGCTTTGCACAACATGGTAAAAAAAGTATGCTCATCAAAGTATGCAAATCTCTAGTGCAATGGAGGCTTGTGAGCATACTTTCTGTGTATGTATTATTGTAGGGTCGACCTTACAATACTGAAGCACTTTGATGCGACTGTTGTTTTGATTTGGCGCAGTATAAATAACATTTTATTGAATATAGAGCACCTGCCTCCTCATTGTGCTGCCTGTTGTTGTTGTTGTTGTGGTTGTTATGACCAGTGCTTGACCCCAAACATCAGTGATCCAAGATCAAAGATGTTTGATAGCAGTATGTTGTGAAAATACGGCCTTTTGCAACACTTTGTACTTTGGGGTCATTTTTGTCCATGAGGACAACAGGTGTTATAAAATCGAATAAAAACCCCATAAATAAATCAAATTACTTAAAACTTATTCCAATCATGCATAGTATAGTAATGAATAACTTCTGTTATTTTCAGACCATTTGATGAATAAAAAACATATTTTTGATAGCAAAAGATTTCTGTAGAGGACAAAAATGACCCGTGGACAACACAAGGGTTAAACGGGTTTTGCAGCATTTGAGTGCAACATGTGATGGTTAGCTAACAGCCTGACAGTGAAATGTCTCTAGATGTATAGGGATTTGGTGTTGTCTCAAACACAAAGCAGTGTTTATATAAAAGTCTGTTCTTGCTCTTGACGAAGGCGGTCGCACTTTTCTCCTCTCCTCCTCTCCTCTCCTCTCCCTTAGCTTCCCTGCGTAGCCTCTTGTGTCCTTGTCTAGTCTTGTGTTTTTGTATTACTTTCCCCTGGAACACTCTCTCACAGTCTGTTCTCTAAAACCTAAAAGAGGAATTATGGATTTGATCAACTGGTCTCTGAATGCAATTGACACACTTTTCTCAACGAGAAGTCTGGGCTCGGGTGAGCCTGAGTGCTGAAGATATCTACCTATTTGGAACCATGATAACAGGGTTCTGGCTGATCAGAGCTGGCTTGGCCCTGACTTACCGGAGAACTAAGAAAGCGGAACCGGCTGTTCAAACCCCCACAAGGCTGCCCGCTGGGATTGAAACGATGGGAAGAGGCGTGAGTTTCTCAAAATGGGCTCATTGAGTGCAGCACGGATAAGATCTTAGAAAGGCTTACGGCTGCCGTGAATACTCAGAATAAGACCTCTGAGTGCAAACTGGATTACATCTCGGAAGGGCTCGCTCGGCATAACATCTCTGAGCGTAAATTGGATGACATCTCGGGGAGGCACACTGTCGTGAGTTCTCAGAATCGGCTCTTTGGGCACAAGAATGACAACATCAATAGAGCGCAAGTATGGCGAAGCTCGCGGCTCTCCAACGGGAGATTGAGAGACCAGTGTTGGACTGTAGAACTGCTTGGAAATTTATATGAGTTGTTCGCACTAAAGTAAAAAGCTGGAGCTGAACAAAACACCCTGATAACGACTGTGTTTACACTGTTCTTCCCTTTCTATGCAAGGCCACCTGGGTTGGCTGGAAGACTGTTTACTTAGCCTGGCAGGGCGAAGGACACTGTCTCAGCTGAACTCTGGACACACACACACACACACACAGACACACAGACATATATACACATGCAGACATACACTCATCCCCCCTCCAAACGCCTTCAACGCTTATTCCCCTCTGATGCTGACGGTGGATCATGGAGACCAGCACTTATGCTGCAGGCCCGGATGTACTGTCTACATCGGCTGTCTCTTACCCTTTACCCACCCCTGTTGCTTGTCATGTGTTTCTTTGGTGTATTAAGAGTTTTTTTCATGTGCTATGTGCAGAGGTGTTTTTTTTCTGTTCTCAAACTGATCTCCCTGTTGGAGCTCAGTTTGGGGGGAGTTATTTTTTTTTCTCCTTATCTTTCCTCATGTGGTGCATTTTCCATTGTTATACCTCTCTGACCTGTCTTCCCCATGTGATGTTTTTGTGTTATGTATGTTTGGTCGGAGGGTAAGATGGCGCCGCCATTGCGTGCAATAGGTCGGCAGCCTTATGAAATTTCCCCTTGTGGGACTAATAAAGGTATATCAATCAATCAATTGTCAAGAGGAGAAATATTTTACTGCTATTATTTGCTGCTATTAGTATAATCATCATTACCATTTCATTATTAATAGTGATGTTGCATCCAGATGCATTCAGATGTTCAAATATATTGGTATTATATCAGTCTTTATTACAGGTCCAAGAAGAACCACTTTAAACTGTTGAGTTGAATTTATAATCTTAAATGTTTATATGCAGACTGCATGGTGAAAGAAAAGGCCCCCACGTAGAGTAACTCTGTGCCAAAATGAGACAGGAAACACTTCTGCAAGGCATGCTTCTGCAGAAGTGAAACCGAAAGCAGAGTCTGAGTGTAAGAATTTTGAGCAGGTTATTTTATTATGCATTTATCTTTGACTAAGCTTTGATTATGCTTCAAGTAGTTGTATTAGATTGAAACATTTGTTTTATATATTTTATATATCAGTCAAGATTATTGCACACATACACACACACATAGTTTCAGTTGTGCTGGCCTTCTGTCTAGTGGAAAGGTTACGAGGTTTAGCCGATGAAGTGAAGGGTGAAATAAAGGGCAGCAGAAGCTGACACACATACACATACATATTAGATAGACTCATTTATATAGGTAAGAGTTTAATTATGTTTTGCTTGCGACTGCAAAGTTGGGGTGCGTACGTGTTAGTCTGTTCCAGGAAGTACACCAGATGTCCCAGAGATAAGCGACAGCGAAGGCGAGCTGAGGGGAAGCACCGGGCCGAAGACGATGTTCTCTGGACTGTGTCAAGGGTTGACAGAACATTTGTGGTTTTGGATTGACGTATGCTGTATTGTGTCTGAGAGGGGGGGGGAGTAGTATCACCCCCAACCCTATAAAGCCCTTGTCTGACTATTGTAAAGTAGTTCAACACTGATTGGGCGGTTGGACTCACACATGTGTTCATTAAAATGTCGTCTAATTGCACCCGGCTGGATCTGTGGTTATTTTTGGATTCCCCTCAATAACGGAACCTTAACACAATCAATCAATGCAAAATAAATGTGCTGCTCAGATGAAAGTAAACTGAAAAAAAGGACTAAATTATAATTATTTCAAATTAAAAACAGCAGTTAGTTGACTGGACTTCAGGACATGAGCACAGACTGTCTTCCTTTTCTAGCTTTGCACTACTTAAAGTATCCCATCCTTCCCAGTGTTCAGTTTCCCAGTATCAGTCAACTCTGACATTTTCTACATTTCTACATGAACTTAAGTATAACATCAAATCTGTTTTCTACATGTAGATTTAAGTTATGCAGCGATCTGCTGTCAGTGATGACTTCTTCTATGTTCCTCTTCAGGTCATCTCCGTGGGTGAACAGGACCATTTAGACCCGAGTGATTTCCCTCCTCACATCAGGTTCACTCTTGCTGGTGTTAAACAGACCTGGAGGATCCACAACAGCCAGAGTTTGATCCCCACTCTCCTGTTTGTGTCTGTCACTTGGACATGAGTGAGGAGGAGGATTTACAATTACAAACTTCTTTTTAAAGATGGTGTTTACTGCTGAAACAAAACATTACATCACTGAAGGTAATCAGAATCCTAATGTTCACTGTTAGAAGTAAAAGTACTGACTGTTGAGTATCCAGAGGTAGAAGGAAAGTTCAGGCTTTCTGTCCAGTTTTCAGTTGGTGGAAAATTCAACACAGACATGCGAGACTACCAAAAGTACTAAGTACAAATACTTTGTTACTGTACTTAAGTACAATTCACAGGTATCTGTACTTGAGTAGTTTTTTTCTGACTGCTCCTTACTTTTACTCTCTACATTTTAAACAAATATCTGTATCTCAAATGTGGTCAAGTTTCTGTGTCAGAAAACAAGAAAATGCAATGAAGTGACTGTTTTAAATCATGTCTGTGGAGAAAGTCAGACAGATGGAGACAGATAAGGTGAGATTGGACATCACATGATTTGATGTCAACAACTTGATTGGATGTTTAAAGTGTGAAGCTGTGACGTCCAGCAGGAGAGAAAGGGTGAGCAGGTATAAAAGTGAGTTGAAGAAGAGATTCGGGCTTCTTCCCTTTTGTCTTCTGTGAGATGAGCAGGTCAGAAGTTTGGATTGAATTTTTGGCTTTTCATCTGCTCATTGTTGCCGTGTCAGATGGTTCATTCAGAAGGATTTTGATTGACATCATACGTCCACTGGATGCTGCTGTCCTGTTGGGTGATGATCATCAACACGGGACTCGGGGATAAGAGCATCTTTAGACCTGGCTGTGCTCATCCTTCCTCCAACCTCTCCTCACCAAAGATAAGAACAAACTCAGCTCACAGCAGGTTAGTTAGAAAGTAGAGTTCAGGTGATTTGGGTATTAGTTTTTTAATTAGTTACAATTTAAAAAAAAAATTATAATTCATTTTGGTGTAAATAACTCAGGTTCCTCCAGCCTTTTAAAGTAACAGTTCTATCATATTTTATTTGATTTCAGACAAAATGAGTCATATCTGTCAAGAGATTTATTCTAAAGACACTTCTTCAGCTGAGAGTCTAAGGGTAGAAACACACACAGACGCTGTGGTTTTCACTTGTATACAAGGGCGGTCACAGAACGCTCACACCAGAGTGGGGGCCCTGTGATGCGCGCTCTGTTCTTGCACTTGTCTTTATTTATATACAAAAGTAATACAACAGTGAATATGTCTATTCATAGGCAGAGGAAAGTTAGTGCGCAGGGAGTGAAGATAAGAGTGGTTTAGGTGTATGCATGTGTGTTGTGAGATTCAGAAGGACGCGGCCCCTCTTCTTGTTAGAGAGCGCAGATAAAAGTGTCCAGCTCTCCTCTTCCTGCTTGTTCAGCTATTATCGCTGTGAGAAAGAATTTATAAAACAGTCTTGTAGTGGACAACAGTCTAAGTCATCAGAGGTCAACATACAGTATTCTATCATATGCAAACTTATATCATTAAAAGCTTATACTGACTACTAAGTACAATTTTCCATTGACATTATCATTAAAAATAAACAACAAAGACAGAACTCACAAAATATACAGACACTTATTCCAAAGTTTATAAAAACTTGACACAAGCTTTTACTGTTGAATGTCTAGACCAGGGGTAGGCAACCTTTTTGATGGCGAGTGCCATTTAAAATTTCCTCAGAAGTCAGTGTGCCATATGATTGCATTAGCAATAAATGTAATAATGCTCTATATGAACAGTTACACACTATATAGAACTCTTTTATAGAATTATATTTGTTTGCAGATGTTGGCAGCTATCAGTGAATAGTTATCAGCTATTTTGGAACAAAAAAAATACACTTTTTATCCAAAACAGCAAATGAACTGTACAACAGAAAATACAAATGCTATTTATGGTCTTCTCACAACAATGATAAGAAAAATAAACTGGGCCAATATGGTATGTTTGTTAATACAGAGACACACATGTTAATGTGATCTCTGGTCTCCCACTCAGAGACACAGGTCTCCGAGTGTCCAGCATTCAGACAGCTACCTGAGGACAAAATCTGCTCACACAGATATGTAGAGCCAAATACTGTCAATAAGGCCTCTGCAATGTTCTGAAGACAGTTCAACTTGTCAGGTAGTGATGTCCAGCAGGTGAAAATGCAAGCTTTGAATGAAAACAAACGCTGTTGTGACAGTGATGTACACTGTCTTGTTGGTAAATGTATGATTTCTATACATTTTACATCAGATGAAAACTTTGGTTGTAAGCTTCAGATAATTATTTAATAAAAGTGAGATATTCTAAATTAGAATAAAAAAGAAAAGTATATCTCTGTGCCCCCCTTTCCCTGTTAATGTCCTACCTGGCCCCCTGGCAAAACTTTGCTAGACCCGCACAGTTACCAGCTATGTTAAAAAAAGGATGCTGGTGTTATTTGTCTCTCAGAAACAGTTCATAACTTCCCTTCAACTCATTCATGTCACCTAAAAGGTAAACCTGTTTCTCCATCACCTGTTCAGCTCTGATGATTCAGTAAGGACATCTCCTGGTTTCATCTTCATGTTTCCCTCTCACCAGATATACAAACCATCATGACCAGCAGCTTTACAGCTGTGGCTCCAGCAAACATCAGCTGATACTAAATTAATATTAAATAAATTCTAACAACAGCTGATCAAACGTGCTGCTGTTGTTTAGCGCGACATCCGCTGGTTTCCTCTTTCTGGCGCGAAATGGGCGATAAACAAACAAGAGAGAAAAGCCGATCAGCTGATCATTGATCAGTTTCATGATTGAAGTAGCAACAGGAGAGGGAGGGGAGAGAATGAGAGAAGAAAAGGCAGCTGTGCAGCGTAACGACAGAATAAATCCAGCTTTATGTCTTTTTCTTTGTAGCTGAAGTACGGGACAAACTGTGTTCCTTTTCACCTCAACACGAAACGCGTAATATTTTCTCTCAATGCGGGATGATTCCGTCTTTTTACGGGACGGTTGGCAACTCTACTAACTAACCTTATGAATAAAATAAAGTTCACTATCAGTAAAATCATAGCACCCGCCCAGCAGTATAGAAACTCCGTCATGCTAGCTAGTACGCAGTACGAGTTATTGTAACTGACTGTAAAAAGTCAGCACAACGAAAATAAACTCCACCTAAACTTGGTTTATATCTGACCCGGATAGACTGCAGGTCATAACTTCTTACCTGAAGTTCAGTTCACCTGACACTCGGACCGGTGGCTGCCTCGGGTCTCTCCTCCTCCTGCCTCCCCTTTCTCTCCTCCACCTGCTGGCCTCCACCACTTGCTAATGTTACTGAATCTGTGGAAGCTCCGCCATGGCCAACACCAAACAACTGAGTTATTTTTACACACCGACCAGCATTTGGCCAATCCACCACCTTTCATTGTTTATACTGTTACAAAGAGAAAAAAAAAGTCATCGGGCCACCGGTACGCCCGATGGCCAGTCCAGCTATGGTCATGCCATCAGTTAACCCTTCGCGTGCCAAATGTGGCACTCGTGCCTTGGGTTGCCGACCCCTGGTCTAGACTTATTCAAACGGCACATAAATTTGTACTTAGTTCTTTAGTAATGCACGAAACATTGGGACGTTTCTCGTGAAAAAACATTTGACTTGCAGATGTCCATCTTGGAAGTTTAAGGAAAATTCCTCCTCAGTTGTAGCGACCACAATAAAACTCTTTTTACGATTAAAAGCAAAATCATACTGGGCACCATAACTAGCACAAACACTAACCAGCACTGTAAGGAAACAAAATGACCAAATGCTCAGTGTACATTAAATGATAAACAAGAAGATTACCCAGCATACACCCAGTTTTACATTCATTTAACTTGACAGCTGCTGATAATGGGTCTAAACCACCAGCTTGGAGGCATCCTTTTAATGGCAGGTTGTACTTTTTCAGGTTGAATAGTCACACTGTGGTGGATTTTTGTATGATATGTATAACTATGTAACTATATACTCTATATATCTATGTGCACTGAACATATATATTTTAACTTTCATGTAGAGTCTTAAGCACAAGACATTTTTGCTTCACCGTGGTTTATTAAGTTCGTACAGTAACAGGGCAGTTAATGTAGGGGGAGAGAGGGAGAGTTCTCCTGAATAATTTACTCTCTGGTAACTAACCTTCCCTAATACACACTCAACGTCTTTTTAATGCAGCACAACCAAAACAGTAACATTGTAACAGAGATCCTGAACACATCACAATAAAATATCATACGATATAAACACACACACACACACACTTTGAACCCACACTGAAGTGTTTTTATATATGAGAAACCATGTAACCTATGTATTATATGTTATAAGATTGTGCCACTTGCTGTATAAGATTTAATAATTAGGATTAATGTGCGACCTTTGACCGTGTCATGACCTACTGCGATAAGCCAGAGCAAGGGGTACTCAGAGTCCTGACTGGCCTTTGGCCAAGACCTTGGCCGCTACCTGACCCCAGCAGCTGTGTTGGGCGTGTGGGAAAGTTACCCAGCAGCAGGGGGCGGGGATACTGGTCCCTATATTAGGGGACCAGAGGACACCCCCAGAGCTCTTTTTCCTCCTGCTGCTGCTACCTGTCCGTCTCTGTGTTGCTCTGCTGTCTGTGCTTAAGGCTGTACACCCCGGGGTTTTGCTTTGCTTGCTTTCTGCTATGTAATTTTCTTGCTAAATGTCTGTATGTATTTTTCTTGCTGTTCATATGATTCAGTGTATTAAACTCTGTTCCAAGAATTCTACTCTTTTACAGAGCATCTTTTTGAGTGTCTTGATTTTAATTGGATTTGGATCTCCACATCGTTGGTGGGAGAAGGTTATCAGGATGGCTTCAAAATTTGCGACCACAGCACCATTATTGAAACCAATATCAGATAAATTAAATCTTTCACTCTTTACACTTTTAAGAAGTTTGCTGTAATATTTTCTCCATATTTCAGCAACATTCTTATTGCCAATAACCCCATTAATAGCTGATGGCAATAACACCTTACTACTGTTAGTAAACTTTATTTCTTCCCAAACCCATACACCTTATTGTAGCTGCCGTCATAGGCAACTCTCGCATTTAAGATCATTTTATTGGAGTTAAGGTTGAAACAATTAGTAGTTGAAATATTAAGAAATAATAAATAAACAATAATTCATGTTTAAACATTTATATGTTTAAATGTGTTATTTGTGCTAACTGTGCAATTAGATAGGAACCTTTTCTATATTTCCGTTTGTTGTTGCTAAGAGGGCATTTTTGTTGGCTGACACACTCAGCAAGCTAATTAAGAGACGAGCCACGAGGTTTGCACGTCTACAGAAAGTTGTAAAAGAGTGCCTTTTTGGACCTCCCCACGACGTAAAGATTTTATTCCCTTTGAGTGAGGCCAATGAGGTAAATGTTTTATTTTGTTTATTATCGTTGTATGTAAATACGCTAGTGTTGGGTGATATTTCAGTGCAATTACCGCAGTGTGAAGTGTAATGTGTATTTTATTGATCCTTTTGTTGGAATTTTTCGTCATATATAATCCTTAAGGACTTTATTAAGACTCGAGGGGAGTAACACTTATTGTGCTGAAACTTTGTTGCTATAAAATTTGCCCTCATTATCCGCTCATTACTTTTAATGAAATGGTCAGTGTTCTTAAATTTGGCCATAACAGGTGTGACTGATCGGATTTGACCTGCAGGGCTACTCGGGCTTTTTCATATTAGGGTGAGCAGGAAAGACACTTGGAAATTAAAGCAGCCACATGAACTACATCTGACCTCTGTGTTATCTACTGTAAAACTCAGAGGACCAGAGATGAAGACTTTTCTTTTTATCAGAGAGCCGAACCAGACTTCCTGTATCAGGGTGCTGCAGATCTACAACAACAAACATCAGTCAGTTTGTCAAAGCTCCAGAAGTATGAGGGAATACAGTGTCATCAGTTCCCGTCACTCGTGTTTTCTGTACTCACAAAACTGGACTTTGACTTTTTGCCCAAGGCTAATTGTGCCATTTAGATCGAAAGTTTAAAGTGTTCACAGGGAGCAGTGACAGCCTGATGACTGTGTTGTTAAAATGATCCATTAAATAGACCTGCTATGAGTCTGGACCCGTTAAAGAAGGATCAGTCACAAGGACTTTTTTCCTATAAGCTGGATTAATTTTATGTTAATGGACATTGAAGATTAATAACACTTTGATATGAAGCATTGCAAGGTTAGGGTGAGGTTGTTTTAACAATCTGGATCGAGGTACAGATGAAAACTATCACAACATTTTCTACATGTTACAAACTGTTGCTCTGCAGTCATCCAGCTTCTATATAAAGTACAGTGAGAGGTTTGCTTCAGTGTCTGAGTGTAATCAGCTTCACTTTAAGATCTAAGAAATGGTTCAACACAATAAAAGCTTGTTATCATGTAGCTGAAGATTAAAAAGACTGTTTCTCTCTCACATAGTAAACAGTAGATCACTGTTGTAGATGAGATGGTGAATTTCAAATGTTTGTGTTTGTTTGCAAACACTCTTGGCAAATAAAATTACGTTGAAACCAAGCACACCATTGTTTTTCTTGTGACGTTACCAATAAGTTTGATGTGTCACATGGCCCTCTTCCTATTGAAAAAACAAAAGTTGTATCCAAGATGGCCGACTTCTAAATGGCCACCATGGTCACCACCCATCTTGAGGAGTTTGCCCCCTCACATATACTAATGTGCCACAAACAGGACTTTAATATCACCAACCATTCCCATTTTATTACGGTGTATCCATATAAATGGCCCACCCTGTAGATGACAAAATGCAAGAGAGAAACACAATAGTGTTGAGCTTTTCAAAGCTTCTGACATCTTGGCTTGAGCTGAACTAAACTGTGAGTGTGTTTAAACTTCTACAAAGGAAAGAGGTGTACTTGATTTATAAGAACTTCATGACTGTTAATGCAAAAAGAATCATTTTATCCCAATGATCTTGTGTTCATGAGTGATGGAAGTCAACAATCATAACTGAGATTAACATGTGATCATGTATCCAGTCCTAAGCTGCACTGTGGGCTCTGCATCCTGCAACACTCTGAACATCGTCAGCATCATCCTCATCAGTGTGCATGTGTCTAAATGTCAGTAGGCGTCTGAGAGGTGATGCCTGTGGATAAAGTTTTGGAGCTAGATGCAGCTTGCCTTCTTGGACAGCTGTGTGGCTGCTCCCTCTGTGCACGTCCTGCACCTCGATGCTCAGCAGGATAGAACCACCAAACAGAAATGCATCAGAGCTGGAGGATGGGGACAGACTTGTGTGTGATGAGAACTGCTCAGCAGGTGGACGAAACATGAGACAAAGAAGCTTTGAACCCCAAAGTAAAACTCATTTCTTTTGGAGGAAGAGGATGACCTAGCAGGGAACAAGATTTGGCGATCAGGTGAGTAAAGATTGTGTGTATGTACACTGGTGTGGACAGAAGTCTGTGTGGTGCTTTAGGAGCATTTAGAAAAACTTGTGATCACATCAACCTTAGTTCTTTTACTTTGCCTGTTGATGAAGAGAAACTGACCTGATTTAATGTGGAAGTGTGAAGTGAAGGTAAAACATCTGTGATCAGTGTTGCATGGATGGGTTCTAACAGACATGTTGATGGTTTAGATGAAGTTGTTGAAGTCAGCTCAGATCAAACAGAGAAGAAGTCTAAATAAAGATGTGCAGTTTGTAAAGCTTCTGTCAGGGCTCTGTGTGGGGGCAGGTCGAGATGTGGATCCAAGTGCAGGACTCAGAGACGGAAATGTAACTGAAAACCTCAGCTTTATTGCTGGCACCAAACAAAACAGAAACCAAACATGAAACAAACTGGAACACACAGGCAGGATCTGATGGTACGACACGACACTGAGCACAGGAAAACACAGGGCTAATATACACAGGGTGGTAATCAGGGAATGGGCAACAGGAGGGAGAAATTGGACTACAGTAATGAGACAGGGGAGCAGTAGAACTGAACACACTCACATGAGACAGACCTTCACAATAAAACAGGAAACCACTAAACAAAGATGAAGACTGATAGGCAGACAGAATATAACACATGGAACTTGAACTATGCAAAACATGAGACAATGTAAAAGAATCAAAATACAATCCAAAATTAAACCAAGACACGAGAAACTCAAAATACTGGGTCAAAACTGACCCAGAACTGTGACAGTACCCCCCCTCCAAGGGCTGGCTCCCGACAGCCCAAACAAAAACAACAAAACAGAAAACAAGGAGCATCAGTCCAGATCAGTCCATAAACAAGAAAACAGTCCAACAAAAAACTAGATGCATCACGAGTCCACGAGAGAGTTCAGGGGCTCGACCCGAAGGTAGACAGCGCGGGGCCAAAACAGTTCAGGGGGCTGGCCGTGCGGACAGCAGCGGCGGCAGGGACGCAGGCGAAGCGAATTAGGAGGCTGGCCACGCGGAAGGCAGCGGCGGCGGCAAGAGAGCAGGTCTGGAGGCCGCCCTCGACGCCCAACTAGAGGTCTGGAGGCCGGCCGCGAAGCAGGCAGCGGCGGCGGCGAGAGAGCAGGTCTGGAGGTCTGGAAGGTGGCTGTCAAAGGCGAGGTGGTACAAGCCAAGCTTGAGCTGATGGTGTAGCAACCGCAGGACCGGGCGAGGATGAAGACACCGAGGCAGGACCGACAGTAGCGGAACCTGACGGCAGGTGGATGGTGGATGTGATGTGACTGAGCTAATCCTCCTGAGCCTTCTGAACAGAAAAACTGCTGGACGGGCTCACCTGAGCCTCCAGGGGACACAGGAACGGGTGCCGGCACCAGCTGAACACCAGCCCCTCCCATCCGAGGAACTGAAATGGGTTGAGGGGAACGCTGGGCCCGAGCTACCGTGGGAGCAGGAACAGGAGGAAAGAGAAGCTCAGGAAAGGCCTCAAAATGCACAATATTGCCAACTGGGTCTGGGCATATAGTCTTTGCAGAGTCGGCAACCTCAGAAACATCCAACTGGGACACAGAACAGTCCCTAGGAGGAGCCACAGTCTTAAAAGATTGTAGAGAGGGGCAACAATAGTCCTTAAATGTCCTTGGGGAGGAGACAGCCTCTTCCTTCAGAGAGCCTAAGTTACAGCCTGCAATCTCCGTCCCTACCAACTGCCTGTGCCCTTGCTGAAAAGTACATGGCTGAAAGGCTGGCTTAGAAACATTATCCACCTCCCTTTCAGCTGACTTGAAACAGAACTTGCAGCCTCCGGAAATTTCACAGCAGTCCGAATATTTCTCCCCCCAGATTTACGTAAATTAGTCTTAGTCATTTTAACACTGAGTTTAGATTGTGCAGAATGAAAACAGGTTCTTAAATCCTCAGAGCAGGGGTTCACAGGGTTAACACAGACTCAACTACCTCCAAGTTAGCAGATTTACTTGCATGGCAGGTAGTCTTCAGAGTCTTAGGGGTGGATTTATTGTTTGTTACATTCATGAGTTCAGGAGTAGGATGAGAAAAAACAGTCTTTGTTGCTCACCACTGCTGATTGTCTAGAGGAAGCGGAGCGATGGCTGCGTGAGGGTAGCTCACTCTGGGAAGAGGGAGGTAAGCCAGACTGCGAATCCTCCTGCAGACCGGACCGAAAGTCTTTCGGTGGGCCGGGCTGGGACGAAGAAGCGGGAAGTTTGTGTAGCTCCGAACATGGAAGCCCCAAAAACAAAGCAAAGGATTGCAGCGGAGTAAGCCCAGTGTCTCCTCCTGCAGGGCCTGAATTCTGAGAGCACCAGAAAACTGAGGAGCTGCTGCCATCGAGAGAGAGCGCTTGTCCCCTCGCATCCCTGACGGAACAGCTGATGGAACGGCGGTAGCCATCGTGGTTTGGAAGCTGTGGGGCCCACCCAGAGCCAAACGAGACCCATCGAAGGGTGACTCGTGTTCCCAGGCACACCTAGCCTCCTGCGTCTCCCTCTCCTTGAGGAAGGTAGAAACTGCGGGTCACCGATACCATACGGAGTCCGCTGGAGCCATTACTGGTCGCGTCGTTCTGTCAGGGCTTTGTGTGCGGGCAGGTTGAGATTTGGATCCAAGTGCAGGACTCAGAGACGGAAATGTAACTGAAAACCTCAGCTTTATTGCTGTCACCAAACAAAACAGAAACCAAACATGAAAACACAAACTGAACCACACAGGCAGGATCTGATAGTACGGCGCAACACCAAGCACAGGAAAACACAGGGCTAATATACACAGGGTGGTAATCAGGGAATGGGCAACAGGAGGGAGACACAGCTGGGAGAAATTGGACTAATGAGACAGGGGAGCAGTAAAACTGAACACACTCACATGAGACACAGACCTTCACAATAAAACAGGAAACAAGAAACCACTAAACAAAGACAAAGACTGATAGGCAGACAGAATATAACACATGGAACTTGAACTATGCAAAACATGAGACACAAACAAAGAGCAAATCCTAAAACATGAATAAACAGAAACCGATACTTCTCATAATGGTCAACAATGTAAAAGAATCAAAATACAAAATTAAACCAAGACACGAGAAACTCAAAATACTGGGTCAAAACTGACCCAGAACTGTGACAGCTGCTGTCCTTGATGATTCATCTGTGACAGTTTGAAGGATGTTCATAACATCATTACTGCTGAGAACTAAAGGAATAAAACAGAGAATCCAACACAGCTCAGAGTGCTGAGTTTGTCTGTTTCTCATTGATAACAGGATGTAGTCCCAGATGTACAGAGGACTGAATTAGTGGAAGTTCATAAAGATCATTTAAATTCTATTATTAGATGTCACGTGATCTCCTTTTAATCTTGTATCTATAAGTCATAAATATTACATAAATAATTAGGTCATTTGTCTCTTTGTTAGCCTGAGGGTTTTTTGTAATTAATTTATTGTTAATCAGTCATGATAATAAATAATCCTAGATATATCTAAAATGATTTTTGTTGATTAATCCATGTTTCCAGTTTAAAGTTTCCTCTGAATAGAAATCCCTTCACGGAGATCATATTTGCTCTCATTTACAATGAACACGTGTTGACCTGATTTCCTCATTGATAGTTAGTTGTTGTTTTCCTTGTAGTCTGTCTTGAAGTCATAAAGATTATATTAGTCACTGATTTACTAGAATTACTTTATGCCCTCAGTTATCATAGGCTTACTGAATCTAATGATACAGTGACCTCCCCTTTGTACTGTGTAATATAAAAGTCAGTCAGGTTTGCAGATGACACAGATACTGTTGAGTTTTCACTGACAGAATGGAGATCATGGTGTTTTTCTCGCTGTTGCTTCTGGTCTGCTCTGTTTCCACAAATAAGTCAGAGGCAGATAATGAAATTCTTGACCAGCAGATTTCAAACCAACAACCCTGTCCACAGGACATCCATGCTGTGCTCAGAGAGATGGCAGTCTCACTGGCTGAACAGAAAGTGAGGATGGCATTCCTGGAAAAAGAGAATCGAGGTACAGTATCATGTCAGGTCGTGAGAGAGGTAACAGCATCAGGAATAGGGATGGGTATTGATAAGATTTTCACGATTCCGATTCCTTTTTCGATTCTGTTTAACGATTCGATTCTTTATCGATTCTTTTAAAAAAAGGAGAACACTAAGGTCGATTAGCTTAGAACTTTGTTTTATATCTTCTCTTTGAACAAGATAGAAATTTAGGAGTAACATGGCCTTACAAACCCAACAGTGAGATCTTAAGAGATCCACAGCCTACGGCTCTTCAATGGGGTGTCACAGGGTCCCCAGGAAAAAAAATTGTAAATGTAAATTAATAAAATAAATATTCTTCTGTAGCAATAACAAAGTATAACATAAATTATTCTGTAGCAATTACACAAGAATATCCAGTAATGTCCCTGCCTACAATTAAACACATTCACTTACCGAAAATCGGGGCAAATGGGTGCAATCCTTTGACCACAAACTTAGTCACTGCTCGGTGACATTTGTCTATCCTGGCCTGAAAGGAGACGCTACCGGTAGACTGCAGCGAGAACTGCCAGCCAGACTCTGTCTGTCTCATCATGGTCACCTAAATGCACAGTAATGGCAGGTTTTGTAATAAGGCAGATCGTGCTAACATAATATGCACTGTTAGCTGATTATTTACCTGCCGCATTAACGGGAGAGGACGTGCAAACGTTACCGCTGCTGCTGGGTTGAGATTCACGAGTCTGGAGCGGAATTAAAAACACGACATTCATTTAAGGTTATCGCGTGTTTTGTGAGCAAATGCTTTTGCATATTCGTAGTGTTTCCTCCTTTAAATGAAATATCTACTTTGCAAGTATTGCAAGTTGCCCCGTTGTCATCCGTTCTCGTAAAGTATAACCAAACTTTTGAGCGTTTGAGCCGCTTATGCGCCCTGCCAGGTAAATGATGCTCCGCAACGTGGTGACGTCATTCGGGGCGACTGGAATCGATAAGGGAATCGTTTGCAAAAATGGCAAACGATTCCAAGGAATTGAAACAGTGGGAACCGGTTCTCAACAAGAACCGGTTTTCGATACCCATCCCTAATCAGGAAACCTTCATATGATCCACTTTTGTGTTACAGAGATATCAATGTCGCTTGATCAAAATTCAGAATGACAGAAATGAGGAATGAAAAACATTCTTTTAAAGTCTTTTGTAAAGTGTTGTTGGGTTTCTTGAAAGGTTCTTTATAAAGTTATTAGTATTATAATTAATATTAGAAGATTATTACCATGGATGTAAATGGTAGAATGCAACATTTTAAAACAAACATTAGACACAGTTTGTGTGAGAAGTGAAGTAGGAAGTCACTAAAGCAAGTGTAAGCTTCATCAATGATGCTGCTTTACAGTGGAAAATTATGTCTCTGTCACGGCTAATGGAAGGTATGGACTCAGGCGCGGAGCTCTGGGTTGAAGCAGACAGTGCGTTTATTTACAGTACTTGAAATACAGTCTTTAAACAACGTGATATCCAACAATGTCCTTTCTCTCAATTCCCAAAAGTGGTGAAGGTGAGTTTCCCCGTGAAGTCTGTGTGCACTCCTTCCGTGTGAGTTCCTCCTCCCGAAAACACCAGTGAATCCTTTCTCTCCACTCCTCCGTCCCGTACTTCTCCACCTGAGAGACGAGCAAACACAACAGCGGATAAGAAGGCTTTCCTTGCTATGCGGGTTACAAGATCACAAGCACACTTAGCTACCGAGTTCCGAGTACAATCCAGCGTCGACTGCCGTCTGGACACACCGTTAAATACCTTCGCTTTGTGAGGAATAGTGATGTGGCGGTTGCGAACAAAATGGCTCTTAGAGCCGGATCTTTGACGTGAACGACACGAGCCGGCTCCTTATCGCGAGCCGTGTTTTTTTTTTCTTTCTCTCACCCCCCCTCTCTCTCTCTCGCACTTTTTTTTCCTGCTTCACTCCGCACGCAAGCCTTGTGCTTTGCGCTGGGCAGAGGGGGGAGGGGCGGTAGTTACACTCGCAGTAGCACAGGAACAGAGCGGGAGGGAGAGAGAGAGAGACAGAGAGCCAGGGACAACAACGTCACATTAGAAAGGTATAGTAATCATCCACAACTATTTTCAGTTGCAGATGATAAAGGATTCAGAAAGTTTATTCATGCAGGCCCATATGACAGAGAATGTGCATCTTCTTTTAGTTTTCATATTTTAATTAATATTTAATTGTGTTGTGGTTTGCAGTGTTTTGTGTTCATTTTAAATTTGTTTAAAAGGAAAAAGCTGAAAATTTAAATAGTTAAAAGTTGAACTGTGACTAGTTGGTTTTTGTATTATATGATTTATTTATTACATTTTATGTGGAGTGAATAAATAAAAGTGTATTTACGGTGGCCCCTAGAGGCAAAGCACGTACAAACTCCAAAACACGTAAAAACAGAACATTTTTTTTGTGTGTGAAGTTTTCTGTGTCAGCTTGTCATGTTAAGTCTTCCTGTATTTGTCTGTCATGTTTCATGTCCAAGTTTTCTTTGTTTGTGTGTGTTTCCGCTCAGTTAGTGTCAGATCGTCTGTTATCCTCACTACACATTTCATAGGTTTGCCTCATTGTTTCACTGTTTCCTAGTTTACTCAGTGTTCATAGTTTTTTATAGTTTTTTCACTGAGTGTCACAGCCCTTTGTCATAGTCTCCTTAATTTCCCTAGTTTCATGTTTTTCTTGTGCCATCATCTACAATAAAGGCTCGCTTTATTTTTGAAACTTTGTTTGGTCTCACCGTGTCTGCATCTGGGTCTACCTCGTTTTCATACCGGCGTACCCCGCCGTGACAGTCAGTGCTGTTTGAAGTGAGATTTATATTCCCATAAATATTTTTCATCCATGTACAATTTTAGTTGGACAGACTGGTTGTCTGCTGTGCTGTCTTGTGAAACTGAATGTCTTTTAAAAATATTTGTTTTCAGCAATTAATAATGCAGTGAAATAAAAAAAAATATTTTCATTTATTTCAGATCAGGCAGCAAAGCTGGAGAGTCAGAAGATTGAGACTGACCAGCTGAAGCTTCAGTCAAAAGGTATTGTGTGGAAATCTAATGATGTATATATAAATGTTAGAATACTCTTGACATATTCGCATTTATATAAATAAACGTCTGACCTTAAATCGGAAGTTAAATTGACCAGATTAGTATTTATGTGTGAAATTCTTAATGTGAGACACTGAAACTAAAACCTGCTCTGATCAGCTCAACATCATGAGCTGACTGGAATGTGTTACAGTTACAGACAAAGTGTTTGAAGACACAACGCTACTCAGTGTGCTGAGTAGTGCCCATGTTACTGAGCCTACCTCAAAATATGAGCGCGACATCACTGAAGCATATCAGCTCAGACGAATTAGCAAGGTCTGTGTTGGGTGTTGAGGAACTAGAACTGATGAGAAGTGGGCTACTGGACCAAGACATACTTGGAGAGGTTATATACAACACATGTGGGAACTAGGTAACAGATGTTTGTAGCAGCTACACACTGAACTTCAGCATGTAACTGTAGAAGTATTTAGGAGTTATATTTCTTTAATTGTTCACTTAATGGTTGAATATTATTTCACTAGCTGGGACCACATCCTCTGTAACGATGGGCAATGAGGGATGAGGAAGTGTGAAATGGTGCTGCGGTTTTGGGAAGGCCTCGAAGGGGACTGGCGATGGCTCTCGGGCTGGGCAGATCCCCATGTGTTTTGGCTTTTATAGCCTGAGGCCGGAGGGGGCGTGAAGGAGGAGTGGTCCCGCTCCTGAAATTCAGATGATATCTCCACTACTATGGATGTAAATGGTAGAATACAGCATTTTAAATATACATTAGACACAGTTTGTGTGAGAAGTGAAGTAGGAAGTCAGTAAAGCAGGCGTAAGCTCCATCGATGCTGCTTCTTTACAGTGGCAAAATGATGTCAGTTCTGCCTAAAGCCAGATTTATAGACCTGCAGATATTTCCATCCATGTACACTTTTACTTGGAAGAAATGTTGAAACATTAAAGATACAAAAAAATAAAGCATGAAAAACGCAGTGACCGCAGTGGACACTTTTCACTGTTTTCAACACTCGGTTTGACTTCAGCTCTTTGTAAGTTATAACTTCGTTCTGCTTCATGGCTCACAGACCAACAACAACACAGGAGTGACCCACAGACCAGTTCTAACACATACTGTGTACACTGCCTCCATCTGACAGCAGAGCTCACTGCATGCAGACGGGCCCCTGGACTGGACAGTGAGCGCGCTCTCTCTGTTCCAACGTAAAATCAGCTGTAACCTCCACCCACACAGTAGATATACGTCAGCAATACGTCGCTGTGCTGTAATCACTGTTTGCTGAAGGATGCTGTTCAATAAATAAAGCAGGAGTTTCAAGTCACTGCAGGATTCCCAAACATCCTGGGAGCAACTGATGCAGCACTTGTACTGTTAAACCCTCCATCTGAAACTGAGCATGTTTTCTGTATCAGGAAGCACAAAAACTCAGTAATCTGCAAATCCACAAACATTATAATCAAAGTTGTGTCAAAATATCCAGGGTCTATTCATGATGTCTTTGTTTCCTGGAATAAAAGACTTGTAGGTAAGTCGAGAGTGTCCTCCTGGTGTTCCAGATGATCAGGATTTAATTGTGATGATCATCCAACTCTGTTGAAGGTGACTGTGCTCATCCTTCCTCCCATGGATCATGACACTGACCACACCACCAGAGCAGCACTAGAGATAAAAACATGTGAATCACTGTGTGCTGTCAGTAAGATTTTCTTTGTTTTGTGTTTTTCTCAAAACAAGAAGCAAAGCTGGAGAGTCAGAAGACCGAGATCGATCAGCTGAAGCTGGGTCAGAAGGGATGATCAGATTTTTGACTAATGTTCAAATTTATTCAGTCCAGGGAATCAATAACCTCGACCACGGTTACCTGTTCAGGTACAAACGACTGTTCAGTCACGGGTGTTTCATCCACAGGACCTCCAACAGTCTCCTTAACTTTGTGTGTCTGAGATCATGTCACCTTTTTTACATTTCTTCAGTGGAGCGCTCTTTCACACCCGCTGCATTCACCCTTTCTAAAACAGACTCACAAACAGCTCTCTGACAGCCAGACTGAATATTCAGATTTTGGAGAACATCATGAAACATTTTCATCGGTCAACTAGGACCTCCAGCTGAGAGTGTATGATCTGTGTTTATACACAGATTCAAATCTGAAAAGTCAGATTTGAATCTAATCTGAACATTTAGTGTAGTGACTTTAATTTACAAGAAAAAACACTTTGAGGAAACTGTTGTTGTGATTTTTGCACTATATCAATAACATTGAAGTGAATGACTCCACTCTACACCAGTACAAAGTTTTATGAGAATCTAAACTTCTTGAGCTGTCGTGTTTACAGACACAAAGAATGACATGCACACAAACACATCCAAAAATATAACCTCCTTTGTGGAGGTAATGAACTGACTGCACCAGTGTTCAGAAAACAGAGCAATCCACCTAAAACTAACCAAACCTGTTAGTGCTGTTTCACCATTACACTCACAGATTGTTTTAGCAAATCTGGGCCTCATTTCTGTGAACATTTGAAGCTGTATTTGTGCTGTAGCACCACCTGCAGACAGAAGCCAGCAACCTCTACTCAACTGTTGGGTAATTATGTGTGTATGAACTATGCTACATAATCAGGACTCAAACCCACACCCCTGTAGCCATTTGGCACATGGGTCACTACAGCTGCATGGTTACAGCCATCATCAATCCTTTGATTGCTTAACTGAGTAAAAAGGTTCTACATGAGTTTGAGTCCATATGGGTGTCATGTTAAATAAGTGAGCAGACAAGTGGTGTGGTTACAGCCATCTTTTACATACAGTCTATGGGCACCCAGCACCAGTAGGAGGTGTGGTCCTGTGGCTCTGCAGTTGTTAGGATGCCTGGGTCGTTGACCCAGGGTTTTTGAGTTTATTATATTATTTATCATTTCTAGTCTTTGGGTTTCTTAGAGTTCTGTCTTATGGTTTATGTCTCTGTGTTCTATAGTTGCTCTGTCTCCCCTGTCGGCTGTATCCCCTTGTTAAGTTTGCGTCTCTGTGTTATGTTTCCTGTTTTACTTTGAAAGTCCGTGTTTCATGTTAGTGTATCTTGTTTTGCTTTCTTTGTCTCGTTAGTCCTGACTTGCCCCAGCTGTGTTTCCCTCCTGTTGCCCATTCCCTGATTGCTCCATCTATGTATTTAAGCCCTGTGTTTCAGTTTGTCATTGTCGTGATCTACCGTTTACTATGCTGTGTGTTTCTGTCTGCTTGCCTGAGTTTATTTTGCACTCTGGAAGTTTGTTACTTTGAGTTCAGCATTAAAGCTGTTTTTGAGTTCACGTCTGTCTCCGTAGTCTGCACTTTGGGTCCTCCTTACCACCACTCCTGCCTGCACACAGCCTTAACCTAACAGCAGTGTGTGAGGTGGAGGATGAGGGGACGTGGAGGAGACCACTGATCAGTGTAGCATGAACAGAATGAGAGTCTGTTAGTTTCTTACTAACAGATAAAAACATGTGAATCACTGTGTGCTGTGATTTCTGAGATTTCTTTTATTTTGCACTTTTTTTCAGAACAAGTAGCAAAGCTGGAAAGTCAGAAAACTGAGATCGACCAGCTGAAGCACGAATTACAAGGTATTGTGTCAGCATCTGATCATTTCTATAGAAACGTTGAAATATCTTACACATTTTCACATTTTTATAAGTAATGTTTGATCCTAAATATTAAATTTACCAGTTTAGTATATATGTTTGAATGTCTTAATGTTAGACACTGAAACTCAAACCTGCTCTGATCAGCTCAACATCACGAGCTGACTGGAATGTGTTACAGTTAAAGACAAAGTGTTTGAAGACACAACGCTACTCAAACTCATTTCTGTGAACATTTGAAGCTGTATTTGTGCTGAGGCGCCACCTGCAGACAGAAACCAACAAACTCTGGAGCCTCAACTTATGTCAGTGATATAATTCTGTCCACAAGGTAGCGCTACTGTGTTTGAATATCTTTAGTTCATTCACAGGGGCAACTTTAGTACCAACAATGTTTTTATTTCTTCCACATGATATCTGAGGGGAAAAGAGCGAGTAGAGGATTAGTGTGATTGTTATCTGTGATTAACAGAGGCGTTGTTTACAGGTGTATCCCCACTCTGTGCAGGTCATTAAAGTGAAAGCACTCTTTAAGCTTCAGAACACACATTAAGTTCATTACTGGATCTAATTTACTGAATGACATTAAACTGAGTTCATGTTTGTCTGAAGCACAAACCAAGATGCAACTAAAACACTGAGTAACACAGTTTGTTGTCTTGCCAGAAGCTACAAAATAACTTCCTGTCTGATCTAAAGGACGAGTTTGGGATCCTCAAAAATAGATTCAATCAAATTTCAGTTTCCAATCACAGAATCTGATTCCTTCTGTGACAATGAAACACTTTCAGCTGTCAAACATTTCTTTCATTGGAGATTAAAGTTTTTGTCATGGTCACTTTATTGGGAAGAGTCTAACTCTAAAACACAAAGTTTAAAATAATGACATTTGTCTCTCTCAGTCCAACAGGTGGCTTTCTCAGTCGGTCTCCTCGATCAAGGTGGTGGAGTTACTGGACCCTTTGACACAGAGATTACTCTGATCTTCAAACGTGTTGTCACAAACATTGGAAATGCCTACAACAAACACACAGGTAATAACACTGAATGTCACTTCTCAGCTATGTTGATGTCAGGCTGATGTTCCAGATGTTCTAACAGCTGATTTTCCATTTAACAAAAACAAATGTCCCACAGGTATTTTCACTGCACCAGTGAGAGGAGTCTACCACTTTGTCTGGACCATATTTGGATATGGAGACATTGCTGCAGGTGCTTATGTTCAGGAATGGAGAGAAGATTTTTCTTGCATATGAACATCCAGCAACTGGTTTTGTGAGTGCCTCTAATGGAGCCTCACTGCTTCTAGAGGTTGGAGATCAGGTGTTTTTACGTCTATTGGCTGGTAGAAGGATATATGACGAACAAGAAAATTTTAACACCTTCACTGGTCATCTGATTTTCACCATGTGAGAGGTGTGACAGCTCCAACACTTCCTGTTTGGACTGTCCTGAGTGGGTGGAGCTTAGACATGTTTAGAAGTAAAACAGGAAGTAAATCACCTGCTGGAATCAGTTTCTTGCTCTCTCTCTCTCTCTGGTTGGTTCTAGTTTTGTGTTTATTTGTTTCTACTTCTCCTCTGATTCTACTGACTCAGATAATTTACTTCTTCTTCTTATCATTGATTCAAATAAATCCAGTTAAATGCTCAGTGATTCTCTTCTCTTTGTCCTTTCTTTGAGTCGGCTCTTCATAAAGTGCTGCTCCTCCATCAGGTCATGACTATTTTCTATAAGTTAAACTGCATTATTCTTTATTGGCTCCACTGTCCTGTGTTGGTCAGTCTGTTATTTTGGTGACTGCTGGCCCACATGTTTGCTTTTAACTGGAGTCTTTCCTGTTAAGTTGAGCAAAATCCAACAGTTCCTCTTTTTTCTCTTCTTTGATAATCATGCAGGTATTTTTCTTAAACACTTAGTCAGATTAAATTTAACATCTGTTATCATGATAAAAATGTAAACAGCTGATTTAGTTTGATATAAAAATGTGTGTCAGTGCTGTGGAGGAATTTCTAGAAGCTGAAATGTTTCCTTATTTTTCATCTGAGTCCAGATCCAGACACAGATAACTGACTGTAAACTTGCTCCCATTCAATTCTTTAGTTTCAAAATAAAAGCATAATTGAACTAACACTGATTTCTTTGTGTTTCATACATAGAACATTGACATATGAAGTGAGATTAGTGGTTTAGCGAGCTATGTTGAGCTCAAACTCAGTTTTTCTGGCTAAATCACCATGGTAACGTCTGCTGAACACATAACTGGTCAGGAGCTGATTATGTTCTGAGCTTTGGCTTAAAATCTTGTGGAAGCTTTATAGTGTTTCTCAGCTGCTTTGGAAATGGTGTCACCACATTTAGAAAATCCTGCAGAATTAGGTGTTCAGAATGAGAGGATCTGTTTGGATGGAGAGAACGTTCAGAGGCCGACGTGATCGATTGGGCTTTCCTGATTATGTTCTGCATGAGAGATACAGATTCTAAGCAGGGACAGAGAGAGTTTGAACAGCCTAGATCTCTTATGAAAGTCTGTGTGTTCAGAGCATGAATTAAAGAAGATGATAGAGGTTAATGGAATATAATACCACACCAGCTTTATTTATAAAGCACTTTAACGTAAAACTGGGTGTATCACCCACGTTTACTGATGATTAATATAATCTAGAGGACATCATACAAAAAAAATAATCACTTTTGAAAAATATGAAACTTCCTCCCGATTTTGAGAAAGTAAATTCACATCAAGGTCAGACTGTGCAGAGCTCAGAACTGTGTATCAGAAACACAGGCTTTGTTTTTGCTGCTCCGACATGTTAAAAGTACTGAGAGTGATAACTTCTATCAGCAGTCACATCATCAATAAACACCAGTGACCCAGTTCCACTGGCAGCCATACACACCAGTGCCATAACACTGACTCTACCATGTTTGACAGATGATGTGGTATACTTCATGTCATGAGCTCTTTCTTTCCTCTTCCCATTATTGTGGTACAAATTCTTTTTCATTTCCTCTGTCCAAATAATTATTTTTTCTGTACTGGAATCAACCTGTATTTCATTGGAATAAACAGGGAACAGGCCTCACCTGCCCATTAAACTGTTGTCCATCAGTCGTCCTATTACTTCTGAGTATCTGAATGTGGGGACTTTAAAAATGGCTGTAATTCCTAAAGATTTAATGCACTAACTTAAAGAGAAGTCAGCACTTCATCACATCTTGATAGTTTGTTTTTTGGGCATGTAAATCTTTCTCACTTTGATTTTGTCATGGTTCGTGAGGCAAACGGTGTGGGAATAGCAGTGAGAGGACCCAAGCACAGACACACTGAGATGAGGTCGGTATAAACAAAAGGTGAGCCTTTAGTATTTAACTGAACAAAAACACTGCAAAGCAAAAGGTGAGAGAGGAACTGAGAGAAACTAACAAAAACGTACACTGGGAAAAGCTGAGCAAAAGAACATGAAGAACATTAAAAACATTACCAAAAACCTGAAATTGGGAACTGGAACATGTAAATCTTTATCACTTTAATTTTCTGTTTTACAGATACTGTCTTCATAAAATCTTTACTAAATTAACCTTAAATCTTTTATTAAATGTCTTATTCCAGACTCATGAAAAGGAAAAATACACATTTAGTTGTTAAGTCTACAAACTGGTGTATATTCAGTGATAATATATAGCTGCAGATTTAAACATTTCCAGTGAATGTACAGGAGCAGCTACATATTTAGTTTTTTAACTGTATTTTATTATGTGTGTTTGTGTGTCTGTTTAAATATTAACTTCCATTCCCTGATAAGCAGCTGCTGGGTGAGATCTGTATGAATGTCCAGGCTATCGGAGAGTACAGCTCACTCCTCTCCACATCAGCAGAGACTGATACTCCTGACAGTCCGGACTCTCACCCACATCTGGTCATGCAGCAACAAGGAAACAACACAGAATATAAAGCAAAACATTATAAAGGGAGACATTTGAAGCTGAAAGATTTGAAACATTGTCAGTTTTCCTGCAGTGCAACTCAGGTCGGAATAAATGACACTCGAGTTTTAATGGTAAGTTGATTTTAAAGGAAAATCAATGTTTACCATGTTGAAGTAATTCTGATGATATTACTAGATGTGTTGTGATACAAGTAAAGAATAAGTTGTGTAAATGTGAACACACGATTGTGTTGAGATGTATGGATCGGCTGCGGTCCACCTGATAAGTTAATACTGGGTAAACTGAGACAATAAACTGTTTTTAAATCTTCACTGGCTGCAGTGAGATACGTGTGCTGAAGATTACTGGACCCGGCGAGGTCCATATGATGAAGTTCTTGGGGAGATAAATGACAGAAACAGTTTCTGAATTTTGAGGAGAATTCTGAAGCACTGAGGTTGAATTTTCTCTGTGCTTGGTGCGCTGTGTGGACTTATATCAGAGTTATAAGTCCAAAGGTTATGACCTGGAGGTCATTCATGGTGTTTAAAGAAGAACAGGAACTAGAAAAGGATATTTAATGTCATATTTTGTGTAAATTGAGGAAAACTCACCACATGTGTTCACCTTTTTTCATTTAAAGGGACACAGACATTAACACACACACACAGTTCTTGGGTGTGAGTTACTTCTCTCTTTAATTTTAAACTGCAACACATGTTCATTGAACTAGAATTTCAGCAGTGAATGAGACAGGATTTAGATTAGGGCTAGTTAAAGATAAAGATGACCTTTATTAGTCCCACAGCTGGGAAATTTGTTTTGGTTACAGCAAAAGTGCAAAGTTATGCAGCAGAAATTAGAAAACACTGGAATGCAATAAGATAAAGTAGAATAGAATAATATATACAATAGAATAAAATAGAATACCAATACTATATACAGCTGAGTAAGAAAATACAAAATACAACTTTGTCAAAGAAAGAATTGCACATATAGCAGTCTTAGTCTTAGTATGAGGGTTCTGGTAAAAGTACTAGTTCTGGTAAAGTAAAAGATTATGCTCAAAGTTTTATGCCCTGGAGGCCAAGAGTCGTGTGTAGAGAAGAACATGACTTAGAAACGGACATTTAAGGTCACATTTTGTCTAAGATGGGGAGAATTGTCCCATATGTGTTTATTTCTCTTCTTTTTAAGAGGACAGACGCACTGAGTGTTGTCTACTTGCTCTTTCTGATTCTAAGCAAGCATGTTTGATAAAATACTCTTAGGAAAGCGTATTTTGAGTGCTTCTAAGTGTGTGAATGTTGTGAGTACTTGATTTGAATGATTCTGTGTGATTTGTACAAAATAATAAATAAGTAATAATAACTCATAGGAGAGTGCGTGAATAGAGGAGGCCTGAGAGAGTGTGTGTGCGCCAAACAGGAAGTCTGATTATAGCTGGGAGAGACGTTGCAGCATGAAAACAGAGGAATTAGAGACTGAATGTCTTAAGAAAAAGTAATAAAATATATTAATTACATGTTTTAGAAAAAGAGAGACTGAGAAAATAAATACATGAACTAACAATTACATTAATGAATAGAAAACACACATACACAAATTGTTACCGGTGAAATGTTGGGAATAATCAGAAGTGAGATAGCTTAATATACTGATGAAATGAAGAAAGCAGCTTACACTCCTTTGATTTCCAGAGTCAGTGTGTCCCTCCCTCATAGCACCCGTGCCCACTTGGCCCCCCGTATCAGGCGAGCATGGAAGGCTGGACAGCCCATGAAGGGTAAGATCCCACCTCGAAACCCTGGGACAACCTAAGGCAAGGCGCAGTCACGATTGCTTGAACCTAGGTCCCTAAGTGAGCTTGGACTCACTGGAGGAGACGGACTTCAAGGGTAAAGCCGCTGGGGCAGAGGGGAAATGTCATTAACAATGACGAGTGATGAGCCAAAGAGGGGAGACACTCACTGTCTTTCAGGGTGAATTGTTCCCTGAACCTGAAAATCAAGCTCTAACTTCTGGCTGAGGACAAAGAATGTTGTTATTTAAGGAGGGAGATCAAATTTGGGGAAAGAAAAACTGACTGTTTAAGTGGAACCTTGTGAGGGAGTCTGAAAAAACCACGAAAAGAAACATATACACAATCACACACACAAATAGAAAATGCGTTAACCTTAGAATACAAAAGAGCTCATGAAGATCAGATAGCAGGTTTAGCATAGGAGTCTGTTTATCATGTTGTCCAACTCGCTTAGTGTGTAGTAAGTTTTCAGAAGAGAAAATTTAGAATTTAGTGATGATGGTGTGCAAGTTGTGTGGTGTTTAACCCTAGAACACTATCGCCGGGTGATTTATACCCGAGAAAATACATTTACATGATTTCTCCCTCCTCCAGCTGTAAACGTGTCGAGGAGCATGTGCCTTCACCATGGAAGTCTCAAATGTCCCAGGAATGGGTGGACCAAAGACCAGCTTTCCAGAGTCATTATTTTGTTTTAGGAGGTTTATTTTTCATTTTGTTAGACATGGCACAGTTGAAAGTAAAAGAAGACCACTCTAATTTGTCATGTGTTGTCATATTTTGATATATTTGATTACTTTTCATTGGTTATATTATATCGGGTAAAAATCACCCGGCACTAGTGATCGTGTTACTATTTATTTATTTATTTATTTATTTTTTTTTTTTGTCTGTCCCATTTGGTTCTTTAGCCGTCAGAATTGTTGTCTGAAGACCAACAAGGATACCAAATGGATTTATTTTGCCAAATGGATCATCATGGCATTGCCGTATTGGTCCATTTGATCAAACTTAGTTATTTTTATTTATTTTATTTTCAGTTGTTACAGATGGGACAGACATGACTGGGGGATAGGAAAGGGAGAAAGAAAGAGAGGAAGGAAAAGAAAAACAGAAGGGAAAAGGGACAGTGAGAAAGGGCACTTACAAAGACAAAGAGGGAGAAAAAAAGAGAAAAAAAAAAAAATCTCCTGGATCACCTGTTGAGAGAAAAAGGAGAAGACAAGCAAAAAAAAAAAAACAAAGCAACATACTAAACACAACACCATCACGTTAATCTAGCTAAGTGTGAACAGCAGTAAATACTAAATATTGAAAGTTGTTGTGCAGCACACAGGACAGACAGCGCACAATGTGCTTTGAAGTAGCAGCTACGAAAAGTGTAGTTTGTCTACGAACAGTGAACACCCGTGTGTACACCTGTGTGGATCAACGCGCTTGTATACAAAAGGTTTCCCCATGTAACGGTCTGCTAGAGGTGTGGAGGCCCATACCCCGTCCCCCAGGGCATGAAGCAGGCATGGAGGAGATCCAGGCTCCAGACATCCAGAGGCCCCAGAGTGCGAGAGCCCAAGGAGGACCACCGAGGGGCATCCGTGCCACCTTCCTGGGAAGGGCTGGGGATCCCCAGACGAGGGGTCACCCAGCAGCCACGGAGCAGAAGCCAGAGGGGCTGCACCGGCGTGCCCGCCGGCTCTGCCGGCAGCCAGCTGTGCCAGAGTGAACCGAGTTGCAGGCCCGAGGCCGGAGGCCCGAGGCCCCTTTGCTCGGAAGAGGCCTGACCGAGCGACAGGCATCAGGCCTCGCCAATTAGCCACCGGGAGTGAGCTGGTGCATACCTGAGCGCCCAGCCCGGACACCAAGAACCACCAATGCACCAACCCCTGAGGGCATCAGTTACCAGCAGGGAGTGTGGTGAGGGGAGATAGGCCTCCACACTTGGAGGGCCTGGGAGTACCCAGGGAGGTGGAGTCTAAGACCCGACCTGACATATAGACACAGACAAACAGGCACACACAGACATAAACATGCTTTCCCACCCTCATGCACACATATACAAACACTCAGCACTCACCCAACGTAGGGACAGACATACATAGACATGTACACACAATCATACTCCCCAAACATACTCTATGCCCCGGGTCCAGGTGCCCTCGCCCCCAGAGGGGGAAACGGCACCCAGACCCAAGATATGTGACCCTTTCCCCCGGGGTGTAGGTCGTGTTACTATTTATAGCGATAATGTTCTAGGGTTAACGAGATTTTCTGTGTATTGAGCAGGTGAGGTGATGTTAGTTGACCTGAGAGTGTCAGGACCCTGAAGAACTTGTGGCAAAATGTTCTGTGTTTAAGATTGTTGAGGTTGTTGTTGTAGTGATGGGCTACTTCTATCGGTTAGATTTGTGTTGTTTTCTTATTTTAATAGAGGGAGTTTTATCAAACATGCACATGTCGAAGGGGGTCCATCATTTTTGTAACAGTGCACTTAGAAAAACCTGTCAGGTGATTTTGTTTTGTGTTTTGATGAGCTAATAATCAGCTCTCTTCTTCTCATTTTTGTTCTAAGCAGGCCTGCAAAAGAGTGAATAACAGCGCTGACAAAAGTCTCAGGACAACAAAGATAAGGTGACCTTTTCCAGATTACAATGGGCAGAGGAGAAGGCTAAGTCTCTGTCTAAAAGGATTGCCGCGAGCCAATCCAGTCCAAAAGCAGAAAGAACTATTTTCCTAAAAACAAAATAAAACAAATGAATGAGCGCATGTTGCTGAGAGTGAAGACTCTGATTATTTGCGAGGGAGTCCACACTATCAGCAAGACCTGATGTTAATGCATGTGAGTGAATGTGTGTAAATGGATGGTGACTGGACGGACGAGGCAGACCATAGGTTGGACCGACTGGACACTGAGATAAAGACGGGACTAAGGTTAGACACATGACTGATGACTGTTCTGTTTTAAGTTTCCTTTCTTATAACACAGGTCGGATCACAAGTGGGGAAAAACTGAGTATGAAATGTGAAGTTCTGGTTAACACACAGGTTTTTGTTTCTAGGAAGTTCCAAGGATGCAGGCTGGGGATGGAGCCAAGAAAAGATTTGACATAATGATTAATTTGATTTCATTCCTTAAACACAGGTTTGAAGGGCCGGAGCATATATACCTAATATGATAGGACTAACCTTTTTCTTTTAATCTCCTAAGCTCGAGTGAAGGATTTTGAGTTTGTAACACATAAGATGTGTCACAAAAGGGGGGGGGTTACAGGATTTAAGGTTTAATTTGAAAGGGGTTTTAGGATCGTTTTATGACGTTTGGGGTTTTTGATAATTTAGTATAGAAATTGTTTTGTGGTTCTTTTTGATCTGTTTCTATGCTCAGATGGTGATGGTTTATATCTTACCCTGGGCGTGTTTAATAAAACTAAAAGTGTTGCTCACACACATGAAGGGCATGGAGATTAAGTAAAGTTAATATAAAGGACAGAGCCCAGAACATGATATGGTGAAACAACTTTGAATGATTAAAGGAACCTTAGATGAACACAGTAGATTAGTGAGGTGTAGCAGAGAGAGGCTTTTTGTTTTCTATCCTTTACAGGAGAAGATTTCAGGACCACAGCGACCACAGGGGGGCGAGAATCCTGGAAGCCCCAGACTGAACGGAACCAACCAGAGAAAGGAGAAGAACAGAGCACAAAGACACTTAGTTGTTTATATTACAAAGAAGATCAAAAGCTTGTTAGACACAGGTTATAATGGAAGCATAAAAGGGATGAGAGGAACTTTACATAACATAGAAATCCTGCAACAATTCGTAAATTGCCCAAACACAGTGTTCAGACCGGATATGCGCTACCCGTTAAAGGGGGCGAAGAAATCAGGCCTAAGTTTGAAAAATGAAATGGGTTAACTCGATAGAGGATGTTTCCAAAGGTCGAGAAAATAATGTAGGACCTTTTACCAGGAGAAAGCTAATTGTATCTTTTACACTTTATAGTGTGCACTGAGGGAAGTCAGGAATAGTTTAAATTAGGATTGAAAAAATTAAACTAGGTGAAAAGGGGTGTAGCAAGTAGATTTAGGGCAGCTCACAGCCTGGCGTAAACGCAAGGTGCCGTCACACAGCTTAAGTTATTTGTTTGATTTATTTTATGACAAAATAATAAGGAAACATTGAAAACATACAACCCGTTGAGGAGACAGATAGGGTTGGGGAATTGAAAGGTTTTGTTTGTTTAGCATAATCTCTTTTGTTATATTTTAGCTTTAACAGGGAACATGCCTCTCTGGAGCTTCTCTCCTGATGCTACCCTGCCAAAGACCCTTATCCATAGAGACTATGTCAGCTCCCAAACAGACAACAACAAACCAAACCTAGCAATAAACAACTTAAACATCAATAGTAACAAAGCAAGAACAATACAGAATCCACATCTGAACGAAGAATAAAACAGTGAAATGTGGATTATTAAATATTAGGTCTCTCACCCGGAAGATGATTGAATAAAGAAAGACAGGTACTTATGTATGTCAGCATAAGGTGGAGTCCAACAGAAGCAAGGCACCCTACATGCGCACAGCATGCAGCAGGGGTTGCCAAAATAATGTAGAAAACAGCACATGTAGTGAGAGAACACCCACTAAAAGTTCTGATTACACATAGTGTGGTGGCATATGTGAACTCGCAGGCGTTCACTATGACATCATTAGCACAACAGAGACTGAGTAAAGTTTTAGATGCTCCAAATCTGACATTTCAGAATCAGAATCAGAATCAGAATCGTGTTTATTGGCCAAGTATATGTGCAGACAAATACAAGGAATTTGGTTCCGGTAGATGGTGGCTCTCGAGCACAGCAATGTAAATCTCACACACACACACACACACACACACACACACACACACACACACACACACACACTTATCTATATATACATTACACATGCATACACATACATACACAAAGCTGTGTAAACCAACTATAAATAACTAATCTAAACGTATATACATAAAATACAGAAATGAAATGAGGTGGAATGAATACTACAGAATGTACATAAGGTGCAGTTGCAGTCTGGCAGTGGGAGCAGTGTGACAGTTCAACTGTTTAGAAGGGAGATGGCGAGGGAAAGAAACTGTTCCTGTGTCGGGTGGTCCTGGTCTGCAGGCTTCTGCACCGCCTGCCAGAGGGCAGCAGATCAAAAAGTCTGTGTCCAGGGTGTGAGGGGTCTGTGATGATTTTCCCTGCCCGTTTCCTGGTTCTTGAGAGGTACAGATCCTGGATGGAGGGCAGGGGGGCGCCGATGATCCTTTCTGCTGCCCGTACAGTCCACTGCAGTCTGCACCTGTCCTGTTTAGTGGCTGCACCATACCAGACTGTGATGGAGGAGCACAGGACAGACTCAATGACTGCAGTGTAGAACTGGATCAGCAGCTCCTGTGGAAGACTGTACTTCCCAGTTGTCTCAGGAAGTACATCCTCTGCTGGGTCTTTTTGAGGATGGAGTTGATGTTGGTCTCCCACTTCAGATCCTGGGAGATGGTGGTACCCAGGAACTTGAAGATCTCCACAGTCGACACAGGGCTGTCTGATATGGTGAGGGGGGGCAGAGTTGAGGGATGTCTCCTGAAGTCCACTGTCATCTCTACAGTTTTAAGAATGTTCAGCTCCAGATTGTGCTGACTGCACCAGAGTACCAGCCGCTCAACTTCCTGCCGGTATGCAGACTCATCACCATCCTGAATGAGGCCAATGACGGTGGTGTCATCTGCAAACTTTAGGAGTTTTACAGCTGAGTTCTTGGAGGTGCAGTCATTAGTGTAGAGGGAGAACAGTAGTGGTGAGAGGACACATCCTTGAGGGGCACCAATACTGAGGGACCGAGTTTCAGAGGTGATCTCCCCCAGCCTCACTTGTTGCTTTCTGTCTGTCAGGAAGCTGGTGATCCACTGACAGGTAGCTGGAGACACGCTGAGCTGGGAGAGTTTGGAAGAGAGAAGTTCAGGCACGATGGTGTTAAAAGCTGAACTAAAGTCCACAAACAGGATCCTGGCATAGGTTCCCGGGCGGTCGAGGTGTTGCAGGATGTAATGCAGCCCCATATTCACTGCATCATCCATCGACCTGTTTGCCCGGTAGGCAAACTGCAGAGGGTCCAGCTGGTGGCCTGTAATGTCCTTCAGATGGGCTAACACCAGTCGTTCGAAGGATTTCATGACCACAGACGTCAAGGCAACAGGTCTGTAGTCATTCAGTCCTGTGATGGTGGGTTTCTTGGGAACAGGGATGATGGTGGAGCGTTTGAAGCAGGAGGGAACTTCACACAGTTCCAGGGATCTGTTGAAGATGTGAGTAAAGATGGGAGCCAGCTGTTCAGCACAGGTCTTGAGGCAGGAGGGTGAGACACCGTCTGGTCCGGGGCTTTCCTGGGCTTCTGTTTCTGAAATAGTCGGCTCACATCCTCAGTGTGTATTCTGAGTTTCAGGGAGGAGGGAAGGGGGGTGAGAGGTGTGATGGAGGTCGTTGAGTCTGGATTGGAGAGGGTGATGGTCGTCGTTGAGTCTGAAATGGGGAGGGTGGTGGTGGTCGTTGGGTCTGGATTGGGGAGGGTGGGGGTGGTCGTTGGGTCTGGATTGGGGAGGGTGGGGGTGGTCGTTGAGACTGGATTGGGGAGGGGGAGGGGGAGGGGGAGGAATCAATATGGCAGATTTAATGGGATCAGGAGAACCTCATGATTGTACTAAGAAAGCAGAAGTTGAAGGGAAAGTCAGGGAAGATTTAAAAGCAGAACCTATCCCTGGAGCTGAGGATTGGTTCATAGATGGCTGCTGTCATCGTGATGAAGAAGGATCGAAAGCAGGCTATGCTATAGTCTGCAAACAAGGAACTGAATTTGAGCCCACGAGGAACTCCAGCAGTGGAAGGAGCCACGCTGGACTGGTCCTTATGAGGTCGTTGCCAGAACAACTACAGCAGGTCAACTAAAAGGGAAAGGCGATACCTGGTATCATTGGTCGCAGTGTGCACCAGCACATGAGAGTTTGGTAGAGGAAAACTCCTCTACACCCAACACAGGTGGTAACGAGCAGAGGCAAAATAAATACTCTCACCTGTGCAACGGGCCAACCAGTAGTCCACCTGGGAGGCCGAAGAAAGAAGAGGAGCAGCTTAGAAGGTCGCCACGCCAGCAGAAAGGAGCGGTGACAAGTTGAGGACTCCACAAAAGCAGGGGAGTTTCATTCCAGGATACAAAGTTTATATAACATGATGCAAACACACGAATCAGAGACACGTAATGAGAAAACTGATTAGAATGTTCCTTACAACTACATGTTTATTGTATGCAATGATATTAACTATGGCTGTGTTGTTTATTGTCTATATTTTGCAGGGCACTCCGGACCACTTGTCTGAACACGGAGGCCAGTCCAGCCCAGCACTTCCTGAGACTGTAGTTGCTAAAACGGGATCGGTAAAAAGACAAAAGCGCGAGGTGTCAGGTAAAGGTGATGAGTGTCTCAGCATGAATAATGGCATAGAGTTGAATTATGTTAAAGGGTCTACCAGCTCATTCACATTTGATTTGTGTGACGTCATTAAGTGTACAGGAGCTAGTAGTAGCTGGAGAGCGTATGATGTATGGGTCTGCAATGACCCTATGATATGCTTAGGGTAAATTTAGTTGATGCAAAGTCTAAGCCGCTCGCAGAAAGCTTAATCACCATTCTGACTGATCAGATGGTAACTTCGGGAACAGTAGCTCAAAAGGAACAGGAACCAAAAGGGAGAGTACTTCTGACAACAGATTACTTTAGACTGAAGCCTAAGGATTTGATTGAGCGCGCCACGGGTTTCAAGGACAGTAACCTCTGGCTTGATTGGATGGCTCAAAATGCTAGAGAACAACATGTATCTGACTGTGTTGCCTGTGCTTCACCTAGGCCACGTTTGTTTATAGAGCCCGCACCATTGCATTAGAGGATGAGTGGGGCTATGATTGTATGTTACAGTTAACTAGAAGTGCAGTGACTACTGGCAACTGTACTTTGTTGTCCAGACTTTTCCCTGCCGTTTCAAAGCAGACAGCAGTGGGATCATTTATGCCAAAACAAGATAACTACACATGTTTTAAGTTTTCTACAGATAATGAAAAGTACAAGGTGGGAGAGATCGACCCAACTTGGTGTGCTGTCACACTCACGGGACGAACCACCAACAATGTAAGCGACTCTAGCACGATAATTGGAACATGGTCAAGAAGTGGGCTCTATTATCACTGTGGGGAAAATACTCTGTTAGTTCGTGTTCCTATGGGAAGCGTAGGGACATGTGCGATGGTGCGATTGGGAGCTCCGCTCATGCTTATTGGGAATCAGGTAAAGGCTATTCCACAACACAACACACGTACCTTAGCCGCCAGAGGTAAGAGACATATTTTGGCCAAAAGAGGGACCCAGGGTACACATGCATATGACCCTAGGTTAAACTCTCCGACCTGGATAGACTCTATTGGAGTGCCCAGGAGAGTTCCAGATGAGTACAAGCTGGTAAATCCGATAGTGGTAGGATTTGAAAGTGTATTTCTTTGGGTGACACCTAATAAGAATGTTGATCGCATTAACTATGTTCATTGCAATCTGCTGAGACTCTCTAACCTAACCAGGGATGCCATGATGGGGTTCGCAGAACAATTGGGTCCGAGTTTGCTGAGGGGAAATCGAACGGCCCTTAACATGAGAAGGGAGGCGGGTGCGCCATATTCGGAGACATGTGCTGCACTTTTATCCCTAATAATACTGCCCCAGATGGCTCAGTAACCCGAGCTCTGGAGGGCTTGAAAACTTTGTCTAAAACTATGCATGAACACTCAGGTATCGAAAATCTGCTGGCGTCCTGGATGACATCTGTGTTTGGACAATGGAAAGGTGTGGCTATGTCAGTGATGTTTTCTTTGACTGTACTTTTGGGAATACTGGTCATCGCTAGTTGTTGTATCATTCCTTGTGTCAGAGGATTGTTGGTAAAAGTAATGGCGAGGGTTCCTAACCCTGGCTGGGTTGAGGGCATCTACCAGATGAACTTAGAACCCATAGAGTGGGGCAGGGAGTGATACAACATGAAGTGTGGTGACATTCCTTGTTGGAATGTCAAAAGAGGGAATGTTGGGATTTAGAGATTCTTTTATTGCTGCCATATACTCTGCCTTATGATAAATGCATTAATAACATGTTCTACAGTATTATTTTATCAGTAATATTGTTTACAGGGTTCATATTGCATTGAATATGTTTGTCATCACATTCATTCTATTCACAGGTTGAGTTCATTCTATACACAATGCATAACTGTGCTTGTTTAGAGTTGATGTTCTATCCAAGAGGGTTTTAAGCTTCACTGGTGAGAGTGTCCAGGTGATACATGTTGAGGGAAGATGAGAACATAGCAGGTTAATTGCATGCATGCTTACAATACACATAAATCTAGTAGCAGGCCTGAGCGAAGGCCCAAGTGTCTTCTGCTTCTTATTTGAGACCTGCGCCAATTCAGTCTACTTAGTGATTGAGGACGAGGGTCCATTATTAGCCCTTAGAGACCCTGAAGCTTGACGTTATTACCTTAAAAGGCAAGTGTTATCAAAAAGAGAAGTTATATGTCTGTTCATAGTTATTAGAGATGTACAAGATGTACCCTTGTCTGTAAACAATGACTGGACATAATGTATTTTTGACCTGTATTGACGTGTATGTGGGGGTGTGATCCTCTATGCTATAAAACCAGAACTCAGTGTATTTTTGTCAGAGCAAATAAGCCATATGCTGATGGTTGTTCTCCGTTGTCAATAAACTCATCGTTTGATTGCACTTTTCTGGTGCCTCCGTCGTTTGTTGTCTGGTCTACAGTTGATCGATCTCGCTTCAGTATTCATAGTCTATAAACCCTCTTTAATTCTACTAAATCTTGATCTAAAACCAATACACCTTTATGTCACGCTCACACTTCTAAATAGAGCCCTTTCAGACATCAGGAATCATCCCATACACTGCCTTTTCTCTCAAACTTCCACTTGTTCACTCACTCTACTATGAACCTTTGTAGTGTTATTATTACTTATTTTTTATTATTTTTGTACAAATCACACCCAATCACCCAAAACCTACTACTCACAGCATTCACACAGTTAAAATCACTCAAAATAAGCTTTCATACGAGTATTTCAGACATGCTTTTCATAATCAGAAAGAGCAAGTCAAAGAAGAACAACTGAAACCTCTAATCATTCTCACAGCACACACATAAACTGGAGAAAAAACTAAAACACACCGGCATCAGTAGTAACCTCAAGTTACTACTGAAAGATATATAGTGGTCACTTACTATACATCCACAGTAATGAATTCAAACTCTATTTATACAATTGTAGTGACTATTGTTAGCAACATTTGCAAACAATCTTGATGCATTCTCAATCATCCAGGAAAGTAAATCTCCAAAAGTTGAATCTGTTCATCTGGACGTAGCGTTTTGTGGGAGAAACGTTTCGTCACTCATCCAAGTGACTTCTTCAGTCTCAGCTGACTGCAGGTTTCCCCAAACCTTATAAACAGTACATTTGCATAATGACTGAAACCCACCCACTGAAGGAACAATGGGCTGTGAGGTCAGTTCCTTAATCATAATTATGCAAATTCCCATGACCATTGATCAACAATCACTGACTGTTGGAGGAAATCTCCCAAATAGAAGGCTGCCAAAGTAAAACAGAGACACAGTGAGACAATATAATCAATCACATGTACATGGGGTGAACGTCTCTAATGAGAGTCACACCAGTACTCTTCTTTATTGCAGGTTATATAGGCATGTAGGTTACTCAACAGGGCGGAGGCAGTCTCCGCCTGTTCCCAGAATATAGATTACAAATGTATATCTTGCTAAAGAACATAGATTGCTTAACAGACAAATGCATATCTTGCTAAAACGTTCAGTTCATACTATACTAAACATCTGCTTTCCGTTCCTCTTTACACAGGAACTTGTCTTCACAGGCATATGATAAGCATAGGCAAAGCTTCATGTTTATCAGGGTGAATCGTCATTCAGAGTTTACACAATCACAGGATATCATTCAGAGGTTTACACAGTTACAAGCAAAGCATATTTGAATAACAAACAAAATCTTTTCACACTGACCAAAACCCACTGATCAAAGAACACTGATCAATGGCCATGAGTACCATTCACAGAGAGTTGGGGAATGGCTGCAATCACAGCATTGTAAGATGGTTCCTTCAGTGGGCTGGTTTCAGTCATTATGCAAATGTACTGTTTATAAGGTTTGGGGAAACCTGCAGTCAGCTGAGACTGAAGAAGTCACTTGGATGAGTGACGAAACGTTTCTCCCACAAAACGCTACGTCCAGATGAACAGATTCAACTTTTGGAGATTTGCAAACAATAGTTATAAAGCTCAATAACACTCTAAACCGAAAGCAACAATCTCCATGCGCGTCACCGCTCCTCATTAGCTTGGTAGTGTCCACATATTTAATTCAGCTTCTCAATCTTGTAGCTTCAGCTGTTGTATACAGGGTTTGGCTCATTAGTTGTTAGTATAGGTTTGCTCTTCATCTTAACAAAGTCTCATCTAAGATGACAGGTTTACAAGCAGGTCAAGTGTCTCTATGCACCTGATTAGATTTGGTATTTTCCTTATTTTCTTCATCTCATATATCATTGTACTGAGTTTGAGCAAACCTTAAGCTTGAATCAGACTACTTTTAACAATCATCCACCTCACATCAGAACTGACTGAGGTGCCTCTTCTTATTAATAGTATGTCATTATTAATGTTATCATTGTATTGTTTCTCCTTTTTTATAACAGCAACAGTATATTATAATACACTACTTCACTACTAATATACAATAGTTTATTATTTTATATTTTATTATGTATCCATCACGGGTCTGTGTGAATCTGCAGCTTCACACCTTCCCAAGCTGGAGACATTTGCTTTCCTTGGCTGAACAATAACACAGCCATAATATACCTCATGCATCTCCCTTTCTTATTTGATATATTTTCGTGTGAATCATCTGGTTTCATGCATTCTATTCATTCTAGGCACGGTCGTCATGCCAACTATGTTTCATTGTTAATACCAGTTTACAGGTTGTTATCCTTCCTATTATCAGTTTGAATACCCTAAAGATAAGCTCTAATTTAATTTAACCTTTTGTTTATTCCACTTTATTCCTCTTTCCATGCTTTAAAATATTACAACTCTTGTGTATGCTTTGTTTTCTTTTTAGCATCCTTTTCAGTATTTATTTCTGCTTGGAGGGTTTCTTGTCACGGTCTGGCATGGCGGACCGTGGGGATATGGGGAATGAGGAGGACCCAGTCGCGGTGCTCTGTGTATAAACAGTGCGTTTATTTACAGTGAATGGAATAATGACAATAAATCCCCTGTGATTTCCCCTGACTCCCGTGTCGTGTCTCAGTGCCCTCCGCTCCCGTGTCTCAGCACTCCGCGTGCTGGCTGCTGTCTGGTGCTCCACACTTCTCCTGGGGACACAAATAGAGGCAGCCGTCAGGACACATACAACCGCGGGCATACACACACACTAACTAAACTGGAAAACTAACGTGGAGTCTAACGCAATTATCCCGCGTCGGTGGGAGCTCCAAGACTCTCTTAAGTAGCTCCCCCGACGAGGCCTGATCAGCAGCAGGTGTGTGGCTTCGGGTGTGGTCAATCCCCTAGCAGGGCCACACCCACCAGGCCTGAAGGCGCCTATAAACGAGTGCTCAGACACACAGCCACCCAAACACACACATATGTACAAGCATAGAGAAGGGGAAGCAACACCAAAAATACATAATAATATAACAGGGCCATGACTGCCCAGGGGTCCTGGGTCGCCCAGTCCCAGGACCCTGACATTTCTTTTAATTTAGTCAATGCGGAGGGGCTACATTTTCCCTCCCACGTGGGACATATAGTTTTCTTTTGGATTTCTCCATCTACATGCACTAATTTGTCCGGCGCCTGGACATTTTCTCTAACCACTGCTCGTCAGCAGTGAGTTTTGAAGCTTCGTTACCCATTTTAATCCTTTACAACTACACAACTGCGGCACCTTCTCTGGCACGAGAATCGAGAGAGGTAGTTGACACGGCCTTCTACTTTCAAGCTATTCTTGAAAGCGGTGTCACCTTTACGTGATGAAACACGACCTGTTTCTCTTTTCACCAGTACTTGGGTGGCCAACAGTAAACAAATTAGTGGAATAGTTCAGCCTCCTTATTGTGCTGTAAAATCAACTTATTCCACCAACAAAAATAAAGCAATAAATACCTTTATTCGCGCGCTACCTTTACCCACTACGGGGGAGCTACCAGTCCCAGACGAGCTCTATTTTATTTTAAAATGCTACCAGCCCCTCTCGGGCGAGCCTCCTATGATTTTTCGCAACGTGTTTCAGAGTGTCAATATTCACCTGTTTGCTGATTAATTGCCGGGTTGTCAGGTCCCCCTCATCGACCCCCACCGTCGTGGACCACTTTTAAGAACGCTGGCCAGAACACGAATTTCACGCTTCTGGTCTTTATCCTGTACCTGGACAGGAGCTGTCGACAGACTTCAGCGCGGGCTTCCCACGACATCAGGACTAGATGAGGTTTTCCTGTGGGGTCACACAAAAGTGTTATGTCCCATCCGGCTCGAAGGACCAAGAAATGTCAGGAGTTTTCCTGCAGTGCAACTCAGGTCGGAATAAATGACACTCAGACAGGTTTGCTGGTTTAATGTGCATACGGGTGAGAACTCAGCGGAGACTCGCACCCTGGAACAGTTGTCAGGCTTTATTTATACTTCAAGCATATTTGTGTAGCATGTTGTGAAGAGATTTTTTAGGATTTTGGGATTTTTATTATGTTATGCTTAAAAGTACGTTTCATTATCTAGATGCGTTTGCTCTTTTTAGTATTCAGCTTAAACTCTGCAACTCTGTGCAGACTCCTAAATGGGGAAGTTACACAGGAAGCCTGCATGTGCTCTCTGAATAAAGACTCTTTCTTTCTATTGCACTAGGCGAGTCTCCCTGAGTCTCGACCGTGTACACGTTAAACCTGTCTGAGCGTTTTATTCTGACCTGAGTTGCATAACAGGAAAACTCCTGACATTTCTTGGTCCTTCGAGCCGGATGAGACACAGCATTTTTGTGAGATCCCACAGGAAAGCCTCACCGAGTCCTGACGCCGTGAGAAGCCCACGCTGAAGTCTGTCGACAGCTCCTCTCTAGGTAGAGGATATAAAGTCCAGAGAGGCGTGACATTCGGGTTCTGGCCAGCGTTTTTATAAGTGGTCCACGGCGGTGGGGTCGATGAGGTAGACCTGAGAGACCGGCAGCAACCAGGTGAATATTAACACTCAGACACCTCGCAGAAAGCGTCTAGGCTCGGCTCGCCCAGAGGGGTTGGTAGCATTCCTAAAAGTAAACGCTCGCCTGAAAAAGGGGCTAGAAGCTATTTTAGGGGGATTTCTAAATGTAAACGCTCGCCTGAAAAAGGGGCTAGAAGCTATTTTAGATAAACCTGGTCCATAAGACGAAAGTGCAGCGTTGAAAAGGTATTGTTGTTGTTTTATTTTGTTGGTGGAATAAGTTGATTTTACAGCACAATAAGGAGGCTGAACTATTCCACTGTTTTGTTTGCTGTTGGCCACCCAAGTACTGGTGAAAAGAGAGAAACAGGTCGTGTTGACACCGCTTTCAAGAATAGCTTGAAAGTAGAAGGCCGTGTCAACTACCTCTCTCGATTCTCGTGCCAGAGAAGGTGCCGCAGTTGTGTAGCTGTAAATCATTAAAATAAAATTAAGAGGATTAAAATGGGTAACTCACTGCTGACGAGCAGTGGTTAGGAAAGAAATGTCCAGGTGCCGGACAAATTAGTGCATATAGATGGAGAAATCCAAAGGAAACTAAATGTCCCACGTGGGAGGGAAAATGCATTGGCTAAATTATAAGAAACCCTCCAAGCAGAAATAAATATTGAAAAGGAAGCTAAAAAGAAAACAAAGAGTACACAAGAGCTGTAATATTTTAAAGCATGGAAAGTGGAATGAAGTGGAATAAACAAAAGGTTAAATTAAGGTTAACTTAAATTAAAGCAAAGCTTATCTAGTGATAAGCATGATAATAGGAGATAATAGGAAGGTTAACAACCTGTAAACTGGTATTAACAATGAAACAAAATTGGGAAGACAACCAAGCTGAATGAATAGAATGCGTGAAACCAGATAATTCACACGAAAATATATCAAATAAAAAAGAGAGATGCATAAGGCATATTAAGGCTGTGTCATTGTTCAACCAAGGAAAATGTCTCCAGCTTGGGAAGGTGTGATTTGCAGATTCACACAGACCCGTGATGGATACATAATAAAATATAAACTAATATACTATTGTATATTAGTAGTAAAGTAGTGAAGTAGTGTATTGTAATATACTATTGCTGTTACAAAAAAGGAAAAACAATACAATGATAACACTAATAATGACATACAGTCAGTTATGATATGAGGTGAATGATTGTTAAAAGTAGTCTGATTCAAGCTCAAGGTTTGCTCAAACTCAGTACAATGATGTGATATGAGATGAAGAAAATAAGGAATTAACTACACTAATCAGGTGCATAGAGACACTTGACCTGCTCGTAAACCTGTCATCTTAGATGAGACTTCGTTAGGATGAAGAGCAAACCTATACTAACAACTAATGAGAAGCTGAATTAAATATGTGGTCACTACCAAGCTAATGAGGAGCGGTGACGCGCATGGAGATGCTGGTTTTGTTCACTACAATTGTATAAATAGAGTTTGAATTCATTACTGTGGATGTACAGTGAGTGACCTCTATATATCTTGAAAAGCATGTCTGAAATACTCGTATGAAAGCCTATTTTGAGTGATTTTAACTGTGTAAATGCTGTGAGTAGTAGGTTTTGAGTGATTGGGTGTGATTTGTACAAAAATAATAAAACATAAGTAATAATAACACTACAAAGGTTCATAGTGGAAGTGGAAGTTTTGAGTTTTGAGAGAAAAGGCAGTGTGTGTGATGATTCCTGATGTCTGAAAGAGCTCAATTTAAAAGTGTGTGTGAAATAAGGTGTTTCGTTTTTAGATCAAGATTTAGTAGAATTAAAGAGGTTTTATAGACTATGAATACAAAGAGAAACAAAAGAGTTCGATTAGTCTGCAGAAACAGGAAATATGTGTGCCTGTGGTGTGTCAAGACAGCCCACAGAGAGAAACAGAACTCTATGAATAGACTCTATGAATAGAATGAATAGACAACACATACTCAAATTGTTATATGTGAAATTATTTCTGGAAAGGGTCAGAGGAGATAATTTGAACTTAGAACTCAGTGATATGATGCATGAATTATTATGGCAATAAACACTTGCAATGAAGAAAGCAGCTTACACTCAATTAATATGAACGCAAAGCCTTGATGCCATAGGCAATTTGTTTTTGTTTTTGTTTGTTTGTTTTGTAAGTTTGGAAAACAAATTTGTGATCATACTTGTGGATCACAGTGACATATAATGATTAGGCACATGATTTAACAATGACGAGTTTTAGAGCTGTGAGCTATGAGCTATAAGCAATGCAAAGTTTTTCCTAACTTAAAAGTTTGAAATATGTAAGATGTATGAATTCTTTGAGAAATAGGAATTGCCTACAATGCCTTAAGTCAAAATGTAGTGTTGCATCTACAAAGAAGAAAGCGGAAGAAGCATTCAGTAACTTGAAGCTGGTTTCAGTGATGTTTTTGTAGACGGTTCAGCCTAGGACGAAACTGTGTAGGCTATGCAGTAACCACAGCAGATAGAGTTGTAGAAGCAAAACCGTTGACATCCTCACACACGCAGGCCAAGATATAAATATATACACTGACAGACAGTATGTTTTTTCAGCTGTGCAACACTTTGAGATCTTCTAAAGACACTATTAGAAGTAATTATATTGCCAAAACGGTTAGCATTTTGTAAATGTGCTGCACACCAGAAAGGCTGCTCAGAGGTCACTAAAGGCAATAACTTGGCAGACCAAAGCCGCAAAAGCAGCAGCACAACAAACTATAGACACATTAATGTCTGACTCCTCAATGCAAATACCACTTGATGTGCTTATAAACGAACAGAAAGCCGCACCAACTAGAGAACAAAAGAAGTGGTTAAAATGTGGAGCACAGCTAGAAAGTGGTTTGATGACTCGTAATAGCAAACCAAAGTCCCTACACATATCAGCAGCATTATTGTCAGCAGGAGGGGGGGTAGGAGTGGTAGATAAAATCTCAGAAATTTGTCGGAACATGCATGATTTGCCAAAAACATAATGCACATAATGCACACCACCTCATCCTTTTCATACAATCCACATGAGTTTTATTGAGCTAAATGAATGCCAAGGCTCAGAATACGCTCTAGTGATCATAGACGTGATCTCAAAATGGCCAGAAATCTATCCAGTAAAAAAGCAGACGCCATCTCAGTAGCAAAATGTTTGTGCAACCATTTTATTTCAATATATGGCATCCCCACTCTGATAAGATCAGACAATGGGACACATATTGTTAATGAAGTAATCAGTAAGGTCTCTGAAGCACTAGGAAATAAAACAGAGACTGAGAAAATGCATGGAAGAAACAGGGAGACCATGGCCTGAGTGTATAGGCCTGGTAAAAATGTGGATGAGACTGACACAAAGTTCTCAGAAACTCACACCTTTTGAAATCATTCAAGTGAACCTATAGATAAACCTATAGATAAGTCAATAAGAGAAACTACACTAGCCGAATGGATGACTAAATTACTTGAAAATAAAGAGATTGTTCTAAACAACTCTCCAGTATCTTGCAGGTTGAAACCAGGTGATCGGATCCTGATCAAAGTACTCCAAAGGAAAAATTGGAGTTCACCAAGGTGGGAAGGTCCACCTACTGCCTGCAAAATAGCAGAAAGACCGTCCTGGATCCATCAAAGCCACTGCAAAAAAGTGAGTGACAACCTAAACGTTTAGACGCCGACACCCCTAACTCCTGTATGGTGATCTATTGGTGGAGGGAGGGCTGATCGGGTATACCCCACCTTCTTCTTCTTGTCAGTAGTCTACTCATCAGAGGTCACAGGTGTGTCTGGTCATCATGAAGACACTCGTCCTCCTAGTGGCTAATGTTGCACTCCTGGTGAGTTTCTTAACACTCACCCGAAAGAAAGAAGATGAACAACGCATGGTATCGATATATACATGACATCACACCCAGAAAAGACTGCTATGTTTGCACCTATATGCCCCCAACGACACAATACGCCCCCTTGTATGCGAAGGGAATGGACATAATTCAAGCAAAGTGTGCCGCAAGCTACGCCAGCCGTGGGCATCAATTCCAGGGAATCGTGGTCAACCATGAGGAACCTCTCCAGATAGGACTACGAAACGGCACATGTGACGAATGGTTCTGGGTTGACCTGAAAGTGAAGCACAGAAGTAAGGCTAAATCATTCCCAGTCTTTCTTGAAAACAATGGGAATTTGAGCCACAGCCTATGCTACCGCCAAGAAAACGGATCCACGCCAATGGGAAACACCACCAACTGCAAAGCAGTACAGACACACGCTCCTGGAGGGCCCGTGAAGAGCAGCAACATCTCAAATGGCACCTTCTGGGTGCAAGGGATGGCCTGGGATATCCTTCCTGGGAATTGGACAGGTCAGTGCGCTCCCATTTTCATATCTGACCACACTTTCAAGATAACCATGGACGCCACGTCAACTTCAACGTCAACAACAAGGAAAAGGCGAAGCACCCCAGACCTCAAGCAGCATGATTCCATATGGGGTTCCGATGTCCCAGGGGAATTTAAATTTTGGACTGAAAGACAAAAGGTTCTGAATGCTTCATGTAAAATCGACGATGAACAGGATCAGGAGATTGATGCTCTGCGCATTGCAGTAATGCAACACAGGGTAGCATTGGACATGATTCTCGCCGAGAAAGGAGAAAGGTGTCCTCTTTAGCAACACATGCTGCACATACATTCCAGATAATGTGCACTCATCGAACATGACTGATGCCCTGAAAACACTCAGACAACTTCGGGATGCACAACAACGAGACTATGCCGCAAACACAGAAGACTGGCTTACGTGGCTTTTAAGCGGCTCTTGGAAGTCCCTGCTGATTAAAGGACTTGTTTTTGTTGGTGTTATAATACTGTTATTGTGTCTTTACACTTCATGTGTCATACCTTGTTTGTCAATTCATGCTTGCATCACCCTGTCACAGGATGAAGAAGGTCATAATGAGATAGACACTTGGATATAACATACTCACGAAACCCACTGTTTTATGATGTCTTGGCTAAAATTGTTACCATAGACTGATACAATAAGCTATGAACTGTACACATACATATGTACAACAGGAGGGAATGTGAAGAGATTTTTTAGGATTTTGGGATTTTTATTTAGGACACATGTCCTTCTCAGAGACGTACAGGAAGAGATAAAATAGAACTGTGCTGTGTGCAGGCTTCCTGTTGAACAGAGCGTAACTTCTCTATTTAAGCTGAATACTAAAAGAGCAAACACATCTAGATAATGAAATGTACTTTTAAGCATAACATAATAAAAATCCTAAAATCCTAATAAAATCCCTTAACAAACATGAAGCTCGAGATACTCATTTGTACAGGAAATACCTCACACAAGGAAACATCCCTCCGTAACTCGGACCTGGGCAGTTTTCACCAAAGATTCACGTGTCTCATCTGAAACATCACCAGTGATGGGAATAACGGCGTTTTAAGTAACAGCGTGACTAACGGCGTTACTTTTTTCAGTAACCAGTAACTCATTACTATTCCTATCGTTACAACGCCGTTACCGTTACTAACAAGAAAATGTGGTGCAGTTGCGTTACTATTTTTCAACAAACAGATGGTTGAAGCTGTGTTTGGCTTACAGCATCTTATATCAGTTGCACAGAAGTAGTTGTCTATGTAAGTAATCTGGGCGCTATTGACCAAGCATCATTTAGGCCGCCTGGACATATTTGGTAATTTTGGTTGCAAAAGGGCTAAAAATCATATTATAAGGGAATTCTTTTGCCCCTTTTTTCAGAATAACCTCAGCTTTCAATATCTGGCAGTCATTTTATATTACTGTATTGTTGTGACAATGAAACAACAAGTGGAAAAAAATAAAAATCGGACTCTGTTTTTTCAGATTTATAGCTAAGTGGAAACTGATATTCAACAGGAACAAAATGTAACACAACATCAACTTTAAATATGAACTATACTAAATATGTACAATAAGGTTTTTGGGCCTAGGTCACTCAGTTTTTTAAATATCCAGGCCTTTTGGGGGCGTTGCCACTTCTCCACACCCGTCACTCTGCTTCGTGAGTCATCAATTCTTACATGTGATTGGACCGTCGCAGCTCGTGCTTCCTAATGATGCACCATAAAGCTTGTTTTCTCGTCTTTTAGTCATCGTTTGAAATGTCTCTCTTGCCCAAATGGTCGAGGAGTTACGCTAGTGCGAAGCGCACCTAAGTCCCCAACCCGGAGTGGGCATTCCACCCTTTTCCGGCTGATAACCATGGCCTGAGATTTGGAGGTGCTGATCCTCATTCCCGACGCTTCACTCTCGGCTGCAAACTGTTCCAGTGCGAGCTTGAGGCCATCACCCGATGAAGCGAACAGAACCACATCATCCGCAAAAAGCAGAGATGAGATTCTGAGACCACCTAGTTGAAAGCCCTCCGCCACTTGGCTGCACCTAGAAATCCTGTCCATAAAAGTTATGAACAGAATCGGTGACAAAGGGCAGCCCTGGCAGAGCCCATCACCCACCGGGAACGAGTCCGACTTATTGCCGGCTATGCGAATTGTGAAGAGTAGAAATATTTTACTGCTATTATTTGCTGCTATTTTTATGATCATTATTACTATTTCATTAATTATAAATATTGATATTGCATTCAGATGTTTAAACATATTGGCACCCAATTAAGCTTTTATTACAGGTCCAAGAAGAACCACTTTAAACTGTTGAGTTGAATCTATAATTCTAAATGCTTTTCAATGCTCCTATAATCTTAAATGTTTCTGTGTAGACTGCAGGGACAGGAAATATACTCTGTGCAAAAGGAGACAGGAAAAGCCATGCTTTGCAAAAGTGAAACTGAAAGCAGAGTCTGAGTGCAAGCTAAGAGCAGGTTATTTTATTATGCATTTATATCTTTGGATTAAGCTTTTAGTAGAGGCTCTTGATTAAAACATTTATTCAACATATTATATATATAGTTCCAGTTAGGTTATTACATGTAAGGATGAGCCTCTGTTCTGGTGAAAGGTCAGAAGTGCAACGGGTGAGTTGAGAGAGCATTTAAGGACGAGACACACATACACACACATAGTTTCATTTGTGTACGTGCTGGCCTTCTGTCTGGTGGAAAGGTTACAAGGTTTAGCTGATGAAGTGAAGGGTGAAATAAAGGGCAGCAGAAGCTGACACACACATACACATATAGGGAGTGCAGCATTATTAGGCAAATGAGTATTTTGTCCACATCATCCTCTTCATGCATGTTGTCTTACTCCAAGCTGTATAGGCTCGAAAGCCTACTACCAATTAAGCATATTAGGTGATGTGCATCTCTGTAATGAGAAGGGGTGTGGTCTAATGACATCAACACCTTATATCAGGTGTGCATAATTATTAGGCAACTTCCTTTCCTTTGGCAAAATGGGTCAAAAGAAGGACTTGACAGGCTCAGAAAAGTCAAAAATAGTGAGCTATCTTGCAGAGGGATGCAGCAGTCTTAAAATTGCAAAGCTTCTGAAGCGTGATCATCGAACAATCAAGCGTTTCATTCAAAATAGTCAACAGGGTCGCAAGAAGCGTGTGGAAAAACCAAGGCGCAAAATAACTGCCCATGAACTGGGAAAAGTCAAGCGTGCAGCTTCCAAGATGCCACTTGCCACCAGTTTGGCCATATTTCAGAGCTGCAACATCACTGGAGTGCCCAAAAGCACAAGGTGTGCAATACTCAGAGACATGGCCAAGGTAAGAAAGGCTGAAAAAGACGACCACCACTGAACAAGACACACAAGCTGAAACGTCAAGACTGGGCCAAGAAATATCTCAAGACTGATTTTTCTAAGGTTTTATGGACTGATGAAATGAGAGTGAGTCTTGATGGGCCAGATGGATGGGCCCGTGGCTGGATTGGTAAAGGGCAGAGAGCTCCAGTCCGACTCAGACGCCAGCAAGGTGGAGGTGGAGTAGTGGTTTGGGCTGGTATCATCAAAGATGAGCTTGTGGGGCCTTTTCGGGTTGAGGATGGAGTCAAGCTCAACTCCCAGTCCTACTGCCAGTTTCTGGAAGACACCTTCTTCAAGCAGTGGTACAGGAAGAAGTCTGCATCCTTCAAGAAAAACATGATTTTCATGCAGGACAATGCTCCATCACGCGCGTCCAAGTACTCCACAGCGTGGCTGGCAAGAAAGGGTATAAAAGAAGAAAAACTAATGACATGGCCTCCTTGTTCACCTGATCTGAACCCCATTGAGAACCTGTGGTCCATCATCAAATGTGAGATTTACAAGGAGGGAAAACAGTACACCTCTCTGAACAGTGTCTGGGAGGCTGTGGTTGCTGCTGCACGCAATGTTGATGGTGAACAGATCAAAACACTGACAGAATCCATGGATGGCAGGCTTTTGAGTGTCCTTGCAAAGAAAGGTGGCTATATTGGTCGCTGATTTGTTTTTGTTTTGTTTTTGAATGTCAGAAATGTATATTTGTGAATGTGGAGATGTTATATTGGTTTCACTGGTAAAAATAAATAATTGAAATGGGTATATATTTGTTTTTAAGTTGCCTAATAATTATGCACAGTAATAGTCACCTGCACACACAGATATCCCCTAAAATAGCTAAAACTAAAAACAAACTAAAACTACTTCCAAAAACATTCAGCTTTGATATTAATGAGTTTTTTTGGGTTCATTGAGAACATGGTTGTTGTTCAATAATAAAATTATTCCTCAAAAATACAACTTGCCTAATAATTCTGCACTCCCTGTATCTGAGCCAGCAGCAGGCAGCTCCTTCTCCACCTCCTCTCGCCTCACCTGTGTCCTCCTCCTTCCTCTTAAAAAGGATTCTTATTCCCACTGTTGAAATGTTGTTTCAGTGGTGACTGTGCCCGTGATAACAGTGATAAACAGATGCATGAATACACCTGCCCTTTGATAAACAATTCTTTTAAGAGATCCAGGCTGTTCAAACTGTCTCTCTCTCCCCCTCCCTGCTTAGAATCTGTATCTCTCATGCAGAACATCATCAGGAAAGCCCAATCGATCACATCGACCTCTGAACGTTCTCTCCATCCGAACAGATCCTCTCATTCTGAACACCTAAATCTGCAGGATTTTCTAAATGTGGTGACACCATTTCCAAAGCAGCTGAGAAACAGAAGAAGCTTCCACAAGATTTTAAGCCAAAGCTCAGAACATAATCAGCTCCTGACCAGGTTCAGCAGACATTACCATGGTGATTTAGCCAGAAAAACTGAGTTTGAGCTCGACGTAGCTCACTAAACCACTAATCTCACATCATAGGTCACCCCTCAGGTGTCACTTTACCTGTGATAGTAACTCCCAGCATGTGTAGGTTTGATCTGCGCTATATATGAAACACATATAAAGAAATCAACAGCATTGTTTCAACAATACTTTTATTTTTTGAAACTAAAGAATAGAAAGAAATGAACCCGAGTAAGTTTACAGTCAGTTATCTGTGTCTGGATTTGGATTCAGATGAAAAATAAGGAAACATTTCAGCTTCTAGAAATTCCTCCACAGCACTGACACACATTTTTATATCAAACTAAATCAGCTGTTTACATTTTTATCATGATAGTCAGATTAAGTTTAACATCTGTTAAGTGTTTAAGAAAAATACCTGCATGATTATCAAAGAAGAGAAAAAAGAGGAACTGTTGGATTTTGCTCAACTTAACAGGAAAAACTCCAGTTAAAAGCAAACATGTGGGCCAGCAGTCACCAAAATAACAGACTGACCAACACAGGACAGTGGAGCCAATAAAGAATAATGCAGTTTACCAACTTATAGAAAATAGTCATGACCTAATGCAGGAGCAGCACTTTATGAAGAGCCGACACAAAGAAAGGACAAAGAGAAGAGAATCACTGAGCATTTAAATGGATTTATTTGAATCAAAGATAAGAAGAGGAAGTAAATTATCTGAGTCAGTAGAATCAGAGGAGAAGTAGAAACAAATAAACACAAAACTAGAACCAACCAGAAAGAGAGAGAGAGCAAGAAACTGATTCCAGCAGGTGATTTACTTCCTGTTTTACTACTAAAAATGTCCAAGCTCCACCCACACAGGACAGTCCAAACAGGAAGTGTTGGAGCTGTCACACCTCTCACATGGTGAAAATCAGATGACCACTGAAGGTTGTATGATGGTTTTCACTGTCATATACCCTTGAATTAGCCCAGAGACGCACAGACACCTGATCTCCAACCTCTAGAAGCAGTGAGGCTGCATTAGAGGCGGTCACACCACCAGTTGGTTGATGTTCATATACAATAAAAATGTTCTCTCCATTCCTGAACAACACAACACCTGCAGCAATGTTTCCATGTTCATATAAACTCCAGTCAAAGTGGTAGACTCCTCTCACTGGTGCAGTGAAAATACCTGTGGGACATTTGTTTTTGTTAAATGGAAAATCAGCTGTTAGAACATCTGGAACATCAGCCTGACATCAACATAGCTGAGAAGTGACATTCAGTGATATTACCTGTTTGTGGGTTGTAGGCATTTCCAATGTTTGTGACAACATGTTTGAAGATCAGAGTAATCTGAGTGTTAAAGGGTCCAGTATGTCCATTACCGTGATCCAGCAGAGAGGCTGAGAAAGCCACCTGTTTGACTGAGAGAGAGACAAATGTCATTATTTTAAACTTTGTGTTTTAGAGTTAGACTCTTCCCAATAAAGTGACCATGACAAAAACTTTAATCTCCAATGAAAGAAATGTTTGACAGCTGAAAGTGTTTCATTGTCACAGAAGGAATCAGATTCTGTGATTGGAAACTGAAATTTGATTGAATCTATTTTTGAGGATCCCAAACTCGTCCTTTAGATCAGACAGGAAGTTATTTTGTAGCTTCTGGCAAGACAACAAACTGTGTTACTCAGTGTTTTAGTTGCATCTTGGTTTGTGCTTCAGACAAACATGAACTCAGTTTAATGTCATTCAGTAAATTAGATCCAGTAATGAACTTAATGTGTGTTCTGAAGCTTAAAGCTTAAAGAGTGATGTTGTGCTGATCGAAGAAGTTTTTAGTGTTAGTGTCTTAAATTCAGACATCCAAGCATAAACAATAATCTGGTTTAATTTTGGATTTAAGGTCAAACATTAAGTTAGTGGTGAAGGCTCTACACTACCATGCCGGCCACAGTTGGTGATAACCGCAGAGTGTGCATTGGTTAGAAAGTGCTCCCCATGCTCCTCAAGGCTTAATGCAGACAAAGAATGGTGACACAGTTGACGGGTTTACTGCACTTTAATGCAGCACAAAGAATATGTGCATGCGTGATTCAGAAAAATCTGAAAAAATACAAGATTTTCATTAAAAACTCAGTTATAACAAATCAAGATGCAACAGCATGAGCTAGCTACTATATGTCAACTTACCGGCTATATCCAACGTACAGCTAATGTAGCAGGCTAGCATGACACAACATCCTCCTCACAATAATATACCGCACTTTAAAGTTTGCCATATACTGAAAAGTCGTTTACAGCCTGCACGCCTTAATGAACAGTTGGACGCACACACAGGGACACAAGCAGCAATGTGATGAAGCCCTGAACCAAGAGTCTACAGCATGGCTCAACTGGTTATAACAGCTCCAAGTGCACTAAATACAGTCCGTGACTGCCCCCTTGTGGGCAGGCTGGCAAAAAATCATGTCCCATTACATTTTCAGAACAATTACATAAATGTTAAAAAGTGTCAAATACAGAAATAGTTCCACATTTCCATTTTCAGATTCCCACACAGTACCTTGCAGCTGCTCCTTCAGCTGGTCGATCTCGGTCTTCTGACTCTGTAGTTCAGTTTTCTGGGTCTCCAACTTTGCTTCTTGTTCTGAGAAAAATGTAAAAGAAAAGAAACTCATTGGCAGCACACAGTGATTAATTTGTTTTTATTTGTAAGTAAGAAAGTGACTGTGACTCTCATTCTATTCATGCTACACTGAGTGGTGGTCTCCTCCATGTCCCCTCATCCTCCACCTCACACACTGCAGAGCCACAGGGCCACACCTCCTACAGGTGGCAGGTCCACTCTGTATATCCCTCTCTCCTTCACTTAGGCATGAACCATAGACTGTATGTAAAAGATGGTCACTAAAGGTCACTCAGCTGGCAATTGATATAGTTAAAGACTAGAAGAGTGATCTGGGTTTGAATCTGCCTGTGTGTCATTTCCTGTCTTCTCTCGACTGTTCCTCCGATAAAGAATAAAAATGCCTGAGGGAAACAAAAAAGGTTTAAAAACGAATTCATACACCATATCTATATCTTGGAACTCATACTTCATTCCTCTTGGGATATTCTCAGCTGAAAAACATTCAAACACCTGTATGATGTAACATCATGTAGTCCACAGACTGAATACTGACACAAACATGTGTTCACTGAAATTTTGATGTCATGTTGAAGAAATGAAACATTGTTCAAATTGTTGCCCCCATGAATGAATTAAATATATTCAACCACATTAATGTTGTTGTTTCAAGTCAAACGAATGCACGGCTGCTTTACCCTGTCTTCTTGTGTCTGTGATACAGCGTACATCCTCTTTAGGTGTAACCATCGATATAACGTCACACACATATAAATATATATGACATTTATACATATACAGTACTGTGCAAAAGTTTTAGGCAGGTGAGGAAAAAATCCTGTAAACAAAGAATGCTTTCAAAAATGGAAGTGTTCATCATTTATTTTCAGCAATCAATAAATGCAGTGAATGAACAAAAGAGAAATCTAAATCAAATCAATATTTGGTGTGACCACTCTTTGACTTCAAAACAGCATCAATTCTTCTAGGAACGCCCGCACACAGTTTTTGAAGGAACTCGGCTGGTAGGTTGTTTCAAACATCTTGGAGAACTAACCACAGATCTTCTGTGGATGTAGGCTTCCTCACATCCTTTTGTCTCTTCATGTAATCCCAGACACACTCGATGATGTTGAGATCATGGCCTCTGTGGTTCTTGTTCTTCTTTAGGCTGAAGATAGTTCTTAATGACTTTGGCTGTGTGTTTGGGGTCATTGTTCTGCTGCAGGATACATTTGGGGCCAATAAACAATCATTTACATTTCTGAAAGCATTCTTTTTTTGCAGCATTTTTTCACACCTGCCTAAAACTTTTGCACAGTACTGTATATGACATTTATACATATGGGTGACATTTTGTGCCAGTTGTCTTTCTGACCATCTTTCTGCATCATCTCTTCAGCGTCCTTGCACTTATTGCTTACGCTAATTTTCTCTCAAAGTTTAAAAGTGTGTTGTAAAGGGGCACCGGAGCAGAGGCAGCGGGTCACTGTTTGCTGAACTTAAAGCAGGGAAGACGGTGTATGGCAGACTTTTCTGTGGAGTTTTGGACCCTGGCTGAAGAGACTGACCTTATTAAACAATGTTGGTGATGAACTCAACACCGAATTAGTAATGAGAGAACTGCCCAAAACCCTGTCGGAAGTGATAACATTATGTGTGAAAGTAGATGAACATATGAGGGCGCGTCACCGAGCCGGCAACTACGGTTCCCAGAGGCCCATGGGACGAGCGCAGACAGCCTCCAGCGGAAGCGGAGATGGCGATCAGGACGCGGATCGCGGCGACAAGCATGAGCAACCAATGCAGATCAGACGCTCCCAAATCTCCCCGGAGGAACGAGCCTGCAGATGGAGGGCCGTCGAGTGCTTTTACTGCGGCCGCAAGGGCCATATCGCCATTGTCCGTCCAGCACGGCCAAAAGATCACGCCCGCCGGTAGAGAGGAGGGTACGGGTGGGCGAGGTCTCCTATTCACATTCTCCTCATGCTAGCTGCTAAAGTGACTGTCCACTCTGTCTCCCACTCCCTTCAGGCGCTGATTGACTCCGGGGTGGAGCAGAGCTTCATGGACGCTTCCCTGGCTCTCAAACTTAAAGTTAACACACAAGCATTGCCCCACTCTTTGCAGGTCACCGCTTTAAATGGTCAGCGTCTTCCCAATATAACTCACATTACTGAACCCGTGTCCCTAACCCTATCTGGTAATCACACTGAAACATTACAGTTTTTTGTTTTTCAAGCTCCTCTCACACCCCTGGGTGTTATCTGATAAAAGATAAAAGCCTTCGGCCATGCATTGATTTCTGGGGTCTCAATAACATCACCATTAAGAATAAATACCCACTGCCACTCTTATTCTCCGCTTCTGAACTCCTGCAGGGGGCGACCATTTTCACTAAGCTCGATCTGCGAAATGCTTACCACTTAGTCAGGATAAGAGAGGGAGACGAGTGGAAAACAGCCTTCAACACGCACCTGGGCCATTTTGAATATCTGGTCATGCCGTTTGGACTAACTAATGCTCCCGCTGTTTTTCAGGGTCTAGTCAATGATATGCTCCGAGACTTCATCAATCGTTTTGTGTTTGTATACCTTGACGACATTCTCATCTTCTCACGCTCTCTCTGATCATGTCAGACAACTCCTGCAACGCCTCCTGGAGAATCGCCTGTTTGTTAAAGGACAGAAATGCGAGTTTCATGTGAGTACTGTGTCATTCTTGGGCTACATCGTTGAACGGGGCCATTTAAGAGCCGATCCTGCTAAAGTACAAGCAGTCTTGGACTGGCCCACTCCACCTAATTGTAAGCAGCTTCAATGGTTCCTGGGCTTCGCCAACTTTTATCGAAGGTTCCTTCGTGACTACAGTAAGATTGCTTTGCCGCTAACCCGTTTAACTTCCCCTAAGGTACCTTTCTGCTGGGATGATCGAGCTCGGGAAGCCTTCACGCAGCTAAAGAAACGTTTTGCTTCGGCTCCCATCCTCAGGCAGCCAGATCTTAGTCGGCAGTTTATTGTGGAGGTGGATGCCTCAGATGTAGGAGTTGGAGCCGTTCTCTCCCAGCAACAAGAGGGTAAGCTCCACCTTTGTGCTTACTTTTCCCGTCGTCTCTCTCCCGCAGAGCAGAACTACGATATCGGGGACCGGGAACTGCTGGCAATCAAACTCACCCTGGAGGAGTGGCGCCACTGGCTAGAGGGCGCAACGGAACCCTTCATAGTATGGACAGACCACAAGAACCTCGAATACATCCGGTCGGCTAAACGGCTAAACGCCCTACACGCCAGGTGGGCCCTGTTCTTTACAAGATTCTGCTTCACTATCACCTACAGGCCCGGTTCTCGGAACGTCAAACCCGATGCTCTTTCCCGCCAATTCACTGCCTCAGATGATCAGACCCATGAGTCTCCTATTCTCCCTCCCACATGTGTGATTGGAGCCCTGTCGTGGGAGATCAAGTCCACCATACGGGAGGCCCAGCAGGCGGAACCGGATCCAGGGACTGGTCCTCCTGGATTACTCTTTGTTCCCACGTCTGTTCGGTCATGAGTGCTACAATGGGCCCACGGGGGCAAACTCACCTGTCACCTGGGCATTCATTGCACCATCACCTTCATTCAACGGTTCGCCTGGTGGCCTACACTTGCCAAGGACGTCCAGGAATACATCGCCGCCTGCCCAACCTGTGCCCAGAATAAAACCGTCAATAAGCCCGCTGCCGGCCTTCTTCATCCCCTACCTACGCCAAGCCGCCCATGGTCCCACATTGCTGTTGACTTCGTCACTGGTCTTCCGCCGTCATCAGGTAACACAGTTATCCTCACTATTGTCGATCGCTTTTCTAAAGCCGCCCACTTTGTTGCTCTCCCCAAGCTCCCTACTGCCCTAGAGACCGCCCGGCTTCTGTCAACCCATGTGTTTCGCCTCCACGGGATCCCAGCGGAAATAGTCTCGGACCGGGGTCCACAGTTCACCTCGCGCGTTTGGAAGGAGTTATGCACCTCCTTAGGGGCCCAGGTCAGTCTCTCGTCAGGTTTTCATCGGTCAGGCAGAACGGGCCAACCAAGAACTCAAGGCAGCTCTCCGCTGCTTGGCATCCACTCATCAAACCACCTGGAGTGAGCAACTGACGTGGGTGGAGTACGCCCACAACAGCCTTACCTCGTCAGCCACAGGCGTCTCTCCATTCTATTGCCTCCCTGGGTATCTATTAAACCCTTGTATGGTGTTCGGGTCTGTGAGACCCATGCCATTTATAGAGGCCGTTGCCCCTTTAGGAAGTATATACCATCAAAACCTGCAAAATATGGTATAAGGATATGTACACTTGATTAGAACTGATTTTATTTTTTTAATAACATTTTATTGACAAAAAACGAGAAGCACATTAATTCATAAATGTGATCGAACAAAGGTAAAAGGAAAAAATTAACCATATTTGCTGTTCACATGGCTTGTAATTGGGATAAAGTAAACATCTGTTGAGTAATTTAACATAAAATTGTTTGATAGTGTTAACTGGAAAGCCAAAACTCTAGCGGGTCCACCAGACCCATGAACACTGCACTGTTAGCCTTTGCAGTAATTTCCATAGCTTAGTACTGCAAAATCAACAGTAAAAAACTCTAAAGGATGTTAGCAGATTAGTACTGTAATTTGCATGTAATTGTGGGAAAATTCCATGAGATTACATTATTTTTACGGTAACTCGCCGTACTCATGGAAACAGCTGTAAAATACAGCAAATGTAACAATTGGTGATGTTACTGAGATTATACTATTACACCATCCGGATTTCTGTTGTTTTCTACTGTAGATCTAAGAGTAATTACTTAAATCCTCATTCAGAGTGTATTACCATAAAATGTGATTCACTGTGGAAGTAGTATAACATATAAACTACAGCATAATTTTTAACTTAAGGAGTAAGTTGCAGCCACACTAAAATTTAATTCCTTGAACTGAATGGAACCTCATATATTAATAAATGTATTTGTTAAGTCAAACAATGTGAAACATCAGTAATACTATTAATTAATAGTATACTTGTAAGGTTAGTATTGTGATAGAGTCGCGTATATTTTAATTATACTCTTGTAGACATTATGACATTATGCTAGTACAATTATGGTGAACAAAAAGTACATCTAAAAGTTAATTTCAAGAATACTGTTATGTACTAAAACGGGGGCCAATATAGTCCCAAGAAGCATTATTAGTATACGTACTAGGTAAGGTATACTTGGGAAATATAATTGAAGTATACTTATTTTTTGTAGTAATGTTTAAAAATGACTTAATTTAGCAGGGTGTTCCTTTTTTCTCTTCTTATTCTTTCTGGACCTTCATTTGTTTTGTATAAGGTGGTTCTTTTTAAGACACCTCTGCCTAACTACAGTGAACTAACCTAATAATATGCTCTGCACATTATCACAGTTTAGCGCGTTGGGTTGTGTTTTTAAAGCAATTGTTACGTTTTTAAAGCTTTTTAATGCGACAGGTGCGATAGCCGACACCACACCTTCACCTGACGTACAACGTGACGTATGACGCACACGTCGGGTATTCACTTTCAAAACAACAATGGGGATAGAAAATATTGCTCGAGTGGTTAATGCTCCTTTCGCTGGTTGCCAACCACCATTAAATAACAACAAGAAGAAAATATTGATCTGCTTCTCTTAGTTTTGCACGTTTAAGCCGCAATTCACACTCAAACAAAGCTGCAAAGCAGGAGAACAACATGACCATCAACTATTCTGTGCCACAGATCCAGTTCGCTGCAGCACAGAGTGATGATGAGACCGTTAACATGTGCAACTTAGAAGTAGTCAGAGGTAACTGGATGTTCAATCGGGTTAAATGCAAGGTTGATTGGATTATATCTGAAGATCGTATGCTATTCGTGATAACTCTGCTAGACTCCAAATTGCTCGTCCATGCGGGAGTATCCCAAAATTAAATGAAACCACTTAACACTTTTCCCCTAAAACGGACTGACATGGGACACATTAAAGTTGGATCGGAACCAGCTAATCAGTCTGAAGGTAAGTGTTTTTTTCACTTATTCGAGAGAAGTCCGAAATGCGTTCTTATTACTGTTTGTTTTGACTTTTAAGCTACCCTACCAGGATATTTTCATTCAAATGCTAAGACAAAATATCAATATCTATGAATATGGAGACTCAAAAGACTAGTTAGGTAATAGTTGCCGATGGATTTATGAGACTTGATAGAAACTTGGACGTTTGCAACAGGTGAATCGGTGAACTACCGAGGTTGCGCCCAAATGGTTAAAGCTGTTAGCTGGTCAGTGTTTTCAGGTGTGCTTGTACTACCTGTACGGTGCGGAGTGCTGACTAAGTCATGTTAAACCCATTAAAGCGTCGAGCTCAAATATCTTTTCGTTTTTGTGCACTGCTCTCTTGTCGGCACACATTTTCTGTTTATTGAAGCCTTTTGTGAATAATTTTGATCATGTAAAAACTGGGAATTGGTCCCTATTGACAATACTCTTATTTTTGCATTGCATATGTCATTCAGGAAAGGTAATTGGTCACTGAACTTTTTGCAACTGTGTATTTCTAAATTTTGTGGCTTCAGTGCATGCAAATTTATATTGTTCAGTTTGCATGTTAAAAGCCTGCCAAGCACCCCAAGGCTGATTATGCTTGGTAAGAAGTCATTTATGAAATAGAGCTGATTAGACCATATTATAATTTCTGTTTGGCACAGGAGCTTTTCGTGGACACAGGTATCCAGTCTCTGTTTTGTTAGCTCAAATTTCTGTAATTTCCTTTATAAACCAAGGTTGTTGGACATGTGTCTCAGTGAATCCAGCAAAGTAACAATATCAAATTTCACATTACATATTACTGATCAACATAGTAATCTAGCTACACCAACAGCAAAAATACTGAAGTCAATACTGTAAAGTTTAACAGCAGAACAAACTATAAACTCCAAAATCACCATACAGTTGATTCATCTCCGGTAATTTAACTGGGCTGACTCTTTGTTAGGTGTGTTTAATGGGCAGAATAATTCCCAATTATGTACAATTATAATATGTTAAAACGGACTTATGTACATAAGGCCATTAATAATTAACTGTACATAGCTATTTGCTTTATGACTATCTAGACAGTGTGAAGAAGTGAAGTATTGAAATTATTTTATGTTGCATAATGACAACATGTTGCCCCTATACATTTAAGGACAAAGTTCAATGACCGCCACCTGCTGGATGGTGAGTGCAGAGGGCGTGTAATTGTTGAGCTGGACAAAGAGAACATCTTTGCTGATGCAATGTCAGTCTTCTTTGGTTCATTCTATGTATTGAACCTGGAATACCAGGAGTCAGCGTGTGCAAGGTTTTTGTAAGGATAAACCCTGAAGAGGGAACAAAATGTACCTCCAAGGTTGGGACAAGCAGAAAGACTGGGACCACTGTGAAGCTTAAAGGTTGTTCACATTAACCTTCATGTCACAACTTTCCTCCAGTGGCTTACTGAATTTGAGTGGAGAACTTCAAATTAGGTAACTGTTTTGCCATTTTAGTGAATTTCTTGTATAATTTAAGTGACCAATGTGTTGTTACCTGTGTCTCCACAGATGATCCATGGCCCATGCTTTCTGGACATTTACACAAGACGAACAACAATGAAGACAAGCTCTCTTGCCATCTTGCAAGACGCTGTCTCTGTCCAACAGGTTTTTGAGTGCAACAGTGTTGATTTTTTTTCTTTTACCCGTTTGTTAAAAATTATTGCAGCTACTTACACTTTAATTGTCACATGTATTGGCTCACCCTACAAATCAATGAACTCAGTCCACAAAGCAAGATCAGGGTTCAGTGCAGGTCAGTCAAGTTCCTTCACACCACACACGCTCATCCATGTCCTTGTGGACCCTGCTTTGTGCATTGATTTGGTGGTGTGAGCCAGTATTTTGGACAAAGTGTATATAAAGGCAGAAGTTTGGGGCTTGATATTATATTTATTACAATTCAGTTTATTTGTATGGTGCCAACAAAATGAATGCCAAGGCACTTCACATTGTAGGTTTAAGACCCTACAAAATATAACTAAGAAAACCCAACACTTGAGCATATGTTGTCTGCCATGATATGGATATGACATAATATCGTTATTGTTTGTACAACCATCTGAGAAAATAACGGATTACATGGTTTAATAAAAACAAGTGCTTCCTCAATGAAAATATGTTTTCAGTTCTTTTCAGTTTTTGATTTTGGAAATGTGTATTTCTGCAGAGGAAAATCAGAACTGAAATAAAAAGTGGTGTAAAGCACATGAATTATATTTTGTGTGTGTGTGTCTATCTATCTATCCATCCAGTTTTTTTGGAACCCTCCAGTCTCTTACAGTATGTTACTGTTAACTGAAATTACGGTAAATTACGACCTGTTAAACAGTAAATGACCGCCTGTTGGGACACGGTATCCTCTAGCAGAGATGAATATTTTTGGTACTGATGATGCGTGATAACGGTAAGTTACTGGTTAATATATTGCAGTTTATTACCTTGCAGCGGGCTTACAGTGACATACCGTGAATAAACGGTAGTATACCAATTTCTTAATCACAGTATGATGTTACTTTGTTGACGTAATTTACGACATAACGACATAACGGTATCTCACTGGCGACAGTGACGCCAGTGAGATACCGTAAAAAAAAGCTACGGTGCGTTACCATAATTTGTCCAAGAGTATTATACCACACCAGCAAAAAACGGTATCATCCTGCAGAACCGTAAGCTACCGTAACACGGCGTCACGGTATGACGCTGGCAACAGTGACGCCAGTATCTTACCGTAAAGTGGCGATGAAAAGTCTAACAGTGTGGCTGAGTAACAAAAATACGAACACCATACAAGGGTTAAAGAGCACGTAAAGCTTCTTTACGTGCTCTTTAATAGATTTTGTTTCCTTGCATCATTAATTTCTCTGAAGATTGCTCCAATATTCCTGTGATAAAAATATTCAGTCTCATAAGAAAACACATAACCATGAATGTTGGTCATTCCCAGGGCCGTTGCTAGCCATTTGGGTGCCCTAAGCACAAATGCTTTATGGTGCCCCCCCCGCCACTGAAAAAAAAACAAAAAAAACATTAATACTTTTGAATTTCTCAGTGGAATTTGTTTAATTAAATAACAACAAACATGACAGTTAAACAAATAAATAAGGTTAAAGGAGGTTAAAAATACTGTTACAAATAAATACTGAAACAAAAATTGAACATTGGAACAAGAACAAAGAGCCTTGCAATAATGTGTAATTTTTTTTATAAAAAAATAATATATATAATATAATAGTATTATTATTAATATATTTACAAATAGTTTCACAATAGAATTTAAATAAGAAACTTAAATAAGAAAAATAAGAATTTGAACACAAAAGCCACATTCCTTAAGTAACTATGTTAAACATTTTTACAATTAGTTGTCAGAGTATGCCCTAGAGAGGCACACGCCTGCATTTTCTGGTTGCAAAATCAGCTATAAGGTCATCATATGATAGCTTCTGAGCCACGTCACCATTGATGCTGATAACAGCCAGACCACTTAAACGTTCCTGCCCCATTGATGAACGCAGGTGCGTTTTAATGAGTTTGAGCTTTGAAAAGCTTCGCTCAGCAGAGGCAACTGTGACAGGCAGGGTCAGTGCAATACGCAGAGCAATCCACAGATTGGGATATACCTCTTGAAGCTGATTGTCATGTAAAATGACAGCATTTCCAAAGCAGACGTCTGTGGTGGCAGCTGAGGAAGGTTGATGATTTCCTGCATCATCTCAGGTCCATCAATGTCAGCTACTCCCTTATCTGTCAGTGTCTTCTGTACTTCAGTGCAGTGTTTTTAAATCCTCCTTGGACATCCCATTCACTTTGCTGAAATCAAGCAGCACTCCATATTTCTCCTTCACTTGATTCATGGTCTCAAACCTCTCCTGTAGGGACATTAAAGCAGAGTCCACAACACAATTGAAAATGTGACCTCAAGCTTTTTTAAGGGCATCATGGAGGGCTCATCAACAGCTTCATATGCAAACTGCCTTTTTGTGCTCCTGAGCCTTTTCTCCTTCAACTGTGGTTCTATGTTCAGGGCCTCACAGAGTTCTTTGGCAGCTGACACAGCCTCATCAAACCCAGACTGTCTGTATTTAGAGAGGTTACTTTTGGCAGTGTCAATGAGCCTGACAGCAACATCGAGCTGCATGGAGCTGGACTGTAGTAACTTGTTCACCTGGTTTGTGATTGTAAGAAGTTCACACCACACGATGGAGCAAATCAAAAATCGAAATGAGGCTACTTCCTCAGCAAGCACTTGAGCCTCCACCTTTGCGACTGCATCACTTACAGCTTCTCTGGCCTCCAGGAGAGCATCCCTCACTTCTTTGTCTGACTCGGACAGCAGTTACACTTTGAAGCCTGCTTTCCCATCTAACGTCACTCCAAGATTTAAGTGTCAATTTCACATGTTTTGTTAAAATGGCCCATCGCTGGGTGGCACTGAAAAGAAATTGAACAACTTCTGCAAATACCCAAAGTAGCCAGTTGCATCTGGAGAGGACTTGGCAGCATCAGCTATGACCAGATTCATCGTGTGAGCTCCACAAGGCACAAACAATGCTCTCGGGTTTAATTGTAGCAGTCTGGCCTGAACACCTTGCTTCTTCCCCTTCATGTTGGCCCCATTGTCATAGGCCTGTCCTCGACAGTTTTCAAATGGAATGCCAAGCTCCTTCAACTTGTCAAGGACAACATTGGACAGGTTAAGGCCAGTTGTTTGCTCCACATTTATATAGCCAAGAAAGTATTCTTTAATATCTGGTTGTGCTTTGAAACAAACAATGCGTACTATGACTGACATTTGTTCAGTGTGACTCACATCTGGAGTACAGTCAAGAATGATGGAGAAGTATTTTGCCAACTGGATTTGCTTCACAATGGCGCGGAATGTTTCTGAAGAGATAATCTGAATTAGTTCGTTCTGTGTCTCAGGGCTGAGGTAATGTGTGTGGGAACCTTCATCTTTTATGTTGGCCAAGTGATTTGCCATTACAAGGTCATATGTTGCCATAAGCTCTACTTCCTTCAAGAAGTTGCCATTGTCCGCTCATAAAGACGGTCAGAAGAGCCCCTAAAAGACAAATTTCTGGAAGCCAGTGAGAGAGTTATTGAGAGTAATCGTTTGAGAATCTCTCGCCACTTTTTCCTTTCTGCCTCTAGTAAGGTCAACTCCTGTTGATCTATTGCCATGCTTTTCTTTAGCCGTGTGTCCAGTTCTCTCCACTTAAGCATGCACTGTATGTGGTCTTGGCTACACTCATGACCCCTCAAACGGATGTTGATGTTCGACCAGTCACTGAAGCCCTCTGTACTCAGCTTTATATCCTTCACACTGAAAAGCTTACATGCAAAGCAGAACACAGCATTGTTCTGCGGTGAGTACACTAACCAGCTCCGGTGAACCTTTTCTCCATTGGGAAGAATTTTGAACTTAAGGCTAGTGTGAAATGCTCTTCCATCAGGCCCCTTTGGAAAATTAAAATCAGAGCTGACATTAAAAGGACCTCTCCGCACAATTTCAACACGATCAGCATCTACAATGTGAGCTGGCCAAAGAGCAGGATCGGTTGAAGGGGCACACATGTCTCCACAGTGTCACTTTCTGATAGTCTCTCAGTGACAGGACTCTCAGTGGTACTTGTGTATGGAACTGTACCTGAACTGGTGGTTGATGGTTCTTGTTCTTCTTGGCTAGGGATTGTTGCAGGGTCTACAATGGCTGGTGGTTGATGTCCAGGGATGGCACTACTACTGGATGGTTCATCCTGTCCTTGAGATCCTCCTTGAACATATTTAAGCATTGACCCTGCATACAAGAGAAAATATTCAGGATTTTACAGAAATACAATTTTGAATCTACAGTAGGCCTACGAAAATTGCATTATAAGACTAATAAATTAAGTAAGTCACTGGTACATTTAAAAATTACTAACTATATTTTACATGTATAGATTTTCATAATGGCAAATGGCAATATAAACATGCTGTACATAATTTGATATAAATGCGCAAGTAGGAAATCTATATTACTGGAAGATATAGGTTTCATATTACACTGTAATATGAAACCTATATCTTATTTATGCCGCATAAATAAGATATGCGTCTTTATAGATATCCTGAAATGCAGCAACATACAAAGTAATCTTGTCTAATCTGATAATAATACTTGACTGCATCACTGACCTATCCCAAAGTTAAGGTTAATCAGTAGCATGCATGACGTTAGCCAGCTAGCAACCTGAGGAGGGAAATGCTAGTCTCACGATTGCTAACGTTATCTGAAAACCGTCAATTGAGTGACCATGATGAGTTGCTTTTAGTAGTCCATTCTATATTCATATCCACAACGTAAACAAACTACCCAACATCAATCATTTGCAACATTTGTTAACACAGTATGAACACTGCTAACAGGAGCTATCACAGAGTTGACGGACATGAGCGTGCAAGCAAGGGCTACAATAATGAACTTTTTTTATTATTATTATTTAAACATTGCCTTACCGGCAAGCGACGCCTGAGTTTCATCACGCTTCCTCTTCTTTCTTTTCTCCGCTCCCGACTCCTGTTGCCGTTTCGAGGCCATGTTCAAACAGGTGTTTACCAATACCGAATTGAGGCATTATAGAACAGACCACTGGGAGTGGGGGGGCACCAGGAGGAGACTGGAGACAGGGCACAAAGCAGATTCACCCCTTTTCTCGGGAAAATTGTTTTATGTTGCTTTTGTATTGTTTAACCATATTAATGCATATGATATTTATAGTATTAATATGGTTTACTTTTTTTTTTTTTTACGACCCTGATTTTTTTGGTGCCCTACCGGCCATTTGGTGCCCTACGCAGTGTGCGTTATGTGCGTTTGCGGAGCTACGGCACTGGTCATTCCTGTTTCTGATGTTCTGGATAATTCTGAAGTCACATTGATGTATGAAACTGTACCTTGATTCTCTCTCTGTAGGACAGTGATCCGCTCATTCTGCACAGCCAATGAGGTGGTCAGCTCTCTCAGCACAGCATGGATGTCCTGTGTATTGGATTGTTGGACTGCAGTCTCAGTCTGATCTGCTGAAACAGAGCAGACCAGAAGCAGAATTGGGAAAAACATGATGATCTTCATTCTGTCAGCAGAAACTTGCTGTATAACTGTCATCTGTTAATCTGAGTGTTTTATAACGAGGGGAAAAGAGGCGTGAATGAGGAGCTTACTGCCCTACATGTCCCCTCATCCTCCACCTCACACACTGCAGAGCCACAGGACCACACCTCCTACAGGTGTTGTTGGTGAATGACTCAATAATTAGACTTTGACTGCATGACTGAACAAACTGGGTCATGTAAAACGAGCAGGAAAGAAGAGACATTCTCCTTTGAATTCTCTGCAGTTGACTGTGTGCAAAGAGTTCATGCATTTTGACCATATTTGGACAGGAGGGCGGAGCTAACACTAGCATGGAGCAGCTAGCTTTGTTAGCGTCCATGACCCACTCTGATGTTTAACAGCATTCTGACTTTTCTGATGCAAAAACCAGGAGTAAAAATATTTACTGGAAGGCTGAAAAGTTGATGCCGTACATCTTTTAGAAGAACTCAGTCACTGAAGACCTTTTCACACAGGAAGCAGATATTTATTTTAAAACAGTCATAAACAGATGAAAGAATTTTTAATGTTGGTTCGATCGTGTCGGCTTCAGCTTCACAAACAGAACAAACGTTTGTTTGTTGAGCTTGTTGAAAGAACCAAAGTACAATTTCACAACACGAAGAACTCCAACACACTGACCTCAGCTCCTCTATGGTTACAGGAAATCAGCTGCATGTATTACACACACACACACACACACACACACACACACACACACACACACACACACAGGATTTGTGACTTGCAGCTTCACTGTTTTCAGATATTTCAGGCCATCACACACTTGATGAGATCCACTTCAATCTCCTAGATTTTGCCCCTTTGGCCTTCACTATGACTCAGATGTAAAACCCTGACTGTTTGTTAGATATAAATGATGTCACAGCTCTGCAGACTGCCACATGTTTACTGTGTCATTTCTCGTAAGTAGAAATTGTGCACACACATGATTCCCATCACTGTTACACAACCACGGGTCTGTGTGTGCAGGAGTGATGGGCACTGTTTACTCTCTGTCACAAACACAAATCACTCAATAAAAAAGTCAGAAAAAGTGAAATGAATTAATTTTCTCTCTTTTTTAAAATGTTTGCTGAACATTTTAGCTGTGAATTCATAAAGAGAGCAAACATTTGTTTGTCAAGCTTGTTAATGTGATCAAAGTAGAGTTTGAAAACACATCAAGAATAAAAGCCAGAGTACGAGCTAACTTCCTCCCGTCACCCCCAACCAGTTACAGCAGATAGTTTCTCCTCCCTGAGTCACGGGTTTCTTATTATTAGAAGGCAGTGATTCTTGAGATAAGGGACAAAACATGTCCGCCAGATAAAACCCAATTTTGGGGTTAAAATTATGCATACAAGTGTTAACCCAACTGACTAAAAGACAAACCAAGGCAATGTTTATACAACAAAAGTATGATTTTGTATTTTTTATACATATATATTTATTTTAAATGATACAATACATTATCAGTACCTTAAAAATCCATTGTCCAGAAGCAGGTGTGATAATATTAAAATACAGAAAAAAAATTCAAAGTAATGTAAATTTAAACATCATGACGTTTACTTAGGCTCTCATCACTAAGTATTTAAGTCAATACCTTATATAATATCAAAATATGATTACATATTTTTAATTGATTAAAATCGTGTCCAGAGTTTTCGTCAACACCATCTGATTTTTTAAAAAGTACAAAAAAATCAGGAATTATTGTGGGTAGCTCACACTCTGAGGACGTCTTTATCACTTCCTGTTTGATACACATGCCATGAGGTCACTGCTGTGATAAGTTTTTTATTTTGATTTCATTTATTGTATGCAATAAATGAAATAAAAATAAAAAACTTTCTGATAAAACTCTGTGTCACCACCATAGTGCGTCAACACCACAGTCGATGAAATGCAAGATTTAATTAATTTTTTTTGTAAAAGAGCTTCATTTAGGGGTTAGGGTTAGATTGTAGAAGCCATAAGTAACTCGTGAAAAACAAGATGGCTTCTGTCAGAAAAATATGTGTTAGGAGAGACAGTAGGGTGTTTTGTCAACACCATCAGGATTTTTGTCTGACGGTGTTGACCCTTTTTCTAATGGTGCTGACAAATGTCACAAAAGTGTGCTCTTCACCAATTATGTTATTTTTATTAATATTTCAGTCATATTACTTCCTGTGTATTTTACTGATATTTCTGCTTTACAGATGTGTCAAATATTATCAAATTCTCCTCATCTTGAATCTCATTGTTTATGTATACATTATTAATCCCATAGGAAAATGCTTAGTCCTCTGCATTTAACCCATTCACTCAGTGATGCAGTGGGCAGCTACCAATCCAGGATAGCCGCTGTTCGTTGGATTTGAACGCCCAACCTTCCGATCATGTGGTGAACACTCCATCTACTGAGCTATCTCTGCCCCGAGAGCTGGTCTTTAAGTGATGATGTATGAAACCTGCTTCTGGGTCCAAACTCCTCTTTGTTTATTAAGCCTGTTGTGCTTTTTTTTTTTTTAACATGTTTTAATGCTTTGTATCGTGTTCTGTTTAATCTGAACAAGCCCCTAAAAATAGTCAGTGATCACTGTTGGCCTAACCATCAGAAACCCTTGCATTAACTTTTAACAAGTGGAAAAAAGTTAGCGTTCATTCTCCAGCTTCACTGTGTTTATCTTATGCTAACATAGCTGTGTCGCTAGCGATCACATAGCACATCATTATATACCAGCTCCAAAAGTCACTGCTGTTTAGTTTTCTGTCTTCATTTATGTTGGAATGTAGGTGGAAACCAGCGAGCGAACTTCTAACTCAGCCACACTGATCATTTTATTAAAGATGAAAGAACTTAGACAGTTTGTAACTCTCAGTGATGCCGCAGAGTTCCTTTGACTTTGGGATCTGCAGTGGAGTTTGGACCTGGAAACAGCTAATGACGTCAGACTTAAAAACCGGATAGTATTTCTATTGCTTAATACATAATTGTGTTGTGAATATTCATCCTTAATCTGTATAAATGCATATGGTTCAGAAAAACTATAGTAATTACAAAATGGTACATTTCAGGCTAGAATTGCAAAGGGGAACCTGTCAGTAGAGGAACGGAAGAGAAGGAACAGGGATGATGAAAAAAGGAGAAAAAAATTAACAGCCAGCCTGAGTTGAAGAAAGAGTTTCTCATAAAGGGAAAGATGGAGAAACAGAGTGAAAGAGGGAAAAATAAAGAACATCAGTGATCTGAAAGAAAGAGAAAAAAAGGCAGAAGAGAAGGTTTTGGAAGCACAGAGAGACAAAAGGAGAGAAAGTCCAGCAGGATCTAAACACACAACCACAGAGTACTTTAGGAATCAAGGAGGAGCAGGCAGCTACTTGCTGGTGAACTATTAAGATGTAGAACTTGACATGTGCAAAAACAGAATTGTCATGATGTGTCTTTGTAATATTACAAAGGTTGTTAAGGTTTAATGGTCATTTTGAAAGAAATAATATCTTGTTTTCTACTAGTGTGTCACCACCGTCAGCACCTTGTCAACTCCATAATATGGAGTTTTTGTTTATTTTTCTCTTTTGGAGAACCACATATTTTCCTCCCTCATGATCTTCCAATAAAAATATGTAATTTTCTCAATAAATGTGTCATTTGCATCCTGCTAAATATGATTGTTTCGTATACAGATTAAATACAAGCTTCTGAAAATATGTATGACTGTAACTCTAATAATAAAAAGCCAAAAAAATCTTACTTTGAAAAGTGGTATAATTAGTTTGAAAACATATGTGCATAAACAATAGATCAGAGAAGCTGCTCACAGTCAAAATAGCTGAGACAACTTAATTTAAAATATTTATTTTTACATTTCTTTGTGTCTGATGGTGTTGACAAAAACCTTGCACTTCTCCAGGAAAAACATAAATTATTAAAAAAAAGATTAGAAAATTAAAACCTGTTTTGTCCCTAATCTCAGGAATCACTGAAGGGATGTTTTTCCTTTGGGGGTTATATGTTTGTTAATGTTCTCTCTGTATTATTGTAGAGTATTGTAGAGTGTACAGTATAAAGCACCTTGAGGCCCCTGAATTAAGCACCGGTTTGTTTGAAGTCTTGAACAAATAAAACAGGAATCCAGAAAAGTTGACAGCAGGTGACACTAAGGAGGGCGGGACAGACAAAGGGAGAAAGAAGAAGACAGGAAGTAAAGACATGACTCCAACACACACATGTTCACAGACATTACTTATTATGTCATCAAGTCTTCAAAGAAACCACCAAAGCTCTCCTCTGCAGCGCTCTGTTCTTCATACTTTACACTCCATTTAAACCAGAGGAGGACAGCAGGGCTCGACATGCTCTACAGTGTATACAGAATGATCACGGCACACTCACTGAGTACTGTTGAACAGAAGGTCGTAGCTTCAGTATCAGCTTTACATTTCACAGATGAAAAGAGGAACCAGTGCTGGTCCTCAGGATTTCAGTTGTGACATTTGTTATGAGGAAAGTTTAGAAGAGCTGATGTTTCAGGTTCTGGCCTCACACTTCATGTTGCTGCAAACAGCTTCATGGTTTTAACTGCTGAGATGGATTAATCCTCTCAGATGGCTTCTACCTGCACACCTTTAAAGAAGATAAGGAAAGAAACACCTGCACGCTCCTGCAGACCAGCGTATGATCAGCAAACAGATATATTCTAATAAAGTTCTTTAATCAACAGAAAAATATCAGTTGACATTAAAAACATTGAAACAATAAAGTCTGTGGGTGTAAGAAGTGAGCTGTGAAGCACTTTTCCTTTAAACACTGTGAACAGAACTCACAATCACTCACCTCTCCTCAGCAGGAAGTGGCATCCACAGAAAGCCAAAGGTCACAAAAAGAAAAGAAAACCTCCCAGAAATATGAAGACACACAAAAAAATATATGCAATAAGAACAGAGGACGGAGAAAATGTATCATTTTAATACTGCTGTCATACTGTCTGGATCATAATCCCACAAACATTTGTTATTATGGTTCTTATAGTTGATTTGCAGCTGAACGGGTGTTTGAAACGTTGTCAGAAAAGTCCAGCGAAATAAACCCAGATGTCATATTCAGGAGGAATCATAGGGTTTGATCACCAACAGAAGGCATCAAGCAGCAGCTAAAAAACAACAATCATTACTACAGAGGATCCAGATCCAGGATCTGATCCAGTCATGATCTTTGCATTTACATGTTAATGTCTATGTCTATGTCTATGTATCTATATATCTATGTCCATGTCCATGTTGAAAATGTTTTGGCCCAGAATCATAGCTACAAGATGAGCCTGTAATGTTTGGGAAAAGGAGACTTTTCAGATGCTATGAACTCTTTTTACCAGGATTTTTCTTTTTTAAATAGGTTCTTCTTGTTGGTCTTTTTCTTTTTCTTTTTATTCATTTATGTTATTTACTTTATTACTCGACCTAAGGGGCAGGTTGGTAAAAGAGATGAGAAGCGATAAGGAAAGAGAAAGAGGTGCCTGAGAACCGCCCAGTACCCAGCAGATCCACATCGAGTGCCAAAGAGTCGTAAGCCACCCAGGACCAAAGGCCCCAAGGGAGCAGGTCAGCAAGCAAACCAAAACAGCCTCCATGACCATATCCCACAAGGGCGAAGACTCAGCAAGCCACAGGCCCAGTCATAAACACACACCCACAGACACATACTGGCTCAGACACACAAAGAGAAATTGCACAAAGACACACATCCGCCAAAATCAACTCCACGCTTCAAAGTGCGTATCTGGAGAGAAGGTTTGCCTTTTGAGCAGGCACCCCTTTCTCTTTAGACTCACTCAGACTCATGACCTTTGAAAGTTTGCACAAAATTCACTTTTTGAAGTTTTCTCCAGGGAATTTTCACAAAACTCTCAACTTATTCAGGGAACCAATGCTTCTTTCTGCTCCTGTGTGTCACAGATATTAAACAGGTGAAGGTTTTCTGCGTAAACTATGAAATATTGCATCACATTGTTTGCACCAGAAGAACCAACTTGGCAATCGATGCACATCTGCTGCTGCAGATCACACGCAAAGATCACGCTTTTCAACAATCGTGCGCTCTCTTTCTCTCTCACACACACAGTGCAAGCACCACCTCGTTTGCCCCTCTCTTCTTCTACAAGTCAGGTAGTTAAACTACAGCATGACTTAAAGATGTAGAGGTCTGGATGATCTTTGATATCCTGCTTCTAAATTCAGACAAAAGTGAAGTTATTATAAAATCTTAGAAACGTGGTGCTGAACGAGACCCTGACTTTAGATTGCACAGTTTGAATATTAGCTTTGCTTTAACTTGTGTTTTCATTCTGAGTTTTGGATTCATAGTTTTCTTTGTTAAAGTTCAAGTTTTTCCTGTCCTATGTGTCCCATACCCAGTCTGTGTTTCTGTCAGGTCGCCCATGTTTAGTCATTTTTTTAAATCAAGTTTTATCAAGTTTATGTGTTTTAGTCTCAGTGTTAAAGTTTTATTTCCCACGCCAGTCTGACGTAGTTCAGCTGTTTCTTGTTTTACCCAGCTGTGTTTCCCTAATTAGCTTGTGTGTATTTGTTACGCCCCCAGTCTAGGCGGGTGGAGACGCACATAAAGGTTGGAGGAGAGAGAGACAAATACCCGCCCTGGTTCCCAAGCCAAACATCCAAAACCAGTTGTGAGTAAAAAAAGTGATTTTATTAAAGGTGATGAAGCATAGCTCCAGGGTGAACCCAGGCCAAAACAATAAACAAAACCAACTAAATCCCACCAGAGAAAACTAACTAAACCCTATGAAAGAAATAAAACAAACAAATGACAATACTAACCCTCGCTCCCTAACCCGGAAAACAGGAGAAAACTGTTCCAAAGCAAAAGGCGGCTCACCCCTTCTGCTTCAGCCTATAAGTGCCTAAGCACTAAGTTAACACACTAGGAGCTGCTCTCACCGAACACGCTCACACAAATACACAACAAAAGGTATAAGCTGGAAACCAGGGCCAGGACCGCGTCGGCTGTCAAACCGCTTGCTCGCTTCTCTCTCCCCCTCCCCGGAGCTGTCAGAGCGGCTTTTGAACGTGGGCACGTGTTCCACGGGCCAATCAGCGGCTCGCTACTCTTCATTAGAGGATGGACCTGCAAAGAGTCTAAAACACAGTAGAGAGACAGAACAAGACAGCACACAGTGGTCATATGGCCGCAGCCGTAACAGTATTTAAGTCCTCAGTGTTACGGCCCTGGCAGGGCCTCCTCCTGAAGGTGCCTGTGTGGGTGTGTCCTACAATCCCCTATCTGCCTGAGGTGCCACCTCTTTTCTTTTACACAGCTGACTCTCAGTACTTAAAGGGATTTAAGCCCAGGCAATGGTGAGCTCTGGGCCTGAGTGCCATGTGAGTGGTTACAGCTAGTGAGCTGAGTGTTGGTGGTGTTTGCAGCTAGTGAGCTGTATTTTTGTGGTTTTCAGCTAGTGAGCTGCGTGACCGTGTTTGCAGCTAGTGAGCTGCTCTCTTTTTGACTTACTTTTATTTTATTGACCAACACTTGAGTTTTGTTTGTTTTCTTTAAATGGTGATAGCGGCTTGTCCGTCTGTCAGGAGTTTTCCTGTATTGCAACCCAGGTCGGAATAAAACGCTCAGACAGGTTAACGTGTACACGGTCGAGACTCAGGGAGACTCGCACTGTGCAATAAAAAGAAACCGTCTTTATTCAGAGAGCACATACAGGAAGAGAGAAAATAGAACTGCAGGCTTCCTGTGTAACTTCCCCATTTAGGAGTCTGCACAGAGTTGCAGAGTTTAAGCTGAATACTGAAAAGAGCAAACACATTTAGATAATGAAACGTACTTTTAAGCATAACATAATAAAAATCCCAAAATCCTAAAAAATCTCTTCACATTCCCTCCTGTTGTACATATGTATATGTACATAGCAACCACTAACAGTGTATCAGCCTACGGCCACTTGTAAACATTATTAGCCAAGACATCATAAAATAGTGGGTTTTGTGAGTATGTTATATCCAAGTGTCTATCTCATTATCACCTTCTTCATTCTGTGACAGGGTGATGTAAGCATGAATTGAAGCAGAATAACAGTATTATAACACCAACAAAAACAAGTCCTTTAATCAGCAGGGACTTCCAAGAGCCGTTTAAAAGCCACGTAAGCCAGTCTTCTGTGTTTGCGGCACAGTCTCGTTGTTGTGCATCCCGAAGATGTCTGAGTGTTTTCAGAGCATCAGTCATGTTCGGTGAGTGCACATTATCTGGAATGTATGTGCAACATGTGTTGTTAAAAAGGACACCTTTCTCCTTTCTCAGCGAGAATCATGTGTTGCATTACTGCAATGCGCAGAGCATCAATCTCCTGATCCCATTCGTCGTTGAATTTACATGAAGCATTCAGAACCTTTTGTCTTTCAGTCCAAAATTTAAATTCCTCTGGGACATCGGAACCCCATATGGAATCATGCTGCTTGAGGTCTGGGGTGCCTCGTCTTTTCCTTGTTGTTGACGTTGAAGTTGTCGTGGCGTCCAGCAGTTGGTGGTGGTGTTTCCCATCGGCGTGGATCCGTTCTCTTGGCGGTAGCATAGGCTGTGGCTCAAATTCCCATGTTTCCAAGAAAGACTGGGAATGATTTAGCCTTACTGTGCTTCACTTTCAGGTCAACCCAGAACCATTCGTCACATGTGCCATTTCGTAGTCCTATCTGGAGAGGTTCCTCATGGTTGACCACGATTCCCTGGAATTGATGCCCACGGCTGGCGTAGCTTATGCACACTTTGCCTGAATTATGTCCATTCCTTCGCATACAAGGTGGCGATTGTGTCGTTGGGGGCATATAGGTGCAAACATAGCAGTCTTTTCTGGGTGTGCTATCATGTATATATCGATACCATGCGTTGTTCATCTTCTTTCTTTCGGGTGAGTGTTAAGAAACTCACCAGGAGTGCAACAGTAGCCACTAGGAGGACGAGTGTCTTCATGATGACCAGACACACCTGTGACCTCTGATGAGTAGACTACTGGCAAGAAGAAGAAGGCGGGTATACCCGATCAGCCCTCCCTCCACCAATAGATCACCATACAGGAGTTAGGGGTGTCGGCGCCTAAACGTATTAGGGTCGTCACTCACTTTTTGCAGTGGCTTTGATGGATCCAGGACGGTCTTTCTGCTATTTTGCAGGCAGTAGGTGGACCTTCCCACCTTGGTGAACTCCAATTTTTCCTTTGGAGTACTTTGATCAGGATCCAATCACCTGGTTTCAACCTGCAAGATACTGGAGAGTTGTTTAGAACAATCTCTTTATTTTCAAGTAATTTCAAGTTGTGAGTTTCTGAGAACTTTGTGTCAGTCTCATCCACATTTTTACCAGGCCTATACACTCAGGCCATGGTCTCCCTGTTTCTTCCATGCATTTTCTCAGTCTCTGTTTTATTTCCTAGTGCTTCAGAGACCTTACTGATTACTTCATTAACAATATGTGTCCCATTGTCTGATCTTATCAGAGTGGGGATGCCATATATTGAAATAAAATGGTTGCACAAACATTTTGCTACTGAGATGGCGTCTGCTTTTTTACTGGATAGATTTCTGGCCATTTTGAGATCACGTCTATGATCACTAGAGCGTATTCTGAGCCTTGGCATTCATTTAGCTCAATAAAACTCATGTGGATTGTATGAAAAGGATGAGGTGGTGTGCATTATGTGCATTATGTTTTTGGCAAATCATGCATGTTCCGACAAATTTCTGAGATTTTATCTACCACTCCTACCCCCCCTCCTGCTGACAATAATGCTGCTGATATGTGTAGGGACTTTGGTTTGCTATTACGAGTCATCAAACCACTTTCTAGCTGTGCTCCACATTTTAACCACTTCTTTTGTTCTCTAGTTGGTGCGGCTTTCTGTTCGTTTATAAGCACATCAAGTGGTATTTGCATTGAGGAGTCAGACATTAATGTGTCTATAGTTTGTTGTGCTTCTGCTTTTGCGGCTTTGGTCTGCCAAGTTATTGCCTTCAGTGACCTTTGAACTGTTTTGGCAATATAATTACTTCTAATAGTGTCTTTAGAAGATCTCAAAGTGTTGCACAGCTGAAAATACATACTGTCTGTCAGTGTATATATTTATATCTTGGCCTGCGTGTGTGAGGATGTAAACGGTTTTGCTTCTACAACTCTATCTGCTGTGGTTACTGCATAGCCTACACAGTTTCGTCCTAGGCTGAACCGTCTACAAAAACATCACTGAAACCAGCTTCAAGTTACTGAATGCTTCTTCCGCTTTCTTCTTTGTAGATGCAACACTACATTTTGACTTAAGGCATTGTAGGCAATTCCTATTTCTCAAAGAATTCATACATCTTACATATTTCAAACTTTTAAGTTAGGAAAAACTTTGCATTGCTTATAGCTCATAGCTCACAGCTCTAAAACTCGTCATTGTTAAATCATGTGCCTAATCATTATATGTCACTGTGATCCACAAGTATGATCACAAATTTGTTTTCCAAACTCTCAAAACAAACAAACAAAACAAAAACAAATTGCCTATGGCATCAAGGCTTTGCGTTCATATTAATTGAGTGTAAGCTGCTTTCTTCATTGCAAGTGTTTATTGCCATAAGGTTTAATTCATGCATCATATCACTGAGTTCTAAATTCAAACTATCTCTTATGGTATGTGTTGTCTATTCATTCTATTCATAGAGTCTATTCATAGAGTTCTGTTTCTCTCTGTGGGCTGTCTTGACACACCACAGGCACACATATTTCCTGTTTCTGCAGACTAATCGAACTCTTTTGTTTTTCTTTGTATTCATAGTCTATAAACCCTCTTTAATTCTACTAAATCTTGATCTAAAAATGATACACCTTTTTTTCACACACACTTTTAAATTGAGCTCTTTCAGACATCAGGAATCATCACCTTTTCTCTCAAACTTCCACTCGTTCACTCACTCTACTATGAACCTTTGTAGTGTTATTATTACTAATTCTTTATTATTTTTGTACAAATCACACCCAATCACTCAAAACCTACTACTCACAGCATTTACACAGTTAAAATCACTCAAAATATGCTTTCATACGAGTATTTCAGACATACTTTTCAAGATATATAGAGGTCACTCACTGTACATCCACAGAATTCAAACTCTATTTATACAATTGTAGTGAGCAAAACCAGCATCTCCATGCGTGTCACCGCTCCTCATTAGCTTGGTAGTGTCCACATATTTAATTCAGCTTCTCATTAGTTGTTAGTATAGGTTTGCTCTTCATCCTAACGAAGTCTCATCTAAGATGACAGGTTTACAAGCAGGTCAAGTGTCTCTATGCACCTGATTAGTGTAGTTAATTCCTTATTTTCTTCATCTCATATATCATTGTACTGAGTTTGAGCAAACCTTGAGCTTGAATCAGACTACTTTTAACAATCATTCACCTCATATCATAACTGACTGTATGTCATTATTAGTGTTATCATTGTATTGTTTTTCCTTTTTTATAACAGCAATAGTATATACACTACTTCACTACTTTACTACTAATATACAATAGTATATTAGTTTATATTTTATTATGTATCCATCACGGGTCTGTGTGAATCTGCAAATCACACCTTCCCAAGCTGGAGACATTTTCCTTGGCTGAACAATGACGCAGCCTTAATATGCCTTATGCATCTCTCTTTTTTATTTGATATATTTTGTGTGAATTATCTGGTTTCACGCATTCTATTCATTCAGCTTGGTTGTCTTCCCAATTTTGCTTCATTGTTAATACCAGTTTACAGGTTGTCAACCTTCCTCTTATCTCCTATTATCATGCTTATCACTAGATAAGCTTTGCTTTAATTTAAGTTAACCTTAATTTAACCTTTTGTTTATTCCACTTCATTCCTCTTTCCATGCTTTAAAATATTACAACTCTTGTGTACTCTTTGTTTTCTTTTTAGCTTCCTTTTCAATATTTATTTCTGCTTGGAGGGTTTCTTATAATTTAGTCAATGCATTTTCCCTCCCACGTGGGACATTTAGTTTTCTTTGGATTTCTCCATCTATATGCACTAATTTGTCCGGCACCTGGACATTTCTTTTCTAACCACTGCTCATCAGCAGTGAGTTACCCATTTTAATCCTCTTAATTTTTTTTAACACTTTACAACTACACAACTGCGGCACCTTCTCTGGCACGAGAATCGAGAGAGGTAGTTGACACGGCCTTCTACTTTCAAGCTATTCTTGAAAGCGGTGTCAACACGACCTGTTTCTCTCTTTTCACCAGTACTTGGGTGGCCAACAGCAAACAAAACAGTGGAATAGTTCAGCCTCCTTATTGTGCTGTAAAATCAACTTATTCCACCAACAAAAATAAAACAACAACAATACCTTTTCAACGCATACTACGTCTTACGGACCAGGTTTATCTAAAATAGCTTCTAGCCCCTTTTTCAGGCGAGCGTTTACTTTTAGGAATGCCCCCCTAAAATAGCTTCTAGCCCCTTTTTCAGGCGAGCGTTTACTTTTAGGAATGCTACCAACCCCTCTGGGCGAGCCGAGCCTAGACGTTTTACGCGAGGTGTCTGAGTGTTAATATTCACCTGGTTGCTGCCGGTCTCTCAGGTCTACCTCATCGACCCCCACCGCCGTGGACCACTTATAAAAACGCTGGCCAGACCCCGAATGTCACGTCTCTGGACTTTATATCCTCTACCTACAGAGGAGCTGTCGACAGACTTCAGCGTGGGCTTCTCACGGCGTCAGGACTCGGTGAGGCTTTCCTGTGGGATCTCACAAAAATGCTGTGTCTCATCCGGCTCGAAGGACCAAGAAATGTCAGGAGTTTTCCTGTATTGCAACCCAGGTCGGAATAAAACGCTCAGACAGGTTAACGTGTACACGGTCGAGACTCAGGGAGACTCGCACTGTGCAATAAAAAGAAACCGTCTTTATTCAGAGAGCACATACAGGAAGAGAGAAAATAGAACTGCAGGCTTCCTGTGTAACTTCCCCATTTAGGAGTCTGCACAGAGTTGCAGAGTTTAAGCTGAATACTGAAAAGAGCAAACACATTTAGATAATGAAACGTACTTTTAAGCATAACATAATAAAAATCCCAAAATCCTAAAAAATCTCTTCACACCGTCTCTTTTAGTTGAGCTACTTTAATAAAACTCTTTAATTTAACCCTTATGCCTTCTTGTCTCCTTTTCTGACCCGGACACTTTTTGTTACTTCCCCCTCACCGCCTAGACTCCTCAGGGGAACGTAACAGAATTGGGGGCTCGTCTGTCTTCGCTGGAGGGTCCGAGGGACCGCTTCAGCATTCCGTCTTCGCTGGAGGGTCCGAGGGGCCGCTTCAGCCATTCGTCTTCGCTGGAGGGTCCAAGGGACCCGTCCAGCCTTCATTCGTCTCCGCTGGAGGGTCCGAGGGGCCGCTTCAGCCATTCGTCTTCGCTGGAGGGTCCGAGGGACCACTTCAGCCTTCCGTCTTCGCTGGAGGGTCCGAGGGGCCGCTTCAGCTATTCGTCTTTGCTGGAGGGTCCGAGGGGCCGCTTCAGCCATTCGTCTCCGCTGGAGGGTCCGAGGGGCCTGTCCAGCCTTCATTCGTCTCCGCTGGAGGGTCCGAGGGGCCTGTCCAGCCTTCATTCGTCTTCGCTGGAGGGTCCGAGGGACCGCTTCAGCATTCCGTCTTCGCTGGAGGGTCCGAGGGGCCGCTTCAGCCATTCGTCTTTGCTGGAGGGTCCAAGGGACCTGTCCAGCCTTCATTCGTCTTCGCTGGAGGGTCCGAGGGGCCTGTCCAGCCTTGATTCGTCTCCGCTGGAGGGTCCGAGGGGCCGCTTTAGCCATTCGTCTTCGCTGGAGGGTCCGAGGGACCGCTTCAGCCATTCGTCTTCGCTGGAGGGGCCCGTCCGGCCTTCGTCGCCACCACCTGCGGCTCCCACGCCGTCGCCTGCAGTGCCACCACCTGCGGCTCCCACGCCGTCGCCTGCAGTGCCACCATCTGTTTCGTCGCCTGCAGTGCCACCATCTGTTTCGTCGCCTGCAGCTTTGCCCTCGCCTGGTCCGGCTTCGGCTTCGGCTTCACCGTCGCCTGGTCCGGCTTCGGCTTCAGCTGCGCCTGACCGGCCTGCTCGTCCTGTCCGGCCTGCTCGTCCTGCACGTCCTGTCCGGCCGCTTTCCAGGCCAATGACTGGGCGTCCTCGCCGTCGTGGACGGCCTCCTGATCTGCTCCGTCGCCGCCGGTGCCTCCCGCCCGCCCGGCCTCCTGACCTGCTCCGTCGCCGCTGGTGCCTCCCGCCCGGCCGGCCTCCTGAACTGCCCAGGTTTGGACTTTGGTGCCGTCAGCCTCCGGGCCGGCCCCCTGAACTTTTTTTTGGAACTGTTGTGTGCCTGGTTTTTTTTGGTTGTTTTCTGGGCTCCAGTGTTTTCTGTTTTTGGTCTCTGGGTTGTGTTTGGTTTGTTTTTTGTTAGAAAGTTAGGTAAGTGGATTGTCTTTTGGTTGGTGTTTATTTTGTGTAGGAAATCATAGGGACCAGTAGGGAGTTTTGTTTGTTATTTTTGGCACTGCTCACTGCTGAAGAAAATAAATGGCTGCTTAGCACTTTTAGAAGATATTGTGGTTTGTGTACTTAGTTGGGTGGTGTGTGAGTGGGCCAACTTCTTGTTGCGTTCATACATGCCTAGACAAAGAACGTAACATCAGTTTCCCTTTGATCTTTGTGTAGCCTGGCTAAATCAACCAGCTCAGAACACACATTATCTTTGGGGTTCCTTTTAATTTGAATTATAAAGTAAGTGTTCAGAAGAAAATAAAAAGGTTGTAAAAATAAGGTAATGAAATTGTTACAGATAGTTCTCATCCAGTAACAGCTTTGTGCACTGGTAACCCACTGCTACTGCAGGTTATTATCCCAACTTTTCAGGGCCTGGAACTGAAAAATGTCTAGCGTCAATTTGTAAATGATAGAAGCCTATTCAGAAACAAAACAAACTTAGCATTGCCAAAGTAACTGTAGTGGCTTCTCCTGCTAAAATACAGAGCAAAGATAAAACAGTTAACAATACGCTTTACCTCTTACACACGGAGATATTATAGTACAGGTGTGAACTCAAATACATACAGTGCATTAATCCAGTCCCTCTTCTCAGGTTTTTTTTTTTTTTTCTTTCCCTCTTTCTTTCTCCCCTTTCTTTCCACCAGTCAAGTCTGTCCCGTATTCAGCAAGTGAAAATAAAATAAACAATAAAAGGTGAATCAGATGGACCATTACGGCAAGGCTGGGATGGTCCATTTGGTAAAGTAAATCCGTTGGGCATCTTTCTTCGCCTTTAGACAATAATTCTGATGGCAAAAGAACCAAACGGGACAGGTTAAAAAAAAAAAAGAAAAGAAAAAAAAAAAAAGAAAAACACAATACAGATCCCTCTGAGATGAACGGCGAAGTCGGTTGCAGCATCTCCTGGTGCCTTAGCTGCTCCACACTTCGTGCTAAAACAGACCACGCAGCGAAAACACTGTGGTTGAGCAGATGACAGAGCTAAAGACTGAACTAGGGGGGACTGCACAGGAGATTGAACTGCTAAGGACGACTGAACAGGTAAAACAGGCGGCTGAGATGCAGACTGTAGTGATGGTTAGAGTGGATGTAGGACAGGTGGTGGTGTTGGTTCCCCTGCGCCCCCAGAACCCAAGTTAACCAGTTGGACGGGCTCACCAGAGCCTCCAGTGAACACCGACACAGGTGCAGGCCCCTGCTGAACCTCAACCACTCCCACCTGAGGAGTGAGTACAGATGCGGAGGTCAGCTGTGTCCTGGCGGGCCTCAACTCGGGGGTCGGCGCAGGTTTTGGCAGCGACTGGGCAGCTGCTGTCCCCAACCGAGAAGCTGATATGGGTTGTTGGGTTCAAAATATTGGGAAGAAAACACAGGAGGACTGCAAGTAACCACAATGGTCCAAAAGATGAATTCAAGCGATGACTTTAATGAAAATCACACGTGTGGGAGACACACCCTGCAGAACATCAAAGGTGGATCTCTCAAACAATAAACAACATAAAGGTTTTATATGGGCAGATTAATACAACGCCTTCATGTCTTAAACAGATACAATATTTGCATCGTCAAATCAAACCCACAAAACCCCAGTTAACTTTTGACCCCTTTTAAAAGAACATTGGCTTCCATCCTTCTCTCGGTGCAGTCCCCGCACCCACAGTCCCCACAAGACAGTTAGACATCCTGTACTCTTATCAAACCATCACCTACACCCACAAAAACTGCAACCTTAGCAAGCATGCTTACCTTTCACCTAAATAAACTCACTTGTATGTCTGTGTACGTGTGGGTGTGTGTGTATGTCTGTGCATATGTTACCCTTGCCTTGCACCCTATGTGACCTCTCTGCTTATGCAACCAGGCTGAAGCCATCCTATGTGTGATGATCTTGGCTTATATGTAAAATATATAAAAAAGGTATTAAACAAATGTCTCAATCTGATACCACTACTTAAAACTTAATAAAAGGTATACATGAATAAAAATAATAAAAGAACAGAATACAAATGTATTGTAAGCATGTGCAATCCTTCAATAACTCAGGTCATCCTCACAGTAGATTGGCTAATCCTAACCAAAAGTTTATAACCCTCAAGAGACGACTTCTTGAGTCACAACTCCTTTAAGGCACAAATGCAATGTGTAAAATAATCATAGGTGCTCCTGCAATAACAAATTATCATATGATTATACTGGCACCTGTACATAAAGTAAATAAAGTAAATAAAAGTGAACTTAAAATGAATGCAAACTTTAAGGTAATATCAATAAATGCATCAATGCAAATGCTTGTTATATGATTATGATGCGATAACAATATCCAAATAATAAAACTGAAAATAGTAAAATGAACTGATAAAAAATGGCAGGAAAAATAACATCTCTTTTCTCCACAATTCCCTCTGATGACCTCTGGAAAAACATCCAGAGGTCACCAACACTGGTTGTCGTGTCACTCCTCGACCCACATGCCTCCTTCCATGTTTGTCAATGGCATCATGGACATTGGAGTCACAGCTCCAGGGTCCACTGCCCTCGTAATCACCTTCTCTATCAAACCTCTGACACAAGGAATGAGACAACAGCCACAAGTGACCAGAATAGCCACTAAAACAGATAAAGAAAGCATGACCGAAATTACTAACCCTTTCCACCGTCCGAACACCGAGGTCATCCAGCCCTCCAGCGGATTCTCAATTCCAGAGTCTTCATGCATAGTTTTAGACAGACTCCTCAGACCCTCCAGAGCTCGGGTGACCGAGCCGTCTGGAGCAGTGTTATTCGGGATGAAAGTACAACACTGATCACCGAACATAGCACAAACCCCGCCTTTTTCGGCCAATAACATGTCCAGCGCCATTCTATTTTGCACTCCCATTAAAGAAGTCGGACCCATTTGCTCAGATAGCCCTTCCACTGCGTCTCTGGTAAGGTTAGAGAGTCTCAGCACATTGTAATGGACGTAATTAATTCTGTCTACATTCTTATTTGGGGTCACTGGAAAGAAAGCAGAAATTATGGGAAGATTTTCAAACCCAGCGGCTATTTGATCAGCAAGTTTATACTCATTCGGGACTCCCTGGGCACCTTTATGGAATCAATCCAGGTAGGTGAATTCATCCTAGGATCATAAGCATGTGTCCCCTCAGCCCCTCGTTTTACCAAAATGTGTCTTTTGCGCCTCAATGTCAATGTGCGTGTGTTGTGCTGTGGAATAGCCTTTAGCTGGTTACCAATTAACGTGAGTGGTGCTCCTAGTCTCACCATTGCACATGTCCCCACACTTCCCAGAGGAACACGAACCAAGAGAGTTTTTGCCCACAATAATAATACAACCCACTTCTAGCCCATGTCCCAATTAGAGTGGTCGCATCACTTACATTATTTGTGGTTCTCCCGTCTGGATAACAGAGCACCAGTTTGGGTCAATTTCTCCCAGCTTATATTTTACTCTATCTGTGGAAAACTTAAAACACGTATAGTTATCTTTTCTGGGCATAAATGGTCCTGCTTTGGTATATTTGTCAATCGGTGGGAATAAACTGGACAACACAGTACAGTTGCCAGTACTCACCGCTCCTCTGGTCATTCGCAACATACAGTCATAGCCCCAGTGGTCTTCTGGATGTAAAGGTGCAGGTTCTGTAAACAAACGCGGCCTAGCAGACGCACAAGCTATACAATTGGACACTTCCTGTTCTCTCGCATTTTGAGCCATCCAATCCAGCCAGATATTGCTGTCACTGAACCCTGTGGCACGTTCGATCAACTCCTGAGGTTTTAATCTGGAATAGTCCACTGACAGGACTCGTCTATCCTTTGGTTCCTGCTCCTCTGATACAGCGTCCCAACGACCCGCTTTCCCCTTTTCCTGTAACATTGATAACAGCATTTGGTGAATTGTTAGTCCTGTATGTTCCTGCATCTTCTCGAACGAGTTTTATGGGATTTGCCTTACCAAGAAAGTTAACCTTAATTAACCCCTTTGGATCAGTTCCTACAGTTTCTACACCTAAAACTAAATATACAGGGTTTTTACGACGCCAATTTCCCAATGACAAAGTCAATGGATTTTGAGATGAACTATAATCCCTCTGAAGTCTTAGCTCATTCTCTAATCCTACTTCTGGCGGCTCCCAATTTTCTCCCGTGTAACCCCTCACCTGGTTCCAGTTCCGGCACCAGCTTTCATAAGGCCGACTTCCCCTTTCGCAATGTGTGTTTACCGCATAATCCCAACAGACCCACACGTTATAGCCTCTCCAGCCACTGCTTGCTCCCTTACAATTTATAACATCACATAAATCAAACGTAAATGCCGTTGTAGAACCATTAACATAATCTAGTTCTAAGCCACCATATGTGCTGAGACACTCGTCCTTTTTACCTGAGACCTCACGCTTTGTTCTCACCCACGGTTTACTTTCACTACTTGGCGTCTCAGTTGGTGTTGGGCTGGAATGACCTCCTCGTTCAGACAGTTTGCTTGGGGCGGTCTGCAAAAAATAAAGCAAAAAACATATGGCCATGATTAGTATCATGACTGACATCAAACATACCACAGAAAGCAACATCTTAATATCTTTTCTCCCCTCACGAGTTTCTGGTTGTTGTGATGGCATCGTGTCAGGCAAATCTTCTAAGGTTTCTAATTCTTGTAATGGCATTATGTAATGCAACTTTTGTGCTTTAGCATAAGACTTCAACTCTCTCTTCTTGTTACAGTATTTTCTCAGCTTATCAGTTCGTTACCACTCCTTTTTTGTGGCGTGGCGATCTTCTCTTCGGCTGCTCTTCTCTCTTCGGCCTCCCAGGTGGACTACTGGTTGGCCCGTTGCACGGCTGAGAGGATTTATTCTGCCTCTTATTTCCAACCGTGTTAGATGGTGCTTGGCCTTCCCCCAGCAAGCCCTCGTCTGCCGCTGCGCACTGCGTCCAGTGGAACCAAGTGTCACCTTTCCCTTTCAACTGGACCGCTGTAGCCGTCCGGGCAGTCACCTCAAACGGACCCGTCCAGCGAGGCTCCTTCCACTTTCGCTTAATGACCTTCAGCCAGACAGCCTTCGCATCCGGAACCTCTCCTTTCCCCGTGGGTTTCTCACACGCCACCTGTTTTGTGAAACTGGACACAAGTGCTTTCAACTCATTAAAATATTCAGTGTGAGACCTGTTAGTTTTCCTGGGCTGCTCCACCGGGCCTACTGTCCAGGGTGCCGGAAACTGCCTCCCGGTCAGCAGCTCGTAGGGACTATATCCTGTGGACTGATTAACAGAGCAACGTATGGTCATCAAAGCAATCGGCAGGGCTGCAACCCAACTCAGCCCTGTGTGTGTGCAAATCTTCGCTATCTTATTTTTCAGATTTAAGTTCATTCTTTCTACTTTCCCTTGAGATTGAGGATGATACACTGTTCCAAATTTGTGCTGAACACCCAACATTTTCTCCACTTCTGCCAAATCTTGGTTTTTAAAATGAGTTCCATTATCTGATCTAATTCTTTTGGGAAACCCATGTCGAGGAATGTAATGATTGATTAAACACTTAATTACACTCTTGGCGTCCTCCTTCTTTGTTGGCCACGCTTGGGCCAGCCTGTCAAAGCATCTACACACACCAACAAATACCTGACTCCACCAGGACCTACATCAATCATGTCAGTGTAATCAATAACAATCTCTTCTCCTGGGCTCTCAGGCACCTGAAACTTACCTGATTCGGGCTTGACCGTTGGCTTGGGATTGTGTACTCCACAAATTAAACACGTCCTGGCCTTTTCCTTATCATTTCTCTCAGATCAGGATGCCACCAATGACACAGATTCTTCTCCATCTGTGCCACACCCACGTGGGCCAGCCCATGGGCCTCACTTACCTTCTGTTTCGCCATTTTGGCTGTGAGGACGGGACGCCCGTCTGGCCCCCGCCACAAGCCACCGTCCTGACAGGCTCCTTTTCTTTGCCACACCCCCTTTTCCTCCGGTGTGGCCTCCTCCTGAGCCTGTCTCACCTCCTCAATCCTGTTGGTGATCACTTCCTCTTCAGCTATCACTTGCATCATTTGTCTTGGTCCTTTGTAGCCGGCTGCTTCCTTTGCGGCTTCATCTGCTTTCTGATTTCCTTTTGCCACCATGCTGGTTCCTTGTGAGTGACCCTTGCATTTTACGATGCTTACCTCATCCGGGTCTCCCAAAGCCTTTTCCAGTTCCTCCATTTCCTTTTGGTGGCAAATAGGTGCATTGGTTGCTGTTCTGAATCCTGCTCTTTTCCACTGGGCCAATTCCACATGCGCTGCTCCAAACGCATATGCTGAGTCAGTGTAGATGTTCACTCTCCTGTTCTTGGCCAATCTCAGAGCTTGAATTAAGGCTATCACTTCAGCTCTCTGGGCTGACTGCTGTCCCTCAATTCTTCCTGCTTCTTTGACCTGATACTCATTTCCTATCCTGCAGACTACAGCGTACCCTGCCTTCAATCCTTCTTCATCTCTGTGGCAACATCCATCTGTGAACCAATCTTGGCTCCAGGTATGGGTTCCGCCTTCAGGTCTTCTCTGATTTTCTCTTCCACCTGAGCTTTTTTGACGCAATCGTATGGTTCTCCTGATCCTATTAAATCTGCCATGTTAATGCCTTCATGAGTGAATGTCAAATTTGGGGCGTCTAAGACTTTGCTCAATCTCTGTTGTGCCAGTGATGTCATAGTAGCGCCTGTGAATTGACATACGCCACTACACTGTGTGTAGTCAGTATTTTTAAGGGGTGCTCTCTCACTACATGTGCTGTTTTCTGAATGATTTTTGCGACCCCTGCTGCATGTTGTGTGCATGTGGGATGCCTTGCTTCTGTTGGATTTAATTTTATGCTGACATACATGAGCACTTGCCTACTTCCCCTTTTTTCTGAAACAACACACCATTTACAATGCCATTTGTTTCAGAAACATCCAAATAAAATGGTTCATTGTAATCAGGTGTTGCCAAATCAATAGCTCTAGACAAATCCTGTTTCAGTGAAATGAACGCTGTTTCAGTGTCAGGCGTCCAAGGCAACACTGCCTTAAGATTTCGAACGCCAGCTGTCTTAATAAGATCCCTTAAAGGGGCAGTTTTTCCTGCATAGTTTGGGATAAACTGTCTGCTGTAACCTGTCAAGCCAAGAAAAGAAAGCAATTCCTTTACAGTTCTCGGTTTTGGATGTGTCAGAATTTGGTCTCTGTGTGTGTTCATTAACCCCACTGATTTGTGTGCAATCACCGGCCCAGGAATGTTACCTCTGGTCGAACTAATTGCAGTTTTTCTTTACTTACTTTGAAGCCACATTCTGCCAGTCTGTTCAACACCACCAGAGAAGCTGCCGTACAAGCCGCTGCTGACTGGGCTGCAATTAAGAGATCATCTACATACTGTATTAATGTACAGCCTTCAGGCAATTGACATGGAGACAAGGCCTCTTTCAGCACCTGATTGAAAATGCCTGGAGACAATGCAAAGCCCTGTGGCAGCCGAGTGTATCTAAACTTTCGGCCTCTGTATGTAAATGAGAAAATGTCTCTGAGTGACTCATGCAATGGGAGACAGAAGAATGCATTTGCTAAATCAATACAGGTGAACCATTTTTGATCCCATTTCAGTGCAGTTAAAGCTGTGTATGGGTTTGGCACAGGCACAGTGTCAGTACGCAGTATGGCATTAATTGCTCTCAAATCATGTGCCATACGGTACTTTCCTGTCCCCTGCTTTTCTACTGGCAAAATAGGTGTGTTCCAATGTGCGTATGATGGCTCTAACACTCCTACCTGCAGCAGCCCTTCAATGGTCTCTGCGATCCCTGCCTCCGCTTCTGGTTTGTGTCTATACTGCGGTCTGTTAATCGGTACATCTGACTTGAGCTGGAACAGAACAGGTGAACAAGTAGCCAGACCAACGTCCGTGGGCCCTTTGGACCACAGACTGTCAGGCAGTTTAGACAATTCAGCAACAGCATCAGGATGATCAGTTCTCTCCCTACCATGTGTTCTGGAAATTTCTTTGTGTTCAAGCACTACTGTGTTGTCACAGACACAATTGATTCGATATATTTTACATTTTTGTGCATAAGAAACATTAGGAATTTGTGTGGACTGCCACCAAGCATTATCCAGTGCTCGCTTAACCATCGGTCCCAGATCCCTCGCCTCGTGCCCGTCATGGACCGCTAAGGTAATGTGCGGAGCTGAATCCTCTCCCACATTGTACCAAGGCAGTTGTTCATCAGTTAATTTCACAGCCGCGGCGACACCTTCTGGTCCAATATAAATGTTTTTACAATGCACCTTCCAGGTCTGACCCTCAAGCTCAGACTGGAAATGTTCCCGATAGGTGTCATCATCTTCTCTATCATAGAACAGGGTAACATGGAATGGATCTCGTGGCGGGGAATAGACGGCCAGGCTCATTATCCAGGGTTTCCACAGCACAAATTGTCTCAGAATGTCTTCGTCCACCAACCTGCCCCAGTAAATGTCGGCTTTCGGTTGTTCAGAGTCTTGGACTAGATATTGAGTCTTTGAAAGTGATCCCAGGCACGGGAATTCTTTTCCTCCCGGCAGAGCAACTGTCAGTCCATCTGCAGAACACATAATTGTAGCTCCCAGTTTCACAAGCAGATCCCTGCCCATGAGGTTTACAGGCACCTGTGGTGACACCACGTATTGGTGTTTCAAAGTCTGTTTTCCCAGCTTGGTCAATGCTGGATCAGTGAGAGGCAGAGTCATTGGAACACCGGAAAAGCCCACCACCTCAACCGTGTGACAGGAGAGTGATGTTCTGTCTGGTGTGGCTTTCAATGTTGAATAAGTTGCTCCAGTGTCCACCAGAAAGGACAATTCTGTCCCCTCCACGGACATCGACAGCATGGGCTCTGCCATTCCCACACTGTCTGCTCTCTCCGGGTTTTGTCAGAACTGCTCGCCCCCCCAGCCCCAGTCGACTACTGGGTACTGAGCAGCTGGTGCCGCATTTGGGTTTGGTGCCTGATGTATTCCCCTGAAACCACCTCTTCCTCTCGGGGATCCACGTGCCTGGGGTTGATAGCCTCGCCCTTGATAGCTCGGGGTCGGGTTGGGGCAATTTCGAGCCCAGTGTCCTTGTGCTCCACATCTGAAGCAGCCAGTGGTCCAAACTGCGTTGCTGGGATTCCCTGCACTCTGAGCCCTTTGTCCTCCCCTCCAGGATCCACCACGCCCCCTCTGCGATCCCCCGGTTCCCCAATTCCCTGCAGGTTGGCGCTGCCTTGGTGCCTTAGCGGGCCAGCGGTCATCAGGGTAGAGGTTCGGGTCCAAATCCGGCCAATCAGGCACAGGATCAGGCTGTGGGGTTGCCACCATCATTCTCTTAGGACTCTCTTTAACTTCTTTCTTTTTCTCTCCCGCTTTATCTCTTGCCTCAATCAACTGTAATTTCACCAGTTGCGCCTGAGCCTCCTCCAGCTCCTTCTTTTGTTTGTTCACACTATCCTGTTCGTGCTGCAAGCGATGGGTCACATGTCGCTCCCACTGCACCGAATCTGCCACGGCAAAATCAGGATTCTTCTCTAGGTCAGCTGCGACTTGTTTGGGCAGTCCAGCTAGAACGGCGGCACGAAACCAAGCTCGATGCTCCCCCTCCTGGCCGGGATGTATGCCTGTTTGCGACAGCCACTGCTCCTTTGCTTTTGCTAAAAACTCTCTGGGGGTATCTTTTGGATCCCAAATAATCTTTGGTATAGCTCCAGTGTTGGGTGCTGGATATTTTTCACGAACTGCCTTTGCTATTTCGTTTTGCACTCTGTAATAGGGAACATCATTAGGGTACTCAGTGGTCTTAGCTATCTCCTCTACATCAGACAGACCTCCACCCACCATACAACGTCCAGCCAGACCTCTAAAATCTCCAATAGCCAATTCGTCTCCTTCGGTCAGTGCCGCTAATTTCCTTAACCAACTTGCTCCCCCTCAGTTATTGGTGGGAGCTGGGAAGCCAGGGCTTCCAAATCTCTGACCTTATATGCACGATAAATTGGCTGTTGTTTAGGTCCAACTATTAGGGGCATAACAGATTTTAGCTTAGACTTCCCTTTCCTATGCTTTCCCTGTCCTCCCTGACCTTCTGAGTGGTCAAACATAGACCTCCTTACTCCTCGTGCTCCTACAGTCTCCTCCTTTGTTGGATTTTTTCCCACCGTTCTGTTCCTCAGGCTGATGACTGGACCTGGGTCAGCTTCAGCTTTTTCTCTCATGTCCTCTTCCTCATCACTCTCTTCTTCTGATGATGTCACACAGGCAGCTCTCTCTACCTTTGACATTTCTCTTGCTGTCTTCTGTCTAACCACATCCAGTGTATGCAAAACCTCCAACAGGCCACGTTCGTCCTCATTCACACCCGTGCACTTGTCCTTCCCATCGTTCCTTCTTCAGTTTGGCCAGGATCCCTGTCCGGACCGGTGCTTCCCGGCTGGTGTTGGCAATTCCTTGAATTTGGACAATGTGAGTTCGTCTCCTGGTGATGTCATATCCCCCATTGGAGAGGTCAATTCAGTCTGGTTCTCTGGCCTTGACGGTCCTTCCATCGGGTCTTCTTCCTGGGCCACGTCACCACCAGTCAGCGAATGGTGAGGCGAGGACAAGCCTACATCTGCAGCTGAGGCCATTGTCCCTCCCCCACCCATGGGCTGAGTGTCCACCGCGCTAAACCCTTCTTCACAGGGAAGACTTGGAATTGTCAGGGGTGCACTCACATATTGCACGTCTGCAACTCCCCCCAGGACAGGTCTGGCTGTTTGACCCTCAGGGCCACGCACGTGTCCTCCTTCAAAAGTCATCATAGGCATGACATATGGTGGTGGTGGGGCACTGGGTGTCAGTGTGGCCCAGGGATATAATCTTGGGGTGTAAGATTGGTTAGCTTCCTCTGCCTTTGGAGTCAGCTTCTTCATCTGGTCCTCTAGTGTCTTATGTTCTTGTTTCAATTGTTTCAAAGACTCCACGATACTTACCATTTCTTCTGTTTTTCCTGTTACATCCTCCTTTTCTTCCTTCATCCAGGAACATGCTGCATTCCACAAGAACAGCCACTTGCAACATTGCGTGTGTTTTGCCTTTAAGTCCTTAATTTCTCCTTTGGCTTTCCGGTTAACTGAACGCCCTCTGACTCTTTTTCCAGTTGTTTTATTTTCTGCTCACATCTCTCTCCTTCCGCTTTGAGCACTATATTTAGGGCTATTTTATCCTCCAATCCTTTCTGTTGGGAAGCAATAAATTTACTTACCTCCGCTTCCATAACCTGACACTCTTTTTCCACTGATTTGGATGCTCCAAGACCAGCCAAACGAATGGCTCTCTTGAGCTGTTCAAGCTGCTGCTTAAGAGGCTTATAGCCCCTTTCTCCACTTGATGTCACACTTGGGCTGTCAGCCATTTCCTAAAACACAGACTTACCTCCCCAAATGACGTCACTCGGCTCCTCCTCCCGGGTTACCTCGCCACGTCTGCCTTTCAGTTTCAGAATCAGTCTCACCGCTTTATCAGCCACTATCTCCTCCTCCACCTGCTCAACAACACACAGTTACCCAACCTGTCAGAAACCATCCCCGAGTTTAGCAACATTCGCATTAAATCACACTCCTTTATTTTCCACGGTAATTTCATAAAGACACCAGCACTGTATGTTGTCCTGTGTGCACGATGTGATGTAACTCCATTCACAGAGCATCAAATCAGCGCAGACTTGCATCAAGGCGCCATCATCCTACATTAATAATAAAAATACACACCATGCTCTAGAGAAGAGAGCGACACACCGATTAAACTCAGGCTCATCTAATTCACAATTACACCCATTCAATCACACCCTTTGAAACAACACTCTGCAAAATCTCCTCCATTTCAAACACACCGCCACATCCACACAATCTCACCCACACACCTTCATCACCCATATTATTCATTTAAAATCACATCACTCCAGAACGTCACAAGCAATCACACGGCCACCATCATGCCATTATATTAAAATCAGACCCACTATCAACAGCCTCAATCATTGAAAGAAGGAAATTAGCCGCAGAAGAAGGCGCCCATCCCGGGTCGTCTACATTCCCGGCCAACTCAATCAACCCCTGAAATAAAAAGTAACAACGGCTCAAATAAGCATCTAAGTCCTCCGCCTCTACTTCTTCCCATATTGTCAACTCATATGGGTCATCCTCCGTCTCTACATGACACACACAGTTAACCTCCACCAAAGACCCTACCACTCGTGTAATTTCAATCTTACAGGACGCCTCTAACAGCATGGTTGGATTTCTGTATAATTTTATCCAGCCTAAAATTTTAAATTAAAAATAAAATAATCTTTAGAGTTTTCCCTAAGCACAAGTCTAGTTCAACCTCTCACAAAGTTGGTCCTACACTGACCCTAACAAGTCCACTTTATTGTGTGCTCATGGATGCTCTTATTACTTTATCACTTTAACAATCTGTCACACTTATTAGTGGTTCATTTTTTGCTTAAAACGTATGTCTGAACTTGATCATCACAGAGACCGAGCATCATTCAGCACTTCAAGCTGACAAACTCCTGTTTCTCTGTATCAAGACAGCTCATAAATCTTTACCAATTCTCTCCTGATAATGTCCTATAATTTCCTCTACTTAATTTACCGTACATTATAAGTACAGTTTAAACTAGACTTTAAAATTTCAACTAAATTAGGACGTCCTTTTATCTTTATACACTCATTAATTCACAGTAATCAATTAAAATTGTACACGCTCATATAACCTCAGTTAGGCTACAGTTTGCTTCCCTTAAACACACCACATACTATACTAAAATCAACAGATAACGGGGTTAAGTAATATATTTATAAACTTTTAAGCTTTAAAAGGAAACTTAAACTCTCATAGCATCAAACATACATTGCTTAAATCAAAAACACTTTCAAACTCACACCACAGTTCCTCATCATTTAATCACAGCAGTGAAACAAAACTTCATTCACTTTCTTATAATAAATAAAACCAGCATTTGATTATAAAGAACATTTGCAAAGCATAATTATACATTCAATAACACGCTGAACAAAAATAAAACTCCTTTGTGCACTCCACAACAGTCACCTCATTTGCATACACCCGCATCATCTAAAAATAACCTCCAGCGCTGCAGCACGCGCTCAGGCTCACCAGCTGATCACAGACAAAATTCTTTTCTTTTACATTATATTACAATGACGTCCAACAATCACAACCACAAATATCAGGCCTGACATTATCAACACCTAAATAATTTTGACAACTTTAAATTAACCGCCCAGCGGACAAACTTCCCGAGTTTTTTGCAACCAATGTCACCGTTTATCGATCCCGGACCGCGGCCTGATTTCTAAACTTCTAACACAATTTAAAAGCGTCACTCAACCCAAGCTTCACCTGAAAGTTTTAAGTTGATACTACACGCCTGAAACCCGGTTTCTCTGACCAAAAAGCGCAATATACTATCCCGGACAGTAAAAGTGATTCAATCACTTTAGCGTATTTTGGGATGCCCCTGCACCCACAGATTGCCAAACTGGACTAACCCTATTCATTAATAGGTCAGGGTCAAGCGTCCTTGACCAGGAGAGACCGTCACATCTGAGCTCTGCGCTTCCTAAGACTATTCCCTAGTCCCGTCCTAAGATAATTTAATTACTTTGAAAACATCACATAAAATCACACAAGCAATTATATTGATGTTCAAGCCCGGCTTTATATTCAATTGAGACTTGAATGTCACAAACTTTCACCAATTACCTATTATACTAAATTCATTTTATGCAGTCCAACTGCTTTAAATACACTTATTCTCTTTGACCAGTACTATCATTTTCAACGTTTCATTATCATTACTTCAATTTCAGATTTTTCACCAAAGTCAAAACAGACCTTTACCAGTAATTTCAGTGAGCAGACTTTCAATTTACACAGCCCAATTTGACACACTTTGGTTCATAAGATCAACAGGTGGTGCCTACCTTTTGATGTATGCCGGCTTGTCACTCACTGTCACCACTGACCGATGCCTGAGCGCCTGACACCTCGGACCCCTCTCCGTCCTGTACTTCCCCCCCCCGGACGAGCCTCCAAAATGTTGGGTTCAAAATATTGGGAAGAAAACACAGGAGGAATGCAAGTAACCACAATGGTCCAAAAGATGAATTCAAGCGATGACTTTAATGAAAATCACACGTGTGGGAGACACACCCTGCAGAACATCAAAGGTGGATCTCTCAAACAATAAACAACATAAAGGTTTTATATGGGCAGATTAATACAACGCCCCTTCATGTCTTAAACAGATACAATATTTGCATACGTCAAATCAAACCCACAAAACCCCAGTTAACTTTTGACCCCTTTTTAAAAGAACATTGGCTTCCATCCTTCTCTCGGTGCAGTCCCCGCACCCACAGTCCCCACAAGACAGTTAGACATCCTGTACTCTTATCAAACCATCACCTACACCCACAAAAACTGCAACCTTAGCAAGCATGCTTACCTTTCACCTAAATAAACTCACTTGTATGTCTGTGTACGTGTGGGTGTGTGTGTATGTCTGTGCATATGTTACCCTTGCCTTGCACCCTATGTGACCTCTCTGCTTATGCAACCAGGCTGAAGCCATCCTATGTGTGATGATCTTGGCTTATATGTAAAATATATAAAAAAGGTATTAAACAAATGTCTCAATCTGATACCACTACTTAAAACTTAATAAAAAGGTATACATGAATAAAAATAATAAAAGAACAGAATACAAATGTATTGTAAGCATGTGCAATCCTTCAATAACTCAGGTCATCCTCACAGTAGATTGGCTAATCCTAACCAAAAGTTTATAACCCTCAAGAGACGACTTCTTGAGTCACAACTCCTTTAAGGCACAAATGCAATGTGTAAAATAATCATAGGTGCTCCTGCAATAACAAATTATCATATGATTATACTGGCACCTGTACATAAAGTAAATAAAGTAAATAAAAGTGAACTTAAAATGAATGCAAACTTTAAGGTAATATCAATAAATGCATCAATGCAAATGCTTGTTATATGATTATGATGCGATAACAATATCCAAATAATAAAACTGAAAATAGTAAAATGAACTGATAAAAAATGGCAGGAAAAATAACATCTCTTTTCTCCACAGGGTGCAGGGACCAGCAGAGCCTCAGCTGACCCGGAAACCGGAGCAGGGACCAACTGGGCCAAAGCCCCCCTCACCTGGGAAACTGAGACAGGTGCAGGGGAGGGCTGGACCGCAGCTGTGCTAAGAACTTGGGCATACTGTCTCAGCTGAACTCTGGACACGCACACACATACATATACTGATACTGATAAGCACCGACGCATCACCCTCCCTACCCCGGATCCAACGCCACCTGCAACGCTTACCTCCCCTCTGATGTGGACATCGGGTCAGTTGGAGGCGCAGTCGAAGATTGCATTGGTCCCAGATCAGATATACACACTGGAACTCTTTCCCATGTTGCTTGTCTGTGTTTATTGTGCTATGGTGTGTTGATATCTGTGCATTCCTATAATATCCTTTTGTGTTACACATTTCGATGTTTTTTTCCTCGCTACCTAGCCCACAAGCACACAATGCGGCAACTGCACACTGATGGTATGAATACAAAACACATCTGACTTTTGCTTTCTCTGTGCACAAGGTAGGCCATGTCAGTTTGAGCTCATACTTTTGTCATAGATCCGTAAGCATAGAGGGATCCAAATTTCAAGTACTGGTTTTTATTCACACACATCAAAACAAACACAAGTGTTTATTTCCAAGTATAGGATTATTTGCAATCACCATATTGACTATATGGGTTTCTTGGTCTGCAGTGAACATGCTTCCTCTGCCCCCAGCATCTGGTCGTCTAGCAATTCTGTAAAGTAACAATTTCAGTATTTTTACATCTATGCTATTGTTGTGTTTCTCATTAGCATGGCAGTGCTACAAGTCTTAGTGCAAAGTGACTGTACTAACCAACTGTCATTTCAAAATGTCCTTATGATGCTTGCTACAGTGTAGCGGCTTGAGTTAGGCTGAACCCGTTGGCCAGCTTCCCTCAGCGTCACCCCATGGTTGATTACATGGTCAACTATTGTAGCTCTGATGTCATCAGCAATTCTATTTCTTACTCTTCTTACCCTTCCTCTCCCCCCTCCTCTCCCCCCTCCTCGTCCTACTCTTGCTCCTCCTTGTCCTTGTCGTCCTCTTCATCCTACTTCTTCCCTTCCACGTCCTCTTCCTCGGCCTCCTCTACTTCTCACTCTTCCTGCTCCCTCCATTGTACTCCACACACAGAGCTTACCTGTAGCTTATTCATAGTGCTTAGGCTGATTGCAAAGTGAACTAATTATCTAAAAAAGTTTTCACATGTGACAGTGTGCCAGACAGTTGGCAAAATAGTGTAAATAATGGCCATAAATGTGTATAGTTTTGCTAGGAGTGTGTTGAAAATTTGGTAATTGAGTGTAAGCAGTGAGTTGTGTTTAAAGTTCTGCAAAGTGTGTCTTACAAAATGGCAAACTGAGTGCAAAGCAGTGTTTGTGCTTTTAGTTTTGCAAACTCAGTGAGTGGTTTTGCTATAAGTATTAATAGTTTTAGAAATTGTGCTATAAGAATCACAGTTAGGGTTTAAGCATTCAGAAAAAACTGTAATATGATGGCTTGTGTTAACTGTTGGATACGAAAATACCATTTTTACAAAGGTGTGGAGAGTTAAGCAAGGGTTATTCGCTTTTACAAGAAAACTACAATGTTTTGCTGATTGGGTGAAGAGTTTTCTTATTTGTGTGTAGAGTACCTCCGGCGTCCCCGTGTGCGGCAGCCTATTACAGCAGCTCTGCTTATTCTGAGTTTCTTTCTTTCTTATCTTTTTTTCTTCTCGTAATTCTTATAACTAACGTATTAGTAATTAGACTCTGCAACCATGTTCTACCGTTTTGTGTTAGTTCTGGTTGTTTTTCTTAGTTTTTTTCTACTTTTTTCACCCGTGTCTGGGGACCCAGAGCAGGGATCCTTTGTTTACAGTAAGGATCAGCGGTACTGCCGGCGGACAGACTCGACATTCCCAGCGAGCTGAGGAAGAAAAGACGGGGGTGTTGTGCTGGGAAGGAGCGCTGTCGCCCGAGAAGGAGACGTTGTCGACCATCTCTTCCTTCTGTAATTATTGGAAACGTAAGATCTTTGCCCAATAAGATGGATGAGCTCACGTCGCTAACCTGGTCACAGAGGGAGTACCGGCAATGTAGCATCATGATGCTAACGGAGTCCTGGCTAACACCCCTAACTCCGGACACGAGCGTGACACTACCGGGATTCCAGCTGATGCGAGCGGACAGGACGAGAGACAGCGGTAAGAGGAAAGGAGGGGGACTGACAGTGTTTGTGAATGACAGATGGTATAACCCTGGGCACATCACTGTGAAAGAACAACTCTGCAGCAGAGACATTGAGCTGTTAGCCGTTAGCATGCATCTGTACTACCTGCCCCGGGAATTCTCGCATGTTATCGCGATAACAGCGTATGTCCCCCCCCTCGGCCAACGCGGATGCAGCCTCTGACTCTCTCCACTCAGTGGTCAGCAGACTGCAAACACAATCTCCGAGAGCCCTTCTCATAATATCAGGGGACTTTAATCATGTCTCACTGGACTCCACACTGCCCACCTTCAACCAGTATATGACCTGCCCAACCAGAGACAATAAAACACTGGACTTACTGTATACCAATGCTGAAGAGGCATACAGTTCATCACCTCTCCCTCCACTGGGCAGATCTGATCACAACCTGGTGCACCTTGTCCCTGTGTATGTGCCCTTAGTGCACCGGGAGCCACCAGCCACCCGCACAGTGCAGAGATGGTTGGAGGAGAGCGAGGAGGCTCTTAAGGATTGTTTTGAGTCGACTGTGTGGGAGGTGATCTGTGATGACCACGGAGAGGACATCGACAGCCTTACTACATGCATTACTGACTATATTAATTTCTGTGTGGATAACACCGTACCTACCAGGACTGTACGGTGTTTCTCCAACAACAAACCCTGGATTACCCCAGAAATTAAAGCTGTCCTCAAGCAGAAGAGGAGGGCCTTCAAATCCAAAGACAAAGAGGAGTTGAAAAGGGTGCAGAGAGAGCTGAGGGGACTGATAAGGAATGGGAAGGATAGCTACAGGCAGAAGATGGAGAACCAGCTTCAGGAAAATAACGTTGGTGAAGTCTGGAGAAGCCTCAGAACCATCTCAGGCCACAAACATCAGAACTCTCTGCCTGGGAGGGATGTGAGGTGGGCAAATGAACTGAATCATTTCTTCAACAGATTTGATTCAGCCATGAGGCAGTCTCCAACATCGGCTGCAGACTCACCCACCCCCACTGCTGCTGTTCCACCTCTGACACCTCAGACACTTCACACCTCCTCTATTCACCCTGCTCACTCCTCCCACCCCCAACAACAGCATCCAATACACACTCAACACAAGGCTCCAGCCTGTCTCTCTCAACCACCCAGGTTAGGAGGGAACTGAGGAGGATTAATGGCAAGAAGGCAGCGGGCCCAGATGGCATCAGCTCAAGGGTCGTCAGGTCCTGCGCGGACCAACTGTGTGGGGTGATGGAGCACCTCTTCAGCCTGAGCCTGAGGCTGGGGAGAGTCCCACAGCTCTGGAAAACCTCCTGTGTTGTACCAGTGCCAAAGACTTCACGCCCCAAGGACCTCAACAGCTACAGGCTGGTGGCTCTGACATCCCACCTGATGAAGACCCTGGAGCGGCTGGTCCTGGCTCAGCTTCGGCACCTGGTGAGCTCATCACTGGACCCACTTCAGTTTGCCTACCAACCTGGCATTGGAGCGGATGATGCCATCATCCACCTCCTACATCGTTCCCTCGCTCACCTGGAGACCGCTGGGAGCACTGTGAGAATCATGTTCTTCGATTTCTCCAGTGCCTTCAACACTATTCTTCCCACGGTCCTGAAGGACAAGCTGGAGAACTCAGGAGTGGACCATCACCTCACAGCATGGATACTGGACTACCTCACCGACCGACCACAGTATGTGAGGACTCAGGGCTGTGTGTCGGACAGGGTCATCTGCAGTACGGGGGCCCCACAGGGAGCGGTTCTGGCTCCGTTCCTCTTCACCATCTACACTGCAGACTTCTCCCACAACTCCACCCAGTGCTTCCTGCAGAAGTTCTCTGATGACTCTGCAATAGTCGGCCTCATCACTGATGGGGATGACAGGGAGTACAGAGGACTGATCCAAGACTTTGTGGACTGGTGCCAGCTGAACTACCTCCAGATCAATGCCAGTAAAACCAAGGAGCTGGTGGTAGACTTCCGCAGGCACAAGCATCCTCCACTGCAACCACTGAACATCCAAGGTATGGACATTGAGGCTGTGGACAGCTACAGGTACCTTGGTGTTTATCTGAACAACAAACTGGACTGGACTCATAACTCAGACGCCCTCTACAGGAAAGGGCAGAGCAGGCTGTACCTGCTGCGGAGACTCAGGTCGTTTGGAGTGGAGGGCCCACTCCTGAAGACCTTCTATGACTCTGTGGTGGCCTCAGCCATCTTCTATGGTGTGGTCTGCTGGGGTGGCAGCATCTCTGCCGGGGACAGGAAGAGACTGAACAGGCTGATCCGAAGGGCCAGCTCTGTTCTAGGATGCCCTCTGGACCCAGTGGAGGTGGTGAGTGACAGGAGAATGGCGGCTAAGCTGTCATCCCTGTTGGACAACATCAACTGCTTAGCTACACCATACTGTCACCGTCAATTATTATGCTGCTATTCTTACTGTCATTATATTAATGCTGCTATCCTGTATATATTGTACTTACTATTGTTTGTTTTAATGTACCTTTTATATTTTACATTTATATTTATTATTGTATTTTTGCACCAAGGGAGTGGCACTCCAATTTCGTTGTACCCTGTACAATGACAATAAAGGCTATTCTATTCTATTCTATTCTATTCTATTCTATTCTATTCCCACCACATGCAGGAGACTGTGACAGCACTGAGCAGCTCCTACAGTGGGAGACTGCGGCACCCACGGTGTGGGACGGAGAGATTTCGCAGGTCTTTCCTCCCCACTGCTGTCAGACTCCACAACAAAGACTTTAACTGATCAAACACACACATCCACACATGTGCAATAATACTAAGTGCAATAATCTTTTCTGGCATCGATGTATTTTTACTCAGTTGTATATAGCATTTGTATTCTATTTTGATCTTATTGTATATTTTATTCTATTTTATTCTACTGTATATAGTATTTTATTTTATTCTATTCTGTACAGTTGTGTACGGTATTTATTCTTATTGTATTCTAATTTTTGCTTCATAACTTTTGCACTGTCCACTTCCTGCTATGACAAAACAAATTTCCAACGTGTGGGACTAATAAAGGTGATCATATCTTATCTTATCTTAGTTTTGCAAAAATAGCCAATAGTTACAAAACATGTGCTCAAGCCATCAGAAAAAACTGTAATACAAAAACCTGTTAAGTACTATTTTTTTTTTTTTTTTGTTAATCATGACTTCATTGTTTCAATAGTAACCAAGGGTGCAAAAGTGATGGAAAATCAACATCAGAGTTCAGTGATTTAATATCAGAATCTGACATTGTTTCAACATTAACAGTGTTTTAAAATTTGACGTTGAATCAATGTCAGCGTTCAACATTGATTCAATATCAAACCCTGACGTTGTTTCAATATTAAAAAAGGTGCAAGAGTGACGTTAGGTCAATGTCAGATTTCAACGTTGATTCAATAGAATCACCTGATATTGACTAAACATTGTTTCAATGTCTCCTTGCTATCTGGGTATGTACTACGGCAATGACAAACATTTGCATACTCTGTGTGTCCAGCTTGCGCAGAGAAGCAGGAACGATTTGCTGGGCACTGGGCATTCCAATGTCCTCATCTACCCATACAGTGCCGTGTTTTGCCATGTGGCAAAAGAACTGAACTGAGGGACAGAATATTTATTTTTTCTCTTTTTTATCTTTTTTGATTTTTAATTTTTGCTATTTTTACATGAACAGGCAGAGGAGAGAACATGCAAAGCCGGAGAGATCACACATGTGATCTCTTCTGAGCCACAGCTGGACTGGCCATTGGAGTTCCATATTGAGGTGAAAAGGAAGCGATTTGTCCCATACTTCAGATAGAATTAAAAAATAAACACAAAGCTGGAGTTATTCTGTCCTTGCTGCGCAGTTGCATCTACTGCTCACATTCACTCCCCCTTCCTCTCCTGTTATTACTTCAAACATGAAACTGATCAATGATCAGCTGATCGGCTTTTCTGCCGCAAGTCCCGTCTTTCTTGTTTGCTTATCACCCACTTTGCGCTAGAAAGAGGAGAGCAGCGGATAAACAACAGCAGCACGTTTAAGTGTGATAAGCTGTTGTTAGAATGTATTTAATATTACTTTCTAGTATCAGCTGACGTTTGCTGATATCCGTTTGGATATGTGGTGAGAGGGAAACATGAAGATGAAACCAGGAGATGTCCTTACTAAATCATCAGAGCTGAGCAGGTGATGGAGAAACAGGTTTACCTTTTAGGTGACATGAATGAGTTGAAGGGACGTTATGAACTGTTTCTGAGAGACAAATAAGTCTAATATACCCGAGTAAGCTATAGTACTTTTTCCTTTGGGAAGGTACCATCTGTGCAGTCTGCAATTCTGTTGAAGAAAGATGTTGAATCTATTTAATTATTGTAGAAAAATAATTGATTTCTGTGCATTTGTTTTACACTTGTGTAACGCAGGACCAAGGTGCCTGACTGCAGCTTCATAGATAATGACCAATCAGAAGTAGTTTCGACTATGGAGCCTGAGTGTGTGAATAAAACACAGGAAACCAAAATAGAGTTCAAGAAATATATATATTATGTATGTTATGAGAAATATATAGACAGCTGTACAAAAAAATAAAAAAAATATATGCATATATATCACAAACAAAAATAATGTTGACAATACAAAACAGCTTATTAGGTTCCAAAAGGAGGTGGGATGAGGTTTAGTCCAGTATAAGATCACTTTAGTTTCATTGACCTGTGATAGGTCATGTGTCAACAGTTTATTTTAGTCCAGAGGTTCGCAAGTCCTACCGCAATGCAGCGGTGGTCGGGTGGCTCGCCATCCTGCGCTGATCAGGGCTGATCGTGGGGGGGGAAAAAAAACCCTGACCGTTGAGTCGATTGTAAGGTGGTGTAAAGATGAATGAATCGGCCGGGTTATTGCACACTGTCAACTAGTATGTAGTGTATAATTTGTATAATTTGCAGAAAACAGAACTTAACCCATGCAGAAAGGTCTGAACAGTCTTTAACAGAGGCTTACCAGGCTAGATGTACTGCAGCTGATCAGGAGGATTCCTGACGCGGGTTGAGTGCCTCAAGGGTGGCTCTGTTTCAGGACTCAGAGGCTCTGATTCAGTAGGTGAGCGTTGTGACAAATTATTTCTGGATGCGTCTGGAGTAACTTGATCAGAAGATAGACTTTCTTCATCGTGAGAAGTTTCTGCAAGATCAACTGGCTCACGTTCCTCACAAGAACTCTGTCTCCAACATTCAGCTGTGACGCAGTGACATTTTTATCAAATCTGTTTTTGTTACGTTTCATCACCTTTTCTGAGTTTTCGATGGCCAGCCTGTAACTTTCTTCCAGGTGGGACTTTAGTTTTTCCACATATTGTGTGTGGGATGGTGATCCTTCTTTGGCAAAGGGTAGTCCAAAGGCTAAGTCCACCGGTAAGCGAGGTTGGCGGCCAAACATAAGCTCATATGGTGAGAAGCCTGTAACATCATTTCTTGTGCAATTGTATGCATGCACCAGGGGCTTTACGAAATCTTTCCAATGAGATTTCTGTTGAGCTGTCAGTGTTCAGACCGAGATTTGCGTCTCATGCATCTTTCGCAGTGTCTTATTTTATTAACCACATCACTAGTCATCTTAGGCCAATAAAATCGGGAACGGACCAAGTCCAGTGTTCTGTCAATTCCCATGTGACCCATTTGATCATGAAGCTGGTGTAGTACAACTGGTCGATATTCCTTGGGTAGCACTAGCTGGTATGTGAAGTCACTTCCCACTTGTCTCTTCCTGACGAGAAGGGTGTTATGGAGCTACAGTTTATTTACTTCTCCCAGTAATAGAGGTAGATCGGGAAGTTCTTCCCTCAGCAATGGCGGTGGTGACTCTCCTCGCTCAACCTGAGCTATGACATGCCGAATGACAGGGTCAAGGCGTTGTTTGGCTGCAAGGTCAGCTGTTGAGATTTGGGGGAGTACCATGGAGGCGAACTGGATGTCGTCTGTGAAACTGTCAGGCAGACTGTTGACATTGACAGACATGGATAACACCAGAGCAAGATCAGGATCAGTGCTTGAACTGTACACCAGATGACGGTCACAAACTGCTTTGATGGTATGCTGGTCAATAGAAACATAATCTGGTTCATTGAGATGTTGCCGTGCAAATTTCCAGATTCACTCACGTTTTTTCCAAGACAGAGGATCATCAGACAGTTCACCATGAGGTCGGCGAGACAAACCGTCAGCATCTGAGTTCTGCTTTCCTGCTCTGTAGATTAATTTAAAGGTGAAAGTGGACAAAGCTGAAAGCCATCTGTAACCGGTAGCGTCACGTTTTGCTGATGATAAGAGGTATGTTAATGGGTTGCTGTCGGTCACAACTGTAAACTGAGCACCATAAAGATAGTCGTGGAATTTTTCAGTCACCGCCCATTTCAAAGCAAGAAACTCCAATTTGTGGGTGGGATATTTGGACTCACTCCGGGAAAGACCTCTGCTGGCATATGCTACAACTCTGTTTTGTCCATCCTGCTCTTGATACAGCACCGCACCGAGACCTGTGGCACTGGCATCAGTGTGGAGTGTGTATGGTTTTCTGGGATCAGCAAATGCCAGAACTGGGGCAGAAGTAAGTCTGTCAATAATGGACTCAAAAGCTTGTTGACACATTTGCGTCCATCGTCCTCCAAATGGCTCTTTGGGGTTGAGGTAATTCTCTGGCTTTACAGTTGGTCTCAGTTTCTTCTGGGAAGGTGGATACCCAGCAGTGAGATCGTGCAACGGCTTGACAATGGCTGAATATTCCTGGACAAAACGTCTGTAGTATCCGGCAAAACCAAGGAAAGATCTTAATTCCTTCAAGTTTTTCGGCACTGGCCAAGAAGTGAGTGTAGAAATCTTGTCCGGATCAGTTTCAACACCAGCCTGGGACACTACATGGCCCAGATATTTCACAGCTGTCTGGAAGAACATGCATTTCTCAAGTGAAAGCTTCAAGCCAAAATCTTTGAGTCTGGTGAGAACTTTCATCAGCCGAGTTTCATGTTCCTCAAGAGTGGGTGCAAAAACAATGAGATCGTCAATGAAAACCAGGACTTCTTTTAGATTTAATTCTCCCATGCATTTTTCCATCAGCCGTTGGAATGTGCTTGGTGCACTGGTAATCCCCTGTGGCATCCGATTAAACTCCCAGAATCCTAATGGGCAGACAAAGGCAGTCTTTGCTTTATCCTTCTCCTCCATTTCAATTTGGTAGTATCCTGACTTGAGGTCTAACACCGTGAACCACTTGGATCCTGCAAGTGCTGAGAAGGTGTCTTCCAGTTTAGGCAGAGCATAAGCATCTTTGATCGTTTGCAGATTGAGTTTGCGGTAGTCAATACAAAGACGTACACTGCCATTCTTTTTGCACGCAACCACAATTGGAGAGGCAAATGGTGAGTCGGATTCTCTGATAACTCCAGAGTCAAGAAGTTCTTGCAGGTGTTTCCGTACAGCATCAAGATCTTGAGGATGAATTGGTCGTGGTCTTTGCTTGAAAGGGGTTGGATTGGACAATTTAATTTGGTGTTTAACTTTGTCGGTCCTGCCCAAATCCAGATCGTGTTTGGCAAATACTTCAGGAATACTGTTGAGTTTTTGAATAATCCGTTCTTTCCAGTCGGGAGTTATAGGGGAATCTCCAAAGTTATATTGTAGTTGAGACGGAGGTAACGAATCTGTAGACTGGTCTGAATACTGGATGTGTTGCTCTTTGGAAATGACTTCCTGAAAGGCGTTGATTTCTGAAATAATAGCTCGAGCTGGAATGTGGATTTCATGGTCAGACTCATTACTCACTACAACAGACAGAAAACATGGCCAACGTTGAGGTAAGGCCACAAGGCAGGTTTTTACCATGAGTCCACCAGGCAGAGAACTGGAGGTAGGGTGTTCCAGAATAACTGCTTTCTCACCTTGGAATAGCCTTGTGACCATGCATCCCTCAAGGACAGTGGTTTGGCCGGCAGTAATGGTATGTGGTTGGTGTGACAAAGTGGAGGAGCAGTTGTAAAGCTCTCCATTTGTCCCATATGTGTTTACTTTATTTTGCACATTGTACACATTATTCTGTTTCTATGTATTTGCTATGATTTGCTATTTTTCAAGTAACATTGCTTCACTCACTATCCCGGGTTTGTTTGTGTAAGGGTTCTGTTGCCGGAAAATCAAACATTCTGCAAATTAAGACAAATACTAAGTTATGTTTCTTTATATTTTATTATGTTACAGATTAAGTCATTTGTTCATACTTACTTTGTTTGTCTTTTCAGTTTTCATGAGAGTCAGGTGTGGGGAAACGCCCGCCTGGCATTTCCTCATTTTAAAATCCTGATGATGTCACACATGACATTAGCAGGTCAAACTAAGTGGAGGGGTTTCTTTTTCCATAGAGATGCTTCCTTTTGTTTGTGTTAAGGTTTAAAGGAATTTGTTGAATGTTTTTCCTTTTGTTAATACTGCCATTTAGTTGTGTAAATGTGCATATTAGACGTGTGTAGAGGTTTTGTGTTTTTAAATCATTTGTGTAGAGTTTTACATCCCTCAGTTGAGTGAGTGGTACTGGCTGGGCAATTGGAGGGAAATTGATGGCCCTATTTAAAGCCAGTCTCTACCAGATGCAGGAGAGAGGAGAGGTGAGCTGTGTTACCAGAGCCATGTTATGTTGAGTTTTGTTAATTGAATTGATTTGGGGGGAAGTTTTGTTAAGTTACATTATATTAAGTTCACTTTAAATAAATTGCTTACCTTGGAAATCTGAAATGCCTGCCTAGTCTGCTTCCCTACCACCTTCCTTGATGTTCGTGTCTGACTACTTCACAGTTGGTCTGACTTCAAGATTACAGGAGCATAGTGGTCATTCGAATTCTGGACATGGCGACACTGGAGGATTTTATAAACTGCAATGTAACCGGAACCAGTTGGCAGGAATGACTGCTCAGGGTGGGTATCACAGTGTTTGCTGTAAGCAACATCAAGAGTGTTGGTGCCAACAAGTATCATTGGGTATGATTGCTGGACGTCAGGCACGACAAGGGCAAGTGTATCAACATTAATGGATGAACCAAGAAAATCAGCTGGGAACGTCATGTTAATTTCAATGTATCCCAGGTAAGGTACAGCTTGTCCATTTGCTCCTTCTACTTCCAACAGATCATTTAGTGGTTTGATGGGGTGATCTGAAAGATCAGTATTATAGAAGGAATAAGGAATGGTAGTAACCTGAGAGCCAGAATCAAGACGGCAGTTGAAATGGTTGCCCTTGATTTGAATTTGTCCTGTGCTTTTGGTCCCCACAAGCCCTTTTGGCAGCAATGGAAATTTATTGTGGCTTCTGGGACTGTTAGTGCATGCAGCCCCTGTGTGTCCCACCACAGAAGCTGTTTCTAGTTTAAAGATGAAGTATTTTTAGCATCCCATTCTTGCTGTTTTTTCCTTAATTGTTTCTTTTTCTGTTCAACAAGACTGGGGTTTGCTCTGTTGTTGCAGGTGGAAGAAACGTGGCCATTTTCTCCACAGTTAAAACAGTACCATGGCTTGGGTTTGGTATTTGACTGAGGTGAAGAGTGACTGGGCTTGTTTCGTCGTGGCTTAAACTTTGACTCTGAACTTTTTCGAGACAAAAGTTGGGACATTTGCTATTGGAGGGTTTGGAGTTGTTTTTTCATTTCTTTTAGCTTTCATTAGCTGTAGAGTGCCCACAAGAACAAGTGCTTTGGGATTGGATGTTGGCTTTTTGTTTTGATGAACCAATGTATTTTTTCACAAGTGACTCCTTGGCAATTTGTCTGTCTTCTTCTGTCTGTGACGACAACAATAAGTCAGAGAAAGGTGGGGGGTTGTTCTTTTGCTGTTCTAATTGTAATTTGGTTAGTATAGTGTTATCCCACCACCCACGGCAAAACTGCTTCAGCAGATGTTTATCCATGTCAGCAGCTGCAAGTCCTCCTTGCTTCACAACAGTGCTGAGGGTTAGCTGCAGTCTTTGGAGATAAGCAGATGGTCGCTCACCTGGATTTTGAAGACTATTTAAGTATTGAGCGTACAATTCTTCACCATCTTGAACTGTTCCAAAAGCTGAGTCAAGTACACTTAGTATGACTGAAGGCAATGTGTTGGGACATAGACCTTCAACCAATTCAGCAGCAGGTGACAATAGGCTCTCTATAATATGTCTGGTGACGTGTAGAGCTGACAAACTGGGGTCGGCAAGCAGTAGATCAATTTGTGAATGCCATGATTCAAAATCTGCTTTACTACTTGGCTTAGGAATCCTTCCTGAAAAAGCACGGAGACGTAGTGAAGTTGTGGCGCTCATGTCTGGGTTTCGGACCACATGCTCAACAACAACCCTTTGTATTTGTGGTGGATTGAGATCATGGGCTGTGAGTGATACTCTTGGAGTTGGTCCAGTCTGGCTTTGCTGGGGTTGTGCCCCCTGCTGGTCAGTGGAAACCTGTCTGGCAGGAGGTGAAGACGATTGCTGCTGCTCCAGTTCCCTTTCTTCTTCTTCCTCTACTCCATTGTCCTCATTTATTCCATTTTTCCTCCTCATATTCATGTTCACTTTTTCCATCATCATCTGCTCCTGCTTCATGCAAATGTTGACCAATCTGCCTCATGACTGTCTTCAAGACATCCTCAAACTGGTGCCCGCTGCGATCAGCAATTTGTTTGAGCTCCTTGAGGTAGTTGGGAGGAGGACTGCTGCTGTCCTCTGTGGCGGCGTACTCACAGCCCAAAGCTGTGACGCGGAACACAAGGTTGGCAACAGTTTTAGAACAGTAAGTGTATGGCACAAACGGCTCTAGAGTTGTAAACGCAGTGGTATCTACAAACTCAGCGATCAGGTTTTTAAAGAAAGTACTCGCAGGATCATTTACGTAAAAATGACGGTTAAGATTACCATAAGTATGCAAGTAGTCAAGAATTTCGTCATCAGCTTTTGTGTTAGACCAGGGGTGGGCAATCTCAGTCCACGAGGGCCGGTGTCCCTGCAGATTTTAGATCTCACCTTGGGTCAACACACCTGAATCACATGATGAGTTCATTACCAGGCCTCTGGAGAACTTCAGGACATGTTGAGGAGCTAATTTAGCCATTTAAATCAGCTGTGTTGGTTCGAGGATACATCTAAAATCTGCAGGGACACCGGCCCTCGTGGACTGAGATTGCCCACCCCTGTGTTAGACACACCAGAGATCATCACAGACTGTGATATACTGATGCCGGAAAAGGCAACTGAATCCATTTTTGATTTTCAACAAAAACAAAGTAATTAAGAAAAGAAAAATTGTATGTATGACCCCAAAACATTCACACACAAAGGCTCCTGGCTGGCTCGCCACTTGTAACGCGGTAAAGGACCAGGGCGCCTGACTGCAGCTTCATAGATAATGAGCAATCAGAAGTAGTTTCGACTATGGAGCCTGAGTGTGTGAATAAAACACAGGAAACCAAAATAGAGCTCAAGAAATATATATATTATGCATGTTATGAGAAATATATAGACAACTGTACAAAAAAAATAAAAAAATATATGCATATATATCACAAACAAAAATAATGTTGACAATACAAAACAGCTTATTAGGTTCCAAAAGGAGGTGGGATGAGGTTTAGTCCAGTATAAGATCACTTTAGTTTCATTGACCTGTGATAGGTCATGTGTCAACAGTTTATTTTAGTCCAGAGGTTCGCAAGTCTTACCGCAATGCAGCGGTGGTCGGGTGGCTCGCCATCCCGCGCTGATCAGGGCTGATCGCGGGGGAAAAAAAAAAAAAAAAAACCTGACCGTTGAGTCGATTGTAAGGTGGTGTAAAGATGAATGAATCGGCCGGGTTATTGCACACTGTCAACTAGTATGTAGTGTATAATTTGTCGATATCTGCCAAGTACACCAACCACAGGGACAACAGCAGCCAGGGGAGCAGGGAACATGCAGCTGATTGACCCGGAACTTATACAGGGCTCATTCCCGCCACAATAAAGGGATTGGCAGAAGTGGGGTCAGATGTTACCGTGGTTACACTTGCATTAAATTAAAGTTGATTACATCGATTAAGGGTGGGGGGTGGTTCCCTAATATTTTTGCTGGGAGTTGGCAACCCTATTAGTTAGGTAGGTAAGTACTCTTTAAAATACCAGAATAGGGAGGATGGTGTAGGTTTAAATTTATTAGATTGATCAGTGTTCCTGAACTATGAAATATTTTGGGTGGAGTGTATTTTTTGCAAACAGGTATAACAGAATAGCTTCAGTCTCTTGTTTGTTAAAACTTGAGTATGAACTTATACAAAATGCAGCAAGATATTTATAAAAAACAGTTTTATTGATTACAAAATACGTTATATCGGATTCATATCGGTATCGGCAGATATCCAAATTTATGATATCGGAATCGGTATCTGACATTAAAAAGTGGTATCGTGCCATCTGTACTCATGTCATTGTATTAGCAACTTTTCACTCAGTTTTCACACAATTTTTATAAATAAAACAGACTTGTGTTTCCATATATTGTGAATGTGTGTCTTTCATATTTGCAGGTCAGTCAATGCGTGGGATATTTTGTATAGATACGGCAGGCATTTTGGTGGATTGTAACACAGACTTTATTCCTGCCTTGGATCTGAGCTACTCTGAGTGAACAAATGCAAATGTGCCAGGCCACAAAGATAATGGGTGGTTTGTACAACAAAAGCAGGATCTCAGCAGGGGTGAATAACACCTTGGGACTTGCACCAGAAAATAAAAAAGTCAGTAATTCTAGGAGGTTTTAGGTTCAGGGGATTTACGCAAATTTGCGCAGAGTTAGTAAATCTAGTATTAAATTGCAGGTACCATGAGAAGGAATGACTGAAGGAGATCGTCCACAAGATGGAAGCTGAGGCCAGGAAAGAGGCTTCAGGAGGATCAGTGAGGAGCAGAGATCACCTTCAGCACAGCAGACATACCACAGAGAGCTGTGACACTTGGCTTCCAGGAGATCGTCATGAGATTTTGAACAATGAAATCCAGAAGGAGTGAAAGAGATTCGACGTTGACGTTGAGGAAGACAGCTAGGGCGTACGACTTGCTCTGCCTAAATCTTCAGCGGCACAGGGATGACTGAAGGATGAAGGGAGTGTGCCAAGCTCTAATCGACCTATCCTGTTGAGTCATGGAGGGAGAATATCATAAACAACTGGATCCAATTTCCTTGAATAAAAATTTTCTGCAGAGAGATGAAAGGACAGTGGAGGAGTTGTAAATGCAGATGATTTGCCAGGTGCCTTTGTATCCCTCACAGGAAGGATGCTTGAAGTGAAGAGATTTGGGGTTTGATACATGCCATAAAACGAAAGAGCTGTTGACCAGGCTGAAGCTTTGAAGATAGCTGGAAGCCTCATGGACAAACAACAAAACCAACTGGTGTGTTTGAATGCCTATGTCTGCATACATTTGGACTCTGGCCATATGGACAATGATGGAAACAACTGGAAGAGACATTAATGGAGCACTGCAGAACTCAACCATTCTGCAGGGAGTATATGAATTACACACCGAGAGGAAATACACCACTAAGCTGGATAGCTTGGTTGATGTCTGGGCCTTGGCGGCATATGATTTTGAAAATGTTGATTCCTGTTTTAACTGTTGACATTCATTTGCTGACTTATAGGATGCAGTTTACTGTGTGTGAGATAAATGAGAAATAGGATAACTGCTGACACATGTATTAACTGTGAACTTTTCAGTGATAGAAGGTGAATGACATGAGGAGCTGTGTGTAAATGAAGGCTACACTGAAACTGTCAAACACAAGGGTGCATAAGTGGAAATTTAAGTACATAATGACAAAAAGGGGGGACTGTTAGGTTGAAATAGTTAAATGTTGTCATTGTGTTACCTAAATTTGTAAGTCTTGGCTTAAAACTGTAGGATCAAAGACATTATAAAGGTATATCTTATCTTATCTTATTCTTCTGTTTCTGTTCCCCTCCCCAGCATGTTGAATGGTGAGGGGGGCTATAGTGTAACTGTAGGCACATCCTATGTGAGGGTTCTGCTTTCTTAATTAGTGAGGATGTTTACTTCTTGCCATTTATGACCTCACCTGTGTTTGTGTATGGTGAGACCGTTAGAGGGGTTAAGCCATATACAGGGTGGGGGGAGATGACTCTTTTGTGAGCAGGAAGTCACACAAACGCACCCCCATTCACACACACACACTCACGTGCATATGCATACACATACACACACACACACATACACACACATACACACTCAATGCCTTAGGGTTTATGACGCACCATAGGGTTTTTTTTTACAATGGGTGTTTGTGTAAACTGTGTGTAACAGAATAAAAGGCTGCAGGGGAAGCTGGTTCTTTGGACTCGTTTGACACCGAGGGCAGAGGACTGCTGTCGTCCGGCTCCTCTTGCTATAGCATGTGAAAATCGATCGCTGCTCTGTCTTGCTTTGTCAACGGGAATAAGTTTCTGAACCAGCGGTGCCTGTGGAAGCACAGACCCAACAGGCTGCTTTGCACATCTCTAGTGTCTGTTGTCTAGTGTAGTCTGGGAAATGATTGGATGATGAGGTGGGTGCAGTTTTCTCTGGGGTGAGGTCGGGTGGACTACCCCAGGTTCTGTGGGGCTGGGCGGTGCTGGTGCTGTGGGACCTCGTACGGATGGGCCTGGGCCTCCCTGCTACTGCGGAGCTGGGGGCGCTCTGCTGTCTCCACCCCAAGGAAAAGGGTAACATCTCCTGGGTCTGCGTGCGGTTTCTGCCTCTGGAGGCGAGGGTACCTAGACCTGGTGTATAAAGTATGTTTGGGGAGTGTGATTGTGTGTACAGTGTCCATTTATGTCTGTATCCACGTTGGGCGAGTGCTGAGTATTTGTATATGTGTGCATGAGGTCAGAAATGCACGTTTGTGTCTGTGTGTGCCTTTTTGTCTGTGTCTATATGTCAGGTCGAGTCTTAGACTCCTCCTCTCTGGGAACATCTCAGGCTCCACAGTATGGAGGCCTATCTACCCTTACCACACTCCCTGCCGGTGGCTGATGCCCTCAGCCGTCAGTGTGTTGGTGGTTCTTGGTGTCCAGTGCTGGGTGCTCAGGTATGTATAGGTATAGGTGTCTTGAAAGGTGCTTTTAAATAAAATGCATTATTATTATTGTTATTGTTATTATTATCATTATTATTATTATTATTATTAGTAGTAGTAGTAGTAGTAGTAGTAGTAGTAGTAGTAGTAGTAGTAGTAGTAGTAGTAAACCACTAATCTCACATCATAGGTCACCCCTCAGGTGTCACTTTACCTGTGATAGTAACTCCCAGCATGTGTAGGTTTGATCTGCGCTATATATGAAACACATATAAAGAAATCAACAGCATTGTTTCAACAATACTTTTATTTTTTGAAACTAAAGAATAGAAAGAAATGAACCCGAGTAAGTTTACAGTCAGTTATCTGTGTCTGGATTTGGATTCAGATGAAAAATAAGGAAACATTTCAGCTTCTAGAAATTCCTCCACAGCACTGACACACATTTTTATATCAAACTAAATCAGCTGTTTACATTTTTATCATGATAGTCAGATTAAGTTTAACATCTGTTAAGTGTTTAAGAAAAATACCTGCATGATTATCAGAGAAGAGAAAAAAGAGGAACTGTTGGATTTTGCTCAACTTAACAGGAAAAACTCCAGTTAAAAGCAAAGATGTGGGCCAGCAGTCACCAAAATAACAGACTGACCAACACAGGACAGTGGAGCCAATAAAAAATAATGCAGTTTATCAACTTATAGAAAATAGTCATGACCTGATGGAGGAGCAGCACTTTATGAAGAGCCGACTCAAAGAAAGGACAAAGAGAAGAGAATCACTGAGCATTTAACTGGATTTATTTGAATCAAAGATAAGAAGAAGAAGTAAATTATCTGCGTCAGTAGAATCAGAGGAGAAGTAGAAACAAATGAACACAAAACTAGAACCAACCAGAAAGAGAGAGAGCAAGAAACTGATTCTAGCAGGTGATTTACTTCCTGTTTTACTTCTAAAAATGGCTAAGCTCCGCCCACACAGGAAGTGTTGGAGCTGTCACACCTCTCACATGGTGAAGATCAGATGACCACTGAAGGTGGTTTGACGATTTTGACTGTCAGCTATCCTTGATTGAGTATAGAGACGTACAGACACCTGATCTCCAGCCTCTAGAAGCAGTGAGGCTGCATTAGAGGCGCTCACACCACCAGATCTTGGACGTTCATATGCAAGAGAAATGTGCTCTTCATTCCTGAACAACACAGCACCTACAGGAATTTCTCCATGTCCATATATTGTCCAGAGAAAGTGGTAGACTCCTCTCACTGGTGCAGTGAAAATACCTGTGGGTTTGTTTTTGTTAAATGGAAAATCAGCTGTTAGAACATCTGGAACATCAGCCTGACATCAACATAGCTGAGAAATGACATTCAGTGTTATTACCTGTGTGTTTGTTGTAGGCATTTCCAATGTTTGTGACAACATATTTGAAGATCAGAGTAGTGTGGGCATTAAAGGGTCCAGTATATCCATCACCTTGATCCAGCAGAGAGGCTGAGAAAGCCACCTGTTTGACTGAGAGAGAGAGAAATGTCATTATTTGACATTTTTATGACATTATTTATTTGATACTTTGTGTTTTAGAGTTAGACTCTTCCCAATAAAGTGACCATGACAAAAACTTTAATCTCCAATGAAAGAAATGTTTGACAGCTGAAAACATTTCATTGTCACAGAAGAAATCAAACTTTGTGATTGGAAACTGAAATTTGATTGAATGTATTTTTGAGGATCCCAAACTCGTCCTTTAGATCAGACAGGAAGTTATTTTGTAGCTTCTGCCAAGACAACAAACTGTGTTACTCAGTGTTTTAGTTGCATCTTGGTTTGTGCTTCAGACAAACATGAACTCAGTTTAATGTCATTCAGTAAATTAGATCCAGTAATGAACTTAATGTGTGTTCTGAAGCTTAAAGAGTGCTTTCACTTTAATGACCTGCACAGAGTGGGGATACACCTGTAAACAACACCTCTGTTAATCACAGATAACAATCACAAAAATCCTCTACTCGCTCTCCTGCTCCCACATTATTAGAACTACAAACATGGCTGCAATTATTTATTGCAATTTTTGAGAGTGAATATTTTAGGAATAAGTTTGGACTGGCTGTAGTTTCAAATACTAAACATGTTCCAGAAACATGTTTTATGGTAAATAAATGATCTTTGAGTTTTTTCATGTTTTTAGTTCATGCTGACAGAAACACCACACGCTGCACTATAAAGCTCTTTTTGTGGAAACATTATTTACACTGACCCAATTCAAACATATCTGAGATATTACTGCTTCTATTCATATTCAAATGTCCCCCCATCATGTGTCATGTAACATTATGTAATCCACATACTGTGTCACCAGGTGGTCAGTTAGTTTGAACCGTTGCCCTCAGATATCATGTGGAAGAAATAAAAACATTGTTGGTACTAAAGTTGCCCCTGTGAATGAACGAAGGATATTCAAACACAGTAGCGCCACCTTGTGGACAGATTTATAGCACTGACATATTTTGAGCCTCCAGAGTTTGCTGACTTCTGTCTGCAGGTGGCGCTACAGCACAAATACAGCTTCAAATGTGTGTTTGAGCAGCATTAACACATGTAACACATTCCTGTCAGCTCATAACGTTGAGCTGATCAGAGCAGGTTTTAGTTTCTAACATTAATACATTCAAACATAAATACTGCTCTGGTAAATGCAATTTTGGATTTAAAATCAAGCATTAATTCTAAAATTGTAAAACTTTATCAATTATAGAAAATAACTGTGAGTCTCATTCTGTTCATGCTACACTGAGCGGTGGTCTTCTCCACCTCACACACTGCAGAGCAACAGGACCACACCTCTTACAGGTGCTGGGTGGAGAATGGTTGAAGAAGCAGACTTGTTTGACTGGATCACGGAACAAACTGATTCTCATTTGAACTCTGTGCAGTTAAATTGTGTCATCTTTATCCACACTAGGGGAGATTCTAGGTTCTACCTTGCAGTGCATGTTAGTGACGCTTGTGGTGTCCTCGGGATTCCCATATACTTGTTTGCCATTCACCTAGGGACCATTTTTGAGCCGAGGACAACACAAGAGGGGAATATGCCGTTTACAAATGTAATCAGCCCTTTTCACATTTGCAAACCTCAATTCAATTGGAGAAACATCACAATGTTACTTCCAAAAGCAACCTAATTAGTTGGATGACCTATTGTACTGTCTGAGAGTAATTCAGAGCGAATAATCAGAGATTTCAGTCCTTTAGTTACCAAACCTGAAGCAAAGGCTCAGTCATTGAAAAAGTTAAAGAACCATTTGTGGCAAAGCAGATGAGATGAGAAACACGCCCAGCATTATTTCTCTTAATCACACAGAGACAGTCCACCAAATAATCAAGCACTTAAAGTATTATTCAGTACAGACACTGGAAAACACGCTGCCACTCCACAGTCCTGTACATGAAGCAATCTGGTAGTAGAGTTTTCTTTTATTAAAGTTTTTGACTTCATTTTGACTTGCTGGATCTGGAGCTGTACTGTAAACAAACACCAAAGCCCAATTCAACCAGAATACGAATGGATTTTTTTTTTGCGATTAATATTTTATTGTATTTTTTAGAACACTACAGTCCACTGTAGAGACAGATTACATCACATAGAAAAAAAGCATCAGCATATCAGCAGAACAGTAGAGAACACAAAACCAAAATGAGGGGGGATGAGCAAAACAAGAGATAAACAAAAATAAATAAATAAATAAATAAATAAGTAACGAAAAACAACAACAACAAAAAACAAAAAACCAAAAAAAAAACCCCAAAACAAAAACAAAGACAGCCAGCCTATGACTACGTGGGTCTTACTGCATGTCACACTCTGACCTCCCTGAGTGCGCTTCTTCAGAATTCCAGTGTCTGTCCCACTCTAAGTGCTAGTCTGATCCTTTTATTCTGGACAGATATGGATCCCACTTCAGATGGAAACTCTCCACTTTATTCAGAAGCCTGTATGAAAGTTGTTCTAGTGCAGCGAGTCTCCCTAGTTGAATATGCCATACAGAGACAGGTGGGGTGGAAGGGGCCTTCCACTGGGAGATAATGAGTTTACGCTCCAGCATCAATGCAGTCTGTACCCACTCAGCGGCCTTAGGCGGAGCATTTTTAAGGAGTGATGGGTCCCCCAAAACAAATAGTCTTGGTGAGAAAGGAATATCCCATCATATAGTTAATTTGATAAAGTCATGTATCTCAGTCCAAAAGATTTGGGTTTTAGGACAGCTCCAAATTATATGGGTCAATGTGCCCACCCCAGTCTGACATCTCCAGCATTCAGGGGACCGTATGAGGTTCGCCCTATACAGTCTGTGTGGCGACCAGTAAATTCGGTGTAGTAATTTGAATTGGATTAGCCTCGTTCTAAGTTCCCTGGACACCTTTTTACTATTCTGCAAAATAACCATCGATGTTAAGTTAGACTCTTTTTCTCCAATTGATCTTTCTGAGTTAACTTCAATAATTAATTCTTCCAAACCATCAACGTGTCTTTTAGACCCCATTCCTACAAAACTGCTCAAAGAAGTCCTGCCATTAATTAATGCTTCAATCTTAAATATGATCAACCTATCTCTAATAATCGGCTATGTACCACAGGCCTTCAAGGTGGCTGTAGTTAAACCCTTACTTAAAAAGCCATCTCTAGACCCAGCTGTCTTAGCTAATTATAGGCCAATCTCCAACCTTCCTTTCATATCAAAAATCCTTGAAAGAGTAGTTGTCAAACAGCTAACTGATCATCTGCAGAGGAATGGCTTATTTGAAGCGTTTCAGTCAGGTTTCAGAGCTCAGCACAGCACAGAAACAGCTTTAGTGAAGGTTACAAATGATCTTCTTATGGCCTCTGACAGTGGACTCATCTCTGTGCTTGTCCTGCTAGACCTCAGTGCAGCGTTCGATACTGTTGACCATAATATCCTATTAGAGTGATTAGAACATGCTGTAGGTATTACAGGTACTGCACTGCAGTGGTTTGTATCATATCTATCTAATAGACTCCAATTTGTACATGTAAATGGAGAGTCCTCTTCAGACACTAAGGTCAATTATGGTGTTCCACAGGGTTCAGTGCTAGGACCAATTCTATTTACATTATACATGCTTCCCTAGGCAGCATCATTAGAAGACATAGCATAAATTTTCACTGCTATGCAGATGACACGCAGCTCTATCTATCCATGAAGCCAGGTATCACAGACCAATTAGTTAAACTGCAGGAATGTCTGAAAGACATAAAGACCTGGATGGCCGCTAACTTTCTGCTTCTTAATTCAGATAAAACTGAGGTTATTGTACTCGGCCCTGAAAATCTTAGAAATATGGTATCTAAGCAGATTCTTACTCTGGATGGCATTACCTTGGCCTCCAGTAACACTGTGAGAAACCTTGAGTCATTTTTGACCAGGACATGTCCTTCAACGCACATATTAAACAAATATGTAAGACTGCTTTCTTCCATTTTGCGCAACATCTCTAAAATGAGAAATATCCTGTCTCAGAGTGATGCTGAAAAACTAGTTCATGCATTTATTACTTCCAGGCTGGACTACTGTAATTCATTATTATCAGGATGTCCTAAAACTCACTGAAAAGCCTTCAGCTAATCCAAAATGCTGCAGCAAGAGTCCTGACAGGGACTAGAAAGAGAGCATATTTCTCCTGTTTTGGCTTCCTTCATTGGCTTCCTGTTAAATCCAGAATTGAATTCAAAATCCTGCTCCTCACATACAAGGTCTTAAATAATCAGGCCCCATCTTATCTTAATGACCTTGTAGTACCATATCACCCTATTAGAGCACTTCGCTCTTGCACTGCAGGCCTACTTGTTGTTCCTAGAGTATTTAAAAGTAGAATGGGAGGCAGAGCCTTCAGTTTTCAGGCCCCTCTTCTGTGGAACCAACTTCCAGTTTGGATTCGGGAGACAGACACTATCTCTACTTTCAAGATTAGGCTTAAAACTTTCCTTTTGCTAAAGCATATAGTTAGGGCTGGACCAGGTGACCCTGAATCCTCCCTTAGTTATGCTGCAATAGACGAGGCTGCCGGGGATTCCCATGATGCATTGAGTTTTTCCTTCCAGTCACCTTTCTCACTCACTATGTGTTAATAGACCCTCTGCATCGAATCATATCTGTTATTAATCTCTGTCTCTCTTCCACAGCATGTCTTTCATCCTGTTTTCCTTCTTTCACCCCAACCGGTCGCAGCAGATGGCCCGCCCTCCCTGAGCCTGGTTCTGCCGGAGGTTTCTTCCTGTTAAAAGGGAGTTTTCCTTCCCACTGTCGCCAAAGTGCTTGCTCATAGGGGGTCATATGATTGTTGGGTTTTTCTCTGTATTTATTATTGTGCTATCTACTGTACAATATAAAGCGCCTTGAGGCGACTTTTGTTGTGATTTGGCGCTATATAAATAAAATTGAATTGAATTGAATTGAATAGTCCATTCCTGATCCGTAAAAACCACACCAAGGTCAGATTCCCAAGCTAACCGGAGGGCGGGAAGCCCTTTACTCGTGCCCTCAACAAGCATTGAGTAGTATTTAGAGACTTCACGACCTACCCCAAAGATTTTTTTGATGTAGCTGAGATATTCAATCGTAGGAGGCGGTGTGGAGGAGGAACCAAAGGTTTTGAGCAATAAGTGCCGGAGCTGCAAGTACCTCCAGAACTGACTCTGTGGCAACTGAAACTGTGCTTTAAGGTCATTGAAGGACTTGAGAATTCTCCCCTGATACAGGTCTCCGAGAACAAGTATCCCTCTCTGAACCCACAGTCTCCAGAAAAACGGAAACTTATTAATGCAAAGTTTGGGATTAAGCCATATGGAGGCCTCAGTATGAAGGTGGGAATTAAAATTTAACAGCAAGGCCACCTTCTTCCAGACCGTCTGTAGGAATGAAAGAATGGGGTGGGTTTGTATATCTGGTGGGAGCTTGGTGGTTAAAATGTGCATCGGAGGGAGTGGTGAGCACAAAGCACTCTCCAGACTAAACCATGGGGGGGCTCGTTCTGGAGGGAGAGCCCAGCGAACCATGTGTCTCAGACTGAAAGCATAATGGTAAAACAGTAAATTTGGGACCCCTAGGCCACCCGACTCCACTGGTTGCTGTAGCTTTTTAAGCTTTATTCTAGGGCACCTGTTATTCCATATGAATTGGTTACATAACCTGTCAAATTGCTGAAAATATTTTGATGGGATTTTTAGCGGGAGTGTTTGTAGTAGGTAATTAAATTTTGGAGTACAATTCATTTTGATGATGTTAACTTTACCCCAAAGGGTGAGAAACAAAGGGGACCATCTAATTATGTCAGTTCTGAACTTGTCCAATAGAGGTTCAAAATTAGCCTGAACTATGTTGTACAACAAACGGGGGAATGTAATGCCCAGGTATTTAATCCCAGTCTGAGGCCAGCTGAAATCCCCTGGCTGGAACAGGGTTTTGGGGCTGTCAGGGGGAGCGCTTCAGACTTTGACCAATTTACTCTATATCCTGATATATTAGAGAACCGGTTAATAATTCTTAAGAGAGCAGGTAGAGAGCGTTCTGGCTGCGATATTAGGACCAGGGCGTCATCAGCATGTAGCATCAATTTGTGATTATCATTATGGACCTGGATACCTGGAAAATCAGGGTCTCTACGTATTGTCGCTGCCAGAGGCTCTAAAGCTAGAGCAAAAAGCAGAGGACTCAGTGGGCAGCCCTGTCTTGTACCTCTGTGGAGGTCGAAGGACTGTGATATAATACGGTTCGTTAGTATTGATGCTCTTGGATTGTTGTAGAGAAGTTTGACCCACCTTATGAATTTTGGGCCAAAGCCAATTGCTTCCATTACAGAAAATAGAAAACGCCACTCTACCCTGTCGAGTGCTTTCTCTGCATCTAGGGAGAGGGCTATAGCTGGAAAAAAGTCCCCTGTAGGGGATTTATTCTGGGTTGCCCACATAATATCAATTAGGCGTCTAACATTATCGGCAGAGCTGCGAGTCCGAATAAAACCAACTTGGTCGGGGTGTATTAAGTAAGTCATGACCTTATCTAATCTGGTTGCTAGTACCTTGGCTAAAATTTTGCAATCGCGATTGATCAAGCTTATTGGTCTGTAACTCTTACAGTCAAGCGGGTCTTTGTTTTTCTTTAAGACAAGGGAAATAAGTGCCTCCGACAGTGTTGGTGGCAGGCTGCCCTTATCCAGGGCCTCCTCAAACATTTGAAGGAGTAAAGGGGAGAGCTCCTCTGCAAAGTTCCTGTAAAATTCTGCTGTGAACCCATCCAACCCAGGGGCCTTGTCGATTGGAAGGTTTTTGATTACCTTTAAGATCTCTTCCTTTGAAATTGGGGCATCCAGGGAGTCCACCTGTGTCTTAGAGAGAGCTGGGAGGTTGAGGGGGGAGAGAAAACTGTTAATTTCCTGAGAGTGTGCTTGTACTTCTGAGGAGTAGAGTTGCATATAGAAATCTCTAAAAGCTTCATTCACTTCAGAGGGTTTTGACACCAGAGTGCCATCCTGTGCTCTAATTGCTGCTATGATAGTCTGAGCTTCTTTTTGTTTAATATATCTTGCAAGCAGTTTGCCAGGTTTATCTCCATCTTCGAAGTATTTCTGCCTAGCCCGAAATAGAGAAAACTCCATTTTCTGAGTCAAAATTGAGTTGAACTCATATTTAAGTCTAGTTAGGTGGGTCAGATTTGCTGAGCTCATGTCTGCCTTAAAAGCGGCTTCAGCTATGGCGATCTTCCTCTCCAGGTCTATCTGCTTGGTCAGAGCAGTTCTTTTCTTATATGAGGCATGCTGGATTATGAACCCTCTAATAAAAGCTTTCAAAGCTTCCCATGCTACACCTGCACTAGGAGCTGTGGAGAGGTTAATTTCTATATAAGAATTGATCTGCTCTCTTAAGGAGTGGAGAAAGTTGGGATCATGTAAAAGGCTTGAGTTTAGCCTCCACCTAGGAGGCTTGAGGGGGTTACCAAATGAGCTCAGATGCAAGAGCACCAAGGCGTGGTCAGAAACATGTATACTAACAATAGAGCAAGACAATGCTGAGGGCATGATAGAATTTGACACAAGAAAATAATCTATTCTTGAGAGAGTGTTGTGGGGGGCAGAATAAAAGGTGTAGTCTCTTGCGGATGGGTTGAATACTCTCCATACGTCAACCAAACCCAAGGTCCTACACATTTTTATAGCGACCGAAGCTGATCTAGAGTGTCGCTGTGAGGGAGTGCTTCGATCCAGTATATCATCCATGACCAAATTGAAGTCCCCTGCTATCAGGATTGGGTAGTCGCCCATATCACTAATTTTGCATTCCAAGTTTCCAAAAAAGATGGGGTCGTCAATGTTTGGTGCATAGATATTGCTTAAAATCATCCTATGGCCTTGAATCTCAGCCAAGAGTAGCAATGTCCGCCCATCTTCGTCCTTAACCACCCGGGTGCATTTAAACTGTAACCGCTTATGAATTAGAATTGCGACACCCCTACTCTGACTGCTGCCACACGAAAAAAATACCTGACCCACCCAATCACGGCAAAGTTTACCTGACTCTTGGGGAGACAAGTGAGTCTCTTGAAGAAAGACAATGTCAGCTTTTTTTGATTTGATAAATGTCATGATTTTCTTTTTTTTGATTGGATGGTTAAGGCCCTTTACATTCCAGGTCATAAAAGTAAGGGCCCTTTGTTGCTTATTCACCGTCATGCAATACGTATCAGACATATAACAGTGGGGTAACTTATTATTAGAACCAGGAGTTCAGTGCTGAGTGGACAATATTTGGAAGGCTGGCTGTAAGAAAAGTGGGGGGGTTTGGGAGTAAATAAAAATAACAATCGATAAACATTCAAACAGATACTTCTGGGGCAACCGAGAACACTAGTTACCCTCAGGTGGGGTATAAGCCCCAAAAAATAAAACATAAACTTTATGGTCCGTGACTCTAACCAGTCGAACAGTCATAAACAGGACCCGTCGCCAGCAGCAGCAGCATATTAAGTCGATGTAATATGAGGAAACCAGTCAATCCGGGACTTAGCTAACTGAACAAACCTCTATGCAGATTGGTTAGAACTGTCCCCTGACAAACTGAAAAGGGCTTCATAACAACTGAATTACCAAAAGAGGAATTTAATAGTCTTAGTGAGCTTCTCTACCAAGCGGATTGGATCGTATTCTCAAAAGTAGCACAACCGAAAAAGTCAAATCAAACTGCGAAGCCCTATAATATTGAGACTGAACAGTTAGGAGGTGCAAAGTATATCGTGTATGGCATGTTAATTAACGCTAGGGCAAAAAGAGAAAAAGGAAAAGGAAAAGAAAAAGGGTAGTGTTTAAATCCAAGCCCTGATTGTAAATAACTCCCTTAAGGTAAAGACAGAATGTAGTCCTGGGCTTTTTTGGGGTCGGTAAACTCACGTCTGCCCTCCATCATTTTCAGCACCAGCACCGCTGGGAACAGTAGGGAGAACTTTATCTTCCTTTCGTGCAGCAGCCGTTTACAGGGATTGAATGCCGCTCGTTTGTCCGTGACAAGTTTGGAGTAGTCAGGGAAGATCATAATGCGGTGGCCGTTCCAGCTCAGCTGTCCCAGCCTCCGCGCAGCTTCCATGACCCGTTCCCTGTCCTGGAATCGCAGAAATCGGGCGATGATGACCCTCGGGGGATGACCGTCAGGTTTGCGTCTCACCAGGCTGCGGTGTGCGCGGTCAATCTCCAGCCCGCCGGGGAAGTCGACCTTCAAGAGTTGTGGGATCGTGTTGCGCACGAAGGCTAGAGCGTCCGAACCCTCGCAGCCCTCTGGAAAGCCGGCAAAGCGCAGATTGTTTCTCCGTCCTCTGTTTTCGAGGTCGTCTAATTTCTGTCGTAGAGCGTTCACTTCGTCACTAGTAGCAGGAGGATTTTCCTTTAGCGCTCTGCTAGCATCCTCAAGGAAATCCAGACGAGACTCAGTGTTGCTTATTCGAGTAGCCATATCCGCTAGCTTAGCCTCCACTGCCCTCGTAGCAGTTTGAATAGCATTCAGCTTGCTCTCTTGTGTCTCGGAGGTTTCCTTAAGTAGCACGTAAATACTTGCAATGTCTTTGGCCATTTGTTCAGTTGTAGCAGTCTGAATAGTATCCAACATTGGAGGTGAGGGCGGGTGCGCCTCGTTAGCTTTCGCCGACGTGTCCTTGCTAGCGCCTTCCTGCCGTCGAAACGTAAGTTTTTGTTGGTGACTCGGCATTTCTGAGCTTTCACGGAGAGTCTTCAAGCTTCCCACTGTCCTGAGGTGATATTTTGTAAGTGTTATGTAGCGTAACGTTCAAAGTCTAATACAAATTAGCTGCCACTGCGACGGAGCTTCCCCATTCAAGCTGCCATCTTGACCGCCTACGTCATCGGACTCCCCGAATGGATTTTTTAAACAAACTCACAAAGTACATCAGCACCTTGGCTGGCAACTCACGATATACAAGCAGACTATTGATCACAATATTAACGTTAGTGAATAATCTCTAGTGATTCAATTACATCAGTTAATGTTTTTAACCTTATTTAGAGAACAAAATTAATAAGCAGACACTTTATAAGTCACAGCGATGTCCCCTCATTATCAGAGCAGTTTTAACTTTTGCTGTATTTCAGTTAAAGTGTGTTTTAAATGTGCATCACTGATTTGGGTCATACACTCACTTTCTGCAGCAGTCTTAGGCTGTTAATGACAAACTAGCATCTGTGTGAGCAACTGTAACATCATGACATCATCAACACTGGACATGAAACCTGTTTTCGTTCTGTAGTGGACTCTCCTTAAAATAAAAGAGAACAATCTAACATTTGAAGATAATACCAGAAAATAATACTAAAATACACTATTATTACTATTAATATGGTTATTTTGTGGGGTGCTCTGTTGAAAACGAGCTAAACTCTCCTATGTCCCACAGTGTGTGAAATCTGTCTCTCCACTCCGTTTCCTTCCCTCCTTAACTCCTTAACTTAGGCATGCACCATAGACTGTATGTAGAAGATGGCCACTAAGATGACCACTTTTGAGCAACCAAACCATATACCGTGAAACCCCGACTTACGAATACCCCATTTAAGTTACGAAGGCACTGAACGGCAATATTTCAGGTTTCAAGCTTGGCCATGATCCTATCTTTCAGGTCAGTTCCTCTCGCACTCAATGATCCTTCTCCTATCACATTTGGTACCCAATCTCGGGTGGGGGTGATTATATCTCCCCCCTGACCTGGCGTCCTGGCTCCCCCTTGCCATAGCATTTATGTTGTACCTCGTCAGTCTCTAGCTGTGAGAGCAGTCCCTTCTTTCGAATGTTGGAACACTGAGCTACTAGTTGTTTCGCCGTCATTGTGGATGTTGGGTATCGAAGCATCTATAGGGCCCTCATCCTATTCATGTAACCCGTTCCGCCAGGGTTACTTGCGTAGCAGCATTCCAACAACGCCCTGTTTTCATCTCTTGCCCACCAGCCCACTTCTCGTCAGGGTGCCCTGGTTCCTCAACATCTGACGCGGACCTTGTTGACCCTAAACCCGTATGTATGTATGTATGTATGTATGTATGTACGTACCTATACGTACATATATGTGTATATATATATATAAAAAAAAAAACAAGCTCGCCCCTGCGGGCGGTTTATCCTTCAAGCTCGGGTCCACTGGGAGCTTGAGGGTCCTGCGCAGTATCTTAGCTGTTCCCAGGACTGCGCTCTTCTGGACAGAGATCTCCGATGTTGTTCACGGGATCTGCTGGAGCCACTCGCCTACCTTGGGAGTCACCGCACCTAGTGCTCCGGTTACCTTCACCCTCCACATCCTCTCGAGCTCTTCTCTGAGCCCTTGGTATTTCTCCAGCTTCTCGTGTTCCTTCTTCCTGATGTTGCTGTCATTTGGAACCGCTACATCGATCACTACAGCCGTCTTCTTCTGTTTGTCTACCACCACTATGTCCGGTTGGTTAGCCACCACCATTTTGTCCGTCTGTATCTGGAAGTCCCACAGGATCTTAGCTCGGTCATTCTCCGCCACCCTTGGGGGCATCTCCCATTTTGACCTCGGAACTTCCAGGCCATACTCGGCACAGATGTTTCTGTACACTAAGCCGGCCACTTGGTTATGGCGTTCCATGTATGCCCTGCCAGTTGGAATCTTGCACCCTGCTGTTATGTGCTGGATTGTCTCTGGGGCATCTTTACACAGCCTGCACCTGGGGTCTTGCCTGGTGTGATAGACCCCAGCCTCTATGGATCTTGTACTCAGAGCTTGTTCTTGTGCTGCCATGATTAGTGCCTCTGTGCTGTCTTTCAGTCCAGCTTTGTCCAGCCACTGGTAGGATTTCTGGATATCAGCCACCTCCTCTATCTGCCGGTGGTACATACCGTGCAGGGGCCTGTCCTTCCATGATGGTTCCTCGTCTTCCTCCTCTTTCTTGGGTTTCTGCTGCCTGAGGTATTCACTGAGCACGCTGTCAGTTGGGGCCATCTTCCCAATGTATTCGTATATATACTGACTCTGAAGTACGATTTCACTAACTCTTCTGAACAAAGAACTTCGTTGAAGACCTCCACATTTTGACTTCTTTCACAAAATAAACAATAATTTTTTCCTAATGTGGCTCAAATATCAAAAATCATATTCACAGAATAAAATATCTAAACATCTAACAAGGAAGTTAGTTAATCAGTTACTGAGCCTCCATCTCCAGGGGGCGCTACAACACAAACACAGACTTTAAATGATGGTTAGAATTGTTGTATGAGCAGAAACTGGTGTTTAAGTAAATGTTGAAGTATTTGGTTTGGAAGTGTTTGCCATGAAGAGGAGCCGTGAGCTGTTTCATTATAAACACATTCCAGTCAGTTCCTGATGCTGAGATGAAAACAGACGTTCTGCTATAAAATTTTAAACTGTTTTAAAGTTTTATACTTTTACAATCAAACATGTAAAACAACATATTTTAATATCACACATAATTAGGAGGATATATTTACAGCTCCATGATGGTTTCACTACAATCTCTTTTGACTGCAGCTTCAGCTGATCAGTCTCAGTTTTCTGTCTCCACCTGTTTAAGCTTCTTTCTGTGCTCTTTAAAGCATTTTGTTTCCTTGCATCATTAATTCTCTGAAGATTGCTCCAATATTCCTGTGATAAAAATATTCAGTCTCATAAGAAAACACATAACCATGAATGTTGGTCATTCCTGTTTCTGATGTTCTGGAGGTTTCTGAAGTCACACTGATGTATGAAACTGTACCTTGATTCTCTCTCTGTAGGACAGTGATCCGCTCTGTCAATGAGGCGGTCAGCTCTCTCAGCACAGCATGGGTGTCCTGTGGACAGGATTGTTGGACTGCAGTCTCAGTCTGATCTGCTGAAACAGAGCAGACCAGAAGCAAAAGTGGGAAAAACATGATGATCTTCATTCTGTTACCAGAAACCTGCTGTATAACTGTCATCTGTTAATCTGAGAGTTTTATAACGAGGGGAAAAGAGGCGTGAATGAGGAGGTTACTGCCCCACATGTCCCCTCATCCTCCACCTCACACACTGCAGAGCCACAGGACCACACCTCCTACAGGTGCTGTTGGTGAATGACTCAATAATCAGACTTTGACTGCATGACTGAACAAACTGGGTCATGTAAACAGAGCAGGAATGAAAAGATATTCTCCTTTTAACTTTCTGCAGTTGACTGTGTACACAGAGTTCATGCATATACAGTGGGGTGCAAAAGTTTGTTAATAGTCATTATTTTCCTGTATAAATTGTTTCTGTAAATCCAATAAACTTCATTTCACTTCTCTAATATCACTGTGTGTGTCTCCTATATCATATATTTAACTGACATTATTTATTGTAACAACCAGCAATTTATACAGGAAAATAATGACTATTAACAGGGTTGCCCAAACTTTTGCATCCCACTGTATATTCGGTAGATGCCCAAGACATCTTGAGAAATGTAAATCGCCGCTTGATTCATCCATTTGGTTGACTTGTTTTGGCGCTATACAGGAGTTTCCCCACCGGAAGTAGCATATGCTAATGCGCACAGAGTAGACTGAAACAAATTTTGTGAAACAAATTATTCGAGAGCCACATTTTTAAAGGATAAAATACAGTTTCAAAGCAAATGAATTAATTTTCAAAATATAAAATTCAATTTCAATTTAGTGACAAACATTTTCAAACCAATACATTGAATTTCAAATTAGGCTAATTCAAATTCAGTTTTAAAAAGCATTTATTCAAGTTACAATTCAGATTCAGTCTGAGCAATTCAATTCCAATTTAACTTATTCCAATTCAGTTTCTGATGGCACAGATTTCTGCCCATACAAGATCCCTAGTTCAAAATGTGTTTTGCTCCAGCTTCTTCCATGCTTGTTAAATTTAATTGGTTATTCTGAATTGTGTGTCTGTGTCACCCTGTGATGGCCTGTGTGTACCTGAATCCTATGTGACAGTTTCAGTTATCCACTCTAAGCTGGGAAAGTTAGAAAAACAGAACCATATATTTTCCGCTTTTCCATAACTGGTTCTTGTTTTCTTTTCATTAAAACACAATTGAACTTTAAAAAAAGCCCAACTCCTGTCTGACATATTGCTCCTGTTCATTTGTCTGTAAAACAATTATCTTTTATGAAAGAGGCTTATATTAGAATAGAATAGAATAGAATAGAATAGCTTTTTATTGTCACTGTTACAAGAACAGTGAAAGGCAGTTTGGCATCTCTCCATGTGTGTGGAGTACACAATAGCGTAAGTATTTACACAATGACAAATTTACATTTACACAAGAAAGATATGTACAAGTTATACATACACCTGCAAACATACACGCACATACATACATATATGTATATATATACATATTTGCATCCGTGCAAGCATACACACACATATTTCCACATACACGCTTACATCTATATACATACACATACATGCCATCTAACTAGCAGGTGCATTGAGAGGTGCAGTGTGATCAGTGATTGCACACTGAGTGTGTGGCGGGGGGATGATATTGCACATTGAGTGGGGGGGGGGGGGGGTGCTGTTGGAACTATACTAAATAATGTTATAATAAATACAGTTTAAAGTGGTAAGGGTGTTGTTTGCATTGAAGTATAAACAGAAATACGATTTATAAATAAGGTGTAATGTCCATGAGTGTTGGCAGTGCAGTTATCCTCCAATCAGGGTGGAGGTAGGGCATGTTTGACAGCCTGTGGGTAAATTACATTACAAAAGTGAATTCTTACTGATTTTTAAGGCATTAAAATGACATACTACTGCAATACTGAGGTTAACCACAACACCCGACCATATGCAACACTGTCACTGTTTGATCATTTTGGATTCATTGCACTTCATAAACAAACCACATTTGCCATCAGACAGCGACACACTGTGGCCAGATGGGGTATTACATTGAAAGAGTTGAAGCACATCAGTGGAGTCTGTGTCAAACAAAGATATTAACATTATAATTAACCAAAGTAAAACAAATGTAAAAAACATAGTGCTGTAAGTGTTAAATTTGATATACTTTTGTGTGCTGACACCCCACATCTACAGGTTGCTCTTTTTTCCTTTGATATGAAAATAACTGCACTTATTAATTATTATACTGAATGTAGATTACATACTGAATACTCTACGAGTGAGAATGTGCTCTAAAGGTGGGGTACACCTGATCAGGTCATCTGTTTGATGCAGAGCTAACAGAGAGAGAGAGAGTCATTCGCACTCACCTTCACAGCTAGAATGACCCGTCACACTAACCTGCACTTCTTTGGACTGTGGGAAGCAGCTCGAGTACAAATCTCTGTGGAACCGGAGTCAGACAAATTTAATTCACAAGTCTACAAAATGTCAGCAGACGATTAGACTTGTGGATCTTTTAGGAACAAGTAATAAATATATTTGGAATTTACAGTTTATCATATTTATTTTTTTACAGTTAAACAAACAAAATATTTCAAACAGGAACAGAAGGTAGAGCTGAGAATTAGAAAATATCACAGAAAAAGATCAAATAAATCATCTCAAAGACAGATCAGCTGCATGCTTCTAGAACTCTGCACATTTTTAGTCTGATATTAAGTTACAAGACAGCAAAGAAAAAAAATAAAGAAATTAAATCTAAGTTCACAACATTTAACCAATCCTCTCAGAAACAGAAGAGGAAGAAGGCAAAGCAGAGGAAAAAGTGCATCTGTAAGCTGAAACAACAGAATATCAAAAGGCTTCACATGAACGTACACAGAGACTCGACTGCATAGGGAGGAAATGTTCTCATAGCTTTGCTCTGAAATGCAATGACATCAATTATTCAAGTGTGTGACTTTGACTAAACAATGAGGTCTTGGTAAACATGAAACTGAAGTGACCAGAACACAACAGCGGAGTCATTTTTGTTCTTGACGACTTCGCTCGAGCTCCGAGTCGTTCTGCTTCAGGATTAAATTAGCTGTGTTAGCATGTATCATATTCAAAAAGCACTTATTACACGTTACTAAACTTGTGTGTGTTTTATCTGAAAAAATAAAAATAACAGCATCTAAAAATCTCTAGTGTCTGCATCGTGGCTAATTAAAGCTAGCTGGTGAGATTAAGTTTGCTACAGCTGATTTCCCCACTTTTGCATGTTTCATGTATTCACATATACAATATAACATCGTAATATATGAAATACTACATAAAATTTGAGCTACATCTGATTATATTGGAGAAAAAAATCACCATCAGTTAACCTCGTCCTGATAAATGCTAACTAGCCCAGCTAGTCGTATATTTCAAGGGGATCTATTAGCTTTTCTGTATTTTATGAGATATATATTTATTTGTTTGAATACCTGCACCCCACCTGACCAATCAGACAAGAGTAGGCTGTTAGGGAGGGGGTCTGCATAAAGATTGTGAACCATGCAAAGCTACTATAGCCTATAGCGAGAGTCAAAGAACGAAAATATGAAGCTAGCAAATAACAAGTTTTACAGTGGACTGTGGTTAATATTGAGAAATGAGGAGCTGCGTTAGTGCCATGCGGATATTTTCTCTGTTTTCTCAGAGATTTCTTTTGTTGATGTTTTCTCGTTGTTACAACACTAGTTTAGGGAAAACTGGTTTTAAACATTCATCGCTATTAAGAGATTAAGTCAAAAATCCTCCCGAGGCTGATCTTTACTGTGATAGCACTGAAAACGGAGCAGTCATACAGATGTTACAGTAAAGAAAAGTAAAGAAGAAATTGCCATCAGATCATAGGTAAGATGACTAACTAAGCTAACTGACCACTCAGCAGACTCTCCAGTAGCCTTAAAGCTAGTGAGAACAACTCGGTTTACATACTTAAAATCATTTAATCCAAAAATTTTCTGCACAAAATCCAGCATAAATAGAAACCAGCAGGAGCATAATTAGTGCAAATGACACAAGGAGCATTATATGGATCATAAAACTCTTATAATGCAATATTTTTGTTAAATAAAATACTCAACATTGCATTAAAATTGCTTAAATTAGCTTAAAGACTCAAAGACGTTTTGGACATTTAGTGACTTTTTAAAATGTTATATTGACCAGCAAATTAAATGGAATTGCCCATAAATGTCCTCAAGTGAGAAAGCTCACCTTATATATAAAATAATGAATCAAAACAAACTTATTAACATTTTTGATCATTCTAGAAGGACACAGCGCTACCTACCCCTTGTCTTTTATGCTAGTAGCGTTAGCTGCTTGTTAATAGAAGTTGTGGTAGAAATTGCTCATATGAAATTAATATTTGTAATCTACTGCCTTACTCATACCTGCACTTTATATTTTCATGATTAGCTAAGAAACACAGTACCTAAAGCCTCACATGTTCTGAATCAGTTCTGATTTGTGATTGTACCATTAGCAAAAAACGTTTTTTATAGAAGACATAAATGCCAGTTTTTCAGTGTGTTGCTAGTTTGGCTGGTTGTTTAATTGGAGGGTGTTTGTCTGCAAACAGCAACAATACATGTACTTTATGTGAAACTCTTTTCTAGACTTTCTTAGAAAATGTGTAAGCAGCGGTGTAAGTTTAGGCTCAGTCACACTAACTAACTGTTTTGGTGGAAACTGCCAGACTCACCTACTCTTCGTTTACACAGAGCGAATGATTTCACTGGATTAATTTGGACATTTATTTTTTTTGAATCATGCTCAATTTTTACGATTCAAATCAGCTGATCAGACCAATCAGAACTCTGCTTTTGGCAACAAGCGTTTGTAGCTCAAAGCGTGCACTGTTACTGAATACACAAATAGTAAAATAATACTGTTTTACATCAGACACACAGCTACATGCTGCTCTGGGACAATCAGCCCCGTTAAATGATTTCTCTGCACCCTGAGATGTGGTCCACACTCTGACAACAAGAGCTCAAACTGCCCCACTGACATCCTGAAATATCCACGGTCGTGATAAACTCCTGGATCAGGCCATCACATTCTCCCTGCTGTTGTCTTCTCCTGAGAAGTTTCCATTTCTTGTTTAGAAGCATCAGGAGCAGCTCATCGTGGCTACATGTCGACTTCATTTTTATCACAGTGCATTTTTTCCACAACACGTTACAGGTATACGTTAAACTATAAGTTTGGACTTTGTGTCATTTTTGCCACGTGCTCAGTCTGCCATGGACTGAAGAAACAAGTACTGCAAATAAAATATCAATCAGGTATGTAAAGCCAGTTAGCATGTTCATATAAACCGAGTGGGGCTTTTACGTTAGAGAAAAATCAAATGCTGATATCACAGTAAAGACCCTCCTCCTATAATACTTTCATAATATTTACACTACGTGAGGATTACAAAAACATTACTGGAAATGGCAGGACTCACAAAGGGTGTAAAAAACCTACGAAGTGACTTTTTGGGTTAAGTTAGAAGTAAACTCATCTGCAGGCAGTATTTTCTTCAATAAACAGGTTCAGTGAGGTGTGTAAGCGTCATGTATGTAATCACACAGAGAGCACAGCGGCCTCCTACTGCCTGAGCAAAACTGTCACCAGAACACAAACACACATCACAAGCAGAGACGGTGACGCTGCACCTGTGCATGACTGATATTTATGACCCAGTTTGATAAATTTTGGACTTTTATCTGCTTTTTAACTTCAGGAAGAAATGATTTTGGAACCCTCAAAACAGGCCTGTAGAAAAAGCTAACAGTGATACATCCATAAAACAGGTTGGCTGTTAGGGAATCTGTCCTGGAATATATTAATATGCACTTTTTGATCAGAGGACATTTTTGATGGTCTGTCAGTCGCTCTACCTGTACTCTCTCCACCTCGTATGAGCTTTATTGGGATAGTTATAGCAGGGGTGGGAAACTCCAGGCCTCGAGGGCCGGTGTCCTGCAGGTTATGTGTCCTTGATCCAAAACAGCTGATCTAAGTGGTTAAATGACCTCATCATGTCTTGAAGTTCTCCAGAGGCCTGGTAATCATTTGAGGTGCGTTGACCCAGGGTGAGATCTAAAACCCGCAGGACACCGGCCCTCGAGGCCTGGAGTTCCCCACCCCTGAGTTAAAGGCAATCACAGAGATTCCTTGAAAACCACCAGAATTACCCTTTAAGGTCAACATGAGCATCACAATTTGGGCAACTGATTGAAAGAAGCATCCAATGATCATGATTTAGACTCGGGAACACGCGTCAATGACCTCACAGGGATGTGTGTACAGCAGCACATGTATGAGCTGATCGGACTCCAGTATGCGTGTTAACAGCATGAAATATTTATAGAGCGCTCCTTGTGGTTCGGTAGTGTGGATGAGGTTTGCATGCGTCGGCTCATCTTCATGCAGGACTCAGATTTGTGCGTTGATGCTTGCAGTCAGCGGTCTCCTCCGGCAGTCTGGCTGCAGTTCAGCTTCCTGAAGCCGGGCAGCGTGACGCGTCCGTTGGTGTAGATGTCGCGGTCGGAGCCCTGGTTCATGCGCTTAACCAGGTTCTTCTCGTACAGCAGCGGGTGGTAGGCGCCCAGCGTGCAGGCGGCGTCGTAGAAACGCTGGTAGTAATGGCAGAGCTCTGTCTTCCTCCGGGACGGCAGGAACTCGTAGACGTGCACCACCTCGCACAGCGACATCATCAGGACGGTGCCTGGACAGGAAGCAGAGGGTATGAGGACACTTTGCAGAGGTTTTCAGACAGTTTGGTTCTTCCTCTGATCACCAACTGTTGTGCTTCTATAAATCAAATAAAATCGAATGACCAGAACCACAAAAGACCAGGAGGACATGAAACCTGACAGAGAATACCCAACTGAGTGAAAACAGTTAAAATGATTTAATTTTAAATACTGGAAACAAAGATGGCTTTCAGACTAAATATATGAAGATATCATTTCTGCCCATGTGGCCCAGCGCTGGTTAGGACTGATCCTCACTTTGGAGCAACTTCTACAAACATAAAGCCTTCATGTGTTCTTCATCCAGCCCACAGCTTTGTTCTCAGTTGTGTAACAAACAGTACAGCACGGCTGCCTACGCACTGTAGGTCTGCCAACATGTTCACGTCCTCCACGGCCCGCACACATGCTGCAGAACCAGAGCATTAGCATAAACAATAACAACCTTCTCATTACATATAATCAGCTCTCTATAACAGATCTACTTCCTGTCTGATGATCCTGGAGGAGAGATGTTTATAATGAACTGAGGCTCTAATATCAGACACCAAAGGAGGCGGAGCTCCAGTTACAAATCAGATCCTGTATTTGTTAAACTCGTGACATGAACGGAAGGCGTTGGAGGAGAGAGAGAAATATGAAAATCAAGAGTCGTGATCGGTTACAAAGAAACCAAACACAGGAAACAAACTGAGACTGAGGGGAAGCTGAACTCGATCAAAACACCACGAGGAACAGACTTTCAAAATGAAACAGGAAGACGACTGACAGAAGAAACAGAGGAGTTTGTATATATGCGTTCAACCTTAACCTCCTAGGACCTGGCGTCCACATATGTGTAGGGATGGGTATCGTTTAGGTTTTATCCGATACCAGTACCAAACCGGTACTTTTAAAACGGTGCCGGTGCTTAAACGGTGCTCAAACCGGTGCTTAATCAATGGAAAAAACACAAACTTTGTCCAAAAACCTCTCACGTTTAGCTGTTTTTCACTTTTTCTTTGGTCATTTTAGCCTTTTTGGCCAGGGTGAAGGGAGCATCTGCCATCAAACAAGAAGACAGCCGCATGTAACTACGACGGCGTTTGCTAGTTCACCTTACATGCATTAATGTAATAACGTGGTTAGCGTACTCAACGTTACACACGAACAACATGAAGCTACTCACGCAGAGGAGAACGGCTGCTGCTGCCATCATCATCCGTCATCATTTCTGCTACACTGACAGGGCTAGGGGCCAGGACTCTACTCTTCGGGTTTTTGGGGGATGTTGCTAACTCCGGGTCCGATAACAGGCACCACACCCGCAGTAGATGTGCACGGTGTGAGGGCTCGCAGCAAGCTATCAAACACGGCGCATTTCTCGGCTTTAAAAAAAAAACGCTATGCGTCGCCAGGTGTTTCATCAGATTCAAGGTGTTACCTCCTTTGACAGTATCACAGTATCAGCTTAAAGCACTTGTTGCAGGCTGCTGAGTTTGCATCTTTTGCTGTGAAGTACAGCCAGACTTTTGATCGCTTCGCCTTGGGCATTTTTAATCTGTAGCTCTGCTCTAAAAGAACGTACGTACCTGGACCCGCCTACTATCCTCGGAAACGTAAAATGATTGGCTAGAATCTGAAGTGTATCACATCTCAGGAAAAAAAAAAGCACCGAAATAAAGAAAATGTGCGCTGCTTTTCGGTCTGGTTACTACCGTTTATGTCAGAACCGGTGCCATCATGGCACCGGACACCGGTACCCATCCCCACATATGTGGACATCACATTTTGGGTTATTTAGACCAAAATACTCAATTTTGCTCTACAAGGGTCTGATATCCACTTACGAGGACATTATACTGTTACTGTTCTATCAAAATTTGAAACTAATATCCTCATTTGTGGCTCTCATTTTTCTTAAGAACAAAAATCAGGTAAAAAAAAAAAAATCTGGTAATTCTTTGTTTTTACATTCATCGGGCCCCAATATGCCCAAATATCAAAGAGAAATTAAAAATGCATGCTGTGGAAGAGCTCGGGTCTTAGGAGGTTAAAGGGACATTTCACCCCTAAAATCAAACTAAATGTTTTTCCTGCAGCCTGCAGAATCGTTTCTATAAATTAAAAGTACCAAAAAAAGAAGCCAAGAAAAAACAAATGTGTGTCAGTTCGTCACATGAAGCTCTAATGACAGCGTCATAAAGAGGGCAAAGTTTCCTGAAGCAGATTTCAGTCGGCGGCAAGGTCACATTGCTGGACGCCTCATTATCGCTCCTGCAGAGTTCGCCTGGTGCGCAGACTCTGAGGTGAAGCTGAAGGCGTGAGGAGTGAGGCGGATGAACGCCTCATCGATCAGCGAATCAGCCCGGACCAATAAGCAGCTGTCACACAAACGTCCTTTCAGAAGACCGTGATTGGACCAGGAGACTCAACATTTATAGAAAACAAACAACACAACACATGATCGATGCAGCCAATCAGGTCGCAGACACAAACGTCTGATATCTAAACGCACACAGGACTTCATATTAGTGACCTATGAGTTTATATTTTAACGAGTGTCCAGTAAATGTTTTGTTTCAGATTTCTGCCCCACGTGTGTTATGAAGGCAGTTTGTAGCATAACAGGAAGTGAGAGAAAACCATACCGAGCATGCCGGAGGAGGGCGGGTTCTTCTGGATGGGCTCGGCCATGTTGTCCTGTATTCGCTGCCAGATCTGCCACTCAAAGCGAGGATGCAGGATGTAGAAGGGCTGCAGAGGGTGGAGCCTCCTGTACCTCTGGTACTGGGTGAAGATGGGGTAATCAGTCCTGTTGAACCACTGCGGGGGGGCATGCAGGTATAAGTTTTAAATGACACCTCTGACACCTCAAAATAAATTCAGTATCAGCAGCAATCCTGCTGCTTCAGTCTTTGTTTTACTGATGCTTTCCTTTGAATACGTGGTTGAGTTATCAGGGAGACGCTCAGTGCAGGCTGCAGAAAGAGGATGTTAACTAATTAGTGACCGAAGGATGATGTTTTAGAACAGAAAGTGAGCAACCATAACTGAAAACTGGGGAACAAAGACGTGAGAGTAAAACACTGAGAGGAACCGATAAACTCCATAAATACAAACATCACAAAAATACTGAAAACAGCAGCTCAAATAAACCAGAAACTTTACGAGCTCAGACCCTGAGAATCTCACTGGGATCATGACTTTTCTACCACATAAAGGCTGCAGAGATAATGTAGGGGGCGGTGGCTTCGGAGAGGAGAAGAAGGGCCAGGGCCCCCCCGCTGTTCGGGGTGTCCTTCATGTGCAAATCTTTCAGTCCCACTGCTGGACCGAGGCCTAAATGTCAGAGTTGTCCTTTATGCAGCTTCCAGTAACGAAAGCGTCTCCATTTAAAGGGACAACAGACAAAATGCATTCAGCGCAGACCAACTGGGCTGCATAAAGGACCAGCACAAGATAAATGACGTCCACTGGGTTTTAATCGTGCCAGGTTACTCGAGTGGAGTCCAAGAATAAAAACAAAGAGCAGAAGAAATCCTCTGTAGTGGTAGACTTGTCCTCTCCTCTCAGGAAAAACACATGAATTATGCATCAGAGAATCAGCTTCTGAAGCTGGAAAACCAGCAGTTGTGCTGCAGTCGGTGATCAGAGAGTTCCTGCTGGTAACTGGATTTATTGACGACTCGTTCAGTTTCCCTGCAGCGCAGAGTCAGACCCACTCCACGCTCTGTGCATCCATGAGGGGAACATTTCATCATGTCAACCTTTAAACTCCTGAGAAAAGAAGCCAGTGTGCAAGAGCCTCAACCTGCAGTCCCTCAAGTGTCCACTAGAGGTCCCAGCAGTGAGCCAGTCCCCACAGACTCGTGTTAAAATGTTTGACTTTGCTCTCCAGCGAATCTTCCCGTCATAAAGCTTTACATTTTATGTATTAGGGGTGTGGCCTATTAGGCTCAACTTCAGCTAAGTGACCTCCCTGAACTGGACCTCTGGACCGTGTTTGTGCTGTCAGAGCTTTTTTAATGCAACTGATCTGATAATAAATACAGCTGCTGTTAATTCTGCACACAGACCGTCAAAGAAGTTACAGATACAGATGCAGGTATCGACTGTGTGCACAGCAAAGTAAGCTGCATGCTTTATGTTGTATGCTTCACTGTTTTTGCACAAATTTGACATTTTCCAAACAAAATTCTTGCAGCCAGAGAGACACCATCATGTTCACCAGTGCACGTCTATGTTAGTCTAAAATCCACAAATGTCCAAAGAAACCACAAACTGATTAATACAAGCGCATGCATGAATGTGTGTACACGACAGAGCTGTAGGAGAAAAACTTACTCAGAGAAAAAAATGTGTCTCTTATTTGACAAAAATTCTACATTTAATTTGAACAATTTAACAAAGTTATTAAACACACGCTGGTTGTGACAGAGCTTCAAGCTTAAATCCAAACACAGGACAGTTTTGTGAAACATCACCTTTGTGAGATCAGCAGAGAAGGGGGCGGGGTCCCAGGCCACCAGAACACCTGAGCTGTACAGAGAACTGGACAGGAAGCGGTGGTCATCAGACGCCATCACCTGTAAAGGCGGGAAAAGATTCAGAGAAAAAGCACACTGACACACGTCGCCGAGCGAGCCGCGTCTCACAAGCTTTAATAAATAAAACCTGCTTTCATGACTGTTAAACCTCTTTAAAAATGAAAAGCTGTGAAAACAGAGCAGCTAAATTCTCTGGTTCTACTTATTAAGCCAATTTCACTAAATAGAGTTTTGACTCTGATGATGATGCAGTATTCAGAAGCATTCTGCAGATCCTCACAGCGAGGTGTTCTCACATAAAAGCATCTAAAAACAGCCACAGGCAGCTCCTCTCCACTAAAACACCCACAGCCCATCTGCAAACTCCGAGTTCGACCTCTTCAGCGCGACCATCGCCTGCAGCGTCGTTACAAACTCAACTTTACTCCAAACTCTGGAGGAGAGCCGAACGCTCTCACAGACACTAATCAAAGTGATTTAAATAACAAAGGTGCACGTGTTGTATGGAAAAAGTTATTAAAAAAATAAATAAAAACAATTAACATTATTTCTGTCACATGTGTTTAGTTCCATTAGTGGGTGCTCATATTAGACACGGCCAGGTTTCTAACAATGAGGTCAAAATCAGACTAAACGCTTCGTTTCACACAGTTTTTCTCCTCTTGGATCTCTGTGATGTCACAGAGGGGGCCTAACACTAATAAGGAGATCTCAATCAGATCTACTGTTTAAATATTTTGCTTATGAGGGGCAGCCAATCAGAAGATAGTAAGTTAATAAGTGCGACAGAGAAAATTATCGTATAAAACTGGCCGCAGATTAAAAATCAAAGCGCAGATGATCTTTGGATTCTTGTCTTTATTGTTAGTTATTATCACCACGTTTGTCTGTGAAGGTTCTCAGTGGGAGTTTCTCCCCAAGAGGGACAAAGGGGGGTCTTTTGCCCCTCTTTGGGGGGAAACTCCCACTGGGTTTAAATCTGGGACTCTCCACCATTTGACCCTAGAACTGAAGAAGCTTCTGGGATGAGAGGTGAAACGTCTTCAAGCAACTTAAAGAAATCCAGACGCTTTTCTTTCTGAGCTCCTTAGACTACGATGACCTGGATGACTGAGAACCTTCAGACATATTTGTGAACACTAAAAATAGACTATCACCACGTTTGTTTTGTTTACAGTGAAGCACTTTCTCTCAGCTCAGCTGTCACCACCTGGTGGCTGTTTCTGTGCCTACCTGTGAGTTGATGAGGCGGATGGTGGTTTTGGACCCGACATCCTTCTCGTACCCGGTGGTGGGCGCAGCGTTGAAGCGCAGCACAGCTTCATGTGAGTCTGAAAAACGAGAAAACGAATTTGGTTAAGAAGAAGTGAAAGTTTGTGATTCACTGAAGTGACGCATTTTCTGTTAATCAACCAAGAACACAAACACACACACACTCTTAATTCAACAGGGTATTTTAAAAGATGATAATAAAGTCAGTTATTAAATAAAGAGCTGACTTCAGCAGGAACACTGGCTGAATTTAAAGCAGTGTGAGGTCACTTAAACTGCTAAACATGCTTCTTTTCAGCCTATTTTCACACTTACTTTGTGCCTCCTCCACGTTTTCGGACACAAACACCAGAAAAAGAAAACAGCAGCTGACTTGTTCTGTCCCACAGTGGTGGAGTTCAGTCTCAGTTGGACAGTCTGTCCATTCACCCGTTTTCTGCAGCTTGTCCGGGCCGTGTGGGCAGCAGACATTCCTCTTCCTGCCTCCTCTGAGGCAACAGCAAGATGTTCCCAGACTGTCCCGGGGCCTCGAGGGGCCTTTGAAGGGGACACTCCACCCTTTTATGGCTAATGCCAACAGTCTCAGACATGGAGACACATCATCCTCGAACAGATGGTTATACAGGCGCTGCACGCAGCTCACACTTCAGTCAGAGCGCCAAGCAAACTGTGTTAAATGGTGTTTAAAGACATGCTGTGTGGGAAACTCTGGAGCTACCAGACTTCTGCAGAAAACAGCTCAAACACGTTCTTCCTCTGTGGTGCAGCAGAGAGCAACTTTAAGGGAAAAAGGGCTTAAAATAGCTCCACATGGACTTCTGGGAGGGCTTTGCAACTTTCACACAGCGGGAATGATTCTGCGTGAGAGCAGCAGGGCTCAGGACTTACAGCAAACCTCGCTTTGGTCACTTTGAACCATGCTGTTTATTTTTTTAACTTTTGTTTCTGTTTCGCGTGCTGCTCACTGCTGATGCTGGGAGCAGAAGAGCAGCTCTGAGGTTCTCGACAGAGAAATATCGTCTCATCCTCTGGACTGTCCAGATGTGAGGGACATTTTTAAATCCCAGATTTTGGGAGTGAAAAGCACCAAATTCACATTTAAATGTCTCACCGATCTCTTTGCCCAGCCCAGAGTAGCGCAGCGACCCCGCCGATGACACCACAGCACAGCTCTTGTAGGGTCCGAGGTCAGAGGTCAGCTGCTGCGGAGGCAGCTGGGTGGCCCAGGGCAGCAAGGAGAAGGGCTGGAGGTCAGGGGTCAAAGTCGCGACCTCTACTTTGTCCTTCAGTTGGCAGAGAAGCTCGGGACCGCTCAGCTTCGGTGTGCCAGAGACGCCGCCGGGGCCCGACAGCTCGACTCCGTATTTGTTCATCGCCTGACAGAAATACCAGGAAACATGGAGAGAGGAGGACGTCAGTCCGATATGAGAGCCTCTGACTGCACTTACAGATCACATCTAATGAATGTTCTTCAGATGTTTTACAGACGGTTTTATTCTTTCAGCTGCCGGCCGCTGAAGTCTAAATATAAAACTGGACTTAGCCTGCATGTAACTTGTAGACGCTGCGTCCCCGGTCCTCGATTCACCTGGTAGTTCTGCACCACCTTCTTCATCCTGGTTCCCAGCATGCTGCTGGACATCTCGTCGTCCCACACCTCTCCCAAAAGCCCGTTAGGCCCGAAGAACTCGGCGTCGCTGCCTCTGCCGCTCAGCTCGCCCTTCCGCCGGCCCCCGAACAGGGTCTCCAGCGCTCGCGTGAAGGGGCGCGGCAGCAGCCGGCTAAAAAACCCCGGGGGCTCCCGCTGTTTCCGCTTCGATGACGAATCCCTGGCTTCGTGGCTGTGGTTGGATGAGGACAGGACGGGGATCGGACGGCGAGGGTCACCTGGGATGACACCCGGGAGCTTCTGAGGGTCCGTGTACATGGGCTTGGCTCCACCTCGCAGCACCTGTGGGAATCAGCAGCATCAACATTATTGTGGTTCACCACAAATAACTCAAGTCTGTTCGTTTCTTCCCCCTTCAGGAAGTGGTGCAAACTTGCAGGTGGTGCATGACACCAGCTCAAACATCGAGCCTGTAGCTTTCTGTCGCTGGAGCGCAGCTGCTACACCTTAAATATGACGATGGAGAGAACGAAACCTGGACCACTAAACCCTGGTTTAGCCTTGAGGCCATTTCTGATTGGTTCAGGGAACAGCAGAGCACCAACTGCTTCTCTGTGGTTCTGTGTCAGGTCTTCTAAGGACATGACTTTCAGATACTGTTCAGCTGTAGTTGTTTTTAGGTCTGCTGCGTCTTCTTCTGGGCTCCACTCACTGAGTTTTCCCAGATTTTTTAAGGACACACTGCACACTGTGCTGAATTATGCAAAGATTTCATCTAAAAGCTATTTGGAAATCATCTTGTTGGTGCGAACATAGTATTTTATGCCTTAGACTGTTATCTTTGAGACTTTTTGATATTTAACCAAAGAAATGAGAACAAATGATGTGTTTTTGTGACGGTCTGCTAATAAAAGTTGTTATTATGTGTAGAAACAACACTTTAAAACATCTGGCTGCTTGGAAGCAAAATATCAAGAAACAAGGGGTGGCTCAAGACTTTTGCACAGTATGCATGCTTGTTTGTTTTCTTGCCAAATTTCATTTTTCACCTTAATTTAAAACTGTGTTTTCCTTGCTGTAGTTTTGCTGTGGGTTGAATAGAAACTATTCAATGAAATGTTTTTGGGTTAAACTTTTCAGACCTTGATGACATTGTGTGCATGAGGCTGCGCGCGGGTTCGTGCCCGGACGCCAAAGATGGCGTCGGTGACGGGCACGCTGTTTTCAGCGCAGATGGCGTAGAGCAGAGCCATGGAGATGCAGAAGAAGGTCATGCAGAGCACGCCGCGGCGAGCCCGACGCCTCAGACGCCACAGCAGGCTGACTCTGTCCATCGCTGCCCCGGGTATCTGCAAAGACAGAATCAAAGGTTTGTATTACACGTCAAAACCGCCGTGTCTCATCTGGACTCTGTGTTTTTTGTTTGAAATAGTGGGTCAGCTTATAAAAGACGAGGTGCGGGTGTGCCACATCTCATATTCAGTATCGGGGGAATTCAGTGAGCGTTCATTATAGCAGCTGATGAGAACCCACAGAGCTCAGAGACCAGCTTCCCCTAACGGCTCCATCAGTGCTGTTTAAGAAATTTAAGTCCACACATGAAATTAAGACTCATAATATCAAGATGATGTGTTTTATGACTGTTCAGTTAATCTCTGCTAATCTTCACAGCTGACTGTAGCTGATGCTTTTCTGTCACCTGAGACAATAAAACAAATTTTTAGTGTTCACAAATATGTCTGAAGGTTCTCAGTCATCCAGGTCATCATATTCTAAGGAGCTCGGAAAGAAAAGCGTCTGGACTTCTTTAAGTTGCTTGAAGACGTTTCACCTCTCATCCCAGAAGCTTCTTCAGTTCCAGGGTCAAATGGTGGAGAGTCCCAGATTTAAGCCCCGTGGGAGTTTCCCCCCCCAAAGAGGGACAAAGGACCCCCTGATGATCCTCTACCTAATCACATGATCCAAGGTGTGAAAACGAGTGAAAGCGGGTATGGGACCTAATCAGCCAGGGTTTCGGGTGAGCTCACTGGGAAACCTGGCCCCACCCTATCATGTGATTTCCTGAGGTCAGATGGCCCAGGCTGTGAGTGGGCGTTAAGGCGCCTGGGAAGGATCTCAGAACTGGATTATAGATGGCAGACAGTTGGTGTCGTAAACCATCTTTGAACAGAAGTTTAAAAGTTTAAAACTGCCTGAGCTCATCAGCTGAGTGGAAGAGGACACGGACTCATAACTGGACGACGGCGGATCAAATCTGGTCTCAGGAGCGACTCACGAGTATAAAATGACAAAAGAACGCAACACACAAAAACAGAGCTACAAATAAAAATGTGGAACAAAACATATGGCTAAAAAACCCAATAAAGGTTGGGAGAAGAAACAAACTGGATGAACATCAAAATCAACCAAAGCACGAGGTGCTAATAAAAAGGTGGTTCACACAGAAGGTCCTCAAAACGATCCAGATACCAAAAAACAAAAAGGATGGTGGAAAGAAATAAGGTCCTAAAGGTCAGTCTTCTAACTGTGCCACAGCCTGATACAGAAGACGTGGAAAACACTTCAGCTTGTCGCAGATCAAAGTGAAATTAATCTGACTGATCAGGTTTTCTTGGCGTGCTCTGAGTTTCCAGCAGCAGACTATAAAAACATTTACACATCTTCTCACCAAATTATTACATGCATGCTTCAGTCACACTGCAATCCACAGTTTACTCTTGGTTCTTCGTTCTGCACATCACCAGCTCCTGACCAGGTGATGTGTTCAGTGTTAGTTACCATGGCGATTTAGCCTCGTAAAGGGAGACTGTTGTGCCACATGAAACCCCGACTGTCAGCTCAGCACAGCTCCTCTTATCCTAACATCTGCAATCACATGAAGCAGGTTATCAACTCGATAAGCCACCCCCCCGTTTATCAGCCTAGCTACGAGCACGCTGACACCACAGAGACAACCATGAGGAAGTCATGCACCTTACAAATGATACATGCATCAGAGAGGAACCGTCAGATTTCAAAATGCTACATTTTTGAAGTGAAGGTTGTAGTGAAGTTTAAAATTCATGACTTAATATGAAGTTGCTCAGGGCAAGCACCACACAGTCAAAGGTGAAGTGAGTGTGCTGAAAGGTGAGTCCTTACAACAGTGTCAGACTCGTCACAGAGTTCTGCGAGCACGCCTCGAGTCACGCTGAAAGTCAACAAGAACAAGCTTGTTTTGTTTGTTTTTTTCTACAGGATGTGTTTGGGGTGTGAACTCTTCATGGCCTTCGCTCAGTAAGACCAGACAGGAGCTGGTTTATTAAGTCTGCTAACATCGAGCTGTGTCCATCTTCCACCTCGATGTGGTTTATTTGTGCAGGCGTGGAGCAAAACGACCACACTGACAGTCCAGAAGTGTAAACGCTGCAACTCTGGGACTGACATTCTGTCACATGATGCCAATAATCAGACTTCACTCTTCTGACCGCTGTCACGCTATCTGAAGTAACACGCCGGCGTTCCGCGCAGCTTTAGCGACTCTCGTTAGGAAATGACTTCAGAGCCTCGCTCTCTCCACACGCTGATGTCTGAGCGATGTTCAGGAGTCGAGGGGCTATTTGTCTGATAACTGATTGGTCAGTAGGACATGATTGATCTCTAAGGTAGTACACAACACTCCAGAGCAGCACAAGTTACCATAGCAACGTAACAAGTGAACTGCGTTGGTATGTTAGAATTTATATTTTATCTTTAATACATGTTTACTTCATTATTGTTACACTAATTTTTTTCTTTTTTATTACACAGACAGTGTAACAGAACACTAACACACACACACACACACACACACACACACACACACACACACACACACACACACACACACACACACACACACACACAGACGACCCCACTTAAGGACGTGTGGGTTTGTGATACCTGCAACAAAACGAGGCCATAAATTATGATGTGTGCTCCCCCCTCTCGTTCTCGGTGACGCTTCCTTTTTCAGAAAGAAGAGGGAGGAAGACGATTACTGATGAACTACACTTCAAGACTGGACAACATGGAAAAAGGCCAAACTGGATTTGCCCGCTACTGAAAACAAACAGCAATGTTTCAGAAAAACCAAAGTCCTCAGTATTCTGACAGAACCGCACATCACCTATGGCAGCTGGAACGACCTCCAAAGAACATGACTGTGCCGAGGAGGCCGAGGCGAGACACCCGCAGGAGGGCAAACGTTTCAGGCCACAGAGGAGAAGCCTGCCAGATCTTCATCTGAATCAGGCTGAGGAGAGAAGACTGAAAAGAAATCCGCCAAAGAGTCTCAGGATAAAGAGAAGAAGAGAACAAACAAACTGCAGAGCACAGTTTCAACAGTCTGTTCTGGATTTTAGTGACACTAAAGCCAAAACTAAAACTAAACTGAACAAAAAAGTTTGTTTTTTCCATTTTAAATAATTAGTTCAGGTTCCTGCAACTGTGACATTTTTAGCCCCGTGTTTGTTTCTGCTGTTTTGTTGCAACATAAGTGATTCAGTCACTGAACCATATCAGCAATGTTTAAATGGGACCTTATTAGGTTGCAATCCTGTGGTTACACTGTAAAGAAGTGAACTTCAATAGTTGACTAATAAATGATGAATGATATGATAAATGATAATTTCATGTGTGCATTTCATTACAGATGAGCTTTGCTGCAGGGAATGAGTCATTCTGTTAATCAGCCTTTTTATTAGGTCTGAGCGCTCCATACTTCTGTTGAGCTCAATCATTCATATCTCTGCTTTTGCATATCTTGTCAACATGACCATCTCATCGATGCTGCCAAACTGTTGCTAAACATCATCAGTGACTGCTGTTGCAGTCTTCCTGAGGGTACACTTGAAGTTGTAAGGTCTACACTGTATGATTAAGATAAGAGATAAGATGAGACTTTATTGATCCCACTGCGGGGAACATTTGTTCGTTACCTCAGCTCAGGTAGAGATAGCAGAAGAACAGAAAGGATAAAGTCAAGAAACACAAAATAAATAAGATAATACACTATATACATGGCAGCATACACAGTATGTGATTATGAATAGAGGGTTGTGGAAATATTCAAGAAATAAAGTATTCTACCACCAATATTAGTATGTAAGTAAAAGATATCTATAAGTATAGACATGTACACGCACACACACGTCCATACATGTAAAAGGTGCTTTACGTATAAAATGATTACTTAGCAGGTGTTTGTTATGTTCTGAGCACCATCTGTCTCCACGCCAAAGCAAGATAATTACACACGTCTAACTCATCATAATACCACAGAGGTGGGTGAGGTGGAGCCTGCGTGGTGTAACAAACATTAAGAATGGGTCTAACAGCCCTCAGATACTTCGTTCTTTCAGGGCCGACCTCCTCTGGTTCTGTGGAGGAAAAGACTTTTAGATTTGGTGCCTCAGACGTGGTCAGGAACCTGTACGACGGTAAGATTGGTGCTTCCAGTGACTGTGAGGACGCCAGTCCAACCTCGCTCACGTACCAGTGCAGTTATGATGAGTCCTCAATGTTGATCTTGATTTAATAGAGATTTTGATATAAATTGGTGTTAATGAAGTTCTGAGAGGTTTATCTAATGAACATGTGTTACCTAATTAAACTGCAAACTAATTTAAATCCATCCTGTTGGATGAGCCCTAATAAACTGTGGACCGCATTAATTAAGTTTCCTATAATGTCTAATCGGCTAACTAAATCTGAAAATACCATCGCAGGTCTGTTTTCATGTCACTGAGGGTGACCTAGGAGATGCTCCTGACAGAGAGGGGAGGTGCTCAGTGTTATTATGTGCTGCACTTGGTTCTTCATAATAAAACAGCCTTAGATGTTGGAGAACGGTGGAGCACATGGAAAGTGAGGATGAGAGTCGAGTCTGTGTTTACAGCCTGAGTGTGGTCGTTCGGTCTCCTGAGTGAACGAAGAGACACAGATCCGTTTAAAACTCGAACATTTAACTGATTAATAAATCTGAAAGACATTTGTACTTTGAGTTTATGGCGTCTCCCCTTATAAAATAAACCCGACAGACAGCACAGAAAACCCAGGATTAATTCCAGAGTTAGTCAGTGAATAATCCCAAATCCTGCGTCATAGTCCCGCCACTGATACGACACGTCATTCGTTTACAGCAGAGCAGGCCGCCTGCACCGTGTCAACCAATCAAACAAACTACACGGCGACACGTCACAGTTTGTTACTCAGGAAGAGGAGAAAGCTGTGGTTAAGAGAGCGAGAGCGAGTTTAGAGATGTGAGCAACATTTAACGTGTTTGGTGTGTGTAGTTAGCGTGTAGTGTCATCGTTTTTTGATAATAAATAAATAAATCGATAAATCATTAGGTCGCCCCTGAAGAGCTCAGTGGATGTGAGCCAAATTTGCTAACACGACGCAGCTCCACACCGATGCAAAGTTTTATCACAATTCATTCAAAACTTTTCCACAGACAGAACGACACACCAGTGACACCAAATACATGACCTCCTGGTTTAACACACACACACACTCACAAAATTAGTACAAGTCTACCAACAACACGCTCCAGAGAAGAAAGTGCAGCAAAGACAGAACAGGACATCTAAGTACTGATGCTTACGGCTGTCTGCACAGCTCCACCCAACAACATCTCCTGAAATGATGATTTTTAGTAAACAGATAAAGACCGTCTTACTTTTTTGAAAAGACGTTCCAACACATCTAATCACGAGCTCTTCAGCGCCTCTAATAACGCCGGCAAGCAGAGTGAGACTCAGCAGCACTAAATGCTAGATGCTGATCACAACATGCGCCGTGACATCCTGTTCAGACCACATGTAACAAAAACCAATCAGATGTGCATCAGTTCCACTGGCCTTCGCATGCAGGAATAAAAGCACACAAAGTGCTTTGATAGTGTCGGGTTAATGCTTTAAATCAGTATTATTATCATTATCAGACTGTTATTAAAATAAATTTTGTTTTTGTGTTGACAACTTCTTCCTGTTTTGATAGTCTCAGGGGGCAGCCGATGGCCGGGGGACTGCAGACGGACCAAATTCACTACAGCTGTGTGCAGTAAACTTGTTGCGTTTGAAAGGCTGCTTTCTGTTTGTTAGAGAAATTATTAGAAAAATAAATAAGAAATATAGCATACAAAAAAAAAGGAAATAGCCACAATAGTTACTATACTTAGGACAAAAAGTAAGAAAACCTGCGTTTGGCTGATTATTTGTGTAGCGGTGCTTCTCAGTAATAAATCTTAGACTATTGAAAAGCTGATTTACGTCCTCTGACACGGCGCCTCATTGGTGGGGAGGATGTATTTGTGGGTGGAGCAGCAGAGTTGAGGATGTGCGCGCAGGCAAACCTTGCCAACCCTTCTGCCAATGACCAGCAGGAGGCGTCTTGGGTGCCCCAAGACGTACATCATCACCCACGATAACCGCAGCTTAAATTTCTATCCATCCATTCTCCTCTGCTTGTCCTTTTCAGGGTCGTGGGGGGGCGGAGCCTATCCCAGCTGTACACCCTGAGAGGCGGGGTACACCCTGGACAGGTCGCCAGCCTGTGGCAGCGCTAACACATAACAGTTAATTGGTAACTCTAAATCGCCCATAGGGGTGAATATGGTTGTCTGTCTCTATGTGTTAGCCCTCTCTGTCTGTGGCCACGTCCACACTAATCGTTTTCTCTCCGTTTTGGCCTCCCGTCCACACTGAGAGGGAAAATGCAGCGTTTTGAAAACACTCAATAACACATACATTTGAAGACGGTGCTTTTGCGTCGCAGTGCGGACAGCGAAAACGGAGACTTTCGAAAACGATGACACGTTAGTCATATGATGCAGCCATGTGACCAATTAAACTAAGACAGCGGAGGGCATTATACAGCAGTTGTTTTGTTTGCTCTCAGGTTTGACAGCCCTATTAAAGATTAATATCAGTCTGTACATGCTCCAGATGCTTTTCTTCAAATTCTTTAACTCTCACTCGCTTTTGCGTTTCATGCATGCGCAGGACTGGAACGTAAGCATTTTCAGCTGTTTCAATGTGGACGCGCAACTCTGTGAAAACGACTGAAAACGCTAGTGTGGACGCGGAGCCAAAAACACTGTTTTACATCTATCCGGGTTAGTGTGGACGTAGCCTTTGTCTGTGCGTACATTTGACTCCTGCTGCTGCTCACACTTTGTTTCAACACGTTCACTTTGAATTATGAAGCGTGTCGTCAGTGGGAGCCGCTCAGCGAGAAACAGCCTTCATTTACTCACACTTAGAAATCAAACTGGAGGTGTCAGTGACACAGCAATAAAACACTGTGCAGTGGGTGCTTTCCCACAAACGTTCGTGAAATATTGTGAAATAATTTGGTGATAATAATCTGATGATTTTCCTTATTTGCTCATTTCAGGTTTTATTAAATAAAAAGTTGATGTTTTTAGCATTTGGGGCGTTTTGCATCAGAGTGGCTACGTCCATCTGTAGGTTACCAGCTTATCCAGCCTCCAACATGATCCAGTGAATGAATGAACGGAGGCAGCATCAGTTTAGTGCTGCTGACTGCAAACAGATGTTGTGACAGGGCATCTGATTAAAGATGTTAAGACAAATCCCCCTCCCCCCGCCCGCACACACACACACACACACACACACACACACACACACACACACATACACACACACACACACACACACACACACACATATTTGAGAAGATACTCACTCTGCAGCTGAAACGGCCCTTTAAAGGCACCAGGAAGTCAAGACTCACACAAAATGGCCTCTTCACTCTTCATGAGATCACAAAATCAAGCTGCTCCTCACACAGAGAGCAGAGGTGTGTGTGTGTGCGTGTGTGTCATGCAAGGAGATATGAAGCCATAAACTACCCGTGATTAAAAAGGCCGGCGTGTGCATGTTTTAATCCATCCACTGAGGGAGATTGGCAGCGGCGTCACACCACACAGCAGCTGATTGGTCGGCTGCAGTGGGACATTTACGCCTCAGATCACCAGCATCACATCTCCTGAAATCATCACTGAACACAGACACAGCAGTTTAACGCAGCATTCACTGGTTTAACTCTAAATTACCAAAATCCTCATACGTTCCCGGCTGGTTGGAAACAGGGTGTACGGTGAAATTTGGCCTTTTTTAATTAATTTTGTGTATTTGAGCTTTATAAGTACGACAGATCTCCAATGAAATTTGAAGGGCCTAGATCAAGGTCTTAATTCTGGGCCCATCTTCATGTACTTCTACAGTCATAGTTTGAAGGTTACTGTATGTTATTATTATCAGACAAAAGCAGCTGAGTGTGAGAGGCCTGCCGGGGAACTTTTGTACAGTTTGATTGTCGATGGATCGACCCTGCAGACGCAGAAATGGTTTTGCTTTGTGAACAAACACCTTGCTGCTGTGCTGCTTCCTGTTTACTATAACAGCTGCTGTGCCACCCCTGTGATGTTTGTACTGATACTCAGCGCAGCTGAAGCTGTCAGAATGAAACTCGACACCCACAGCATCTGCTGCTGGTACTACTGCTGACTCTGTGAGTCAGCTTCATCACAAAGCACACGTTTCTGAGCCCAGAGAGGCTGAGATTTCAAACGCAGGCTCAGAGAGGACGGTTTTTATATCACTCGGAGGATTCAGAGCAAACACTGCAGATGACCTGGGGGGGGGGGTGAGCACGTTACCTTGTAGGCCATGGCTCGTCTTAGTGCGTTGGTCGTACTGATGGTTTGAAACAGGACGCTGCTTTCAGCGCTCACCTCATTGCCACTGTGGAAAGGAATATATACAGTAAATCCAGGGTTCATACACATCGAGTCCACGTTAAACTCTTTCACAGTTTATCTAAAATAAACACTTAATAAAGAAAACTGGAGCAAACGTGTTAGAGCAAAAATAAATACATTGTAAGCTACAGTCGTACTAGTTTAGTAAAGAGTCATAATAAATGTGTCTGAGTAAACAAACTCAGACTGTGTTTTTATGATAGCTTCCTGATAAATGTGCAGCACGTTGCTTTGTTCTGTTATCACTGCTGCATTAATGCACTCTGGACTAAAAGGCCTTCAGGAGCACTTTCACTGTCTGCTTCACTCACGATGACACCAGGACAGAAACATGATGCTGCTGTTGGACAGCAAAGATCAGCGTAATAAGGGAAGAAAGGAGGACAAGACATTTAAAACCGTGTGAAAAATAACAGCTTTAATGATGCTGCTGCACAGTAGATACAGTGCACATGATTATTAATGACTGACGGGAATAAAGTAAATACAGTAACACACGCCGGGCATTGGATCAGCACAGACACATCAACAGAGAGAGATGTCTGAGGTGACCTGTATCGGTGATGCTCCTCCGCTCGCCTCCTGCCTCTGATTTGTGGACGCTAAGGCTCCGAGCAGCTTGTTGTTCCCGCCGCCATGTTTCCGGTGATTCGCGGTCCTGCTGTCCGTCCGTCCGGTCCGAGGCCGCTGCCGGTGTCCGCTGGCATGAGCGGAGACCGGGAGCGGTGAGTCCTCTCTCGTTTTAGCCCCTCTCTTTTCTACTGTCTTTCTCTGTGACGGTCACCATGCAGGCTGCTCCTGCTGCTGCATCGAGCAACAAGCTAGCACTGACACGAGCGGCGCATTTCCGATGAGATTTTCAAAAATAAATAATACATTTAAGTAAATCAATATGGAATTTATATAGCACCTTTTTAGACTTTCACAGAAATAAATAAATAAATTAATTAATTAATTAATTAATATTGCACGTTTAGTAAAACATACATAAAATTGTAGAAAGAAACAAAATCTTAAAATTAACTGTGAGACAGTTTTAAGAAGAGATTTACCAATTTAAGAGATTTACAGAAGTGAGAGAGGATGTACATGACAATACCTCAATTCAAACCTTCTTTGTTTTTTGTGTAAAAATATTTTGTAACTTCTCCTAATTGTTTTCCTTTTCTTACTTTTCTGTTTGTCACACTTTTTAAGATCATTAAATACATTTTAATATATTTAACACGAAACTAATCCAAGTAAAAACAAATTCGATTTATGTTTTTCTTTATTAAGAGGAAAAATCCAGCCAAGCCTTGTTAAAAGTAATTTTATTGCATTTTTTTGATGATCTAAAACATGTAAGTGAGAGAGATATGCCAAACCCTAAGAAATCAATGAGAAGTTAATATGTTTTCACTTTGTCCCCCTTCAGCATGATGAATGACAATATCTGAAGCTGGTTCTGCAGTTATCGCAGTTATCACACGGGGAAGCTCTTCTTCCCCGTGCTTGCCAAGTGCTGCTTATAAGGGATCATCTGATCATTGTAGTTTTCTCTCTCCGGTGCTGTGGGGTTTAACTTTATTTTTTATCTTGCCTTGAGATGTCTGCTGTATAAATGAAACATCTTTTTCAGTCACATCTTATTTTTCATCACTGATGTCACATGCATACCTAAACATTAGTTTTGGAGGTCATAACGTTCCTCTCCCACAGTGCTGGGATCATAGCTGGACCTCAAGGGTCCAGGCTCCCCAATAAATCAATGTCCCCCTTTAAGCTGAATTCTGCTGATATACAACTGATAACACTCATATCACCAATAATCACTGAGGAGGACACTGATGAGCGCATGCTAGGGTGATCATATTTTGATTTCCATAAAGGATACTTGGACCAGTCATGAAGAACTTTAAAAATACTGTTTGCTTCAAGAAAACTTTAACATATTTAAATGATGCCTTCTCTGTGTGGTTAATGAATTGTGAAATAAAAAATGTCTTTATATGTTTTTACAAGTCGACAAGTGCAAAAGAAGAGGACGGTTGGTCATGCAGACAATTTGCTTCTGCAATCTAAGTTAGATATTTTTACAGTTTTATTGCTGCTGTTATATCATTTTATTTATTGATTCATTGATTTTGTGAATACCAGAGTGACTTGATCCCCCCCCCCTCCCCCTCCCCCCGTCATAATTGGTTACCTATCCAATGCATATGGTGTCCTGCTGACCCTGCTCCTCTGACAGGTGAAAGACGTTTCTAACGTGAAACTGCGTTTTTATTTTGAAGGGAAGTTTTAATCACCTGACTTCCTCTTCTCGCCTTATTAATTCTAAATGACTTGTCGTGCCTTTATGCAGCAAGCCAGAACACGCAATCTCTCTGCAGGGAACATTAAGATGCACCAAAGATGCAACAGCCTGAGAGTATCTTTGCTTTAGTGAGTCTTGTGCTGTGCATACTGACATAAATAACTCTAAAGAATCACTTTTCATTTACAAAAAGTTTGTAAATTTATGCTAAAAAGGCAAAAAAAAGAAGGAGATGTTCCCTGACCGGGAATCGAACCCGGGCCGCGGCGGTGAGAGCGCCGAATCCTAACCACTAGACCACCAGGGACAGATACGGGTCGCGCTTCACCAGGCACATCCATAGTTGGTACAGTGAGTCCCTATACGTCATATGAGGTGGTTATGTGCAACATAGTAGCTAATATTAATCAACGAGCAGAAGAGCTATTCATTGTCTGTTATATCGGTACACTGACGGCGACATAAGGCTAACAATTCCCTTCACTGCTAATAAACTACTTTAGAGCCCTGCTTTTTAAATGTTGCTTAGCCGTTAGCCCTTCGCTAGCGGCTTTCGCTAGCTTTACCTTGCGGGGCGACAGCGACGCGACACATGACGGCGGCTTTATGTCGCTTTTGTTTTGTCGCTACAAATGATGGCAGCACGTGTCTTTTCCTTTGATATTACATCTTAAAAAATAACGTTAGCATGAATGGTGCTTATTCATATGACCATATACCCACTGACTACACATAGGACCTCGTGGCGCAACGGTAGCGCGTCTGACTCCAGATCAGAAGGTTGCGTGTTCAAATCACGTCGGGGTCATGTTATCTTTTTAATTTATTTTTCCTTCATAATTTTACAGCAAAATTGTTCATTGGTGAATTCGCATTGTTTATATTGTCTACTTTATTACTTAAAGTTTTCTTTATTTTAACCTTTGTGTACTGCACTGAACATGGTTTATTAAGGTGGTACAGTAACAGGGCAGTTAATGTAAGGGGAGAATTTCTCCTGAATAACTCACTCCCCAGCTCCGGTAACTAACCTCTCCCAGTACACACTCAATGTCTTTTATGCAGCACAATCAAAACAGTAACATTGTAATAGAGATCCTGAACACATCACAATACAATATCATACAATATAATCACACACACACACACACACTTTGAACCTACACTGAAGTGTTTTTATGTATGAGAATCACCGTGTTAAGCATGTAACCTATGTAGTTATAAGATTGTATATTAGTATATTATAAGAATAAGCCACTTGCTTTGTAAGATTTCATAATTAACATTAATATGCGATGTTTTACCGTGCCATGACCTATTGTGATAAGCCAAAGCCAAAAGCGTAGCCAGAGTCCTGACAGGACCTTGGCTGCTCCCTGACCCCTGCAGCTGTGTTTGGCTGGAGGACAGGTGGGAAAGTTATCCTGCAGCAGGGGGTGGGGATACTGGTCCCTATATATTACAGGACCAGAGGCGGTCCGTCTCTGTGTTGCTCTGCTGTCTGTGCTTAAGGCTGTACACCTTGGGGGTTTGCTTTGCTTGCTTTCTGCTATGTGTTATCTTGCTATACTTTGTATTTTCTTGCTGTTCATATGATTCAGTGTATTAAGCGCTGTTCCAAGAATTCTACTCTTTTTCAGAGCATCTGTTTGAGTGCCTTGATTTTAACTGGATCTAAAAAAGTTGGATCTCCACATCGTTGGTGGGAGAAGGTTATCAGGATGGCTTTAAAATTTGCGACCACAGATGACTGAATCACCAAAAAATACATAAAGAGTTTCATGTACATAAAGCACATGTCCTGTGCAATGGCTTTTTATTTTTTTTAAATAAAAGTAAATTACCCAATGAACACCTCAAACTGTTTTTTATACTTTAATTAAGCAATTTACAAAAAAATAGAGGTATGACAGTCAAAGTCGCGTAACACATACACTTTAAATAGGACAACAAGCAAATAAAAAGGTGAGGTGATGCTCCACAAATGCAGGTATTTACTCATTCCGAAACCATTTTTCGTGCTGATATTTGGCATAAATTAAAAATAAGTTTACAAATGACAACAAAACAAAGCATTTTTACCCCAGATAACTAATAAAAATGTGCCAAAGACACGATTATTCTTTTATCACCAAAGTTCCAAATCTACATGTTAATGGTACAGGTGGGTCAGAGTTCCATTACTGCTTATAATCATAATAAAAATTAATGGTGTTATCTTTGAGATTAACGTCTACAACAGACAACCTGCTATTCAGACCTGTTTGTGAGGGGCAGCCAATCAGAAGAAAGCTGGCTTAAAAGAGAAGGAGCTAAAAAAGCTTATGTCAGACAGAGGAGTAACTTAGGAGCTGCGCTCAAGCCCAGTATAAAACAAATAGGCATTATTTTGGACTTGAATCATACAAAGCTGCTCTAGTAGTCCAAAGATATAAAACATGGAGTCTTTAAAAGATAAAGCTCTGAAACAAAATGTACTGCTGCCTAAAGTCAAACCACGTAACTTTACACTCTGTCATTTATTCTGACCGTCCATCTGCTAGAAAATATGGATTATTACGCCACTGAAAATAATTCCCGAAAAACACGTTTTGTCCTAAAAAGTGAGGAAATGTTTGAAAGGCTGAATTAGTGAGGTGTGCACAAACCACTGAATAACTTGCTGACACATGGCTGCTTTTTGGTCTTTCCATGCGTTTGATGGCAGTTACATTTCCAGCCCTTTTATCCACACCTTGTAATATATCTAAAAACTCAAAACATGAACGTCTTCTAAAACTGACCGCTTTTCTCCCATTAATAGGACTCTTGTTAACAAAACAGCTCTCTAAGGATTGCTTCGTTGCATCTTTTTTGTGCTAGCTTGAGGAGCTGGACCGTGACTTGTGGATGCTGACTTTCTTGCGGGTGTTGTCGGTGCAGCGCTCCAAGATGAGCTCTGGGCTGGGTCGGGGAGGGATGACCGGCGCCTCCTTCTTCAGCTCGCTCTCCGAGCTGGAGCCGGACATCTCGGGAATGTTATCTGTGAGACAGAAACAACAACACGAGCGGGTCAGACCGGGGTTCGAGGAATAACATTAAAGACCAAGTTCACAATAACTAAAACGGAAGTGTCAGGGTTGTTTGGTTTTAATGGTGTGGTTGAGACTCCTGTGCAGAGGTGGCACAACTTTATCAGAGACATTCTGTAGTTAAGTAGAAGTACAGATACTGGTGTTAAAAAAATACTCCAGTAAAAGTTGAAATAAGTCTCCTTCACTTTGTTTTGCAGCATGTTTCACAATATGGAAAAAACCTGCAGTGGCGTGAAATAATAACTCGCCTCAAATGTGTAAAAGCAAAAGTTACAAGCCTGTTTCAAAAATGTAGGGAAGAAAAGTAAGAAGTAGTCGGAAGAGAAACTACTCGAGTAAAGTACAGATACCTGAAAATTCTACAGTACAGTAACATAAGTATTTGTACTTCATTACTTCCCACCTCTGCTCCTGTCAAATATCGTCCTAATTCCAAATTTGTATCACAAGAACTGTTCATTAATGTATTCCCAAGACTCTTAACACGATGTTTAACCACCACAAATATGTACTCAACCTTTGCCCTGAATTCAAGTCTACCTTTAACCCTAAAACAAGTTTCCAAACCCCAAACAGGCCTTTGAAGGAACCAAAACGCTCTGTTTACTCTGATGGTCAAACTGGTTCTAATAAAGATAGCTGGCCATCTCAGTGGATCATTGGCCTCCTCCTGGGCCTAAACCATTCCAGTATTATCAAATAAGTTTGATCCATATTCAACCTGTCAAAGACTTTTTATGCCTTTTGACCTTCGTATGCAATCGTATATCTGGGCTTGGAGCTGGAAGAAGGTCCCCTTGTAGCTGAGAACTGTAAGTGTTTAATTGTTTTTATGAAGTTTTATCAATTCAGCCATTTAATTCCATTCATTCCTATTCAGTGAGGACTGTCTAGTTAGCGCTCCCTGTTGTGCGTCTAGCTCAGTTGTAACAATCCAACCTTTTTGTTGCAAAATGGGATTATGAGGAAGTCAAAAATTCTCCCAGCTTGGCTCTGGTGTATTTTTATACATCAGATTACCTGAGAGTGATGCAAAGGGGACTAGCACAGACCGCTGTCCTGTTAGAGAAAATTACAAATATGTGGAGAATTCCAGGGTGTGGGAACATTTTCAGTTTGATTTCCATCACGTGGAGCTTGCAGATAGCGTACGGTTTCCCACATACATCACCCTGTATTAGCTTCGGCCATGCCTCAAAAGCTTTCTGTTTGTGGTAGCATATTTGCTTTGAGCACCTCCAAAATGAATAAACTGCAAAAAAATTGATTTAACAATAAAAAAAACCCAAAACTTGTAGTGGTTTTTTTTAGACTTTTAAAAAGTAGATGTTCAAACATGTGAACACTACTACATTTATTTTTTTATTTACTTCAGAGCTTTTAAGACTTTTTAAGACTGTGGTGGACACGTGGTCCTTACCCTGGTTCTTCCTCTCCTTCAGCGGGGACTTTGCTGCATTCTTGGAGTTCCTCTGTGGTTCGCTGAGCCGGCTGCCTTTCTGCTGGAAGTACCGGCGGCTGTTCCGGCGGTAGGTATCCTGGCTGAGCCGCTGGCGAGACTTGTTATGAATGCTCTTGGCGTTTCTGATTGTCGATCTGAGGGAGATAAAGGACAGGTGGAGGGTTTGTTAAGTTTTTGGAACAGCTGCAAGCTGCAAAAAAGGTGAAGTGATAGACTTGGTTTCTTCTTGGGTGGAAAACGGTTAGTAAAAGTTTGGTATTAAATCTGAGGCCCTTGGAAGATTTCTTCCCCTATAACTGGTCCTTGGACTCAAAAGGTTCAACATCCCCTGGATTAATGTATCCCTTATTTTAGCATTTATCCAACCTGTATCCATCGCTGAGATCAAATGTTTAACCTGAATCTCTCAATCGTCTTTGGGAACCCCAGTGTTTTAACCTAACTCATAATGGGCATCTGGGGGTAACTGAAGGCCATCAGTGACATAAGTGACATAAATCTGGGTAGCCTGTTAATTGTAATTACAAAAACCGGTAATATTATCTGTTTTTATTACATAGCTGCTGATTTCCCGTCAGCTGTGGCAGATTAAAAAGCAGAAAAATGACCCCAACACCCAAAAATAACTCCGAGCATTTCCAGGAATTTCTAACTCTATGAGCACATAAGCGGACCATAAAGCAACAAGGAGAAATGAAATCACGTCCTGAGGTTTTTTTCGTAACTCACTTCCCTTTAATCTGATGTTACACAATAAAATGACAGTGTGAGAACGGAGGAGGCAGTGCAGACCCGGCAACAGAAACCAGCTCATTATTTATTTTAATATGAGGCACAGACCTGCGAGGTGGTGGCCTCTGCCCACCCGGGCTCAATCTCTCTCTCTTTCCGGCCTTCGACAGGAACATAGAGGGGAAATATCCAGTCTCGTCTCCTTTCCTGTACAAAACAGCAGTTTAAGAAGAAAAAAGGGTTCAATGAACTTTAGAAATGTGGAATTAGTCCCGAACAACAGCTTTTCTTTAACTTTATAACCCTAAAGTGCAGCATGTTAGAGAAATACACATTAGACAACCTATTTTTTGAGTTGAGCTGAGTGTTAAAAATTTATTTTTTTAAAACTGTGCAGTCTGTATGATGTCATACAGAAAGGGGATATCCCTGATATGTTCATCTCAGGTACACAGCTGCAGTTTTAAGCTGTCTTTTTAGGAACACAAGCTCCAGCTTCTTATACCAAGACCAAGTCATGGTATAAGAAGCTGGAGCTGGAAACAAGCAGAGTGGTTCCAAGTTAAGACTGAGACCGGTGTCGAAGTACAAAAACTCTCTGAATCTGTGTTTTTTATGAATGCAGAGTTTGTGAGATCAAGCGTCTGTTAAATGTACTGAAGGTGCTCTGAAGTGAAGGCCTCGTCGTACCTTACGACCCACCACCCGTCCAGTAGCTTGTGAATGACCTCGACAGTTTCACCGACCTCCAAAGAAATCTCGTCGTCCTGCTCTGCCTTGTAGGCCTGGATGGTGATGTGCTCATCTCCTGCAGTGACACACAGCATTTTATATGAACATGTGCCTAAAAGAAAGAGTGTCATGACCCACAACTGTGGTATAAAACCAGAGCTTCTTGCCTTCGTAGTTGGGTTCAGCGTCCTCGGCCTCATCCGGTCCATCCAGAGGCTCTAGGTATGACGCGGGAATCCAGCCTCGCTTTGACTCACACTGGCAGAACCACCAACCTGATCACAGCAGGAACATCAAATGTCACTCAGTAAGGCTTGAAACCCGAGACAAACACATAAATTGTTAAGTGTTTACTGAGGTCAGCGTTAAAGTGAGAAGATGGGTTGTTTTCTCATTGGCTTAAGTGTCTGTGAAGGTTCTCAGTCATCCAGGTCATCGTAGTCTAAGGAGCTTGGAAAGAAAAGCGTCTGGACTTCTTTAAGTTGCTTGAAGACGTTTCACCTCTCATCTGAGAAGCTTCTTCAGTTCTAAGGTCAAATGGCCGAGAGTCCCAGATTTAAACCCAGTGGGAGAATCCCCCCAAGGAGGGACAAAGGACCCCCTGATGATCCTCTACCTAATCACATGAGCCAAGGTGTGAAAACGGGTGTGGGTCACAATCAGCCAAGGTTTCGGGTGAGCTCATTGTGAAACCTGGCCCCACCCTATCATGTGATTTCCTGAGGTCAGATGGCCCAGGATGTGAGTGGGCGTTAAGGCGTCTGGGAAGGATCTCAAAACTGGATTATAGATGGCAGACAGTTGGTGTCGTAAACCACCGCCTCTGTTCAAAGATGGTGGCTCACAGTGGACATAGATGGCCTCTTTCACTCCTCTTTCAAACCATCTGTCCTCTCTGTCCAAAATGTGAACATTGGCATCCTCGAAAGAGTGACCTTAATTGGCTCATTGGTTTAAAAACAAACCCCCCTGGTGGCCATGAGAAAGAATGCACATTTAAGGCACTTCTGCACTGCCTTCACCTTTCAGACCTTCTTTTATATACAGTGTGTGATACTGTGACTGGAAATACTGTTGATTCTGGATCAAAGTGAAGTATGAAGTATGAAACAAGAGCTGAAGTAAAAGTCAGAGTGGTAAAGGTGGTATTTAGATGTCTGTGTAGGTTCTCAGTCATCCAGGTCATGCTAAGGAGTTTGGACTTCTTTAAGTTTCCTGAAGATGTTTCGTCACTCATCCAAGTGACTTCCTGGATGAGTGACGAAACGTTTCTCTCATTGCAAACGCTATGTCCAGATAAACAGAATCAACCTTTTGGGATTTACTTACCTGGATGATTGAGCATGCATCAAGACAGATCACATAAAACTCTACTCAAACCAGTTTGAAGCACCATCAGAGTCTGCTCGGACTTTTGTTTTCTTTTGTTTTACTTCTACATCTGCAAGCTACTTTGCAACCTCTCTCCACCCCAGCTCGTCCTTTTCAGGCAGTGTCACCATAAAACTTGACTAACTCCTGTGTAACACCAACTTCCTGTTTCTCTAGAATTAATTTATCATCACTGAATAGTAAAAAACCCAACATTCTGTTTATTTGTATCTTTTCATTTTCCCTTAACTAACATAGGGATTTAAAATCTGTACATTTATTATAAACTCTGTACTATGCTGTTTTATGTTTTGTTTTTTACATGCAGATATGTTTGATTGTTGCTGTTTTTTTTACTGATATTAAGAAATAATGTGGCTAACTAATGTATGCGTAATCTCTGTGAGTCAAAAGCTTTCCTCTAATACCATCTATCGAACCGACTTCTTTATATGGTCGTTTACAGCAGAGACAGCACGGCCAGGAAATGATGGCCATGCTACTCATAAGAAATGCCCTTTGCTAGGCTTCCTTTTAAAGAAGAATCACAAGAAAGCATGCAAAGTTTTGGCAGGCCAGAATTAAAATAGATATAAAAATCAGATTTTATGCGTGGTAAAAATTATTAGTCACTGGAGAGGTGGGGCTAGCAAACCAAACAGCAAGTCTTAATTTTCGCCTGATGTGGTTTATAGAAAAAAACAATCATTGGAAAATAAAAATTTCAGGGAAAAGACAAAGGCTATAAGATTCAGAATAACAAATAAACTCTAAAAGATTCAGTTGTTTTATCACCGTTCTCATTTTTCTCCACGATTTCCACCAGGTCACCGGTGTGCAGAGTGATCTCATACTTGGTCGACTTTTCAAAGTCCGCAATCACTCTGTAGGTGTCCAAGATGATGGGGGCGGAAATCTCTGAGAAGTCAAACACAAGAATCTGTTTTAGTCTCATTAAAAAGACCTGCAACGTCTGGATGATGATGTCTTCCAGTTTCTGAACATGTGCCCAGTAACCAGGTGGCCAAAACAAATCCCACCAAACTTTTGTTTTTATTAAAAGATTTGATCAAAGAGCTCAGAGTGTGCAGCTTTTTAAAGTCTGAGCGATTTTATAAACAGAGTTAAAAAGGAAAAAATTGAGGTGGGATCAGGAAATAGACACGTTGGCCTCCATCTCTCCAAGTCTCTTTGCAGCCCACCTTTTCCTCAGCTCCTCCCTTTCAGGGTGTCTGATCTAATCAGTGTCTCATCTTTTGTCTGCTCCGTCTTGCTGCTTTCCTTCACCTTTTAGAAGGACATGGCTGCCATCACACCAAATATAACTGCTACTTCTGACCATAGTGGTCCTGAATGAATTATAGAGTGTAACACGTGAATAACAGGATCCCTGAAGGCTGTAAGTTTAAGTGAGTCTTACCAGATGCAACGCCTCTAGCCTGGTCTCTGGACACCAAAAAGGTCTCGGCTCTTTTCAGTCTGAGGAGGAAAGGGTCATTTATACATTTGTTCTATGTTTAACTGCTGTAATGTAAACAGAGACGTGCGTGATGTACTGACGTGTTTGGGGCAGGTGGGTTTTCATCCTCTGGTCGGACCTTGAAGAAGTTGGAGAGGTGTTTGCAGCGGGAGATGTGAGGCGGCAGGCTGATGACCTTTTGGCAGTACTCAGCCAGGGTGCTCTTCGTGGTTTCTCTTGACTTCTCACTTTCCCATAACCACCGAGGAGCTGAGGACAGAAACACAGTCTGTGTCTTTGGGGTAATGTTTTCTATAACAACAGGAAACTGTTATTCAAAGATCCACGTTAGGTCCTCTTTTATGCTCAGTAAATGCTACACACTTTTCACTCCTAAACTGATGACACTCAGTTTTATGCAGCTGCAATAACTGATGAAGAGCTTCCTGTTTGGATGATCTAAAGTCAGTATAAAAGATGCAGAACCTGTGGCTGCAAAGAGACGTCCGGCCTTGGCCTCAGTCAATGCTTTCTGTAGCAGAGATGTCATCCACCCACCCACCCATCCATCCCTCCATCCTTACTGCACTATAAAATGTCACCCCCCATGCTGCTGTCCAGGGTGTGCCCCATCTGTCTGACTTAGGTAGGTGGAAAAACATGAGTGGTTGGATGGATGCTACGAGATATGCCAAGTTCTCAGCTAACGTATCTTTAGGAATCGCCTTCTTAGTGCAAAAATAATATGTTACGCCATCGATCTGTGTTATCTTCTTGAATTTTTCATACATTCGACTAAAGAAACGGGAACAGATGATGTGTTTGGTGACAGACTGCTAGCGCCTAAAGAACCTATTTAAAATTGATTCTTTGCCAAGCTGTCTGTTTTGTGGACACACATCAGCGGTTTATTTAAGTAAGGTGCATTTTTTATGCTTTAATGAACTTGGCTTAAACTGAGTAAGAAAGTAGCCAGTGTTCAAAATGTTGAAAAATCTTCAGAAAACCTGGAGAATGGCTTTAAAACTACAAGAAGGTTTGGCTGTTTGGAAGCAAAATATAAAGAAACATTTGCACTGTAAAAAAGATTCACCTACTTTTGCATCTCAAACATGTTATATTTGCAAGATATATTTAAATATATTTATACAGATGCAGTTTTGTCTTCTTCACGTCGCAACACCTGTTTTGTAATTAAAGTTTCATAAGAGGAGTGTGTAAGGTGGCAGTTCTGTTTTCTTTGAAGAGGAACAGAAAATGACAGTGAAAACAAGGACTCACACGTTTCTGTTTAAAATGAAAGGATCCAAACTTCCAAAAATCAGACGGGAAATGCCCTAAAATGTCTCTAAAAGTCTGCACGTCTCACAGCTGCTGTTTTTGCAACTGTGACCGGTAAAAATAAGCTGTGTGTTGTGTCACCAGTGCAACACGCTGCTCTGACTCGCTGTATTTTGTTTGGAGAATTAATCACAGTTCTCCCACTTCTTCTTTTTCATAACGTATTTTTTCTCCTGTCTTTAGATTTCACTTTAACTGCTGCTCAAGAGCTGCATTTTGACACCGGCTGATTTCAGCTGTGTTGCGTTTGGGGGGAAAAGGAGAAGTGAGCCTGGCTGCAAGTGTCTGATAATCACAGGTGCTTCCTGAAAGCGGGGGGGGGGAGGTGTTTACACAGAAGAGATACGACTGGAAATTATTCTTTTAATACTACTCTGTGGTTCCATATGATTACCGGCTGAGGTATTGATTTTGACCTCTGCAGTGTTACATATAAATAACTTACCTACAGTAGGAGAGCTTCCTCTTTCTTACCTGGCAATGAGGGGATGATTCGGTCTCTCTTTTCTATTTGACCGGACTCGATGGGAAACATGTCCTTCAAAGATTTCTGTGATGAAAACAAAATATTTCTGAGCTCTGACGACTGAACTTTATTTTGTCCAAATGTTACTGAGTAGAGGTTTTATTTCGTGGCGCAGATGGACTTACGTGGAAAGTGTGGATTTCAGGATACGTCCTGTAGATGAGCTTCTCTGAGAGGTCGCTCCATTTCACCATCAGCATGTACACCTGCACACATTTAAACGGCATTTAAAGGCACAAACAGAGGAGCTACTTACACAGTTCATCAGACGTTTAAAGACTCTCGACCCTCAGAATTGAACTCGGTGCTGTTGGTGATGTTAAAAATGCTTCTACACTCGGGGGTTTTAGGAGGATTTTATCTGAGTTTTAGGGCAGCAGAATAAGATGTTTGCAGCCTTACGTAGTGCTGACTCGGGAAGAAGCGCTTCTCGTAGCCCAGCAGCTCCAAATGCCTGACGTAGATGTCCTCCATGCTGAGAAGCAACACACCGGCGGAGTCCAACTGAGCTGAAAGACAACAGACGCGAGGCTTTTATACTGTCTGTGCGCCACGGCAAAGTTTAGTTCCTCTTTGTGAACATTTCAACACAGAGAAAAAGAAAGGAGGAAATGCTGCTGCTTTCACTTCTCGACTGTAATATAATTTTTATGATAATAATAATAACGCCTGTGTTTTACGCTGATAAAACTAAAACAGAGCACAAGTGCTTTCAGATTTACTAAACGCACACAGGTAATTACTGCAAGAGTTTCTCCTTCAGAGAGTTTCTCTTTCAGGAGGGGAGGATTTAAAGGAATGATAGAAACATTCCTTTCCTTTATTTACTTTACATTGTCCGTGGACTCAGAGACGTGTCCCCTCTGCGTCCTCCTGATGTGCTGCCTCGTGGGTTTGGGGGGTTTCTTTTTGGACTTTGCTGTGAATGAATGACAGCGACATGACAAACTCTGATCTCATTTTCAAACGCTGGATGAATTACTGTAAAAGCTGAAGGAGTCACGCTCCAACCTGTTTTAAAGAAATGCTGAAAGTTCAGAGTTTGTTTTTCACCATCAACTAGAAGGGGAAACACAAACTCCAGCAGCTGATTGTGTGGGCTTTCAGGGGGGCTTTGAGCCGAACTTGTGACATGCCAGAGCTCTTGCAACAGGACAGGAGGAACTACCACAAAGAAACACAAACAAACACACATGGGTGAAGTCACGTACTCAGCGGCACGTGGGTCTGCTTTGCCCACGCTTTTCTGTTTACATATTAATGAGAAGGTAATAAGTGACTGTGAGATAAGTTTAGATGAATGAGATTATTTTCAGGCTGTTTCATCAGTAATGGGGGTCATATTTGGACACATCCTGCTCCATGTGACACATCCTTAGTCACATTGCTGTCGCTCAGATCAGGCAGGACCAACATCTGAGGGCTGAATCAGCTACACGCGGTATGTTTCTGTGGCTTCGCTTACCCCAACACTGGGGGTCACACAAAGTTGAACCAAGGTGAAAGAGGTGGTGTTGGCATCTGATCAATCAGTTATTGATAAGTGTGCTGGCAGCAGAGCGGCAGATTTCACAGAGGAAGACCAGAATACACTGTGGGTCTGTGGGAGAATCTGATTATTACCTTTATATAAACATTACATTAATGTGTTCATTTTTGTTTCTTTCCTCGGTGTGGTTTAATACTCTGAGAATAAAGAATAAATATAAAACGGTGTATAACAATCTATATTCAGCAAATACTCTCACAGCCCATTGGACGTCTTTGGAAAACATGAAGAAGGGCTCGCACTTTGGACTTTAGATGTTAAATTTTACAACTATAGAAATAACTGTGGTTAACTTTGGTTCTTTTTGGTGATACATATTTTTGGCTACGTCACCGAAACTCACACAACCAGTTTCCGTAGTGTAGTGGTTATCACGTTCGCCTCACACGCGAAAGGTCCCCGGTTCGAAACCGGGCGGAAACAAGTTATTATACCTTTTCTTTTTTATTCTCGATTTTTTCTCACATTCATATATATCATAGATATATAGGTCATAAAATACTAAATAGGATGGCCCAACATGTTTCACAAGAAAAACACATCAGTGTGATGTCCAGGAATTACTTTCATTTTGATCACACAGCAAGAAACAGCGCCCCCACAAACACGCGTGTGGCCACAAATATATTACACCCGTACTAGCAACGTTAAAAGTTTGAGTACATAAGCAGCGAGGTAGTATTTATTAAATAAGGTTATACAGTTTCACATTAGTCTTCCTATGACCTTTCATCATCATCATCATCATCTTTATTTATGAAGCACTGTAAAACAACCACAGCTGACACAAAGTGCTGTACATTGGAAGTAAATAATAAAATTCCATATGATATAAATAAATGAAAAAAATAAATAAAATTAATTTGTTAGTTAATAATTAATTTAAATACAAGAGAAACTAAGTCTCATTGAGGCCAAAAGACAAATAATAAAAATAGGTTTTAAGACATGTTTTAAAACAGTGAAGAAGCCTCTCTAACGTGGAAGGGCAAGTTATTCCATAACTTAAGAGCCAGGATAATAAAGGCCCTGTCCCCTCTGAGCTTCCTCCTGGATCTCAGTACGTCCAGGAGCAGCTGGTCAGCTGACCTAAGAGACCGACAGGGTGTGTAGGGATGAAGAAGCTCAGAGAGGTAAGGCGGGGCAAGATTGTTAAAACATTAAAAAACAAACATGAGAATTTTAAAATTAACTCTAAAAGACACAGGCAGCCAGTGCAGTGAGGCCAGGACAGGGTTATATGCTCATTTTTACGAGAGCAAATAACCATAGCAGTCGTGCAGCGGCATTTTAAACCAGTTGCAGTTACAGTTACAGTAGACGGGAAAAAAGCATAGATCGCTGTTTCAGCGTGCTGCCTAGAAAGAAAAGACTACGCTCTTGTCAGTCGCCTTAAATGATTAAAACTGGACTTCACCACTGCTCTAATTTGGCTGTGCAACTTAAACCAAGGTCAGTAACAACAGGTTTAAAATAAACTTCCAAGGGTACCAAATCAACAGAGGAGGACTCACAGGGACCAACACCTCTGTTTTCTTTTCATTAATATTTAAAAAGTTTAAAGCCAACCAAGCTTTAATGTCACCTTGACATGTCAAGATGAGATCCCATTCTTCTGCTTTATATACAATTATATTATACATAATCTGCCACTACATATTAAATAAAATTATTATTATATTGAGTATATCATAATTTTGTCGTCATTTTATAAATATAGCATTTTCACACATCACATAATACAGTATGTTTGTTATACATTTAAAAATAAAAATAAAAACGGGAAAAAGCCGTCCAGCAAGAAGTGTTTCCGCCCGGTTTCGAACCGGGGACCTTTCGCGTGTTAGGCGAACGTGATAACCACTACACTACGGAAACGTCGTACTTGAAATGTTTCTAGCAACACGTCCTATGTCTGCGACTTCATTGAGCGAATAAACGAATCATTCACCCACTCACCCCCCTCCCTGCTGGCTCACAGCTTCTTCTTCTTCTTGGTTGGCAACCGATGTTAAGGCGCATTACCGCCCCCTGGCTCACAGCTCAGTGGACATTTAGATGAGAAAATATATATTTGACACATTTAAGGAAAATACTAATAAAATAAAATAAAAATAAATAAAATAAATGTTCCCTTTAGAATTTTGTTTTGCTCTTTTTTGCTCTATAAAATAGTTGTTTTCTTTTACAATCACTCATCTTAGCAGTAGGATTTACATGAAAAGATAAACAAATTAAGTTTGAGTGAAAATGTACATTTTTGCACTCTCTGGTCAACTGACTCAATGACTCAAAAAACCCGATTCACTTTGGTGAATGACTCATTAAAACTCGATTCAGTAAAAAGAATCGAATTTACCATCACTAGTCGAAAGTGCCACGACTCAAACTCGAAACAGCGCCGAAAGACCATAGTGGCCAAGAATATATTACATCTGTAGTGGTTTAGCACTACTATAGAGAATGAACGGGAAACGGTTTAGGCCCTGTCACTACTAGGGCTGGGTATCGTCAATGATTGCTAGAATCGATTCGATCCACGATTCAATTCAATTTGATTCGATTCGAATCGGGGAAATTTAGCTTAAGACGGTCAGAAATATTATAATTCAGATCATGCATCAGTACATTTCCATATTTTTGTATCTATAAAAAGAAAGCTGACACTTGTGAGACTTTATCAAAGGTGTAAGCATCACAGCAGATGCCTTTGTGTCAAAGTAGCTGAAGATAAAACACAGAAAAACAAGAAGGTGATTTTCCTGGCCTGGGATTTTATAAAAATATTCTGCAGTAGATCAAAAACTAAAGAAAACCATTAATCAACATATGAACATTACCTGATGCTGCTGAAGTGAAGCAGAGCAAAGTTACAAAGGTTTTATTAGAGACACAGCTAAGAATTTTGCAATTTTGCATAGCTTTAAAAAGTTTAAATTTGTTCAGTAGCCCATTGAACAGCAGAAATGAGGCTTTCTTTTTGGAAGTAAGTAAAAGGAAAAACCAGCTGCCGACAGCGCTGTAAGAACGGTAGACTTGTGCGTAACAAGCAAGCGAATAATGCAGAAAACAGATTTTTAGACGGGAAACTGTTCTTGAAGTACAGAGAGAGAGAGAGAGAGAGAGAGAGCTGTGCATGAAGTGTGATTTTATCGTGGTGGAAGCAAAACAGCAAAAGTCAGAGGGAATCCATGACGATGTTTATGTGAAGCGCAGTTTGGATCTTCTTTTACTGCTGGTTCAGTCAATATTGTTTGGAGAGAGATAAAACCTGCAGCTTCAGAATCTAGTGCAATAAGGACGTAAACACAAAGCGCGGACCCGCTGAAACATCAGAATCAGCGAGTTGTCGGCTTTCAGCCCCGACCGTGTCCATGCCGTTGGGTGAGAAAGGCGACGTCTCACTGATTCTGATCCGTTGGCGGGTCTGCGCTTTGTGTTTACGTCTTTGTGGTTTTGAGGTTTAACCTGAGATTCTGGCATTTCGGCCAAAATAAATTTATATTAAAAAATCGATTCTGGATTTTAATGAGTCAATATCATGTTATCCAAGCTAGAATCGATTTTAATCGATAAATCGATAATCAAAACCCACCCCTAGTCACTACCTGATCATACCGGAAACCCGATCGGTACCACGCATGTGCGAAAGGTGTCTACTTGTGGTCGAAGCATTTTACGATAGTTACGACAGTTTACGATAGTCAGAGTATCTGTTAAGATGTTAAGAATAATAAGTATCTGTTAAAATGTTTGCAATAATGAAACATTTCAATATAGTGTAGACAAAACCGAAAAATAAAAATATTGTTACGGATCAGGACTCCCCCATCCTCACTGCGCATGTGCAAAGTCCGACTGTACAAATCGGGTCAACCCTTATTCTTCTGTTTGGTTTAATGGCAGTTTACTCCCCAGTGTACGAGGATACCGCCACCTGCTGACCGAGCTAATGAACCCTATTGTAAACTGAATTAGCGTCATTACAAATGCGTGTAAAATTTGATTTAGTGATAGTTGAGTGTGTTTATGCTTGACTGTGTGGAGAGGATTGTCGGAATAGTGATGATGATGTCCGCTATCACTGTCAATTGTCAGTAAACACTTAATCTGGCTGATGAATCTTCACATGAGATATTACTAAGTCTGTATTATTAAGTCTGTAATTAGACGCCATTCATCTTATTTTACGGCGCTGTTGTTCAATCGGGGGATGCTCTCTGTTGAGGAGAAAAGCATGAATTTCTTTGTATACGGATTATCCATTGTTTAAATGTCCCGGGCAGTCGAAAAAGAGGCAGAGCTGTTGAGAAATGCTAGGAGCTAACTGGGCGCTAACTGTGTCATTTAAATACATAACTGTCGCAATGTTGGCAAAGAGAGAAAGTGACATAAGATTTGCGCATGTGTGGTACGGATCGGGTTTCCGGTACAGATCGGGTAGCGACAGGCCCGTTTAGCTAAACAATCCCAAAATACAAAGACAAAACCGGATATGATACCTTCTCTGGACACATCAGAACAATAGCACAATCACATTGAAACAGCAACAGTA